>NC_071401.1:149049777-150295100 GCF_017976375.1 Cuculus canorus
TACAACTTGAGACCATACAGGACTATCTTTAAGCTACACAAGCACAAAAACGTACACCTTAATGAAGTTTGGGGTTTTTTTCTTTCACTTTATAATGTAGGAAGTGTATTTTCTAGTATCTCCCTTTTACCTTCTAGAACAAAACCAATCTGGTTTTGTTAGTCTGGCCTTCTGAAGTTGACTTTTTTTTTCCTCTGGTGCCAGCAGCTGTTACTCCTGTACTTCATCAGCTAGTTAAAAGAGGCAGGGCAGAAGTAACCTAGAGCAAAAGTTCAACAGTTCAGAAATAGAATGGAAGTGCACGAAAAGACTGGGCTATATTGATCCATAAATGGTTTGAATCTTTTTTTTTTATGTCACATACCATGTGACTTTTACAGCTTTCAAAGAGCAAAATAAAAACCATAATGAAAAAAAAAAGCACTCTCTGCTCCCTTGGACACAAGTATTGGTAAGAAAACTAGATGTCTGAGAGCACTGGGAATAGCCTAACAAACTGTCTAAAGGTCTTGACAAAGCTGAGCTAGAACCTCTCCTCTCCCTTTTGAACGCTTTTCCCCATGGGTAGTTCAGCAAATTGAAAACATTCACCAGAAAAACCTTTCTTCACAAATGTCAACAAGAGCAAAAGAGCAGGAGGAAAAAAAAAACCTGGGTTGTTTGTTGTTTTTTAATGTAAATATTGTTCACTAAACAAAAAGTAACTTCAGTAGCTCTGGTTGCTGAGACCCAAACGAGTAATAACTCCAAGTTAAATTACTGAGCGGTTGTTGGGTTCCATCAGAAATGTTGATGGTCTCTAATTCACTTCACCTTCCCTGAACTAGTGTGCAGTTTTGAGAAACAGGCTTCCAAATATGCGTATTACATCCTCTATGAAAAGCAAGATGATTGGAAAGAACTTTCAGTTTGTAAGAGGGTCTACACATTTGCCCTTCCAGTAAAACCTGGGCAGCAAGAAGAAATGAGCACTTCCATAAAGAGCCTTCTGAGGACACTCTCGTTTCAGTCATTGCAGTGTGGGTGCTCACTTCTACTGCTGAGGCTGCAGCTTCCAAATGTCCTCGTGTGTTCACCTGTGAGGTTTCTATCCAGATTTTTTCAGGTTTCTTTATCCCTCTTACATCCCTCACCCAACATGCTCTGTTTCCAGGTGGACCCTGTCATCACTAATCTAACCATACTTTGCACAGCCTTTGATTTTTTGACATCCTCAGTCTTGCCCCAGCGATAAATCAGAGCAGCTGTCACTGTAGTGAAAAGCTCAGTAGTGTCAAAAACTTCCTGCTGTATATACAAGGGGAAGTCATTCAGCAGTAAGTAAATAACTCTCACCAGCCACACTATTTCAAAAGATTACTTCTACTCCCCCTTTAAGGAAGGAGGAGTTAATATCTTGATCCATACTAACAAAGACCACAGTAGAGTACCACAGGAAAGAGAATTTCTCACCTTCCTACTCAGTTACTTCTCGTCACAAATGAATTTGCAAGCTGCAGAGTAAAATGTGGTTAAAATTATAGCTAGTTTCACTCTGTGAGTTTGCAAGTGACAATGTAGGGAAGCCCGTAAGAGCCATTTATAAAATATTGTTATTATAAATAACTGTCATTCTTGACTTACATGCTTCTAACAAGTATCTTAAGGTGAGGGATTTGGGTTTTTTTTTGTTTGTTTGGATGGTTTTTGCTATGCCAAAGAGAAAGGAAAAACACAGCCTCCACAAGTCCCAGCCCATCATCCCTTCAAGAGATATCTGAGTGAAGTCCCTACTGGTTATTCTGTAGCATCTTTTATCTGTGCATTTGCAAGAGGTGAAAAGAGAGAGAGAAGGTGGTGATGATACATTGACGCGGTCTGAAGAAGTTCTGAGGAAAGCACAGAGAAATACAGTCTGAGATGTGCTTGAAACTGTAATCAAAACCAACTTGTGCTCTGTCAGAGTTCCTGCCCTACTCTGGAC
Source organism: Cuculus canorus (assembly GCF_017976375.1). NCBI lineage: Eukaryota > Metazoa > Chordata > Aves > Cuculiformes > Cuculidae > Cuculus > Cuculus canorus. The sequence continues at coordinate 149,051,741 of NC_071401.1, forward strand.
TTTCTGGTACATAAGGAGAAGAATACTAAAGAAAGAGCTGAAGGCTATATGAAGGAAAGCTGGAGAAAAAAAACACTGTATTGGGTCAATAAGTCAATGTGAGTCTGCTGCTGCAAAGATGCCAAATACAATGGATAATTCCTGCCCTGATTGTGGATGGACAGCAAGGCAGAAACTGGAGGAACAAAGTCCCTCCCACTGTAAGAGATCAGGTTTGTGACCACCTGAGGAACCTGAATATATGTAAGTCTATGGGACCTTTAAAGGTCCCTCCCAACCCAAACCATTCTATGATTCTATGATCAAGACAAATGGGTAAAGTAAATATCAGTCAGGTTGCCACATATGACAAGGCTTTCCAGGAAAAATGATTATAGGAACTGAACAACACTACAAAGATACTAAAGTCAGTGCAATTACTAATGGGAGTAGGAATACAGTTGCAAAAGCATCTCCACAAAGTATGGCTTCAGAGAAACAAGCGGCTAAGCAGGACAGAGGATCATATGTGACTAGTGAAATTCCTTCTGTGGTGGGTGTGTTACCAACACCTTTCTGTCTACCAGTACGAAGCACAGCACTGTGAGGGCTGCTATGGGGAAAATTAACTCCATCTCAGCCAGAATCAATACACTTTCACATGTTCTCGGGAACAGCACACCAAACCAGAAGGTAAACTATAGCATAGCAGGTAGCTGCTCCTCTTTCAATGCCAGTTGTTATTTAACAACAGGAGTTTAATTTGGAGGTTGGTGGAACGTGCAAAAATGTGAGGGAATAGAGAATACATGATCAAATATGATAGTTCCTGAAGTAGTCCAGGAAGCAGGGAAATAACACAAATACCAGTTTGGTCACAACAGACACATCAACTGGGGAACATGAACCCAAACACAAGACAGGAAGATTATTTTCATGAACCGAACTCTGGGAACTGGAGCAGAAAATTGTGTTAGCTGAGACAGTGAATGAATTAGCAGTTGCAGCTGATATCCTTATGGGTGACATCTCAGAAATGTGAGAAAAGTTGTCTCACACTTTAATCTGGGAATTTACCTTTGGATCTTGGTGAAACAAATTATCTACAGGCAATGTGAAATGTACTGCAGACAGCCTTGCGTGCTCTATTACTAGAGGCACTATTAGGACAACGATGTAGTGTGGTATCTTTCAGCAAAGGAGATGATAGGTAGCATCTGAAATATGTTTTGAAATTAAGTATTTCAAAGGTCTTAGCAGCCAAAGCTCCCACTGAAGCAGGGATGGATTTCTATTCACTTACTGAGTACTTCCAAGGGCTAGAATATTAAAAGGAAAGCCACATTTTGCAAACAGAGAGAGCATGTGACTGCACAGTCCAATGCCAAACATGGGTGCACGCTGCTGCTTATAATGAAAGTATGTTGGAATGAAGTTGGGTTTTTAAGCTTTTGGTGGCTAATTTTTAGCCTGCACTCAAGATCTGTAAAAGAGGCTAGGAGGCACAAGAGAAATGGCAGCAAGGAAGTACCTGACATGGCATATATCCACAAATGATGCATAGAAAAAAAAAGGTTAGAGTGCTCTTTTCGGCTGAGCTGTTCTCAGGGGATTGACAACTAGCAAAAGATAAATAAAAAATTAGCTTTTCGATTCCTGTTGGGTCCTGGGAAACAGAAATCTCTATATTTTCAGTAAATAAAAAGGAATTTTAAAAGACATACTTCTTCTTACCAGCAATTTAATATGATAGAAACAGTCTCCAGGCCCTGATTATTTTTTTATTTGTACAGGTTTAAAAAAAAAAAAAATGGGTTTTGTGCAAGCTTTTCTGCATTTGGTTTTTGTTAGATGTTTAAAAAAATGGAGTCTTTTCTTTTGTCCCACTGGGGTATTCTTTTTGTAATGTTTAACATCTTTGCATGGGATGTTATAGCTTAGATTCTGAGTTTTGTTTTAAGAGATAGGTTGTAATCATGCATGAGATTTTCTGTGAAACATTTCTCCACTGTATAAAATAAAATTACATCATTCTGACTGAGAGTTTTAGAATGAATGTATAGGTCTTGTGCTAGAAGGCCTGGAGTACTCATCATAGTGATGGCCTTTCATACCTTGCCAAAGATGGGACATCCGTGGACTTTTTGACCCTGAAAACCAATTTAACCTAATTTAACCTAAAACCAATAGATTTCCCAGATTTCCCACCCTCCCCTTACTCATTGTGTCTCTGTTGAACTACATTTTCAGCTCGTTTGGTCTGGCTGATTTCTGCTTTGCTGATTTATGTTGCGTAGGATCTGCCACACATTATTTTCCTTTGCTGCCTGTGTGTTGCTGTGTTGTGATGTACAGCTAAAGCTTACGGGTATCGCTTTATTTCTGTCCATCAGCAAAATGAATCCTTGGCTCCCTCCTGGATCCTTCTCTGGGAGTGAGGTGTATCTGCTGCGAGCGATGTGTGCTGACATCGGCATTAGGAAGTCCCCTGATATACCATTAGCCTGGTTTGTTGGGTGGAAACTAGGTGAGCACATTTCTGCTTTCACAGAATCACTAGGTTGGAAAAGACCTCCAGGATCATCGAGCCCAACCTATCATTCCTATCAACTACTAAACCATGCCCCTCAGCACTTCATCCACCCGTCTTTTAAATATCTCCAGGGATGGGGACTCAACCACTTCCCTGGGCTGCCTATTCCAGCACCCAATGACCCTTTCTGTGAAAATTTTTTTTCTGATGTCCAGCCTGAACCTCCCTGGCGGAGCTTGAGGCCATTCCCTCTTGTCCTGTCCCCTGACACTTGGGAAAAGAGGCCAGCTCCCTCCTCTCCACAGCCTCCTTTCAGGTAGTTGTAGAGAGCAATTAAGTCTCCCCTCAGCCTCCTCTTCTCCAGGCTCAACAACCCCAGCTCTCTCAGCCACTCCTCATAAGACTTGTTCTCCAGCCCCTTCACCAGCTTTGTTGCTCTTCTCTGGACACACTCCAGAGCCTCAATATCCTTCTTGGAGCAAGGGGCCCGGAACTGAACACAGGATTCGAGGTACGGTTTCACCAGTGCCGAGTAAAGAGGGAGAATAACCTCCCTGGACCTGCTGGTCACGATGCTTCTTATTCAAGCCAAGATGCCATTGGCCTTCTTGGCCACCTGGGCACACCACTGGCTCTCGTTCAGTCGGCTGTCAATCAAGACCCCCAGGTACTTCTCCTCCAGGCAGCTTTCCAGCCACTCTTCCCCCAGTCCGTAGCACTGCACAGGGTTGTTGTGCCCCAAGTGCAGGACCTGGCATTTGGCCTTGTTGAACCTCATGCCATTGGTCTCAGCCCAGCGGTCCAGCCTGTTCAGATCCCTTTGCAGAGCCTCCCTACCCTTCAGCAGATCCACACTTCCTCCCAGCTTAGTGTCATCCACAAACTTACTTAGGGTGCATTCGATCCCCTCATCCAGGTCATTGATAAAGACATTGAACAGGGCTGGACCCAGCACTGAGCCCTGGGGGACACCACTTGTAACCAGCCTCCAGCTCGAGTTAACTTCATTAACCACATTTACCACCACTCTCTGGGCCCGGCATCCAACCACTTTTTCACTCAGGAAAGTGCGCACCTGTCCAGGCCAGAGGCAGACAGTTTCTGAAGCAGAATGCTGTGAGAAACTGTGTCAAAGGCTTTACTTAAGTCCAAGAAGACTACATCCACAGCCTTTCCCTCATCCAGTCCCCAAGCATGGCCACACCATAGGGGAAAAAGCAGAGCCAGGAAACAGGGATGCCCCATGCTAACTATCAGCATGTCCTGGAGCCGCCCCGGTCACAAACAGGACATGCCGAGGACCCAGCAACAACTTTCCCACCGCCCCTGAGTGACGCTGATGCTGGGTGACCCCACACTCCTGCCCTCCCCCCCCCCTTCCCCGGGCCGGGTAGGCAGCGCGGATTCCAGCAGCGACCACCCAGCACTCGTCCCTGCAAAAGCCGGTGGGCGGGGCACATGACGTCATTATCCCCACAAACCACGCCTACTCCGACCACGCCCGCCCGGCGGGGTGGGCGTGGCCAAGCGGTGGGGTGCGCGTGGCGAAGCAGTGGGCGCGGCTCGGCGACGAAGTAGGCGTGGCCCAGCTGTGGAGTGGGCGTGGCTCGGCAGTGGGTGTGACACAGAGGCTGAGTGGGCGTGGCCCAGCGGCGTAGTGGGCGTGACCAAGCAATAGATGCGTGAGGCTCAGTGGTGGAGTGGGCGTGGTCCGGCGGCGGGGTGGGCGTGGTTTATCGGGGTGGGCGTGCCCAGGCGGGCGCGCCCCCGCGCAGACGCGGTCGGCGGGACGCGCGCGCAGGTGGCGAGCGGCCCCACTGCGGGGTGGCCTCCGCCGGGGCTGGCGCGTCGCCGGCGAGGAGCGAGCGAGCGAGCGTCGGGCCGAGGCTGCCGCTGCCTGCCACGTGAAAAGCCGTAACTGCCAGGGCCGGCGCCGCCGGCTGAGGAGCCTCGCTGCCCCGGGGGTTTCCCCTCCGCCTTCCCGCCCGGGGGCTGAGCTGCCCCGCTCCCGCCCCGCCGCTTCTCGGAGGTGGCTGGCGGCGCTGTCGCCGCGAACACCCCTCCCCGGGTGGGCGTGGGGAGGCTGCGGCGTCCCCGCGTGTGCCTGCCCCGCCGGCGGTGGATGCGCCGAGCCCGCACGGCCCTCGCCTCCCGCGGGCGAGGAGACGCCGCGATGACTTGAAGCCATGGAAGGGATGACACGCTCGGCGGTGGCCGCGGCGCGGTGGCGGCCGGCGCTGCCCGCGCTGCTGCCGCTGCTGCTCGCCGTGCCGGCGCTGCGGGGCGCGCCCGCCGCAGGTAAGGGCAGACAAAGGTGTGCGGGGCCGGGCTGCGGTGGGAGGGAGCGGGGGGTGTCCCTTAGCGGGGGGAGGCAGCGCTGGTAACAATGCGGCGGTGCCCGCCCCGCCCGCGGCCGCGCGCATTGTTCGCCGCGGGGACGCGCGATCCGCCCCGGGAGCGGGGGCCGGCCAGCGGCAGCCCCGAAACGGACCCCCTCGGCCGACCCAGCGGTGTCCCCTGCGAGACGGAGCCGGTCCCATCGCCCGGTGCCCTCCGGGGATCGCCCAGGGCCGGTCCCGGTCCCCTCCTTGCCCCGCACCCCCCGCCTGCCGCTGTTGGAGGGTGGTTTTGGGGCGAGCCCTGCGGTGCCGGGCGGTGGTGGCACCTGCAGGGTACAGGGCAGCCTGGTTCTCCTGCGCTTTTCCAGTTAGGAAGCGTCAGAGTCGTTATCAAAGGCACAATGCTACTTTCGAGGCACAGCCGTGGCGTGTGATGTGTGTAGAGGGGCTTCAGAGGGTGGTGTGTTCAGTAGATACTTCAAAACAGCCAGAAATCAGTGACCCCCGTCTGTCTTTCCGTCTGTCTTTCCGTCTGTCTTTCCGTCTGTCTTTCCGTCTGTCTTTCCGCTTTTCTCCAGTGGCTCTAGTCATCAAAACGAGTCTGTGGTTAAGAAGACGGTTTAATCACAAAGATGTCTCTTTTGGTTCAGCTCCCATAGCGCTTCTTGGTTCATCATTAATAGTTTTAAAAAGATGCAATAACTACTGCTTCGTAGAAAGACACTAGAGGTTTTCTTTTCGGTAGATTATAGATATAAAGTAATATGCTTTTACCGCCATCAGTAAGTTGTTGATAAGTGGTAAGGAGTGATAAGAACCTTTGTTAACCTGTCTCGTGAAGTGGACCAGTTCGTGTTGACTCTTCTTAGTCATCACAGTTATTCTGTTTAGATATTGTTGGGTGTTTAAGAAGCCTTGGTATTATATAATGTGCTTATCTTTTTGATAATGCTTTATTTCCACTTCAGAAAGTAGTGCGTGTTTAGGTAGTGGCTGGTTCGCTTTTCAGGGAAGTTATGTTCTGCTCCAGCTCTCTTCATAGCCAACAAGAGATGTTCTATTTCCAGCCTACATGAAAGTTGATAATTTCTAGTAGGCTTCAGAGATTCTTTCTCTTGAGTAGAACAGGCTTTGCATACAAATAGGAGAAGACAAAGCAGTAGCTTCATCAGTTGGAGATTAGCTTGTGTTTTTTTGTCTCTGAGGTTAATAGAATGGCTGGGTTTCTTTTTCTAGATTTTCATAGGAAGTCAGTGAAGGCTTCTATTTAATTGTGTGTCTAATACTTAGTAGTTCTTAATTAAACAATCCTGTGCATTCTTGTATAACTTAAAAAGAGAAGTAGAAATATTATGTAACTTAGCCAGTGTTTGGGCTACTGGAAGAGAGCGTCCAGAGACAATAGATGCCTTCCTGCTCTGTCTAGCCTTCAAGCTGGTTTGATTTGTGAGTCTTGTACGTTTTCTCTTTCCACTGGGCACGTGAGTCATGTACAATGAACTTTAGCGTACTGAGAGCAAAATTACTTTTCAAGAGGATGCTTTTCATAGACATCTCCATTGATTGCGGAGATTTAAAGACTGCAGGTTGCAGAGAACAAGAATGTTCTGTTACGTTAGAGTCAAGGTGAAAGATTTTATTAAAAAGCATGACTGGAGTGTAGTTTCCCAGTCTTGGGCCCATAATGTCTAAAAAAAATGACACTGCCTTTATTTTAATCTTTTCTTTAGCCTTGAAGTGTTTTGATGGTGTAATACAATGGATGGTGTGAAATGAAAGAGAGATGTACTGGTCATATGCAGTGGGGTTGGACAATGTTCACTCGCTTGACAGATTTACAACTCCCTGAATATCTTTTGGGTGCAGTTAGTTTGCTTTTCAATGCCATTTGGTCTCGACCAGTTTAGGAATAGCAAGAGCAAACTCCTACAGCTTTGAGTTACGCAGAAGAGGCGTACAGTAAGAGTGGAATGGCTGTTAGAGTTACTTGCTTGCAGTTGGAATAGCAAAGCGAACGTCAGTACTTAAGAAAATTAGAAAAGTAGTAAATCAACTTGTATTTTGGAATGCTTGATCCAGCTCCCACTGAAGTCACATGTCACTGAATCAGGGCTTCAACTTCCACAATTAAGCAGATGCTGAACTCAGTTTGTGGATAGGCTGCCGATGTGCTAAAGGTAGATACGCATTTGAGCACCTTTATGAACTAAAGCTTTGGTCAGGCTCATTCTCTTGGTGCTCAGCCCAGGCTGTGCACGTGTTCCGTTGTGCAATGTGTGCAACTCCTGCACTGACAATCAGGAGGATATATCTTGTCTTGCTGCGCTGTTCCCATGGGGGAGAGGAGAGCTGTGTGCTGGACTTGGAAAAGTCTGTGGTGAGTCTCCTCAGGGACTTAAGGACCAAAGATGAGTTGTGGAGGTCAGGTGAGGAATCAGACGTAGCTGCCTAATGAGACAGTTGCAGGATATTGTTTATTCAATGTAATTGCATGAGTGTGTGGCAGACACTTGAGTTGGCATCGTGTCTCTTGTGGCCAGTTCGGCTTGTCAAGCTTGCTTCCAGTTCATTCTCACAGAAGACCCATATGGCCGGAGGATTCCCTTTAATACTGCTTTCTGTGCAGTGCTTGCTTTATTTATGTCAGCCTTGTGTCTACAAGCTACACTCTTAGTCTTGCCAGAGGAAATGTGGTTTTTGTTTGTGTGTTCTTTCAAGAAGTTAGAATGCTAAACAAGCTGGTGGACAGTGTAGCTTTTTGTTCAGTTGTGTCTGTTTTGTGAATGACATTTGTTTTCTGTGAAGCAAGGTCTTAGATTTCTCAGACGGGGCTGTGACTTGAAATATAGCACGCCTTTAACAAAGTAGGCTTTAACAGCTTTGACCTACCTTGGGTAATAGATTTCAGGCACTGGACACATTAAAGAGCAGTGATTCTTGCTGCAGCACAGATCTCTTCCAAGAGGTCTCAGAAAGCTGATGATTGTGGTAAGTGGCAGGTTCTGACAACCCAGCTCTTATTTCTCAATTCTGTCTGAAGTGGGGGATGGGGAGTTGCCTGGGAGAGAAGTGAAGCAGAATAGGCTTCTTAATAATATAGTCTCACTTCAGCTGTGGGAGACATGGCTTTCCCTAATTTCAAAGTAAATCTGTTTATGGCTGGTGTCCTAAACTACCAGTGAGTCTCCAGCCTTGCCCATTGTGGTGTACAGCATGAATAACACTAATTGCGTAAGAGTTTTTATGGATGGTGTCCTTAACTATTAGTGTTTCTAGCCTAGTCTGTTGGGGCATACAGTATGAATAAAACTAATCGCATAAGAGTTATTAAATAGAGTGTGTCATGGGAACCTAGGTGTAAGTAAAAAGCCATAAGGAAAGAGCACAAACTGTCTTTAAAATTTTGTCTTGGGACCCTAAAGCTAAGTTAAATGGTAGCATTAAATACACAATGCAGATCTAATTTATTTTATTGGCTTATGTGTAAGAATCACATTTTCATGAAGGCCTTGTCAGGGTGGTTGGTTTTGCACTGTGGAGTTATAGGGTAAGACATCTTTTTTTTTAATCTCTTTAAAAGTCATATATTTCTGTGCTTTTTAGTGGTTGTTAAACACACATGAACTCAATAACAAATTTGATTGACACACCCTATATGTGCTGTATTTTCAGCTGTTGATGTTATTGGAGACAGCTGTTTTGGAATACTAAGGGAAAACTCTTAAAGCAGTGGATTAAGAGCATCTTCTTCCTAATGCATGGGATGGGAGAAAGATACAACTGACCATCACTACTTACATCACTAGATATATCAACGTAATCAATTGCATGTAAAATGCACAGAATAAATACTGAAAAGGGGTAGATTGGGGTGGTTGTGCTAGCTCTTATAACATCTTAAAGCTTTAATAAGATGTTTGTAAGAAATGTTACTGCTTTGCAGTCGAGAAGAAACTTCACAATTTCAATTGAAATTTTATAAATTGTGTATTTCGCTATGGGCTGAAGCTTTTTTTTCTTTACAGAATGTCAGTTGAAAGAATTAAACTACTTCTGATGTTGAGGCAAGAGGAAAACAATGGTTTCTGCTTTGAGTTCTGGCAGCTTCTTTTCTGAACGACTTTAATACCCTTATGCTTTGGAGCATGCAGTTAAACTTTGGCAGATTGTGTCCGCTCTGAAGGATATGTTTTCTCTGCTGCTGCTTTGAAAGTGATTTTTTTCAAAGGCTTGTAACAACTGAATTGAGGCACACATGGCTGTAGTAGAGAGGCTGCATCTTCTTCTGTCTGCTAAAACTTGGATATGGCCTGTTCATGGGGAATCTCGCCTACCTATTAATATTGACCAGGGATATGTGTACCACCTGGGTAGATGTATCAAGCCTGCTTCCCACAGTCCAATGTGATATGTGGAAGATTAGACTTCCCTGTGAAAAGTCTATCTAAACTGCTCTGTAATTGGGGCTAGATTCAGCTTTAGGACTAAGGACTGTAATGCGTTGTCTGTGCTATGTAATGTAGTGCTTTATTTTCTTTAGGGGAACTCAGGCATCTCCCTTGTGGTGCGATGTTGTGTGGTGGGACTTGATTGCACTGGATACAAGAGGGAGAATTGAGAGAAGGCTTTCAGAAGCAGCCAGTACAGGACTTGGATTTAGTTAGGCAGCAGTAGTAAGAGAAGGATCTATGATCTTTTCTTGTTGCTGTTCTGCTGGTTGATGAGATGTGTGCGTGGGTGTTAGAGGAGTAGGAGGGGAAGACACAAACTGCAAGAGGGTTTCTGAGATGAAAGCAGCTGGAACAGGCAGGGCATGAAGACTAGGAGGCAGGACTTTAGGTCAGGAGTGTGAAATAAGTCTATGAATGAGGAGAAACTGCAATGCAGAAATTAATCCTAGATGAAATAAGCAGTGCAGCCTGGTAGTAGGCTGAGCACACTGGGAAACACAGATGGACTCAGTTTGAAAAAGGAAGATAAACCTTCTAAGAATATGTCAAAAGAATGATTCAGAAGTGTATATATGAGACTGGGACAAGACTGGAAGACTGGCCAAATGCATCCAACTTAGAATTTAGGAGCAGAGAACTGTGTGCTCACTGTTGTGGGACACTTTCTTCTGAATTTGGCACAGCACCCATGGCTGCAGAGGATTGGACCTTTTGTCCTCTCAGCCAGGAGCAAGATAATCTGCTGCTACTCCTTGAACATTTCAAGAATGCTTTAGGTTTGTGACAGAAGTGTTTTTCAGATTGTCTTTTAAAAACTGGAAAATTTCCTACCTGGAAATTGTAGTAGCGTATGAAGACTGCGAAGGCAAAATCAGTAATTTGGAAATATTTGTTACAGTAACCTGTATAATTTTAAATAACTTCTATGCTTATAAGTTATGGTATAGCTATATTCACATCTTCACAAAGCGTGTATCCATTGAGATAATATTTATAGCTATATTGGCACCTGCACATAAATATCTATACATGCACAGACAAGACCCTCATAGTGTACGAAAGGGATCCTGCTTTGGGGAGAAATGAGTGTTGGATAGCAAGTAGAGAAGTTAGCTACAGGACTCTCACTCCTTTTGTAGCACGTATTCAAAGATGTGAAATGAATGAAGTGAGGGACGAGGAAGTTAGAATAAGTGTTGCACTGTTAATGTAATTAAATGCTGTCCTGGACAATTGATTTGTGTTGCTGTTGCAGAGTTTCAGTGATGTGAGGAAGTTGCTTAAACCAGGCTTCCTATAGGTGGTCACTATCTGTGTGTTCCTTGTTTATTGGACGCGAGACCTCTGGGATCTGCATTGCAGCAATGATGAGTGCTTGCAGCTGCCAAATACGTCAAGGGGAGCTGTTCTTGAATAGATGTTGTGTTTGTAATTCTAGATAACCATTAATGTTTCAAATTAGGTGCTTAGAATTTGACCTTGTTTCTTAGTTCCACCATTTGTAAAATGTAATTTCTTAGATGTAATTTCTTGTTTCGTTTTCAAAACGGTATGAAGTGTTCAAATGTGATAATGGTGAGTGCAAAAGAAAAGTTTATCAGAAGGCCAAAGTCTTTGTCTTTTGTCTTTAGAACACTAAAGATCCACTGGATGATAAACCAGCCTACCAAACTTGAATCCAGTGAAAAGAGGTGTAAGGAATAAACCATTTGTAAGCAAAATAGAAAGTAACAGGTGGTGGTATAATAGTATGCATTTACCATATTAAGACTTTTTTGGTGAGAGTTAACTAGCCTTATAGATGGGAAGGCGTATTGTGCTCAAAATGTAGTAGGATTTTGTTTGAATTTTTTAAAAAAATCAAATCTTCATAAAAGGAACTCATTTATGGCTGCTGAAATTTCCTCGCTTCCAGTTTTAACAGTTTCAGCCTATTTTCCCAATTTGCTTGTTCTTGGCACACAAACTGTTTTCTAATCCTTTGTCCTCTCCATTCTACCTTCTTATTTAAAGAGGCTTCTCTTCTATGGATTAATTTTCTTCACAGAATTTTAAATTGGCTTTAGCCATCTAATCAAGACAATGTGTTTGCTCTTGTGGTTTGAACTAGAAGTATGAGGCTAAAATTCGCCAGCAGGTAAAGGGAGGAGGAGGAAGAGGGAGAAATATTGGACACATGGTAAAAGAAGGGCCTGAAAATCCAGATGATTTTCCGTAAGGAATAGTATCATACTGAAGGGGCTAAAAACCTGTGCAGTGGCAGGATGGGGAATAGGCAATGCAACAGTGATGTATGGAGGGATCTGGTGTGTATCGTGTATCCCAAACAATGTGATTCAACAGGATCACAGTGATGCTGGATCTCACAAACACGTGGCATGTCCTGTATAATAACTTGAGCTCCACCTGGAATGCTCTGTCTGCTATGGGACCTTCTGTTTCAAGGAAGAGACAGGCTACTGGAGACAGTTCAGATCACAGAAATGTTGGAGCTTCGTAGTCTAGAACAAAAAACAGGTGGACAGGACTTTATTCAAACATACAAAAGATAAATACAAAGGGAGGTATAATAAACAGTTGTTTGTGTTGAGTGGGAAAAGAGAACTTGAATCGCAGTGAACAAAACAGGTTTTCTAACTGCTGATCTTTCTAACAGTGAGGATAATGAAACCCTGCGATACATGGTATGGGGCAATGTAATCTGTCACTGGAGTTATAAGAACAGCTTGTTTAATGACCTAACAGAAGTGCATTGCAACAGTGATTCCACAGTGGCATAAAAGGAGATGACCTCCTCCTGAAATATTTTGCAACTCTGTTTTTGTGAGATTCAGCAAAATTATATGTGAGCTGCAACATTGCGGCCAATATCTGTTCATTGCTGAAAAATTTGGTGTGCTATTCAAGTGAATAAACAATCTGTGGTTGTATAGTTAAATACTTTGTCATAATATTTAAAAGAAAATCTGAATTAGGATTTCATAGGTAGCCTTAGTAATGATACTTCCTAACTTTTGAATGATTGATTTTAGGCTTACTAGTTCTGTAAGGTTTCAAAGAATATTTTGTGAACCTTGCTATAGTGACTCTATCCTTAGTAATAAAGGGCGGGAGGAACAAACCACACTAATTTTTTAAGTTAGTCTCTGTGCAACTTCAGTTTCTTAAGCGTATATTAATACTGCATAGATTATCATTGAGAGGACAGGTACAAGTAAATGGTGTGGATGTGATTCTGCATGTCTTACCTTTATTCATCAGCTGAATCATTAGCATTTGTTTATCTAACAGATGGGATGGAAAGAGAGATGGTATTAGTGCTCAAAACTCTTTACTAATATTTCTATGAAATGTACAGTTGGACAAGCTGGGAACGTGTTCATTTTGGCACAGAATTTGGGCTTTACCTTTGTCCTTAGTGGAGGGAGAGAGAGTGGAAGGAAAGGTTCCTAAGTGTTGCAACATGATTGGGAGACTGAACAAATAAATAAATAGGCAACTAAAATATTTGGCCTAACACTGTGTTTTATGTACTGACAGCCAGTACAGCATATGTCTGGGGTCTAGGTTGAAGGGAGAATGCAGAGCTTCTGTTCTTTAGTAGCTGAGAGTCACCAGGTGCCCCACTTGATGACTGGGAAGTGGCTGAGGTTTCTGACTGGAGTGGCAGCTGCTGGGAGGGCAGTACAGATGTCCTGGCCAGACCTGTGTGCTTGCTGACCTCTGCTAAGGTGTTCGCAGTACTTCTCAGCTCTGCAGCAAATGTGTCCTGACAAAGCTTTTTGGGGGGCAGTGAAGGCAGTGGGGAGCTGTATTTGCATTCTTTATCTGAAATCAGTTGGTAGAGCAGGGGAAGAGAGGGAGGATAAGAATTTCACTCAGGAGGATGCTGAAATAAAGAAAAGCAAAGATAACACTAGGGGCTGGGGCTACTGTAGGAGTGGGTGAAATTGGGAAATGTGAATTAGGATATTGATGGGTGGAAGTCTTAGTTGAGAATTTCTTTGATAAGAAGAGAGCTGCTTGGTATTGTTCATGGCTCCCTGTGTATTTGACTTGAGCATCCTCACTTTAGAGCTTGCCCTAGAGCTATGCAGAAGAAACCGAGGGACTTGCATAAAACATTTTCTAAAGGGATAACTGGGTTCAGTTTTCATAGAAAACTCTCAGGTGCCTGGTAGGATATATTTGAGAACTGTAAATGCACCTGAAAATTAATGGTCGTGTGGGAAAGGTGACAATCCAGGTAAAGATGTTTCTTCTTGAATAGTATTGATACTATTAGTATTAGATTAGTATTACAGATTTTGTTTTCAGCCTATTTCATGTTAATTCACTGCATTTTGGACTGAATTACCTAGTGTTTTCATACTGAATAAGAAAAATCAAACTGATATAATTTCTTACCCAAGAAGAAAGATTGCCTTTTGTTTGCTTTCCAGCCAGCAGCGTATGGAACTAGTTTGTTGATACTGTCTAAGTAAAAGTTCTTTCTTCATTTAAGGGCAATTGTTTGATACTGCAAGGTGGTGCAGGGACTGTTTATTCTCCTTCTAGTTGGGTGTGAACTCCATAAGATGTTGAGCTTGTCTTACCATTTCCTGTGGCCCATAATTCTATAGAAAATAGATTACATCTCATATATGCAGATTGCAGTGAGCGCTGCTTAACCACAAAGCCACAATGATTTAGTTCAACATTATTTGGAGACAAAGCTCCACACATTTATGTAGCGCATCCCTCTGGGCTAGTATCATGTTACTTTTTGAACAGAAGGGAGATGGTTGTTTATCAGCTGTGTTGGATTCTAATTAGGTAACTTCTCCAGTGGATGTCTGTATTTGAAACTGGAGCTAGTACTGAATTGGAACTAACTTGTGTGATATATTGGGATAGAAATTTTATGTCACAAAACAAGATCGAGGTCTAGAGCAGAAGTCAGGTTTGAAGATATTTTCAATTAGAAGCTAACAGTGACCTTACTTCCTATCCTTACACTGGGAGATGAAACAGATTTGGGCTTCCAGCCATTGATATTCAATTTTTAGAAGATGTAATTTGTTCCATCCTGAAAGAGAAGCTTTTTCCTTTGTCTTTCCACAGTGCATATCCTTTTAATAGTAACTTGGTTAAAGTTACATAAATCCTTATCAAGATAGTAATCAAGGTTTTGTCACAAAGTGTTTTATCCAGTATTAGTACAAGCAAGGAATTTTCAAGGAAATAAATTGTGTTGGTCTCTTTACTTTGTTTGCTTCTGTGAGTAGTTACTTTGCTGCTTCTACCACAGCCAGGTTCTTAAAACTATAAAAATTGTCAGAAGGATTAGGATAGCTGAGGAATGTGAAGTGAATGTAAATCCATTTTGTTTCTTTTTAAATTGACTGGATTCCAAGTAGACAGTGTCACTTGAAAGTATAATCTTCTTAAAATCCAGGGAGCATTAGGAACTCAGAAACAAAACCGAATGTAGTTTCTGTACTGGAATATTAATGCTTATGATCCTGTGGCATTTACTGCTGCTATTTACTGTGTGTGAAGCTGAACGCTGAGGTCAGGTGAAGATGGTTCTAGAAATCCTACTATTAAAGATGTTCCTTCATATTTACTAAACCAGCACTCAAATTAGTTGTTTAAATAGCTTTGTAGATATTAGTTGTTTAAATAGCTTTGTTAAATAGCTTTGTAGATATTTTTATAAGCAGAAAAATATATAAATTTTATGCCTTCCAAATGCAGGTGCAGGAGTTAATGTGCTTTTTGAAGACAAGTGTTTTTGAATGAATACTTCAAGCTCCTCCTCCTATTTCTCATACCTCAGAAGTTACATTTTTAACGAATTAATGGACTTGGGTTTTATGAAGATGTATTTTGAGATTTGTTACTTCTAGTTTTGAGAAAGTTGGAAAAAATGAGAATTTTGCCAGAAGGAAGTTATAGTTATTGGAATTATGCATGTTTAAGATCAGCCCTTAAGATCAGCCCTTAAGATCAGTGGACTGAGTTATTTGGAGGAGGGCAGGTGAAATGCACAGGTGCAGGTTAAATATAGTTTGTCATAGACAGTCAAAGCAACCACCCGAAACAGCAGGTGTTTATGTGGAACACGCATATAAGCTCAGGCATGTAGTACTGGTTTGTGCCTGTCATGCATTAATGTTTGTGTTAATTTTTTCCTTTCTCTTTTTTCTTTTGCCCCCTTGGGAGAGGAGGAAGAATTTTAGATGAGGTTGTTTATTTTAATGTTTGAAGAATGCATAAAGGGTTGAAGTCTACTTGTGTACATTTGCCTGCATAGACTGTCCCAAAGTTTACTTACGGCCTCTGTCTCAAGTTCTGTTTCTGTTGTGCTCCCCTCAGGAGCTACATCATACAGTAATCTGATTCAGTTTTACTCTGGTAATTCTAAGTGCCTTTGTATTCTTTTCATTCTTTTATTGTAACGTAAAGGAGCATGGGCGTACTCTGTCATCAGGAAAGAAGTAGGATAGGGAGCTACAGGAAGTTTATGGGATGGGGAACCCAAATAATCAAAGCTCTCATTAGATTTGCTCTCTTTATTACCTACAATACTTCTATTGTGCTAAATTTTGTACACTTGATCTTCCCTTTAACCTTGGTAAAGTCATAAGCTTGTTGATGCTTCCTGAATTGTTGCTGCAGTGTAAGAGAAATAGCATTACTAACTACATCCTTTCTAACTTCTAGGACTGGATTTCCTGCTGCTTCAAATATGTTGAAGTCAATACTCTTAAGTTGAGGCCAGAATTTCATCCTGTGTCTGCAGGTGTAAAGAATTTAGAGCTTTTAAATTGCAGCTCTGTTACCTCAAGCTAGGTAGAAAATATTGAAATAGGAGTTTTGTTTGAAACCTGTATATCTGAAAAGAGTGGGTTTTTTTTTTTTGCTCATTTGCTTTCATGAAAGAATATCCAAGATAAGAAATCAAAGCCAATGGGATATGTTATTAACAATAAGTGTCGTGTCTTCTCTCATAATTGAGCTCCTGTTCATAGTCCTTTGGGGGAACAGGTTTGTTTTTTCTGAGTGTGCAGGATTTTTTTTTTTATTTGAGAAGTTGAAAAGAACATGGTAGGTGTAAGAGATTTTTTTATTTAACTCTTGTGTTCATGCAGAAATTGTTCAGTTGCTGTGTGATTAACTTAAGAGTAGCATGATTTGTGATTGATATAGTCTCTGACAGTCATATTAGTAGCTTGTTTTTCACCCAAAAAGTCTTGCAGACCTTCTCATAGCATTCTCTGTTGATGTTTATGGAAAATGGCTCATTTCTAAATAAAATTGTGCTTTGCTAAGTGGGCTGTTCATGAAGCAATCAATTTCTATTTTAAACAAGTAAACTCACCAGATTTTCTTCTGTTTTTAGACATTACAGAAGGTGTTATCTATATTGAATCAGAAGACACAACAGTAATAGTCAGTGAGTCTTTCGAGCTCAGCCTTGTTTCATATCAGTGTTTTATGTTGTTTGTTTTTAATGGTGAATTGTCATGATGTATACTTACTTATTCAAAGAGAAGCACAAACCCAAGAGATTTCACTTCAGGAACGTGGTAACATAGTTTCTTTTGTCCAATGTAGTAAACTTCAAATCCCTTACTTCCTTTTTTTTTTTTTTATTTTTCCCTTTCTTGTAAAAGAAAATCCTTTTATGGTGGTTTTTCTTTTTGGCTTGTTTTGGGTTTTTTTTTTTTGTTGTTTTGTTTTTAATCATCCCCTTCTGTGCTTTCCCCAGTGCTCCTCTTACTTCCCTCCATGTATTCTACTTTCTTTGCTATGTCTTTGTCTGGGAGTGAAAGTTGCAAGGACTTCCATCTTACCTCCTACTGAAAACCAGAAAAAAAGTGACGTGATTCCACATTTTGTTGGTTTTGCACTCTGTATGCATCCTCCAAGCTCTTAAGGAGGAGAGTGGAATTTGTTAGGCATTGGTGGGGTTTTTTCTCGTTGGGGAAGGGAAGACTTGGAAAAAGGGAAGGAGGAAGGAAGCAGGAGTGCAGTCTTGCCAGGCGTGAATTGTCTTCCCCCCTTAAGAAGCTGTGGTTCTGTGTTATTCTGTGCAGGGGAAAGAAAATCCAGTTTAAGATGTTTCTGTTACTTTTCTCTTAGCTTGCCACTTCAGCTTTTTATTTGCTTGTTGTATAGGCTGTATTTTTAAAACAGTACTTTATTGAGATATTTTTACTGTTTGGTTTTGTGTTGTGCTTTCTCCTTTAAATGGGATAGTTCTTGAAACCCTAACTTGGAGCACAGTCATGCAAACAATTGAATTGGCACCTCTGGAGTGCAGAAATGAGTATCTGGGGACGTAAGGGAGCGGCAAGAACCTTTCAAAACACAGCTGCCACTGACAGAATGGCACCGCAGCTCTGTTTAATTCTGAAATTAATTTGTTAAGAAGCAACTGGATTAGAACTTGCGTGGTCTTAAATAGCCTCTGCTATTGAGAAACCTTCATTTTAACGGCAACTCCTTTCTTATTTGAACTTGATTACTTACTAGTCATGTTTATATGACTGTTGCTCTTCCTGGAATTTTTATCTTCTGAAAGGAAAGTGAATCTTTGTAATTTTAAGTAATATCACTCTGAGAGACATAGTGAAATCTTTTTAAGGAAATATTCATGAGTGGTTGAATTAAAATAAATGATTCTTATGTCTTCAGTGATATGATACTTTGTATAGAAAGTTTAATCTCCATAATTCATCTAGAAAAGGAGTTTTTATTTAAAATATCATAAACTGAGGGGTTTAGAGAAGTAGAGTTCTTGTTAATGCATTTCAGTAGGGCCCTACAACCTTTTTTACAGTTGATGCCTTCAGTTTTAGGACTGGCTTTGGCACTTGCCCTAGCATCAAAATTATTTACTGCTCAGTCCCCACATGAGCACTTCAGTTCCTTTATTCACATTGTTCCTCCATATACTTTCCCTGCGTAGCCTCATGGGTCCCAAGCTTTGCCAACACCCCAGGCTTCCCTCCATCTGCTTGCTTCCCTGCATGAAAGCTGTTGTTGCTGCTTTGTGCTTTGCAGTCCCAGAGGACTAGTTGGGTACTAGGTAAACCGGTGTTGCTGTTACATTTTTGGCTCTCTTTTTTTTTCTCTACGCTATATCAAATTGAAAACCACTTTGTAGTTACACCTGTATTACTGTGTGTGCAAATCTGGCCCTTACTGTAAACTCGTTCCAGTCTAACAAGCCGCTCTTGTCTGTAGGGCAGCAAATGCGGGCAGCAAATGCATCTCTGGGTGTTCTGAGGTGAAGGTGCAAATATATGATTAGAGGACTCGAAGGTCTTTACTCAGCAAGCTAGGCTGTCCAGGACCGTGTGAAAAGCAAGAAATTTGTGGGTGGGAAAATTTGGGTTGCCCATTATGAAATGGTGTCTACCACCTGGCTGAAATCAGTTTTACTATCTTTGTTTTCTTGTCTGATTCAACATTACCATGTTAGAGACAAGAGTTGAAAACACTCTTTGTGTTGGAGACAAAATATTTTGTAGAGAGCACACTTGTCCGTTCCAGCAGATATTTGCAAAGTTTTATGAGTGTGATCTTGCTGGTGGCTGTGGCTGATGGCAGCTTTCCTGTGAGCAGGAGTTAAATTAATGATGGGGGGCTTGTTGTATTGCCTTCCAGAGCACGAGGGGGCTAGGGGATGTTGACAAGTAGCATGGTAGCACGGCAGTCCTCAGTGCCTTCTGAGGGAAGCCAAGCAGAGGAAAACTAATGCGTTTTACGGTCGAAAATGCAAGAGTCATCCCAAATGTTGTGAATGCCTGGGAGCAGAAAAGAATATTGACGTATTCTGGAGAAAAGTATGAGCCAGTGTGTTTCTTATTATAGAGTAAATGGATATGGTTTTATTTTTGTCTTGGTGGTCTTTTTGAAGCCAAATGATACTGAACTTGGTAATTTTTTTTCTTTGTTGGCTTAATGATGGAATAGTACAGTGTATTGGGGAGAGGAAGCCTCATCAGGGAGAAACTAATAAAAGTGAGTAACTTGAGACTGCGCATATTGTAGGTCACTTTGGAGACAGTGTTTTTTCAATCTTGTATGGAGCTGGAAGTGTCACCCTTGTGGTTTTTTTAATTAAGATTTAAGTATCAGATGGATGTGAAGCATTAAAAACTCTAAAGCATCTCTGGGGCCGGATTAAAAAAAGTCAGTGTTGCAGTTCTCAGTGGTGTTTAACATGGAGGATGACTTCTTTGCCAGAATAGGCTTTCACTGAAAAACAAACATTTTGATAAGTCCCTACAAAATGATGTAAAAGCTTTAGACATTTTGCTGTTTTGCTTAGTTAGCTTGCATGAGAAAATTTTACACTGCCACTAAGAACTAATGCATGATAAATTTCCAGAAACATGTATTTCAACTTATCTTCTTCATATTTCATTTAATTTACACTGATAATTTTAATGGATTCTGTTCGGTAATTATCTGAAAATCTATAATAGATATATTTTTCCATCTATCCTGTCTAGCAGTATAAAGGTCTTTGAGATACTTGGAGAAATATGAAGATCTATCATGATGCTGACTGTAATGGACTTAGGCTGTTACTAGGACTGGTTTTTGTAAACCGGTTTAGGAACTGACAAGTTCTCAGTTTCCTAATCCTTTGCAGAGGAACAGAGGGGAGAAGAAACCAATCCACAAACCAGGAGGCTCAAGAGCACCATACAAATCGCAACTTGTTGACATTTTAAAGCAAACTGCAAGGTTTGGAAATGGCAGTTTTTATTAGATTTTCTTATTAAAGAGTTCTTTTTGGTTTAGATGGATGTTTTAGACTATACTGGAACCAGTAAAGGAAACACCAAGAGAAGAAGTCTTTGTGAAGTGTATTTGAATATTCAGATTTTCATAGCTCCTTTTTTTTTTCTTTTTTTTTTCTCCATCCCCTGCATGTTTCCATATCTGTGTTGTAGGAATATTAGCATATGACTAACATCTGAGGAAGATGTAAGAACTTCCATGCAGGTTTATTACCCTTCTGTAAACAAACTGTGGCACTGTAAACAAACTGTGGCACAAGCTTGATGTGGTGAAGTGCTTTTCATTGCTTGCAGAGTTCTACAGAGCAGGCACGAAACTAAAGATGCTTTCAGGCTTCCCGGATGTTTGATAGAAAAATGGTATCAATAATGTGTCCAATACACAGCTTTTTCTTTTTCCTAGACCAAACTTGAGTCCAATGTACAGGTGCTGATTTTTTGGGTTGAGAAACATTATTATGTTAACAGCATCACCTTATGCCACCCATGAAAACAGATGTTGACATATAAGTGGCATTTGATAACCAATTACTACTTTTTAGAGGCATAATGTTTTGAGGGTGTAACTTTTGCTTGGTAAAAAGCAAAAGTCTGTTTATTTCACTTGATGTATACTTCAGTTTATGGTGAGATTAACACTCCAAGCAGTTTAACCTGAGAATTGCTTAAAATGAAATAATGTTCACTATTTTAGTCAACTTAAAGTCTTTTGGAAACTCTTCTGTGCAAAAGACTGGTCTTCCAGTGAGCTTGATCTTTCTCTTGATGAAGGGAGGGAGGGGAGCGTTGCTAAGATGTTCTGGTTTTGTAAACCTGGAACTGAACAGGATGGGAGGGAAGAGAGAACAGAGGAAATAAGACTTTTTGTTGACTGGCGTAACGTACTTGAATCTTGGCATTGCAATAGGGTAAAAAATGGTAGGCGTATTTAGTCATGGTTTGGGTAATAACTAAGGAAGAAGGGCTTCCCTCCCCCCCCAAATCCTTATCTAAGTGATTTTATTCCCCAGTAACAGAAATTGATAGAACAAAATAGTGGGGAGGGGAAGGAAGGAGTCCTTTGCGTTTCTCTGGCATGTTGACATTATCTGATTTCATATTTGCCCTAAGAAACAAATCTTAATGTATTTAATGAAAGATACCGCGAGTACTTGTCATTTACTAAAATTTGATTTTTGATAGTAAAACCCACCACTGAATACTTTTTTCCTTCTTCAGCTCTGGGGAGAAGAGCATTCAGTTCTAGTTTATAACAACTTCTATGCTTTAGAACTTGTTTTAGGCCTATTTTATGAGCTGCTTAATATTCAGTGTATAACCTTTTGTTTTATGGCTATGGAAAGACCTAGTGTTGGAACTCCAATGGATACTGCATATGTATTTTTCATCTAGATTAATCCGTGGGTAGCATCTTATGGGCAGTGTTCTGTGCAGTCATTTGTCATTTAAACAGTGTTATTGCAGTTCTGTCATGAACCATTTCAAATTATCACACGTATACCAAATGAACGCAGGATAAATGTTGGATACTACTTGGCAAACACGAGGTTGCTGGTTTAGGTGCATTAAATGTCACAGACGTTTCTTTGTTTGGCAGCGTGAAAGAAACATGAAGTGACATTCTGGATTGCAGAAATGTTGTTGGGAATTGGGAGTAATGAGCCCTGTGGGAGCTGAGTCCTTAAAAGTATGCTCCACAAAGATACCTGTTGTGTTTAGGTAGTATGCTTTAGATTAAAAAGCTGATTAAACCCATTTGTTTAAAGATCAATAGAACATATGATAACACAGCGTACTGGGCTTTGTTTGCTAATATGTTGAATACAATTTTTGTAGGAAGCTGCATTTTATTTTTTATACAAATAACACACAGTGGCTAAGCTGATTTATGTAAACATAAACAGGGAAGACTGTATAGATATTTTGACCATCAGGTGAAAAAGCTTCTGAAAAACAGTGATTTGGGGCAGGAAGGGAACATTTTCAGAGTTTAGTAGGCTTTTAAGAAGAGCTCACTGTGCAGTGGTGTGGCTGAGGATAATCCTTAAACGTATGAATGGAAACTGGAAAGATTTTTTTTTTACCTATTTATGTAGCTATGTATATTGTGTGGTAGCTACTATCATCAGTGTTCAGGAAAGGTATTTGATAATTAGGGATTGTTCAGAGACTATCCTCTGAGGCTTTGGCAGCGATGTTTCCAGGTGAACAAGTCAAAAGGAACTGCCTAGTTACTGTGTCTTAGAAACAGGAGGTGTGACTTGGTTTTTGTGTTGTGGAAAATACAAATTCTGTAGTGGAAAGATAGGAATGAATTCCAGTAAGGGGGAAATAGAAGCTGTAAAGCATTAGACTAGAAGTTACATGTGAAGTCTTGTAAGAATAAGGTGTAATTAACTTTAAAACAACTTATTGCATCAGAAACCTCAAAAAGCAGGAGATAATTTAGGTAAGATTTATAAACTGAATTAGGCCAAAGATGGGGCTCGAAGATCACATTGTTCCTTTCTGGCTATGTGCTGTGAAGAGTGACATTTTCAGAGTAATCGTGTAGCATGAAACTAATTCTCCTTTCCTTTGGAGGTTACAGTACTGCATGTTCTAACCTGCTTTGGCTATTGGATGTAGGGAAAATTGATACAAAGCTTTAGTAGCGTAGAAACATTCTACCTTCTGTGCCAACAAAATGTCAAGAGTTCAAGATGGTCGTGTATTGCAGGGGATACTTAGTGTGATGCTGAAAGCATAACATCTAATAAATCTAATAACTCTAACTTGCAATCTAGTAAATAAAACTTGGCCTGATATATGAGATTTGCAATGTAATTCTGGAACACACAGTGTTCCGAAGGGTCACAGGGCGCAAGATGGGATGCTGGTGGTGCTGTGGCTGTTTCAGCAGTGGGCAGCTGGAGGTGAGCTGAGCTCAGTTGCTACCACCTAGGCTGACTGTAATTCTCCTTTTCTAGCAAGTGCTAGCATGGAGTAGAGGTGTTGCACAACCTGTTGGACAGCTAAACCAGGAAGGATTCTGTGGGTGTAGAAGCGGATGATTGTGCTTGGGTAATATTCTGGATTCCCACTTAGAGGCAAGTAGAAAGAAGGGAAGAGAAAGAAACCCCAGAGTCAACTTTTCTACTAAATGAGAAGTTCCCCAGAGATGCCACCACAAGTAGCAGAGGTAGCTTTTGAGATAAATTTAGGAGAAAAACAGAAAATGAATTGTAAAGGCCTTGTTCTTGCCCTGCTTATTTACTCCATTACACTGAAGTTTTAATTTGCTTGTAATACTAGGTAGTGGAATTCAAAGACATTTTTTTTGGTGTGGGTGCCCTGCCCAGGTTTAAATGGTACAGGAAAGTAATACTTGTGGTAGGGCTCCACTGGAGCATGCTTTGCACCATGGCAACTGGTAGTGTGCACAGGGTGAGGCAGCTGGAGCGAGTTAAACTGACACTTCCCTAGCAATGGAAAGTTTTTTTAATGAATGATTCAGTGCAGTACTATAGAAAGTGATATCTGTGATAACCAATATAAATAATTTTAATGGTTCTCTCTCACTTCCTTGCTATATTAGCCATTTACCTGGAGTATGTGGCATTTTAAATTGTAATGGAAAAGGAGATAGAGTGGGACAGCAATACTTCAGTAGTTTTGTTTGTGGTTTTCAGCTGTAAACTTAAAGGCCTCTTCTCTACTGAGTGAAATGCTGGCAGAGGGTTTTGTCCATGTAATTCTAAAGAGTAATCCTACTGATCTTGAACTTGCTCTGTTGAAGATGGCATCAGCTGAACTGGATCTTTCAGAAGTAGTTCATATTTGTCTAGTGTAGCTGTTTACTGTTGAATTTCTACCATGTTCAGAAATTCTTACTGAATTTCTTCCTCTACAAGCTATATGTAGCTGAGCTATTACTCTTTTTCTAACTTGTAGATTCCTAGTAGCTAGTAAAACTTGATGTTGGTAGATTGTGGGGTTTTTTTTTTCCCCTTCTGAGTTTATTTTTATGGATGTTTTAGAAACAGGAGATGGCCTCCTCAGGAAGCTGGGAAATAAAGGTTGAAAAATCTTGCTATAATGGTGTTTGAGGGTTCCTGAATCCAGGTTTATGCTTTGTTTCAAACTTAGTATGGTGGTTGACCAGCAGAATGGAATGAGGCAACTATTTAATGGCTTTTCCTTAGAAAAAATGAATGTGGATTAAGAAGTGTTTATCGGTATGCCCTTTATTTTATTCATATTTGGCAGAAAATGTGCAAACTGTGCAAGAATCTGAGAATCGAGTTACAGTGGTGGTGGATAGATTGTGTTCTGAGAGGTAAGAGCAGCACTGGGCAGGCTTGAAAAGAGCATGGCAGATAAAGGTGCAACTAGAACAAAAAGAGCAAGAAAAGAAAAAGCAAAAATACTCTTTAGAAAGAGTGTATCTAGAAAAATGTCCTGCTTTCAAACTCAAGTAAAAAGGTCTCCAGTGCTGTAAGTAGTAATGCATTTCAGTAATATTACTGAAGCGCTTCAGCGTCACCATCCAGATACATTAATGTGCAAGAGCTGGCTGATAAAAAAAGAGCCATTTAGAATAGTTTTTAATGTGCAAGACTGCCATTGTGGAAGAAATGAAGACAAGCCTGTGTCCATTACATTTCTCTTGAAATGACAAATAAATAATATTATCAATAAATAAATAAATAATAAATAAATAATTATCAATTAAAAGCTGGTGATGGATCTTTAAAGGTATGCGATGTGTTTGTGACTGTTAGTGAAACTTTCATTTTTTGCTTAAAGTGAGGACTGTAACTCTTATTGCAGTATGCACCATATTCTGAAGCGATGCAAATTCTATGTATCAGATCATGTGAAGATCAACTCTGTTGAAATGAATGATGGCACTGCCATGGAAGTTGTGGGACAAGTTTTCAAGCAAGAGTTTACTTAAACGCTTGAGCAGAAGTTCTTAAACTTTGCATGGCTTTTTGGACTCTTAACATCTCACAATTTAGTTATGGTTTTTTTTTTTCATTTAGTTATGTTTAGGGGGGAAATACTTGTATTTTGTTGCTGTTAAACTTAGGCTAGCTGGTACCCTTATTGAATTTTTCAACCGTATATTCTGAAATGTCACAATTGTTTCTTACCTCATCACATCTCTCCTGAGTCCAGAAACCTAAATCTCATAGTTTCACTTTTGTGGTGTCTCATCCAATCTGAAGAATCCTATAGGGTAGCAAGTCTGTACTTACACTTGCCCTTAAGTGCTAGGTACATAACGGTAACACATAGCATCATCTTGGAGTTGGGTTTTACTGGCAGCAGACAAAAGCATAAGACTCCTTTCCAAGCTTATGATGAAATACCTCCAAAAAGTATTTAAACAAAGCTTCCATGACTTGGAATAGCTATAAGCTGGAGAGGAGCAGATTTAGACTAGACATAAGGAGGATTTTCTTCACCATGAGGGTGGTGAGGCGCTGGTACAGGTTGCCTGGGGAAGTTGTGGATGCCCCATCCCTGGAGGTGTTCAAGGCCAGGTTGGATGAGTTGGGCAGCGTGATCTAGTGGGAGGTGTCTCTGCCCATTGCAGGGGGTTGGAACTAGATGATCTTTAAGGTCTCTTCCAACCCAAGCTATTCTGTCATTCTGTGACTTAAAGACTACTCTTGTTCAAGTTTCTTACAGTTCCAAGAGGGTGAAACTACCTTTCCAAAACACTGAATTCCCAGTAGTCTATCAGGATTTCTATTTTGGACCTGCTGCCTATAATAATTGCCTTGCAGAGGTGGACTATGCACAATGATTTGTTAAAGAGCTAATGGTTGTAATCTCAGAGCTTTTGAAATAATTTTTGTAGTAGTAAATCGTATCTCACATCAGTGACAGTTCTGAAGAGCAGCATGCATACGTTAATCCACCTGAAACAATTTCAACTGGATTTTCAAAGCCTTTAAAATAAGGTTCGTAATAAAATCTCTTTAAATTTAACTGCTGTGGACTAAGCTCAAGTTGTCAGCAAGAATCAGTTAAAACCTTTAGAATGCAAAAATATTTCTGGCAGTGGCACAACTACAATGGACTACAGCCTTTGAAGAAGGCAACTTGACCCTCAGGATTCCTCAGTTTTATGCTGAGTCTGACGTATATGGGATGGAATACTCTGTTGGTCAGTTTGCAGTCATCTGTCCTGTCCACTCCTTCCTGCAGGGGTGACCCTCTTTCATCCCTTTTACTTATGGCATTCTACTATTGAAGTTGGTCTTGTTTTCCATAGAATAACTACAAACAATGGCCTTTTTGCATATCAATGCCCTGTGTTATCAATTCTAGAGAGAAATACTGAAAAACATGCAGTTAGCTTCCAGAAGCTGAAGTCGCTTAGATGAGGCTTAGCAGAAACATTAGGTAACTGACTACTCTAGCTTCAACCGGAACATTCCACCCCTTATTCCACACCATTTATGTCATACATGATACTTATAAAAATATCCGTATGTGTGTGTTTTAGTAGTATTACCACCTCATGTGCAGCAGTAAAAGCCTGGCAAGTAAGAAATTTGACAGTTAAGCCTATTTTGGGAGCCATGAATTTAAGATTCCAGAAGAA
Source organism: Cuculus canorus (assembly GCF_017976375.1). NCBI lineage: Eukaryota > Metazoa > Chordata > Aves > Cuculiformes > Cuculidae > Cuculus > Cuculus canorus. Next base: position 149,078,449 of record NC_071401.1, read on the forward strand.
AAGTAGCTGTGTCTACTGAAACCTACACATTTTCAAGAAATCTTGAGATTACAGCTTAAAATCACACTTTCTAGCAGTTTTCTGGTCCATACTTAAGCTGCTGAGTTGATGTGGCTCATCACATCACCCTAAGTGGTGGATATTTGCTTGTGCGATCATTCTCTTAAAAATATTTCTGTAATCTTCTGCAACTTTTGAATGGGCTTTTGATCTAGAAAACCAAATTATCTCAGATATGCAGCGTATGTGCAATATAGCATCCAAACATTGCCCAGTGATGCTGTGGAGAAATTTTTAGGACGACGTATCTGGAAAGAGTGAAACTAATTTATTGTCTATTCCAGCATGACATGCAGAACTTTTTATCATCGGTATTGTATACATTATTTTTTGTCTGTAAATAGATTTCCCATGCTGCAGTGGGCTTGCTTATTCACATATAGCTGAAGTGAATGAATAAAAATTGTGGTGTCTCAGAAGGCCAAGTGCAAGAGGGAAGGCAAGTAGGTACAAGATATCAGATCCACTCATCTAGAGATATGCCAGAGATGAAGAGTACACAAAGTATTTTTTAAATTCTTAAAGTCATTTTAAGTGTCTTAATCGTGAAGGCACCAGAAAGATTACTGAAAAGATTGAATACATTCATTTTCAAAGCCATTTATTTACAAGGTCATGTATAATAAACTTAATTGTCTCCTGCATCTATTCCTGCAAATTAACAGAAAGATTTGGGAGAGCAATAGAAATGGTAACTGTCTCTCCTCTTAAAATCCACAGAGGAGGGTTACCTTCAGGGGTGTATCATTTCCTTACACACCATACACAATATCCCAAACAATGTTTACAATACGTGCAGATTGCAGCAGGCTGATAAGCCATGCGGCTGGATGTTACAGGCTTTTATTTTGCTTTAAGCTTTTAAATTATATCTGACCATATAGTTTGTGGGTTGATACTGTATAGTGAGCTAAAATTGGGAGTTTGCTGTTTTCCTTGGGAGAACTTGATGAAATACAAAACTCTTGCAGGGTTTCTATTGCCACGTTTGCTAATTGAGTTTTTTTTTAATTTTTTTTTTTTTTTATTTTTAGATGCTAGACAATTGCTTTTCCTGTGAAGTCTTTTTACTTCTTGTTGGCTTATTTGTATTGTTAAAAGGTGGTTGTCTAAGGTACTTACAATTCTGGTTCATAGTTCAGATTTCAGGACTGTAAGAACCTGTCTGGACTGGAGAGTAATGATTGTGGCTTATTTATATCTGTATGACAAAAAGAATTAAGTGGTAGCTTGGTTTTACCTCTTGCATTGTGCCTCTAGTGTGTCTCCTAGATGAAATTTCCCTGTTAAAATGTATAGAATATTTTGCATCCTGTTGTCTACTGCTTCTCTTATAATAGCAGTAAGTGACAAGAACAGTTGAATGTTTGTGTATTGTCAGCATCTCTGCAATTCTGATCCTTAATGGTATCAGTAAGGAGATAATGTATATTTTCAGAATGTTACAGTTTATCTGTGAGGCTCCTAAATAAAGATTAATAGCCATAGAAATATGATAGTAAGGTACTTAAGCTTCTGGAAGAAGGCAATTTGATTTCAAAACCTTCAGTCCTTTAACAGTGAGATGATCTTGTCAACAATTCATGTAAAGCTTTGTGCTTAATGCTAATTTTTATGTGGGGATACTATGTGCATGCAAATGTGTGATACTGTCAAAGGTTTTTCCTATTCCAATTCTCACTGGGATAATGGAGAAGGTTTGGAGTGGAAAACATTTTGACACAGAGTTCATTACAAATCTTGACTTGCAATACACTGACAACTACTTTCTGAAAATAATTTGCATATTGAACATGACTTTGACTGCAAATTTAGATGCTTTTCAGTATCTTGGCATTCATATACAGTTTTTCAGGTGACTTGTCTGTGTAAATCTTGAATTTTAGTTTCTGGCAACTTAAGTAATACTGAAAAGAAAGCAGAATGATGTAGTCAGTGTCCTCAAACTATCAGAGGTATTCTGTTGTTCTGTCTTCAAGATCTTGCTCATACAGAGTTGTGAACTGTGTCAAAGAAAATCATACGCTTACTAGAAGAAAGATTAATTGAGTAGTACAGTTTGTCGTTATTTTTTTTCCAGTTTCCACATAGCAGCCAAATGGAGCCTTCAGATTCTGGTGTGATAATCCAGTGCCTGAAGATATTTTGTGTGTATTCTGTCTGCCTAAAATACCTGGGATATTAGGGCAGAGTATCTAAACCACATATCTGAAATTTTAAACTGTACAGTGACATCGTTAATCATAGAATCATAGAATGGTCTGGGTTGGAAAGGACCTTAAAGATCATTTGTTTCCAGCCCCCTGCCTGCCATGGACATGGACACCTTCCACAGGACCACGTTACTCACAGCCACATTCAGCCTGGTCTTGAACACTAACAGGGCCGGGGCATCCGTGACTTCTATGAGCAGCCTGTTCCAGTGCCTCTCACTCTCACAGTGAAAAAAGTTCTTTCTGATATTTAATCTATATCTCCCCTCTTTCAGCTTAAAACCGTTACCCCTTAACACTACATTTCCTGATAGAATCCCTCCCCAGCTTTCCAGTAGGCCCTATTTAAGTACTGGAAGGCTGATATAAGGTCTCCCCGGAGGCTTCTCTTCTCTAGGCTGCACAAGCCCAACTCTCTCAACCTGTCCTCGTATGGGAGATGCTCCAGCCCTCTGATCATCTTTGTTGCCCTCCTCTGGACTCGCTCCAACAGATCCATGTCTTTCCTGTGTTGAGGACTCCAGAACTGAATGTAGTACTCCAGGTGAGGTCTCATGAGAGCAAAGTAGAGGGGCAGAATCACTTTCCTTCACCTGCTAGTCATACTTTTTTTGATGCAGCCCAGGCTATGGTTGGCTTTCTGGGCTAGAAGTGCACGTTGCCAGCTTGTGTTGAGCTTTTGTTCCACCAGCAGCCCCAAGCCCTTCTCTTCAAGGCTTCTCTCAATCCATTCTCCACCCAACCTGTATTTGTGTTTTGGGAATGCCCTGACCCAGATGCAGGACCTTGTACTTGGCCTTGTTGAACTTCATGAAGCTTGCACAGGCCCATCTCTCAAACCTGTCAAGGTCCTTCTGGATGGCAACCATTCCCTTCACCATGTTGACTGCACCACAGAGCTTGGTGTTATCAGCAAACTTGCTAGAGTACCCCCAATCCCACTGTCCACGTCTTCCACAAAGATGCTAAACAACTGTGGTAACAATACCGACCCCTGAGGAGTTCCACTCTTGACTGGTCTCCGATTAGACATTAAGCCATTGACCACAACTCTTTGTGACCTTCCAGCCAGTTCTTTATCCACCAAGTGGTCTGTCCATCAAATCTGTCCCTCCAATGAGAATGAAGGATTCCATGGATGGTTTGTGGGAGCAGTCGATACTGGAAGAATGGTGTGCCTTTCTTCAACTCTTGCAGTCTGTCACTTTGTCAATAAAAAAAGAGAAAAGAATTGGTACGGTGCTGGCCAACACTTTAGTTCGTGGGTTCGTGGTCAGTAGTAAAGTCAATATATATAGTAAGTAGTAGAACAACTGCTCTGAATGGGATTTGTGTTGTGTGTTTTTTGGAAATAACATGATGGTATTGATCCTCCCTCCTCTCTTAAGGTGAAACCAAATCCTGTAATTGCCAAGGGCAACGGACAGCAACTGGTTTTGAAGGAGAAATAAAACTTGCACAAACATCACCTGTCAGAAACTATAAAATATCTGTACATTTGTTAGCTGTATTTACTTCCTTATCTTTTGAAAATCTTATGAAATTAATGTTCCTTGCCCCTCCTCCTATCTCCCTTCTTCAGTCTTACTGTTCAAGTATTGCATTAGGTTTATAAAGAATAAACTTGTCAAATGTGTCCATCCTGGTTGGAAAGTCCTTTTTTTAAAGTAATATTTTTAACTGTCTGTATCTAGGATACTGAGAAAATTCCATTTGGTTCAGGTTGGGTGACTCAGTATGGTAACAGCCAAGCAGGGTGTCTTGCACCATATCAATGTTCCTGTGTTTCATGATGAAAATACTTACCAGCAAAAAGGTATCATGCTGGGTTCTCTCTTTGAGTATCCCTAGGTGTATAATAAATCCCACTACACTAGAATTAAAATATTAAGGTTAGTTTTTCATTGATATTGATGAACCCTTTTGTTATCTCAGCTGTGAATGAGTTCACTGGCTCTGTGTAAGTATTGTGAAACTCATTAGGATTATGATTACTGCTGTTTCTCTGGGGATCAAAATGTAATTTCACTATTACCTAAAGCATTGACTTACAGTAGCTTTTGCCATTGAACTTCTGCAAAGGTATGGTTCCACTTGCTTTCTGAATTGCACTGTTGACAGCGACCTTGGTGAGAAGGATTGGCATGCTGGTAAAACCTTTGCCCAAGAGCTATATTGTGGCCCCTCTCTGGACTTGCCCTCAGTTTTACCTTATCTTCTCTTGAACTCTTCAGTACCATTTCCTGAGGGTGTTATGGGCTTTGGTGTCCTAAAGAAACCTGAATTTTTTCTTCAGTATTCCAGCTGCTGTTAAATTTATCTGGAGAGCCTCGGCACTCGTAGGAAAACTACTGGTATTTTGTTAGGGGGAAAAAAAAACAATCTAAAAATGGCACTAAGGGGAAGGCTTGTGGGAAGAGGTTTTGGTTCATTTTTGCTATGTAATATATACTGTATAAAAATTAAAATGTTTTGGTTTTCTTTTATCACCCCTAAGCAAAGAAAAAGGAAGATTTCTCAGCTGTATTTGGTAACATAGGTTCCATATCTATATTGTTTTGTATCCTTAACATAGGATATATGTAACTGGGAACTGAGTCTTCTCTCGTAGCAAGTAGCTTCTATTAGAGCTGATGGGATTATTTGCATTAATAATGACTGCAGAATTTGGAACAAAAATAGCTATGTTGATGAAAATCTGTTTAATTAGGTTGCTTCCTAGCTTATGTAATGTAATTGAAGAAATGTCCATGCATTTCAGGTTATCCAGCTTTATTGCACTCAGTTCTCTGAAAATTTTATCACACTAGTAGTCTGGTGATACGCTTTACTTGCTACCTACTCTTAGAAGCAGTCATTGTATGTATGTATGTAATTAACTTGAATATAATAATCTTGGAAAAAATAAAAGGAAGTATGCTGCAAAAGTCTGTTGCTTGTGTTCAGTGGTATCCATCATCTACATGTAAATAGAGGAAAATCCAGAACAGGCTTCAGCAGTGATAAGCACAAAAGGCCATGAGTAAAGCAGTTGTACAAGCCTTATAACGATGCTGAGAAGATGCAGAGCTGCAGAGGCTGGTGAAGTCTTGCAAAGAACATAAGCATCTGTGTATATGGTTTGCTTTCTAAATAGCCTTTACTTTGACCACAAGTAGCAGTTGCTCAGATTTTTCAGAGGTCTCAGGTATGAGGTGCCTCCTCTCATTATTGTCTGGTCATACAGGCAGCACAACACATCACATTACATATTTTGTAACTGTGAAGGCTGTGCATAACTCCTGCTGGCTTGGCAAAGCTGATCCTTGCAGAATCCACTTGGATTGTAAAGCACCAACTTCTGGAAGAATTGAATTGTCCTGGTACAAGGCTGTCTCTCAACTAGGGAAGACTTAAAAATCTATCTGGGGCGCAACTTGCCCAACTGTTGGGTACTACATGCAGTTTCATGCATGTTCCAGGTTGGATGGGGCCTTGGGCAGCCTGATCTAGTGGGATGTCCCAGCCCATGGCAGGGGAGTTGGAACTAGATGATCTTTTAAGGTCTCTTCCAACCCAAAGTATTGTATGATTTTATGATCTTGGCAAAATGTCTGGTGTTGGCTGCTGTTAGCGACTGAAAAGCGTGCTGTGTTGTGTCCTCATGCAATTGAAAGTACCAATTTCTGCATCCCCTGGAAAGTTAAACAAAGATACTATTTGGAAAAAGCCTTACTGTGAGTATACTTGCTGATTACTAGAGCAGATAGACAAAGTGTATCACAGATCTGCAATATGTGAATTCTGAAAAAATTATGTGTTTTGTTGAGCCAGCACTGGGGCTGGAAGTGATGTGGGGACTACAGACTGTTGCCTGATAGTGTTCCTGATGGCTGGTATCAAAAGCTCAGCTATGAGAGTCTGTACTTATGTAAGATGTTGTTGGACAAATTATACCTTTTTTATTTTTTATGCCACTGTTTTCTGATGGGGCTTGGAGTCAACATGTCAGGTGTCTTTAGTACTGAATGTTCCAAAGTTTGTGGCTTCATGAATTATCTTGTGTCCTGAAGCAATGAGGAGAGGGAGGGTGGCAAGGCGGGGTGTTGGCAAATGCAGACTAATTTGACCTGACTTTAATTTAGTCCCTGTGTGCACACTAAATTATATACTACACAGCTATGCAAATCAGTGGATACTTAAACCTCGTAACTGAGTCATGAATAAAAACAGTTGATGTGTCAGTGAAAATATTTTGATGTTAATACAGGTGTATTTGAAAGAACATAAGTTGCTGGCTCTGATTTCTTGTACATATCAGTGTATCTGAATGATGGGATAGCATAAGCAATTTCAGGACATCACGTCTGTGAAATACTATATGCACCTCGAATCCTGTGTTCAGTTTTGGGTCCCTTGCTACAAGAAGAATGTTGAGGTTCTGGAGCGTGTCCAGAGAAGAGCGACAAAACTGGGGGAGGGGCTGGAGGGTCTCAAGAGGAACGGTCGAGGGAACTGGGGTTGTTTAGCCTTGAGAAGAGGAGGCTGAGGGGAGATCTCATTGCTCTCTACAAGTACCTGAAAGGAGGTTGTAAACAGGAGGGAGCTGGCCTCTTCTCCCAAGCAACAGGGGACAGGACAAGGGGGAATGGCCTCAAGCTCCACTGGGGAGGTTCAGGCTGGACATCAGAAAAAAAAAATTCACAGAAAGGGTAATTGGGTGCTGGAACAGGCTGCCCAGGGAGGTGGTGGAGTCCCCGTCCCTGGAGGTATTTAAAAGACAAGTGGATGAGGTGCTCAAGGGCATGGTTTAGTGGTTGATAGGAATGGTTGGGCTCGATGATCCTGGAGGTCTTTTCTAACGTAGTGATTCTGTGATTCTATAGCCTCTGGAAATGTACTTTCCAGCTCTCATAAAGGAGGAGCAAGTGGACTGCAAGGCTAAAAGACCCATAAAAGAAATAACAACAGGGAGGGAATGGGATAATTTTGCTTTCAGGTCTGTCGTTAAGTTTTTGGAAACAGGAAGCATATAGAAGCTTACATGAAGTATATGATTCTCTCTTTTAATTGATACTTACTTGTAAATTACTTAGAAAGCCATGTCATTTAAGTCCGATGTTCAGAATTCTCTTTGCATTTAGGCTGGAACCTAAGAACTATTGACCTCATCATGTGTGGTCCCTCATGGTCTCAGTTAAGTCCCTAAATGAGTCACTCTATTTAGTCTTAGATTTCCTAATTTTTAACAGACTTTTTAAAGAAATAGAATATTCTGCACTCGGTAGAATGGTAGTTCTTGTTGCTTTGTTCAATACATCATTCTACTGTTAGGGAAACTTCAAAAGGGCCACATTTGCTGCTGAGGTAGCAGGTTGTGTTGAAGAATTGAGTACAGCTTGCTTTTACAGACCTGTACAGGTCTTGACTAGAGATGTTATTTTAGTTACTTAACATCGGAAGTACGATACAAGCTGTGCTCTAAGCAGAAAGTTGTTCACATAGTATGCTGAAATGCTGTGCTGGAGAGTCAACAATTATCAAGTCAAATTGAGAGGGAAATGTTATCAGCATGAAACAGAAAACAGTGAATCCTTCTATTAGCATTATGTGAAATAGATGTAAATATGATGTGAAAGTTATTGCAGGAAATGCAGGATTCTTTTAATATGTAAAAAGATAAAACCAGGAAGAGTTGTTAAAAGCTCTTCCCTCTGCCTCTCCAGGCTGGGGTTTAAAGAGAAACAAATGGCAGTTGGGGTTTGGTAGGGCAATATGAACTACCAAATTATCCTGCTTATGGTCTAGGAAGAGACTAGGTTTCTTTAATTTCACAGTGCAAAACTGAGGTATAGTTAGATTAAATGCAAGAATAATTTGTATATAAACAATCATGTTTGTGTACAGGAGAAGCCTCTTGAAGCTTTGCTTCCATACACGATTTGAAAATTACTTCCTGGGGTCTTCAGGATTCCTGAGCAGTAAAAATAAGCAGTAATGGATGTGGTATAACAGGACTGTTGTAGAGATCCTGAAGACTTCAACACCTGCCCTTGTAGGTATATAAAAAAATTTGCAAACAGCAGTCTTTAAATTACATTATTTTACAAAGCAGACTTGGTATTGTATCACTTTAACCTGAGTCATCTGCTTAAATCTAATTTATTTTGGTCTGTAGAGTGCATGTTGATACAGCAGAGTTTTCATTTTAGCATTTCTTAGGCTTTTTACAAAGAAGCAATTCAAAGCTGAGCACTGGCTGTCTGCTTTAATGGAATGCGTCAGTTAAGGCAATTTCCTGTTGCACAGAGAGAAACCTTAAGTAGATTTACTGAATGTGACAGGAGACATACAAAAAGCAAATTATTTAGTAGTTTGGAACAAGATATTATGTTGCTTTGGAAGATTTGATTGAGCGACATGTTACATAACAGGTAATTCTGTAGGGTATTAAATATGTCAGTTGTGGGCAGATTCTAAACACAAAAGCATTTTTCTTGTGCCTCTTTTACACGTTTGATGATCAGGCATATCAGACAAGATTCTTGACACTGCATCGTCCTGTCTCCTGATGGGAATGGCGAAGTGAGGTGCTGTTACAAAGAAAAGTGCACCCTTTTAGGTAGTACATTAATATCTGTATCTCCATTCTTAACAGCTTGGCAGCAGTAACAGTCCTTTTTAATGGCAGGCCTGTTTACAGCTTCAGCTCTCACAGCACTAGGTTCCTTTTGAACTAGGCTTTTGTTACTTTTTTTACTTCTGTGAAAGGGTGTTGCATTAACTTAATTCCAGTGTAGTAATTTTGGGGATTTGTTTTTTAAACAAAATGACTAAATGCTATGTGTATGGCTTGGCTAAAGCAGCCAGTAATTTGCAAGAATTGATGACTTTTAAACATAAGTCATGGAGGGTTTCCTTCACGTACTATTAGTCATATGCAAGCGTGATCCATTGAAAGAGAGAGATGGGGTGGAACAGGATAAATGTCCTTAGCTTGTGGCTGGCCTTGAGAGAATGAGTTGTAGCACAACAGTCCATTTATAAAAATTGAAGTGAACAGACAAGCAGTGAGAGATGTTCTGGGCAGAAAAGCATCACAGTAACCTACAGTGAAGCAGAGTACGTGTACTGGTGGAACACACAGGATGTGAGACATCTTTTGCCACTTCTGTTTCTCAGCTAGAAAGTTAAAGCTCTCGTTTGTTCTTGTGCCCAAAGGTTTGCTAAATGTTAGCATTTTGAAATTAATGGAAAACTTGAGTTTCAGAAAGGATTTGTCATAAAGTATTTTCTGTTTTTCTTCTTTCTTTTTTTTTTTTTAAATTGGAAAAGATCACTTCGAGGTAAACAGTGTGCTATTTTTCTTATTTTTTTCATAAAGATGCACTGCAGTGTGACTGCTCAGAGGTAATTTTGCGGTCATCTGTTATAAATCACTTTTGAGAATTACTTCACTGAATACAGCATGAATTTCTTTAATTGAAAAAGCGACTACCTTCATCCTCCCCTTCGTTGTGTAACTTTGAGCACTAGCATTGTGTTTTGTATAGGTGCATGAAAGATGTGTGCTATAGCAATGTCCTGGTACAAATTTCCTCTTTTCAAGGAAACTTACTGTTTAGAAAAAAATAAAACAGGTATTTCTTCACTGTGAACTATTTTTCTGTCATTGCATTTTCTTTACCATGCAAGCACAAAACAGAAGACAGTGCTAGCCTTTGAGATCAAAAGCAAAGAAGACTTGTCTGTTTCCTGGGTGCATTAGGAAGAGTGTTGCCAGCACGTCAAGGAAGGTGGTCCTTCCCTTCTACTCAGCATTGTTTAGACCACACCTGGAAAACTGGGCTCAGTTCTGGGCTCTTCAATACAAGACATGTATGAATGTACTGGAGAGAGTCCGACAAAGGGCTGCTAAGATCATTAAGGAACTGAAGCATCTCTCCAGTCTGAAAGCACTGGGGACTCTTCAGTCTGGAGAAATTTTGGAAGGATCTCATCAATGTATACAAGTACCTGAAGTGAGGGTGCAAAGACAGCGGAGCCAGGCTCTTTTCAGTGGTGACCTGAGGCAGTGGGCAAAAACTGAAGCGCAAGAGATTTCCCCTGAAAGTCAAAAAAACACCCTTTTACTGTGAGGGTAATCGAATGCTGGCATAGGTTGCCCACAGGGAGTGTGTGGGGGGTCTCCATCTACATTCAGGCTGACTGGATATCGTCCTGGGCAACCTGCTTGAGGAGGACGGGAGGAGGATTGGACAAGATTACCTTTAGAGGTCCCTTCCAACCTCAGCATTCTGTGAATACAAGCATGTATTTTGTTGTCATTTAAATTGAACTGTTAGAGGTTTGTCATCCTGGTAGCATTTGCTGCCAGAAAGCAAATGAAAGCTTGAAGAAATGGTGCATTTCCAAGGAAAATTAAGTAAGGAGTCTTCTCTCTTCTTTTTATCCTCTCCCATTTTTTTTAAAAGCTCGAAATGTTCTTGTTTGATCTAATTTAGATTATGACATGTGAAATGGTGATCTTTTTAAAATGGGAGTCTTACTTTTGCTATGTGTTTCCAGTACGGAAAAGATTCCCAACTCTTGATCTGAAAGTACCAAAGCAGGTAAAGCAAAACCAAGAGTGAGTGTTTTGAGAATGTAATCTACACTATGTATCCCACTGTTCCTTTAGAGCATTGGGTATTAGGAGTGGTTATACTGACTACAGGGAGTTATTTCAGAAGATGAAGGAATATTTTATTTAAGAACTTCCTAAATTGTTGAGATGTATGGCACTCCTTGGTTTTTTTTTTTTTTTAGTGTGTGTAATATTTTTTCTGTGAGATGTGCATTGTAAGCTAAAGCTGTTGCTTTGGTTTGAACTGGGGAAGAGAGCATATGAGTGTTTTTGTCTGATCAGCAGTCTTTTGACTTCAACTCTCTGGAAAATAATGAGAAGTGAACTGTCTGCACTATTACTTGCTCAGTTTTATGTCAATATGAAGAAAAGAAAGAACTGTTACATTAGTAGGGTTATTTTTCTTCCTTTGCTGTGTCATGGAAGTTGAAGAAAGGGAAAAGAACTACAGAAATTTTTGACCTTATCTAGTGCATAAAAGTTTTTTGTCATCCTTGTGCCCTACCTTCTTCATCTGATTTCCGTCTTAATACTCTTCTTTGGCAGTCCAGAAATATATTTTCAAACCTGAGCTGCAGTGAGTTCTAGTCCTTTAATATGTGTAGATTGAATGAATGCAAACTAAGTTTAGCCTTAACAGAGCACAGTGAACAGAATGCTGTCAGGAAGGCTTCTAAGAAACTTAGCAGGTCATCCCTCCATGCCTGAAACCATGTATTTTGTCATTCTTGGTGAGAATTTTGAACAATTCTGGCTCTGTGGATATACTGCTGAGTATCTGTTCTGCATCAGGGTATAGCCTACCTCTAAAAAGTAATTGCTAAAACATCATCTTGTTAACAGCATGGGAAAAATAAAATAGTCATGAACCCAAATCCTGTTAAAAACTTCTGAAAACAACTTTGGCATCCATTCTGTAAATGGTGACTATTAAAATGGGCTGCAATATGTATGAAGCCCTATGAAACTTCACTTCCTGAGGTAGAGCGTGATTCTACTATATTATGATTGCAGAAGACTAATGCAGTTATCCTAACATGTAGGGAAAGATAAGGTAAATTGTCTTTTGGCATTATGTAGCAGCCAGTACTATGGAACTGTAACTTGCTATGGCTCTGGGTACTGCTTGAGAGGTTAGTTGAGCTATTGCTTGATATAGCATAAACATTTCAGAGGTAGACAGGGGGTTCTTAGTCCTCTCTGTTCAGCTATAATTCCCAGTAGTGCCTCCTACATACTTGTGGCTATCTACACGTGTTGGCCTAAATTCGGCCAGAAACTTCAACTAAACAAAAATCAGTTTTCTTTCTTTTGACATACGTATTTATATTAACTATACCATTGCTTCTGTAAATTCATCCAAGTTGTGTTTTAAACACTAAGAGCTTTCCTAAAAAACCAAAACAAATAGAACCTGATGATTTTCTTTTTCATAATCATATCATGCATTCATGATTTATGGTAACTCAGATGTCGAGGAGGAAGAATACTATTGCATGACTAAGGCTTGAATGATGCATATGGATGAGAAGATATATCTTTTTAAACACTTAGAGAGTGTTTTAAAGATGTTCATAAACTTGGTCTTCTTTCAGCCTGCTTGTTCTTTATTAAAAATCAAAATCCTGGCCTCTTCCTAAAAAGAATCTGCAACAATGAATTTATTGAAATTTCTAGCATCAGTCATGGCTTTTATAATTGAAAACATTCTTACTGTTTGCATTTTTACGTGCATTTAGTTGTATAACTTTGATAACTTTAAGTTTCTTCTTTAGAGGTCTCATTCTTCAAATGTACATTGCCTAGATGTACCCTGACTTTGTCTGTGATTTCTATACTGAGCACCGGATTTTCACCATACAGATGGTGAAAGGGTTGAAGTCTTGCAGCTTTCTGTGCCTCTAAACAGTTCAGTATCATATTTCAATGCTGAGTTCATGTTTATCACAGTAAGATGAATAAATGCCTTGATCCAGATAGGATGAAGAGGGGAGATGGTGGACTTCACTGTAAATCTCTCGATAGCTCTCTACAATACAAACTTTCCAAGTAAAGAACTGCACTCGTCTACTCATGATTTTTTTTTACTGGTGCATTATTTAAATAGAAGATTGCACTGGCATCACAGAACAGTGTAAAACTTTAAAACAACTACTGTATTTTTAATTGTAAAATAATATGGACTTAACTTTGGCTTTTCCATAAATTCTTTACGATAAACATTATTAATAACAAATATGCTTCCTAGTTATCTGCAGTATAGTGGGCACAGAAAACACCCCCTTATAGCACATTGATGATGGAAACTTGGCCTGATGTGATAGATGGGAGAGAGAGAGAGTAGTATTGTTCATGGTCCCTTATGCTCCATAGCTTTGCTATTTAGATTTTCAACTGAAAACGCTAATTGAAAAGACACAAAAAGATTGTGGATAGCAGTCGCTGGCCCTCTAGGAACTGTGCTGAGACACCGGTATATTTTGGGTATGATGGGATATCAGTGTAGCACTTAATGTCTTTCTGTCACTCTTCCCTGCCTGCTCCCTGTTGCCCATCCTGAACAAAGACGTTGAGGTGTGAACCTCCAAAGCCCTTGCAGTAGGAGGCTTCTGTGTGGAATGCGTAGTTATTACATGGGATAGTGAAATGAGCTAAAACCATGTTGCAGCACTGCCACGAGATGGTCCAAATTGGTACCAAATCAAGTTATTAAGCTTTGCTAGAAGAGCCTAGTGCTGAACTACTAACTGCGCAGCACATAAATGGTTTATTATCAGGCTGAAAGGCAAGCATTAATCCAGCCTTGAAGGAAAATTTTTTGCTTCTCTGAGCTGCGACTGCAGTGCTTCCGGGTGGACCAGCTGCCCAAGTTGGGCACCTGTTGCTTTTTTGCCCACGGAAGTGCTCATGTGGGGATCCTTGAGATGTGTTTTGGCTGAACCAGTCCAACTGCAAATTCCAGGCTTCAAGGCAGTTAAAAGTTACAGCTAGCTGTAATTTCTGTGTTGTGGAAGTTGGCCTTGTCCAGCCCTGTGCCCTTTATATCAAGTGTCAATTATTTATTCTGAGACCAGAAATAACCTTAATTTTAAACTTTTGTGTGGTTGGCAAGATGTTGATGAAATTAGGCTCAGATTTTTTTTCTTTTTCCTTTGGTTGATTCATACAAGCTAGATAAGGAGTAGTGGGTAGATTTATTTCAGGAACAGTTCCCTAGATACTTTTTTTGTGCTGCCTAAACTAAAGAAACTTCCAGAAAATACACTTACTTTTTGCTTCTTCTCAAATAGACCCACGCATATTGAAGCACATATTGAAGTGGCAATCTGTGGTTTCAGTACAGGATGGGGGATGACGTGGTTGAGAACAGCCCTGCAGAGAAGGACTTGGGGGTGCTCATTGGTGAGAAGCTCAACTTAAACTGGCAATGCGCAGTTGCATCCCAGATGGTGATTCCACCCCTCTACTCTGCTCTTGTGAGACCCCTCCTGGAGTAAGTCTCCAGTTCTGGAATCCTCAACATAAGAAGGATATGGAACTGTTGGAATGGGTCCAGAGCAGGGCTACAAAGATGATCGGAGGGCTGGAGCACCTCCCATATGAGGACAGGCTGAGAGAGTTGGGGTTGTTCAGCCTGGAGAAGAGAAAGCTCTGGGGACACCTCATGGTGACCTTCCAGAACCTGAAGGGGGTGTACAAGAATTTAAATTGGAAGGGAGAAGATTTAGATTGGACACTAGGAAGAAATTTTGCACGATGAGAGTGATGAGGCACTGGCACAGGTTGCCAAGGGAAGTTGTGGCTGCTCCCTCTCTGGAAGTGTTCAAGGCCAAGTTGAATGGGGCCTTGAGCAGCCTGATCTAATGGGAGGTGTCCCTGCCCATGGCAGGGGGGTTGGAACTGGATGATCTTTAAGGTTCCTTCCAACCCAGATCGTTTTATATTCGATGGTATCAGTGCTTCTGATTCGAGATCGAAATGGGACCTGATCTTCCATGCTAACTCTTGTTGATTGATGGTGGTGTTGGGGTTTTTTTCCCTTCTCACCATGAATCCTTTTTGTTAATCCAGCTAATTCTTATCTCTGTAGCTCCCAGTATAGTTGCTGTGGAGAGTTCTGGAAGATTTTTGTTACAACTAGGTAAGACTGTTTCAGAAAATGTTTAACCTTGTTTATTTTAAGATCTGAGGGGACCTTTCAAGGCTTCTGAAACCTCTTCAGCTTAAGTGTATAATGGGGATTTATAACAAACATAGGTAGTTTTGGTATGGCTGTATAGATAAACAGAGGCCAAGTAAATAATCATTTTTTAATTACATTTCTGTTGGATTAAATCCCTTAACCAACTTCAGATCTTAAATATAGTAGTATTCCCAATGTCATATGGAAACACGAGATGCTAAAATATTTCTGTTAAATCTCTCATTTTAAAAAAACCAAACCCAGTTACTTCTGTTTATATATTTTGACTGACCAATGAGGAGGTAAGACTTGTACAGTTTTCCGTGACAGGCCTACTTGAGTGGAAGAGTATTGGATGTAGCAGAAACCTGTTACAGAGAGGAGCACCCAGAGTCAAATCTCTCAAAAACTTATTTAGGTTATGTATCTCCATAACTTGCTAAAAGCTTTTACATGAATAAGAGATACATTCATATGCAAGAAGTCTGAAGACTATATGGTGCTAAAAGCTTCTGCTTTGCCTGGCTATCACTTTCTTAATTTCACAATAGCCTTGGCCCAGTTGCTTTCCATATTTTAGAATCCTTCAGCCTTTTCGTTAAGTATTGATTTGAACTTATGGCTTCACCATCTCCCCTCAGTATACACTTATTTCTGAGATAACAGTAAGAAAGCCTGAAGGGCACAAGCTCCTCCTTGAAATGCTGAGGGAAGAGAGAGGATGACTTCAACCTTGTAGTTTATTTGATGCATTACAAGGACATGTTCTGTATGTAATATAATTTTTTTCAGCTTTCTTGTTCAACAATTGAAACACATGCTGGTATTAATCAGTTCATAGCGCTTAGAGAGTTCATTCAATTGTTTCTGTAAGTACAGCACTATTTTTATAAACGTTGAAAGTCAGGGTCCATTTTCTCTTTTCATAGCACCTCTAGCTCTGCACACAAAGGTGTCACTCTTCAGAGAAGTCTCCAAACGGTTATGTGGACTACTTAATAACAAAGATTTTTAACTAATAAAGAGTTACTTACAAATGCAGGAAACTTACGGATAACTTTCTTTACCATATTTCTTTGACTTGTTCCATAGCTGTCAGGCAACACCATTTACTCAAAGTACTGCAATTATGGTCTGTGCCAGCAATGTTTCAAAAAAAAAATGACTGGCCTAGTGCCAGCACCATTATCCTGTCATTATTCTGACAATAAAGAAATACAGATGTGCCCCATTTCATGCTGTCTGAAACACTGAAGAATTAAGAACGATCAAAGTACATCTGATAGGATTTTGGCACAACCTTATCTCTGGGGAATCTGGAAGGGAGGGTGGGGTCCAGCTCCCTTTTACATCAGCTTATTGTATTCTCAACAATGCTGGCTGATTTGTTTGGTAATGGAGTTAGTGGTGAAAATGGACTTTAATGTACTCAATTCATAATGTTATAAAAATGGTGTTTATAAAATGGGAAGTTTCCCCCCAGAATGTCATCTTATGAAAAGTCTGTATGCTTGTAACTGTACTTCTCCCTAAATATTCAAGCTTTATGGTAAATGGAAAATGATGAGCTGTTTTCATCAATACAGTGGGCTTAGACATCTCTGCACCACTAACTTTCGTTAGCTCTTCACAGTGCCTGGAACACTGTGGTAGGATTCTTAGGTTTTTCAGGACCTGCTTTCTACCTTCTTTCATGGAGACTGCTTGTACCGCAGTTTAATCTAAGTAAATATTCTTGACTAAAAATATGAATCCTGTGAGACGTTCAGCATCAGAGTAAAAGCTGTTCCTTTGCACTGTAAAGCTTATTTTTAAGTTTTGTGTTTCTTGTGGTGAAGGCTGGGGAGTTTGTGTTTGCTGTTGGGGTAGTAGTGTTCTAAATAGTAAGTTAACTTCACTTGACATAACTAATTTGCCCTGTTTGCACATAAAACTATTTTGAGTGGTAGAGTGTTCAAGAGATGCGGGCAGTAATTTTGAGCTTTAGCTGGCCAGCAGTGAAATTCTGACCTGAGAGGGAATGAGAATTGATGTAGACCAAAATCACTTTCCTTTAGCAAAAGAAAGGTATATAAAGGAGGTCTGATGCTGCTGGCACTAAATATGAGTTAAACCAGAGTAGTCCTGGGGAAGTGGGGCTGAGACCTTTGTGTAGCACTTGACTCTGGTGAGTGTCTTGGTTTAGGTGAGGGAAACATTCAGTGCTCCTCAAAAAACACCTGTCATCTTAGCATCTGTTAGGTTATTTTACATCTGGGAAACTTGGGCCTGCGAGAGTCTCAAAAGAAATAAGACACTTGGGAGAAGAAATTGCAGTTATGTTTTCATAGCACTGTGTCTCAGTTAATATGCATGGCCAGGCCGATGATTCCTGAAAGTGTCTTCGCAGAGATGCCTTTTACAGACCTCTCCGTATATCCTCTGATTTATATCTATTGTTTTAATCAATAGTCGGATCTTCTCAAAGTATTGACTTGGCTGAAAATATTGATTAAATAATAATGGTATTGAAAGAAGACACTTGATGTACTTGCAAGGGAAGAAAGACTGCTCCCACAAACTTTTTATCCTTTTAATAAGGCAGAAAATAGGTTTTGTAGGTTGGTTATTCAAAAGGGCTTTTTATTATAGTGATCGTTACTCCATTAGTAATCCAATTGTCAGAAGATCTCTTGAGTCTGCAAAGAAGGAAGATAATACAGATTTTAATACTTGTGGTTTTGCGTACAAACAATTTGAACTTAGATTGATAATTTATGTAGTGTTTTCTTTGGTTTAAAATGCAGTGGAGAGAATGTCTTCATTATTTACCTCTTTACCCATCGTATTAATTATCTTACAAACCACTTTCTAGAGCTTTAAATTAATACTGCAAGATCTCATTTCATTTCTCGCTCCCTGCGATTTACCAGTTTCCAGCTACAATTGTTAATTCTCGAGGTCTTCATGGAGAGGTGGTTGCATGCTTCCTTCATTTAAGGAAATATTTTTTAGAGCTTATCTGCAAGTCACTTTGAGTTCTTTTTGAAGATTCACTTTTGTCAAGATTGACATTTTGGTGAGAAATTAGATGACAGAGAGGCATACTGAAGGAAAATAGTATAGGATTTCTCTCCTGTCTATCCTGATGGATACCAAAGTATGCAAAACCTGGAGAGAAAGATCATTTCTTGATAGTTGCTTTGACTACTATCTTCCTGTTCTGGCTATTTACCTTTATTTTTTTTGCTTTCTGTGAGAGGAATTTAGAAATATAAGTCTTCAAAAATTATTTGATATTTGGTTATGTCCAAGATAGCTCTGCACAAAGCAGGCTTGACACTGAAGGATCTGTGAGTTAACGCAAAACGGTGCTAAGCTGCTGGTTCCAAAACCAGCAGTTCTGTTTTCATAGCCCTGCCACTGAGCTCACCTATTCTGCTGGGCCTGAGACACCCAGAAGGCTCTCTTTCCTCTTCCCAGCTTAGGTACTCTGTGCATGGATACAGAAGAGTTGATTTGATAGAAAAGCATCTATTGATAAGTGATGCAATCTGTCTGCCATAGTACTTACCATTAAGTGGGCATACTGTTTCCTAATGGTGCCTCTGTGTTGGTATTTTTAATATAGTATTTTTTATAACCATAAGTTGAAAGAACAATAACTTTACAAGGTCAGAGGCGAATTGGATCCCTTCAGAGTATTGTTTTGCCTCGTTCTCTAATGTTGTTATGGTTTCAGTGAAGAGGCAATGCAATCAAGTATTGTTTCCACTGTGCTTTTAAATTCAGGCCATCATAGTAGTGAGGAAGGAAAAGTTAATAAGCACTCAATTCTGAAGTAGAAGAAGTCTGACATGTCTGTGGCAAGAGCTGAGGCTGCAGGAAGCAGGATGGCTTTGTAGCAACTGAACAGCATTGTGGATGTCTTTGTCAGTTCATTTGCATTGGAAGCTAAATGCTTGGAAATACATCCTATGTATGCATAATAAAACCTAACTGTAAAATGGCAATCTTAAAGTCTTGGAGGAAAAGAGGATTACCTCATATATAGCTTCTCAATGCTTGTGCCCTATTTTTCTTTATTTTTACTGCTTAGCGTGATCAAATCTGGGTTTATGCCATAATGAACTGTTTAAGAAGAACAACGTTAATGACTGCTTGGGTAATCATTCAGAACACTGGTAAGTCTTAAAGCACTTGAAGTCAGCAGTGCTCCTGCATTGTGACAGAGACACAAGATGAAGAATGAGATATTTCCTACCGCAAACAAAAGGCGCATCACTGCACTGAACAGAAGAGGATGATCTTCCCCCTTTCAAAGCTTCTCTTGGTGGGAAATTGTCAGGATTTTCATACTTTTTACCAAATGGCACCTCAGAAAATTTGAAGGTCTCAAATTTCAGCATGAAAGTGGATAGTATTTTATGAAAATATTGCTGTGTCATCTTTTATTCATTGTTCTGATTGGCATGGCTAACAATATGATTTTTAGTATCATAGGGCTATAAGTTCTTTGAAACTCTGGTGTCTTTGACTAACTAGGGAAATCTTGCTACCCTTCAGTGGTAAAGTAAGTTTTCTGAAGTCATGGTAAATTATTTGAATCACTGTTCTCTTGTGACATGACCTGATTTTTACAGGCTGATATCAAGAGTTTGAGGAAAAACCTCCACTTCTAATGAACAAAGTAGTTCTAGCTTTCAGAGTTCTGATTTCAAGGCAGAAAGTCCAGTCTTGTCCAGCTGAACTTTAAAAATCTGTCCTATTTTTTCTGTTTTCAGTGAGTGGCAGGCCCATATACAGTAGAAAACAAATCAGGTCACCTATATCTCAGCAGTGTGCTCCACATGTTTAGTTCCTAGTTTGTAAAGAAAACTGAAATACCATTAGCAAGTATCTAATGACTTTGCCCCCGATCAAGACATTTGTAAGATGGGTTCCTCAGAGTATAAAGGTCATTCTTATTTAAAATGTTATTCAAGCCTTTATTATCAACAAGGGAGAAAACTCTGTTTGGCAAGTTTTATCTATACTGATAGTGAAATTTTTATTTGTCCAGGTATTCCTCTCTATATATACAGATGTCTTAATATATATTAATAAATATGTGTATATAGTAAAGTTTCATTCATTTAAATATTGATTTATTATCCACTTGAGAACTTCCTACCTTTACAGCCTTTGTTTACCTTGACTATGTAAAAGTAACCTAGTAAGCTATTATGCTAGGTGGTAGAAGTTACCACAGGCACCCTGCTTTTCTAATTTCACTTTTTCCTTTCTGTTCAGTTGGAATTCACTTCTCAGAGCTGCTTTTGCTGTTCCTTCTCCTCCCAATATATTCTTACCTACACCACTGCGATTTCACTGGAGCTTTTTGTATGGAAGACTGAATTCAGACTATGAACTTTATTTTTAAATCTCCAAAAAGGAGGCATTCTTAAACTATAAGTCTACTAGAACTTTTTTTAACTATCTGTCAGCAATTGAGTAAGATTTGAAAGAGGTTATTTAGGACTTTTGCAGTGATACATTCCCATCCTCCTGTCCTCCAGGCGCAGCCTTCTCCCCTCTTTCCCCCCAGAAATTAGAAACTGTGCTTCCATTTCATGAAGTTATTTTTATTCCACAGAAAAATAGTTCAAAACATCCTCACTATATTTGATATTAATATCTTACATGCTAACATAGATTTCTCTCTCTACTTTCTGTTGAGAGGTAATGGTTGGAATATGAATTGAATCTCTTAAGAAATGGAGTAGCTAAACATCTAAACAAGACTGCTTCATGAAAGTATGTGCTTAAAACTATTTCTCAGTGTGCTGAATGTTTCCTCTTAATACTCTGTAAGCTGTTATATTGGCAGAGATTTTGGCATTTGCTGACAAATCTTGATGAAGACAAATATTGCAGAAACTTGATCTAACTGATTATTAGTTCACTTGCAGTTAATGATTTAGCATAATCTTTTTCAGATGCTTTGTGCAGCTTTGCAGGTGTTTATACTGTGTCCTCTGGAGTCCACAACACGTGTACTATTTTTATTTTCATAATAAATTAAGTTTTGTAAGTACTTTTTAAGCTAATTCCAATTCAAACATTTGTGAGCCAGGTACTTGAATTATGTGATTCACATGATTCTGTTTCTTGTTCAGAAATTTTAGCATGGTCTTGCTAAGTTAGAACAGAAATCGCTCAGAAATCTAACCAGTACAGTACTCTGTCCCCTTTCAGAGAATGGTGGGTGCTGTTGGGACTGCTCTGCTGGATCTCCCTTACAGTTCTTCTCTTTTTGACCCTCACTCTCCTTGATGTTTTTCATTTGTGTCCAGTTAAATAATTTTGTTTCCCCTCTTCCTTTTTATTTCCCTCCCTTAACAAGGCTCTTAAGATGGTTAACGAGGAACATCAGACCATTTCTAAGGGAGAGACTAGTAGGAATAATGGTCATTAAAACCAAAAAAGGACATCAACCTTCCACTGGGGGAGGAAGGTAGAGCCTGCTTCATCATCATCATCACTTCCAGGTCAGCTCTGCCTACCTCCAAGCCCTGCCAAATTTGTCCATGGTGCAACTAATCTGAATGCTGTATGCACTGTACGTGCCCTTTTCCTGTGGCTCTAATGCAACATGTAGTTCTTTCCAGTTGACGTGAGATCTCTTTCTTGATCTCTACAGGCTTTTACCAGCCCCTAGAAGCTCCTCAGTATACAGGTGCACAGGTGCCTCTGCTGTACAACCCCCAGTGCCTTGAGGGATGGTTCTGCTCTGCAGTCCCGAGTCTGTAGACTTCTTGAAACCCTGTTGATGGAATTGAGTTGTGCACAGGTCATTGGGTAATAGGAGGAGGAAGCTCAACCAGAAAAAACACAGGTTCTGTAGCATGTCCCATGTGAGCTGCTTCCTCTTTGAATGTTGTTATGGGAATATATTCTCCTGATGTAGTCAAAATCTTTCCATTCCTGTGTTTCTGGAACACCTGTCCTTCTATATTTTGCTGGAAATGGCGTATTCACAGAATTCCATGCAGAACTGGCTGTGCACATCTGTGTGACAGCAGAATGTGGTCACAAAACATTTTATTTTCCTTATCTATAATTTTAAGGAGCCCAACAACATACCATATATCATCAGTTCAGGTTTTTCACTGCTAGCTGGATGGCCAGTTTGACTTAAAACTTGAGAACCTTGAACTCAACAAAGTATTGAGCTTTTGAAGTTGGAACAATGCTTATTTTGAAAAAGTTTGAGCCTGTATCAGGTCTCTTCTTGCTTCCCAGAAAAGTAGAAGTAAATTTTATGACACACATGTGATGTCAAGACTTGCTAGTACTTTGCAGCAAGGCTGACTTAAATTATACTTTCAGCAGAATATTTAAGAATCATTAGGAATGAGAATAAAAGAATAATTTGCCTTTAAAACTGACTGGACTCGGAAAAGGTTAGAATTTTCCCTGTTTGGCATGGGTTTTTGAATTAATGAATTTAGCTGCTTTAGGTAGACTCCTTCCAGCTTTCGATGAGCTAACATCTAAAATCTCTGTCTTTCTCCGCATGCAGAAATGCAGATACGTTTCTTTTTTTCTATATTAATATTGCTACTTCCTCGATGTTGTTGGCTTTGCGGGAGCAATGCTCAGTCATTATCAATGAGGACTAAGTGCAAAGTAGCTTCTGACTGCCTTTGGCATTCTGAAAACACAAGGTATTCCTAAGAATAGTTTTGGGTAAATTGTTGCTGTAGTTGCGTATCTCAGATAAGTGGTAAAGCTGCATTTTTTTTTAATTGTATGCAAAATCATAAACAAAGGGTGCACTTTCATCCAGGCCTAGATGCAGTTCTGACTGTCATGATCTGAGGTATCTCTGTAGAAGCAGGTGCTTTTGTTAAGAGGAGGAGGATTGTATCCCATTCTGTGTTGTAGACACTCACCCTGCTTTCAGCCAAAGTGGTTTGCGTCCCTGTCTAGCTCTAGCTGAATTGCAGATTTGCATCAATGAAATATTAATGATTTACTGCTCAGTCTAAATTAAATATTTAAACTTCTCCATTATACTCCGACCTTATTGTTGTAAAAAGAATTCCGGTGTTTAAAGTTTGTTGTTCGTATTGGGAAGAACCTTTTGGAAAATGCTCAACTTTTATGCTAAGTAGCTTAATTGCCTTATAGCTTTCTAAATTAAAAGCCTTACTCAAGTAGCTATTTGTTAATTCTGTTATGTGCACCAGAGCTGAGTCAACTACAGTTTTGCTAAAAATAAATACTCCTTCACGATTGCAGCTCGACGGTATTTGACAGTCCTGCTTTTGAAATTATGAGCCATGTCTGTCAGAGTACTTACCTGCAGCCGAGCCTGAAAGGCTTTATTTTAGAGGACAGAACACTGAACTTGGGGGTGGGAGCAAGTTGGGGTTTAAGTTTCCTTTGCCACTTATGAAGAAAGAACAGCTAAAAGCAAAATATTGTTGTACTAAAATTCTGTTCCTCACTGAAAGATTGTGTAGAGGTATGCAAGTATTCTATTTAATATTTCTTGTAAATTGCAAGGTGGGTTTATGTTTGTAGTGTTGCTGAACTGTTAGTACAGAACACTTCCTGTTCTGTAAGCAAAAGAGGGACATGGTTTGAAAAACAAAAAGCAGGTGATATGTATTCAGTGAAGTCCTCACTGTACAGACAACATAAACATTGGATTATTTAAGTGAATAATGATTATTTAAGTGAAGATGTAGCTCCATAAGATCTGGGAATAATTTTGGAGATCTGAGTTTTCACATGTAGTGCTGATAACCTATTGAATTTGGTGAGTATATAATACTTTGTTTCTGGCAGAGAACATTTACCTGCTTGTAGCAAGAAGGTCAATCTTAGCACAAATTACTTTTCTTTAGGTGAAAAGTAAGCTTTAGGCTTTAAGAATATATAGAAAAGCACTTGTATGCAAAACACATTTGACATATTTTGTAATCAGGTTCATTTGGGAAAGATGTAGGTTCTGTAACTCTTAAACTCTGGTATCAAGTTACTGGACCTCTGACATTTTTCCTGACCTTTGCTTTGGTTTCCATAGTTATGTGTATTTATTGTTGCTTTTCCATTTGGGGCAGCTGTCAATTGCAGTGTATAAGAACATCTGGTTATGCAAACCCTTGTTGATGAAGGGAAAGAATGGAAGTAAATTTAATGTACTGAAAGATTGTTGTCTTTAACGCCTCACGCAAGGTTTTTGTTTAAGTGTATCATGAGGTTTGTTTCATTTTTGCCAATATAAAATATTTTCTGAAGTAACATATGCTTCTTGTTGTATAATTCTTTTATTGTTTCATTCTTTCTCCAACGTACACAACTGCCTAAAAATCAAGTGACAAAATACTTATCATCTCCTTATCTCCATTTTTAAGACTTCAGTTCTTCTGGAGGGTAGAAAAGGCTTGGAAAATGCCAGGCTGGTGAGCCTCTAAATATGCAATGCTAGGAATTGTGCATTAAACCTGTCTGTAGAAAACAAAGCCCTTTGGAGTATACAAATATCAAAGTAGTATTGTGGAATCATGAAATAATCATCTAAATGGAGAAAAACAATCAGATTTTGTCTTGCTTAGCTCCTAGGGAAATGCGTTCACACTCTAGACAGTGATTAGTATGTCTTTTGGAAGCATGGTGGCTCTTGCCCTGTCTCTGAACTACTAACAATTGGATCTTTTTGAGTAAAAATTCCTGCAGATTTCACAAAGTGATAACAAGCTGTGTGTTTTATGTTCTGATGACTTTGTCTTTCCAACTGAATGACTGTAAGGAACCTTTAATTTGAAATTTGTTCTGTTGCAAGACTTCTGGAAGCTCTTTATCAGCTTAAGGGTAGCATAATAAAAGGTCCTTGTAATAGATTTAAAAATAGATAAAAATCACACCCTTGTGTGTTGTAAAGCTAACAAGCTGTTACAAATGATGAAGAGCTGCATCATTGAATGTTTAGGTCAACACGTATGAGTTCATCTAAGCTGTGACTATCTTGGATTTAAAATGATTTATGCTTGCCCATGTGGAAGAGTAAAGGAGAAAAGGACAGGCATGGCAGGCTGATACCAAGATTTAAGATGTCAGGAAACAGTTTTCTCTCTCCTTTTTTTTGTTTGAATTGTAGTGAAATGTGAGACTAGAAAAGAAAAATACGTAGTAGTTTTTGAGCAGTCTTGGGGATTGCATCTAACCTATCAACACAGCTGTTACATTGCAACACTGTGGGGTGACTGCATCTTACAGAAGGAGGAAAGAAAAAATTACATGTGCGGATCCTTTAAGCTTCCAAGGGTTTAACATACTGCTCTGATGTGAGTTATAGATTTTAAAAAACTAAAAAAAGAGTAGTTGTTTAATATTTACTTTATAGCTTTAATGAGTTGAGGCAATATGGGGACCCAGAATAAAACATTCAAAATTTACATAGTATTAAATATAGAATGTACTGAAGTTAATCTGGAGTTACAGCAGCCTGTACGGCACTTCTGTCATGACAAAGATTTCTCTGGGATACTGACAGCAAACTGGGCAAAGAAGTTCATGTTATTTTTCATATGCATTATATAGCACTCTCTTTTTTTGGTGCAGTGCCATTAAAGGAGACTCTAGGAGAGCTAGAAAAGGAGATAGTGGTGAGCATGACTTTTTGCAGTTCTGCTTTAGAGAGGCTAAAATTGCGCTTGCTAGGTTGTCAGCTGTTGGGAGAAGTTCTAATGACCTGGCATCATCCAAACTAGGATGTTACTATTCTTGAAGTTAAGGGATCAAACAAAATGTCTGAATTGCTAGATGAGAAAAAAAGGGTGTTCTGAAGAGAGAATGGAGGTATGCAGAGAAAGAAGGGAAAGTACGGGTGTGAAAAGGGTAATGTGTCTTGGTGCTGCTGGAGATGTGGAGTTCAGGGAGCGTAGGAGTAGAGTTGCAAATCACAAAGTGTATAGGGGCTGAATTTGTTATATATATTTGCTTTTGTTCTAAAATTTTGTTTCTGAGGTGCTGATAAATCTATTGGGCTTTAAAGGTTTGAGTTATTCTAATGAACTTCTAATGAACTGTGTACCTGAAAGCAGCCTCACACTTGGTGGACTCTCAACTGGACTTGGTGAATTAGCCAAGAGCACTGTGGCTCAAATCTTTGCCTAGAAACCAGAAAATGATAGATGATATGGAGTCCTCATGCCTTCTATGAGAGAGCTGCAGGAAGATACTGTGGTATAGCTGTGTTGATAACCAGTTCAGTACTGAAGCATGTAGCACTTTTGGTTATATTAATTGGCAGAATTTAGTTATGGTACAGATAAAGTATGTCAAGTATAGAGCTGAACAGGAACAAAAAGCAAAATGAAAAGACTGCATAATGAATCAAAACTGCCTTCTAGAAAAATATGTTATCATCAAAGCGGACCCTCTCATAGTAAAATATAAAACTACACGGTCTCCTGTGCAAAGTCAAGTTTTAATGTTTTGAGGCTCTATTTCCCTAGTTGTTTTCCTCTTTCTGAAGGCCAGATAATGTTTTATGGTGGCAAGGGTCCTAGTGCATGTCAGGCTGATATTATCAGCGTGTTGTTTTTAAAATCTAAAAAAAAAAAAACTCCTCTAAAATAAAACACTCCCAGTGACTAGAATGTTTAGATTTACATTGTTAGCATACAGAAGAAAGCAAAAGGCAGAACAAATTTAATACTTAATTTGCTTTTGAAGTGTTCAGAACCATCAGCTCAGCTTTGCAACTCTTACGATCAGATATTCTTATTTACATTTCTCTAGAGGTAAAGCATAAGTGAGACATGTAGCATACGCTAGACAAATTTTGTCTGATCAACTACTTACCATGAAACTTGCCTCATTTAATTTGATTTTTTAAGGTTTTCTTTCTCCTTTTTTTTTTTTTTTTTGTGTTTTAACATTCTGTTGGTGCTCAGGATGGTGAGATGACTGAATTTACTTATTGCTGCTGAAAGAGGGAGAGTCAAGTCTCACTTGACTTTTTCCTTCCACTGCCCTGACTGTTGCCCAGCACTTTTTTAGTGGTTCTGGTGCACTTTTGACTCTTTACTGAGCCAATGCATCTCACTAATTGGGCTAAAACATTCTGCTTTTACCAGTTTTGTGGTGTTGGTAGGCTGCTCACCTGTATAGCCTAGCCTCTCTATCCTTGAACACACTTACTGACCTTTAAACAATTTTGCTGAAATAGTTGCATCCTATTGTTCCTGCGTGCCTTAGCTAGTATTGAAGACATAGCCTTAAAGTCCATTTTGCAGAAATTGAAAGTTTACAGTAGTTAAGCTGACTTTGAGGAGCACTACAGATCATCCAGCACAAATGAAATTTGCTCTGGAGTTATACTATTTAGTGCACCATTTTCGTATTTTAAAAAGCTGAGCACCAGGGAATAGAAAGAAGTTGTAGATCAGGACTTAACTTCTAAATGTATTCTCAAATAGATCAAAGCCCTGCATTATCTCTTAGTTTCTGAAATCAAAAGAAGCAGATTTATTGAAGTGAAGATGCTTTTAATCAGTACATCACCATTTGTGCTTGTTTCACGTTCATAACTGAGCTTAGCCAGACTCAGCCTGGTGTCCTCCTGGTTGCTGTCATCTGGAATCCTGTGTTGTTTCAAACTTTACATTTATTGTATTTGCAGTACTCCAGTACTTCCGTTCTTGGCACCTCAATACATATTTTGTGACATTTTCTCTCCATCTCATCTTGCAAGTCTTTTAGACTTCTCTGTGTGTAAGGAAATAAGCAAGAGGTTGCATCCGATTTGTCTTTCTTTGCTCTTCTGTGTTATTGGACTTGTATCAAGCCAAAAATTATACTTACATTTAGCTAGCTAATCAGCTACATAATTAAATGACAGTGGACCATATCTTCCATCTTGTTCTCTCCTGGGATTTCATCTTAGCTTGCTGCTACTTTAGAAATGGCATCTTTTTCCTTGACTCCTCCCCTGTGGTCTGAGTCTCATTCATCTCTTCAGTCCTTGTTCTCTCCTGGGAAAGAACTAATATCTTAATTTTTGGCCACTCGTGTGTTTTTAAGCTGCTGCAGGTGAGATATGTAGAGTGTTTTGAGCGCCATGGTCTTTCTTTCTATCCTCTTTTAAATGTAAGCATAGTGCTAATATTAATTGAAGGTAATAACCTACTTTATGGTAGGCTCTATCTATTTAAAACAAGAATGGATGCTTGCTTTGTATATTTAAAAGAAAAAAAAATCTTAGAATGATACTATGAAAAATAATTTCTTTTTATTTCAAAAGTTCAGACAGTAGAAAGTTAGAGGTTATAGTTTTGGTGGGGTTTTTTTTTGGTCCTTGCTGCTGTAATGTTCAACACATTTTTATTTACTGTTACACAGAGCTGCAACAGACAAAGCCTGAATTTCTGTTATTCCTCCTTCTCTTCTTTCACCAAAAATGTCATTGCACAGATAGGAAGAACCGTAAGAAAAATGCACGCACTGAGAATGCGGAAATCGACTCTATGCAGCTGTTCAGTTCATTGGCCTTTCTAATTCCTTATGGAATTAAATTACTGGTGGGATGAAGGGGATGGAAGGTTGACTACAGTGGGATTCTTCGATGCAGTGCTAATCAAAGTTCACGTGAAGCTGGCATGCAACTGGTGACTGCCAAATTGTACATATTTTTGAAACAGGATACATCGTTATCCTGCTTAGTCATAGTACTACACCAACATAATTCTGTGAGTAATTATATAGTAAAACTGAATGGTTTAAACTGTTCTTGTAACTTTTCCTTGTGGGCCTTGTTTTATATTAAAACTTTTTTTTTTTTTTTCCCAGCAGACACTTAACCAGGTATTTGTTGTGTTGCTTTCCCCCCGTCTTTGCACATTGTCTTCAAGGTTTACTTTAGTTTTGCTGCTTTGTATGTTGACAGCCTGGCATAGATAAAATGATGATGGTTATATTGTTCTTATGTAGTTCCTGAATAAATCTTTTGCATGTACAGTGACTTGCCTTGGGAAAAGAACACATACATTTTAGACTTCTGCTCCCCACAACCATCTTTATCAGTTCCATAGTCTAACCTGTCCATATTGGAGTTTAAGTAACCATGCCAGAATGTAGCACATGCTGGAATGGAAGGCTGAACACTCTGCCTTTAAGCTAAATCTGACCTGCTTGATGTATTTATTTAGATCCCATGACAGATTGTGCAGAATTTTAGCTTATGGCTCTGAAATAGAAATAAAATTTCTCATCCTTAAAGGCAAAGAGATTTAACTTCCAAATGTGAAATAATACAGTGCTGCTTTAAGTATCCAGATGTGACAACTCTCTGATGAGGCTTGCTAAGCCTAATTAGATATTTTCCAAGCCAAAACACTAAATAACTTAAACGCGTGAATATACACATAATTTAATTGTGCGCATAAATTAGGTAAAGGGGGCAAAAAGGCTTTGAAGAATAATGAAGATATGTGTCCAATATCCTTTTCTTTTATCCTAAATGATGCTGAATACATTGATGCTGAATGCTCTGAATCACTAGTGTGTAGTGATGCTTTCTGTTTCCAGATATTGCTTAAATCTGACTCATTGTGTCTGTAGGAGACCTGCAAAGAACTGAGAATCACATGTACCTTGGGCTAAGTAACTCCAGTCTTTGGTGCCGTCGATGGCTCTCTCTGCTTTACTGCATTAGTTTATAACCTTGTATGATAAAACTTAAGCATAAACTACTTCACTCCCATTGATTCTGTATTATTCTTTTATTACACAATACCAAATACGGTACTCATTTTACATTTTGTATTAATCAAATTATTTCTTTTATGAAGTGAACAAAATGTTCAGCAAGAGTGAGAGAAGAGATGAATCTTCAGAGTACTTCAAGCTGCAGACTGAAGTGTAGGCAGTGTGTAGCTGCTTATTACTATTCCATTATTAAAAACAGAGGGAAACCATGTTTACTGTCAAAAAGTTTTTGCAGTATTTAAAGCTGGGAACAGGATTTAGAAGAGGGTAAATTTCTTTGAAATATAGGAATTTGTTTTCATGGAAGAGGGGACTATTAAAGGAGGTCATTGTAGGATGAAAATTCTTGTTGCCACAAAGGTGGAATCTGCTGTAGAGCTGCCGTGATTGTCTGCATGCGAAGTGGAGTCTTTCAGTAGTGGGAATAGAAGTCAGAGTTGGAATAACATAGTGGTTTCATAGTATCATCATCATTATTGTCAAGCTATTGTTTAAGTATTTTTATTCATCTAACAAGTGAATAATTATTTGGGGGAAACGTGACTGCCTTTTTTCTAATTGGAGGGAAGAAAATCTGTCTTCTGTTTGTGTTCGACATTTGGATTGTTTACCAGGTTGAGCTTTGCATCTGAAAGTATTTGGCTGCTTGATCCACATACAGAAGTAACTTGAAAGAAGGATCCGTTTTCTAAAGTGAAAAGGTCAGCATTTTGTGCAGCCATTTGAAAACTGCTGTCATGACTAGATGGATTTTGGGATTTCTGCACTGGGTGCAGAACTGGGTGGGTGGATGGATGTTGGTCTAAAGGACAAGTTGGTCTAAAATAAATCTGTTCCATGATGGGCAGAATTTATGAATCCCAGTGTATGCAGTGTCCTGTTTCCTTCTCCTTTCCTCCTTCTCCATTCAACCAGGGCAGTAAGAGCAGATCGATGTCAAAAAGATATTTGTATTGGGCAAGAAGCAGTATGCCTAGAGCTCTGAATGTGCATGTTTGCCCGCCAGCTGCTCCCAAAAGGCACGTTAAAAGCTAAGCTCTGCCTAAGCCTCACTCAGTGGACAGGAGGACAGATGAATGACTAATTTATACTTCGTTCCTCATCTCAGTTGCTTGTGTCCATGAAATATGAATGAAACTGATTATTTCTGAGCTTCTAGACTTCTGTTTTGTTTGGTTTTTTTTTTAAATTGGCCATTAGATTCAGAAGTTACTGGAGAGGACAGAACATAGAATAACTTACTCTATACTCACTCAGGAAACCGGGCTTAGAATAGTGATTTTTTAAGTTACAGCCTGTGCAGAGCTGTGCATCATTGGCAGCTGGTAGGAGGAGATCTGCAAAGTAGGCTGCTGCAATGTCTCCGAGAGTCTGGCCTGGGAATCATACTCCAGCCCTTTTGCCACTACTGACTTCTACTGACAAGAGAAACAGCATGCTTTTTTGTTTGTTTGTTTTTTTAACATGCCCCACAATCATGATTTCTGGCTGGTTTTCTTGTAGCCTTCCTTAAGGTGATCTTCTTACCTGCTATGCCCCAAAGCCCTAAAATTGCTGAAGATGGGTCAGGATGTTACAAGTCTTCACGAGAACGTTAAGATACTCATCCTGATTTAAGTTGCTGCCTGAGAACTGGGGAATTGGAGGGAGAAAAGAGGTAGAAGTGAAGATTTAAATCTCTATGAAATCATGGCAGAGTTTGGATAGAAGCATTTTGATTCCCTGTATTTTGATCTGTAGCGTGGAGACAGTCTGAAGAAGGTATTACTGAGATAAGAACTGGGTCTCGGGCTATGAAATCGGGAATATATTACAGCTTTAAGCTCAGCTGTGTTGGAGGGAGGACCCTTGGAACTGATCTAGAATATCCACATGTTAATGTATTATGTGCTATGTGTGTATTAGATTGAATTTATACATATCACATATATGTGTGTGTATATATATGCTTAATGCTCTCTACGTGATTCTTTCAGACCTTTAATTGTTTATATTTTGATGGCATGAGACACCTTCCATTTGCTTTTATCTTAAGGTGGTTTGTATAATGTGTACGTTTCATAGACGTGGCAAATGTGAAGGCATATCCTATGTCTCTGGGCATGGAGACTGCTAGAACTAGAACAGCCAACAACGAATAGTGCATTGGATTTTAGTTCTTTTCTCCTGTTCCTTAAAAGGATAACTGGTCCATTACCACAAAGTGGTTATTGGTTTGAGAGTTAGTGCTGTGAGATGTGTGAAAGTGATTTTTTCTTTTCTTTTTGATGACTTGGTTAGCAGAGACTTTTGAGCATGTAAGAAGATTATAGGGGTAATTACAGGGATGCCTGAACCTTGAGGTTCTCAAGGAAGCTTGTAATCATAGAATCATAGAATCACTAGGTTAGAATGGATCCACTAGGTCATCGAGTCCAACCATTCCTAACACTCCCTAAACTATGCCCCTCAGCACCTCGTCCACCTGTCCCTTAAACACCTCCAGGGAAGGTGACTCAACCACCTCCCTGGGCAGCCTGTTCCAGTGCCCAATGACCCTTTCTGTGAAAAATTTTTTCCTGATGTCCAGCCTGAACCTACCCTGGCAGAGCTTGAGGCCATTCCTTCTTGTCCTGTCCCCTGTCACTTGGGAGAAGAGGCCAGCTCTTTCCTCTCCACAACCTCCTTTCAAGTAGTTGTAGAGAGTTATAAAGTCTGCCCTCAGCCTCCTCTTCTCCAGGCTAAACAACCCCAGCTCTCTCAGACGCTCCTCATAAGACTTGTTCTCCAGCCCCCTTGCCAGCTTTGTTGCTCCTCTCAGGACACGCTCCAGAGCCTCAACATCCTTCTTGTGGTGAGGGGCCCAGAACTGAACACAGGATTCGAGGTGTGGTCTCACCAGTGCCGAGTACAGGGGCAGAATAACCTCCCTGGACTTGCTGGTCACGCCGTTTCTGATCCAAGCCAAGATGCCGTTGGCTGCCTTGGCCACCTGGGCACACTGCTGGCTCATGTTCAGTCGGCTGTCAACCAACACCCCCAGGTCCTTCTCCACTAGGCAGCTTTCCAGCCACTCTTCCCCCAGTCTGTAGCACTGCATAGGGTTGTTGTGCCCCAAGTGCAGGACCCGGCATTTGGCCTTGTTAAACCTCATCCCATTGGCCTCAGCCCAGCGGTCCAGCCTGTTCAGATCCCTTTGCAGAGCCTCCCTACCCTGCTTTGGTAACCTAACTGCCTGTGAAGATGACTGTACTCTGCCTTTGTGAATACTTGTGCTAGTATACCTCTTTACTTGTATGTTTTTTGTTTCTTTATTAAGTAGCTTGTGGTTTGACTAAAATATATGCTAGACCTATCTATTTTCTTGGATGGGAGCACTACTGCTTGCATATCTTAACTGAATTTGGTACTGTTTCAGCCTTTTTTTGTGTGTCATTCGTTTGAGGAGATAATAAGCAAACCCACTTGCATGTTAAATGATTCAATGATCTGATAGGCCAAACTAGCAAATGCTAGTGGAAATAATCTCAGTGAATCTGTAGAAAGCTTACATGGCCATATGCTTTTAGCTTTTTCCAAATTCTAGTTAATAAAGAATGAATGCGTGTATGTGTGTGAATGAATAAAATCTAAGAACATCTCCAGTAGAAGTAATGTCACGTGTTTAACTTTGCAGGGAAGGAGAATAAGGAGCTAGAGAAAAAACTTTTGGGCCTAGTTTTTAAAATAGATTTGATTTAGAAATTCATGACTGCGGCAAAACTCCTACCAGCATTTACTGTAATTTTTATGAAGCAGGATGTGATGGATGAGGTGTTGCCAAGGCCTGGAGTTTGAATCTGTGCTAGGGGCTTGTACATGGTGCCACAAAACAGCAAGCAACAGCAAAATATCTTTCACTTACTATAACTAGAAGCATCACAAAGAGTTCCTATTTTAACTGTTCTGCCTGTCAGGTGGCAACATGCACTAGAGGAGGCCAACCACCCTTCTGTGATCCTAGGATGGCAGTGTTAGAACAGCTCCATCTCTAAAGGGCAAGGCACATGTAGGTTTTCTTCTCGTTTTACTTCCATGGGAAGAGCAGCCTCTCTTGCCTCCCTAACTGAGGCTGAAATATCCAGTGCTGCTACAGGCAGCAGAGCCTTGATCCTACAGCACAGAAGCATAGCTGTCTGTACCCATCTCTCTTTTCATCTTTTTCAGGTGGAACTGTCTTGTAGTATAAGTTTTGGGAAAATTTTTCAGTCCAGAGTACACTATATGCTCGCAGCTTTCTCTCATGCAATTGGTGTCAGAAGTGATAGGAATTAAAAGCATTCCACAGCAGCAGGAGTTGTCCTACTTTGCTCTTGATCTCAGTTATCAAGACAGCACTGTTTGATAAAGTTACATGTAGTTTTGGAGGCCCAAGTAGGTCTTGAAGTGCAGCTGAGGATAACCACAGCCTATGTTGCTGAAGAAACTTTTTTTTCTAGCTGTAGGAGTCCAAAGCAGCTCAGAATATGTTTTTCATTACTTTGGTTTTATCCTCGATGTAGGTATAGTGGGAAGCAGCAGGGTAGGGAAAGAGAGGGTGAAAGAGCCTCATGAAATAAAAAGTGGTATGTGTCTGTGATGGGAATGGCTTCCTTGACAGTGCAATTTTACAGGCATTTCTACTTGCAGTGCTTTTAAAACATTTGTGGTTGTAACTAAGAAACTGGTTGTAATGTTTTCCTCCTTTCTC
This sequence comes from Cuculus canorus, assembly GCF_017976375.1. Classification (NCBI taxonomy): domain Eukaryota; kingdom Metazoa; phylum Chordata; class Aves; order Cuculiformes; family Cuculidae; genus Cuculus; species Cuculus canorus. The sequence continues at coordinate 149,112,960 of NC_071401.1, forward strand.
ATGCTTGTAGGAAGATGCGTAAAGAGTTTATGGGGAGCTGAACATTGGCTATGTTTTGCTTACAGGTGGAAATACTGCTTTATTCATTTGAGGTTTTCAGAATGTTTGTCTTTATTTTCACTACAGTTGTAATCAAGGACTGAACAGTCTGGCCTTTGAAAGGAATGGGCAATGCTGCAAAGCAAGAGAAAGAATTTGGAGGCTTGCCTCACTTGAGAAAGGTTCCTGACAGCGTAGCTAAACAAGTTGTGCTTCTATAATGAGTTCTGTGGTTGTTTATAGAGATACTGTAAATAACACATTCACCACAGAGGATGCACAACTGGCGTTGAAGTCATGCACATACTGCTTTCAAACACTGGTGCCTTTTACTGCCAGGTCCACAGTGATGTGAAGTTCTTCTATATACCTTTATCCAGCTGAATACAGAACATGTTGTTCTGTTGCTTTTAGAGAGTAGTATGCACTTTGCTTACTAGCCATTGGCAACTAATTGCTAGTTAGGATTAGGGAATTCCATATAATCACAGATTACAATCCCTGCTCAGCATTCCTTTAAGTGTGTTAGTTGATTTACTCCTTGGCAACCTCATGTTTATAGTGACAATTCATTATATATATAAGCTGACATTTTTAATTTAACAAATCCTGGAGAAATTCCTTTCTCAAGTAGCAGGAAAGTTTGGATGTTCATAAACACAGTTTATTGGTTTATTTTCTTTAGAACAGCTTTGCTGTATATGAGAAACTGCACAGAAGGTTTAGCCTTGCAACTTTTTTTTTTAAACACGTGACATTGATTTCCCTCTACAGTGCATCTGAACAGTCTGGATCAGAGGAAGTAGGTCTGACAGAAGTCTCAAAGCAAGAATCATCTCCAATTATCATTCCTGATGCGGTTGTTTAAACTGTTTTTAAAGACCTCCAGTGGTGGAGATTCCCGGACCATCTGGAGCAATAGTTTCCAGTACAGAGCAACATCCACATTTACAAAGTTCATCCTCATGGCTATTAGGACTGTTGAGCGGTCTAGTATAAATGTGGAAAAGACATTATTCCTCTTTGCTGTAACCTAACGAATGCTTAAAATACAGTTGGAATGTTTTATTATGTACCTTCCCCTATAATGACTTTTCCTTTAGGATTATTAATCCTAACTTTATTTTAGTTGTTTCCTCATTAGAGAACCTCTCTTCGTTCTTGTATTCTTCTTTGGATTCTTTGTAATTAGATCATATTTTTCTTGAAGTACAGCATCCAAAACCAGACACAAAGTCACGTTTGAACTTCTTATTTCCTTTTTTAATATCACAGCAAGAGACAACCAACTTCTGTTTGTATGCCTTCCTGCAGAACCACATAAAGTCAGCTGCGCAACAAGCACTCTGTTTCGTACAGCACTCAAAGTGCTTTGCCCAGGACGAGCTAACCTCACTTGTACAACTGTGCTGGGTGCCATATAATATGGAAACCTGCGGGAAAAAGTCTGCAGGAAAAAGTCTGCATGGAAAAGAAAAATCTTACTCCAGAGGTTGAACTGGGCTCAGATAATTGCAAATGAGAGTGTTCATATACAGTGCATTTGAAAGCAAAGCTCAAACTGTCATAGTCCCAGCATCTTTTATCTGTTAATTTTAATTAACAGGTTCTATCTGTACCATGCTCTTTCTGGGATGAAACCAATATTAATTACTAGACCAAATTATCTGTGTAGGCAGTTATTTTCAGTGCAGTGTGTGCAAACTGTCCCAGGTTAGGATAAGAACAATTTACAGATGTGTAAATACCTGTGTAAGGTTAAAAGCAAAGGGTAGTAAAGCTCATGTACTCCAAAATCATCTCTTCTTTAGACCTTAAGCCCCATCTGGTCCACTTAAAAAGAAAATAGAAATTTCCCTGTGTTTCCAGAATGATTACTTATACTTCCCTGAAATGCACCCTCCCTGAAGTACTGTTTTCCATCCTGGAAGTGGAGAAATTATGCGATAGGTCTATGGTAACAATACTCCTGCCAATCTCCCTATTAGGTCAGTTTATACATGAGAGTATTAGTGGGGTAGTAGGAATATTGCAGTTAGAGTTAATTAGGCTGGAAGTCCATTCCTAAGTGACTGTTGGAGGAGGATTTAAAACCACAAGGAGTGAAATAAACTGCAGCTTCTAACTTGCGTAAGACTAACCTGCTTTTCCTTTAACACAAATAAAAATTTACACTAGTTTTGCTCTATCTGGCAAAGTAGTACAACGTGCTGTGCTGTGACCTGCTCCAGAAACAGTGGCCATTTTTAATCATGGGCACTTAAGCAGTGTGTCTTGTGAAAGGCCAAGTTGTAAGGAAAGAAAATAGCCTTATGCATGATGAATAATTGAAATCATATTGATATAAAAGACTTTATGCTTTTTTACTGGGGGGTGTTTTTTCCATAGGAAAGTATTTCTTCTTGAGAAAATTTGATATTTAACGAATCTTGAGATAGCTGCTTACAAAAGTTTTGTTTGAGGTATCTCATCTCAGTACTTCTACTGTGGTTTCTAAGGTATGGACATAGAGCTGCTATGGATAACGTTATTTCCTGGGATTAGGGTTTTAGGAGAAGGAAGGTATCAACAGTCAACGAGGATCTTAAATTCAGCTCTTCCATCTAAGAAAGGGAAAGAATGCCCGCATATGAAAGGAACTCAGTGCTTCATGAGGTTCAATGTGGTAACATTTTTTAAGAAGACAGGTTGAAACTATTGACAACATCATAAACTAGAAGTTAACTTATAAGTTCAATATATAGGGGAAATCAGTTTCAGCTCTTAAAAATACTGTGTACTGTCCTGAGGAGTCCCATGTAAGGAACTCATTAACCCTTCACTGGGTTAAACTTGTAGGTTGTCCTGAAAGTTAGATCAGATCATCTTGAAACAGATACCAAGGTTTGAGTTCAAGATAAGCCTGTATTATCCTCATGCGACCAATGTTTACTGTTCTTGGATATTATTTTTTTACTGCCTTTGTCTTGGAGTCTGTGCAGCCAGAATGCATCTCAAACCTGTTTTGCAGTTGCTTTCTTCAGTGTACAGTGGGCTTCAGCATGGTTTTAACCAGATGTGATATTCACCTGTGAAGTTTCTAATCCTAGTGCAAGCTCTTTCAGTGAAGAGTACCTTTAACAGTGCCATCTGTGATAGAGTAGTGCATATAGGTCTGTATTTAATCAGTATGTGCTGCAATTTGTAACCCCCTCACTGACTCTGTAGCTTTACTGAACAGTAATGGAGGTAGGTTGTAACCTTAGGCAACTTTACGCAGTAGAGCCTATGGGGAAGTGAAGGGATATAGCAGGGAGCTTAAGGACCTGGAGATGTCATAGTAAGGACTTAGAATGGCCGTCTCTTCAGTTGTCATTTATTTCAGCAGCAATTCACAGCCGAGCTAACATGGTGCTGTACTGTGGGATCTAATGGTAACAGAATGCCTTATGGCAGCCAAGGCGACAAATGTCCAGTGATTAATACTGAAGGTGACAGCATTTGGCTATAGTTATCTGCATGCGTGTGATGCCTTGCCCACCTCCTTTCCCTCTTGTTGCTTTAGGTAAAATGGATTTTCTTTCATTCCACTACTAAATGTAAGTTATAACAAAAATGTATCTCCAAGGCTAGTGTGGCTGTGCTGTGGCTGTTCAGTTTCTTTAACATTCAGTTGTTCTCAAACATGTTTCAGTTGCTCTCTGCTTGCAGTCTTGCCTGGGAAAGGTGCATTAACTGCTCTGTTTCTTAAGAAGTTGATTCTGATTCTTCTTTCCCTCCTGTGTGTTAAGTTTTGATAACGGGAGATTCCTTGCCTCTCCTTTCTATTGTTAGCTTTGTAGTATAAGAGATCCAACACACACACACGAAAAGAGACTGTGGCTGTAACTCTTTTTATTTAATAAATTAAGAAAATCAGTTACAATTGCCTTCAAAATTGTTCCCTTCTGAGTTGACATGGAGCTGCAGTACGGTGCTGCAATTCCGCAAATCATTTCTGAAAGGCTGTTGAGGATCTGTGTTGGTTTTGCTTTCACATCTTCTACGGACAAAAAATACGTTCCTTTGAGCACCGACTTGATCTTTGGGAAGAGGGAGCCAGGTCTGGCAAATAGGGTGGGTGCTCAAGCACAGTCATGTTGTTAGTAGCTAAAAACTGCTTCACAGACAAAGCGTAGTGGGCTGGCGCGTTGTCTTGATGTTAACTCACTGTTCGCTCTTGCATGCCAACGTTTTCTGTCTAAGCATAAGACAACATCTATATTTGAACACGTATCCACTCCTACTGAGTGAAGCAATCGAGTTGAGCCATGGCTCGACGTGACAGGTGAGAACATATGCTTATGCTGTAACCACTCACTCTTCGTTCCCTATCGATAGTGTTAGTAGGGTTAGTCTTGTTGGGTTTTTTTTTTCCAGTCAGACCTCGTGTTTTCCACTGTATTAATTGGGAAGTTTTACTTTGTGGTGTTCTTGAAGTGAGATTGTTCCTGCAAAAAAATGCTGTGAGCAGACTGTCCCATAGAGTAGGGCTATGTAATGCTTTTACCTCCCATGTATTTCTGTGTCCTTTATAGTTGTTCTGTTACCTTTCTAGTTCTCCTATACCTATTTCTAGTGAGAATACTCTTCTTGGATTCTTTTTCTGGATTATCTGTATATTCATTTTTTCCTAGATCCAATCCTGTTCTGATTTATTTCTGCTGCTCTTGTTAATGTTATTTACTCTTTCTTTTGTTTCTGTATTTAACTGAGACTTGGAAGTTTCTAGGGCCATGCGGAAACTGCAGCTCTTATTACAGGATGATCCTAGTACCAGCACTTGGGCACTTAAGTGTCTTTAGCTACTTTCTCTTATGTTTGAAGTGCCACACACATGTTGAGCAACTAAAAGTACTGAGAAATAAAAGACTTACACCGTAACATCTCGGGTGTTAGACTATAGCCAATAACTTTTGGTCTCACAACACTAACTTCATCACTGGGAAACGGTGATGCAACTTTGCTAGAACTGGTAGAGTTGAACTTATTTGTATTAGTACTAGTCACGAACTTGGACCCAAGTCTGAAAACTTCAGTGACATTAGCTCAGGATAACCTGTTTCCAGTAGAGTACTCTGGGAGCAGTGATTTGACCTGTTGTATTGCGTAAAGGACATGGAAGAAAAGCCTTTGGGCAATTTTCATTTCTCTTAAGATGCTGGCAACAGTGATTTCTTTCCTTGTCATGTTTTGAGGATGATGTTAAGGAGAAAGAAACAAAAAGATGAGAATTGCTAAATCTTGAGATACCTGAACAAGGAAACACACTACTTGATACCGTAATTACTCGTAAAACTAGCACAGTTCCATAGTCTCTAGTAAAGATATTTGCATTGAATTTGCAGATGTTGTGCAGAGGGTGCCTCAGCCTGACAGCCTATGGCGAAGAGACAGAAAAGTGGGGGGTTGCTGTGGTTTTTGATTGGTTGGTTGGTTTGATTATGTTTGTTGTTGTTTTTTCTTATTGTTTAAAATAATGCTTGTGTTGCCTGCTTTCTTCTTCCCTAGTGATTTTGCCAGGGAATTGTCTTTTGGAAGTTCTGTGGGTATAAACTATGGCAGAAATTTGATCTTTGGTATTAAGCAGTGACTGTCTATTTATTACAGGTTTTTTTTTGGAAATTTCTCTTTTTCCAAGTAAGGTCAAGGCCAATAACACTTGCGCATTGTAGAGAAAAACCTTAGGTAACATTTCAGACTACTACTTAGAGTGAGAGTACTTCCGGAACTTCTGTTCCATGTCTTTGTATGATCCTTTTTTTTTCATGTTTTCAGCTCTTGGTGAGTGCTTGGTTTCAGCTCTGAAGGTTGGGGTAGCTGAGACTGTTCATTCCCAGCTTTTCTGTGAAATCTCCTTTTTTCTGTGAAAATGCATTGACAGATTCTCTCTCATCTGACTAGATTTGCCGAGTGATACATGCTGCGAGTTCCACTGAATGCCTTCATATCCGACTGTGCAAGAGCTTTTCAGTATTATTTGCTTATGCATATACAACTGTTTGAAAAATTAAGCACGTACAGGCATATTGTTATGATCTGGCCTTGGAGCAGTGAAGTTGCTGTTTTGTAAGTTCAATACAGAGTGGTATTATGTGGGATGAAAATTTCATCTTTTCAGAATTTTTGTCATGCTTTATATAACAAAAGTCTTGTAATTTAACTTACCAAAGGAATGGCTTTTAGGGGTTGCAGGTTGGGACTCCCATTTACTCCCTGAAGTAGTATGATTTTGGAGCAACAAGCCTGCTGACCTGAACAACTTAAATCTCTGTCAAGGGTACTTTTCCTTTGTCAGCACAACACAGTTAAGGATGTGTGTCAATGAAGAGAGTCATAACTGGGTATAACTGGGTTACTAGGGTACAGCATAGGCTCTGTTTTAATTAGGCAGTTACTCTTGTCTTCAGGCTCTCTGTCATCTCCTTGTTTCTAGAAACTTTGTAGTGATAACGCAATTTAAGAAATAAAAATTTGCTTTTAAGGTTACATTTTTGCTAAAAGTATTTATGCATTGGGTGGAAAATACCACTCACTGATATGTGAGTGCACAAAAGAGAGGCTAATATAAATTTAATTGGTCTTTTCAAAGGCTTCCAGGATCTGCATTTTGGAGGGTGCTGCACTGTTGAGCATAATCAGAAAGCTTCTCATTTGTCATTTGGTTGGATGAAAACTGACTCTTCAGAGACTAAAAATCAAGTTCCTGTGCTGAGAGCAAAACAGAGAAGAGGAAGAAAGCTTTTCTTTTTTAAAAAATACTCTTTTTAGAAAACCTGGTTATCACAATGAGCAAATCTGATGAGAGTTTTTCTTAGAATTAACATTTATAAAGCAAATTCAAGTTTGTGTGTACTTTATCCCTAACATATGGCTTCCCACATGATGTCATTTACAGTTAAATGCCAAAAAAAAGAGTGAATGCTCCCAGCCAAAGCTACACTTTGAACTATGATTTTATTTGCAGCTTTTTGTGCGTGTGTGTGCCTGGCCAGCCAGCCAGTCACGTTAGAGCATTAAGCTCTGCATGAAACTGTTGCTTTCCTCAGCTGTGGGTGATGGTCTGTAGGAACACATAGTGGCCATAGGAGGCTTCTGCATGGAAAACATCTACCATTCTTCCCCCTGAAGAAATGGCCAGAATTATTCACGTCTAATTTTCTTTCTCACTGCTGCATTTGCATATCTCTGTACAGAGAAGTTCTACAGATGGGCTATCAGCTCGAGTCATCTTGGTGATGTAAGAGCTTGGTGCCATTCCACAAGCGAGCATTTCTGTATCGTTTAGGTTTGCAGGTGTAGTATAGGCATGACAAATTGTTCTGTGCATGTTTTTTTTCCCAGCCCACTTGTTAGCAAAGTTCTGTTTTTTCTAAGGTAATAATACTGTTTGAGAGGTGGAGCCTGCTGTGTGCTTGTGTTTGTGGAGTGGATAGTGGGATTGTTTGCTCTCCTGACCTTACTGCCTGATCTGGTGGTGTGTTGTTATCTTTTACGTTCCAGAAAGCTTCAGTTGGGTTGCAATGTTTTTTCCTCTCTTCCATGCAAAGCAGAATGTGTTACAGTGGGATTAGATAAAGAGAAGCTGTGGTGTTTGTTTGGTTTTTTTTCTTTTAATTTACCGTTTGCTGTAAACTCCTAGAGTGACCTGTACCACTTCAGCAGTGGATGAGTTGGGAAGATTCTTGGATAAGAACATGGATTGTAAGTTTTCTGATGAGGGGTTCCATCAGCTGTACAGTGGAAGCTGGGATCCTGAGCTGCCTACAGCTCTTTAACCTGATGGTTATCAGCAAAAGCATCCTAAAGGAAGTTTTGAGAGTTTTTTTAATGTTGGATAAGGAAGAAAATGTGCATGTTACTGCCTGGTATTATAGGTTTATTGGTACTGGTTTTCAAATGCAATACTTGATGAGGAGTGTCAGGATGTATTTTTTGATTCAGATATGCAATGCAGTTAGACTGCTTTCTACTAAACCTCTTTCTTTACAAAGTCTTCATGAGCTCTGCTGGCAAGCAAGCAAGGAGTCATCTTTGCTCCTTTTCTTTGTGTTTTGGTGTATCTTTATGCAGAGGTGGAAAGTTGTGCTCATTTGCTGTGCAGGAGGGAGAGTTTCTTGGATACTTACACCTGGACAGCAGCTGAGCCACATCTGTTTGCATGTGGATGAAGAATTACTTCAAGATGTTGCTCTTCTTTCTTGTCTCTGTATCGAAACCTGAAGTGTGTAAAAGCGCACATATGTACATAGACACTCACTTTGCATGCTTCCTGTTAATACTTTTATTTTTCTTTTCTTTCAGTACAACTTTTTCTATTTATTTGTTATGAATTTTCGTATCTCCAACTGCAGTGCAAAAGAGTGCCAAAACATGGCATACATTCTTTCTCTCTCTTATAGCCTTTCAGGTGATACAAGTAGCTTAATTAAAGTTCACAAAGTATAGTAAATGATGAGATCTTTTAACAATTCTTGATCTTTAACAATGAGAAAATGAGCATCTTTGAGAAGCAGCAGTTAGGACTCAAGGTGATTTGTGCCCCTTGCACTCCCAGGGGAGCTTTGGGCATGGGTACAGCACATGCTCCGGGGAACAGAACCTTCCAAAAACTGCCCAGAGCTCCACAGAGGAGCTGGAGCTTGGGAAAGGAGAAACAGCACAGGCTTCCATCCGCACCTCTCCCTAGCTTTTGTGTGCCAGGGCTGATTACTGTCACTGTTCAATCCATGCTTAATGCCTCCCAGAGAAGGAAGCAGATGGCTTTTCAGCTGCACGTGCTCTGTGACTGGTGTTTTCCTACAAACCAGACACCTAAGAAATAGAGTTAAAGGCTTACAGAAGCGAACTGTGCAGAATTTTTGCTATGACCTAATCCATACATCTTTTTGACGGAAGCTGAGCTAAACGCTGTTAAATAAATTAGAAAGTTATGTGTTAGGCCCTATGAGAAAGAGTTACGATTTTTTTTTTTCAGATACATTTCTGTCCTTGAAGGACTGGTCTTGTCCTATGTTCAGTCATTTCAATTTCTTACTTTCCACTTCTCAAATAAAATGTTAAGTAAAAAAAAATGTTGTTAAAAGCCTCCCTTAAATGTGATGTGCTGCTCTACCACATAGTCAAGGAGCTCTTTCAAGAGGTGGATGTTCCTAGTGAGTTCATAGCTTTAATTTTAATAATTTGGGAACTGTTATCTAGTTAGTTAATGGGAATTCTGCATTTCCCATAATACATGACATCGGTTGCCTCTCTATCTAAGATGCTTCTGTTTGAAACAGTGGGCAGCAATAGGAGCAATTTTTCTCCTTGCCTAAAAAATAAAGGTACTAAAATTTAGTTTTGTAGATCATTATATTAGTACAGAGAAGGTCATTTTCTCTTGATGTATGTTTCGAGCTGGTTTTCTGCTGGTCTTCTAGCACTTTCTGATGCTTGCAAACTATTAGCTCTTGGTTAGTTTCTCAAAAATAATAGAACAAAAATTAGTAATTCTAGTCCCAAGATTTAATTGTATCACAAGTAAAGACTGCTCTGTGGTATTCGCTGTTCCTGTGCCTGTACCCATCATCTATAATTTAACACCTTCATAATATAGGTAATTACCTACATTTTAATAGATATTGATAGTTGTGATCATGTACATTTGCCAGATTTTAATAGCAGAGTGCAGAAAAGTGATGCAACTTTTTTCATGTCATATGAGAGATCAGTGACAGAGGTGAGATTACATCTTGGATCTTACATTTGAAAATATATGAAAGTATGTTTATTATAAATAAATGAAATGTGAAAATGTGAAAGCATATAACTATGCATATACTATTACAAAATATATTTGATAAACTATCCTTTTTACTTTATTATAGAGAATAGAACAGGTGTTACTTTTCAGCACTACAGCTACTGGAAGGATGAAAGCTACATCCCTGTAATTGCTTTCTGGAAAAATGACTAGTCTAGTTCTTGGTTTATGAACCCAGATAGGGTTCTGGCAAGCCAACACGGTATATTTTTGTCACCAAAGAAGTCTGTAGACGGCAGCAGTCCATTGCTGTAGTTATAGGGAAGTGCTGTGCCGGTGTTATTTGCATGGCTGCACCAGTGTTAACGGTGCCTGGACAGGCTTATGTAAATACAGATTGGGCAGTTGAAGAGGTCACTGTTCTTTGACAGGTTTCATTACTTGTGAGTTTCTTTCAGGCTCTCATGTTTTTGGGAGGCAGCAGAAACAGCAGAGTTCATCACCCCAAGCCCATCAGCACATTCCTTATGCTGTCACTCCTCCTGTGTCCGAATGTCATTGTCTGAGCTGCGGCATTGTACTGGTGCCATCTGTGCCTGCTGTGGCCCCCACAAGAGCTCTCCTTTCCTCCCCTTTGCTGTAGCTTGGGATCACGGCTTTGCTTCCTAAGCTGTCTATTCTTCTTCATAATGTTATCAGCTTGGCAAAGTTTGGCTTGTCTGATTGTCATCCTATTGCGGTTGCCGAGCTCAACGGCAGTACAGTTGCTGGATGGTGAAACTGTCACCCAACAACAACAGCTGTGCAAACAAACAAGTCAGCATTGATATTCATCAATAGCTTTGTGCAGTCGTGGCATTGAGATACTCCAGAACATGTGCAATCTGTCTGCTTTCTTTATCCCACAGTATAGCCAGATCAGCTGCTCTGCACTGATGAGCGTGTGATTGTCATGCCATGGTGTGCTGTTACCCCCTTCCCTTTTTCCTTTGCTTTTCCTTCCGTTTCGTGGGCTGTCTGAATACTCCTGGGCACATCTGCTGTGAGCCATCTGCTCTCAATGAGAGATGTGCATAGGTCTGACAAACAGTATTCAAGTAGTACACTGTTCTTCTGGACGTGACAGAAAACAATAATTTGTATTTATGGCATGTCACTGATGCTCCCTGCTTCAAAAATGCTAAGCAAGGCCGATAGCGTGGAATGCTGGCTTGCAAACTTGCCAGGGAGGAGTTGTTTAAAGTGATTTTTTTTCACTCCACTTACCTCAGGTAACAATGTTCTTACATTGTCTTACAGCTTTTAACTTTATAAAGACATGGTGTGTTTTCCTTTAAAGTGTGTAACATCTTTTTCAGAAGTTGTATTCTCTCCTTGCTGGCATCAGTGGCAGGATTCTTTGCAGTCAGAGGCACAGTTGTATGATAAAATCATTAGTTACTTGTTAGTCTTTGAGGGAAGAAAATCTTAGCAGACTCCCAAGCAAAATGCTAATTCTAAATTAAAGCTAAGACTGCCCTTGCTCCTTACACCTATCTGTTGGACAGCTTATGGTGGTGTAAGTAACTCTCCAGAACATCTTCCCGTGACGAGTAGTCACTTCCAGCAGGATCTTTCTTTGTAACATTTTCCCTAATAAACTGAACAAAGATAAAGGGAGCTCTCTGTGGGTGAAGGAAGATGGTGATGCACAGCCTAGGTGGCATGTGTAGGCAATGAAACTGTTTTGTTTGTGAAATCACCTCTAACTTTGGGTCAGAGGTTTGTGGACAATTGTGATCAAAAGTGCAGTTACTAGTTAGTATGTATTCACCTTTGCTGGTCATTAACTATCATGTGTAGTAATTCTATGTTTTACCACGCTTACTGTGTTGAAGCTAACACAGCTGTCTTGTGTTGCTGCCACAGGGACTTAAAGCCAGGATGAACAAGAACAACTTTATCTGTTAGCATGCTTGCTTGCAATTTGAAATTTCACTCTAACCAAGTGCCAGGTGTCCAAAGTTTGACCAAGGTGATCAGGATTTTACAGGGCTGGCTAAAAGGAGTTGTGCATGTGTATAGGAAGAGAACTAATTCATTTTGACAGTGTTTGTTTCATAGCCTTGCAAGTCTCTTCCTTTGGTAGCTCCCTGCTTACTCAAAGGGTTACAAAGACAAGAATAAAGGCTGGAAGCCTAAGTCAAAGGAAGGAGCAAGGCTAGAGTGACTTTTAGCAAGGAGGAAATATTAAACAGCTTTTGGTCAGCAAACAGGGCTGGCTCGGGGTATGTGTTTTGGTTCTGTACTTGCTAGAAATTGCTTTGCCTGTTACCCATGTTAATGCTTCTTAAAACTGTTATTCCATAGTTTCTGCACTGTACTGTGTTCAAGCAGCTGACCTCCATGGAAAAAGTCAAGGATAGACTTGTGTATCTGTCTCTAGCTTTTACAAGAATGTACCTGGTTTTATCTTTCATTTTGTTTCTTTTTGTCCCAAGAGCCTTGCAAGGCAGTGTATTTTATCATTGCGTTGTAACTAAGCATCATAAAGCTGGCAATGCCTACAGGAAGTTTCAGGAGGAAAAAAAAAAATGGATTGGGACTACTTGAGAGAATAATATTATATCTGTTCTGCTGCAAAACATCTTGCATGGGATCAGTAAAATAAAGTATACAATCGCAGTGCTCGTAGTTGGTTAGGTGAAGTTAGTGCTACGGTGGTATTAGCACTGTGCTTTAATTCTTGTATTTGTACTTTTCAGATCAGCAGATTTGACGCTTATTGAGTTGGTATGTCAGTGCTTGAGAAGTTGGGTCAAATAATTTAGCAAACAGACCGGAGAGGAGGGATGAGTACAGGATCTATCTCTTTTGGAAAGTGTTAGACTGACAACAGCATGTAACCGATAGGTGAGCTATTTGTGAAGATCTACCAGGGGTTACTGAGTTCAAGGCATCCTCTAAAGGGTTACAAGTATAGTTATATTTGAGCGATGTATGGTGTATTGTATCACTGTCCAGTACTTTATACAATTATGCTCATTTTTATTTTAAACTGGTCCCTGGTGATTTAATGGAATGGGACTCCAAATGCTCCCTCTCCTGCCTCCCCCCTGCCCCCAGCCTTTTAAAGTGCATTGTCAATAGATTGCAGCAGCACTGTGTGGACACTTCCATATGAAAACAGGATGATCAGGTGGAATAGATCATTTAAGGATGAAACCTTTGTGTGTATCCTTGAAAAATATCCTGCAGTGATTTTCTGTGATTTTCTTTAATATTCAGCTCTGAAGGCTACTTATCTCATCTTGACATTTCAGGAAAGTACTGAAGCAGTAATCAACCTTTTCTCTGCAAAATTTGTCCATGGTTGGAAGAGCTTATGTACAGATCTTCTCTATAATTCAAGAACACTTTTGTCACAGAGAACAATTTATAGTCGTTATGCAAATTATATTCATGTATGATTTTTGCAAGTATCTTGTTAAAATATCTGGTGAATTCTTAGTGTTTTCACCTTTGTTTGAACCTGGCTCTTATTACTTGAATTCTGCAAACTGAAGCAGTGGAAGTTTTATTGCAGATGCCCTATAAACAAAGTACTCCTGCAGAAGGTTGTGAATAAAGATGACAGTTGTGTAATGAAGCCATTTGTCACTGACTGCTAGAAGTCCAGAAGTTAAATGAATGGCTGAAAACATAAGTGTAACTACTGGACATATTACTTAGCAAATTCTTGCAGCTGATTTCAGGTCCACATTTGCCTTGTGCAAAGGGAACCCATCTTCATAACTTGTAAGTATCACTCATTTCTGCTGCTGGCAGGATCTAGTCCTTGAAACAGAACAGGTCTGCTATTGAAACTAATATTAAGAAATAATAAAACTGGAGGAAATGAAGTGATAGTAAATGAAAACAGAAGACCTAGAGTTACGCGGAGTTTTTCCTTGAATTCTTCTTGTTACTCTTTTCGTTGCATTTGCTTCGTGTTACAGTTAGATTCCGTGCACTGTTAGCCTTGCATAGGCAAGAGGGAGTCACTTTCTCTCCATTGAACTCGGTCAAGTGCTGCTGTAGACATGTGTAGGTGCAGAGTGAGATGAGCTTGTGTTGTCCTGCTCATTTCCAGGGAATGGAGTTTTGCAGGGAATTCTACTATTTATGCCAATTCTCTCACAAAGTTTTTTTTTACTTACTGTCAAATTTTGTCTTAGTTCTTGAATTCTGGGCAGTTTTCTCCAGAAATACGGTGTTGCGAGGTTTGCTCATTGTGATCTTACTGCTTAGGCTAATCTGATGTTTCTTTGTTTTTCTCTTCCCCTCTTTATTTAGATGAAAGATCTTTGGAGCAGCAAAATTCTTCCCTTTTCTCAATGAACTCAAAGGTGCACCAAAGCATATCAGCCAGCAGGACAGAAATTACTTCAGCAAAAAGTATTTTGGAGTCCCAAGAAAGTAATTTCCTTCAAACGATTTTATCATCAGTAACTACTCCCTCTGATGTGACTTTATTTAACCAAGAAGAAATGGTCAGGATTTCAGAAGGGAGAAGTACACCGTTGGTAGATGTCTCCATATCAAGCAATGAGGCATTCTTAAGTGACGAGTTTATTAACTCATTTCCAAAGGCACAGTGGACTCCTCCACTGAAGTCTTTTGCAGTTTTAACAGATCATCACTCAGTTAATACAGTAGAGCCACCAAGAGAAGTATTAGAAACCGTGTTGCTAACACCTTCATTATCTGCCCTTTTTTCACCATATATTATCTCAAAAACAACACAGCAAAAGACTCCGTTGAGTGCTGTCCCTGAACGCAATAACACTCTTACAGAATTGAAGCCTTTTGTATTACATAGTGAAATGCTAACTGTGAGCAGAGACTTGTCATTGTACCCTCCAAATACAGCTATGTATTTCACTTCCATTCCTTCAGATACAGGAGTTGCAGTACAGGAAAATATCAATGCAAGTTTAATTGCTCTGCCTTTTGGGGCTGCTTCAGAAGGATCTCCTCTTTATCTCAAGCTGATGGATAAAAATGCCCCTGTGATCCCAGATGCCACAGAACAAAGTTCAGACCTATATGGTGATGTTTACGGAGATGAGACTAGCAGGGTATCAGAAACTCTTAGTCTGAGGACCTACCCCAGTCCAAGCATTCCCTTGGCCATGCCAGCTTCAGCAGCCAGTGCTGAGCCTGCTTTGTTTCCTATTAGTCTTCCACCTGCATCTTTCCCGCTTCACTCAGCTGATGTTTCCACAGACTCTAATATGGTTCTTAATGCCAGCCTGTTTACACATGAATTCTCCAGTACAACACCAAATTTACCTGCCAGTTCAGAAAAAACAAGTCAATCAGAGCTTGTCAGTGAGTTCATGAGTCCAGTGCCTTTCACGAGATCATACAGTTCTTGTCTGTATTGTGACTCAGTTTCACTTCTGCCAGAAGCAGGTTTTTCCCCAGAACATGATGTGGGCTCAGGCGACTATGTTGAAACTTTGTCCATCAAAGCCTCTGAAGTACAAGGCATAACTCCATTTACAACTATAATTACTGATGGGTATGACTTAGAGGAGCCTACACCTGAGATTTTTGATACTTCCTTTCCATCAAGACCAGTTGTTTCCTTTTCTTCAAGACTTGCAGAAATCCCTGATTCAAGCATGTTTTTATTAAGTTCTTTGAACTCTGCCCTTGATACTGGAACACCTATAACAATTTCTTCTTCTTACCATCAGCTCCCTGGAGGAACATCACTGAATATCTCTGCTGTCCAGTTTTCCCTCCCTGTTCTGGAAACAGTTTCATTGACACCCAGCATTCACGTAGAAATTCCTGGCGCCACCACCTTTCTCTTTGACTCTACTTTCATCCTGAATGAGCCAGTAGCATCGTTTGCAGTCAGTCGTACAACTTTGTTGGAGTCACCAGAATTAATGCCATCCAAATCTGTATTTTTGCTTGACAAGACATCTACAAAGGAGGAGCCATCTTCAAATACATCAGATTTTCCACCCAGTCTTTTATCAACACCATTTCTTATTGAACCTAGCTACTTGTCTTTATCATCAGTCATGCTAGATTCTTATTCTGTCATGCAGAGTGACTTATCAACATTCTTACCTCAGATCTCGTTGACTGGGACAGCAGTACTTTCTGAGGATGTATCCAGCTGTGACTTTGCTGTCATTGTCAGCTCTGCCACCAATGCCGAGGTTTCTCAGTTCCCTCTCAGCCAAACATCATACTTTTATTCAAATGCATCCTCTGTTCCAGATGCACATGTTCCTGAAATGAGACCAACATCAGATTTTCCCTCTGAATCATCTGTATTTCTGGAAGCAACCTCAGTATTGCCAGTGGGCTCTGAAGTCATATTTACCTCAGCTGTTACAGGAGCTACCTCTCAGTTGGAGCCTTCACTCTCCACTTCTCACTCTGTGGTTCCTACCCTGGTGCTCCCCTCTTCTGACACTCGGTCTGTTACCAGCAGCATCTTGCTCAGTGAAACAAATTTGGTCTCTTTGTTTACTACCTTTCCAGCAACTCCCGTCTTAAATGTATCTTCATCTCTGCTCTCAACTGCTCTGGCTTCTGATGAGGATATTGGTGCTACAGTTAACCCAACACTGCTTTTAACATCTCGCAGTGAGGGCAGTGCCCACACATCCTATCCTCCTGCAGACCCTGGCAACCAGACATCACATGCAGACACCAGCAGTGTGATGGCCTTTCCTACAGCATCTCTGTTTGTGACCACATCATTTTCTCCCACGTGGTTTCCTCCGACTTCTAGCCTACCCACGGGTTATGAAGTTCCAGCAGGAAGCAGTATAACTGCTGCTACTGATGTATCGACTATTTCCACCACCGTCTCCACAACCACTTCCACCAGTGCTACAGGCAGCCATGGCACGACTGCTGCAGTCACCCCAGGGACATTCTCCTCCACCCCTCTGGTGACCACTACTCCAACTGAACCTGTGATCATAACTTCTGCTGTGACTGCTACCAGGCAACCTTACGTCTGCGATATCACAGTTCCTGATGCTTACCTAGTCACTGCAGGTAAGAAATTCTTAACACTTTTTCTGAAGCTACTGCAATGTGTGACCCACTAGCTAAATTGCAGGTGTTGAATTAGCTAAGTGAACCTTTTAAATATATATAGTGTAAATGTATATAGACAAACATCTGTAAAAGCATTGATTTATCATTTAGTCTTGAAAATAATAGAATTCACTTGAATGCAATCTGTTATGGTAGAGTTATATATGCGTTACACTGCACAGAGAATGAAATTGTCTGCTAAAATTGCTGATGCGTATATACAAGTATACTGAATTAGAGGCTGCTTTATCATTTCATGGGTTGTAAATTAATGTTACTGTCATGGTACTGTGCTGCCAAACTGTTAAATGTTCTGACTGAGTAAGTTTCTCCTTTCAGTTGTTGCTGCCGTTTGTAAAAAAAAAAAACCCGCATGTGAGGTAATGTTATAATATGAAAGAGGAGAGTTGGTTTGAAAAATGTTTGGGTTTCGTTACCGGTTTTATAATTTTACCGTACTAGCTTAAGTTTGTATTTTCCCTCCTCCCATACTTACTTCAATTGGATTTGATGTGTTTGTAACCTGAAAAAGTGACATTAGTGTATTTCAAAATTAGTTATCTCAGCATCTGTGTTTGCTTTTTTGGTGTTTTCCTACCTCTTCCTAGCTTGTTAGCAAAACAATACCAGTGAACTAATCCAGGGCAACTGCAGAAGTGCTGCATGTTCTGTGGAAGGCAACACGTTTTGACTTTAAGATTTACTTGTAATATGTAAAGCAAAATGAGTATTATCTCATCCTCCAGATATGAAGGTAATCTGGCTATGCTCGTGATGAAGAAAATAGATTTTTGAACCTGTAATTTCAGTAGTTTAGTAGGCAAGTTACTGATGGAAAGTAAATGCAGGATGACAATATGACACTTCTTAGTTGTTTCCTTGGCCATAGTCACAGTCAAGTGTGACTGTAACAGACATGATAACCATAGGGATATGGGGTTTTCAAAGCAGTTTCTTACTCTTTGGATATCCCTATCAGTAATTAATGTCACGTTTGTTTACTTTTTATTTAAGAGAAAAGGAGATGCGTATTTTTGTGGCTTTTTTCTGACCTCATCTGCATTCCATGTGTTGCCTACCAAACTGTGTTGTGACAGCAGGCTCTTCCGCACCAGTCAGACTGAATGTGCTGCAACTTTCCTATCCAATTTGAATGCCTCAGTCGTTCTTTAGAAGATTCTTGTGCTAGAATGGTAAAGACATTAGTCATGGAAAAACAAAATTAGAGAGAGAAAGTAAAGGTGGTGTTCCTTAAACTGTATGTACAGTCACTTTTTAGGGTACAGTCACACCTTAACCTGTTTCCTTGTCCATCATCTTATCTGTTTAATGCAATTGACCTCATTGCCTGCTTTCTCATGCATTCCACAACTGAAAATGCAGCTTTGAACCCAAACCCAAGAGATTAAGCTAAAGTGTATTTACTGACTGACGTTAATTTTCAGTGCTGGCCCAAAGAGCTGTTCTACAAAATGTCAGTGAATCCATCAGAGAAGTGCTCAGAGTTCAGTTCAGGCGAACAGTAGAGATAGAGGTAAGTGGTACTCTTTGATCTATATAATACAACAGTTGATTTATTTTACTGGCTAAAACAATTATTTAAAAACAACTGATATGGGAGGTTTATTCTAACTGAAATGTTAGTTGTGTTTTGTTCTTTTTTTAATCTGAATATGACATTCAACTTTCTTACTTTCAGAATATCACTTTCTAGGACAGACCTGTCTTGGTTTTGCCAGAGGTGAGCAAGCAGTGCCCAGCCTCTACTGCCCACCCTCCTTTGGCTGATGAATTGAAACGGAACTGAAAAGATATTAGCCCTCTATTTAAAAGTTGTTTCTTCTGCTAGCTGATCATACACTTTGCAACTTAAAACAAAGACTCTTGCACCGCCTTGTGCTATTTTGTGTTGTAAGTGAGGCCATCAATACAAGGGAAGTGGTGGAATCTCAAATAGAGAATTTGGCAGATGAGAAAGATGGGGAAAAAATCAGGTGTGCAGTGCTTAGATGTTATTTTTAAACCTTCAAATAGGTGTAACTCCTGTCCTTCCCCCACTCACAGGGCTAAGAATGGCTGCACTCTTGTTTTTTTCCCTGAAAGTTTGCTCTGCTTTGATGTTCGAGGAACCATTTTTGAACAATATTTCAGTGTTGTTGCCTAACCTCCAAGTGAGTGTCTGGTTGAGATGAAGTTGAAATGCTCTATGCCACCTCCACCCCCTCTTTCTCAAAACCTCTGTGTGAGAGAAAAAGACTGTAGAGGTAGTTTGGAAGTAACTTTGTTGTATAATCAGGTACTTCAACACTGGGAAAAAAAATGAAATGTTTTAATGAAATTACAGGTGGAGGTGGAGGTTCAGCTGCACTTGCAATTTTTCACACTGCATTCATCCATCCCAGCACCACATGATCTTGCTTTGGGCCTATGATCTCATTTTGAATTTTGAATGTAACTTGAGTTCCTCCATGCCTAGAATCCCGTGGTGCCTTTAACTTCAACTTGGCTGTCTGTGTGGGGAAACAGTGTTTGGATAGCTCCTGTCATAATCACTGAACTTAGTAATTAATAACTCCTGTCTGATGTTTGTGAACATACCTCTCTACTACCCAGTCAGGATAGGAGTGTTAGGAATTTATGCCAAACTTCAGCCACTGTGAGCTGCCAGTATAAATTAAGTTTAGTTTAGGTCCTTTTAGCAATACCTGCCCATGAGCTTTTTAGGGGTTTTGTATATTTTTCTTCTGGCTTGTGAATTGTACCTTCAGGTTGTGCAAACTAGCATAGTCAAGTAGAAGTCAAAAGTTCACGACGATAGAGCTACACTAATTTTCAATGACCTTCTATGCCTCAATAATTTGGAAAGGCTTACTCTTTTAATAGTAACAGCAGTAAGACAGAATCTGTTGCTAAATATTTGAAGGTTGATTGGAGCCAACGTTTTGTATCATGCTTCTTTATATTTTTGCCATTTAAATTCTTTCCTTTCATGCCCACTGTTGCCTTGTAAAGCTCTGAATAGGCTATTTTGCCCCTAAGGATACTCAGAAGCAACTGTTTTTATAAATGATGCAGCTAGTCCAGCTTCATTCTTTGCAAATTCTTTTTTATCAAAAGGAGAAAACATCTCTGTGGAATCAGTTCTACTTACTTGATGCTAGAATGCTGCTATCGTGTTCTCTTTGTGATGCCTTGGGTATGGGGTTCACACTAAAAATAATCACTACCAAATGTCTTCACTTCTAACAGTGAAGTACTAAGAAACCTGTTATTTTAAATGTATGTCTATAGTGTTGGCATGTTTAATGGTGAATTAGTGCAAAATTTTAAACAGAATTAATCTATTTTTGCTAAACTTAAGTCATCACACAGACCTGACTTGCTCGTTGAGAGTACCCAGGAACCATGTGTACATTTGGAAGTTCTGGTAAAGCAGTGTACTTCTCTAAGCTGCTTTTTTACTCTTTTTCGTAATACAGCTCACAGATGTTGTTCCCTTGCAGTGATGTAATGCACAGTGAATCTGGAGACAGTCTTGTTAAATTTAACTTCGTAGTAATGTATGCATGGAAAAATAAATTCCATGGCAACAATGAATAGCACTGCTGCTTTAAGCACTTTCAGTACAAAGGTTTGACACTGAAAGGAGAATTAAAAGGGTGGGGTTTTTTCCAACTTTGTCAGTTGAAACTTTTGTCTCTGCTTCTTTATTATTTTGAACATTTCAAGTTGCTGAAGTGGGAAAAAAATGGAGGCAAGCTTGAGTCCTGCCTAATGCAAAAAACTTCTGTCAGTTTTTTCCTAGCAAAACTCCTTATAGCAAAGAAAGAATAACCTAAAATTTTAAAGTTCTTTCCAGTTGGTCTCAACGTATTGCATCTGCAAAAGAATAAGACTCTTTTGTTTCCATAATTGCAATTTTTGTCAACTTTCTCTAATGTAAACCTTATGACACTTGGGTAAGATCCATTATACAATGTTCCCTTGATTTAGCCTTGTTGCACTGGGGTGTGAAATAAAATAACGTTGGCAGTGACTTGCTGCCAGGACCCCTGGTGCCATTAAGTTAATGCCAACCGGAAAAAGCTTTTTGCTAGCTTTATTTGTGCTTGGAAATTTTATCATGCAGTATAATGTATACATCAGCCACTTTGTTCCTGTGTTTAATATGGATTTTTCCTTAGCATATTAGTTTCCATAATCCAAAATTTGTAAATCTCTGCCTTCAAAGGAAGGTGATCAGTTCACTGTCAGGCAGTTAAATACTTCTAAAGATACCACTCTGTTAACCTGTGCTGGCCTCATTGCAACTCACTGCTGCTGAAACTCTGGCAGGTACTGTTTAGGTGTGTGAAAATGATGAGAGGATTGTTGCCTTAGGATCCTAATGTGCGTAGAAGCAGTAGCTTTGTTTCGTTTTTAAGACCTGTGAGCCTTTGTAGCCCATCTTCAGGAAGTTAAATGCTCTCTGCAGCCTCTTTACAGAAAGCTTAATAAGGTAGTAGTGAGGAAATTGGTTCTTTATGCATTCTGCCAGATGTTTACATAGCATTATACAGTGAGATGTAGGCATGGATTAAACTGTAGCAAAGGTACATTCAGTCAAATATTTCAGATGACAATAATCAATGTTAGGGAACCTGGGAACTACCGACCTGTCAGCCTCACCTCTGTGCCTGGGAAGATCATGGAACAGATCCTCCTAGAAGCTATGCTAAAGCACATGGAGTACAGGGAGGTGATTAGTGGCAGCCAGAATGGCTTCAGCAAGGGCAAGTCCTGTCTGACCAACCTAGTGGCTTTCTGTGATAGAGTAACCATTTCAGGGGACACAGGAAAACCAACGGATGTGATCTATCTGGACTTCTGTAAAGCCTTTGACACAGTTCCCCCCAACTTCCTTCTCTCTAAATTGGAGAGATACGGATTTGATGGGTGGATTTTTCGTTGGATAAAAAATTAGTTGGATGGTTGTATTCAGAGAGAAATGGTCAACTGCTCGATGTCCAGATGGAGATCCATGATAAGTGGTGTCCCTCAGGAGTCTATACTGGAACTGCTGTTTAATATTTTCATCAGTGATATAGACAGTGAGACAGAGTGCACCCTCATCAAGTTTGCAGATGACACCAAGCTGAATGGTGCAGTTGACACAGTTGAAGGACAGGATGTCATCCAGAGGGACCTGGACAAGTGGGCTTGTGTGAACCTCATGAAGTTCAACAAGGCCAAGTGCCAGGTCTACACCTGGGTTCGGGGCAATCCACGGTTTCAGTACAGGATGGGGGATGATGTGATTGAGAGCAGCCCTGAGGAGAAGGACTTGGGGGTGCTGATTGATGAGAAGCTTGCCGTGAGCCGGCAATGCACACTCACAGCCCAGAAGGCCACCCCTATCCTGAGCTGCATCAAAAGAAGCATGGCCAGCAGGGCGAGGGAGGTCATTCTGCCCCCTTTATTCCTCTCTTGTGAGACCTCACTTGGAGTATTGTGTCCAGTTCTGGAATCCTCAACATAAAGATATGGAACTGTTGGAGTGGGTCCAGAGGAGGGCTACAAGGATGATCAGAGGGCTGTAGCACCTCTGCTTTGAGGACAGGCTGAGAGAGCTGGGGTTGTTCAGTCTGGAGAAGAAAAGGCTCTTCTCCATAAGAAAAGGGAGACCTTATAGTGACCTTCTAGTACCTGGGGGTGGCATACAAGAAAGCTGGGGAAGGACTTTTTACAAGGGCATGTAGTGATAGGACTAGGGGGAATGGCTACAAATTGGGAAGGGGCAGATTTAGACTAGACCTAAGGAGGAGTTTCTTCATGATGAGAGTGGTGAGGCACTGGCAGAGGTTGGCCAGGAAAGTTGTGGCTGCCCCATCCCTGGAGGTGTTCAAGGCCAGGTTGGATGGGGCCTTGAGCAGCCTCATCTAGGGCGAGGTGTCCCTGCCCATGGCAGGTGGGTTGGAACTGGGTAATCTTTAAGGTCCCTTCCAATCCAAACTATTCTATGATTCTATGTAACTGTCCTGGAAATAGACTTGAAACCTCTAGGAGCTGGTTGAATGGACAGCTACGTTTGTGAGATGTTAGAGCTGTGCCGTGAGGAGCTGTTCTTTGTGAATTAAGGGTTAAGAACTGTGCTTACCTATCCTAGAAAACTTTGCAAAATTCTCTGTGAATTAGGTCGTCAACAGCATCATGCTGGCATGGCTATATTATTACTGTCATCTGAATTGGGTTTTAGAGAGCGAACTGTAGACAACCCTACAATATTTTAAGCAGACATAGCTATTGTTTTGACCTATAGTGGTTCAAGTCTATGTACCTCAAAGTTACATTTAGAAGGTTTTTTTAAAAATTTCTGTTCTTGTGGAAATGCAGGTGCTTTTCTCCTGCAGTGAACTACAGAAGGGAAACAGTGTTATCTATTAAGGCAAAAAAGTTGATGTAAAATGCCAGGGAGGCATTTGTGGTGGGCTGCTTTCATTGCATCTATAGTGCACTGCAACAGGTCAGAGATGGTTGCAGCTGAGTTAGTTATCAGAGGTTACTTTTTTGTCTGAAATACTTAGCTGTAGTGCATAAGTATGTGCTGGCTACACTAGGCCTCTCTTCCTCAGCGTATATGACATTAGAAATCACCAGCAAATTGTCACTGAGCTTTCTAATTCTCCGTTTCCTCTTTTTCTTGCCTTTTAAGTAGTCTCCTTTGCAAGTAATGAGCAACTTTCTTTTGGCATGGCATTATAACAACTGTTATAACTGCTTTTTCCGTTTGACAAACTGAAGATGCAGAGATCACTTTGTAGTGACATAAAGGGATAAAGCTTCATATAAGAGGAACTGTAACGGCTGTGCATATTATTTGCATCGAGTGAATTTGAGTTCTGTGGGTCTAAATCCATTTAAAATAAAAGCTGAACATCGCATATATTTGTGGACTAAGGAAGAAGAAAGGAATAGTAGAGCAGCATAGATTATTTTTTTCATTTCCTTCTGCTATGGAGGTAGTTTCTTCTGGTGAAGATGATGTCTCTGAAATGTATGTTTTTTAGAGAACAGGAAAGAGCAGATTGCTGTCTCCTCTAGACAGGAGCTGCTATCCCTTTACACTCTTGCAGAAATACCAGTAAGGAACACGTGGGTCACAATTTAAGTAGCACTGTGATTTTCTATAAGGCTAATCATGAAGTTGAGGGTATCTAACATATCCCTTCACCAGCACAAAGCCTGCAAGGTGCTAACGTCTCTTGACCGAAGTGCTGTACATTTATCAGAGTCTTTGAGTCTCTGGTTTAGATATTTACTTATTTGTGAGGCCATCATGTTGGTCAACTCACAGTATTTTAGTGTGACTACCTTAGGCAAATATAGCAAACTGGAGAAATAGACCAAAGAAGAAAGAAAATTTTGGGGAAACAAGCGTCCTTGGTATTGAGAGAGTTTTTCTGAAGGAGGGAAGACACTGCAATATGTTTAAATAAATAAAAGCCATCAGTTTGTTCTTACTTAGGTGACAGAGAAATGGCGGATAAGAGGGTCTGCATGGAAATGTTCACCTAACTTTATATTTAACTTAGAATCCAATTTCTGTTACACAATGACTGAGGCTCCTCAGGGTTTTTAAGAGGACTTAAAGTCAGGAGGTAAACTAGAAGAGAGAAATTTTATTTGTGGTAACTATGCTGAAGTATGCAGATAGAAGTGTTCTCTGGAAGAAAGCATTCTTAAGTGTGATCATTATGTCAATAAAACACAGGTTAATGTGTATTTTGCTCCTTGCATATCATGTAAATTGTATAGGATGTATTCAATCTGTAGTACATGGCTGAAATGCAGAAGCTATGTGAGCAGTTCAGCGAGTAACTGGCGATTTTGTGGGGGAACTCTTGTGCACTTCAGGGCAATGCAGGACAGAGGGAGTGGTACTATACTAGGATGTGATAAACCAAGAAGTGTTGAGATTGGTGTGTTGTACTGAAGAGATTCCAGTAAGTGCATCTAGCACAGGGGAGTTGCCTTTCTGATGCACTGGAGCAGAGGCTGCAAGGTATGGCACTTAGTGTTTGTCCTTCTGCTCTCTCGGTGAGAAATAAAGGTTATATTTTCCTAGCTCTTGATGATTTGGCTTTGAAAAGCATTAGACTAGGTAGGTCTAAAGTGTTGCAAATTTTTGCATTGAAGGTGTATTTTTATTCACACTGAAGTTTTTTCTTTTTCTTTTTTCCGTAGGTTTATAAAATCTCCCCCAAATTTGCTTTCTTGGTGACATCCGGTCCTTTTGTTTACACGGCAGTAGCTGTCATAAATGTGCTTGTTAACAGCAGTCTTCTTCGTGGAGAGGCCCCCGTGATTCTCTCTCTGCATCCTTCCTTTACAGTCCCAGACAACAGATTCCAAGTTCAGACAGGTGAGTTCTTTCTGACATGAAGAGGAGGAGATGTAGATTTGTATTGTTTCACACTTCTTCACCTGTGATTCAGTGTGCAAGGTTGAGTCAAACCCCTGCATTCTGCTGCTGTGAATCAGAATTCTTAGTTGGTTGTGAAATACTTGCCAGATCCATGGTTGAGAGATGATAAATTGTAAATGGTAAACCCCATCATTTCATGATTTTTTCAGGAAATTTTTTTTGGCACTTCGCAAAATAGGCATGCTCTTTTTCTTGCATCAAAAGTTGAGAAAAAAAAAAATCTGTGAAACATTTAGTTATAAAATCACAGTGCAGCTTGAGTCAAATTCTGAATTATGTTTATCTTAGATGCTACATTTTGGAATTGTAATAATTGTAGGAGAATTGGGGAGCATTAGGATTGATTGGTCATGTATGATGTGAGCAGGAGGATTGCTCATGTAATACTTGGCTTTCTGTGGTAGCTGTATGGCAGCAGTTTGTGAAGTCTATGGCTACCAATAATCTAAACTAAAATATTACCCTCATAATAGACTTAGAGAGTCAGTGGTATCATTTAAAATCTTCTTCAGGCACTATTTGCATAACAAAACCACTTGTCTTGTTGGTTGACTGTGTAATGAGGTAGTGAGAGGGATTGAGTATATAAGCAAAGAGTTAATGAATGTCAAACATGGTACTTTTGTTCAGGTACGTTTCATGTGTTGTTAATAACTGTAGGGTAAGATATCACTTCTTTAATTGTCTTCACATGATGTGATGTCTTTTTGCAGTGCTTAACATGGTTATGTAGATAGTAGACATATTTTCTGTCCTTGAACCTTGTATAACATTTCTGCTAGGGTCTGTAACCTAATTGTAGCATTTCTTTAGTAAGGCTTTATGAGGAAATCCACAGATGCGCATGTGGTTAAGGTCTATGTGTCTGCTCATGTTCCTCTACACTCACTCTTTTTTCCCTGTGCTTGCTTTATCTCTCCTTTCAAAGACTTTAAGGTGTTTGTATCTAGATCTAAAGGATTGTTTGATAATTGTTTTGAAAGTGCTAGACAGATACTAATGTATATTAATGGACACAACATGCGGTCTTTTAGACAAGCTAAATACTATATTTCAGGCTAAAAGAAAAAGAGATTTGTTGCTTTTTTCCTTAAAATTTTAATTGATCTGTTGGGTACTAAGAATTTCATTGTGGCTTATTTACTGTTCAAGTTCTATAAAATTAGCCACATATATGCAGTGAAGGCCTTTCAGTATGCCAGAGGAAGCAGTGGGTATTCTGTCACTAATTTCTTATCATAATCTAATTAATGCTGCAACAGAATTAATGAGTAGAGAATTTACTGCACTAACACAAAATGCATTCATGTGTTTTTACCCAGTGTTTCACAGAATATGCCCCGATTTCCATGAAAAAGCAATAGCCCTGTAGATTCCCTTGTTTGTTTTGTTCTTTCTTGAGGAAGCACTTGTCTGTATGAATGACACATATGCTTTGCCTTCAGTACTTCAATTTGTGCCTCGGAATATGGATGTTGGGTTCTGCAACTTCAGCCAGCGCATTGAGAAAGGGCTGACGATGGCATTCATGGAGGTGAGCAAACACCAGGAGTTCTACAACTTCACTGTGCAGGTAAGAAGATTAGACTGTTTTGTATTTGTCCTTTTTTCTCCTCACCTTTGGTTGTCCTGTATTTCATCCAGCCATTGAGTTAGGTGTTAACTGGCTACCACTTGCCATCTAGATCATGTAGAACAATGAGGCTTTGTCATGAGGTCAGATTCCTCCCCCCCGCTACAAAATTATCTGGCACCACATATCCCTCTGGTTTCAAGCTTTTTGTAAAAGTTATCTAAGATGATAATTTATATCTAAAAGCATTACTGAATATAAGGTTTATAGTTTTTTATGTGAAGGCTACCACAACCTTTATCAAGTCATTCCCATCAGCGTTTACTATTACAGAGTAGGATGCGATTAGAATGTTTCTGTTGGAAGACAACTTTCAGGTCTCATTGCCACTTAGAGGATTGTGTTAGGGTAATATAGGAGTTACATGCATGCTTCTATTATGTGAACAAACACACTTATTGTTTCTGAGGTACAGAAATATAGCCGTGTGTGATGTCTATTCCAGCCGCTACTGAAGCTTCACAAATGAACTGTATTGCATATGTGCTGGGTATGGAATAATATAGCAAAGCTTAAAACTCCCTGGAAAGTCAGTAATTCAACTTAATGAGACCAACTCCCTCTTCTGTCTGAATTCTTAAACTTAATCTATTGTTGTTGTAATACCAAAATTAGTAAAAAAAAATATCACTTTATTGAACTGGCACCATAAATCACCATCTGTGGTATCCTAAAATAAAACCATAGCAGGAAAAATGGCATAGACTTCATAGTATCTAAAGTACTATACATATAGTAAAGTTCTCTGAACTGTGCAGTCGAATGACACTGTGACTTAATAGACTGAAGACAGACTACACATAGCAATTTCTTGTATTATTTAGCAATTTCTTAGCTTAGCAGACTTTTATTTTAAATACTTGCTTACTGTCTGGAAGAGGTTTGTCTACATGAACACAGTTTCTCTGTACGTAGTACCAAAATAAGTCTTCTAACCAGAAGTAGGGTCTGGGTGTACATGGTGCAGGAGGTTTTGACCAAGAGAATGTCCATTTTAAGAATGTTTCTTTCATGATCTCTTCCTAGCTGTTCCTCACAGCTTGACATTCATCTAAGATTTCTTTATTACTAGATGTATTTTGCTGACTGTCTCTCTAGGTGGTGTTTTTTTCATTTTCTGGACTGTAGCTTTCAGATAATTCTGAATTATGGTTGACCTTAAACAGTAACTCTTAGAAGTTGAATTCACATGTAAGTTTGCCTCTTCTGAGACTCGGCATGCTAAACTGGACTGGAATAGATGTTCCTCTGTTTTGATGTGAATTGCCCCCTTTCATATTAAGAAAAACAAAACTCTATCAAGGAAGGAATGGAAATGCCACTAATTTGATTTTGCTGATCCTGCTAATATCTTGTCTTTTCAGATACTGAATATAACTCTGAGCAGGCCTGGGATAGCATTTCGGCAGGGCCCCGTGAGCATTGTTTTTGCCATCCGAGATAGATATGGTTTTCTAAACGGGTCCAGAGTCAGCGAGCAGCTAAGAAACTTGTCCGTGGTGGAATTCAGCTTCTATCTGGGCTTTCCTGTGCAGCAAATTGCTGAACGTAAGTACTTGTTTGCCAAGACTGCAGAATACTGCTCTCATTCAGTCTTACATAGACTGTACCTGTGGAGTGGTAGCTTTATTTAATTGAGGCAGGATGAAAAGCCCTGAGAATCCCTGTCCATAGATGACTAAAATTTCTTTTGTTCCTTGTGAGGCCACAGAACTTCGCAGGATGCAGGCCGTGGTCTTTATCACTCACTGAATTAGAATTAGATGTTGCTTTTGCCTTGATTGCTTGAAAGGCATTTCTCTCTACTCTGTGTCATCTCTTTTGTGCCTTTGCCCTAGCGTTTTTTTAACTTTTAGTCTCTTGGGTAATATTTTTGATGTGGAGGTGTTTTTTTTTCCTGTGATGTACACGCATCTGGTTCTACAGTTTTCTACACGTATGCTGGAGTGATACTTGTAGTAAATTTACAGATTGCCCCCTGCTGAAAATCCATCTTCTGGATTGTGCAAATGAGCTACGCTGCAATTAAGTGATAATAGAATTTTACCAAGCCTGGTGTATCCTGAAAGACAGGCTGGTCATAGGGGAAAAAAAATTCTATTAAATATGCATGTACACTGTTCTCCTTATTTTCCTTCCCTCATGGTACTTAGGAAATTTTGACGGTAATTTCTGTAGTGCTCATGGCAGGAACTCTCCCTGTGTTATCTGCCTGCTTATAGTGCCTGGCCAGTGGAGCTGATTCCTGCCCAATTCCACATCTGTGGTAGCTCAGGTGTTAATGAGAAAGTCATACCAAGTAGAATGAGTGAAGAAATCAGGCAGTGCCTTTGGAAAAAGGTCCTATTTGTATTTCTCCTCTTTTCCTGACTACTCTGAGGATTTACAATGAAATAATATAGATGTTGACTGTTGTGGCCTGGTGAATTAACCTCTGTTAGTACAGTGACATGTCTAAGCCTGTGAGTGTGTTATAGATATAACTTTTTCTGAAACGTCAAGGATTTGTTTGTTTATTCCTGCTGGCAATTTTAAACAAGTATGCCCACAGCATGGTTATTTCATCCCTGCAAATTCCAGCACAGGCCTCCAGACTTCAAACACGGAAGTATTCTTCCTTCTCTCACATCCACCGAATCTCCTAAATACCAAACCTCAGATCCTCAAGCAGACCCTTAAGTGTGGGGCGGCAGAGTTACTCATCGGTGGTGACTAAGTCCATCATGATATACTCTTTATTCCCAGTTTCTCCTATTTGGAGCTCTTCATAAACGTTGTTTCTTTAGTGCAGATCTCCAGTAGCGGGGATGATGGCAGCTGAACAAGTTGTGTATACACTCTTGCTTTCAATGACCCCATCTAACTGCTGCCATAGTTTGTTGAATGAATCTTGCCAACAAAGCATAGCACTTGCCTCACAGATCTTAGCCAGAGTTTGTTGTTCCCGGCGTCTCTTAGTTTGACGGCCTTCAAACTTGTCTAGACTGAATTTTCAAAATATTTAATGTTGTATTGAAATAAATAAAATACACATAATGAAATTAAAATAAATATATTAAATTTTGTAATTCAAAATTTTTAGGAACAATATGATCTTCCAAAAGCTCACAATTTGGATTTGGTAGATACAGTGACCTAAATCAAGGAGCATCTTGTCAGCATTTGACTTGCTTTTGCTAGAGGAACTCCTATTTACTTGTAGATTGAGCGCACTCCAGGACAGCTCATTTTGATCTGAACTTGTCTAGCTTGATCTCAGTAGCACTTCAGCACATTTCTAGTCACTGTTTTGGAATACCAGACATGGTGCAATTTGGTAAGTCAGCAAAGTGGGAACACAGTTTCTCAGTTTGCTAGAGCTGTCGGTCTGTCTGTCAAGAAGCACAATAATGCATGTAACTTATATGCTTTTATAAGTGAGGCAATGATGCTTGGTTATTTTTAGCTGTTTATACAATTTCTTGCACTGTTGCTGTGGCTGTATTTTGAGCCAAAGGATTTTAGATCTTCAGTGTTCAAAGCCAGAAATTGTGTCCAAAGGCTGAGCGCTATTGGGCAGATCGTTCTTGAGACATCTTATTCAGCAGTCTGAGGATGACCAACAGCCAGATCCTTAAAGCTACTTTGGCAGGAAGATGTCTAAATGCTTTTGTTTTCTAGGCCCTGACCTCCGATTTCATGTTCTCCTGTGGCCTAGAGAGGAGTCATAGCAGGGAAAGTGGTGTGAAGATCTTCCTTAGATAGGAAGCAGCTTTGCTCTGTGCAAATCAATATGCAGTCCTCTGCTTTTCAATGTGATTTTTTTTGGGGGGGGGGGGGGATTTTGTATATTTCTGTGCTTACGTGTAAGCAATGTACACATTAAAGTTTATCTGTAAGTATGAAATGTTCCTTGCCATACTGTTCTATGCCATTTGCACCTTAGTTATCGGGTGTAGTAACAGTTCTAATACTCTTGCTTGTGGCTTCCAGTCCTGCCCCTTGAGGGCTCTGTATATGCTTTTATAAGTTTTATAGTCTGCATCTGAAGGAAAAGAACTGATTTATAGGTGAACCGAGTTGTCAGGGTGTTGAAGGTGGTTCATACTATGGAAAAGCTGCTTCTGTAATACCACTGCGTAACAACACTGTTAAACTGAGTAAGGCCTTGCCTTTGGTATCCCAAATATGAGCCTTGTTTGAAGGAATGTATTTGCTCCCCACTGCTTGTTCACTTCGCATCACCTTTCACGCTCAGTCCTTTCATGGCATTTTTACATAACTGATATGTACTGTTGTTGTGATTTAACCCCAGCTGGCAACTGAGCAACGCACAGCTAATCACTCCTCCCTCTCCAGCCTCCCCAGTGGGATGGGGAAAGAGGATTGGAAGGGTGAAAGTGAGAAGACTCATGGGTTGTGATAATAACAGTTTAATGATTCAAACTAAATATAATAAGCATAGAAGTAGCGACAATGAATTGTAATGAGAAGGAAAAGAACAAAAAGAGAAATAAAACACAATAAAAACAGGTGATGCAAATGAAAAAAAATTGCTCACCACCCACTGACTGATGCCCAGCCAGTCCCCAAGCAACAGTTCCTCCATTCAGCTTCACCCAAGTTTATATACTGAGCATGACAACACATGGTATGTAATATGTTTGTGGCCAGCTTGAATCAGCTGTCTTGGCTGTGTCTCTTCCCGGCTTCTTCTGCAGCCACTGCCTTCTCATTGGCAGGCCAGTATAAGAAGCTGAAAAGCCCTTGACTAGTTAGTAGTGACTAAAACATTCAGTGTACTATCCAGGTTATTCTCATTCTAAATCCAAAACACAGCACTATACCAGCTGCTAGGAAAGAAATCAACTCTATCCCAGCCAAAACCGGGACAACTGTTTAGTCAACTATGTGGGCTATCCCTCTTCAGTACTTTTTCTTCTAATTTAGAGTCAGGGCC
Source organism: Cuculus canorus (assembly GCF_017976375.1). Lineage (NCBI taxonomy): Eukaryota > Metazoa > Chordata > Aves > Cuculiformes > Cuculidae > Cuculus > Cuculus canorus. The sequence goes on from NC_071401.1 coordinate 149,144,893, forward strand.
AATAGTGAAAGTTGTTAGTTTGACAGAATGGACTGTTCTGTGCAGAAGAGGTCTGTTGGAATGACCAAGCCAGAAAACTTTGACTTTTTTCTTTTCCCGACACTTCTATGTGTTCAGCAACATGTTTATATTCCAACATTCAGTTTATAACTTCCTGCATGCTTATTTTGTGTTGTCCACCTTACATCTCACACTTTAGATTGTGAACTGGTTAGATGGTCATGAACTACATGACAGCAGAAAGAAAATGAAGTTAGTAATGGGTTTTGGATGCTAGTTTATAAAAAAACAACAGGAATGAATATATTTGGTATCCCTTTATGTCTGGAAGATTTCTCTGAGGCAAAAACTAGCTGTGGACTAGATGAGGGATGTTTGCCTTCATGAACTTACCTCAAATAAATATCTTTGTTTATATTATGACTATAAATAGAGTTACCTGGGAAGTTGCTATTTTTTTTGGTGCCATGAGTAGCACTTTGGTAGGTGGCATCTATTTGAGATATCTTGGAGATATTGCAAGGCCAATAGGATAATATAAAATTGTATGATACAGCCCAAAACCTGCAGAAATATTTGGCAATTTGTTTCCATGTGGATTTAGTTCAGACTTTTAACAGACACAGTGTGTTACTATTGTCCACACCCCAGTATTTGCATAGAATCTTATTTTTCTGTTCGTGCCTTCTCATTCCATATATTGTTCCCTCCATGCTTTCTATTACTGTTCCTCCATTTATCAGAAATAAAAACAATTGATATGGTACCAGTTCTGTCCTGCATGGTCTCACAGGTCTCTGTATAAAGGGTCTGAGATCCTTGTTGGAGCATCTGGTGAAGTCCATGTTGCCCAAGTGATGTGCTTCAGGCTGCTGTCAAGATGTTTCTGGGTGACTAGGTGACCCTTTGCCTTCTCAGTCAGCATTGAATCAATGCTGTTATGCAGAATGGTGCTTCAAGCCTGTGTATCAGAATCTTCTAATGATGATAGCATCTACTTCGTTAATGCGTATGTAGTCATTAGCAGACCAGCTGCAGTCTAACTACATTTTGTCTATTCAACTTGCCCATCAGAGTAACAGTCAGACTGTGCTGGTTTTAATGATTAGTTCCAGGGGGCATTAGGAATCTTAGGCATAATATAATCTTGCTGCAGTGCTGAGACTCCAGCTGAGCTCAGGATCTGGCCCTGTGTGTGCTGATGAGACACATGAGTGACCTATGGAATAGGAGTTGTGGCTTGGATTTTCTGACTTCTGAGCATGATCTCAGTTGCAGAAGTGTCCATCGTTTCATGCATTCTTCATCAGCTTTTAGAACCCAGTCTCAATTGCAAATGATCACAGCACATATTCCTTTTCAATGTCAAGATTTTCTGCTCAAGTAGGTTTTTTTTTAAACTTCATTAATTCCATCAAAAGTTTAAGTGAATAGTCATCCAGCAATTTGCATGAATTAAATAATATTCAAGTACTAATTAGAAAAAGCATGAAGAGCACATTAAGTTTTGAGGCAAAACATGATTTTAGTTTAAAAGAAGAAAAAACTCACAACTGCTAGCAGTTCAAAGTTTTAGGGGCATTGGAAGAGTTTTGATTTTCTTATCTTGTGCTTTCCATGCTTTGCAAAAACAACAGATGCAGTTTAGTTTATGCTTGTTTTATTCAGATTGGACTTATAAATTGAAGTAAAAAATTGCATGACCAGAGCAGATAGAACTCCAAACTAAAAGCTACGATCATAAGAATCATACAGCAGAGTGCCAAAAATAAATATGTTTGTTTAAATGGACTGTGAACTGCTTTTTTGTGCATATGAGGGTTTTGCAAATTTGATGCATCTTGGTTAGTGTATAGAGGACCAATGTTTCCTGTTGAGATTAAAGGACCCTATTCTGATACCCTTTTGAATAGTAAGTAAGCTACTCTACAAGTTATTGTGTAATTAAATTAGAAAAATGATAATTCTCTATTTCGATGCAACATGCAATAGTGGCAAACTATTCTGCAACTAAAGACAAGGCATCTTTACTCTAAATTGATCTAGCACAGACTAGGTCATTTAATTGTTGTGTGTCAGTCTTTGTAGCCGTGAAATTGTTTAAAAATTAACCTTTGTGTACTGCTTAGCAAACTGCCTCAGGATTAAGTATTTTGAGAAAGTTAAGACTATTCCTTTTACTTATTGCCATATTGAAGCTTAAGACTTCCCTTGCGGAAACTGTTGGCCCAGCCCCCATCTTCAGTTGTTTCCCAACATGTCTTTACTGCTCTCCAGTGGAAACCTTGGGAAAAATCTTCTCTCTAGTGAAGTCAGTAGAAATAAGCTTTATTTGCTTCACTGGACAAAGATGTCACTCTGGAGTAGAGCTTTTTTGGAAAAAAATGAGAAACTAAGAAAACTTGAAGCCACCAAGGCAGAAGCCACGCAGTTTGTCTACAGCAGTGTTTCTACATGCATTTATTTGTGATTTTTGTAAAAAAAAAAAAAATATTTATCAAGGTGGTGAAGTTTAAATGCTTCCCACTGCACAAGTCTGGAACACAAATCAGATGTATCTAGTTTTCAGGTTTACATTTAGTGTTTCTGTGCAGTTTCTGCCTCGGAGAAGATCTTATTTTCATCTGAGAAACTCAGGAGTTGCCTCATTGCCCTTTGAGCAAAAGTCTGATTCTGCAGCTAGCTTAGTAAGAGTCACAAATCAGACAGCTTTTAAATTTCTAGGAGCAATGAACTCAGTAAAGCAGCCTGAAGACTTTCAGGTAATAAATCTGACTGCTTCAATTAGCTTCTTTTTGTTCAGAGACAAACTAGGGAGTGTATATTCGGAGCGCTTTCCTTACTATTGTGTCTGCATAGCCTCAAGGAGTAATAATACATCTGTGTAAATAAGATGCTTGCTGACAGTAGAAATTATGAAGTGACTTTTCTTCTGTATGTTGTTGAGAATACTGCTCTTATGGTTGTTTTTCCTGTGTTCTGTTTTTCCCTCAGCCTTTCATTATCCTAAGCTTAATGTGTCTCACTTGATGAAATCTTCCTGGGTGAGAACAGGTAGGTACATTCTCTGTAAGTAAAAGTGTAATTATATTTGTTAGCAGGATAACTAGCCTACATAAATATCGATAGCTTAGGGGTACTGAATTTTTGTGAGATAATAACATGCCTGAGCTGAATAAATTCTAAAACCAAAACCCTGGAATATCTGGAAATGTAATTCCTGGGTCTAGAATGAAATAGAATGAACTAATTCATTGGTAATGCACACTAAATAGTTTTTGTCTGTAAAGGAGTTCATACTTAGTGAGACAATTTACACCATCAGATATAAAGTGTCTACTCTGCACGCTGCCAATACACGATGTCGACTTACAGGTTTTTTATTTTATTTTAAGTGAAAATTAAAATTTTATTGTGTGTTACTTTTCACCAAAACATTCAAAGAATAAAACAAATGAATTATAGAATCATAGAATGGTTTGAGTCAGAAGGGACCTGAAAGGTCACCTAGTTCAAATGCCCCTGCAGGGATGCGTTCCACTCGATCAGGTTGCTCAAAGCCTCCTCCAGCCTGGCCTTGAACACTCCAGGGATGGAGCATCCATGACTTCTCTGGACAACTTCTTCCGTTGCCTCACCACCGTCACAGTAAACAAATTCTTCCTAATATCTAATTTAATCTCCCCTCTTTCAGCTTAAAACCATTGCCCCTCATCTTGTCACTGCGCTCCCTGGTAAGGAGCCCCTCCCCAGCTTTCCTGTAGGCCCACTTTAATACTGGAATGAAAATAGATACATTCCCAGTACATAAAAGAGTTTCATAACATTTCATTGCAGTCTTCTGATTCCTTCAGAGCATATCCCACCCACCCAAGTCTTCTGCGTGTTTATTCTGTAATTTACAGATGTGGTTGAGCTGTACCTGTTAGATGCTCAAAGGCTGCTGCAGTTGCCTATATTCAGTAGGTCTTACCTGCTCCCTTTAAGCAGAAAGCCTGAACAGTGACCAGGCTATGCCTAGAAAACTTGCTGTTAGTTCTGCAGATGTTCCACTGGATACACTTTTGTCTTACCGCCGCTTTTCTCCCTGTGGTTCACCAGTAGTATAGACCTGATCTCTTTTTCAGGTGTCTCTGTCTCCTCTCACCAGTGACTCAGTTTACTTTTTAAGCAGGAAACAAAATTACGACATTTTCTGAAGCTCACACAGTTTGCTTTAGAATATAAAAACGAAGAATTTCAGTTCAGGTTCAGTAACATGAAAGAAGCTATATGTGTGCATCCTGCATCTAATGTTATTCTTCCTTAGAGATTTATATTGCTTTTTTGGTCACTCCCCTATCCTTTCTTGTTTTCTTGCTTTGTCTGTTGTTGCCGGAAGTTCCCTTAGATCCTGCAATAAGAAGACGGCTCTTCCAGCTCAGAAATCTTGTCTGTGTTTTTTTAAACTTCGAGACTGTAAGATTTTGAAAGCAAATTGTAGCACCTTTTTCTTGCTGGGGGAATTTTTTTGTAGTCTCAATTCTTGCAGGTAGCCTGAGAAGAGCTCACAGGCTTTGGCTGTGTCAGTCCTTTCAGTCTGTGTGTTGTATTGTAAGGGCAATGACTCATGACTTGGGAAAATGATAGTATTTATGCATATAAAGGTGATGCTTTTAATATTAGATTACCCAGATATATTTGCAAGTATCCCGAGAGTCATAAAACATTGAGATATGCAGTGTTCTCTGTAGCTGTCCCTCAGTTGTTGAATAGAGTTCAGGGTATTAAGCATAGTTCATTGATACTGAAATTCAATACACGTGCAAGAGCAGTCTTCTACTTGTTGTATATAATAGCCTTAGGCCACTTTCTATTTATTTTTCTGTTTAATTCTATGATACTTAGTCCGTGATGGAATTTAGAAGGCAGATGCTGTTGATCTCTGTGAGAAATCTTGAAAATGTTTCCTTTTTTCTGACATCTGCAGTGAAAAATTTTAAATGGAAAAAGTGATTTTAATATTTTTGTTTTAAAAAGTAAAACAACTAAAATTACATGTAATTGATTTTATCTAATTGAATGGCATGTTCTTAAGTGCCGTAAACATGAAAACACTTACTGAACAGGGGACTTTTAAAAAATATAAACCATTTTAGAGGAGGGCCTTAGAGGTGAAAAATGAACTATTACACTGCAGAAACTGATGAGTTCTTTTACTATGCTTTAGGGTTGTTTAGTTGGGTCACTTGACTATCACTCCATTCACGCCACTGCTTTTTTACTAGATGCTATCTTGTTAGTTAAAGTCCACACTTTTTACATGTTTCCTATGTGTTCCTCAGAGATTCCTCTCAGCATTAGATGTCTCAGTGACCTGGAATACCTGGGATTGGGAAGTGGGCAGGGCTGCCAGCTAATTTTTTTGTGCTCTTACTGCTATAATTGTTTATCTTATCTACAGAAGATGCACTTGGAATACACAACTTATTCATGTGCTGCTGGTCTCCTGTTTTTAATCCTGGATTCTGAACCCTTGCCCTGCACATCTTCACCTCTTATCACTACTGAACCCAAGATTTTGACTGAAAGTAATTGCAGCAGATCATTCAAACTGAATTTTCTCATTTTTTAATCCGTTCATTGAATGCTCATGAGTTTATAGGTTTTTTTAGAATTGAAACTGTTTCTTCAAAATTGTGAGTCAGTCTAGACTGGTTGAGATTCCAAAACTGCCCTCTGCCCGAATTTTTTTTTTTTAAATTTATTTCTCTTAACCTTTTCCCACCCAGTGTCTTCCTTTCCAACATGTAACATCTGGCTGAACTGGGCAATATTCCCATATGAATGCAACTGCTTTTGAATTGCCCATGAGCTGTCACAGGGTGATTCCGAGCTTGTAATTGAAGTTGCAGAAAAGGCACTGAAAAGTTTTACTAATTCATTTGTGTTCTTGGGTTACTATCTCTTCAATGCAGTTCTCTTGGGTGTCATCGACCAGCGAATTCAGGAGGAAGTGTTTCAGGCTGAGATGGAGCGGAAACTAGCTCACCTGTTAAACGAGGCTTTGGTCAGAGGGCGGATATGGAGACGAGCCAGCTTTGCAGGCAGCAACGTTGTGCAGGTATTAAGAGCTCAAAGTCAGAGAAAGAAATAATGGGTAATAAATTATTGAGTAAGTTTATATTGTCTGTGTTTCAAGTTGAGAAAGATAACTCAAAAGCATGTATCACATTTAGCTGGTTGATGGTTATTATGTTTTGCACATAAAATAGGGGGAGGTTAATACCCTGTTATCTTTAAGCTAAACATAACAAATGGAAAAAACTACGTGTTTTCAGTGGCTATTGAAAACATTCTGATAACTTCTTAAAAAACATACTGAAAATTATTTTACCAACGTGCTGTCTTAAAAACTTCCTATCTTGTCTGACTTGCATGAGGTGCCTTGCAAAAGGAGACAGGATGCTCATCTGAGTCAAAAAAGTGCTTTGCTGGAACAGCTGCTTTCACAGCTCTCTGTAGTGTTTTGGTGATAATATATAAATAAGAAATACAATCATGGGCAGCTTGATACAGCAGTAGAGTAGTATTTTCTGCCCTTTAACTGCCTGTTTGTCACGATACTCTTGATTATAGGAATGGCTTTCAAGTAAGAATGATTAATCATGTCATATTTTGCACACATGGCAGAGTCTGCTACCTATATTCCAGTGCTGCTTTATAGATTTTTCAGAGGTCGAGTTATTCACATAATGTCCAGGAAGACTTGGGTGTGTAATTTTAAGTTTTAAATTCTCACATATGTTCTTTCTAGTCAGATCTACAACCTAAAAGGCAAAATACATCTAAATGGCTCATCTTCTTAAACATTACTTTTGCCAGCTAATTCGTTGACAATTAGTTTACTTCTCAGATGCCCTTATGGTAGTTCAGGCCTATTATCTTTATCTAATGTAATCCTACAGTTTTTGCTCCCGCTTACATTTCCAGATGTTAGGGTTTTCTCACTTTTGTTTTCCTCTCTCAGAAACATCTGTTTCAGTAATAGAGATTTTATTTTATTTTTATTTTGTGGAGCTTGGAATTGCTGTAAATAGATGTCTGCTTCAGATCTTCTATTCCCAACACCTCTTATTGCACTTTGTTCTTTATGCCTCAGTCCTCCCTTTGCATATCGATTAAATAAATATCTCTTCTGTTGCCAGCAAAGATACCACAGCCTATAAAATGTGTATGTGTAGATTACAATTTTGCTATTTCACGTAATAAAGCTCAGGTAATTTGTTTTTGCATGGGCAAAGTTATAAGCAGATTCTTTCCAGCTAAAGAATAGTATTTCAGAAAGTGAAAATACAGCATTTTTCTTATGACTTTGTATTACTTTCTGGGACATAAGATGAGCTCTGCAGCTTATGTTCCAAACAGCAATACTGCTCATTTATGAGTGAGATCACTTAATTAGTGCGAAGAATCTGCAAAATGCTGTCTCTCAGTTATGGTCAACGCATCATAACAGGGGGCTTCTCCAGGCACTTGTGTCCCACACTGTTAGATAGAGTTAGCACTTGCATAAAGGAGGTGTGGTAGAAGGTATGCTGAAGGAGATATCTTGCTGCTAGGTTTCTCTGATGGGTGTCTTGCTGTCCTACACAAGAATGGTAGGTACCATCAAGTACTGTACCTTCTTGGTAGCTTGCTTTTGCAGGATATTCGGGGATGTGGTAGGTGAGACAGGCTTAGAGGCTGCTTTGAGCAGCTGGAGTGATGCTCCTGGTAGTCACTCCTGAGCAGCGGACGATTCCTTTCAAGGCTGCTCTGCTGTCAGTTGAGGATCTGGACCATAGTAATTTGCAATAAACCTTTTAGTTTTGCTGCTGCTAATTCTGTTCTTCATAGCCAAGTTTATAAGCTATGTTTAAGTGCCTTGTATATATGCATCTGTTTGTGTCTTCAGGGAGAGCTAATAATGTTATTTACGCTTTAAATCCCTGTTTTCCCGTATGTATTTCTTGCACACAAACCAGTGACTGTTATGATAGTAGGCCACAATGAAGTGAAAATAAGAACAGAAGCTGCCAGCAACACAGAAGTGTTGGGTACTTTTATTAGGAGGACATGCATATATATATGAAAGACACACATTTCACTTGTGTTGAAATTTTATAGACTGTAGTTTTTCCTAAGGTGAAAGATATTTATAGTGTATTAAAATGAGACATTTCTAAGCTCTGTAAAAAAACCAGGATAGCGGGTCAGAAAGTGAAGGGGTTATTTGTGAGTGTTATTGCAGGCATATTAGTTTCTTTTCACACACTAAGAAAATAGAAGTGACACCTTGTGAGGTTTAGATTTCATTTCTAAAGACATATATTAGGATCTAAGAATTTTAAAAATTACTCTTTAAAAGTAGATACTTTGATTAAGAACTTTGAATTAGCTAGGGTGCCCAAGTAACATGTTTCCCCCTCCCTTTTGCCTGTCTGTGCTATTAACAGTTGGCACTCCATGATAAGAAAAGAATAAAGCCTGTAATCGTTACATGTAAAAAACTCTGAAGTCCCATGCCTGACTTATACAGGGGATAGTTCCATTCATTTCTGTGCAATGCTCCTGTTAATGTTTCACAAAGCAAATCATATATGTATTTTTAATATATATCTGCTGTTGCTACAAACTGAAGGCACATGTTCAATGCAGTTTGCGTTGCGTCTTGAGAGGTTAGGCCCCAAGCTATATTTTGTCAATATTTTGTCAGTAGTTTGTCATAATAACTCATTCTCGTTACATTTTTTTTTAAGAAGTAAATGTCTAATTTTAATTAAAAAAATAGCAGAAGCTAATGCAAAATATAATTAATTTTCCTTCTTTTCAGCATGTTTGGTCTTCTGAACCTAATAGAAAGCAAAAAAAAAGTGATGCGACTAAGCAACAACGTTCTGATGTAAAAAGTATGTTAGGCAACACTAGTTGTAGTATGTGTGAGGAAGTAGTGGCTATGAGTAGGCATAATGACTGAGTTGAGCTTTTTGTTAAAGCAGGGATTCATTCCCGTGCTTTTCTAGGCTCAGCTCATGTGTCTCTCCTAAGCACACAACCCAAGTAAAAGCCCAGTCTTGCTGGGAGGTTTTAGTTTCTTAAATGGAGGCTTTGGGGACTGCTGCTGTTTCAGCTTTTCCCCAGAGGCATTTTGCCCCTCTGACAACCACCCTGAGCAGCCCCTCTGTCAGGTTGCCCACAGCCTGCTCCTGTCTCTGTTTTGGCAAGCTGTTTTTTTTGGCTGGCTATAGCTCTGGAAGTCCGCCAAGGAGATTCCTTTGGCATTGCCTTCAGTGCCCTGGACCTCTTGGTTCACTTACCAGTGAACCCAGCCCAGCACGAGGAAGGTTCACCAATGCAAGTGAGTGTTTCATGCCATGACAAGTGCTGCCCCAGCCAGACCGTGTGAGAAGGAAGCTGGCTGCCTGCAAGCTGCACCACCGTTTACCATCTTTACAGGCTCCTGTGAGGGCTTTCTCATACCCAGCGCAGGTGACATGTGATGCCTGTTTCACATGTGGTTTACGTTGTGTTGTTTGCTAAACCCTTCAGCCCATAGTACAGCTTGGTTTGATTGCCTGGACACTAAAATCCTACATTTAATAAGGCAGAAATCAGATTGATTTTTTTGATTGGTTTTTTTTTTCCCCCTATGGGATAAACATAGTGAAAAAAAGGAAAATAATCCTCATGCATGTATTTTGGAGATAGTGAGTTTGCATGTTTGCTTATTTCTAAGTAATACTCAGACCTTCGAAACCTTGAACCAGGTGCACCTGGGGGATTCCTTGGTCCTGATGGGGTTGCTGAATGGGACATCCCACTCCACAAATGCCTTGTGAGCTTGCCCACTACCTGGATTTCCCCACTCTAAGTTATGAACTTGATTTGGTTACCAAGGCAACTCTGTTCACTGACCTATGATGTTCTCTTGAAAACACTTTTTAAATTAAATTTACTGACACCTGAACACAGTTAAGCCTTTACTCTGTGGAGGTTAAATGCACATCTAGTATCAACACAGATGGTATGATTTATGTACACAGAAGTTGAATTAGTCTTTTCTTTTTCTTTTTTTTTTTTTTTTTTCATTTTCTGCCTCCAATGTATTGAAATTCCACGTATGTCTTACCCCGCTGCCAAAGTATAAATGCAGAATGCTTAAATGTTTCCTTATACATGGGCTGCCTTACTGGATGCCTGGGAAATTTCATTCTGCTTCTGCTTGCATTCTTAGCACTCTCAAGGGTAGAGACACCTCTGTAAAATGTGAAACAAAGCTGATCTTTGTATACTTGAGCAAAATGTATACAAAGATGTAAAAACATCTTGAGTATACTTTGAGCAAAATGGCCCAAAAATTAGCATACAGAAGCCGTAAAAAATGGGCACAGTGGCTGTGTACCTCAGTTTTATAAACAGACTTAAAAACAGTTCACATTCAGTTTCTGATTTTCTGTGTTGCATCAAACTCAGGTATTAAAAAAAAATCCTTAGTGAATTGTTGTGACAGAGGTGAAAACTGAAGTTCTGATATTGTCACAGTTGCTATTTATGTACAAGTCTAGCTGTCTCATAGTCATCTCAAGAACAGCCTGCTTAGCCATGAGCTTTACCAGAACAGAATTCCATAAACATCTCCCCCTAGATCTGGGATTTTGTTTGCAATTTCCCCCATTATGACTTGAGCCCTCATAAAGTACTATGTATTCAGAAGAAATGATTTCAGGTAAGTTTTATCTTAATACAGGGAGCTTAGTTCATCAGTACCTGCATGCACCTACACCCTCCACTAAATTTCTTCATGCTCATTCCCGTGTTCTATGTACTGTGCCAAAATACCTCCAGCTATTTCTTCCTCCCCTCTGACTGTTCTCACACGTCCCTGTTCCTCAGCATAGGGGTCCATATGGTGTTGTTTTAAATTTTGTGTTAAAATTGTATTGTTTCAGTTGTTGCAACTTGCACTGGTATCTGTCCTCCTCCTCCTCCTCCTTTTGTGGAGAAGTTCCTTTTTTGAACCCATTCAGCCAATTTCTGACTGTAACTCTGTGTGTATAAGACACATGTACTTACAGGACTTGTGGATGTTTCACAATGGCATAAAATGCATGATGATTCCATTTAAGAATCTTCTAAATTTCTCTAATTCTGCAGCTTTGCTACACGCAGAGAGATTTCATAAAATTAAATGAAGAACCCATTGACTTTCAGTGCTACTTGGGAAGGGTTCATCTGTGCTAAATAGTTACCAGTCCATACATCCTCCTGTTCTGTGCACTGAGGCCAGGCTGTGGTGAAGGCAGCACAGCCAAAGCAGAAGCACAAAGCAGTGGACATCTGTTAATTAATAATATATCTGGGTTCTCTGAAACCAGATTCAGCCTTACAGCTGAATATTTGTGTTGAAGTCTTACTTATTGATGGTTTTTTGTTACCTTTGGTCATGGATTATTTTCCCCTTAGCTGGTATAAACTGAATAGCATTCAGGATGAGAAGCAGCGTTGGTTAATGGGTCCTGTTAGCCAGTCTTGCTGTGTGTTTCAGGAATTTACACGTTTTTCTGCTCTGCTTTTAGGTGTTCGATTTCTTACATCAAATGTGACTGATGTTGAACATTATTATTTGCTTTCAATTGATTTGGCCTAGAAAGATGTTCCTGACAATTGTTCTTGCTCCTTTTTCTTTTGTTCGAGTTTTTTGTTTTGTTTTTTTTTTCTTTTTCATTTTCTATATACCTTGCTGTTGCCACTCCTTGGAAATGCCTTTTTTTTTTTTTCATTTGAGTTGATATTCCTAAAGACCAGAACATCATCTCTGTTGAGCTAGAACGTTGCACTGTTTTCCATCAACATGATTGTTTTGTTGAAAACTAGGAAGGAAAAAATATAAAGCTTTGCTATTGTAAGCCTCAGACATGCAAACATTTGAGTGTTTGCTTTACTTTAAGCCTATGGGCAGTGTATGAGATTCTGATTTATTAAATATGTACTTCATAGTAAAGGATAATTCTGAAGGAAGCAAAATATATTTCTCTATTTGTGGCATTTCCTTCCAGAGCTCTTCAAAGTCTGTTTTACATGATAGAATATGTCCTGCTATTTGTTTCTCCTAATTCTAGGTTGAACTTACCATTATGGGTAAATGGTTTGACAGAAGAGGTTTATTATATATACGGTTTAATTTTACAGGAATTCAGAATGGTTATGTGATTCTTATATGCAATGTAGATGCTTGGTGGTTAGAGAGTATCTACAGGGCTTCCTCATAGCATGCATTCTTTTGATTATTAACATCTTTAGAAGTACCTAGGAGGAATTGCTTCCCACAGAGTCCAATACACTCCTTCCCAAAGAAAGGTGGATGCCAGACGGAGCTGTTTGGAGGATGAAGGTGACTGTGCAGGTGCTTCCGCTATGGAAGAACAAACAGTTCTATTTGAAGCTGACAGAGTATCTGATTGTGTAGCTGCTTAACATTCGGAAAAACTGGAACAAAGAGGTGTGTGCTATGAATAACAAAGCAAAGTCAAAGTAATTATTTAGAAAAGGAGAAGTGCAGTCACACTAATCTCTTCAGTAGCTCCTACCAACCAAAAATTGTTAAAGGCAAGTAGAGGCTTCCAGGGCAGCACAGTATTGGCGCAAGCAGTTCACTTTCTTCGATACTAGATCTCTACGTTGTCATGAAACAAATAAGAATAAAATATGAAGACTTCAGGTTTGCCATAAAAATGTATTATACAGAGGATTGTTTCCCTGGAAATCTTTCTTTCAGTTACAAAATAGATATTTCTGTAAATTTCCCAGGGTCCTGGAGCACTTCAGTAGTGCTTGTGTAATTAGACACCAATATGTTATTCCAGCAGTGTTGCCTTCCCATGGAAGGCTTCTACTCAAATCTTTTGTATAACTGTTAGGTGAAAATATCCTAATTTTGAGTTTGCAAGCAAATTATTATTACTGAATATTAGCTCTGTGTATCTACCCTTGTCCAATGTATGACTTAAGCTTTCCTCAGATGAGAGAACTCGCCTGCGTGCATGTTGCCTTTGCTGCATACTGTGTTTTGGAGCACTACAGCGGGCTTCTCTTCCTGTCAGGCTTCTGGATATTCAGTTTCCAAGCTCTACCAGTTTATAGTAGTTACCTTATAAGTATAGTATCATATTCTTTGGTGTCACAGATAGAGGGGTTGTCTTTAACAACAATTATATTTCTACATCATAATACAAGGTGGATGGGGTTTTTTTTATGCACTAGGGGTTGCACACAGTGACAATTAAGATATTGATGCTATCGTGGTGAAGCTGTACTAAATGTTTCTTTTTATATAGGTGTCCTTAAGGTCCAGACCTTAAGGGAGGAAGGGGGAGAGAAAGGGGGAGAGAGGGTAAGGGCTGGAAGACTGAATGTATGGGAGCCCCAGTTAAATACAACTTAAAATGTGAAAGCTTTCCAATTTCTTCTCAGATTGTGAATGTGTCACGGTTAGTTGGTGTTGATAATCCTGTGGAGCTGATCTACTTTGTGGAGGACCAAGACGGAGAGAGACTAAGTGCTCTGAAGTGCTCAGACCTGATGAACAGAGTTGATATCCAGCGGGCTGCAATCATCCTTGGATACCGCATCGAAGGCACCGTTGCACAGCGTAAGCATTGTCAAATCCACACTGATGCCAGCCAAGAGATACAGGAAAGGATGCCCTTAGCTTTGGAGATTATGGCACTGCACAGTGTGCTCTGTTGCAGTGTTTTGTTCTTGGCATTCTGCAGTTTTGGCACTCCTGAGGAAATCCATTTTAGCAGTCTTGCAAGTGAGCTATGTGAGGTTGATTTGCTTCTTGAAGACTCTGCTGAGCTTGGAATTGTAACAGGATCCTTTAAGTGCAATCCTCACTGCATTCACTTCAGTACTTGTGATAGAAAAACACTATGGTAACTAGATACCCTCTTGCCATTTTCATCATTTTCTGCTCATCCAGTATTTCTTTACAGCTTATCTTGTCCAGGAGCTTGCACAAAACACATAATTGTGGGGTGGAAGGGCATCAGAGTGAAATGGGTGTTTCTTTTAGCTGAGTAATGGAAATAATGCTTAACACAGGTCAATCTTTTCTGTTTGTCTGAACGACCATTTCTGTGAGTGAAAGATATAGGCTAATGCTAATTAGGGCATTTTGGAGGGTATAGGTGAAAAGAAACAGTTTATTTCCTTCATTGAATATGATTCGCCTTATTTTTATTTGTTTGTCCATCAGTAATCTGTAAGTAATGTAATCTTTTAATAATGATAATGTAGAAGTAATGTGATATTTCACTAGATACGCATCGGAGTAAATGTGACAGATCAAATAAAGTCATATACTGACTTTATTCAGGAAGTTTGATATATAAATACTTTCCAGTGAGGAGTGGGACTCAAAATTCCATGTTATGATTAGGAAAGAAACTTAAAAATATTTTAAACCAGCCACAGACATCTGTACAGTCTAAAAAAATACCTCATTGATATGAATACTTAATTACCTTTTCTGTTTTCTGTGCAAAATGGTGGCATGAGTTACATTGTACTTCAGGGTATTTTGCCAATAGAACTAGCATGTGTCTGATTTTTAAAATCGTCTGCAGAAAGAAAGGAAAGAAAATAGTAATTATGTGACCATCTGGATATGTTTCTAAATTTTCTCGTGCATTAAAACTGTAGTTTGAAGGTAGGTCAGTAGCTCATATACCTCTGCTTAATATTTGTTAATGGACAGTAATATTGCCTAGACAGAAAAATAAAAATGTTCCAAGAATTAGTTCCCTTTACAAAAAATTTCAAGTGTTGGACAAACTTCATGAAGTGTTAGAAAGTTCTTTTAAGAAGTATAGAACTGTAGAATTTTTAATAAATCTTTCTTATTGGAAAAAACATAACAGAAAGGGTGTTTATATAATAGAAAATGTAGTGTCATAAATGAGCTGTCAGATGTATAATATATAAGAATTATACTATTTTCCTTTAATCTCTAGGTTCATCATTAGAAGGGCTATTAATAAACATAAGACTGCATAGAGGTACTGTTTTCAATGTGGAAACATAATTTTAAGGAAGTCCATCAGTTTGACTAGAAATGTATTACTGCTTTGGTTTTTAGTCCCACATATAACCACTACACAAAATAGAGCAAATGGAAAGTTTTGTCAATTCTTCAGTTTCACTTTTACATGCATGACTGGTTTGATTATACTTTCCAGTAGTTTTTTTTTCTTCTATTTGGGGCTAAAGGATATCACACACTGACAAATGAAACAGTGAAAGGAAAAAAAGGATTACAAGCTATGGAACTATAAACCTTGGGGAGGAGGGTCTTACTGATTTCAAATTGACTGTGATCGTTGATGGGAAGGTAATAAAATATGTGATTTATAACTAAAGAGAAGAAGCAACTGATAGTACTGCAGGATACAGGCAGTAAGGTCAAAAGTCCTCACCTTTGTTGGTGGTAGGTCATTTTTCTGGACCTGTTTCACTATGTCAGCTCACTTTTGGGTTACAGTGTGATGTGGCAGAGTGTATTTTTGCTAGTAGTTTAAGCACAGGTCTTCAGAAGGTAGGCCAAAACAACTGATCACCTGCCTCATGCTTCCTGAGCATGACATACATTTATTTTTAAGTGGTATGACATTTCTTTTGATGTGTCGCTGGTTTCTGATAAATTCCTAAACTATCATTTACAAGAACATAAAAAAACATAACCTTGAAGTGTCCTCATTTAAAAATATATAACCACATAAAATTGCTCTCTTCCTTTTAAATTTACAGCTGTTGAGAAGCTGAAGGATTCCACCACAGAGTCACAGAATAGCAACCTGTGGATTATTGTTGGTGTTGCGGTCCCAGTTGCTGTGGTGCTTCTGATCGTTATTATTTTATACTGGAAACTTTGTCGAACAGACAAATTGGAGTTTCAGCCAGACACGATAAGCAACATTCAGCAGCGACAGAAGGTAAAAGGGGAAGCTGTGCTGGGAGTATTCTGAGCATAAATGAATATAAGAGTCTATAGAATGCCTGGAATCCTTAAATAGCATGTGGAAACACAGGTTCAGAACCTTCTGGGTTTTAAAAAAAAAAACAAAAAACCAAAAAACCAACAAGTCGACACCATAAAACAAAGTAAATAGGTCAAATGATGGAATGATAGTTGAAATCAAGAATCTCATAGTGTTTTGTTTGTTCTCCTAGGCCGACGATACTGCATTAGATAGATATATCTTTCTGAAATGTGGGCACCGAGACCGAAAGGAATCTTTCCTTATCACTTCATTTCAAGGCTTTGAGTAGCATTGAATAAGAGAAAATATACTGAGTGTTCAATCACTGGCCTTGTTTTCTGCAGAGGGCTTAATTTTTAATTTGGAGACCGTCTGCTAAACTAACTTGACAGCTAATCTGCACCATCCATTATGCTCATGCTGGAGTTTGCTAGAGTCAGTCCTTGCTGCCTTGCATTCTGCCAGGGCTCTTGTGTTGTTGTTGAGAGCCTCTTGCAGGACTAGAACTTTAATTAGTGGATTAGCATGAGACTGCTTGGGAGAGTATGTTGGGCGAAGTGTTGAATGACTGGGTTAGGATGGTGAGAAATTCAGTAGTCTGTCTTTCTCCTGCCTGAGACTGTAAATTAAAAAATATGTGGTCCAGGATTTTCACCTAGGATGTATTCAGTAAAAAGAGCAGAAAGGTGCCTGAAGGGGTTACAAATCCTACTTTCTTTTTACAACCAAAGGGAACTGGTTTGTGTGTCAGAGATGCTTATTACTGACTATATGTTCAGAGGCATTATTAAAGGCAAAATAATCTGCCTGTGCTAATTCACTGGTACTGTAGTCATGTTCTTGTGCTGTCACCTCGTGTTCAGTCATACAGTTTTCTCTGTAACAAGTCTTGTCTGTACACCACGCTCTCTTTCAAGATAATTAATGATGTGAAAGATGAGAGAAGCAGAAAGCTGTTGCACTTCCAAAGCAGTCAGAACAAATCAATAGTAACTTCCATTTGTCTTGCCACTGCAGATTGAGTGTCAGAATCAAGGTCGGCAACAAGTGGTACCCTTTGATGAACTTCACCCCCCGGTACCTTGTTTCACCTGTGCTGTGGTAATATGTAACACAGATTTTGATTGAAGAAGTTCCCCACAGTAGTTTCAACTAATTTGAGAAGGGTCATACAAAAAAAGCGGGAGGGGATCATTACTCTTGGTACACTGTTTCATCACCTACATTTTTGGTACCTGACTGCCATCACAAGCTTTTTGAAAGTAAGCAGTTGGGTTGGGTTGACTGTAAGGCCAGAAACATCTTTCGTAGTTTTACTTACTTTTGGGAAAATACTTCAGTTATTACTCTCCACTGCTTCTACAGTATTCTTCATTTTAATCATTCATGAGTCAAAAGTCATACTTGTTTGTATGCAAGTCTCATCTCAGTTCACCTAGGGAGCCTGTTGCTTTGCTTTCTTTGGGGAAATCACTGTAAGCAAACTCAAAAGAACCTGTAAGGACATCTAGTCCAATCCTTGCACCAGTGGACGGCTTATACATTAATACTAAACGAGGTAGAGCAATAAAAAGTGTCTTAAATTTTTATCACTTAGCAGGTGAAAATAACTGTCATAGTCTACTTTGAAAACCATTATCCTCCTTTGCCCAAGATCCAGTAGAAAACTAGTATTCTGGCTTCCTTAGTAGCAAGCTCTCTTTGGCTTTCTTCATGTCTTCAAACACTGGATTGGAATTCCAGGTCAGAATAGAGCATATTTAACAAGCACAGAGGATCCCCAGACAGTCACAACAGCATAAAAATGATGAGGGACATTTGGTCTGGTCCTGTCCTTTAAAATTGTTTGGGTTTTATGCTTTTTATTGCAGTAAATGCAAAGAAATGATCAAATGAGGTCTGTAAATAAACTCCATTTAAAAATGGACTCAGGCTTCCCCTTCCTCAACCTGTCCACAATTATTTCCATTCCCTGTTCATAGGGCTTGAGTTTGATACCAAAGGAAGGTGAAGGCCTGTACTGCTTCTGTAAATGGAAGCATATTTAGGTTAAAGATATGAGGTTTTTTTCTTGGAATCAATATTTCATTGGTAAAAACCATAAGGATGCATTTATAGTGCTAGCTCTTCTCACTTCATTAATCTTTAAAAAAAATTCTTTTAATATAAATATAGAAATGAAATGTATAAATATCAAAGTATTTCATTAACATATTCATGGTATATTCATACTAGAAGTAGAGGACAATTCTTTTCAACCATATAATAAGTCTATGCTGTTTCACACTTGAAAGCGTGTGTTGGTTAGAAGATAAGAAACTGAGACACCCTACTCTTGTTCAGATTAAATTGGATATTCCACTACTCTGGTGGATCTCCAGAGGTATCACCAGTCTTTTTTCAGTGTGTTTAATTAGCCATTTTAACATAGCAGATCAGTGGGCAGCATAATAATGTTAGAATTCATACTAGCAACTGATAGCAAATTATGTCATCTGTGACTTAAAAGCCTGAAACAAGGTTGGGAGTGGGGTGAGGGAAGGGCCTGTGTGCTTTATAGTGCTGAGGAAAGACTTTGCCACCAAAGGTTGTTTCCTTGGTTTGTCAAGAGAGAGAACTTCCGTAACGTCTGTCAATGCAGATTATGTAAGTAAGACATAAGGTTTGCAGGAGATTTTTTTTATTCTCAGTTTAGAGTTTCTCTTACAAATTCGCATTCTTCTTTTCAGAGAGATATTTTAAAGAAACTACAAATTTTCCTGGGTTCTATAGCCCCTTGTGTCATTTTGGTACCATCTTTTCTTTCTTCCTTGCTTTCACTTAATCAGTTCTGGTTTTAAACTCCTGATTTTTTCTGAAAAATTTTTATGTGCACTCAGACAATATGATATCTAATATTAATCTTCTGTATGTAAACGTTTACATGTACAGACTGGGTACTATTTCTGTAGTCCTATGACCCCCTTTAAAAGTAAGGCATAAGCTGCATACCCTCACATTCTCTTTTCTGGTGAAGCAGACCAGTATTATTAGCTGTTGATAAGAAGACCCTATACGCCCTGAGGGTATGGCTGTCTAGGTACACTTAAAACAAGGTAAAAATCAGCAGGTAGTTGCACTATGCAACAAATCAGTCACACTGGCCAGTGTATCATGCCAGCAAAGCTAACCTGCTTTCATCCCTTATCTGCTCTGTGGATACCCCTTTAGAATATTTGGGTCACAGTCCCTCACTTGCAACTGTCAATAATAGCATATTTCTCACTTCAGCAGGCATAGCTGTGTTGAAAAACATTCAGATCCTGTGGTGACAAACCCATAGAAGTACCCAAGTTTGCATCTATATTTATATGCCATAGCAGCCCTGACACCGGGCTTGAGGCCAGATTTGCTCTTTGTCCCCAACCTGAAAGCCACGTCACTCTCAAAGATATAATACAGGTAAAAGCAAAGGTAGCATTTCCTCTACAGTGATAACATGAGTGTGGTAGACTGTATTCAGCGAAGGACTGTTCTGCGTATTGAGTGTGCCATGCTCTTCTACCAGTTTCTGTTTGCTCCATCTGGCCTTCTAGTTTCATCACAGAATAAGCGTCTTGCAGACAGGATGGCATGAGTGTCCTTCTTAAAAAGGCTCAAAATTTTATCTTCTGCAAAGGGTATAAAGAGAGACTGAACTCAAAAAATTCTAAGGGATGTTTTACTTCTTGGTAGTCTCAGAAGTCTGCCTGCTTCTGTGGACATAAATATAAATACATGGGAACTTTTGTGCGAACTGATGCTAGCAAAACCAGGTTCAAAGATAAAATAATAATTAAGAAATGGACCTTGAAGAGGTTCTGATCAGCTCATCTATCCCTTTACCTCAAAGCAGGCTTAACAATACCTTTAAAATATTAAGTTACCTTTTTCATTCTGGAGATTAGATGGGAAAACATGCGTAGATCAAAGTTATTCGGACCCTTTTTAAACTGGGAGCTAAGGAAGCAGGTCAGAGCAGTGAATTTCTATGCAACATTCACTGGTCTGTGCAGGGATAATTTTTTTCAAGAGACGGAACTAAGATATTTAAAGGGCATATCAAGTATTCATGACTTGTTCTGTAAGCCTTAGCATCCTACTGGAAACTCACCTTGCTGTGATCTGGGTTGTTGCACTGGATAAAGATGTCTTTGTCTTTGGAATCAGAAAGGTGTGTGCCATCTTTAAATTGCAATATTCTCTCTCTTGGTGTTACCTATGTCTACCACGACATTGTTCCAACCTTTTCTCGCAAAGAAGCTGTGCTTTTTGTGGGCAACTGAATTTGTGCCATGGATTATTTTTCTTCCTTATGAAAAAAGTGGATAAATGTCTTTATTGCCCAAGCTGTCATTCTGCTGGACTGCTGGACTACTGACATTTTTATTTGAAAACACTGTCAACCTCTTTCCTTTTCCCCAGAGAGAACGAAAACCCAATATATATATTATCTGTAATGCAGAGTTGGCAATATTATTTCTTTCACTATGAACTTAGAAAAATTAAAATGGAACCTGGTTAGCTAGGAATTTCATTTTCCCTGATATGTTACAAGTGTTTAGAGAGAAAAAGCCAAATCCTTTGCTAGGACTTTTCAGAGGTTGTTTCAGCTCTAGAGAGTTATTCATGGAAAGGCTCCCTGCCATAATGACAAGAATCTCATACCTATGGGCAAGCTCATTGATGATTTATTTAGGTGGACGTGGTTGTTCTGTAAATGCTGGGCATGCTGAAATCATTGCCTTTCTAGTGCTAACTTGGTTATAGTTGCTTACTCAGCTCCTAGTTTTTCCAAGGCCACATGCTAAAACCATAGGGGGAAAAAAGTCTTACTTTTCCAGTCAGGAATTGGTCTTTCCTGGAGCCCTCTGAATGCCACTGTGGTTCTTAGAGGCTGAACATATCTCTCTAGCTCAGTGCCTCTCCTGTGTATTCACATGTGGGAGAGGTGGGGTGGCTCAGTCCCCACGAAGTCTAGGACAAAGCGTACAGTACCCCACCTTTTTCTTGAGCAATAGCACAGATACTGCCAGAGCTGGAGGGCTGCCAGTTTGCATCGTATGCCAGCAAACCTCAGCTAATGTGTAATCACCCGGGGACCGTTAACCAGCCCCTGCTTGTCTGCTCTAATCTGCACTGCTTCTGACAGCCAGTCAGACCTCCATGTGTCGCTCACAGTTACAGGTCGTGCGTTCTCCAGAATGTCTTGAGAGAGGCTTGTGTGGGTTTTTATTTTTCCCCCCAAGAGGGGCATCTGATATCCGAATCTCACATGTCAGGTGTAACTTTACACCTTTGAATTGAGAGTTTTGCTTATTATTGTGTATTCGGTAGACTATCTCTTGAATGTTCTCAAGATCAAAAAGGCCAGCCCTGCTGGAGGCTAAATACTAGGTTTCTGCTTGTGGTATAAAGAATTCTTGTGATGTTTTGACATCCTGTAATGCTTTTGTTCATCTGTATAATGTAGTGGCGACAGCTCTGCATTGCAGAATAATTCCAGTCAAAAGAGACTCGTGTTAAGAAAGGCAGCTGACATGGATCTTATGAAAACTAATTGAAAACTGACATGAGTTTCTGTGAGAGATTCATGTCTGTCCTCCTGTTTGCATAACAAATATCATTCATTTCTAATAACAACCTTAAGTAACTATCCAAAACGTTGTCTTTTTAGAGTTGGCATACAGGTTCTGCTGATTCAGAGTCAATAGCTGGATTCTAACACGGAACTTAGTATTCAACATCTTAATTACTTCTCACTGGTACATTTCTCTGATGGCAGTTCCTCTACAAGAGCTCTTTTGTGGGAACTCTTATTAATCAGGATTGACTATTCACAAATTGTAGAAATAAAATACGACACTTAAATATACTGCTTATACCAATAGATATAAAAAGTAAAATCTCTCCATCTGCTCTTTTAGAAACATTTGAGTAGCTGTCTTGAGGTCAGTCCAGAAGGCCAGCTAGCCCAGGTGCCAAAAGCAAATGCCTATAGAAGAGGAGAAGAACAGGGCAAGTGCATGTGATCCTTTGCATTGAGTAACACTTCAGCCTCCAGTTATTTGTGGCTAAGGGGCTTTTTGTGGAAGTGGCAATATTTAGCAATCCTCAACAGATTTCTTTTCCGTGAACTTGTCTGGTCCTTCTAAACCCATGTGAGCTGCTGACAGAAATTTCCACAGCATGTTATATGAAGAACCACGACATCTTATTTTGTCTTGTTTTGGAGGGAACGGTGAAAAGCTGATTCCTAGGCACTTGCTCCGTGCTAGTCCTGACTTTACAGAACTCATCTGTGTTCCCATCTCCATCATCTCTTTTTTCCAGACAGAGGAGTCCCAGTTATCTTATCCATTCATTTGGAATGGCCTTCAAACCAACTGTTGGCCTTTGGGAAGGCTAGAACATTTTCTAATTACTTTCCATCCCTTTTTAGGGAGGGAGATTAGAACTACATATGCTATTCAAAATATGAATGACCTATGGATTTATAGACATAAATCATAGTAATATTAGTAATCATAGTAATCATTATAGACCACCTATGGAGGTGACCTATGGATTTATAGACAATTATATAATGGCTTCTTTTGAAAAGGAGTTAAACAAAAAGAAAAACAATCCCTTTTCAAAATATGTATAAACTTTTTACTGTCCTAAACATAATAGGCCACTGAGACTAAATGATTACTGGGGAAATACATTCTGTCTTTCCTAACAAAAGATGGTAGAGTTCACTGTAGAATTTCACTATTTTGAGAACAGGGAAACAGGCCCATATCAAATCATTGCTGCCGAAGGTTTTAATGTTGCTACTAACCTGTGGCTTTATTTCAGTAAGCACATTATTTCTGCAGTAGGTATGAATGCACTTTCTGTGTGCATTAAACCTTTTTTAGAAATATAAATATGTTTGAGTCACTGAGCCCAACAAAATACCAGCACAAAAATAAATGAAGATTGCTGACCTATGGTCTGTCTTAAAAGTTGTCATGGTTTAGCCCCAACCTAGCTAATTTTGGCCGCTAAAACTGTGCAGTTGGGCTTCTGGTCTCCCCCTACCCCAGGAATGAGAGGAAAACCACTTGAGGGTTGTAAAGTAAAACTACAGCATTAATGAAATAATAATAATAATAGTGATTATGAAAATAATTATAAAGTAGAAAAATATGTATTAATACATGAGAGGGCACCTGCACCCCTTGATGACTATACCTTACCACAAATACTGTAGTGCAGACATGAGGGAATGGGTCTGTGGTCTGAAAGGAGATGGACTTAGAAATTGGATTCAGGATCTATTCTTAAACACTATGTGCTATAGATCAACTCTCACACAGTCAGTTTTCTCAGATGTTTAATACCTTTCTCCATAGTGTTCCATCTGATTGGGTGGTATTCCAATGTGTATAGGGATACCTGTATCTTACAGCTGACAAGAGTCATCTTCGGAGTCTAAGGACCTTTTTGTTTTTCCAAAGTGACTTGTTAATTCCTCCATCTCTGGCTAGGGGTCCTATCTGCTGGGCCAGATGTTGAGAGCCATGTTATGAATGTATTCTTTTGCTTACTCAGTTGAGACAAGAATTTCCTTAATTGATAATTTTTGTGTGTGTTCTGTTACCTCTCTTAACATTGCTGTTGATATTGGTGTTGTGAATGTGGCCTTGGAAGAGCAGTTGTTTGACATAATTTATGGACAAAAAAAACGATGAACTGTGACACAG
The DNA here is from genome assembly GCF_017976375.1 of Cuculus canorus. Classification (NCBI taxonomy): domain Eukaryota; kingdom Metazoa; phylum Chordata; class Aves; order Cuculiformes; family Cuculidae; genus Cuculus; species Cuculus canorus. The sequence continues at coordinate 149,168,705 of NC_071401.1, forward strand.
TAGTGACCTGTCTATCCTATAAAGTTGGTGATATCTTTCAAACTTACTCCTGACATTTCCATTCAACCAGTGTGCAAAGGAACCTCACGAAACCATGATTAAGATAGTATCTGCCCTGCGGCATTTCTGCATTTAGGAAAACTAAAACTGTGTGTGATTCAGACACAAAATTCTGCCTGTTACAGCAGTTATCCCAGCAGCCTGTGGGCATAGATGTACTCAGAGTTATGGGCTTTCAACAGCACGATCCCTCTTGTATTTTGTGAAATTTACTGAGCTGTCATGGTAATATTAGTGTGGCAAGAAAAAATGCACAAAGAAGAGAGATGATGAAAATCCGTGGGAAGAGTCTATCTTTAGAAAATATTTCAGAACAGGTGTCTTGAGAATTTCAGACTTTATGAAGTTTTGTAAGTTTGAGGGTTTCTTTATTTGTTTTCAAACCTAATCTAGGAACTAAATTCCTGAGGGTGGCATTTTTTGTGGGATAACAGCTTTACTTTTTTTGTGTAGTGGTGAGTGTGACTTGTCAGAGGTAAGGAGAGAGGACCAGAGGCTGTACAGTAGCTTGTTGTTTTTCCATGCCTGCACTGGCTATACTTGATGGAATAAACCTGTACAACTACAAGCATGTTTCTTCTCCACAAGGATGTGTTTGCTCAACTGCTTTACCTATTCCCAGTAACGGTGATAGTTGACAGAAGTGTTGTTGTGATGCAAAATGAGAGATGTAAATTGTATGAAGAGTTACTTGGTGTTAGATGAGAAAATGGGCAGCATGTTGTACATACAACCCCCTTTTTAGCCTTCATATCCTAAAATCCTACTTCTTTTTAAGATGTGCCTTGCCGAAGAGGGTATAGGCCGTAACATCACTGTAATGGAAGAGTGATGTTATTCTACCCAAAAAGCAATATAGTGGACTGCCATTGGACACACTTCTTTTTAAATACATACATGGTTATCAAGTGAAGATATTTAAATTGAATTAGAGACAAAAAAAGGTTTTTGTGCTTAAAAACATTTCCTAAACCAGCTGCTTTGAAGGATCCCCCTTCGTGTTTCTCAGTGATGCTTAATATTATTTTAAAGTAGACCAAGGAAGAATTTGTGGCACAAGTTGGTTCCATCATATTCCATTTCGTAGGGAAATTGTGTCAATAGCACAAAAAGACCTTGAGAAATACAAATGGGTCTTCTTTTCAGTATTTTGAGGGTGGCTATGGAGGCAGAACTGTGCTTCTATGTAATCTTCTAATATGCTTTTTTATTACAAAGGTTTCTTGTGTCTTCACTCAGATGTGCATTATTGTTATTGAATTGCATGTATAATTTGTTTGCATACTTTGCAGGCAGTCCAAGCTATGATTGCAAATGGTTTGATGTTGAAGGAGAGGAATGTAAACAAACACAGAGGGTACACTTCTGTGCGTAAGGGGTGGGAATGGTATTAGAAGAATAAGCTGAATAGGAAAATGAAACTGAGAGGTGAGCATGCCTCAGTATTTCTAAATTCTCATTTATGGGTAGATTGGTAGGTGTTTTAATTATCACAGTCACTGCTAACAATATGGATGAGTGATCCTTGTGGCAGGAAGAAGTAGATGACATCTCGGATGGAATAGTAGAAGCATTGTGAAAAAAAGAAAAAAGTTAAAATTAACAAGATCCTAGCAGCTGCAAATGATTGTTCTTACTGGTGCATCATGAGTAATGCTGTGAATTCACACTATTCTGTGTGTTCAGTGATGCCCTGGGAGTATGGAGAAGGGTTTGGTGCTGTGAATCTCAGATTCTGGAAGGCAGTTTGTAATATTTAATAGCTTTAAGCTGTCCTAAATCAGTCTGACTTACACCTTCAAATCCCGTTTATTTTAAGAACACTGATTCTCATTGCCTTGCTGTGTTTAAACTAGTAGAGTTGAAAACATTTTTTTCTGTAAAATTTGTTTATCCTTTTTGGTTTTTGTAGCATTCCATGTGCTAGCATATGTTAGGTCATAAGTCAGCAGGACTTTTTTACAGGGATTCCTGTCCTGTTCATAGGTTATGTGCCAACACTGAAGTATTATTTTTAAAAGTATGCTTAGCTCCTTTGTTTCCTTAGAAATGTATTTTAACAGCCTCTGTTCAATGTGTCTGCAAGGCGGCAAGACTGTAGTATAAAAATCAATAGAAGATTTTCTTAATGCTTTGTTCTTCATATTATGTCCAAATTCAAATGCCAGCTGTAGAAACAACAGGAAGAATACTGAGTATGTTTCTGCTCATTGCTCTTTGCTGAAGTTATTCACTGACCTGCGTATGCAGTATTTGCTTTCTTGAGAAAACAAATTGTTGACATTCCTGGTGTGTCTTTGCATCTAGCAAAACAATATATTGTCAATTGTGTTATATTTCTGTGACTTGAACAGCACTGAAACTACCAGCTGCTTTTTTCAAATAAGCCTTGACCAAGGTGCACAAACTTTGTAGCTTTCCACAGAAATTATGTGATTTTCTATGAATTGAGCTTCAAATATTTTATTTCCCTTCTGTATGTAACAATAGAATTAAAGCACTGTCTTGACTTAGCAATTTGAAATTGTCTTCCCCTTAGATTTCAGCAGGATCTACATTTGCGTAATAATATAATACCTTATGAATGAATGTGGTAGTTTAGACATTTTCATTTTGGTGGTAAGCTTCAGAGTAGTTTATCTTTTCCTTTTTCACAAATTCATAAAGATAAAATGAATCAAACCCTTCTCTAACAACTTGGATTTAAAAGAAGAAATCTTTTCTAATATTAGTTTTGTGCAGTCTTAGGTAAAGACACTTGAAAGTGTTAAAAATAGGCTCAATTTCAGCACCCGAACAGGCAGTAGTATCAGCACATGTGGGCTCTTAAAAATAGATTGTATCCTTTCCTTGATGGTGGTTAGTTTATGAGTAGTAGATGATTGATCCACACATCGTATTCTGCCTGTTCTAAGATGAGCAGAGGTTATCCCATCGGTTACATTGTATAACTTGATGCAGAAAAAAAGGGGGAATGTGGCAGGTGGCACACAAATTCATAAGAAAATGTAGGAAACATCTTCAGCCCAGAATGACACTAGTCATTTGTTCCACTGAGTCTCGGTGATCTGATCATTTAGTCTTGCAGAAAGCAGAGTGATATTTCAGTGGACTTCAGACACTTTTCACTGAAAATGTGGATTTTGGTTAGTGGCAGTTCTCTGTTAAAGTTGCCATGGTTTAACAGGTGAAGTATTAGAAGTGTAGATTTTTATTTAACGAAATCAAAGTGGATTTCTGTCAGCATTGTTTCTGCAGTAACAATCATTAGCATTTCTGTTTCTCAAATAATAGGTATTATTTTTAATAAGTTATTCTATCACTTTTTTAATTGAGGACCATCTTTTCATATTCAGTCAGGTGTCATGTTTTACGTATATATTGTTTCATGTTGTATTTTTCTGTTATGTTTTTTAATTCATATGCATAAGCACACATACACACATACATAGAGCCTTTCATACTGTTCTTATGTGTCTGGAGCTGGTAATGCGAACTTAGCATTAGCAGGATATATGTAGAAATATTATTTGGCTCTACAGAACTCTGCAAAATTTGTGTAATTCAGGCCAAAGTTTTCCATTCAAATATCAGTTTCATCTAAATCTCTCTTTAATATGATAAGAAGAGCTTATTCTTTCAAAGTATAAGGTTTAAAGAAAATCAAGTGTTCTATTGAAATTTAAAAAAAAAGTTTTGGAGAAGCTATGTTGCATATTCTCTGCCTTTGGAGGTGCATGGTGGGAAAGGAAAGGAAACGGGACCAAAGATTGTTTAGTGTAAGTAAAATGCCTTTGCTGATTCTGTGGGGAATTGCCAATTTCAAACTAAGTAATAAACCTTTGCAAAAATATTTGCATGTGATTGACAGTGACTCATTAGAGATTTACAAGTTAAATTCTCATAGAATTACAGCTATTTTCTGCATAAAATCTCTGCAGAGCCGTACCTTAAAAGCTGAGAGGATTTTTTTCTCTTTTGCTGTATACAGAGATTATGAGCACAGGTAAAGGAATAAGGAGCAGTGAGCCTCAAGTTCTTGGATGGTGTAAACTGGAACTGGCAGCTGGCAGGCAGAGGGGAAGAGTGGCAGGAGGGCAGGATGGAGAGACTGGTTCTGTCTCTCAAGGAAGAATAAGACCAGCTAAGGAATTTACTCACCTGCAACTTTATGAAAATAGAGCGCAGGTTTTGTTGTGCCCAGAGTGAGCAGTTCTTGAGGCCTGGGATTGTGATACTCGAAGCTTGCTTGTTCTCTATTGTCAGCAATAGTTCATGAAATTCAGTGGCAAAATCTCAGCTGCCATAGGTGCAGATGTACATAGAATATATCCTTTCTCTTCTTGAATCTCCACCTTTTACTACGTTTGCTGGCTTCTGCATGAGATGAAATGGGTATCCTGCTTCTACAAATAACATTCCTGTGTTCTATCCAACTGACTAATAGCAGAAGGCCCAGCCAATGCTAAGGATCCAGCAGAGTGGGAAAGAGCAAGCGGTTCCTATTGAAGAAATGAATTTATGATTTTGTAATTCAAGACTCTCCTGCAATGCCTATGCATGAGAGGATCCAATTGTGATTGTTCAGAGAATCTTAACTGTGCCATTTCTTACAGTGCGAGTGCTTGTCTTTGCAAATTAACAGCCTTTTAATTCAGCTTCAGTGTGGTTTCTCTGCAGATGAACATTTGTGCATACATATGGTGCAGTGTACATACACGTACACATAAATATATCCCTTTCTGTAACTGTGCTTAGACAGGAGGCTGTGTTAGACTGCAGCCAGGAATAAGACTGTTCAAAGTTAAAAAAGTTACATTTTTGCATGTTGCTTTGCTCTCCAAGGGGTTTACAGACTCAGTATGCTTGAGATAACTCTAAGGTATGTTGAAATGCATGCTTCAGGCATGCAGCAATCTTAATAAAACCATGCTAGTAATTCCATTATTAGTAGAATGCTTATGTCTGTAATTGTCCTTGCCCACCCTGCCCATCACGCTATTCAAAAACGAGGAGTAACTGCAGGATGCTTAGGAAAGGGTAGAGCACCACCAGAATTTTTTGTGAGATGATTGTGCCCAGCACATGGAAAAGTCTCTTGTCATCCTTGGAGCAAAGGGACTGGAGTCAAGGAAGGAGAATGCAATGAAGTAGTGGATGCTATCATCAGGGATCAGCAGCAGGGCTGTATAGGCACAAGGGTGGAGTGTGAAAGGATTAGAAGAAAGGAAACCACTGAAAGAGTTCCAAGGAAGAGTATTGCACACAGGAATATCTTCAAAGAGAAAAGACATAATGTCAAATAGAGCAGAGGTGGAGATGAGTTAACTAAGAGGAGTTTCATTAATCCAAGTGCTGCAAGCTGGCGTGCTGATTCTTACAACAGAAGGGAAAAGTTTCTCTTCAGAAGTACTTTGGGGAGAAGTATGGAGTTTTGGGGGGTGTGTTTTTTTCTTGCACAAGCAAGATCCCAAAGATAATATTTCAGCTCTGAATAGGGGGAAGTTTCAGGAAGGGTTCAACTATGTATCTGTCTCTCAAAAGACGCAGAAAGTTACACCTTCATCTAGCCTAGCTCAACAGTGCCTTTTTGAATCAGTGGTTGCAGTTATTTATGTAAGTTCAACAACTGAATCACCCATAATACAGAATTGAATGGACTGTTGTAAAGCCCTAGAAAAATGGAGTATAGTGGAAAACATCCAGATCTGTTCAAATAATAAGCTTACTCATTTTGTGAGAAATGAACTCCAAAACCCCAACCATTCAGGTATTTGTTGGATTTTACAGGAGAGCTTTTATTGCCATCTGCTGGTCTAAATAGGCAGTTTGCTCTGCTACAGTATCTTTTCTAAGAGCCATTTGGAAAATGTTTACTTACTGAGAAAATATTTTGCAGAGATTGTTTCAGAATATTTCTTAGGCACGCTTATGTTTGGCATGATATCAAACAAGTCTGTTTGTAGTTAGCTATGGTGGCATGCCAAGCTTTATGAAAAGGGGTTCATTTAAACATCTGGAAACTGACGTACCCATAAACACACTCCAACACATGCTTTTCTATGCAGGAAATCAGCTCTAGTAACACACAGAAGGTTTTGTACGTGTGCTGTGTAGTAGAGGGGTATGTGCACACTTTGAAAACTGGAGTTGTCAATATTTCTTTCCACTTTCAACTTCCAAACTATGTAAAATTGAACAGGACTTGAAAAAAAAACCCCACCCTTTATCTTAATTAGTCCTTTACGTTTTCTAATTATTCCAAAGCCCAAAAATATCAGCAGGAGAGCTTGAAACTTGGAGTCTTGATGAAGTTAAGTCTGAATCAAGTCATTGACAAGGAGAGATCATCTTTTTTATAAATGCAGTTATGAAAATGAAAGGCCTAGTTCTTTGTCTTTCTGAAGCAAGGCACCCATTGAATCCATAATCCTTTAATAAGTTCTCTAGGATAAGTATCTAATTTCTCTAAACTCCAAAGCCTTTTATATATTTTTCTGTCTATTCAGTATGAAATTCCTAAGAGCTAGATTTTCAGTTCTTTTCCAGAGGCATCCGTGCTGGCTGAAAAGTCATTGCCAGGCTGCTGCGTAACTCAAATCTGCAGAATGTTTATCTTTCATCAGGTGAACTAGATGTTTGTACAAGCAATCCCAGACTCTGGCAGATGAAGGGAGTCAGAATGAGGAAGATCAGCAATGACCTTATTCAAATTATTTAAACTCACTTCTCTCATTTTGACTCAAGGGAATGGAAAAGGTGGCCTGGCAGTGGTAAGCATTTCAGTCAGTACACAGGTGTTTGTGGCCTTGCCGCTCACAAGTACACAAAAAGTGCCTCACACAATGATTAAATCTGAAGAAATAGCTGGAAGGAGATGTAGCAGTAACAGAACACTGGTTTTTGTTTTGTTTGGTTTTTTTTAAATACATTTACTGATTGGGAGTTTTAAACTATGTATCACATACTGAAATACGATGACAGAATTGTGGGGCTTTTATTTTTCTTTTCCATGCAGCTCTTACGCTCATTCCTGAGATTGTCATAGGCTGACCATGCTCCTAGTGGCCATTGTTTGCAGATCTTAACCAAAGCCTTTGTACTCGTTGTCACTCATGGTTCCTGGTTTTTGTCTTTGTTCTTTTCTCACAGCTACAAGCCCCCAGTGTGAAAGGCTTTGATTTTGCTAAGCAGCATCTGGGCCAGCACAATAAAGATGATGTCCTGATTATCCATGAGCCAGCTCCTTTACCAGGACCTATTAAGGATACTACCCCATCTGAAAATGGAGATGTGCCCAGCCCCAAATCCAAGACTTCCTCAAAGCCTTCAAAGACTGCTCGACCCAGAGGGAGGTCAGTTCATAGAGATAAAATAAATTGTTGTAGAGGACAGTTTATTAATGGCTGACAATTATTGGATTTCTGGGGCAATTTCAGTGGAAAACTGTTCCAGAAATCTGGACCTTGCATTTTTTAGTGGGCTATCATAGTTGTGCCTCAGTACTCATCGCACAAGGTTGTGAGAATTTAGTGTCTATTTTTCTTTTAAAGGTAACATGCCCAATTAAGGAAGGTGTTTAAGACACTGCTTGCTTGGCTGGAGTCAAGTCATTGCTTGTTTAGTGGAAATGCCAAGTGTATATTTTCTGATGCATTCCCTTTGCAGTGATCTGTAACTACTAAGGCAACAGGTGGTTAAAAACAAATTAGAACCATTGACAAATAGCAATATGCTTAAGTAATACTAATAGTCATCAATACATTCCTGATAAGTTGGAGTTCCCAGAAGCATGCAGTATCTCCAAAAATCAGGGCAGGTGCATGAGTGTTTTTATTTGTGGTTATCTGGTTGGTTTCATAGCAAACCAGCTTTGTTCAGGAAAAGAAATGGTAATTTACAGCTGTGCAAGTGAAGAAGTGTCTGTCATCATTCAGCAGTAATTTCCTAGCCTTTTTCAAAAATCAAATTATGTGAATGTGTTCTACTGGAAATAGTTGTGTTTGTAGGATAGATGCTGTAACAGAGCTATGCAGTAAAAAAGGATCTGTGCATTAAAAAAATTAAAAAAAAAAAAAGGAATAAGTGGGAATGTAATAGGTAGGAAAAAAATGGAGCCCTGAGGAAAGGAGTGCTGTGATGAGTCACAAACAGCTCCTCACTGCGGATCTTCAGCTCTGCATTCCCTGTGCTATTGCACAGTGGGAGAAAAAATAATAGCCAAGGGCAAAGTTGAATGAGCTTAGAAGGAAAGTAGCAGTGGTTCTTCCTGAGCTGCAAGCCTCTGTGACACAACTTGTCTCTCTGCTTAACCTTCTGTGCTTCCTCTAAAGCCCCAGCTGTCCTAAGATCATCATCTTCACGTGGCCTTTGTGCAGCTCAGTTTCTGCCTTCCCAGATGCTGAGTCTGTTTTCCTAACTACCTATAGGCCTTGTGAGTAGTAGAGTATCAGTTGTACAGTGGAAGGTAGACATAATTGGAAAGTAACGGAAGAAAAATTAGCTAACTCATTTTGGTGTGACTTGAATAAATCAAAACAAATTAATATGAATCAGAAGGGTGAGTGTTTCTGTGTTTCTTTTTAAAAGTTCAAAGGTGGCTTGACAGAGATAATAGGAGGAGGGGAAGGTTGTCTATAATCACATGCACGTAAGTATAGGAAAAATTCAAACTTGAAGCTGTTACTGTATTTCATCTAGAATAATTTAGAAAATGAAGCAGGAAGAATTTTCAGAAGCCAACATTTAGTGCTTCTCCTGAAGACAATAATAAATCGTTGATCAAATTTGGAAAAAAGGTATTTCTTTTTTTAATAGCATCCAAATTCAAACACTTTGAAATGCTCTCAAAAGAGGATTTCCCTTCACTTCCTCATTCTCTCTTAAAGCAAATCTCCCTTCAGACTTAACTGTGGAGCTCTTACCATCATCTCCCTAACATGCTGACATACCGTGTCAGCTTGAGATTTAAAATATTTATTCCCTGAGGCAGAAGTTGAAGTGCGAAATGATAGCATAGGGTGTTATGTTGATTTTAGCTCTTTTCTGTTCTATGAGGAAATACAGAACTCTGTTCATCATAGTGCAATTTAGGACTCTGTGTTGCATGCCAGGAAATTTAGTGGTGATGAGAGTACACATTCTGGATCGGTAAAAAGCAGTAAACAAGAAAACAAGTTCAGAAAGCACAGCATCTGTAGGCTCCAGCTGAGAGTTGGACTTGTTATTTTGGCTTGAGAGGATACAACTGCATGTTCCTCATCACTTATAAAGAATGACTGATGTTGACGCAGCACTATTAATGTTCCTATAATTTACTTAATGATAATTTAAATAGACTGATGAAAGAGTATGAAGGAAAACAGGGCACAGTGAGGTGAAACAAAAAGTCAGTAGCAGACCTGGTAAGAGAACTCCAGCCTTATACTCCACTGAACCAGTTCAAAGGTGATGGAGAAGATAGATCTGCTCACCCTTTCCACCTTAGCAAAGAGGAAAAGTTGAAGTGGTGCATATTTGTATGCTCATTAAGAACTATTTATCCTTTTTTTCCATGCTAATATTTGGGTTTGTGGTTTTTTGGTTTTGCTTTTTTTTTTTTTTACTTGGGATGTGACTTATTCATATTACAGTCCTGCAGAAAGAATGAAAGACCTGAGTTCAATTACCAGTTCAGGGAGGAGAAAAGGGGGAGCTGAATTTGGAGCATTGCCTGCTGCAAGGACTAGGTTTAACTTTCAATGAACTCGGCTGGCTGGTTGTAGCTGTCTTAGTCTGTGTGCTCCAGGCAGATTGACATTTAGCCAAGAGCCTCAGTAACTATTTCAGATATCCATCTAGCTCAAGCAAGTCTTGAACTTAACAGAGTTAATGCACAGACTGGTGCACGTTTTCAGTGATTAACTACCTGCAGAGATAGAATATGAATGTTGACCAGACAAAATGGTCACTAGAGACACTGTCACAAAGGCTGATTCCATATGAAAAGACAGGCTTTTGGGTCAGCTGGGCGGTAGTGTATTCCCTGTATTTTTTCTGGTTTTGTACTATCTGAATAATTTTATAGCTGAAGGATCCTGTTCAGTAAAATCACAGTATTTCTTTATATTTTTCTGTAATTGCCCACAAAAAAATATGAACACAGAGATTGTAATTTATGGGTAACAAATGTTTTAAATAATCTCATGACTGCATAGGATAAATACATAAAAATTGCTGTTCTGAATAGCCCTACGTGTTATGAGCCAGGAAGATATGCACGTGGACTTGTAGTGTTACAAGAGAACACTGTTAGCAAGTCTGAATACAAGACTGATTACTTGTACAGATTTCTTAATTCCTTTTGTGTGTAAAGTAAGTTGCTGCTTATGAATGCAGAATGTTTTCTTGAAGTATATTTTAAAGAACGGATTAATTAATAATCTTGTCATGTGTGAATCCTGTCAGTCAGTTTTGATGCACAACAGTAACATCATGGCAATAAATATCTATGATAACTTCTTATAAATTTACTTACAAGCAGGAAAATATTAGCAGTCTTCAGAAGGTACATTAGTGCAAGATTCTTTGCATGAGAGAACTGTACCCTTTCGCAAACTTTTGTTATATGTTTGTTTGTTTGTTTGTTTTTAATGTTTGTGGCAGAGTTTCACCATCAGATGCTGACTCCACAGCAAGTGAACAATCCAGCGGGAGAGAGACAGGAGAAGAAACTGCAAGACCATCAACTGTTGCGAATGAGGGCAAACCACGCAGAGCAGTGAAGAAAGGTTTGTTACTTTTATTTTTTTCTTGTGTGCACTATCAGTGCTTTAATCAGGTTGAAGAGTTACTCTAGTGCTGTAACTTTTCTAAACTCATGTATGGCAGTTATTTTTTCTGGTTTCTTGTCACAGAAAATTTTCTTCCTCTCCTTTTTGATTCAGTTTTTTCTGTTGAAACTGAAGATCTATGCATTCCTTTCATTCCAGCAAGCTTTTGAAACTAAAGGTTTAGCAGGAATGAGTCTTCCCTCCTTTTCTCTCCCACACACTCCAGCAAACCTCTTTCCATTTAGCAATCTTGTAGACAGTTACATGGGCAGTAGAAATGACAGCAGGACTTGATAGAACATGGGTACGTCTGTAACTCTTAACTTAGAAAATGTGAGATTAAAAAAATTGACAGAGAGGTAGAAGTTTTATAAATAAGTTCTAATTCAGACATCAGAACACTTTTGTGATTGTGCTTTAGAAAGGTGAAAATCCAGTGCTAATATAACAGTGACATTGTTTTGTAAAGAACCATCTTCTTTCCAGTTGAAGTGCCACCTTTTCCCTTGGATGTACCCTGAGATACATTTCTTTCCTCACTGAAAAGCTGATAAAATGCTGCAAACCCACCTTCATCTTTTAATTGAAACATCCATTTAAAATCTTTTCCTGTTCAAAAGTGTGCGGTTAACTGTGCCTACACAAACACTAGGTGTTTTTTCTGTGAGTCTTTTGGCTTTAGATGGCTTGCTTCTTGGTTGAGATTTTAGTTACCAGATCTTTACCTTAAATCACAATGTCCTTCCTAGAGAAAATTCTGATACTGCAGAAGTGGTAAGACAGCTTGTGATATCCCTTTCCATTCTTAATAGAGGTGGCCTTGGCAGCAGCAGAAACTGAGAAGAAAATTTTGACCACATTTTGAGCAGTCTTTTTGGTATATTGAATGCTTTTCCACGTACTCCGTGAAACAGCAGCTGAGATGTGAAGTTGACTGCTGAGAAATGCCGTGCAAGTGAAATTCAGATCATAGCAGACAATGTTCAAGTTTTGCTTACGTTGAAGAAATGAGATTTAGAAATGTGTAAGATAGTTTGTATAAACTGCTAGCCCTTAAGTGGCTAAAAAGCAAAACAGATAATCTGTGATTCTTAAACTTAATCGTGATGTGGACTGCTCCTGGAAGAGCAAGGGTGATGAAGCAGGCTTTCCTTGGTAACAAACTTGTAAGAAAACAAAGCACAAAAACTTCTAATGTGGCTAGAAAGTTACACTTCCTAATAATTCAGCAGGCAGTGTATGCTGTAGTACTTGCACAGTTTACAAAAAGAAAATAATGTACTGATGCTGTGTATGTTTTCGGTGCCTTAGATTTGCTTTAAGGACCAAAGTTCATGCCCAAGTACATAAATGGAGAAACAGTTATGCTATGACAGAGCTCATCTTAGCATGGTTTGTGAGTTCCTTCAACGTATCCGACTTCAATTCTGGTTGCCCTGATTTAGTGCTTTCCCATTTCTTCATACTTGGTAACTGTGGTTTCGTCTCTTAATTTTCCATCTTGTTTAAAACCCTTATGCAAGGTTTACTGTCCTTTTGGTGTACAAGTGATAGGTATTGCTGGATCTGAATTATTTGGTAAAGGCAGCAAGGATCCTGTGTAAAATGTGTCGTTTTTACCTATCATGCCCTTACTGGATCAAGTATACTATTTTTTCAGCATTTTATGCCTCTAGTTTGGTAATCATAGGGACTATTTTTAACACGCAGAATAGGAGGCACTGTCTTCAGAGAGCTCTTTGTCTGTTAAATGGTGGATTCAATTCCCTGTATGTGCAGCTGAGACTTGGTGGATTGATCAAAGTTCATACATTTAATTTGAAAGTAAATGCTATCATCTTACTGCTGTATTTTTTTCCAGTTGCCATTCCAGCTGAATTCTTTTTAATAATTATTGTGTTGTCTGTTCTTTTTCCTTTATGTTGTCAGGAGTAAACAAAGTGGGTAAGTAACCAAAGCTGATAGTTGAGTACAAATATTAATAGAGGTGCTGGAGTAGTTGCAATTATATCTTAAGGGTGGAAAGATTTGTCTTCAGAGCCTAAAAAACCAAAATTGCTTTCGAGCTATTGAATTATAAAAAATTCTCAGTAACACAAATTATAGTCATCCAATCTAAGCACATTTTTCTAATTTCCTCCCAGTTCTTTCAAATTATTACAGAAAACATCACTGTGAAAGAAGCAAAACAGAGGCAGCTGTTGGTCTTGAAGGCAGCCTTGTATAAGCGAGTTACAGATATTGTTAGAGTTACTGTCTTTTCTGGAAGCCCAACACTTTGCAAGCTAACTGCAAAAAAGCAAAAATACTTAATCTTGAACTAGTGGTTTTCTGGTCAGGACTGAGACATAGCAAAGATGGGGCAGGAGAAAGCTAATACCGTCTTTGATAATGCGTGTCATATCCAGAGATAAATTAAGGACTGTGTCCTCTGATAGCAGTTTCCATCTTATACAAGTGGATGTAAGTCCAGCTATGATGTTTTCTGTTGCTGGGTTTCTGTGAGTGACTAATGAGAGCCATTAGGTGCATCCTGGGCACATAATCTACTGGGTTACAAAATCTGTGTGAAATTTATCTGAAGCTGCATACTCTGGCATGATTCAGATACCAGTGGAAGTTTCCCATTGATTTTACCTGGTTTTGGATTAGACTTTATGCACCTTGGTTGCTGTGGCTCTCGTTTTTATTTCAAGAGGATGTAGGAAGCAATAGCCTTTCTCTGTCTCTAACGGTATTGGTTTTCATATGAAATTATAGCTTTTTACAGAGCAATTAATTTTCCTGACGTATTGGTTCAATTAGTAGCTTCAGCCCAGGGAACAGTGATGAACTCTGATCCTGACATGTGAGCTATATGGACTAGTTGTTTTCTGTCCATTATTTTTCAGCCTCAGCTGTCTTGTCTAAAATCAAAATTTCATTTCTATTGTGTCATCTGATAGCTTTATTAGGAAGGTTTTATACCCATGGACAATAGAATAAAAAAGAACTTTGAAATGAGAAGCAGTTCTTATTCACTCTGTCAAAACTTCTAAAGGAACTCATCCGTGTGTTGAGTTAGAAAACATTTCTTCTTTTGTTGTGTACAGCACTGTGCAGTTCCTGGTTTTCTTATCTACTCTACTATACTTCCATCTTGTTTTGTACTTACAGACACTTTCAGTGTATGCACATAGAGAGGATTCAAAGGTCAGTTGCAGCTTATTGTGGGAGGGACGGTTCTGTGTGTGCATCTTTTCTGCAAGAGAGTAGCATACAATGTTACTATAGAGCCTTACTAAAATTTGACAGTAGGACTTTTGGACAGTTTTACAAAAATGAGTTTAAGAACTGTTTCAGCTAAGAGGCCTCTGCTAAGCACTTGTTTGTGTGTGCAAAAGGAAGGGTTACAGATGAAATTATAAAGGTTCAGAGTGAATGCTCAGCATAATTTAATATATTGGACCCTGCTAACCAAGTAATATGAAAATAACCTTAAAATTTTATGTTGGAGATCAGTGAGCTTTGAGAACTGCCGTTCAACTGGAAAAAATTACTTATACATGGGAAAAACAAGGAAGATGGATGCAGAAGTTTAGATTTCCATCGCATTACAAGACCCCTCTGAGAAATTCACAGTATTTGATATATTGTGTGCCCCTCTCTGTGAGAGGCAATGCTTGCATGCTTTTAAGAAATGCATGAAGATGTGGCTACGAAGATGACGAATGATAAAGATCATATAAATAGCTACAGGAGAGAGAGAGATATATTTCATTTAAGCTCTGTGTCTTGCAAAGCATTTGGGACACAGAGACCTTGAGTGGAAATGTTTACTTTCTTTTTAAGGACACTTATATAGAAAAGACATATTCATAAATGGTGCATATGCCATTTATAAATGTGCACATTTGACACTGCATTAGTGAGCTTGAGAAATATAAGAAATAAGATTTTTGCTTAGCTTGTGGCCACACTGCTTTCCAGCCCAAAAGTAATGTGCTGTGAAGTAATAAGGCACATCTTTCCTTCCCTCTCCTGTTCCCTTTTTGTGCTAGAAGAGGGAAGCAAAGGGGCAAGTAATCTCATGTGGTCTTCTACAGAAGACAGCATTTACTCTTCTTCTGAACCCCGTACTTCATTACTAGCATGTGTGGCAAATGGATCAGAGTAGTGGCTGTTTTCTTTTCCTTCTTGTCTGTTGGACTTGGATCAATAATTGTATTGGAATAAAATGAGATTCTCCTTGTGATTTGAATCTAAGACCCACAACCAGTTATTAGAGGTTTGTACAAGGATGTGGGACTCTGTTGTCTTCCTTCATAAGAAAAGTCACAAAACTTAATCTTTCATTGCTTATATTTCATGGTGAAAAGTAGTTTGACAATCTGTGGTGTTACTATGTGGACAAGACTGAAGATTATTTTGCAAGTCTTCAACAGTTTTTGCAAGCCTAATCCACATATCTATTCCTGTTGTAGACCTATCTCCAGAAGAAAAAAAAACTTAAGTATGTGCTTAACTGGGGTGATCCTGCAAGTTTCAAGTCTTTTGGGGGAGATAATTCAATTTCTATTGACGGGACTAACTGTTGGCCGGACCAGGATGCAACTTTCACATCTATTCATTTCCATAACATCTTTTTCTGATAATATTTGAGTTGATATAACCTCTTCAGCAAATTGCAACATGGCAATATTTGTGCAGCTTTGCACTATGTGAACTGTTTATCTTGTAACAGAGAAGAAAACAGTGCTTTGAAACGTTAATCAGTAAAATGTCTGTAAAATTCCTTGTGTTTTGTGTGGATTACTAAGGGTTTTTTTGTTAAGTTCATGTACCACTCCTCTGCACTTTGCTGTGAGACATCATTTATTGCTCTTTGAATCTCCATTTAAAGAATTTGCATCACTTATGTACTGATAAGAGGAACCATTAGCAATATGTACTTGAACAGCTTTTTATGGAGTAAAGTAGATTG
Organism: Cuculus canorus; assembly: GCF_017976375.1. Taxonomy (NCBI): domain Eukaryota; kingdom Metazoa; phylum Chordata; class Aves; order Cuculiformes; family Cuculidae; genus Cuculus; species Cuculus canorus. The sequence goes on from NC_071401.1 coordinate 149,184,539, forward strand.
AGGTTTGGGGGGTTTGCAAATGCCAAGAGCTTGATTTACAGAAATGAAGAATGACAGCTCACCTTCTGGAAATGTAATGGAAAAATGTTTATAATCTGCAAACCAATGGGTAAATTTTTACACTAACTGTGAATCAGCTTGAAGGCCTACAGGGCAAATTAAACAGATGGAAAGCATGGCATAGACTTGTAGCATAGTGCCTGTAGAGCTTAACATTTGACTGAGATAACCCTGGCTGTGCTGCTTTACTCTGTATTTGTTCTGCTGATGTAGGACCACCTCAGACCAGTAGTGGAAATGAGCAGCATTCCTCAGCCTCTATCTTTGAACATGTGGATAGAATGTCGCGTTCCTCAGATGCCAGCAGACGGGTTCCAAGCAAGATCCAGCTGATTGCTATGCAACCAATGGCAGCACCTCCGGTTCAGAACTCAGTGCTTTCTGATCGAGTAGCGGAGACCAACAAAATCAATAAAGAGGTATTTTTAAAGTGCTTTGAATGTTTGTGGAGGACTGTATGCCCAGCCAAGAGGGGAGTGAAAAGTGTCCAATTTTTTGTTACCAGAATTTCCTAGTTAATTCCTGAGAAAGTGAATTTTGACAAGTTGTAGGAATAATCCTGTTTCCATCCAGAGTGATAATCTGACCCATTTTTAAGAGATACATAATCCAAAACTTAAACAATGAGAAAGCAAATTTGATTGGCAGGATACCTTATATTACCATCCTTTTGCTAGTCAGCAGGACATGACTTATAGACTTGTGTTAATTAATATGTGAGAACTGGAAGATCTGGCCCACCTTGATTTTCATTCTACACCATTCTTTTGACTTTTCACCATCTCAGGATGTGGGTTAAACAAACGAGTTATTTCAAGACATTCTGGAGTGTGAATTTGCAGCACATTAATAGCTTCCAAGTGCTGATGTGTTTATCTTACAGTAAATATACAGAAATTTCCTACTTTCTCTGAGGCTGACGTTACTGTAAGGAGAATATGAGTATGCCTGGGGCATTAGAAGAAAAAGTAATGCACTGTAAAACCACATCATACATTGCCTGACAGTACCGTATGCCTGCATCCTGGTTTTGTACTGGGTGTAAGATGGCATCTTCTCGTAATTCAGAGTGGAAGATTTCTGAAGCCTTTAAGTTAACTGTGTTAAGATACTGCATTTCTTGAGTACTTTCCAGAAGAAAGGTAAATATATCTAGTATACGTGGGAAAGGGGCAACAAAACAGAAATCTGATAATGTGGTTAGAAGACATAATTCTAACTATACATGCGTATATATAGAGAGAGAGTAAGTCTGGCTTCTGTAATTAAAGGGAATGGATGACAGATTTCAACACTGTTGATCAAATGTATCTGTTTGACAAATAAAGGTAGATGTAGCCTGTACTGGCTAGTCTTTATTTTTTCAGAGCAGTCTCATTTCTGTCAGATAGCAGGGTGTTTTTCAGTTCCTCCTGCCTTTTGTTAATAAAATGCCATCTTTCCTAATTGTGCTTGCTGTGCTTGCAATTATATTGTGTATAATAGTACATATACCTGTGGAGACAATGGGGATACTGCAGAATATCCAAGGAAGAAAGCGTGTTTACAAATTGTGTGACTTATTTTAATCCTTCAGAGATTTAGGGGAGGAGGGATAGGCAGGGAGAAGAGCAGAGGTTTATGGAACAGCAACAAAAAGTTCTGCTTGCAAAAATCACCACTGAAAAATGCAGTTGATTTTTTTCCCCTCCTTCTTTAAGATACAAACAGCTCTGAGGCATAAATCTGAGATTGAGCATCACCGCAATAAAATTCGTCTTCGCGCCAAGCGCAAAGGGCACTATGAATTTCCAGTGGTGGATGATGTGGTGGTGGTTGACTCCAAAGAACAGCACAGAATATATCGCAAGGCACAGATGCAGATTGACAAGATCTTGGACCCTGGAGGCAGCGTGCCTTCTGTCTTCATAGAGCCCAGGAAGAGGTAGGATTTCAAAGATGGGAAAGAACAATTTTCTTTTAGATTCAGCATCCAAGGTGCATCAAACCTGTACTTCTGAACTTTCAGAGTTAAAATAATTTTTATCCTTAGCTGAATTTGAGTTACCTAGGTGAGAAGGTTTGTGGTGTTCTAAACATTTTTACTTATTTTAGTATATGCCATTTTTTTTTGTTTTCAAATTATTCTTTTATAAGTTCTGAGGGATCAGTTCTCAATAAATACAACTCAAATGTATGAAAACTGTCTTAAAAAAGTTTAGTACTTGCTCTGCCTTTTGTTTGAATAATTCTTATGTGGTGTAGAGGGTTTAAATTTGTAACATAAGCAGTAAAAAAAAAAAGAATCAGGGAAAACAAAAACTGCAAGAAATAACTGGTTTTATAAAAGGGGGGAAAGACTGAACAACTTACAAAGCAGGAAAATTCTGAATTTTAAAGGCAAATTTACAAATCAACAGGAGAACTTTTTACTTTTTCCCTCCATAACGAGGGACGTTTGTCAGTCTTGCATATCTGCCTTCCTGGCATTATATTTCCAGGCATTATATTTCCAGACAAAGTCTTCTCTGGGCTGTGTTTAGGGCTTACAAATACTGGCTCTTTGTTCCTGGATGACTGTTACCCTGTGACTGCTTCCACACCGATGGAAAGCAGCTTTTTCCCGGCTACCTGTGTTCCTCAGCTGTTCTGCCTGGTACGGTTAAACCCAGCAAGCCAAGCGCAAAGCCCTGTTGGCCCTGTGGACTGGTTCTCTTACTGCAAATGTCAGGCATTGGTCTGGGAAGTCTGGAGAGGCACTGGTAGGGGCTGGAGCACAGACAGCTCTGAAAGATGGATGTAGAAGGGAAGTGACACTGGAGAGTTTGAGGGAGAAAGGGAAGGAACCATTTGGAGATCTGTCAGTGAAAGTGTTTCTAGGAGAAGCCTGAGAGAGATTCAAATGTAACTGATGGGACCGGCATGAAAAAATGAAAGGGAAGAGAAACAGAGCTGAGGCAAGGGTGACTTGGAGGGAATGGGCACAGGACTTCAACCTTGAGTGGGATGAGGAGAAAAATTGTAAAATGTCGTTACCTTTGTCTTGTTTGTATTATCTGTCTCTGCTTTTTGTTTTCTTCCTGTTAAGTTCTCGTGCAAAACGTTCTCCCAAGCAGCGTCGGCGACATCAGATAAACGGTAGTCCTATCGATGCAGAAAAGGACAGATTAATCACAACAGACAGTGATGGGACGTACAAAAGGCCTCCAGGAGTCAATAACTCTGCATATATTGTATGTATGTCTCTTGAATGACAGGGGTGCTCTCATAATTGTAATGACAGTTCTGGCATGGGGAGATTTTTGGCCTTCTGAATATGGACAATATAGTCACATGTAGCTAGCATGTAAATCAAAGTGAAACAAGGACTTCATTGGCAGCCTGTTAGTATTAAGTAGTAAAATTCTGCCAAGTATTCCTTGATTATATAAGGCCAAGAATCAAAACCTGGTTTTCATTAATGCCAGTGTATTATGGACATGAAAGTGTGCTTGGCATGTTTCACAATATGTTGAACATAGTTTCTCTCTAGTCCAATTTGTTGGATGTTACATATTTATATGTTACAGAGAACTTCATCCTTTGCTCTCACAGAGTGGAAGACTTGGTTCCTTTCATGAGAAATTTTCTCGTCTTTAAAATGTAGGAGTTAATTATTAATGAATGAGAAACATGTCTTTGTACTGCAGTAACTTGAAACAATTCTAGTACAATGTCTTGAAATTAATTTTGTTTCCTGTCCAAAAAAGACAAAGACACTAAAGAATGCTTCTGTTCAATCATATCTGTGTCACAAACTCTATTTGGGCATCTTTAACCACATCTGTGCAGATTTTACTAAGCCTTATGTTAATATTGGAAACCGCTGGACATTTTTCATCTCAAAAGATGGTTTAGTAATTTTAAGAATTTCACCATTAGCTGCATATGCAGTCAAATGGCTACAATGTCAGTGTCTGTGGTGTCTCTCTGCCTTCAAACAAGAATGTGATGATTTGAATGTCATGCTACGGCAGAATGAATTGTCAGCTGAGGCTGTTTAATTAAGGCATGTCACACAGCAAGCTCAGGCCCTTTGGCATCTATAGCGAGACAGTACACAGAATGCTAAGTTCCTGATGAAGCAAAAGCTTTTGCGTCTTGACGACTGATTTTGCAGTCTACATGCAGTGGTAAGAATGAGCTTTAATAATAAATCTGCTGCCGCAAAGCTCATTTAATTTCCTGTTACTGCCAAAGAATAAGCGCACGTGGTAACATGCCAGGTAGTAGTTTGATGCATGCCTCGGGTGTTGCCCCTATGAAGCATTTATATGAATCTCATTCAGGTGATGCACCCAAGTTCAGCTTCCAAGCAGCTGACCACTTAGTTGCTTAACACCTCCATTTGTGTGTTTTTCTAGGAGGTAATAATTCCTTAATATTATTACTGATGTGGTCAGTTGTAAACTAAAGACTGAACAAATTTCTTGGAATGACAGAAGCTGCAGAGAAGACAAAGACGCAGACAAGAGGTGTTTGTGTTTTTCTTTGGGGGGAGTAAACGCTCTCTGCATGACTTCATTATACGCTTGCAAACCACAAGATTTCTGTCATAGCCGAGCAATTCCTATACGAAGCTCCATTGTCTTATCTGAGAGCAGTGCCTTTCAGATCACTTGAATGAAGTGTTTGAACAGCTAGTGTTATGTATGTGCATGTAGAAGTGGGGAGGGTGAGAAGCAGATTTTGTCCAGCACTTATGCCGTTTAACTCGTTGTGGTTCTGGCAAAGAAAATGCTCAGACTTAAGGTCCACATGGGCTTGGTAGCTGGCTGATTAGATCTTCTCTGTTGGTGCCCTTCACCTTCTCTCTGTCTCCTCCAGTCTGATCCAGACTTGCCTTCTGAACCTCAGATATCATCTTCAGCTGATCTGGGGAAGTTCCCTGGCTTGCCTTCCCACCCAGTCTCCCAGTATGTCCCACCACAGCCATCCATTGAAGAGGCTCGACAAACCATGCACTCACTGCTGGATGATGCCTTTGCGCTGGTGGCTCCCAGCAGCCAAGCAGCTAATTCCACAGCCGTCACACCACCTGGGGTCTCTGCAGGACAGCCGGTAAACAACACTCCTGCTTGAGCAGGGAGGGGAAGCACATGCACTCGGTGGGGATCACCTTGTGGTCCAATTCAGGCAGTAAACAACCCATTTAATGTGAGTGATGCGATTTAAAAGGCTTTTCTGGGCAGATACTTAACACCAGTTAAGCCATGATCGCTATTATTGTGCCCTTGCTGTCAGGTTTTGTCATGAATGTGGAACAGTTTCTGGAACTAGGATAATTCAGAAGTGAGCATCACAAGATGGTGAACCTGTTTTTTACGGCATTTGGATTCTTTTACCTTTTTCCATCCCAGTCGCAAGAGAAGATAGGAGTTGTCCTTTAGGATAACATTTCTCAGTTACAGTTTTTCACAGATCAATTGTGTTATGAACAAGAGTAAAACTCTGGTTTTTCTAAATATATGTGCTAGTTATTATTTTCATGATGAAAAAAGAATGTATTTGGCTTAGATCATGTTTTTCCGCAGGGCATCCCAATGCCTTCAGGAGGTGAGGGTTAGGGAAGGGGTATTTCTGTGTATGATTTTGTGCACTTGATGGAGCACTGGGACACATGGATAATCTTTTAGGCCATCTTAAGTTTCACAACAATTTAGTAGAAGTTTGTTAATGCCAATGAGTCAAAGCCCCATGATCTCTCTGATGCAGTCTAATGCTGGTTGAGGTATAAAGGAATTTCCAAATGCAAAAGTTGGTTTGCTGAAGGTTATGCTAAGGAGACATAAGAGGAGTCCTTGATCTTTTGGAAGTGAGAGGAAGTATTTTTGAGAGGTTGAAGGTAAAGACTCAGATCAGGCAGAAGAGACAGCTACCCTACTGTAGCAGTGATTCCTAGATCTTCTTGTGGTGTTTGGTTTGTAAAACTTTTATGGCTGCCGTTGTGTCACATGTACAGGTCTAGTGACCTCTGCTGTTCATCACTTAAAAGGCTGGCAGCGGACTTGCCAGGCTATGCATTTTGATATTAATTTGGTTTTTTTATTCTTCTGACAGAGATATGTGGAATTTGGAATGACTCCACCAACAGCACCAGGTCTTCTACAAAGGTAGCTTTTCATTGATAGGGTTATCATTTATTATTTTCCTTGCAGTTACACCATAGTTCTTACTGGCACTGGTATATTATTATGCAAAATACTGTATGAATGAGAAGTAACAGGAGTCCAGATCCAGCCTGTGTAATTCATTTATGTAGCACGAATGACACATGCATGCTGTATGGAATCCAAGCCTCTGTATAAAAGAAATGTGTTTCTAGCTCCTTAGCCCTAGAGATACCCTTCCAAGTACTGAGCAAACCACTGAGTTTCAGCTCTCAGGGAGCCTGAAAGAGTTACTCAGATGCATGTAATTTTCCAATACTCTTTCATCTTGTCTCTTTAGCCTCAAGGCAACACTCACTCACAAAAGCTTGCAGATGACTAACAGGGTCCTTCTATTTTTAACCAAGTTGAGAACAAATTACAGAGCATGATGACCCTAACAGAGAAAGCCTGTCTTGCAGGTCTATTATTATAAAATCAAGGAGGAAGAACAGATTTTCCATCTTCTCTTGGCCTTACCACGGGAGAATTGTGTAAAGAGAGAAGAGTTGTCCAGGTGACTCTTAACTGCACTTTTGGTGTCTGTTTTAACTACCCGTGAAGCTGGACTCTGGAGTAGCCAAGGTTGTAAAAAGGCCTTGCACTGCTCGCATTACCTTCTTATAGCTCACCACGTGAGATGAAATCCCACTGGTGTCAATGTTGTTCATTAGACTTCACCTAAAATCTTCACTGCCTTGGAAACTTGATGGTAAAATGAATATAAAGAACTTTCCTTTATCCATTGTTCCACTACCCAATTTTGAAAGGATTGGCTACAAAAGAAGTAGTCTCTAAGCACATCTTCTTACTTGGGTCTTGACAGAAGGTAACAGTTTGAGTATGTGTGGAGCATATATGAAGTGGCACACAGTTATGACACGCACTGTATTTTTTGTAATTTAGATTACTTTGAAGATTATGAGCTTTGGAACTGCCAACACAAAGCAGAATCAATGTTTGTTATTGAATTATTATTTTTTCTTTGTTGGCTGGTTGTGCATAGTACAAGTGCTGTCTCTGCAAGTGCCAGCAGATTAAGTTAACAATCTGCGAGGTTGTTGACCTTAGCAGGAAGAATTCCTTTAAGTTTTCATTAAAATTGAAGGTTTCTTAAAGCTTGGTCAAGGAAAGAGTTGTCATAGTTGTGGACTGGGGATTATGCTCAAATTCAGAAGATAATGATAACCAAATTGATACAAACAGTGCATTGATTATAGAAAAGACAAATAACCTGAGGTCAGTGTGGTTGGGTGGTGAATATCAATGTCATAAGCCATTGGCTTAAATATCCAGTGCATGGAATAATAGTTGGGTGACCATACTGTTCCCTTCTCTGTACAAGTGCAGTCAGCGTCTTTAACTGGGAGGAGCCAACCTCCCAGGTAAAAAAAAAATAATTCAGTGTAAAAGACCTAGGTCACGTAACAGCTAGGCAAACATAAAGGCACAGTGGACAGCTTTTACCAGAAAATGAATATCATGCAACAGAGGTAGAGGTAGTTGTCCATAGTGGGTTAGCGGTGTAAAATTGATTTTTAGAGTGGTATCTCCCCACTTAATTGAATAACTGGAGAATAATTTCTTTTTTTTTTTGAGTGTGTAAAGGAACATTAAAGGCTGAGTCTCAGTCTGGAAATAGGAAGGAGCACTGGAAAGCAATATAGATTCAGATCTATATCCCATTTTTATATTCTTTTGTTGATCTTTGACTTTAAAGAGTAGCTGTATCTATCTATTATAAAGAAGATTGAGAAGTGAGGGTGGTGGGTTATTAAACATACACCTTTCAAGTACAAACCCATCAGCAATAAAGGATATACTTCTGCCCTCTGAAAAATTGGCACAAAAATAATACATTTTTAGTAACGTTGGGAAAATATTTTCTTTAGACAACATCAAAAAATTGTAGTAATTTATCAGCTACAAGATTCCATCTCAGCATTGCAGGCATGAAGTGCCAGATGATCACATCCTTTACTGATTACAGTGATTAACATAACAGAAGTGGCATTGTTAAACATTACCTACCCTTTCAAGGCATTTGTTTTAACTAGCTGTAAGCCTGGTTGGAAATGGTTTCCTTTGAATCTGCCAAGTGGGCAGGTGGGACTGTGTGCAAAGGAGCTGAGGAAATTCTGACACTTCCACAATGGGATTGTTGCAGCTTGAACCCCTTATACGTCCTCCATTTAATACTGTACGCGAAGTAGCTAGTGCTTTAATTTGCAATTACTTGTCTGTGCTTTATTAGGCTCTTATTTGGCTTTCATAGGTAATTCATTATTATGTCAGCTTTCTTCAATATCTGGCTGTCGTACAAATATGAGTAGCTTTCCAAACAAAGTGAAAATCAAGAACAGTTTGAATTGGATGCAGTCACAAGATTTTCCTGTAAAACAAAAAGGTCTAAAACTGAGGCCTTGAGGAATGAGATAGGTTGCAGTCCGTAGTCTAGAACAACTTAGATGCTGTTGTGGTAAAGGGCATAATAAATTTGTCCCTAGTTCTCACTTTGTGTAGTTCCATGTGCCTGACTGACTTAGGATGTTTGATCACTTTCCTTCTTTTATACTCAGCAGTGAGAGGCTCCTGTAGAAAATGATTTTTTGCTTTGAATGCCTCTTAAGGAGGGAGAGTGTCTGTTCTTTGATCATACCTGTAGTCTTAGAGAGACTAGCCTAGTAACCTAAGCACCTGAAGTTTGGGCATCCACACCTCCACCATATTGACAGGAATCAATAATCCTTGAAAACTCAGCTGCCAGGGTTAAGAAATGTTAATTTGAAGCATTTGAAAAGCACTATTTCCATCTCCCTTTTCTATTCCTGTTCTGTGAATGAATTCTAGGGTTTCTTTTACAAGTCCCATTTCCTTCGCACAACTCGTGAAGTTAGTTTGATAAGTTTCTTTTGTTGACTCTTTTCAGTAAATACATAATGACGACTACCAGCACATCCTGAATTATAGGAAACATTAATTTCAGTGTACATTGAATCCCTGCATAGGTGCTAATGACAGCTTTGAATAGTTTGGTGAATCTTAAAGTGCAAAGTTTTGAAAATTTTGGGGAAAATGATCGGAACACTTAGTGAAATAATAATTGGTCATGAAATACACATGTAACAGAGTTTGTATGGTTTGATCTGGACTAAAGCTGTGGCCTGGAAATTCTTGAGTAAGAGTTAGCAACTACATCACTGCTGAAGTCTTGTTTTGTTTTGTTGTTTTGTTTTTTTTCCATTAAGATGCTTAAACAAGATCTGTGAACTTTTTTTTCCTCTGTATTTGGAGACTGCAGCAAGTGAAAAAACTTGGGTGAAATTTTTGTTTGAGTTTCTAATTCCTGTCCTGCACAGTGCAGGTCATGAAGGAAAATTATATTCCTAGATGTAATTATTTTCTTTAACATTTAAAGTTTACATTAAAAGTCATCATAGCATGTTGTTGTGTGAAGTATGCCTGCGTTACTGTTTCTAATCAAGCGATTCACTTATTGTAATCTTGAGTCTTTGCTTTTCCACAGACAAAACTTTGGGCCAGGTTTTCTTCAGCCTGCAGAGTTAATGCACCCAGACCAGCAGCCACCTGAGGTTCAATATTCCTCCAGAGGGATATACTCAGAGGAGATGCCATCAGTGGCACGACCACGACCAGTTGGAAGCACTGCAGGTACACTTCACTTAAATCAAATATGCACTAAAATAACTGTTCCTTTTCCTTATCTACTCTTACACTGAGGTCACCATTAAAAGGTCATTCTCCTTCAGCTACTACACCTGAAATGTGATCCTTGAATTCACTGCCAAAAAAAAGTGACCACAAAATAAGGTTAACTTTACATCTGTAGGATCTTGCAGAAGGAGGCAGAGCTTTGCCACCATTTCAGTGTCTTACAGGCACTGGTTATCACATGGTATATTTGAAAAAAAAAAAATTCTCTACAAATGGAAAATTACTTAATTATTTTAGAGCATGCAGTGTATGCTAACTTTCCACTGCCGATGATTTGTTTTGTGCTAAATGAGCTAACTAATGCATCCCAAATCAGCCTGCAAAATAGCAAGTTTTTTAATACTTTTCTGCATCTTTATTTCTCTTCCTAGAAATCTATGCATAAAAGCAGGAACTTGTAGCTTCTGATGATATTGTCTACTGCTACTGTCCCATTTGAAATCATCTTCCCTGATTTGGTTGCAAGATAGTTTCCAAGGCACTCATCAGTGCTATCTTGAATAAGTTTCTAACATCACATGGCAATTAAGCAGCAAACACTGATTTTAAGAATAAAAGATTCTGCTCTTATGCAAATAGCACAGTTAATTTTCTCCCAAAGAAATGTTTTCTAGTTAGGGAATTGAAAAAGACTGTAAATACAATCATATACTCATGTCAGAGTCCTAGTTTTGATAGCTGCCACCCTCTCCCTCTAAGTGTTAAATGAATGAGAATGACAGGGATATAGTGACCATTATAGTTTAATTATAATTATTTTATTGTCTGATTCATGCTATTCTCTAAATGTTCATGCATATTCTGCTTTTAAGTTTGGAGGCATTTCAGATGATTAATTCTTGTCCTTCAGCATAATTACATGCAAATATCAAACTTGTCAAATACTGGGGGGGCTTTGAGAGGAAAATACAAAAGTGACCTAACTGTCCTATCATGTAAATCACACTGTTGTTTTTGTCTTCTTCTCCCTTTTTGTTACATACACATACACAGACTATTTTCTTGTGTATCTGGGTTTATTAAGTATGTTTCATTTCTAATGAATAATAGAATATAATAATAATAAAATAAATATTGTTTCCCTGTGAGAGGAAATTCAGGGAACAGGAAAACTGGCATGTTGTTACATCTCTCTAGCAATTAATGGTGGTGGCTATCCTTGCATGTGTTTGAAGGCAGAGGGAGGGGAGGGAAGGGACAGGAGAAAGGAGGAGGTTAGCTTTCAGGCTGAAAGGAGACACAGTGTGTTCTGACTTTCTCATTTGTCAGTGACAGCATAGTTGAATAATTAACTGCAAAGTAAAGCTGAAAGAACCATATTCGTATATATTGTATTTTATTCTTCTAAGAGATGGAATAGAAAGCAGTCTGGAGAGTTAGGGTCTTGCCTGTGTGATGCAAATAAGGTGTACCCACAGAAGTAAATGTCTTCTCTTTGCTGCTAAGTAATTTACATGAAAGCATTGCCAGGGCTTTCAGTAAACATTGTTTGGAAAGGGCTGGCATATTTTTGGAATGAAGTGTAGTCCATGTCTGAGATGCATTTATCTCAACCTCTTCTTTCAGTGCAGTGGCAATGAAAAGCATCGCACTCGAATGAACTGCACAAAATGCACATAACTTTTCCGTCTTTATGCTATCCCTGACAGCCTTCTTTCTGCTGATTTTTTTTATTAATTGCACAGAAACAGAGCTCCACTCCCTTCTTGTCTCCTGCTTCCAATAAAGTTTTATGTTGTCATTTGTCTACCCTACAACCTTGACTGTATAAAGATGAAAAAACAATATTTGCTTTTAAGGTTCTCAGATACAGCACCTCACTCAGGTGGGAATTGCTAGCAGGATCGGAGGTCAACAAGTGGAGATCCCCTCAGGCAGAGCAGGGCATGGCCAGCCGGGGGGGCCAGGGTGGCCCCAGTGCCGTGGAGAGGATGAATATGCTAGGCGAGATGCAGTGAGTACTGTGTTACACATTTGCATAGTTTCCGAAGTAGTGATATGTTCGGGTACTTTTTTTTTCCCTGCATTACTGTTTGGAACTTTTTCGCCCTGGAATACTTTCAGTTGCTTCTCTGACATTCTTTGCTTTGCTCTTGGAACCCTCATTATAGCTCGTCTAACTTTTGCTTGCTGTTCCTTTGGCTTTACTTCTCTCTAACTGCTTTCTCTCACTTTGCCCTAACCCTTTTTTCTTTTTTTCTCACTTGAGGCCTTCACTCATTAATTGCAGTTCACCCAGTTCTGCTTCTGAGCTCCAGCAGAGGTGGATACTGCTTTCCATTTTCTTCTTTGAAATATGCCTCTGTATTTTGAGATCATTGTAAGTAGAAAACATTGAATTAAATTGTCCCAGACTACCGTCCTACTTTGTATTGGTATAGTTCTTTTGTCTTCTGCATCAGTGTGCCACAGCAGGAGTCAGGACAGTAGAATAAGATACATGCTTGCACATAACAGTAGGGATGTTTCGGAACAGGTTATTTTCCTAGCCTCAGCCACCAGGATGGAGTAAATTAATATGTATTCGTTTACCAGTGTTGCCTAGGCAGCCATCATGATTTCACATCCTGGTGAGTGGTGCTTCTAGACATTGACATTTCTGAATCAACCAGATATGTGAGGTTGAAGGTAGCATATGGCCTTTCCAGGAGAAATTCAGTTGCCTGTTACCAGTCTGTGTTTAACGATGTGCTTGCATCCTGAAGCAGACTGACTCATGACACCTTTGTTGTAGTACTCTTGAGAGCGACAACTTTATGCTCTTTCTTTTGCTCCTTTGCTTAAACTATCATTTTTCTGGTTTCTTCCTTGAAGAAGGAAGGAAAGATTGCCTTCTTCTGCATACTTGAGGTAGTGTGCATTCCCACTATTTGATGTTGCTTTGCAGTATTGCATGAGCTGGAAATGGCTTTGCAGAAAGGAAACGCAACAGGATGTGCCTCGTCTTTAGATGCTGGTGAAACTGAGCTGCCACCACTCCAAACGAACTTGAGAGGAGCAGCATAAAACTTTTCAGAACTGTGCATGCTAGAGACAAACTCTAATATTATTCAAAAACTTTAACTGTCAAAGCTGAAAGATGTATTTGCTTAGTTTAACTTGCTGTCTGTGCTTGGAACTGTGGTATTTGAGTGCAAGAACATCATAATGTCAGTTTACATCTCGAAGAGCACTTGCATGAGAGATCTTCGTGTCTTTCCTGTTCCATTTTCAGAGGCCTGTCTAGGTTACCATCCATTGCCTCTTCATGTAATTTGTCTTTCTTTTCTGAAAAATAATTTTCTAGATCTGTGGGCCTTTCACTTCTGTCCCCCGAGTGCATATTCAGCCATTACTTTCATAATATTTTGTTACCTGAATTGCTAACAGGTACTGAAAATTCAGTTATGAATCCATTGTCTTGGGATGCTAAGCAAGCAGTTGATTTTGACATAAGTTATCTGCACAACTTTCAGCGATTCATGGCCCAATGCAATACGGTTTGGTTGCAGTTTGCACCTTCAGTTGCCATTTCACATAGAAACATCACCTTGATCTAGGGTGACTTTCTTTTAATTAACCAGAGTTTAAACACTTCTTCGGCTTTGACAGAACTTTTTGTTCAGGCGTTGCTGCAATTCATATTTTACTGCAATATGATTTTTTTTCAGTTGTTTTTTTTTAGAAAAAAAGCAAAAGGAGTTGATCGTGGGCTAAAACTATCTGAGTAGGGTGTCGTTTAGTTGCAGGAGAGCTAATGTTGCACCTTCAATTTCCTTTTCCTGTGAGGATTTTTTTTTTTTTTTGCAAAGGAATATTCCCATTAAATTTAAAAGAAAAAAAAAAGCATTATTAGATAAGCCCTAGTTTTATAGCTTTCTGTAGTTAAATAATTACCTTTGGAGTTTGGATTCCTTCACTAGGACAGAACTCTAAATCTGTTTTTCCTCCATTTGGAGAGGAGGATTTATATAATGGCAGTCATGTTCCTTATGGTGAAATATTTAACTGATCTTTTGCAAACAGTCTTGCTGTTGCCTTGTTCTGAGGAAGTTTCTAAAATTAAACTCCGTATTGAAGATCAGATCTAGAGTGCTCTTTTCCCCAGGAGACTCAAGAGGGATCTGTATTTGTGTTCCTGCAGTGGCCCTTTTCCTCACAGAATCCTCAACTACTATTTCTGTTTTTTCTGCTGGAATTTGACTTTTATCTCCTGACTCAAAGCCAATGTACAGATTACCTTCACCTTAGTTCTCCATCTAGAAGACCTAGGCAACCAGGATAATTACATTTTGTTAGCTAACACAAAATACAATACTGAGTAAGTGGTCATTTGAGCAGCATAACAAATAAAGCCTGGCTGCTTACAGATATGCATGGTATCTTGCATATCTCTACCTCCCTACCACCACCTGGCATCACTTCCTATCTACAATTCCCTGTAGCTCTCCACCATTCTCCCAAGTCTTCTCCAGGTTTGCAATGCTTCCCCCAAGCCACTCTTATCCTTTTATTCTGTTTTTTTTATATATGTGCTGCCCACCCTAGTGTCTCTAAACCATCTCACCGTACTTCAAGTTGTCTCCCATGTCCCTTAGCTATCACCTGTGAGATACGTGCTGGCTGATAGATCCACTTGAGCAGAGCTTAATGTGTCCTTTCTGCCATTCGCAAGCAGATTCCATGGCTAATCATGTTACGTCTAATCAGCTACCTATTTTTGTGAATGTTATAATATATATCTTTTCATACATGTAGATATGTGTGTGTGTGTGTATATTCTTATACATCCGATTCAATTGAAGTTGGCCGCAGAGTTTAACAGTTATTAAATGGAGATAAATAGATTCACAAAATGTGATCTCATCAATCTTCATTCCTTAAGAAGGAAGATTCAATAATTTTTTTTGTCAGTTACTTTGTCCTACTGTTAATTATACAGAAGTTTCTATACAAAAATATGTAATTTATAGATATTATATAAAACTATATGTTGTTACATATATAATATTATGTATCTGTGTAATTCTGTTAGTAAAGACTTCTAAAAGCTGAAAAAAAGGAAAAATTCTTCTAGCCTTTTTGCTTTCCTCATTTTGCTGCTGTAGCTTAGTATAGGTTAAGTTTCTAAACCAAACTGGGTTTGAAAGTCCTCAGGCCTGTTTAATTCTGATATTATGTATGAGATCACAGAAATACTGAGATATTTTGGATTTTTCTGAGATATTTAAGAAAACTTTGATAGCCTTAATGTTAAAAAACAGCCACTGCGGTCACCAGATGTTCTTCCTATCTTCCCTTATGAAACCATTCTCGAGAGCTAATTCAGTGCAGTGTGAGATGGGAGCTGAATCACATGATGCATTTTAATGTGAAAGTAACCTGAAGATAATTTAGGTTGTTGTTAAGACTTATGTCAAGGAATGTTTGCTCTTAGTATTTTTTTTATGTCATCTCTTTTCTATAAACCCACAGAGTACTTGTCAGGTTTGCTGACTCTAGACTGCACATATGAATTAGTTTCAGGTTTCACTGCCAAATGAATAATTCTGAACAATCAAGGGACCCATTCATTCCTTTCTGATACTAAAATCGCCTCCCTTTCATAAGAACTAAGACAGGATGTTACTCGGAAAGCCTTCTTTACCTATTATTCTTCTATTAAAGCCTCTTTTCCTCTTAATCTCTCTCCACGAATTAACTGTTTAAATGATCAGTGCTGTACATGAGCTGTGCAAGAGAGTCAGAATCTATTTTTAGTTCTCCTTTGCAGAAAGTGGCTTAGATTTTATTCATTTATATTGTGAGCGATGTTAAGGAACTTACTGTCCTGCATTTTTGTGTTCCCTGCACACTGCTGCCACAGGCACTCTAGGTCTCACATACACTTCCCAGTTTCTGCTTTGTAATCCCTTCATTCCCCTCCCTCCCACCTCCAAAGCCGCTTCTAGCTGACCTTGCTGTCCTTTCTTCCCGCATCAGATTGCTCTCTCTGCTATTGCTTAAGGCTTATCCACAGAGAAAGATAGTGCTTCCTAAATCATGATAACTGTGATCTGAACTTGCTGCAGCTAACTGCTCCTCATCCCCAGACCCTTTGAAGGGGAATTATGCTACTTTGCTTCCAGTTGCACATTCAGCAGGGTGTATTCAAGTCCTTTGTGTCCAGTGTTTTCTTCTGGCTGTCTCTCAGCCCTCAGCAATTACAAGACAAGAGGAAATGCTTGCTTTAAGTATATCAGCTGGAAATTAGATTTTCAAGATGTATCTCGTTTCTGTCCATTCTGGAGTCATTGCAGTCACCTAGTGTACTGTAAATTCATGCTTAGTTTTGGTGTAAGGAGATTTTTTTTTCCAGATGGACAAGCCCATAGACTCAGGCATCTGTTTTGTTTCTCTTTTGTTTTGTTAGAAGATAGATGTTACTGAACAAATGCAGAATTAACCCCTTTCTGCCCTGAAACAATGATTGTCCCTAAACTGGGATAGTGTTTCTCAGATACGTAGAACAGCTGTTAGTATAGAAATATCTAAGTTTTCCAATTCGAATAGTTTTCTCCTGCTGCTTCTTCTGATGACCTTGTTTTCCTGGGCAGTGGTCAGACACGGGGTCCTCACAAGTGTACAGTCTGAACAGGCAAGCCAGGTAGAGAAGGGCAAACTTAAAGTGGTAGTATCTCTATTTATAGTTAGTATTTAGAAGTGACAGCTGGGAAGAGAGTGGTTTGCCTGTTGTCTTTTAGGAAGTTGATGGAAAGTCAAGGAAAGAGAAGCCAACTCTTTTGGCTTCCAGTTCTATATTTTTACTTTCCAACTCCTTCCAGTTCAGTTTCTAAACACACCATAGATAGAAGTGGGGTCAGATTTTTTAATGAATGCTCAAAGAGATTTTGAAATTCCTTGAACTTGAGACAGTCCAACAATTTTGTGTCCATTTGTTGTTTTGTGCTCCATAACAGGAATCACTCATTCATACAACAGAAGAACAGTGACAGCAGATAGAAGCATCTCCATGCTGCTTTCCCTCTGTTCTTTGCGTTTTTGCTTTCTTGTGTTTTCTGGAATTAATCATGTTTGTTCAGAAAGTACAATAATGTTTTCTACCTTTTTCCAGACACATATGCATGGACACCAAGAATATTCCTCCTCACCAGTATTCCAGATGCCGAGGACTTCAGCCAGGCAGCCTTCGGCGCCCCCTGCTCAGCTTCCACACAACAGCCTTCAGGGCCAGGGCCTTTGCTACACCACCAGTTCCACTGAGGACCTTCAGCCAGGTCACTCTTCAGCCTCTCTTATTAAAGCAATTAGAGAAGAACTTCTACGACTTTCTCAGAAACAGACAACAGTGCAGAACTTCCACAGTTGATTTAGCATTCCCTTGCAAGTCTGCCAGGTATCTGCTTCCTATGGAAGTAAAGACTTAGAGGAAATCAGCAATGTTGTTCTCTCAAAAGAATTGAACTTTCACGGCTCTCTTGACAATACTTTGGAAAAAAATGAAGAAGGCAGCAAAACGAGGATAGTAAGGGGAGACAGGGAAAATCGTCAGTGTCATCACAAGTAATATTAATTAATCTGCTAATATTACGGTGCTTCTCTTCTCTCCCTACCCTCATTCAGCCTAACAAATAAATAAAACCTTAGGTCAAGAAATCAACACTCCAGCAACAAAAAAGTCACAGGAACAAACTCCAAGTATGATGGACTCCTTTTTCTAAGGAAGTAGGCAAAGGCTTGAATAAACTGAGATGACATTTTGCAAGCTACTACAAGTATTCTGATCTCTCCAGTGCTTATGGGGAACTGGTTTGTGTTATTGTTTTGCAAGATTACAAACTGTATCAGCTCAAGGGTGTTGAAGGTGTGATCCGACATAAGAATCACTTTGATTGTCAGGAACAACGGGACTACTTAGAATAAAAGTCTTTATGAGATACTTGTAACAAACTGGAACAATAATTGTTATAGCTCTGTGCTTCTGAATGGAGCTACTCTCTGCACTCTTCCTTGTTTTCCTTCTGGTGCTGAAGCTTCAAGTGTTCCTTCATCTTCAATGTTTGCAAAATGAAACATTGGCCTTGTATAACTAAGAAAATATCTGTAGACTCACGCAGGCTGGAAAAACAAAACAAAGCATCCAAACGGAAAGGGCTTGGTATTTATGTTGTTTAAAAATTACTGAAAACTAGGAGAGAAATACTCAGCCACAGTTGAATTTGGGGAAATATGTATGTATATCTGTAAAAAAGTATATTTACATACTTTATGCTCTTGCAAGATCAGTGATAAAATATTGCCACTCTGTAGTTTACTTTGTGGACAGAAACTGATCCAGCCTGACTAGTACAGGGTCACCAGCATTATGTTATAAATGGATGTCCTAAATCATTGCTTATGTTTGGATCTCAATAATTTTAGTGAAAGTCAGTGACAGTTTAGAGCATTAACATAGGCTTAGATTTGCAGTTTTGAGACAGTTTCTATATTTATACTTGTTTCCACTGTCCCTATGGACAAAGGGTAAGCATTATCCCCATGGTAAGAATGGTACATGCCATGAAACTGTTTGTTGCTGTTTTTTCCAGAGTTTTAATTTAATATCAGCTACGAATTTACTAATATTTGGCCATTGCCTATCTGTAACTGACATAATACATGCGGAAATTTTACTTAAGTCATGATTTGTTGAAGTGTTTTTATTTTCAGGTCAGACTGAACTATAACAAACTGGCACAGAGGCAGAAGATAAACTCAGTGTTTCTGAGGAGGCTCGGGAGCTTTGCCCTAGAAAAATGAAAAGCAAAACTATTTGGTGCTGTAGTGTGAGTATTTCAGACACTAGCAGATGGTAGTCATAAAACATCTAAGGAACGGTGGTCTGCCAAGGAGATCGCTGGGCAGTTGGTCAGGGTAGGGGCTGCGTTTGCCTCACTCCCTGTGTAGAAATGGCATTGGTAAAATACAGGTGTGTGATGCTGGTATGGTATGGTGGTCTTTGTCTGCTCCTGGTTCCAGTGCACAGTTCAATAACTGTGACAGGACTAACTCGGCCTGAAACAAAACCAGGTAGAACACCATGGAAGAACCGTACATACCTTGTTCATGAAGTGTGTATGTAATATTCATTGCCAAAGCCCAAACTAGGAAGCAGCTGGCTGCTCACTGATGTGGAAGAAAAGGTGGTATGTTTCCCCTCTTAATTAGGAAGCTCAGTTATTTTTCTGTTTACCCATGATCCTCAAAAGACTGTATGAAATGGTTTTGAGGGGCTTACTATAGTGAAGCAGTCTAAATTAATTTCTAGTTCCCTGGCCAATACTTAAAACCTTCATGGGCACTGGTTGAGGTTTGACTAGAGTCAGTACACCAGCATGGTTATGAACAGCAGTACCAACAGGTTACTACGCTTTGAATTTTTTAAGCTTTTTGTATGATAGTCGCTTCTGGGATAAAAATAAAGAAACTTGTATTTTCTGCCAAGTTTGTAAACATGAATGTTGCCAATACTTCTGTGAAATGCCAGGTTTTGCAGAATGAAGAGTGTTTCAGGCAATGTTCATTTGGTCTTTTTGACAGTACTGAAGACTGACTGTTCCTAAGTGTTCCCATTAAAACCATCTCTTTCGCAGCTCACATCCTTCTCCAGCTTCTGCACTGAGGTCAGAGGCCAGTGGTTACACTATTAGCGCATTACTGTGACTTCATTTCAAGAAAATGTGGGCTTCTAGAAAGTAAATTTGTTTCCTGGCTGTTGGTTCCAGCTATTTAAAAAGGAATATGAAATAAGAGCTTTGAAAGTTAGAGACACTTAAGCCATTTCTCATTCATTTTCACTAGTGGTGGTGATGCTATTATGATAGTCCATCTTTTTGTCTTTGGAAAAATATTATTTTTCCTTTCAATCTGAAATCTTAGGAAGAACACATAGTGGACATTTGTCTGGTAAATAAAAGAAGCTTTCTGATGCAAAAATCTCTCTTTAAAACCCTTCAAGTTCATAGGGAAGGACAGTAAAATAAAAGCAGTCAGAAAGCTGTGTTTGGAAGTGATGTCTTCAGACTAGCTGGAAACTTAATCCACTGTTGACAAAAAGTAGTATGCCATAGTCTCTATCTTCGTGTCATAAGAACAGTAACACATAAGGCACCGGTTCCAAGGATGGTCTTAACAAGGGAGACCCACACTTTTTTTTCTGCAGCTACAGCATAAGCTTTTTTTTTCGTATACCTACAGAAGGGCTCTCTGGAATGTGTGTGCCAAAATGTGCGTTTCCACTTGGGAATTTAGGGAATTGTAAGCTTCTGCATCTCTATGTGCTTGAGCTCTTCTGTCATATTTTATTGCCCTATTAAAAGGGGGGGGGGGGGAATCCCAAACCTTTTTTCCTGAAACTTAAAGAATCCTGAGTTCAAGTATCTATGAACAAATCCACCCTTTTCTGAAAACACTGATCAGATGAGAAATTGTTACAGGCACAGAAAGCTGTTACTAACAGTTATATTCATTTCCATGACTAAACCATCTGGTTTGTGGAATGCTCAGGCTCTTCTCTTTCTTCACAATTTTCCTTGGCATTTGTGCTTAGTCTGTGTTTAGTTTGGCATGTAGAAGAACTTGGCGAGGCGAGAGCTACATAATTTAGCTTGGTTGGTTTGCTTTTCCTTTCCATGGCCAAAATGTTGACCTCTAGCCTGCTTCTTGATCATCTTTAGAACTAAGTGAAATTTTACCATTATTCTTCACTCACTTGAAAGGTTGGGCACACTTCAGTATTATAAAATATTCTCTTCCAGGATGTAACACATGGTCCTGTCAGTGACTGTGGCAAGAAAACTTTGCTTGTAGAGGTGAACCACATAGGTGCTGCACTCAGTGTTAAATAAGCTCATTCTGGAGCATTAAGTGGAATTGTATTGACTCTTTGCAATGTACTGTACTTGGAATGGTTTGGAACAGGCTTCATCTATAGTGGTTGGAGAGCAGTAGCGTTATACAAGGTCTGTATATCACCTCTGCACCCAAAGGTCTGTTTGGCAAGATGTTGGGTACCCAAATATCACACATCTTTATGCACCCACATAAATACGCAGATTGATCACCCAAAAGTACATGTTCCTACCAAGTGCTAAAGCCAGTACTTTTTATTTAGACTACTGACAGCACGGCTACAGTGTTATCTTAGAAAGAGGCTCTTTACAGGGATCATAACTTCCCAAGAAACGAAGTGGCCAACACTGTTGTGTGTTAACTCATGGTTTGAAAACACATTGGATGGATTACATAAGGAAAATAGTATCATTTGAGCCCAAGTGAAATTACCAGTTGTGCGACAGGGATGATAGTACGCATCTGAACTCATTGTTTAACTCTTATCCTCACGATGTTATCCTTTTTTCCAGATCTAACAGTTTTTCAGCTCGAGGAAAAAATGGGCATTATCTCACAGTTCTTTGTTATAGATGCCAGTCCTTGGGAAAAAAAACCAAACATGTCTTGGCCAAGAGCTTTGAAGTGGCAGGATGCACATCATTTGTGACTTTGACGTGGGGACATGTTAAGGGCCATATTTTTTTCAGCAGTGTCAAAATAAATGGATTTTTTTAAAAAGTAACACTTGTTTGGTGTTTTCTGAATATGGACATAAAACTGAAAATTGTTTAAAAGAGTCAGATTGGTTTGGATTGGAAGAGATCTTAAAGATCATAGAGTTCCAGCACCCTGACAAAGGATGACATCTGATTGTCCAAAGTCAAATAGCAACCAGGTCTCCAGGACCACCTATAACAGTGCACTAAAAAAGAGGTAAAATCTTGGGGACTCTTCCTGCCCCTACTTAGGCTGATTCCATAACAACTCTGCTTCTGTGCAGTTCTTCACCACTTGCAATACTGGTCTGTATGAGTGAGAAACATCTCTGTCTCTCACCAGTGAGACTCCCAGATGCGGTTCACCATGGCTGTAGAGTTTCTGCAGAGCTTTTTAGAGAGAAGTAGCAGCTTTAAATGTGGAAATAAAAATCCAGTTCCCTTTTTTGGTGGGCATCTTTTTCCTCTTCTTGTTATGTTTTATTTAAAAATGGTGGGGGGAAGCCTTGGGGATGTAGTCTGCTGTCACCGGTCTGCTGTCATTCATGTATTCCAATATCTGTAGGTCCTAAATACTGAGGAAGCAGATATAGGAATGAAAGTTTTCGACAATGCTGATGAAGATTCACTGTCATTTTGCAGTATTTTGGTGTGAGTCCACTTACATGCTTGAAAAGCCAGGTGTCCGTGTTACAGTGTTCTTTGAAATGTAGCTTACATCAGGAGGACTAAAAGTTTTCTTACGTATGTCTGACAATGAGGGCAGAACAAGCTTAGCTTGTGGCAGCTCATACCAAAATGACCGGCAGTTCAGATCCACATGTCTGCGTGTTGCCCCTGGTCGCAACTGCATGACTTCCACTGAAACCCACATAGTCATGTGTATGCTTTGGAAGGAGAATTCATCCTACAAATTCTTTAGTACAGTTTGGGATGCACTTGGCAAGATGTGTCTAGCTTTGACATACAAAGTCCTTGTGAGTTTACTCACCCTGAGAATAAGAAACTTGAGAAGCAAAATTCCTGTGGAGTTGCACTGCTTTTTTAGAGAGAATTTTGTGGAGTAGAGCTGTAGTCCTGTAAATCCGTGCGAAGACTGATAAATGAAAAAAAGTTTACATTAGTACTAGAAGAATACACATTTCTTTGTGTTTAATAGTTTGTAGAGATGGAGTGTTTTGTCTTGATTTTGTATTATTTTCTCTTGATAGTCTTTACATTTAAAGTATTTGTTTTCCTTTGTAATGGCCACTCTAGTTTAGTTTGGAGTAGTTCGTAATCTGTAAGTGGAAGTTTATGTTTAGGCTGTTACATCTTGCCTTAATCGGAATAAAATATTGGCAGATTTGAACAAATGCTCTGAAGACTCTTGAAATGAATGCTAAAGCTCCACCGATCCCTGATGTGGTGATTTTCAGGTTCACTTAGAGTAATCCTCATCGTCAAACGTAGAGCGAATGAAAATTTAGAGCGAGTAGAAAAGAGACTGAAAGATGAAAATTACTGCTTTGCACTTCGTACTATATTCTCATGTACACACTCCTTCAGAGGTCAGTCATGTTCCCATGAAAACTTCTCTAAGGCTTCCATCTCAAGGCTTCTCGGAAGTTGGTTTTCTCATGTTTGAACATTTTAGTGCTGGACATGATTTAAAAGCAATAGCTGGATCTTGTTTCAGGAAAAACTTCTTCATATTCAAGGAAAATTAAAGTAGTGTTGTATCTGGCGATTCACTCTGCTTTTTTGGTCCTGAAATAAACTTAACTAAAGAAATAGGAATTTTAAAAATACTGTAGTAATAAAAAAATCAGGAACCTTTTGTTCTTGGACTTGAGGAAACAAGAGAAGGAATTGTGAATGAGCCATTATCAGTAGTACTTCAACATATTGGCAAACATGAAATTTGTTGAAATTCAATGCAATACAGATGATCTGGGCATCCTCAAACTCATGAACTGATTACTGCATTTGTTAGTCCATGCTAGCCCAGATAAAATGGCTTCAGGTAAGTCTCCTTGCATTTTGCATACAATACTAATCAAGCATTTCCATGGATGAGTTTGATCCTTGTGATAGTTTGTGTCATTGGGCTTGGTGATGGCAGAACACTTCAAAAATTCGAGATTAAAGGTGAGGAATCTCTCACTTAGAGGATTTCTACAGGTGCAGTCAAATATTCACATTATTGCTACATCCCCCTATAATTAACAGTCATGTGTTACGATGCTGGAAAACACATTCTTGCTTTCACAGAGTAGAACTGCAAAGAAGTTGAGAGAAGTTTGTCACTTCCAGTAGGTGACGTCACTGACACAACATTGCCTACAATGTCACTTCCTAGTGGAAGCCAAGCAAAGTGTTTCCTGCACTTGGGAAGCACTTCACGCTAGTGCTGATGGGCATTACTTAGTCCTCTTTATTTAAGGAAGAACTGACATCTCTTGCCTAAGATTACCACACAACGTCTGTATGTGAGTTCAGGTCAGCAGAAGCAAGGTGACTTCTTCATGTATTTGAGCCCAGAGGGTTATATTAGAACTGAATGGTTTTAGACTAATCTGGTTTAAATATATGATATGTTGAAATGCCATGAAGGGGAAACAGTGTAGCAGAGATTGCTTTGTAGGTATCTCCCTTCTCTTTCCCCCTGCAGACAGTGCTGTAGAGGACCTGAAGAAGTCCTGTATCTTCAGCTCCAGAAAGTCACATTGAAAAACTAATTTGGTTGAGTGTTTATTGTGTGGTCTGGAAACTACAAACTAGGGAAGGTCATTCTGGTTGTGCCAGTGACTCGCCAACCACGGCTCTGAATATTGGTACCACTTGTTTTGTTTTCAAGATAAATCAGAGAGATTGGAAGAGCCACTGGTAGAAAGGTTATTAATAAAAAAAACTTAGTGAAGAAAAGTCATCAGAAAAGAGGCAAAGCTTACAGAAATATCTTCAGTTGGGAGTTTATTTACATTTCTCCACTGTAAAGGGAGGAGAATGAATGGACAGGGTAGATCTTTTGTGTTGTTGAAACCAACATTGGGCGCGGCTGTGGCTGGGGAATGAAGGGAAGAAACCTCATGTGTTGAGTAAACAGCAAATAATAAAGGTAAAGCTGAAATGGGTGAATAGTTTGAAAGATATTGCCACCAATGAGCACAGATGCAGCAAATAACTGAGACTCAGGGATTAGAGAAATGGCTTCTTTATGCTTGTCTTAGGAGATTTTTTTTCTCAAGCAGCAAACCAAACTGATGGGGACCTTCTGAGAGGCAGAGAAATGGAGGGATTTGAGACTGACACAACGTAAATATCATTTAGTCCACACTTAGTAGCAGACGGCGAAAATATAGACTTATACAGCTACTTTAGTTCTTCAGGTCTTACAGCAAAGGGCACCAAGACAAGCAGAGTGTGGTGTTTGGAACAGAGCTTCATGAATTGGTCACTGAGACAGGACACTTCTACCCTATGATTAAAGAGAGGCTTTCTTCTTCAAGGGAGAAGTCAGTTCTGGGGGAGTTTTATGTCAGCAGGACATAGGGGCCCATAAGCCATTATTTCTGATAGTTGAAAAAAATGGTTAGCTGAATGTGTCTCTACATATCATACCATCAAATTGGACAGGAAAAGTCTGCTTGTCTCTTAGAACTGTATTTTTTTTCCAAGCTGGCTGCAGATTTGGAAGACAATATGGCATTGTTTACCCCGTGTTTATTTCCAGAAGGTTATTACAAAATAGAAGCTTAAAATAAGCTCTTTGAAAAGAGCATGTTTGATTCTAGGACAGGAACCTGCAGTGAAGTTTGAATTTCACAGCACATGCTGGTACCAGTGATACCACAAAATAAGCAGAATCTGAAGCGTAAAGATGAGAGAGGGTGGTTGCTTCCTAAGAATACCTGTATTTAATTCCTTGGCTGT
The DNA here is from genome assembly GCF_017976375.1 of Cuculus canorus. Lineage (NCBI taxonomy): Eukaryota > Metazoa > Chordata > Aves > Cuculiformes > Cuculidae > Cuculus > Cuculus canorus. The sequence goes on from NC_071401.1 coordinate 149,209,983, forward strand.
AATTAATTGCAATAATTTTGTGAAATTCTGTCTTTTGTCACGGCTTTATCAAAATTCCTACAGGGTCCCAGTACAGAGTACCTTTACTTATGAGTTCAACCTCTGTCTTTTCTCTGTGTGCTGCGTGTGAGTAGGAAGCTCTGACGTTTGCCAGTTTTCATCCCTCTAGTGGTTTTGCAAAGTGTAATCATTATGAAGAGCGATTGCTTAATGTGTAGCTCATTCACTAAAACCCCAAGGACAGAGGCAATGAGTAATGTGTCATTACCAGAGCAATGGTATCTCAAAAGATGAAGAGTCATGCATCAAGTACCAATCCATTTAGTCTTGAATTAAGAATATAAAAAAATCACTAGTCAGATGTGGTTGATATTATCTCCAGGCAAATTAAAGTAGTTACCCTGGAATGCTGTGCTGCTGCTAATGTTCTTCTCTTCTGGTGTTGGAAATTTTGATTAGTTACATATCCCTACTGCTCTGTTTGTCTGTCCGAGACGCTTGTAGACAGTAGCTTTCCCAGGTGCTATCTGCATCTCTCTTTCCTTTACAGGTACTACATGCCTTCATGCCTGAAATCCAGAATCTTTGTCCAGAAAACATGGAGAGATGTTCTGGTTAGGGTTCAAATTTGTGTTTTTCAGTCACACTTATTTTTATTCATCCATCCGGGTTTCAACAATTGTTTTAGCTTTGCTGTGTACTAAATCACATGAGCTAGAATTGATTTCTTCTCCATCTCATTCTAGTGATGAACTTTTTGGTCCTAGGACATAGAATTTGACTCAACAATGCACTATAAATGACTGGAGTGTTAACATTTCTGTCACTGTTCTGAGAGGTTATTTTGCAACTTAATAGGTGATATGAGCTATAATCTTAGTTTTTGTATGCTTTGAGATGTACAAGAGCCTAAACCAGCTCAGTGTTACAGCATGACAGTGTATGTAGTAGTCTGAAGGCACACCAAGTTTTAACACAGATGAAATTATTTATGTACACTGATAAATCAGAAGTTATGTTTTGCTTCCAAGGTTTCCCATGGGAGCAAAAATGACAGGTTTCCTGAATTACAATGAAAAATACCTCAAACAACAAAACAAGGCATGTGCTGGATGTATATGTCGCTCCCTTGAACTCAACAGGATTTGGATAGTATTACACTGGTTGGGGATCTGCTGTTACAGGTATTGTAATGTCAGTGATATTACTAGGAACATGAAATAATACACTATAAATGAGTACACCAGTCTATATCATTGCTTGTAGACCACATCTATAAAGAATCGTCACATTTAATTTTTGCATCAAAACCAGACCACACCTTCTACTGTGACTTGATCGGTCTTAAAATAGGGGTTATAATCCAGAAGCTGTGCTACTGTGTGTTCGCTAGCTAAGAATACTCCAGGAAATGTAACAGTGAATCACAGATAATCTTTAAGTTACATTTATTGTAAATCAGGTATTTATAATCCTTTTCTACATACTGATTTTTGTCTTTATATAAATTTCTCATGTTTTTTTGGATGCAACTTCTTTATTCTCCATTTTCTGCAGCTATTGACAACCCCCCGATATGCTGACAATACCATCAGGGCTTTTCTCCTCCTTGTGCACGGTGCGTTGCCTTGCATTGTGCTTGTCATTGCTTACCATACCTAGGATTAGTACAACATATACCATATACCCCAGAGAATGTCTTTAAAACAATGGGGCTTTTTGGTACTGCATCACATTGGAACAGATTAGATGTTTACATTGGTAGCCCTTGAGGTTTTGGGATGCTACCACTTTGTTCAGAGATCCCGGAGACACTGGGAGTAGTAGCACGTTCATGGAATTCACTATGGGACTACATTTTTCTAAGTGACCCAATCCACTTCATAAAAAGTCAAATTACTTGGAAGAAAAAAAAAAAGAAGAAGCTATAGATCAAACCCGACAATATCAGATGTTAAAGTAGTTGATGCAGTAAGGAAGCAAAACTATTATATTAGATCAGAGGTTTAGAAGTCACTGGTCTAGAAATAGTATGCATTTCGTAGCAGAAATGATCTCTTAAAATAATTTGTAGATCTGATTCTGCTGAGACGTGTGTCACCCTGATCATAGGTATACAAACTCCGTGAAGGCTTTACATTATATGAAAAACTACAGGGTTTTGCCATTTTTCTCCAGTTTGGTTGAGCTGGGAATCCTCAATAGAAGCTGTGAGAAGCAAAACTTGAGATTTAAATTCTACTGCATTCCTTGAATGTAGCTACACACAGGCAGGATCTTTTGGAGAGCATGCGGAACAAACAAGCTGTGCTTTTAAAGGCAGGTTTCAGGAAGCCCCACAGAACTGCCCAGTTGTTATGAAGCTAGTTTGGGGTGGGTAATGCTAGACTATAGGACATCTAGAACTTGTCTTATGTGCTTACAGCTCCAAGGAGAATCTTGGAATAGGTTTCCATCTGTGACTGGCTGCATTCATGCACTCGCAGCCTTAGTGAAGGAAATGTGAAAGCTATACAACACATCTCCTTAAAGATGAAAAGCAGTGCTGTATCCGGAACTATCTCCATAAGACTGGAGAGCTGTAGGAAGAGGTCTGCAGAAGGCAGATACTAAGGCAGTACGTGGAGGTTTTTTCACGGTATCTGTCACATTGTTTTCAGGCCAATGAACATTTTCTACTATTAAAGCTAATAAATCAGGGGGGAAAATTATGTATGTAGCTATAAGACTTGTTGCCCAACAGTGATTGCAGTGGTTATTAACTGTCAATTCACCATTCTTTCAGTCAACATCAACAGCAAAATACAGAGTCCTTTGTTTCTGCAAGTTTGTACTTGTATGAGTTTATAGACCTTTCTCTTACTGCAGAAATAAGTTGTTGGCTGGTCCAGCATGGACATTTGCCTTGTGAAAATTACTTTTGGTTTAATTGTTGTATGTTGAAATATTTTTTTTCTGAATTGAGCACTGGTTTGTGATTGTTTACTGCTTGAAGTGTGGCATGTGTGAAAAGAAAAAACCCAGAACAACCAAACAAACAGCACAGTAAAAAAGCCACAAAAAAACGAAGCCTTTCCTCTTCAAAACTTTCTTTCCTGAAACTAGTGTCTCTGCTCAGCATTTTGCTCCGGAAGATTTTTAGTGTTAAGTGTTACTAATAATAGGGGAGGATGTCTTTTCCTCACTTTCTAACTTGTAGCCATTCCTATTAATGGTGGGTAGTTGCTAAGGGGTGGCTGCCCATCACTCTGAAGTGACACAGAGCTGTCCTGGTAGAAGTGCCGACTTGTGCCAGAATTCATCTGAAGAATCTTAAACTGATTTGTATCTTTTCTAAATGGAAAAGTTATGCATTGATGAGCAGAAGGGCAGCTTGAATGATATTTAATAGATAGAAATCTCCAATAGAGCTTTCTTTGGTTTAAGAGCAACTCTTTTTTTTTTTTTTTTTTCATTTCACTTGGTCCTCAGCAGGTTGACAGGTCCTCAGCTGTGTTCATCTGGATGGATTTAACACTGATTTAATGTTTTAATAGTGGATAGAAATCAATCTGGTGCAACTGTACCAAGCCAGCCCATTTGACCTCAATGAGGCAAACCCTCCTGCATGAATATTTCTTGTTAGAATTGTATTTCTAACAATTTGGGTGGGGTAATTCCTTGTCAATATAAGCTTTATCAATATAAACCACTCAGTGAGAATCTTTCCATCAATAAGAATGTTTATTATCATCTTGCATAAATAGGAGCACATTTATGCACAAATTGGATATGCTGGCTTAAAACTGCTTGCCACGGTTCAGCTTGTCTTAGTTAGAGGAGTAGGTACAAGCTTAATAAATACAACCAACATTCAGTTCCTGCAAAACTGTTCCCATACAAACTGCGGTGGAAGAACTGGTTTTAATTTCAAACCAGCCCAAAAAAATCCTTAGGTTCCCATATCAAAGTTTTCACTGTTCACTTAATAGACTTTAAAATACTGCAGTTTGGCAAGTGAGAAGGATTTGGTATAATCAATAAGTTACATCTGTTTACAGTTGTAACCTGGCCTATAACTTAGTAATGGATCTGGTAACACTGATCCTCCAGAAAATAGCTTTATTTGCCCACATTTTGATTCAAAGTCAAAGGTTACGTACTGGTTGTCTTAAGACAATACGCTATAGACTGGTAACTGATCCTTCAGCATCTCATTGCTGCTGGCACACTTGCAGCAAACATGAGAGCTCAGCAAAACAGTTTTCTGTGTGTTGTGGTTCTGTACATGGTGGTTTTCAGGGACTTTCCTGCTCCACACCTTGGCTGGCAGCTCTGACTTACCAAATAGGATGAAGCCTCAGGAGGTGCCCCACTTAGATCCGGTCTTTTTTTGGCTGAAGGTACGTTCCCCTTTTTTTTTTCTCTTAGGAAGTGCTTGAAATGCTCGGTTAGTCTGTCTGCACCTCACTTCTGGGTGCTGCTGCTTACTGGATTGCCCTGCTTCAAGCAACCAAATATTTGGGTTCATCAGGCCGGAGTTTCATGAGCTTGTCCATGCAGAGCAGGATGAGAGTCAGAAACCAGAGGCTCCATCCAACAGCCGCTGCAATCCATCCATAATCATCCATGCCTGTTGGGCAGCACACGGCCACTTGCGTGCAGAAGTTCACATCTGGTGGCAAAGAAATGAAATGTGTTGATGGGAGACCAACTATGCAACAGATTTTCTTTGCAGATGACACAGTGACTTCACTGTCAGCCCTGTGGTCTGTCAGTCTCCCTTGGCATCTTTCTCCTAAGCTTGGCTTCTAACTTGGGGGATGTCAATAATCAGTTTCATCTGTATGTCTTCAAGACTTGGTCAACCCTATCTGGCCAAATATCTGAGCTGCTCCTCTCACCTCTGTGTTCACCGTTGTGAAAATCTTTTACAATACCTACTTAGCACCGGCTCAGTCAGTTTTAGGAATGGAAGTAGCTAGTGAAAATTAAAAATAAACCCAGGGCAGAGAAAGCTTCGTTTGAGAGAGTAAGAGGATCTGTAGCAGAGACACCTTCAGCAGGATCACCACTAGTTTAGATAACCAATACCTCTGCTGGTGGCAGAAGCAGTGGCTGCTCTCCACTGGGTTGTTAACTGTGACTTGTGTGTAAAAACTGCAAAACACACCACTATCAGGGGATTCTAGTTTTACCTGGTTAAAAATATTTTCTAACAATACCGTGCATTTTTTCCTTGCAACATTTGCATCTTTTTTATTTTCTTGTTTAAATCAGTCCAATTTCCTAAAGTCAGTTAAGGGATATGTCATTAGTTGTTTCATTTATGCTGTTGCTTAAAGGCATCTGCCATACTTTTTCCATCACAGGGACACAGTGAAAATACTCAGCTCTCTGTCTGTGTCCTGGGTCATAATGTGGAAATATCAAAGGGACCCCAGAGGACTGTGGTATCTCAACCCCTTTGGAAGGAATAGAAGCTGATCGTGAAACCCCAGCACCCGGGAGAGCTGAGGCAGCAAAAACCACATAGCAGCTACGTGGTCTGCTTGCTGAAGTGCTTGTTAGCTGTGAAAAGTGAATGCTTGATGTAGGGCAGCCAGCTTCTTGCACCATTCTGGGGAAAAGGTAAGCGCAGGTGCTTTTCAGTTGCTCTCATTCATGCAGAACCATGTTCCTGTGCATAGGTTTTCAGTCCACACAGCACAATTGTCCTGTGCTGTAGAGAGCAGCTCTTCCCACATCACAAGACAAATGTTGTATGTGCCTAGAGAAGGGGGAGGGATGCCTGTCGCCTATGCTTATGTCATGCTTTGGAGTAGCGTACCTCTATTGACGCACCTACTATATCTTGGGAAGTGCAGGACTGTGCGGTTGTTTGACATTTGGGATGGAAAACAATTCTGAGAGGGCTGGTGGGATCTCAGATTGCCTGTGACTGGCTGATTAGGGAAGACCTGGTAGGGTCGGTGGCTTTCAAGGGTCCACGTGCCCACAGGCAGTCTGGCAGTGAGCTTTAGGAAACAAAAATTGAATTAGCTATGAGTTATTCTGTTCAAAGCTATGAATCTATGAGAATGTACCTGAGATAGACAGGGCATGCCAATGGAGGAGTCTTGGAAATGTGCCCTAAAGTTTCACCTACAATAGAAGCCTTAACAACAGATAAATCCTTTTGCAGGACAGACCCTCCATCACCTCTGTATTCTCATCACCTGGCTTTATCACAGTAGGAATGATTTATGAAGACTTACTGAGACATGGTGGTTCGTACTCAGTTGTGAGCATGGAGCTTGTTGAAACATTGGAGACGTCTTCAGCTGCTGCCAGAAGGAAAGCACAGGAGAAAAGGCAAGTTGAATTAGAAAATAAATACTGGGCATCAGGCATGATAATCTGAAAGAAATGTGCTTTGCAGAGATCTTTAGGGTAGACGCAGCTTGGAGAAAATGAGTTCCTGCCCCTAAACGTTGCTGCATCAGGGTATGCTTTCTCATCCCACTTCCCCCAACACAGGGTCTAGAAAGACCTGCTCTATTACCAGCCCTAAGGAGCAGCTGAATCCCCGTGCCTCTATCTGAGCATGACCCTGGTATGAGGCATTCACTCCAAGCTCGAATTAACCACTGTCTTTTTGCAAAATGAGCAAGGACTGAAATGAGAGAGAGCTTTCAGTAGCATGAGGAGATCCATGACGAGGGAGTTGTACATCTACCACCTTTTGCGCTTTGAAAAATCCCAGTAACTCCAGGGTGTGAAGGAGTCAGTAAGAGCCAAGAGCTGAGCCCATCCATGAAAGGCCTCAGCTGATCCACCACAGCCTCAGTGGGAACTTTTGGCTTTGCCGCTGTTCAGGCACAACTGTGTTTGAAACTGTTTTCACTGGGCTCCAGACCATGCCAGCGTGATAACAGGCTTAGGTTGTAAAACATAACATAGAGAAATCAGTAAGGGAGGGAGAGGGACGGGGGATTCAATTAACATTTTGCCTCTTTATTCTGCTTCCTACCCAGAATTAGACCACACAATGCACTGTGTCACAGCTCTGTGGCTGGTCTTTACCCCTCCAAATCCATGGCGTCACAGGCCAATGCCTCCTTAGAGATCCTAATATCCCCCTTGCCCCTCAGCTTCAGAATGCACCTCGCAGCACTGCAGGATCAGAAACAAGGACAGCTACTTCTCCTCTATTGCCACTTCGAGCAGTGCATTTCAAGTTCATCCAGGTGAAATATCCTATGCTGAAATGGTCCCCTGTAGAGATCCATGAAAAACAGCCTGGAGAGGCTATAGGAGTAAGGACTCCCACTGTGTGCAGATAGAGGCACTCCAACATCCACAGACCATATAGAAGCTATGAGAGAATTATTGACAGTCAAACTATCATTCCGAGTTGATAATTTAGAGTGTGGTAGAGAGAAAAAATAAAAATCAATTCCAGTTGAATTTTGCTGAAGACTTCAAAATAACGGCTCAGGTTTTGTTTCAGCTCAGGAAAACAAACCAGAACAGAACAGAACTTTGCCCACACCTTGGCTTTGAGTTAGGTATTTTTCAGAAAACAGCAAATAAACTGAGGTTGTCCTACAGGAGATGTCCCCCATGGGGCCACCTGCTGTTGCCGAGCTTTGCATTTTGAGCTGACCAACCATCGGCAAGACCAGAGCTTTCTTTATGGCTTCTGCCATGCAGCAAGTCCCTGGGCAACCTGCTCCAGGGAAGGATCTGAGTACTCCCCATTCCTCTTTCTGGCTCTGCTAGGACTTGCTGGGTGACCTTGACCAAGCCCATAATTTGTTTTCTGGGTTAATAAGTACCACATGGGAGCACTGGGAAGAATCATTAAAACCTGCATATGACCTGTGGAAGAAAGTGCTACAGAATACAGAGTGTTGCTCCATGTTTATAGACTTTGCAGCCCAAAGGACAGGCTGTCAAAAGCTAACCCACCTTTAAACATTTGGCAGGTCTCAGCTGATGCTAGTATACAAATGCAGGCAGTAGCCTGGTGGGAAAAGAGCAGCTTCCAGGTCTCATTTACATTTGGTTTGGGAGTTTTTTCAGGAAACTTCTCCCATTAAGGGGACACCAAAGCCAGTTTTTCTGCCAAAACCACCTAACAAGAGCTAAACCAGACTTACAGTGAGCCTCCTGGATGGTATTTCAAATGGTCCTTTACCACAGCAAGCACGTGAATTTCAAGTAACTGCAGTCTCCTATCTCCTTGCCATTCAGTGGGGCAACCTGCAGCTCAGTCACATTTACAGTGGATGTGTAAATATCTGGCAAAAGCACATCTCTTCAGAAAGATGCTGCGATCAATCATGCCAAGTAGTTCTCATTAGCATTAATCAATTCCAGCTCTTTACACTTTTTAGATGAAACAAGGGAGCCCATCTTGTTTTTAAAGAACAAATTACTATCAGTGGGAAATAGATGTAGGTATTGAGAGGAGTGGGGGAAGGGGAAGGGTATAGAAACTGGAGCATAAGAGAAGAGGAATACCTGCTGAGTAGGAATACCAGAGCACATTGATGAAGAAGAGCACAACGAAGGCTGCCCACGGCTCAAAGCAGAAATGCTTCATGCTGGGCATCCAGCTCCCACCAGAACAGCCGCACAGATCAGGTCACTGTCACCAGCAGCTCTGGCTCAGCGAGTCCTCAGAGAGTGGGTGTGCATGGCAGAGGGTGGAGCAAAGGAGTGTCCTGCTGCCAGGACACCTCGAACTTTACTACCACAACTGGGTGAGGAAAGAAAAAAGCTCTGACAAAAACAGCTCCAACAGGAGGTGGATACCAGCACCAAAGCAGGCGAAGGGCCCCTCAAGGTCAAGCCTCAAGGTTTTTACCCAGGATCTGCTGCAGCTAGAGGGAGGAAAGGTCTCTGGAGCCAGCCCTTCCCAACAGGGTCCCAGAAGGTTTCTGTCTTCTGAATCTCCTTTTGGTCATACAAAAACAGTCTAAGAGAGATGGAAAGGAGCAGAATTTGCTCCATTTTTGGCTTTGATATTGCATGTTTGCTGGCTTGACCTCTTACAATACTGCCCAGCAGTGATGGTTTTTGGAACCTCTTTGTGGATGCCTAAAAAGAAATCAGTCTTTGGTCATGCTGGTACAGCAGCTGAGCACTTAACACAGGGTTTGGGAATGTTTCCACCAAGAAATGGGATGAAACTAGTTGTTTCATGTAGGCTACTGACAGGTATTACACAGCAACAGCCTGTGTTGACTTATGCGCTGGAATCAGTTCAAGCTTGGGGCATCTGCACAAGAAGGAACTGCTGCTGTTCTCACCCCATGAGCACAGCTCTGCAACTGCCTCCATCACCCACGACAATGATGATGAGCAATTAGATGATGAAAAAGCTTTTTTTTTTTTTTTTTTCGTATCTATGCAACCTCCTCCATGACATGGGCAAAGTCAGGAGCTGCATCTTTCTGCTACCACAGTTCTATCTGCAGACCAGGAGGGCTGCTGTCAAAATTATATCATCTGGAGGACAAGTTTTTCTACAATCCTGGCTGGAAAAGACACACCGTTGAAGTAGTTATATTGGTCTCCTGGTCAGAGGAGCACTGCTGTTCTTGGGACTGTTGAGTCTGCTTGCTTCTGCCTTTGACCTGCCACATCTTTGTTAGAGAAATCTTCAGACAGGAAGGCACTGGGAGAAGTGAACTTAGCAGGGAGCAGGTTGCTGGTGTTCTTCAGCAACGGTCACTCATGGCTTTGGGTGCTTATTTGAGAACAAAGCCATCTGGGGCCTCTTCTAGGTGCTCAGCCATCCTATGGGAAGCCAGAGAGAAGTCTCCTGGAGCAACAATTCTAGGAGGAATGACAGTATTTAATAATTTTCTCTTTTTTCCCTCCATACTGCTGAAATCTGCAGGGAGGGTCATAACTGACTTCCCACATGAACTGCACATGGCAGGGTGCTGTGGCCATCCCTTGCCACCAAAGCCACTCTGCACACTTCCAGCTGTAAATATTTCCATGATGCAGTAGGACACCGAGCCACAGAGGAAGACAGGCCAGTTGTAATGGGCACATTTACCAGCCTTCTCTCCCTGTTTTTGTGTCAACACACAGCCAGGTCTGGCACAGTTAGGGCTGCGCCAGCCGGTCCACGACAGCCGCATCCTGCTGCTGCGGGTGCACACAGCCCCATCCTTCAGCTGGTACCTGAAGGTGGCCCAAGGTACATTGTGCTCGGCTGACAGCCAGGCTAGGTGTGTGACCCCAGCATCCATCGCTCTTGGCCTCTGTGGACATGAGTCATGGCAGGAAAGCTGCTGTAAAAAACTCTGACTGCTCAGAGTTGCTTGAAATCAACCTATAGGATAATCTTCATCTCCACCTCATTTCAGCACCTAAATTCTTTCATGCAAGCTGTCTGTAATTTGTGGTTTTATCTGAGCACTCTGTTCCATCAAAACTAAAACTCAACTTTTTACTGGGGAAAGGCCCTCTACTTTCTTCCAGCTTCACCTTTCCCTACTGAATTTCTCATCTGTGATTCCAGCTGAAAGTTGACCTGGAGTTAATTTTGCAAAAATTATGAGTACAAAATTGTTCTCTGCAGCACAAAATGTTTGAGGGGAAATGAAAAGGCAAAAGTGCTCTGCTCTTGCATGAATGATCCAATTTGTAATGAAATCTCTTTTTAATTTTAACTATTACCTAAATGCTCTTTGTCAGTTTGCAAGTAAATGTCTCCATTTCTAAGGGATGCTGAAAATGCACTGCACAATTAACGTAATATATTTCTGTTCCTTTCCAAAACCTGTTCCTTCCACGATTCAGAAAGGGCCTGCTCCAAAGTCTCCTGAAGCAGTAAACAGGCTGCGCTTGGCTTCAGTGGTTTTTGGATCGGATTGGAAATGAAGGTCTTGCTTGGTAAGTTCAGACACAATGAGAGCTCTATAAAATCATCTCCTGACACAGATTTGGATTTGTTTCATTTCTTCCGTGTAACTCATTCATATATCAGTACTGTAGTGACCGCCTGAAGAGTGATAAGACTCTCCAAAGACTTCCTCTAGTTTGGTTTCCATGTATCACACGAGTGTCTGTCTCCATGGGGTGCCCCTGGCACGTGAGGCACAACTGCAGCACCAGCAGTGATGGGGGCTTCCATACCTCAGGCGCACCCATTCTCATGCAGTTCTCAAGACAGGACTTGGTTTGCTCTAAAATTAGGTGCTTCCTCACCCTTCCCCTTGGAGACTCTTCCACAGTGTTTAGGGCTGCTGGTCAGATTTTCCTGATGTTTATAAAGGAGGGAATACCTACCATTTTGTATATTTTGTGCCACAGAGAGAGCTTCCCAGTTAAATTTCTCTGATGACCAGTGTGCCCTTGACATATCACTACCAGGTGTGGCTCTCAGAAAGTTAATACCTTTATCATGCACATACACCCTCACTCTGTCCCTCTCTATATATTTTATGTTTACATAGGCAACATGTTTTTATTTTGGATTCCAAATGAAAGCTGATTGCTGCTGCAATCCCGTTCCGTGCCAGCAGTGACCAGAGTGATGGCAACTGAGTCATAGTACAGTGTTTAACTCAGGCAAAACACAACCCACAATGGCACAGCAGAGCAATTCCATCATCTCTGGGCATGTCAATGATAAGAAGAAAAGTTCATTTTTTTTCTCCATATGACACTTGAGGTTGGGCTAATTACACCCCTACTCTCATTTCAGCGTACCTGTTTTGCTGCTGTAATAGGAGGGAGATTTCCTGAAAGAGAGTGCAATAGTTAACACCCTGTGTAGCCATACAAAACCTTCTGCATGGCAGAGCTACACATGCAGTGATTATAGCTGCGATACGGATCCCAGAGCTGCATGAAACTTCCCCACGCTACTGAAAGTGAGGACAGCCAGGATGGAGGGGTTCTTTGGGACCCCCATGAGCTCTGTGTGTTGGCATGCTAAATTTCATGATTAGATATTATTCACAAGGGCTCTGTGAAGCCTTTGAGGTCATGGTGCTAAACACCAAGGAGGATACTGGGTGGTCTGTGCTGTCAGTGAGACCACAGGAGTGGATCTATCTCTTATCTTGCTTCAGAGGTAGAAAAATCAATGCATAATGCACGCAGCTCTAGAGAAGGCATCTTTTGGAAGGTCAGGTCTGTCTGTTAGCAACCCACTGTCTTTGTGTTGCAGGGTGAGCTACCTCCCAGGTGGCATTTATAAAGCTAAATAATGCTTAAAGACATTTAAAAGCCTCAAAACCTTAAGCTTGATGCCAATAATGGCATCAGGGAGGGGGCTGTTCTGTTTGGTATCTTCATTGATACGAAAAACAGCTAAGATAAAGATACCTGTGAAGAGGGAATTTGATTTTGAAAGCTAGGAAAACAGAGGGAAAATATCAAACCCACAAAGGTTTTTACTCTCTAAATGAAGGAATAGGAGAGAAGATCTGCTTTCTGTCACACAGAGGAAAGCAGCTCTAGCTTTCTGAAAAACTCCACAGCTGTGCCCTTTGTCTTTTCCAGTCCAGACTGGACTGGTTATTAGAAAAATGTTGAACCTGTGGCCCTGCTGTGACCCCATGCTGTCCCTCTGGAGACCCCAGCGAGGGAGCCTGAGACCAGCCAGCCTGGCGGCACAGGGCTGCCTGAGAAGGAAGGGCTGCCTTGAGCTCACTCGGCCAGAGCTGCTGGCGCCAACAATGAGCCCACTCATGGGCCTCCTCCGAACAGGGCCTAATCATCAGCCATCATCATCTGATCTTTAATAAGGAGATTATTATAAAATAATGTTCTTACTTCCACATGCCAGAGGCATGAAACAGAATATGCTTTCTGCTTCTTTTCTCTGCCCAGGAAGAGGGGGGAGGGAAGGGTAAGAGAAGTGGCTTTATCCCAGCACTCTGTGTTTGCTCTCCTTGTCTAATGGGATGGAGTGGCTGGAACAGCACAGCTTGCTGAGGTGATCAAGTGTGCATCAGGGGTTCCTTCTGCTTCCCCAACCCCGACACCTTGTATGGGAGTAACTGAGTGTAAGTGTGAGGCTGAATGAGAGCAGCAATAGGTACAAGCAAATCCTGGTATCATCGAACGAACACAATGGATTTGCTGGAGGGAAGATTGCGCTGTGGATTCAGAGGCGGGAGGGAGTAACCTGAGAATCAGTTTTGTTTTGTTGTGTCAATATATGTCAGTTGAGAACTGAATGATGACTCTTATTATTTAGCATTATAGCATGGACTGGAAGGCATTGTCCTTCCTTTCCCACATCAGCTTCTCTACAGCCCTGCATAGCAGATGTGCAGCTGATGGCAATGACTTCACTTCTGTCTTAACCAAGAGAAGTTCCCATTTCCTAGCAGAAAACACTGACTTTCACCAGCCTTTACTCTCTTTCTTTGGTAACCCTGATGGAGAAAGCAGAGCTGACTACTGGTAGCGGCTGGTACAGGAGGACCGTGGTGCAGTCAAAGCAGTTGGGACGCCAGGGAGCCTCGAGGCCACCTCAGTTAGGCGGCTGCTGAGCAACTTGGAGTTTTAGGCTCACCCATCAAAATTGCCTTATAATTTTTAATACCTACTTTTTGGGTTGTGCAGCTGGAAACAGCAGAATTTCAGAAAGTGGCAGGAGCCCTCTTGCGCTAGCCATCCTCACAAAGCGGGCCACACTGCGTTGATTTGGAATAGTAAACTTCTGCGCTAGGAATCTCTCCTCTGTCACTCACCTTTTGCAGTTGTTCTCTTGGACAAAGTAAACCCTTAGGCCTGTTAGGTCAGGGTTACTGAGTACCTCCAAAAAAATGGATCTGATAGAGCATTTCTTTAAGGGCTGCTTTGCAACTTACATAGAGCCATGCATTTACTTTAGCTCTTCTTCTGAGATAAAACTTCCTATGAGTGGTAGATTTACGAATGACCCAGTCAGCCTTATTTACCAGGGTGAAACTCTGCATCCTCTGACTTCAGTGGGACCTAAGCCGCTGGTTTTAGGAGGAGCCAAATTTCTCTCTGGAGCCCTTGCTTTAGCAGCTGAAGTCCAGGAAAGTCTGTAAAGCCACTTTTTCCCACAGCGTTTATTGTTTCAAATGGATGAACATCAAATGCCCTGTCAGCACTGCCCCAGGCTAGCTCAGCTCTGTTGACAGAGCCCCTTCCCTCCCAGCCCCTCTGCTGTATTGCTCTACCCGTTCTCCGGCTGCAGGAAAATCATTAATCTCCCATTGTTTCTCTGTCCTTTCCAGAGCTGTCTTCAGTGAGGAAAACCCAGGGAGAAACAACGCAGAAGTATTCCACCTCCACGGTGGCTGATCCTCCGTCCAGGACTTGCAAATGAGTTTTTATGGGTTTATAACTCTCCACATACAAACAGGTTTCAAAGTTTCTCGCTCGTTTTCGTGTGACTGGGGCAGCGTGAACCAGCACGCCCCGTCTGTTATGAGTCTCAACAAGCCGCGCGCTGCCACAACACAGCTTGCACTTGTTGCAGACCTGACACGGGGGTTGTGACCAAGCCAGAAAGAGCTGGGTCCAGACCACCCAGGGGTTGTTACGGGACAGAAAGGGTTTCTTTTCTCTGGTTCAGACCGGTTCTGACCTTAAAAGAAAGGGTTTGCTGTGCCACATGTGGGACAGGACTGTTGGCCAGGGCGCTTCGCTCGCCGCCTGCCTCACTCGGCGTGGTGCCTGCAGCCATGCCAAAGCACAACCCTGCTGTCATTGCCTGACGGGACACCCGGCCAGCTGAGGGGACAACTTGCCCCTTCCCCGGGGAGAGGGTCTGCTGGAAACCAGCGCAGTGGCTGAGAGGTAAACCCGAGTAATGCCTTCTCCAAAGCCATTTACAGCACCGGGATTTACGCGGCCAGAAACCTGGTGCACTTTAATGCAGTGCAATGCTGCTGGTAAATAGGGAAGGGTGATAGCGTGAGTGGTTCTTCAGTTAACTGTTTTTTTGCCAAAGTGAAAAAACTGGGGGGGTTCGACAGAGGCATGGCTCGCTGTAGTTGCTTTGAGCAAGTCTCCTTATATGCAGGAATGGATGAAGGGCAAACACTCTGCCTTCCCCGGAGTGGAGCTGAGAAGAGTTTCCTGGCTGGAAACACGGTTCACTTTTTGTTTTTCATTTTTCTTTCATTCGAAATCAAGATGAAATGGAGCTGTAGGGGGTTTTCTCTGACTGATTAGCGAGGAATAGCAGAACCCTGGATTTGGATGGTTTGAAGCAATTTAACTGAGATATTTCCAGATGTTTCATTTGAGTTTTATTCTTTTATTCTAAGGTTTTAACATGTTTTAAAGAAATTAACTGCAGGTTTAGAAATGCAAACTGCTTTAAACTACAGTGTCTTCACACTTTTCAATCTAAACAAATTAAGATGGGACATATTGATGATCTTTTAAACTTTTTGAAAATCAGAGCTAGGGATTATTTTTTTACTTTCTTGCATGAGTAGTGGGGGACTCTCGCAGCTTTTGTGTCCTTTCCTTGTGAAAAATATAGTTTGCTGAAAAATGTCCAGCCAACTTTAAAGATAATATCCTTATTCAACCCTGGCACACAATAAGTTGACATATTTACTACTATTTACTATATATTATAGTTTCAGTATCTTAGATAATTTAGTGAATGGGTATAGAGAGTAAGACAAGGAAAACTCACAGAACAATTGAGCAAATGCAAGCAAGTTACTACTATGCTGCTGTCAAACAAACCTTTAATACCTTGCATGATGTTTCTCTCACACTTAAGATAAATCCTTCATATGTTATAAGGAAAAGTATTAGAATCAACGTTAAAAAAAAGCCTTGCAAGGCAAAGTTCATGGAGAGAAAGAGGGTTAAGGATAGTTGCCTTCCCAAACCTGTTAACATGTGGAAGTGAGGGATTTTGGTTTGCTATTTAAAGTGTAGATTTGCTACAAAATTAAATGCATGCAAGAAATGTATCTATGTGCATGTTTTTCTCTGGGAAATAATATTTACCATGTTTGTGCATTCAAATCTGCTGATTTTGTGCAAGAAAAGGGAATTTGTAGATTCAGCTTACTCAAATAATAAGCAGCATAGAGACAGAAGAAACTTTTATGAAATGCATGATATGTTTTATTTTAAATAAAATAGTCCTCCTTATTCCCACATAACATGCTCTGGTTGTGTCCACACTACCAATGAAAGTGATAAAAACGAGTCAGGCCTTTTTCACCCATCTAATTACAAGGCAAAATCAATGATTTTTCTTCTCTGTGTTGTGGAAGACAAAGGGAAATTTAGTCCTACATAGGCACAGCATTCAAAACCCAAATAAAGGGTCTGAAGCATTTTTCGCCCAGCAGAGAACTAGGCAGGGTATTTGCTCTTCATCTCTCCTGGGGCCCCATTAGCTCCTCTTTTTCTGTGCGTCACACACGTACCATCACCGTGCTGGTGGGATACAACTTCATATGGGTCCAAGGAGGCTTTTAGGCGATGAAGAAACCCTTTTGAAGGACATGGTGGGCAACAGTGGGTTAGCTTCCGACTCCTTCACCGAGTGATCTCAATGTTTCCACAGTGCTTGGCACCCTCTGGCACCTCCCTGGGTGAGGAATACTGTGCCACTGCCACCAAGATCCCTGTGGACACACAAGTCAGAGGAGCGCAGACAAAATGTGTTCGGTCTTCCGGAGTGAGGAGATGAGCCTGATGCAGCTCTTCCTGCAGGTGGAGGCTGCCTACTGCTGTGTGGCTGAGCTGGGGGAGCTGGGTCTGGTCCAGTTCAGAGATGTAAGTAGTACCCAGCTGGCATGCTGAGCTGCAGGGGATGTGCCCATGGGTGTGCTCATACTTTTCCCCAAAACACTTGGAAGGTCCACCTGTTGAGTGGTCAAGTAGCCTATGGAGAGAGTAGGACATCCTCAAAGCTGATCTGAAAGCCAATCACCATGCTGAGATCCAATCTGTTCCTGCATCCCCATCCAGTGCTCTGCTCACTCTGCGCACAACCTTAGAAAATTCCCTTCACCACCGGAAAACTGAGGGTCTCTCCATGAGAGTCCATCTATGACTCCTGTAGTGACAGCAAGGCTGGATGGGAATGAGAATGGTAAGGCCACAGTATCTTTGGTCCTAAGGATACCCATGGTATTGCCCTGCATCTAGGAGCCTGTACGATGCAATGGTGTTGGCTGCCTGCACCAAAGGCTGCCTGCACCAAAGGCACCAAAGGCTCTACTGATGTTAAAAATAAGTGCAGCAGCGTACAGCCTCCAGCCCCAGGCTTGTTTTCCCTCCTGTTTTTAGCTGAATGTGAATGTGAACAGCTTCCAGAGAAAGTTTGTGAATGAAGTGAGAAGGTGCGAATCCTTGGAGAGGATCCTGCGTAAGTAAACGCTTGTCAAATGCAATCGGCTTTCTGCCAACTGGTGGTGTGGGATTTATTTCTTTGTTAAGTGCTCTCACACTGTGGAGCAGAATTAGTGGCAAAATGGTGATGTTTTCATCTGAGCCCCTGGAAATGTTTTGCATGCATCAGCTAATTACTGCTTTGCCCCATATGGGCAATAAATTGTTGCTCCTGTTTTGAAAATGGTTGACTGAACTGAAAGGATGTTAATTAGAAGATATAAAATCACAAGATAAATCTGGGCCTGAGCAGGAGCCTCATACAGATAATTTGACTCTTACCCCCATGCTCCAGCTGTTGGCACACACTTTCTGTGGCCAAGGCCTTCAACCCGGGGGCAAATCCTTAAAACTAGAGCAGCAGAGATCATGGCGCCTTGTGTCCCGTCAACGTGTGTTCTGTGAGCTCTGCACCACCCCCACCACAACACCAGTGCTCACCATAGGCACTGTGACAGCACTTGTCATTGCTGGAGTGGAGGAGTGAAGCCTGAGCTTGGTTGTCTGCCTTGAGCATTGCTCCAAGCATGGAGATGCCATAGCAGCTATCAGTATGAGGGCTTAGGGGCTGTCCAGGGCATGAGAGTGGAAGTGGGCACCACGACTTCAGGAGAAACAGCATCCTCACTGAGAAAGGTGGCTGCTAGGTGCTCAGTTTTTGATGGTTACATATATGCACTGGGATGATGGCTCTTGGGCTCTTGTATATGACTGCAAATTGTTCCACCTTGATATTGGAAGACCTGACAGGGGTTTTAGCAGCAGCTGGTGACCAGAATGATGCAGCAGGGATGATCCTGTATCAAGACATCCATGTTCTTTCCTTGCAGGTTTTCTGGAAAATGAGATGGAAGACAACGTTGAGACAGTCAAACTAGAAAAGTATCCAGAGACACTCCTGCCTCGGGAAATGATTTATATGGAGGTACATAATTTGGAGTGGACCAAGGAGAGAGGGAAGGAGACGTGTACTGTGGTCGAGTTGCCTTCCCTGGAGGTGTTTAAGGAACGGGTGGATGAAGTGCTGAGGGACATGGTTTAGGGAGTGTTAGGAATGGTTGGACTCGATGATCCAGTGGGTCCTTTCCAACCTGGTGATTCTGTGATTCTGTGATCTAGGTTGCATGCTCAAAACAGTCCTCCCCTGCAAAGAGGGACCCAGTAACTGAGGCTGGCACAGCTCTTCCTACCTGCTGAGGTCCTCCCCAATTTGCTGTCTCAGCAGTTAGGTTAAATCTGGTCTTGTTATATGTTGCGGATGACACTAAGCTGGGTGGAAGTGTGGAGCTGATGGAGGGTAGGGAGGCTCTGCAAAGGGATCTGAACAGGCTGGACTGCTGGGCTGAGACCAATGGCAGGAGGTTTAACAAAGCTGAATGCTGGGTCCTGCACTTGGGGCATAACAACCCTGTGCAGTGCTACAGACTGGGGGAAGAGTGGCTGGAAAGCTGCCTAGAGGAGAAGGACCTGGGGGTATTAGTTGGCAGCTGCCCGAACATGAGCCAGCAGTGTGCCCAGGTGGCCAAGAAGGCCAATGGCATCTTGGCTTGTATCAGAAACGGTGTGACCAGCAGGTCCAGGGAGGCGATTCTCCCTCTGTACTCTGCACTGGTGAGACTGCACCTCGAATACCATGTTCAGTTCTGGGCCCCTTCGCTACAAGAAGGATGTTGATGCCCTGGAGCGTGTCCAGAGAAGAGCAACGAAGCTGGTGAAGGGGCTGGAGAACAAGTCTTATGAGGAGCAGCTGAGGGAACTGGGGTTGTTTAGACTGGAGAAGAGGAGGCTGAGGGGAGACCTTATTACTCTCTATAACTACTTGAAAGGAGGTTGTGGAGAGGAGGGAGCTGGCCTCTTCTCCCAAGTGACTGAGGACAGGATAAGGGGGAATGGCCTCAAGCTCCAACGGGGGAGGTTCAGGCTGGACATCCAGAAAAAATTTTTCACGGAAAGGGTAATTGGGTGCTGGAACAGGCTGCCCAGGGAGGTGGTTGAGTCACCTTCCCTGGAGGTGTTTAAAGGATGGGTGGATGAGGTGCTGAGGGGCATGGCTTAGGGATTGTTAGGAATGGTTGAACTCGATGATCCAGTGGGTCCTTTCCAACCTAGTGATTCTATGATTCTAGTCTATGATTCTATGATTCTATGTTCCCAAAGGAGCCCTATCTCCTGTGAAAGCTCTGATCCAACATATCACTCTCATAGAACTCCCTCCTCCTCATCCCATAAGTGAGAATAAGGCTTTTAGTGATTAACAAGGAGAGCTGGAGTTAAAGCTGGCTTCACAGCATAAAATCAGCAGTACTGTCTGTCTGGTGGGAGTGTGGTTGTGATGTAGTAATAGCTTAACCTGGCACACATATTTGGGCCTTGCTTTTGGATGTGCAGGGGATGCTTTATCCTAGCCCAGCTGAAAGCTAAGTTTACACACTGGGTCATTGTTAAATGCTGCACATGTAAGTGACTAGGAAGAAAAATTGTGCTTCTTAGGGGCTTTCACTCTGCTAATAAGGTGGTTCCCTGCTGTGTTCCCAGGCCCACATCCTCACCTAATTTTTCTCTTACAGCTAATGAACTCAAGCTGACGGCCTTGTTGTAGGCTCCTTTTGTAGTCAGTAAACTTGAGAGCCAGTCCACCTGGAACCTGAGAAATCCTGCAGGGAACCACAGAGATGCCAAGACAGGCTGAAGCACTTAATACCAGGCATGCACTCACCTGCCTGTGCTTCAGTCAAGTGAATTCTGTTTCTAATGCCAGAATAGCACTTATTATTGACAAACTCATTGAATAATTGTATATTCCCCCTTGAAAATAACCCAACCATCTGTTATTTGAGATTTTGTCTTAGCTTGGGAAAGAACCGTGAGTCTGCTTCAGAGGTTTTATGTATGTGCTTGGACCCTAAACAGACGGTGCTGGAGAAACTTGAAGCTGAGCTACTGGAAGCCAACCAGAACCAGCAAACACTGAAGCAGAACTTCCTGGAGCTGACAGAGCTCAAACATCTGCTGAAGAAAACCCAGGACTTCTTTGAGGTGAGAGGCCTCTTTGCTCTTCCAACACAGATGTAGAAGGTTCCTAAAAATACCGACAATTTTGTTTGGTTTGTGTTGCTTTTATTGATTTTTAATCAAAACACAGTGGTCTTTACAGAATCCAGTAAGATGTGTTTGCAAAAGCACCTCATTCATTTTGGAACCTGCATTGTTCTGTGAGTAAGTGGGGCTCGAAAACTTAGTTCCCAGATCTCTTTGAAAATGGAACTTATACTTTTCAGTTGCTAAGATATAGTTCACCTTCTCTTTCCCCCTCTTTAGTCTAAATCTCTTTGGAAAGCTACCTCTGGGAGAAAAAACGTCAGGAGAAGAAAGTGAAAATAGTTTTCAAACTGCCAATGCTGAATAGTTATTAAAACTATTGTTTTCCAGGCAGAAACCAATCTGCCAGATGATTTCTTCAGTGAAGACACATCTGGACTGCTGGAGCTGAGAAGCACTCCTGCTGCTGCAGCTGCCAAACTGGGGTGTGTATTGGTGATATCTTGTTATCTTGCATCATCTCACCTGTGGCATCCAGACTCAGGCAGCCGGCTACCAGCCTAGTCCTCAGGAATTGATGTCTAACCACAGCAAAAAGCCATGGGATTGCTTGCACTAAGTTTTATCCACAATGGAAAATGGCCTTAAAGTTGAGAGGTAGGGGAGCAGAAATACCACTGAGCATAGTGCTGATGATGATTCAGGAGCCAGTGTAGACTTAAACAGCTTTCTCTTGTTTAGTGTCTGCATCAGCTAGGTGTGGTTTAACTCACTGATGGTGTTATCCCAGACGGGTGGTTTTAGCTGGTCATGCTGATATTTCTGAAGTCCTGCTCAGCTATTCTATAAGCAAAGCATACACTTGCAGAGGGCCTGTCTTGGTGAGTGTATACCAGCATGTCATGGTGTACTTCAAAGATACAGTCTGATACTTTCTGGGAAAAGGAAAACAAGCGAGAGTAAAGATAAACCACCATTTCAAAACTGCTACCTGCTATTGCTGCCACTCAGGCACTCTGTTCGTATCATTATAAGCATCAATCTGTTCCTCCATTTCTAACCAGAATTGTTTCTTCTTTTTTCTCTTCTTCTTTTTTTTTTTTTCTCTTGATCTGGAAAGGACTTAGAAAGTTTTAAAGAGAAAAAAAAAAAAAACAGAATAAAGTCAGTAGATTGATATAAGAACAAAACTCAAGCAAGGTCTTTCCTAGAAGTACCTACAACAGCAGCAGAGCCCTGTCAATCACCAACCTGAAAACAGGAGATTGTAAGCTCATGTGTGTTGCAGGTTCCAGAATACTTAGAATGGGCTCATAATTCATTTGTCTTTCCACTCTGCCCAGATTCACAGCAGGGGTAATAAAGAGGGAAAGAATGATACCTTTTGAGCGTCTGCTGTGGCGAGCCTGTAGGGGAAACATCTACCTGAGGTACACCGAAATGGACACTCCCCTGGAAGACCCTGTAACGGTAGGTAACAACCTGATTTTACTTCCTGCTGTTCCTTATGCATGCCATCGACATGCAGAAACCAAACTGGTGCCCTGGCCATGCTGTAGTATCGGCTGTCTCACCAGATCTGTGGGCCTGAAGGCAGCCTGTAGAAGAAATGTGGTAAAGTTTGAAGATGGGAGAATGTTTTTTGACATTGCTTTCCCCTTTTGCCATTGTCAAGACGGTTTCTTTTTCCTGCCTGGTTAAGGTGCATGTGAGCCCTAGCAGGGTGACTGGGTTAGAGAGACCACTGGGGAGGTGGACTGTGGCTGTCCTCACCAGGAGCTGGCTATGGAGAGCTGATTCCTCTTGGTGTTTCTGGGGTGACCCCTGTGCCCTAGCAGACCTCCTGTCCTCTACCTCTCTGTTCCCCATTGCTCCTTCCCCCATAACCCAGAGCCACCACCTGTGCCAGGTCCTGGAAGCAGCATCCAGAGAAAATGTTGCTGCTGGAAAACTGTGGCTGGGGAAGAAGAACAACCCAGTGGAGAGGCTGTTGATAAAAAAAAAACTCAACAAACCTACCACCTTTTCTGTACCAAACTATTTGCTCTGTGTGCATTAAATTCTTCTTGAATTGCATTGCAGAGAGAAGAGGTGAAAAAGAACGTGTTCATTATTTTCTATCAAGGGGAGCAGCTTAAACAGAAAATCAAGAAGATTTGTGATGGGTAAGGCAGGCCGGTGGGCAAGGTGTGGTGACTCCTGCAGAGGTGTTTATCTGCCAGCCTCGGCTGCCCAGATTTGAAGCTGGAGATTAGATTTCCGTGCCCTGGCTGTCAGCTCTGCCACCAAATTCCCTCTCACTCCTCAGCTTTGCTGCTCCTAATCATGAAAGACATCTGTCACCTTGGCACTTGGAAATTGAGGTCCTAAATTTTCCAAAGTGACTTAAAGATCTTGGGAGCCTCTGATGCTATGATTTTAACTTCGGACGTTCTAAAAGGGACAGTTTTTAAAGAAATACTCAGTATCCTTCCCCTGAAAATCAGGGGCCCTAACCTGGGAACTGGGAACGTGGTAATTCCTGACATATTCTCAAGCCTTTCTGCATTACAGCATAAAAAGATGATGCTGTAGTTTATTCAAACTTTTCCCAAGGCCTTTGGGCAATATCCGTGTAATCAGAGACAGAGCCCAGGAGAGAAATGAAAGCTTCATACAGCCTGATTTGTTTCCACCCTGTTAAGCATCTTGAAAAGATAATTCAGGTTGAATATTTTGTTACTTTTTCATAAGGCTGATGACGGATGGGCTTTGTTACAGTGTAAATCAGATTTGAGGAGAGGATCTGTCTGCTGTCACCAAATCCATTTCAGGTATAACCCCTTGGCCAAGCAGGGCCAGCCAAATGCCTGCAGGCTCCAGAAGGTCGCAGGGAGTGGGTCAGCAATTGCTCTTTCCCCACATGTGCTCTTAGGGCAGGTCTTTCCTTACATCCTGCTTTTAATCAGAATAAAAGCAGGAAGGTCAGTTCATCCAGCTGGGAGAAATCACTTCAGTCCCATGAAGCAACAGACCCCTAGGGACTATTAGCAACTCCTGCATCAGAAATGACACCCTCCAAGATGCCTTCTATAGCCAGCGGAGAAGAATGCTCATCCAGACAGCAATTCAGCCCTTCTGAGGTGGGCATCTCTCTCTATAAAGCAATCACAGTAACATGGATAGCTAGGGGAAGACTCCTAGGTATCAGCCACTGAATTCTGATCCTGAACCTCAGAAATGGAGGGAGTTTTGCCGTCACCCCTGCACAGGATCAGTCTAGTGTTGCCTATAATCTTTCAGCTTTTGATGAGTCTTGTTCTCTTTCTGGATCACAATTTCCTGAGTATATCCCATTTCTTTGCCGGCTTTTTAGATGCCATTCAGTACCCTTCTCCCCTTCCGCACTTGTGCAGTTGCTGATAGTGAATACTTCCCATCAGATTTGCCCTGTGTCAATAGCCTCACAGGTTACCAGGACATACTTCTAGACTTGGCTAGGGTTGCCTGCAGTGCTGGAGGCATTTCACTTTGGAGGATTTATTTTCCACTTGCAGCATTTCAGATTTGCTGCAGTCAATATTTTTGTCCAAGGTGGGAGTAAAAGAACAGGCAATACGAATATTGATTAAACACAGAATCTTCCAAACCGGCAGCGTGACCTTCTGCAGTGGGTTGCAGCTGGGACCATGCCGGGAGCTCATTCCATCTGTGGGATCAGGCAGCACTGGAATTGTGAGCAGATCCCTGCCGGGTGGGCTGAGTTGTGCGAAGTCATTAGGAGCTGGTGGCATGTATGTGGTGGCAAGTTTATAGAAAGGAACTTACATGGGTTTCTCTCAGTGACCTACAGCTGAAGTAAAACTTATTTACATAAGACAAATTCACTGTCCTTTACAGTGCTAATGCACTGGGCTTTTTCATTGCCAGCTAATCAGGCTGCACTTGAAATTATCCCTTATGTCTTTTCTTCCTCCTTTTCAAAGTTTTTCCTTGCTGATATACACGTATATATGGATATTTTGCTGAGTAGCAATTTTTTAAATGTATTGATCCCATGGCTCCCTTTTTGTGCTCTGTGGGCCATCAGCCACCCCTGGTACACTGGTCAGGACATTTTGGTTTGGTCCATATTTAAGGCAGGGTTAACTATACCTAAAGCAGATGGCAGTGTCATCCAGCCCCAGCGGGACGTTTCTGCCTAGCACTAAGTCATCATTCATGACGAATAAATATCCTGCAAAAATCATGGGACTGGTATAAGCCGGTCTCCTGCAAGGCAGGATAAGATTTGTTTGCAGAGCAGCTTGCCTCAGGTTATGCTTGTAGTCCCTGCTTGACTCTAATTGGTAACATTACTCTGCCAATTTCATGAGCATTAAGTCCATGCACAAATTTATTAGTGAGATGTGTAGAGGGAGCAGGGAGGAGGGAAATGTAAGAATTTTTCTTTTCCTCCTTTTCTTGCGGCTGCTTCAGTGCTAATGTGAATACTAAACCAGGTTTATCAATGTAAGGATTCCCTGCTGGATTCTCCTGGAGCTTTCAGAGATGTCTGTGCCATTAGGGCAAAGCTGACGCTCAGTATGCAAAATGGCTGTTAAAAGATCAAAGCAACACTGCTGCAATAACGTTATTGGAAACGGGGGAACTGTACAGCATGGAGGAATAAGCTTTCAAGTTTGATTAAAAATCCTTATTAAAGAAGAACTAGGAGCTGAGAAGAATATGAAGATGGAAATAATTAGGTAGGGTGAATAACCTTTGGAAACGAATACCAGGTGTTGAGTGAGGAGAGATTAAATTCTGGAAAGGGAAGTTTAGCTGAAGAGCACGTGCTGTCATTACATACAGCTCTGGGCTGATCTCTAGGAAACTACTGCGTGTTTTGTTCAATTTGCAACTGTCTTCACTTGTGTGTATGCTGGAACTGATTTTAGAGAGCAGGTGGTGACGTATTCGGTGCTCAGACAAAGCCAGAACATGATGCTTATCTGTACACAGAGCATGCATGGCTTTGTCTCTTTAACAGGGATAGACCCCTATGACCCTGTTACACCTTTTAATTCATCTCGCGTGCAAAAAGGCAGCCCTTCAGCAACCCTAATTCAGTGTAGCTCCACTGCAGGATGGTGGAAGAGTGTTGCCTTAGGCAGGTAGAAAGTCTCTGCTCTGTAAGGAGGAGTGATCTCTTCCTGCAGACCTGTTGGAGCAATATTGAAGGAAGACATTTATAATGCCCTTGAAGTGGCAGGGCTGGCACGAACACTAGATATCACTGAACAAACCAAGTAGGAAAAAATAGAGGGTTCTCTGCTAATTTTGTTACTGCAGCATCTCAGCTCAGTTAAAGCTTGTAGGCACAGAGCCTTGCAGCAGGGCACCTTGTGATCTGCGAGGTCTCAGTGGGAACTCTTTGTGCCTGCTCTTCGTACTTTAAGTATATACACTGTGACTTGTTTTGCAGGCAGGACATATCAGAGCGATATGTGACATTTATTTCTAATTCACTGTTCTGGCTTCATGTAGTGGCTTTACTTACTGCGGTGTTGTACTCATACTTCACACCACTATGACTTGCAACTGTACTGGAAAAGGTTGAGTTGCATACTGTAGATGAAGCAGTATACAACATCTGCATGGAAATAAGACTTTCACTCCTATATTAGAAACCCCCACTGGTCTGCTTGAAACAAACAAGCTCAATCTCCCAAACACCTTGGATGTAAGGTTATAAAAGCATTTATACTGACCTGGCCACAAGTAAGCCGGCATAGGAGAGAACAATCTCAGGTGTTCAAATACGTTCACCCATCCTTCCCTTGATCCACTAAGGGTGTCTGTTCACTGCGCAGCAGGAGCTGGGCTGATGCCTTCCCCTAGTGACTGCGAGAGGGTACTGCAGAGGTAGGGAGGTGATTTTTATTCCAGCCTCAGTGCAAGAGGGACATCTGTTGGCTATCCTGTTATCGGGGATTCCTCTGCCAGGGGTGCCTTTTTTTTTTTTTTTTGCCTTTTTTTTTCTTTTTTTCTTTCTTTTTTTCTTTTTGTGGCTCTTTGCAGTTCAAGCAGTTTCCCCAGCTGTTATCAGGGCATCCGTCCTGTGGACATAAGGAATGTGCCTATATATTAGTGCTCACGGCTATATACTATCATGTGCCTTATAGCACCTGAAACAGCCAGTGGTTTTGTTCAGGTACCACAGATGAAGGGTTCCTTTATGTCATGAAGAGATAAACGTAACTTTTGGAACCTTTCTGGGAGATCAGGCACAAGTTTGTAGTATGTAAGAAGTATATACTACTAATTGAGGAACAAAGTCCAGTTTCCTCAACTTTGAGCTGAGAAGAGTCCAAAGGAAGAAAACGTCAGTCAAATAAATGGTGTTTCTCACTTCTGTCTTACTGAGGCTAGATTTCGTGCCACAGTCTATCCCTGTCCAGAGTCTGCTGCTGAGCGCCGAGACATGCTTGATGGAGTCAACACAAGGATTGAGGATTTAAACACAGTAAGTGGCAGCAGCTTTACTGGTGTCCGAACCCTGCAAGTAGGACCTACCCCACCATTTGTCCTGTCCAAAATCCTATAGCCATGGCTAGATCCAGGCTTATTTTGGAAAGTGACTGTGCAGAGCTGACCGAGGGCTGGAGTTGAAGCCACCAGCCCAGGAGCAGTTCCCCTGGCCAGTTGCAGTGCCTGTGCTCTGCTCTGTCCACACACACTTTCCAGGACCTAATGGGAGACAACCTCCCATGTGAGGGGCTCGAAGACTACTTCCTGCTGTTGTCTGTGCAAAGGTCAGAAGTTTAGAATTTGTGATACGAGGCTACAGTGTGGTATCTAAAGTCATCAGCAGGCTACTGGTATTATAACCAAATTGTACATTGTCCAAAATGGTTTCATCTAGGTCTTACATCATGGTTTCCCTCAGCAGCTCACAAAATTGTTCCACCATAGTACAACTATACTAGGCTCAGAAAGGACTTTAAAGACTTCTTTTATATTTAAATTAGGTTTTTCTTTACTAAGGGAATCCTGGGGTGCTTGTCAGAACAGCAATATAAAGCTGTTATGGAAGTACAAGTCTCCAGCTTCTTTACCCCGACATTTAACCCAGGGCTGAAAAATTACAAGTTCATTTGCTGTGGGTTCTCAATATCTTGTGTATCCATACACTCTATCAGGACTTCATGTCTTTTGGAGGGACCCCGGCCTGTGACCTTTGTATTGTCACACGTGATGGTGAGTGGGTGGGTTCCAAGGCAGGAGGGAACAGACACCCTGTTTGTCTAAGGCAGCCAATCTGGCAGCTGACATACTACTGTCACCCTCTCTGTGGGTGCCTCTGACTGCCAAGCCTGTACACAAGCGTGCTCCCAAACTGCTTTTCACTTGTGAGCATCATAGGCAGCTAGGCTTTTTCAGGACTTGTAAGCCACTGAAGGTTAGTAAGGTTATCATCCTAACATATTATCTCCATAACTCATTTATGTAGCAGCATTGTGGTGGCCACGTGATGCATGGAAGTTTCAGCAAGGCCGTGAGCTGTAGCTCTAGCAGGGCAGGCATGCTCATGGATGTGATGTGCTCCAAGTCTATGGTGCAGAGCTGCCTACAGGAGATGGCATAGTAAGATGTGAGAAGTCTGTAAGCAACTGGGTAAAGAGCTAATCCCACAACTCAGTAATTCCCGACGGTCTCCTCTACAGTTACAGAAGCTCAGGGGCCATACAGGGAGAGTCCTTAGCGAACAGTATCATGCACCTTGTGTCAAGTGCTCCTGTGTCTAGACCTGCAAACACCGCCCTCCAGGATACCCCATACACTCATTCACATCAATCCCTTTCTACAATTTGCCTTGTCTAAACAACTTCTGAGTATATCATGCCACCTATACCTTGCTATCTCGAGCACTGCCTGTGCTGTGCTTACAGGTGATGACCCAAACTGAGTCCCACCGCCAGCGACTACTGCATGAAGCAGCAGCCAACTTGTGGTCCTGGGGAATCAAGGTGAAGAAAATCAAGGCCATCTACCACATTCTGAATTGCTGTAACATTGATGTCACCCAGCAGTGTGTCATTGCGGAGATCTGGTTCCCAGTGGCTGATACCAGCCGGATAAAAAAAGCTCTCCATCAGGGAATGGTAAGAGACCAACATTTTGGGTCCCTGAAGCTGTCGTGCAAATGGTGTTTTTTAGATATTGAGTGCATGTTCAGACTTCTTTCTGTTACTGTCATGTTGGGCTCCCTTTCTGTTTTAATTAAAGTTGAGGTTGTTGCATGATCACTTGTCCTCAGGGATTTTAAGGTCAGCATTAAATCTTAGCAGGTTTCTGATCAACCCACAAGAGTCAGCACTGCTGGCAGCTTTCCCTGGACAAATCAATAAAACAGAAAAAGGAAAACTCTGGGTATTAGAAAAAGGGTTGAGATATAACAGTCTTGAGCTCAGCTTTCATGTGTGTGCACACTTGGACATAGACCATGGAGCTGTGGGACCGATTCTTCTCTGCTAGCCACGTTGACTGTGTCTGTCCTTATTGTGATGTTTGCAGAAGCGCAGTGGCTCTACTATTGCCCCTATACTTACTGCCATACACACCAGGATGGCACCACCCACCTTCAACAGGACCAACAAGTTCACAGCTGGATTTCAGAACATTGTGGATGCATATGGTGTGGGCAACTACAGGGAGATGAACCCAGGTGAGAAACACTCACTTGCATGGACCTGACATGATAGAGCCAAAGTGAAGTCTTTGAGCTACAACGCTATCCTAAAGCATGCACTTATTGCTGATTGAGAAATGTAAACTATATTTTCTGCTGGTAAAAAGATAATACTGCTTGGTGCATAGGCATGGATTTCCTCAGGCAAAGAATTTGACTGTCGGTCTTCAGTGACTAATTGTGGCAGGAATAATGAACTACACAAATACATGTTGGGGAACAAACGATGGGATAGCAGCACTGAGGAACAGACCTAAGCTCACAAGGCAAATATAAGTCAGGCTTATGGTGCAGAGGCAAAAAAAACCCAAAAGGACCTGCAAAAATTGTGAGACAGTGGTAGGGAATCCCAAGGGGACCACTGAGAATGAAGAGAAACCTGGAGTGTTTCTGGTGGTAAAGCTAATTCTGCAGTAGATCTGACTGCCAGGTGAGAAGGACCATGGAGGCTTCTAAGGGAAGTAGCTGTGAGGAATGGTTCGGTGGGATGAACTTCTCTGCTGAGGTATTTTGCTTAGGAGAAGCTGAGCTTCTTGTCCTTTCCTTCCTGCAGCTCCATACACTATCATTACTTTCCCCTTTCTATTTGCGGTGATGTTTGGGGACTGTGGCCATGGTGCTGTCATGCTAGGATTTGCACTCTGGATGGTCATCAACGAGAAGAGCCTTCTGGCCCAGAAAAGCACTAATGAGGTGAGTACCAGGGAGGTGGAGCACCCTATCAGGCTATAAAAAAAGGTTCGTCATCCCCATTTGATAAAGGGAGCATCCAGCTTCCTGAAGGCTGAGTGGAGATCCTTCAAAGATGCTCACGAAGCAGAATTTTGGAAAATGATTCTGCGTAGTGCTACACAGAGACCTGGATGGGCTCAATGGACCCAGAGTTTTCTATAAATCATTTTATATATATAGATCAGCACGATCATGTGTCCTGTTGGCTGAGGCTCACCGTTTGATGGGACTGCAGGTACTTTTGTCACTGGCACTACCTTTTCCCCCTACAGATCTGGAACACCTTTTTCAGCGGGCGTTACCTGATCCTGCTCATGGGCATATTCTCCATGTACACTGGCTTCATCTACAATGACTGTTTCTCCAAATCATTCAATATCTTTGGCTCTTCCTGGCATGTCATCCCCATGTTTAGAAACAGCACTTGGAAGTAAGTGGCTCAGTGTGGGAAAAAAACACACCAAATGGAGCATGTAGGCTTTGAAAGAAACACACAGTAAATGCCTGTGTGGGGAAGGGAGGAATTCCCTTTTGTGGATGCAGTCCTGAATGAGTCACAGGTTTTGTCTGACAGACACAGACAACTCATTATAGAAATGGAACTGCAGAGTCCCCAGAAAGGTGCCAGTTTGTCCAGGCACTGATGTGCACAAGCATACGCAGGTGTCCAGGACTGATGCATAGAGAATTATCATTGTGATGGATACTGTCACAGACACGCACTCATGCACATGAGCCCAGGATAACAGTGCACAGAAAAGTTGGACTTAGTAAGGAACATAATGTGGTAGTCCTCAGAATATCTCACGTAAATATACCGTAAGCTTATACAGCAAGATTAAGATGCAAAGATCATTTCCCATTTCTCTTCTAGTAAGGAAGTGCTTCTGGAAAACACAGTGCTGCAGCTGGATCCAGCAGTCCCAGGGGTCTACTCTGGAAATCCATATCCTTTTGGAATAGATCCAGTAATTAATTTAAATTTCTCTAAGAAAATTTGTGTTTAAATCTTGTTTCTACCTATAAGGTACATCGGTAACTTCCTGCTCTCCCTCCTGAAGCTGCACTCTTTACTTCTTGATCTTTTCCTGTTCTTTAGAGGGTTGCTGTAATGCTTTTCTTTAACAAGCAAGAATATATATTGCTGACAGTTTTGCACAGGCAGCAGCAAGAAGGAACTTTGATTTTGCTGTAGAGTGGTCTTGTGCTGCAGTCTCCACTGTTACCAATCTGCTGGATTAAGTTTCCTCACTTAAGTATTTAACCCATTCCAGAGCTACTTCACAAGTTAGAAGGCAAAGTCCTGATTTCCATGCAGGCTATTTATCATGTAAAGTAAATGCCAGTATTGGTTAACTTATCCACATTTTTTTCTCTGTGTCCTATTTCCCTTTTCTTCCCATTTGCTTTTTATCTCTTGTTGAAATATAGTTGTTAACACGAAGCTTTCCTGCTTCACTCTTCATATCAGCCAGCTAACCTTTGTTCTGTGGGGTGCACTCTCATTTCAGTTGGTCACACAAAGAAACACTGGCATTCCCTAGTCTGTGGATTGATTGAACTTGTAGTAAGTTTTTCACAAAACCTTAAATCTGCCCAGGATGTATGCAGTGGAGTTCAGGAACTCACAATAGAGGAAGGTAGATTTTCAGTACATTGACGTGACACATCTCTAATTTAAATTAATCTGGGTTAGACTGTCTTTCAGCCTGGATGCTGCCTGCTTGGGAGTCTGGGAGCCCTGGCTGGGAGGGAGGAATGACTGAACAGGTGGTGGTGGGGAAGGGATGGACTGGAAAGCACCACCCCCAACATGGCTCTCTCTGTGAAAGTTATCCCTGTCATCTGCCTGGAAGGATGGATAGCTTTTTGTATTTTGCAAGTCCTGGCGGGATCTTGGAAAATAAAGTCACCCTGAAATGAGAAGTCTAGGTTGTCTCCTTCCATAGCCATAGGAGAGGCAAAGCATGCCAGACAAAGGCACATAAACTAATGTTTTGCCTTCAAATAATCCTGTCTGCCCTCCTGTCTGTGCAGGTACTACACCCAGTGTCTGAAAAGAGTTACCTATTTAGTATCTTTAGGGTCCCAAGACTTTGAGGTCTAGGAGGTTTCAGAAGGAAGTAGAAGGAACCCCAGAGTTCTGTAGCATAGAAAAAGCAGGACTGAAAAGAGGCACATGGTTATTCTTCTAACACAACTGAAAAATTACTGCAGAGAGGCAGGTGATAATCTGATCTCCTTGGCCAAAATGCTGGAATGAGCTGGTCTTTGGTCCAAACAAAAAGTTTGAACATGCTCTGCCCTCTGTGCTTCTCTGGTGAAGGTGGAACAAATTTCTGTAGGGCTAGGAAGGATTTTCTCATGTCTTCCCACCTAAGATAAAAGAGATTACTCAGCCCAGGGACAAGGAATGACACTGAAAAGATCTAGGTTGCGTTATCAACCTTTGCATTGGTTTCTGCAGAACTGAGGCAAGTCATTACATCATTTTAAATCGCTGCGATTTCCCTTGTTAAACAAGGATATTACTTCGTATCTTTTAGATGAGACACTTGCTGGAGTGAAAAGTATTGTAAGGAACACCTAGATTTCTGTTGCTTGTTTTCTTCTTACTAGAACCAGTAAGAGCAAACTGATGATGTCAAAGCCACAACTCCCACAGATCCATTATTGAACAAACACCTGAAAATCTTGTTCTTCTATCTCTCTTTTCTCCTTTTCCCAAAGATCTGGAACATTGCATCGAACAAGCTGACTTTCTCGAACTCCTACAAAATGAAGATGTCAGTTCTCATAGGGATTGTGCACATGATTTTTGGGGTGATACTCAGTCTCTTCAACCACATGTAAGTTTGTTTCACCAGCCCATTGCTGCAGCACACAAGTCCTTATCTCTAAACTAGTGTCCTTCACTCAGAGAAAGCCTCATATCTTGAAATGATGACTTGAATTTTGCCCTTTCCCCAGTGCCAGTAGAAATGCCCCACACACCGTCTGACTCACACCACTGATGGTACAGAGTGTTGAGTCCAAAGGCCAGAGGACAGCTGTCACATTGCAGATATTCCCTTAGATAAACTCACTTTTTCACTTTCTCTTTTATATTCTTGATTCTGCAGAAATACTAAAGTACACTAAATTAAAAATATATAACAACTTCCACTATTGATAACGTTTGTCTTGAAAGATAAACTCTTTTGTTCTGATCCAAAGCACACCAAAATCTTGTACAGCATGTGTGTGCATTTCTCCAGTGGATCTGTTAGTGTGTATGTCTGTATCTCTGCCTCTACGTTTTGGAATAACAATTAAGAAATGATAATAAGGTTGAGGGGTTGACACTACTGTCTTGGGAGACTCTCCAAAGCTGGAAGGTCTGTAGTGACCTTTAAGGATAGAAAGAGTTTGCAGATGACATAGAGGAGGACTGTCCCTACAGAATTGATTCTACACATGGTTCTGACCTTCTTCAGCATAGAATGTCTAAATTTGTAAAGTAGCCATTTTGTTAAAAAAAATGTTTTCATTTAAATGCATTCATTTTATGAGATGCTGAGATACTGTTGGGTCAAGCACAGAAACCTGAAGAATATGACAAAGCTTTTGTATTTAAGTAACACCTTTCATTTATAAGGACTGCAGTTACAGACTTCTTTCATGTCTAGTGATAGTGCATGTTTCTTAGGTTAGTTTCCACAGGCTAAATGGTGTACAGTACTGCCCTATTTGGGTAAACCCTGTATTAATACCGGCTGTATTAATTGTAGCTCTCTTTCTTGATTCTTTCCAGTTACTTCAAGAAATACATAAATATTATCCTTCAGTTCATTCCAGAAATGATTTTTATTGTCTCACTTTTTGGATACCTGGTCTTCATGATTATTTTCAAATGGTGTCATTTTGATGTCCACTCATCCCAAAGTGCACCAAGCATCCTCATCCACTTCATCAATATGTTTCTGTTCAATTACAGTGACACTTCAAATGCTCCCTTATATCTGCATCAGGTATGGTTCAAGCAGATTGAGTCAACAGTAGGTGGGTTTGGATTCACAGTGGACGTTGCAGAGAGTGAGCATAAAGATGGTGAACAGGCTCAGAAGCTCAGTCACATATGCCAGTCACATAAGAGAAGTTTGTTCTTCTGGTATTTGTGTTGGCCTTGTAGACAGGTAGGACAGATAAAGCCGTGAGGCAGAGGAAACATCATCCTTATTGTCATGCTTACAAGAATGGTGATGCAAGTTTAGATACTTCTGGGGAAAAAAGAAAGAAAGATGACCAGAGATACAAAGCTGAGTATTGCAAGTGTGCTGTCCTGAAGTCTTGGCACAATGTTTGAGACAAATTCCTTGATAATTTCTTATTTCTTCTTTGGAAAATTTAAGAACTTTATATATTCATCTGAAAAAGACAGAAGTAGCCAGAGGATTTTCTGGCTCTTTTTTTGTCAGAAATATCTCCTTTGGGGAGTTTGCTTAAAAAAAACCAAAAGCAAAAAACCCTCCTTCTTTCAAAGTAATCTCTTTTTTCTTTTTTTTTGCTTAGATTATGCATTTTTTTTTCTTGCTTAATTTTACATCAGCAGCACCAATGAAGAGTCTGCAAGAAAATGTTGCCTCTAGCCACATGTATGCTTCTACATCTATAAAGCTGCAGACTCTGGCACATCAATGTGAGCTCAGTTTTAGGGCTGTTTGGTGAGTCAGAGTTAGTAGAGAGTCCCAATCAGTTCCAAGTAATTGCACTAAGGCTGCAGGGGATTTGGGGAAAATACAGTTTTCCCAGCCTTCAAATGTCATTATATAACATTTTGCTTTGTAAAAACCCAACACCTTTCAAAAGTGGCTTATTTTTTTCTCATATTCCTATCCCTCTACCCTACCAGTAACTGTGCCATCCACCTGGCTAGTCTAAAAGCAAAGATTGTATGAGACTAACCATAAGGTGATCAGAGATCTCAGCTAGCTTTAAAAAAATGCAAAAATTGTAGTTTGGAGTTTTCTTTGGATGTCTTTGTTTTGTTTTTCTTAAAGTACAGACATTTATGATAGGACAGCAATAGGGATGGCATACTGCAACAAGAAAGCTTTATATTGTGGGGGCAATGTGTTATTCAAACCTGAAGCATGTGGATTCAAATCCTTTTTGGAATTGCAAATGGAGAGCAAAACCTGGATTCCCTGCTTTCCAGGGGAAGACTTCAATGACTTGGCTCTTACTGCAGCATTTCTACTTCGATCAAAGTAAGACAGACTGATTAGCTTCACCCAGAAGTTAGGACATTCACTTGGGACACTGGAGAATCAGGTTCAAGTCAGTAACACTGTGTTTTGGCAAGTTTACTCTTTCAAATATGAAAGCCTTTTATTTCCATGTGTCCAACCACATCTACCCGGCAGTACTCTCTGGAGCCTTAAGCAGCCTGCATTTATTTTCATGTCCTTACAAGCAAAGGAGACTCAACTGATACAGGGACTATATCTGTTGTATTAAAAAATACCATTTTATAGAATCAGGTTTCTAACCATAAATGCAGTTGGCTAAAGGAAATAAAATAACTTTTGCTTTTCTTGTTGTTTTGTCTTTTAGAAAGAAGTGCAGAGTTTCTTGGTCATATTTGCACTGATTGCTGTTCCCTGGATGCTCCTAATTAAACCTCTTGTCCTCCGAGCCAACCACCAGAAAGCACAGCGCATGGTAAGGAATGTGGATCATGCAAGGGAAGTTTGGTGCAGCAAAATCAAAGCTGAGGAGACAGAACCCAAAAAGTGTTTGCCGTGTTCTAATTATGCTTTTCTCTGGTCTCTGAATTTCTCCAGTGATTTCAAACTGCTTTATATCACATGTGCTGAGAGCATGTGTATGGACATTTGGCTGAGCCACCTAAGCGGGGAACAGGAGCTTTGCTCACAAGGTCATACTCTATTTGTTGCTAGTTAGGCTGACACTGAACTCTTTCAAGTATCACGTCCAAAACCAGCAAAGGTTTGGAAAGACTGAAGTGCTGGTAAAGCCAAGACAAGGCAAAGGGCTCAGTTCCTGGTCCACAACCATTAACTGCTGGTTGGGTGCTTTGTAGGAATGTGGCAATTATGATACTCCTGGCCTTGGAGATCAACACTGCTTGGAAGAGAGCCTTGATTTAAAAGCACTTGCCTGCTTTTCAGACGTGCTTTCTTCCCTAAGTGATTGTTTACATGTTAACAGACCTCTCCTTCCCATGGGCCCTGTGGTTTGCCCAGCTCCTCAGCATATAACCACGGCAGCTGCAGTTTCCCAGTTGCTCATTAATTCTCTCCTTTACTACGCTAACAGGTCTTTACTTGTCTGTCAGGATTTACTTCTTTTTATAGTTGGAGTTAGTGCTGGGAGTATCTTTTATAGGGCACAGATGTTTTCATTTGAAGAAAGAGATGCTGGTTGTGCTGCGTGACCTTTTCCAACCCAGTCACTTTTGACCTATAACTGAAAGCCAGGTCCCTGGGAGACCTTTGTGGCCCTGCCTCTGCACTGTAATTTCTTATTTTGTCATTCTTCTGGGATTTGGATGAAAGTTTGACACGGTTGTCTCCATCTCCTTCTTTTATGCTAGTAACATCTGACAGCTTTTCCCCACCTCCTATTATGCCCCTGTATTTCTGTTCCTAATTTTCATATGTTAGCTGTCTGATCACATCTAACATTTACCCAGATTTATATGTTTGCAACAAAACCTGTTCTCTATGCTGACATTCAGGTAAAGCAAAGATAAAGCGGGTGTGACAGTGATTACTGCTGCAATGGGAAACAATATGTTATCACGAGACCTTGCCCATGAAACCTGCTGGAAGCTATAAAGAGTGACAGGACAAAACCTGACAGAAGCTGTGAGGTCCATCTTTGGTTATACTGTATAATAGGACTGTTATATGGTTATAACCTAAAGCTATTCT
This sequence comes from Cuculus canorus, assembly GCF_017976375.1. Lineage (NCBI taxonomy): Eukaryota > Metazoa > Chordata > Aves > Cuculiformes > Cuculidae > Cuculus > Cuculus canorus. The sequence goes on from NC_071401.1 coordinate 149,246,754, forward strand.
TACACTGTACCGTCATTTCTGGAGTGAGGCTCAGATCAGGTTGTTCAGACCTCTAGAATAGGTTTGTAAAGAATGATTATCAAGAGAAGATGGGTTGTCATGAAGTTCCTGTCAATATAAAAGGAATTAGGAGGTATGAATTGTATTTCTGTCTGTAACCCTGCAACTGTGTGACCTTCATCAAGTCACCTGAACCTTTCAGCCTCCATTTCCCTTTCATTTGATGCTAATTCCTTAAATTTGCAGCCATCTAATTGAGATCATCTGCTTTAATGTGCCTCAGTTTTCTCATTTGCCAGAAGTGATGGTGGGTATAAAGGGTGCATGATGAGACTACAAACTAGCTCATATTAATTGGCATCACTGAAAAATGGTCTAGATTGGAAAATAGTTGAGTATTGTTAGCCATTCAGCAGTAGTATTCAGTTTCTGTGGTGACTGGCTATTGTTGAAATTGTCTTCATATTCATGGCATAGACCTTCATACGTTACCCATCAAGAGGTTATTGATGAAGTTCTGTGCCATGGTCTTCTTCATTTTGGTATCGATCTGCAGCATGACATAAAAGACATATTGCATTTTGTTTCTGAAAGATTCGTTCTCAAGATGTCTCAGGAAATCTTGGAGGTGAAAATGAGGTAGATGTTCCAGAGACCAATCATTCCAAGAAAGCTTCCCAGGGAGACCACAGTGGTGGCCATGGAGGACATGAGAATGATGATGAAGAGGTAAGAAAATACAGGCAGAAAATTGCTCAGACAGACACAGTAGTAGAAGACACAACGTCAAGCAGAAGCCTTTTACCTTTCTTTTAATAAGATACCAGGTCAAACTATTGCAACAGTTTGCATTTCCAGAATAAGCTTTGAATTTTTGCAGAATGAAATCCTCTGTATTTTTCCTTTAGTTTTTCCTGGTGAGGGCAGGCAGTCTTATAAACCTCAAGTTTTTACAATCCTCAAGCTTTTGTTTCCCCAGGGGAGGTTGTTTCACTTCCACATTGCACCCAGAGAAGGTCAAGCCTTCCCCAAGAGTCAGTGAGATTTCCTTCCTTTAAATTGCAAAGGAGCATTGAAAAGTTGGCAGCCTGCAGTGTTGGCTGGGAGACAAATTTTCCTTTGGCAGGTATTGTCAAGGGCTTCTGCAGTATGCAGCAACGTAGTTAGAAAAGTGACACAATTGTTCATAATGTTTGGGGGTCAAACAATATTGAGTGTAGATATTGCTGACTCTTCTCAGTCACAGGGAATCTTCACAGTCTTAGAAGATATGTTTATTCAGTGCTGTCTCCCCAAATGTGTATACCAATAAGCAGATACTCTGAGAAACCCTGTTTTATGTAAGAATTCCTGTTTCTACAGAAATCACAAAGATTAGTAGTGATTGGATTGCCATCTTATTCCAGATTTGAAATTTTAGGACTGGAATACAAGCTGTTTCCTGAATATTTGTTTCTCACTGGAATTTTATTTCTCCAGGGAGAATGTATGGGAAGACGGTAGAGAACTGACAGTTTTCAAAGCAGTCTTTTTGTCTGGGAACTATCTGTATGTTGCTTCAGGACATATCAAGAAAAAGGGAGGAGCATGGAGAGCTTTTGGTGGAGTGTTGCTCTGATAACCAGGAAGCCCTGAATTAAGAACTAATAAAATGTGTTTGGTTTTATATTGTTTCAGTTCAATTTTGGAGACATATTTGTACATCAAGCTATCCACACCATTGAATACTGCCTTGGCTGCATCTCCAACACAGCATCCTATTTGCGGCTCTGGGCACTGAGCTTAGCCCATGCACGTGAGTGACTGTCCCTTGTTAGTTATTTCTCCATCAACTCCATGCTGATCACTGCTTCTGTCAGTGTTTGATTATTGTTCATTAATTTCTTCATGAAGTCGAAGTTCTCCTAGTTCTCCTTGTGGACATGTGTTTCAGAATGTTTTTCTTTAAATCAGATTAATCCGAGCATTTTGTGGTGGCCATCTCAGTTTTCAGTAGTGATCCCTGGCAGCTCCTAACTGGAACCCATTTCCCACATTGCTCTGTAGGTGCCTCTCTGGAATAGTCCTCGTGGTGTGTGGCACTGTGGGAGGTGTGGTCCCAATGAGTAGCCTGGTCCACAGAGGTAAAGACAGTATGGAAACCATAGCTTCATTTCCCAGGAGGCATTTGCTATAGTCTTAGCGTATGCAGATGAATGTCAAAATGACTTGAAACAGTTATTTTGATTTGGTTCAGCAAACTCAAAACAAAAGTTTTAGTTAAAGCATTCCTGGAACTTGCCATTTTCACTGGGATTTTTTGCAGCACCATTTAGTGGAACCTTATATTCCATGAGAAATATAGTGTTTCGGTGTTTTGATTTAAGATTAGAAAAAAAAAAGGCTTAAATACTAGAAATTGCCTCAGGCTGGAGCTTCAGGATTTTCAATGACTTCAATTTTTCTGAAATGTTTTTTATTAATATTGCTGTACTGCCTCTGGCTAGGAGTTACACCTGCCTTTAAGAACTGGGCACACCAAAAGAGAAAACAAGAGGAGAGTGCATGCCATGGATTGACAGGGGTTAGCTGTACATCTTGACGCAGAAATGAGCTTAGTAGGAGTTGAGTGGAAGTTAATGTACATTAGCTTTCCAGAGAGGACAGATATCTAAATGTAGTCCTAGGTGTTGTATCAAAATTCTGCCTGAAAAAACATCATATTCCTTTGCAGGCCTTATGAAGTGGAATTGACAGGAGTTTTTCCTGATGGCAGAAATTGCAGGGGATTCCTTGCATCTGTTGTCACCTAAACAGGTCGTTGAATCTGAATATGGCTCAAGGACCAATGACTGGCAAAATGGAAGGCTGAAATAGTGGCCAGTGTCTCTGGATGGAAAAAAGCTGGGCTAAGTCCTTGCTTTGCCTGTATCACAAGAGGAAAATTGCTGAGTCCTGAATCTACCCTGTCTGACTGGGACAGTTAAGTTAGCAGTATGCTATTGAGCTGACAGGACATATCAGATATACCACTGCTGTGAATGTTGATGTGAACCTGTGCAGGAAAAAGAAATATTTAAGACCATGCAAATAACCTGCACATTAATACAGACTGCCATGGGTGCGACCAGCCATTTTTCCACCACAGCTTCTCCATGACACCTTAAGAGTAGTGGTTTGCAGAATAAATAGGAATTACGTGTCTCCCGTGGGTCTTTGCTAGCATCGACCAGTACAGCTTGTAACCTAATCTATACATGTACTGACCATGTCAATCGATCATGTTCACTGGGATTTAGCAGCAGGCAGTCCTAGAAGGCTCTGCATACTGCCTATCTGCTATGTTAAAGAAGTGCAAATTAAACAGATGACTGTATCATGCTAGGGTAATAGCAGTCCTGGTAAGGTGCTTGCATGGATTTATGATACAAAGCCAAGCCAAAACATCACTATCAGCTTCTAACACAGTGAAGAGGAGTGATGGAAAACAATCTGCATCCACTTCCCTTCTCCATTCATCATGGAGAGGCAGGTTGGCCATACACGATTACTGTTATGCAAACTCTACTGTCATGTACACGACTACTGTCATGTACATTTTATCCTAGGCCAACTCATCTAACTGGGAAAAATGTTTGAGTTGCCAGACTGCACATTGTGTTTGTCCATAGCTACTGCTCAACACTGTTTTCCCTTTATTTCCTTTGCAGAGCTGTCAGAGGTGCTCTGGACCATGGTGATGCACAATGGGTTGAACAACAGCAGCTTTTCAGGCCTCATCATCGTCTTCATCATCTTTGCAGCATTTGCAGTGCTGACAGTAGCCATCCTGCTTATCATGGAGGGGCTTTCAGCCTTTCTGCATGCCTTGCGTCTGCACTGGTAAGTGGCGTGGTCTTTTGGAGGTTTTCCTGGAGCAGTCTTTAAGAAAGATCAGGTTGTGGAAACAGGTGGCCTCACCAGCAGATGTTAGACACGCTGCAGTAGTATCTGTGCATTAGGACATCAGTCTCCTATGGCAAATGAAGCAAGGGAGAGTCCTCCAAAGGGTGGTCAGAGATCCCTACCCCGTCTCTGAGCTGCTCACTGGAGCAACCTGCTTTTCCTCCTCCGCATGTGGCAAACGACAGTCTGCAGCTCTGCTTTGGTAAACATGCAGAGCCACTGTGGCCACCTCAACCTGTATGATAAGGCCTGAAGGCACAGCCGCTCCGCTGGTTGTGTATCTCGTGTAGGGTTTCTGTCAAACAAGACAGCTGGGGATTACTTACAGGAGTACGAGTTTGGCTGAAGCAGCAAAACCTGATGAAATCCTGTGATGGCATTTGTGCCATTAGCCCAGGTTGAGGTCCAGACTGTGGCAAACCAGTTTCAAGTTAGCCTGTGCATGCCTTAAATAGGCATCAGTCCAGGCAAGGACAGCAGTGCGGACGCACCATCAGGCTAGCATGTAAAGAAAAACCAAGGTAACAAATTGCCATTTACTACCAATGTAACTTGGTATCCTGCCTGAATACCCAAGCTGTGGCATTTTTTACCATGTAACATCCTTCCACAAACAACAAATGCTGCCAAAACAAACCATAGTGTAGTTGCTTGTCATTGTGCAGGGAGGGCGAGATGTCTGCTTCCCACCAAAGCACACAACCAGGAGGTGGTTATACCAGCTCTTAGAGCTGCTAGAAGCAGTATAGTGGGCAGGCAAGGTCCTACCAGCTGGCCTTACAAGGAGCATTTCCAGGTTGACTGGTGGAAATTCAAACTGATACATGCTGGGTTGCTCCCTGGGCTGTCTGTGTCTCACTGCTGGCACCAGAAGGAACCTACATTCATGGGTCAGAGACCACCAGTGTCGCTTCCCTTTTCCTGTGGGTGACACATTTCAGCCCCTCGGATAGCCATAGGTCCTGCCTGTGGACAGCACTAACGCTCCCTCTTCTCCTCCCTAGGGTGGAGTTCCAGAACAAGTTCTATGTGGGAGCCGGGTACAAGTTTTCTCCATTCTCTTTCAAGCACATCATTGATGGCACTGCAGAAGAGTAAAGCCAGTGCATCGCTGCTTCAGTCCTCAAACCAGACTCTTTTTTTTTCTTGTGGCCACTCACCCACAGAGTGGAGTATATGGGATGAAACAGAATGGGATGTGGCCCTTGAAAGAAGAGCAGAAGGAAATGTCTTAGCTATATTCACATATACTGCTGTATCAGCTGAGAACTGAACTACATTGGTTTGGTTGACTGGACCCCTGGCTGAGTATCTCCACTGATACCTTTGCCAGGTACTTGGTCCTCAGTATTTGATTGGGTCAGCTGCATACTGCTTGGTTGAAAAGAGGAGATGCAGCATTTGAACTAAATTGGTTATTAATAATCAGCTCACATACGTTTTGCTCCATTTACTGCCTTGTCTTTGTGGCGCATTTCTTTCTGAGGAAAATATGTTTTGGCTGTTGTTTCAAGCTGTGGTTGATCATATGACAGTGATTAAGTCCCTTATAAGACTGCAGCCCTTCATTTAGCACACAACACAAACCAGCTCAAAGACAGATCATATTGCAGTCTTGCAATTTTCTACATTCTTTACTACAACAACCCTTTTTAAATCTGATTTGCTCCAGGGCTTGACAGCACTGCATTATAGAAGTTTGCACATGTCATCACTTAACAAAAGGGTTAGTTTTGAGCTGTGCAAACAAAAGAGTGTGCCAGTTTCCACACTGGCAGCCAATTTATTTCTATTAACTTGTTTCTCAGTGAAGACTTACGATGACTCCCCTTGTGCTGTATTTTTCAAGATGGATTGTTAAAGCAAACTGTGTAGGAATGCTAATACCTAATGAACAGAATGAAGAGAGGTATCAAAATGGCTGAGATTAATTTGAAGTATTGATATATAATGATCTTTTCTAAACATTCATTAATCACTAGTCTTGCAAATTGAATAGTGTTAATCACAAGAGGCTATTATTTTTTAACTACAGAAGATGTAAAATTCCTACACAGCACACCAATGGATTTGGAGGCAACTCTGCTCCCTTCCATGGGGTGTGACCAAACAAGCCCTGTTTTCAAACCTCACACCCCTGTTATCCAGCTCCACCAAAGAAACCCACCTGGGATTGTTTCCAGCAGGATATGCAGTGGAAGAGTTATCGTCAGCAGTGAGCCTGTGGTATCCAGGCTTGAAAGCTATCTTTCTGCTACAGTGACCAAGGAGAAAATACAGCCACAGGCAAAGCAGTTGTTACACTTTTTTCCTTGTGACCTCAAGAAGCCACACTGGTGTCAGGCACCACTTACCAACAGAACTATGACTGTTTTTCCCTTTTAACCACAGCTTGAGTTTGAAGCAGCAGCTGGAGCTGAGAAAGGAGGGTACAGGAGTGTGTCCATGACCCACATGTGGACTTGTGTCACCATTTCTTTAGGCATGGGTAACCTACACTACAGAAAAAAACCCGCACAGATATGAATGCAGCTGGTGTCACAATTGTTCAGCATATTCACTTCACTTTTGTTTCTTCCTTCCAGCCTATTTTGTTTATTCCTACTCAGGAGAAAATATGTCTTGAAGCAAGAAAGGCAAACTAGTTTAATGCATTACCAAACACAGCGAAACCAATTTGCCTTATGAAACAGCGGGCGGATTTTCTGCGTAAACACATATTTTATCTTTACTGCACCCTTCCATGTAATTGCAATGTAACTGAGAAGGTGATTACTTGAAACAGAATATCTGTTCCTTTTAGAGCTTCTTGGTGTTTTGCTTTTTGTCTGAGGTTTACATTTTAAGCAAGGAAAACAAGTTATCCTGTGAATACTGCAGGTGACAAGATGTTCTGTTGTTTGCTGTACCAAACAGTGATTCAAACATTTGGTTTAATTCTGTATTCAGCTCTCCATTTCTCTGTGTAACTGAATATCCTGAGCATTTGTGGAACAGGGATGGCACTTCCCCACTCCACAAGAGGACCAAACCCTCTTATAATCAGGGAGCATTCACATGAAATATTGCTGAGAGGCAGCATTGTTAAACACTTTGAGGAGAGCTCTGGCTTTCATCTGGGTTGGTTTTAAGACTCTAGAAGTGTTCCAGAGAGTGCCTTGTTTTTAAAAAGTTTTTTTCCAGAAGATAAGGGGGATTTTGCTGCTGAGCAGTGAGTGCCTCTTCCTCTGCACAGCTGTTAAGTTGATTTGGACCATGTTTTCTAGATGATTCTGTGAATCTGGCCACCAGATATAGTCAGATCCAGTCAGATCCAGCAAAGACCACTGTTACAGACTAGTAGACCTTGGTACAATACCCTGGTGTCTTTTACCTGGACTTTACCCGTTGCTGCAGGAGATGTGATTTGTAATTACTTGACTAGGAACTCTTCCAAAGCCAGGAGCTGACCATGCTACTCCAGGATGGGCTTGGGATCAGTGCCTAGGGAGGAATGGGTGCTTTTGGATTGAAAGATCATCTCATTACTAGGAAAATGTTTCTTTCTGAGAACAGTAGACGTGCGTTTTATAATTTTGTAGCAAATTAAAATAAAAAACCTCAGTGAATGACCATGGGAAAGCGATAACAAAGTCAGTCAAAATGGTTTCATTTACTCACACTCATTCTCTCCTGGATTTTTTTTATTCCTTCTCACAAGAGCCATATCTATTTGTGGCCAGGACTTCCTGCCAGGATGACTTTGGTGATGTGGAAGATGAGGAAGACCAGGTATTGAGTTCTTGTCCAGTCTCTCAGTTGTGATGAACTAGTTCTTCAACTGAGCTTTCATAAACATCAGAACTCAACAGTTTCTTGGAGCCTGACCTCTGGCTCTTGCAGCAAACAGCACTTTCCACAGTGTTTATCCATATGATGTCCTTGGCCAGCATGGAGACCTTTCTTCTCACCCTCATTCTTTTGTTTCTCCTGGAGATTTCACACATGTATGCATTTCCATTCATGCTTCACTCTGATCAGTCTTCGCATTTCTGTGGCAAATAACTAAAATATCATGAGGTGTTTAGTATCCTTTTATTCGAATCCAAATACCTGGGCCTGAAAACGCATCTCTATGGCTGAGAATTTCACTTTTATTTTGGTCATTTTTTCTTTCTGTGCTGGGAAGCTGGAATGCCAAAACAGCTGCACTCTCCAGTGATTACATGCATACTGTCTGGGTTTTTGTGATGAAAACATAATGATATGGATCTGGCAGCCTGGATCATGCATCTCATTCAGCAGATGTTGATAATAGCTGTGGCTGAATATTAACTATTATTAAGAAGATGTAAAAGGAGACTGTGAAATAGCGTAAGTTGGCTGGTAGCAAATGTCTTCCTGTTGCTTGCAGGCATGAGATTCTGCATGGGAGTTCAACACTTTGATAGAACTATTGCAACACTTCTGTCAGCTCAATGTATGTATTTCAAAACAGAAGGATTTGGGGAACACTCATGAGAGAGAGACAAAAAATGTCCCAGCATCCTCACTGGCCTTCATCAGTGCCAACACATTTCAGGAGTAAAGCTTGATGTATGCACTGCCAGTCAATAGCACATACCTATTGCAGCTCAGATTCACTGGCCAGCACAACTTGTAGCACTGAGATTTGCTGCACGATAAGGTTGGGATCACTGTGGCAGTTTAAGCTGCAAATGCTCCCTGCAGCTTAGTACTTGGTCAGGAAGCAGATGAACAAGGCTCCCTCTTTTCATGGTGTTGGCACCTCAGTTGGCTTTATCTGTCCAACAGGGGGCTGATGGCTGCAGTGCCCAGGCACTGCTCATGGCTTTGCAGAAGATGGCAAAGGCACATTCCATGGGCACTGGTGCTGCAAGACCTGTCCTCAAAACCTGTCAGCTGAAGTCTTGCTGGTGTTGCAGTAGGGATACCTCCGTAGCATCGTCCCTTTATCCCCTTGGGGTCATTCCACAAGAAGGGATGGGCAAGCACCATCACCTGTGATGGGTAGCCCATGTGGAGTACCTGTGGGTACCATGGAATCAGCATAGATGAACACTGGTGCACCCAACCTGCAGCACCTACTCTGGGAGGGTGGAGGCAGGTGGAGAGGAACCCGCCTCTGCTCAGAAAGGAGGAAACCTGACCCCCGGAAGCTGGATCCCAAACCCATAGCACTGCCAACACTGTAAATAGAACATAAGTGAAAGAGACAGTCAGAAAAGAAGAAAGGTCTGTTCCTTTGTGCCCGAGCCACTGCAGAGGTAAGAAAGTTTCATTCAAAAAAAAAAGAATAGAAAAATAAAAATATTTAGTCAGCATTTGCTTAATAGATGGGGTATCTGATCATTTGTATGTTACGTGCAGAAGCTCTCTGCTTTACTGACAAAATTCCCAGCTGGTCTTAGGTGCAGCATTGCATATTGTGTGTCCTTTATGGCCTCGCAGCCCTCCAGTGTAAGGTCACAGCATCCTTTCACTGGGTCCCAGCAGCAGTTTCACTGTGCTCTCTATTGCCCATTTTGGATGGAGGGTCTGTATTTTCCTTGCCAGAAGCAGCTTTGTCACTACTGTTCTTTTGGCTCCTGTAACTGGCATTTAGTAGTTTCAGTGGGATTTACAGATAGCAGAAAACTTCTGACTCTCCAAAGTGGCATGATAGACATTAGCTACCCCATCAAGGCAAACAGGGTTGCAAAGGTTTGGGATGAGTAAACCATGGTTTTGGTAGGAACTGTTAGGAAGTTTACTGGTGCTGCATCTAAATCTCTTGTCTTTTGGACATAAATGACCAGTGTGTACAGTGCCAGGGACTCATCTGCTAGTGGCTTCTTGCCTGCTTATGGATGAATGAATTTTGCACCAGCTTCTCCAATGCCTGGACAGAGGGGGGATACAGGAACCTGCACAGATTTCTGGTGTTATTTGAGATGCTGGAGCAGGAATCTCACCTGTTGCTATTTGAGAGCAGCGTGGGTCTCTCATAGGTGTTATCTGCTATCCTGATGCTTCTGGGACTGTCTTGGCTACTGTAGGGTGTTGAAGGTGGCACTGCACCACTCTGCTTGAGCACCTGAGCCTCACCAGGGCCCTACACAGCAATACCAGGGAATGGGGTTGTCTCTCCTTTTCTGGAAGAGCTGCAGCACTTCTATAATGGTGATTCAGAGGAGATGAGTGTCAGTGAAACACTCCCATCACCTCTCAGCAAAAACTGGCGGAGTATCCCAGCATCAGGATGTGTGGGCAAGGGCCTTGGGCTTCATCCTTGTCCTTACGTACACCCTGGCCTGGCTTACTGGTGCCCTGAGGTGTGCATGCTGCAGGCTGTGGAGAGTGGCCTTTAACCAAATACAGGTGTGATGTGGCAGCTTAGGGAAGAATGTGTTTTCAGGTCTCTGATCATAAAGGAACAGAAATGGACAAAAGCGAGTCCCCAGATTTTGTTATTGCAAAGCCCTTCAGAATTCAGACGCACAGTAAAGCTTTACCTCTTTTCGTGGGCTCCTCCAAGCACCTTGTTTGGCTGCTTTTGAGCTTGTACCACTTGGAAACGGTCCCTAGCTGGTGGCCAGCAAGGTCAGCCGGTGACACTGTGTACTGCCAGCAGCTGTGGCTGCCTGTGAGAACACTGCTGAGACTAAGTTGTAAGCAAAATCCTACACAGCCTCCTGGATACTGAACTGTAATGATCTGCAACAGCAAGGTCAGTATATGCAACCCAACTGACTAATCTGCCATTAAACCCATAACGACATCCTTATAATGTTTTCAAGGTAACCAGCCTGGCAGTACTGTAACTCCATAGTCTCCATGTTCATGCTGCCCTCTATCTCAGCTGGATTTTATATCTTTCGTTAGATGCTGTTGGTCATTAATTCCTTCAAGCTCTTACTGCATCGTCCCTGATCACTGCTGGGTGGTTGTAAGTACTGCCTGGGCCAAGTCCAGCAACCCTGAAGGCAGGTAGTCAAAGCAGAGGGTGTCATCAAACTTAAGATGGGTTGTGCCCCCTGCCCCAGTGTCTGAGCATTCACTCGACGATACAGCTTGTGAGGTAAAGCAAGTGATGTGCTTAATCCTTGCCCTGTAATTAAGACGAACTTTTCTGACCAAGAAAAGCAGCTGTGATCAGACCAAAGGATCTAATGCTGAAAAAGAGAAATACCAGCAAAGGAAGCCAGTTCTCCTCTCTTGCAATTCAGAACACCTGGGTGTGTTTCTTGCTGGCCTGAGACGGTGGGGATAAGTGTGGTGGGGGGTGGGGATGAGGGAGAGCATCAGGTTTGCACAGGGAAGCACCATGGTGCATGCAAGGTGCAGGCTGAGTGAGGAGGAGTTCAGTTCTTGCCTCTTGCTAGCCTTGCCATCCCAGGGCAGCTGAGGTTAGGGGAGCAGGCTCGGCCACCCAGCTCCTTGGCACAGCGGTTCCTACCCACTGGCTGAGCAATTAGGGTGCAGCCCTTCTGCCAGTCATTCAACCCCAGTTCCCAAGGGTTAGCAATTTCTGCTTCCCTCAGGGGCAACCTGCTGCCTATTTGCCATGTTAAAGAAGTGCAAATTAAACTGATGACTGTATCATGCTAGAGTAACAGCAGTCCTGGTATTGTGCTTGCATGGATTTGTGATACAAAGCCAAGCCAACGCATGACCATCAGCTTCTAATACAGGGAAGAGGAGCAATGGAAAACTATATTCACTTTCCTTCCCAGTTCATCTTGGAGATAAAGGATGGTTATACACAATTAATCTTATGTACATTTTACTGTCATGTACATGATTACTGTCATGCCTTGGTTCTTGGAGATGCAGCACCTTTTGGCTGCTTCTGTATTTCATTCACCTCTGGGATGGGTAAGTCACCACCACTCTCTTGTATTAACAGATCTCCAGTCTTCCCTAAGGCAGTCCCTGGACTTCCCATAAAAAGATCCAGTGCAATGTGCTGATTTCTGTCAGTTCAACTATCTTATGAAGTATCTACGTATTTTCCACCAAAACAACTATGGGAAGGGAAAACTCCCAGTAGTTGCCTGAAGGAAGTTGAAGAGAAGTTGATTTGCTGGTTTATTGCTTAGATGACTTTGTGATTGTTCAGAGGTTTCACAGTTAAATCCCAACCTTACTCGACAGTAACAGTGGACCCCAGGAGAAGCTGAGATGGCCACTGCACCGAAAGAGGCAGAAAATGCTGTTGGCTTGGAGGAAATCCACATGGAGAGACAAGAACCCCCAAAAGGTGGGTTTGAATTGGCAGGACTAGAAACTTGGGTCCTTGTTTAGCTGTGGTAGGGAGAGGATCCCCAGTCCTGGCACTCCAGTTACTCCCTTTCCTATCACAGCTACCAGGCTGGTGGCTGCTACCTATGATGGTGAGAAGAGCTGGCTGGCTTGATTTTTCTTAGACCTCTGCTTTGTGTAAATATTTTATTATATTGGTAATTCTAGGATTATTTTATTTTGGATTTTTTTATATCTATGTCAAAAGCATTTTAAAGTGAAAAAAAAATTGTAGAAAACCATTTGAAAAAGTCCTACATTTGCGAAAAAAACCCCAAATTGATGAAATTCTGCAATAAGTTCTGCTCTTTTTCAGAGGTAATGTTGATGGATTTGAGATTACTTTTTGGGAGATAAATGTACTGGCAGAAAAATTTACACAGCTCTGACTTTACCTAAAAAAGAGCTTAGAAGTGTATATATATGAAGACTTTCTTACAGGTCTGTTTATAAAGCCATCTCAGCCTTGATCTTGAAATGCTTTGTTTGCTTCTGAAATGGGTGGGGAAAGTGAGGAACAAAGGCTTAGGAGATGAAAATGAGCCCAGTGCTCCCGGCTGGGCTCATCTTGCAGGACTGGGGCTGGAGCAGCCCCCAGCTCATACTGCCCATGCTGGGGGTGGGGGGGGATAACCTGGGGGTGCAGAGGGACTGAGCCTCACAGCAGCTTGGGCAGGGGAAAGGAGCAAACCGTTACCCAGATGCAGTCCAAGCTATGGGTTTATGAAGCAACTGGGATAACTCAGCACAAGGCTGTGCTTCCCTCATGCCCAGTCTGCCCTTTTGGCTGCTGGCTGCTGCTTCAGCAAACACCTGACATGCCCAGCCACCAGTGTGCCCAGGCATGGTCAGAGGACACACAACTGGTAGGTTTTTCCACATTTGTTCATGGTGCAATCCCACAGTAGCATAAAAAACATTGATATTTCACAAAGAGGAGGCACTATTTGACTGCTCACATTTTTTTTCCTCTCTTTCTCTCTCTTTGGTGTTCAGGGCAGAAGACGTTTACAGTGGAAGAAGCTGTGGAAACCATTGGGTTTGGGAGGTTCCATATTGTACTTTTCCTGATCATGGGCAGCACTGGGGTAGGTATCTGAAGCCATCTGCACGGACTCAAAAACCCCCACTGTTCTCATTTTCCTTATTACTCTGTAATGACATCCATGGGCACATATTGCAGCCTATTTTTTTTCACACATACCTTCTCAAGCAGGATTTCTGCTGTTGTAAGCTTTGGCCAAAATAGATATTTATGAAAACTGATATCAGACCTATTTCAGGGCAAAGCCAAACAGGTTGGCCCAGAGCATCCTGGCCTGGCCCCTGCCCTGGAACACGATCCCACAGGGCAGTACTGGCAGGGCAAGTCTTCAACAGCACCTGAGGGTTAGGTTCAGTCCCCAAACAGCATTTTTCATGCCATTCCTGGGGCACCCAAACTCTGTGTGATCTGGCACAGGAGGGCTGCTATCTTCTCACTCTTGGCTATCTGAAAACCTTTCTAAGTGATAGAGTCTTGGGTTAATGGTGTGTATGGTTTCTGAACTGGGGCAAAAGCCTGAAGCCAGGCTGGGTTAAAGATGCAGTGGGGATGTATCCATGAGAAACATTGCAGTTGAGATACAAAAGCCTCTAGCTATGTGTAAACGAGATTCATTTCTTAACTGAAGCCAGCTGTTGGGGCAAACAGCCAAAGGAACAATGAAGTTTTTAATCAAAAACAGTTTTTAAGAGGTCATCTTTGTGTTAGATGCTGAATTCGCAGCCAGGTACCTAACCAAGCAGTTTTGCTTCCACTAGCACAGCTAAGTAAGTCTCCTCTGCAAAGGATAACTCTTTCCAGCCTTCCTACATACACAGTGTATCTAGACACCCACTCTCTAGGTGCACCTTTCTCCCCTCCTTTCTCTGTTTCCAAGTGCTCGTCTTCCAGGTCAGGCACAGGGCTCAGACCACAACAGAGGCACCACAGCTTCTCAGGGCTGTTCTGACATGTCAGGACTGCCATGGCTGAAGGATTGAGGGAATTTCCCCTGTGGGCTCCTTGTGGTTTCCTTTCTTGCTAACAAGCACACTCATTCCAAAGGTGGCTGAAGCCATGGAAATCATGCTAATAGCTGTTGTGTCCCCTCTCATCCGATGTGAGTGGCAGCTTCAAGACTGGCAGGTGGCTTTAGTGACAACGGTGAGTGACTATTGTTCCCTCTATGCAGGTCATCTACCATGTGGTCATTGTCAGGCGCACCACCACAGGCTTTGTAAAGTACATTTCCCAGCAGACTAAGTAAATTCCTAGGGCATCCTCTCAGGGACAAGAACAGTACAACAACTGTAGAAAACCAGAAAGCAAGCTGACATGATCACATGTCCGTGCCCAAAGCTGTAATGCCCAAACATGCCTCTGTTTCCATATTCATATTTGATGTCCTTGTCATCCAACCCCAGCTTTGAAGGTTGAAGAAGAGAGAGCTTACAGGGAGGAAGTCAACCCACTCATGGTTTGGGGCACTGCAGTTCATCCTGCTGCTCAGAAAGCATTTAACCCACCCACAGTTCAATGAGTAGAGCTGTCTGGTGCTGCCAGGACCAAGCCTTCCACAGCTGTGTTTCAATTCTCCTTAGATGGTGTTTTTTGGCTACATGGTCTTCAGCATAGTTCTCGGGCTTCTGGCCGACAGGTATGGCCGCTGGAAGGTGAGTGAGTACCAGGGGCTGCAAGTCCTTTCCCTGAGCCTCACAGGAGGCATGCATCTGGCTAAAGCCCGTGGCTTGATGACCCTAATTTTTCTTCTTTTGCAGATTCTGCTGCTTTCATTCCTCTGGGCAGCTTATTTCTCCCTGCTGACCTCGTTTGCTCCATCCTACATCTGGTTCGTGTTCCTGCGGGCCATGGTAGGCGGTGGTGTGTCAGGCCATGCACAAGGGTAAGGTCACGCTTCACATCCTGTGGCATGGGTAGCAGCAAGCCAGCCTTCAAGGGGAGGTTAGCAGAGGCAACTGTGGACCCAGAGGGGCTGAGTTCCCAGTTTTACAGCAAGAAGGGCCCTTCAGCTCATTTTGGCTGAGCCTGGCAGAGCGCCCGGTTTCCCTTGCACTGAGCCTGATAAGCTGTGGCTGCATAGTGACCTGGGGGAGGCAGCGGGAGAGGGGCCTCCACAGGGGCTGGAAGTGGAAAGGGGAGCAAATTCCCACATCACTTTAAAAGAAAACGTTGTTCTGTAATTTCACTGAATCCTGGTTGATCGACCTAAATTGCAGTTCCCAAGGACTCCCAAGCCCTGGAATAGAGAGGGCAGCTGGTTTATGTTAAACCAATGACGGAGGGGTTATTAAGCACATATATTATAAAAACAATTAGACAGGTAACAGATGAGCAAAGGCTGCTTCCTCATAAGAAAGTCACAACTCTGCTTAAGTAAAAAATTCTTCTTGAACTGATGTAAAACATTCCTACTTGAAACTTTTTGCCCTGTTGGGATGGAAAGAGGGATAGGAAGGAGGAGAGGGGAAACGCACAACATTAATAACCAATACACTGGGTGCTTTGCAAAAGAAACTATTTCTTTCAGCTCTCTCAGGGAAACAAATACAACATTTTGGCATCTTCCATGGTTCCTAGAAACCTGGTTGCTGACAACGCAGAAGCCCAAAGCCAGTCAAGTTGACCCGATAGCCCTTCCTCAAAGCGAAAAATGGGGAGCAGATGGATGCTATTGGGTGGATGAAGTGCTGTGCGCCTGGACTGCGCATCCGCAGTCCAGGATTGCAAGAGGGCCCAGGTTCTTGGCCCCAGAAGCTGCTAATGAGCAGGGCAAATTGCGTATTTTGTAAGATGCTCCATTAGCTGAGACAGAAAAAGCCACCGTGGTTTTATACTCCCTCTCCCTCTTTCCAGCCAAGGCGCAACTCACACCTCTGAGCTTGAGAGATGCCAGAGGGATCTGGGGAGGGGCTTGCCACCCATTCGATACAATATGGAAAGGAGCATTTTCTTTATTTAATGAAAAGACTTAACGGTTGTCCACTTGTGGAAACATACTCTGCCCCTGTTCTGAGACCTCAGTCACCCCACAGGACCTTCTCTTTTTTTTTTTGGCGTGCAGACTGCTGTGTTTACCTGCCTGTATCATGCAGACATGGTCTGGAGGACATTCATGCTGTACACCTCCCTTGCACATAATTTGGTGCTGCCTAAGTGAAAGCCGTATTGAGCAGGGTTTCCCTCATCTCTAGGTGCTCAGTAGTGGAAGAGGAATGGTGCTCTATCCATGGGCAGCAACGTCCAGCACTGACTGAGCTGTCCTGAACTGCTACTTGATTAGTATAGAAATTCTGTTTGTTGCTATATTTCTGCCTTTTTTATATCCTTTTTTTTGCTAGGCTTATCATAAAAACTGAATTTTTGCCCACCCAATACCGAGGATATATGTTGCCCTTATCCCAGGTAAGAATGTGCATGTTATTTTTGATTCTAGTCGCAAATCCCAAAAGGTTTGCCCTGCCTCTGTTTGGAAGCCAGGTCTCCAGCACATCAGCCTTTCTCTCAGAGTATTCTGATTTATGTGGATCCGAGTGAGTGCCTGCTGCCTTCTGCACCCCAGAGCCAGTGGTGTGTCCGGGTGGTCAAGAAGGCCAATGGCATCTTGGCTTCTATCAGAAATGGTGTGACCAGCAGGTCCAGGGAGGTTATTCTCCCTCTGTACTCGGCACTGGTGAGACTGCACCTCGAATACCATGTTCAGTTCTGGATCCCTCACCACAAGAAGGATGTTGAGGCTTTGGAGTGTGTCCAGAGAAGTGCAACGAAGCTGGTGAGGGGGCTGGAGAACAAATCTTACGAGGAGCAGCTGAGAGAGCTGGGGGTGTTTAGCCTGGAGAAGAGGAGGCTGAAGGGTGACCTTATTACTCTCTACAACTACCTGAAAGGAGGTTGTGGAGAGGAGGGAGCTGGCCTCTTCTCCCAAGGGACAGAGGAGAGGACAAGGGGGAATGGCCTCAAGCTCCAACAGGGGAGGTTCAGGCTGGATATCAGAAAAAAATTCTTCATAGAAAGAGTCATTGGGCACTGGCACAGGCTGCCCAGGGAGGTGGTCGAGTCGTCTTCCCTGGAGGTGTTTAAGGAACGGATTGATGAAGTGCTTAGGGACATGGTTTAAGGGAGTGTTAGGAATGGTTGGACTCGATGATCCAGTGGGTCCTTTCCAACCTGGTGATTCTATGATTCTATGGCATCTATATTATTAAAGATGACCAAAGGCAGCTGCTTGCAGAAGAACGGTTATATCTTCTCAAATAATTGGATGCTCCAAACATTGCATGGAGACTTTGAGTGAAGGCTGACACAAGTGGTTAATGACCTGATTTCCAAATGAGGTCCAAATCTGCACCTCTCCCTGTCCATGCTCGGGGTGGCACCAGGCTTTGTGCAGGATAGGGCTGGCACAAATAGCCCCAAATTTGGCCTGAGATGTGCTGGGAATGTTGTGACTGCTTGCTGGGCAAAGACCACAGCAAACGTGACTCCGGTTGTTTCCTACTACAGATTTCTGTAATGGGCACTTGCTGCATGTGCAAATCATCAGTGGAGGCCTCATCCAGCACAAAAATTCAACTGAGTGTTGAACCCAAAGTGTTTCTATACAGTCTTGGTTGTAGGACTAATTTGCTTTTCATTTCTGCCTGTTTGATCCCAGGGCTTCATTACCAAAGTGTCATCAGAAACACAGAGACTGGTAAAAAAGAACAATATTGTATTTCTCCCCAGAAATTAATTATTTCTGCCCACAGATTACTCATGAACTTTCTGTGGGTTTTTGTATTTGTTTGTGCTTTGTGTTGACTGAGGTCCCTTGGGTGGTCCCCTGGAAAGGGAGGTGTCTCCTAATGGCAGCAAGTGAACTTGGAGGAGAAATGTCTTTGCAGATCACAGGGGCAGATGCTCCATTGGCATAACTTGATATTGAGTCTACTGGAGACCCATCAACTTCCAGCAGTGGAAATGTGGCCCATTTTTTACTTCAGTGCTTGTAAATCTACTGCTTCCCAGCAGAGATTTAGACAAGAGGGAAAATCATGGACATAAGCATTGTCAGAGAAGTGACTGGAAAGACAAAAGAAGTGCTTTAAGTACAATGGTAGCCACAGCAAGTTATCTGTTTTCATCTGCAGCTAATAAAGACTATCTTCAGCTGTCCCTCCCCACATCCTTGTTTTTCTTCCTCTCTTGCCTTCAACCCAAGTTCAGCTTCTCAGACAGCCATGGGATGGCTCGGTTTAAACCACAGTGCTCCCCAGCACAAATCCCCACCCATCCATGGAACCAGACCAGAAGGGAATAAAATAAATAAATCGTTGCCATGTGTTCATGTTTTAACCCTTTCCTTTCCCTTGGAAAGGTGTTTTGGTTGGCAGGATCCTTATTAATCATCGGCCTGGCATCAGTGGTGAACCCAACCATTGGCTGGCGGTGGCTGATCAGAATTGCCTCCATCCCAGGCATCCTTCTCATCCTGGTGTTCAAGGTAGGAAGAACTCCTCTCCCTACTCCCCGCTGCACTGCCACCAAGCTGGCATCTCCCCAGGCACCAAGAGGCATTGTCCTCCGCTCTCACAAGCCTGAGGCTGCCTCTGTGTCCTCCTTTCATCACAGCAGCCCTCTCATCTGGGATGCTTGGGAAGGTCCAGATGGCCTAGAGGGGTGCAGACCAGTTGTGGGGCATTGTCACTCTGTGGTGGATGACTTGGCTTTGCTTTGCTTTGCAAAGCCTCTAGCTTTGCTGCCCTGCTGTACCCCTCTACCACCTCAGGCTCCAGTGTCCAGGCTGCTGGTGGTACCTAAGGACCATGGTGATGGCCAAGGCTTCAAGAGGAAGACGAGGCTAGCCAGGGTATTCAAAAAATCACAAGTGATGTCTTCAGTCTAGCGTGGACACAGCATACCCTCTTCAATCTTTACACTTGCTAGGGCTGAGGAAAGACATCTCCATAAAGTGTTCACACAACAAATGTGTGTCAGGGTCACCTATGGCTTCCTCAGGTTTACTCATGCTTCAGAACCATCAGCCTTCGATATAAGGAACATCTTATTTGTGGGAAGTGATGTGGAAAAACGCTACTTACAGTGCTAACGGGCACTGCAGAGCTAAGCTGGTGCAGATGTGAAAGATTTTCCTGCAGCTGAATGAATGCACAAGTCTATCTAGGGTGCTACTTGGACAGCCAAATGCAAGGTCCCTGTGAATGTCCACTCATAGAACTTTGATGTTTGGTTTTCCTGATTATTTTTGCCAAAAAAAATGGGTAGCAGAAGTTTTTAGTCCAGAAGAAAAAAAGACACGGTCAACATACATACCTTCAAAAAAGGAGGAGTCTACAATTTCTATTACTTCAGTAATACACATTTAATTGTTTATAATTCGATGGAGCTGTAATTTAATAAAAAGGTATTTTACTTTATGGAAAGCATCAGCTATGAGTGAAGATTGCAAATGCCAGAGATAAGTGAGTTTGTTCCTAAATTGTATCAATGTCTTCCGTTTTTTTAATGGCCTTGTTCAGCCTCCCAAGATTTTCACTTGAGTAAGTAATACGTGCCTCATCCCACTTTAGAGTTTCAATTGATTAAGGGCTGGTTTTGTTAAACCTGTGTCTTTGGCTTCCCTCTGCCATGAGTTCTTGCTGCAGACAGCTCAATAGCAGACCTCAGGGGTCTGTCCAAGACATGGGTTTTCTGGGCAGGGTCAGCCCTCCAACACTGGGTATGGGGACCTGGGATATGTAGGGGTTCCCCAAGATATAGCTGGGGAGGAGGACAGGCAAAAGGCGGCTCAAGCTTAGGTGGTGCCCCATGCTAACCCAGCCAGGCTCCTGCAGATGACAGGAGGCTGTGGGTAGAGCTACCTGGATGGAGAGGTGCAGAAAGACTTTCTGGCACTACTTTGCTTTCAGTTCATCCCAGAGTCAGCGCGGTACAATATCTCCACGGGAAACGTGGCAGCTGCCATGGCCACGCTGCAGAAGATAGCCAAGATCAACGGGGCAGCAGTGCCTGAGGGAGTGCTGATGGAGCCTGTCAAGGTAAGCTGCCTTACCCCCAGCACTGCCTGCCCCCTCCATCCCAGGCAGGGATGCTGGCATCTAGGGTTCAGGGAGGGAGTGGGACTGCCAAGCACTTCTTGCTCTGCCTCTCTCCCCCTCCTTGCCTGGTTTCTTTCCAAACAACTATTGAATGGGATGATGAAGATGTCATTTTTCTTTTGGAGAGACAGTAATCCTGTCTCTCAAAATGGAATTGAATTTTCTGGGTTTTTGGTTTTTTTTTTTTTCCACATTCTTCGTTTAGAAAAATATGCTGAGAAAATATTTTATTCCTTTACCACAAAAATAGCTTCCAGCAAAGCATGTTTTCCTTTATTGCCCATCTATCCCCCAGGGCCAACCCCTGTGCCGTGAGGTCTGGGACCTGCCCCTCAGGGTCCCTTTCAGGACTGTGGCCAGTCAGGCTACAAGGGGTCCTGCCATGAGGTCAACCCACCAGCCCCACAGTCTTCTCCCAGACCCTGGCCAGCTTGTCTGCTGGTCCTAGCACCCTGGGTCCCTGAGTGTGGAGCCACGGACCAGCAGAAGAGGGTCAGAGCAGGAGAAGCCTTTTCAGAGCTACTGCTGTATCCACCTGGAAATAGCTGAGCAGATCAGGAGTTGATCACTCCTGGACCAAAACTCTCAAAAGCACATATGGATGTTGCAGGTGGGCTGGTAGAGGATCTGGGGGAGGAGGGGGGGTGTCCCTTTCCTATTGCTCCCCTTCATCCTAGTCTGGGCCCTGCTGACTGCAGGGTGAGAGGACTTGTGCAGTGGCTCCTTTGACTCCTAAGAGAGGAAGGCTGGACAAAACTATTGTCCAGAGCCTCAAAATTATTATACAGCTCATTTAAGTCCCTTTCCTGGACCTCTTTGCTGCTTATTCAATCCCACAGGCACCCAGTATTGTCCTTGGCAATTCATGCAAGATGGTGCTATTGTATTGGAATTAATTAGGATTAAAGCCTCCCTGTAGTTTAACTGAATTTATGTAATAAACCCGCATTGGCTGTGGGAAGGGTTTTTGTTAATTTTGCACCCACTAACACTTAAGCAATGATAAGGAAAATAAAAACAAAGGCAAGCCAAACCATCCCTGTGAACTCATCTCCCCTCAGTGGTGGGATGCTGGGGCAGCCGCTGGCTCTTGGGGCCCAGTGGAGTAGGCAGGGCCCCTCAGTGCCTGCTTGTTTCGCTGCTCATTGGCATTTCAAGGCTTCCCGCAGCAAACTTGCTCCACATGCAGAGCAGTGGATGCTGGGCCCCTCTTCCCCACATATGGGGCAACAGGAGCTGCCAGCAGCAACCAGGTGCCCCCTTGGCACCATGACAATCATGCTGGGACCAGACTGCTGGGAGCTGGGACTGGATCCTGTGGGGGCTGGGAACACTCAGGGTGTTCTTATCTCCTCCTCTCCATCCTACAGCGAGTCCTCCTGTGGGCATCATTTGAGAAGAGGGGCTTCACTCTCTGGAGGGCTGATGGGGTACTGTGTTATACCATCTGCCAGTCTGTCTGTGCCACCTGCAGAACACTCACCCCTGTATAAAAGACATCTTTTTTTAAAAGATTCTGTTTCTATCCAATGATTTGCAGGAAAAGAGAGGAAGATTTAAGGACCTCATCCACCCCAAATACCTCAGAACCAGTTTGCAGATATGGATCATATGGTACAAAAAGATATTGTATTTTTTTTCCCCTCTTGTTTACCAGCTCATTCTCTCAGTTGAATGTGTGCAGGGAGCAGAAGTCTCCCCTAGCCTCTACCATTAAAAGGCACCACTTCTGCCTCGAGGTGGTTGCATATCCATGGCAGCTTGGGTGTATGTGAGCATGGGTCGTTGTAGGCTTGTCCTAGTCTCAAACCATGCCTCAGACGGCCTGTGCCGCTTGGCAGAAACATAGGCAGAAAAAAGGCTGGACTTCCAGGACATTGCTGGGTGCCATGAGTTCTTTCTCAGGATATGGTGGCTCTGAGGAGGCCGGGTGGGAGACAGACAAGAGTTGCAGGAGAGAGCCCACGCCGGGCCAGAGTGTGCACCAGCAACGCGCCTGTGGCTCCACTGCCTTTCTAGGTGTAAACTTGCTCTTCCTGAGACGAGGACAAATGTACCACCATTACAGGCCAGCCAATGCATCAGTGAAATAAGGCTCCAAAAAGAAACTCATTAACCACTACCTGTGCCACTGGACAGGGAAAATTAAGATTGAAGGGAGACAGGTTTTGTATGCAATCTTCCTGTTAGCTGTATGCGAGGGCAATGTATGTTTCAATGACTTTTCTGTCTAAAATGGAGATGTATAGATAATGGGTTCATAAGAACTCATTGAGCTAAAATGTTGTTAAGTCAGGCCTTGAATATTTCAGCATTTTTCCCCTGAACCTGTATGAATATTATGAACTATCTTTCTTTTTCTTTTGTTTTTGGTTTGTTTTTTTTAATCTCTCTTTTTCTCCTAGTGGCCCCAGGAGCTGTTGGCATGTTCTGGGGTCTGCATTCCCACTCCCTGTGCCCTGAGCATCCCTTTGCCTCCCCAGGCAGCTCGTTTCCTAGCCCAGATTCTGCTGCTCATTTCTGAAACTGCCAGAGGGGATAAAAAAGTGAAAATTACTTCTCGGCCTACTTATGATTAGGCATATGCTGAATTACTTGATAATGACACGGCCAGGATGCCATCGCCAATGCCGTTTTCTTGACAGATAGCCAGGGTGTGATGTGAGCCTCTCCAGCCAGTTAATGAAAGCTTCTTTTAAAAATCCCTGTACAGAAAGGATAAGGACTTCTTAAAAAAATGACCAGTTGCTTTATGTGAGCTGCAATCATTGGGGCCTGATGTTGAGTGTCTCCAGTCAGGGCCCCCACGGCAGGGATGGTTTGGAAATGCCTGCACTTGCAGCCCTGCCTGAGGAAAGAGGTGGAAGGATTACGCTCTCCCCAGCATGACAACAGCAGGTCACCTGCTGTAAAGCAAGAACCAGCACTAAGGGGAAAGCCAAAAGATGAGCTATGAGCTAGGGTGAGGTCCTCCGAGGAAGAGAGGTGCATGGACATAGGTGGTAGTGGTGTGCCGTGTGTGGGGTGACCAGTCACCTGGTGGGTGCCCAAGACACCGCTGGCCTCAGGCTAAAGGGGTCTGTTGTGCAGTGTGGCAGAGCTGGTGCACTCAGCTGGGGTCCCAGGGCATCCAAACCCTGCTGCATGTCAGTTCCCAAACCTCCTCTGCTGTTGCCATCACTTACTGCAGTTTCCCCCTCAGGCTTGGCATAGCTTTCGCTTATTACGGCGTCATCTTGGCCAGCACTGAATTACTGGAGCGGGATCTCATCTGTGGCTCCGCAAGACCACCAGTGCAGGACTCCAGCGATAACTCTGAGGAAAGCCGCAGTCGCTGCTACTGCCACTTGTTTGGTCCCACTGCCTACCAGACCATGATGATTAGCACAGTCGGAGAGATTGCATGTAACCTCTTCTTCCCTCCCTGCCCCGCCATTCCCTTTTTACAGCCAGACAATACCTGGTGCAAAGCTAAAAGCTTTGCATGTTATTTAGTGACATGCCAGAGATGGAAATATCTCAGTATTGCTGGCAAGTGCTAGGCACAGGCTCTTCAAACGAAGGTTTGGGGCACAGGCCACGAACTGGTGGCAAGGGGCAAGTGAGGGCACTGTTTCCCTGGTGAATAATTCAAGTTCATCATGGGTCCTTCCAACAGCAGAGCCACAGACCTCCTTTGCAATCGGTACATACTGACAACCTTGGTTAAATTCCAGGGAAAATTGCTTCTAACTTAATAGAACCAATCCTGGCTTCCCAAATTACCAGGCTTGTAGTTTTTGGGATGTCATAAATAAGCAAGGATTGCGAATATTGATTTGGATATCAGAAAAAAATTCTTCACAGTAAGAGTCATTGGGTACTGGAACAGGCTGCCCAGGGAGGTGGTCGAGTCGCCTTCCCTGGAGGTGTTTAAGGAACGGGTGGATGAAGTGCTTAGGGACATGGTTTAGGGAGTGTTAGGAATGGTTGGACTCGATGATCCAATGGGTCCTTTCCAACCTTGAGATTCTGTGAATAGTCACAATGATGTAAACAAATGCCTCACACAAGTGTCCTACTTTCCAAGAGACAATGGTTTCAGGAGCATGTCCTATGTGAGCTCTAGAGTAAAGGATAGCTAATTGCTTGGGGAATCCACAGCAAACCAAAACATTTACTGGTGTAGCCTGCCTCGGAGTGCTGGAGGATGGCAAGACAGCCCAAAGGCACCCTTGAAAGAACTTGGCACTGTGTGGGGGTTTAGAAATGCAATACTCCCAGCAGGTGAACTTCTTCCTTGGTTTCTCACCACCTGAACTACAAAGCAACCGGGTATCACATCCTGAAGGTGCAACCCCTTGCTGGGACCAGTCAGTGATGTGCTCAAGTGCCTGCTTGGCTCCTGGTTCAGGGGGGGACTTCAATGGGTCATGCTCTGGGTCCTGGTGTTTGGATGGGCTGTGGCCAAAGGGAGCAAAACCACCCAGGCCTGTGGAGTTCACCCAGCAGGTGCCTCCATTACCCCTGTTATCAATGAGTCAGGATCAGTACTGGTGTCCTGCCGTAATACAACACGACAATTTTAGAGGACAGGCTGCAACCTCTGAGAGGAAGAATAAAAGAAAAAAAACAAAGAGGGCAAATTACAGGGCTTGGGTACAGGAAGACAATTATAGGGTTTGTGCACTCGTAGAGCATTTGGTAGGCCCTGGGGAAGCAGAGAAAGATTATTTTAGGCATGCTGCGTAAAGTCTATAGAGACAAAACAATCATTACAGCTAGGTCATCTAACCTTTTATGGTTTTCCTTCTTGTCTCCAGTAAATCCTTTGAACATTCTTGGCATCAATTTTCTTGGAAGACGCCTGACCCTGTGCATCACCATGGGATTTACGGCACTATTCTTTCTTCTCCTTAATATCTGCACTTCGAGGTAGTCTCATTCAGCATGTGGGTGTTGTTGGGGGGGTTGCAATGCTGTGGGCAGAGGGCAGTATCTGTGGTATTCTCCAGTCACCAGTCAAACAGGCTAGTAATTCTTGTACACTTGAAAGGAAAAGCTCTGTTTCCCTGCGCTTCCTAGCAAAGCTGCAGCAGCAGATGCTGTGGTGCATGGGTATGCTGAGCAACTCACTTTTATTACTCAGCCCACATGGCTTCCCCTAAGTGTACAACCAACTGCTTTCTAGTGCAGTCTAACTAAAAAATTATGTGAAGAACATCCAGTCATGAAAGAAGTCACGTTTGTCTTTCACTCTCTCTTTTTCTTCCTCCCTTTCTTTCATTTTTGGCAATGCTACATATGTCTCCCCTAACTTGTAATGTCAGGCACTTTGAGAGGAGCTCAAGGCATCAAGGAAAGGGCTGGCATGAGTGCTGTAATTATCAGGCTGTGAGGATGTGTAAGAAAGATCCCTCTCAAGCTGGCAGAGCTTAACAGTTACTGAAAAACATGTTGCTGCTTCCTCTAAACTTGGCTGGTAGCCTGATGGCTGCTCAGCAGCCGTGTACACCCCTGCTGCCTTCCCCTTGGGCCACTGGCCCTGGAGGCTGGCTGAAATACTTGGGAGCTGCAGTTGGGAGGCTGCAAACAGTTGTTAAGCTAAATGAGCCCCTGTCAGGAAGCTTACAGCCATTCACCAAGGTACCAGTCTCTGTGCGGCTATTGTTATTTTTCATTTTTCCCTGACACTGAGCCCGGCTCTATTTGCTTGCAACAGTTTTACAGAGCAATCAAAAACAAGGGCTGAGCTGCAAAACTTAGTAATACTGAAGGCACCGGCTGAGCTACTGTGGTCCTATTCAGATCATTCCCTCCAGCCCCTAACACTGGCCTAAAGGAAACCTAACATTGAGGACCCTGTTGTCAAACATGCCTAAAGAAAAGATTATACTTGTCAGCAATCAACTTTTCCTTATGCTTTCCTTTTATATTAAGCTGATGAAAGCCTTAGCACAGTGCATATATTAGGTTGCATCTCTGCTAATCACTGACACTAACTCTTTGCTCCACGTGGCTTTTTCTCTAGCACAGGCATGATCGGGTTTCTCTTCATGCTGCGCGCCTTGGTTTCTGCAAACTTCAACACCATCTACATTTACACAGCAGAGGTGGGTCCTTCTGAAAGTACATTAAGCTGCTCTGGGTCATGAAAGCCCACATGCCTATATCCAGCAATGCTGACATTTTTATTGGCTAGTCAGAGTCACCTTTCTTCAACTAAGTATCTCTGGCTTCCTTGCCATGTAAGATCAGAGAAGAAATCAGATTACTAGTTGGAGATGACAAGAGCAGGTGGAAGAGGAATACTCTATTGAGCCATTAAGTCAGCTACTACAAATCATTATTTTTGAGGATGTTGTGTACCACTGTCTTCCAAAAGTCACAATGTTTTCCCTCCCTGATCCTCGAAAGATTAGAAAATGGGCTATCATGAAAAGGAACCATTTCCAGCACTTACGGAATGATGCAGTGTGTATGTATTTTCTCACTTAACAGAAATCGTTGTGTTCTTTCTGCAAATAGTTTAATCCTTCAGAGAACTTCTCCTTCACACAACTTTGAAGCCATGGGTTAAGTATACGCTGTTGGGTTTATTTTCATCTTTTTATTTTTTTAAAAGCCCAGCACTAAAACAATTGTGTGTTAAATGTATTGCCTTCCATCTTCAGTAAAGTGATAAAAAGCAAACAGAAGTAGCTCACCCTGGGCTGGTTTAATACTATACACTATATTAAGGCATGCACCAGGCTTGATTACGTACTAACCTTCTAATATTCCTGAACGGGATGTTATTGATGTTCAGACCACTGCTTCAAAGGCCATATCATAAACCAATACTACTCACAATTTAATCAACCAAACTCAGAAATCTCCTTTCTGGCCACATGATTGTACTCTTCTTGAATTACCTTACTTACATTGGCTTGGCCCAGCAAAGTATTTAAACAAAGGTTTCTATGAGTATACTTGCTAAAATCTACTGATATTAACAGGACTTAACTAAAGTTAAGCAAAATACATGCTCAAGTGTTTTATGGGCACAGGTGTTTGGGATATGTGAAAAAGAAAACCCACAAGGCATGTTCCTTTAAGCTTGCAGGTTGCTTATTGCAATGTTTTTTCTTTTTCCTCCTTCTAAACAGAAGTGTTGTTGATAGAAATAAATAGGCAGTCTTGAAGGCTACAGACAATATCCTTTCTTCCTGCATTCCAGACACAGGGCCTGGCAATATAAATTGAATTCTTCCTTTAGCACCCAGCCTGTCCTCTGTGACTTTGATGTGAACTCCCCAGCACAGCTGGGAGAAAGGTGGTAGTGGTGGTGGTAGCAAACAGCAGGAGGATCACATCCAGCTCTGAATGACTTGTCCTAAAACTTCACCTAAGGCAAAAAATAGCAAATTTGTAATAGCACGAACGAGACCCAAAGGAACCTTTATTACTTTCCATATCTTATCTCACTGGCTGCCCTTGATAATGTAATGGGTCTCTCTGAAGAAAAATTAGAAAAAAAAAGGAAAAATAAGGACACATATCAAAGATCTTAGTTACACTAACACAATTTCTTTCTCCCCTCTTTTAGGTTTATCCCACCACAATGCGAGCCCTGGGGATGGGAATAAGCGGGTCACTGTGCCGTGTTGGAGCTATGGTGGCCCCATTTATATCACAAGTAAGAGCATGCTTGACAGTGTTGGTAAACATTGTGCTGATTGTTGATATCAAATATATAGAGAGATGCCCCTGAAGTTCACAAAAGGAAAAAGAGATGTATTCAATTCCCACCACTGGGCTAATTAGTTCTTTATCTGATGTTTATACAGAGTACTCATGTGATCTTTGCCAGCTGCAGATCTGCAAATATCTCTTCCCAGATCTTAGCTTGCTAGTATTTCTTACTTTCTGAAAGCTTTTAGATTCACAAGACTTTTCTCTGTTGTTGAGTGTCTCTATGTCCGTTCTTTAGTTTTTTAATTCCGATTTAACTGAAAGCACTCCCGTACAACTGAGCTGATGTTTGAACTGTTCTTTTGCCTCCAGGTTCTTATGAGTGCTTCTTTCCTTGGGGCCCTGTGTCTTTTCTCCTCTGTGTGTGTGGTCTGTGCAATCTCTGCACTTACGCTGCCCATCGAGACCAAGGGCAGGGCACTTCAGGTTTGTATTTCCACTCCAGGAGCTCCTGTGTACCTAAATGCTACTTAGAAAATAGTAGATTATGACTCAGCCAGAATCCAACTCAAACTCTCCTTAGGGTTCATAAGCCAAAAAAAGGCCTGATAGGCAAGCACAAGAACGTGCTTTCAGCAGCTTAAAGCACTATTGCCTCAGTTGCTTGAAGCTCATTTCTCATAAAAGAACAATCCAGAAGGCCTGCCCTAGACCCAGCTAACTCATGAAAGCGTGTTAACTTCAGCTATTGCAAGCCCTTCTTTGCTATTATCTCCAGTCCTGACTTGAAACCGGTGCTTCACAGGCACACATTCTGAGATGCAAGTAATACCTGAAACTACTAAAGCCATTTCTTCATCAACTTCATGTCAAAAGCCCCGACCACAGCACCTACTTAGCTAAGCCCTCGTAGCTAGCGTTTCCTATAAAGCAGTTAGCCGAAACCCTAAGCATAAGGATTAAGGAGGGCATGCAGCATGCCCACATCACACTGCCAGTTATTCTGCAGTCTTACCTGTATAAACCAGAAGACCCTGGGCAAAATAATCTCCATTCTTTAGCAGCCTAGAGCAAAACAGATGTTTGATCAAACTCTTTTATGTGAGCTTCAGAACCAGGCTTTAAAAAAACATATATACAAATACACACATATTACATATACACACACACACATGCTCTTAACACACTTAACATCATTGGGTTACATCTTCTAAGCTTCCCCCAAGATGCATGGGACAGTTACCCGTACAGTTTTAAGAAAAGCAACATATTACTCATTGTCTACCTCTTTAAATGCTTGTCTTTTAGAAATGCTTGTCTTGTATTTTTTTATGCCATTTAAAATATCTATAGGATATGCTTTAGAAGACTGGGGGGAAAAAATCATATTTAAGAAAGAGAGTGGCCAAAGAAACTTATTCTTCCCCTGTGGGTGAAATTCAACCCCATACAGAGATGTCAGGGAGCCACTTAGGCCTTCAAATGGTTGGATTTACAATAATTACTAAGCAAAAACCTTAATTAAAATTGCTTTAGACATAAAAGAATGTTTTGATTCAGCTACAGTTGAATTAACTTTGACTAACAGTGGTTTAGATAAACAGGAGTGTAATGATTCCTTAGTGGGATCCCCCTTTTCCTGGGGACTTAACTCAAGAGCATTATTATTCTCTTTGCTACAACTAAGAGTTACAAGCTCCAGCTGCTGGCTTTACATGCACAACTCAAAAGAATGGAAAATAAAAATCTGCAGAACCAGTTGTGTACACAGAGAAGCCACCATTAGATCTTAAATTTAATGTGCTAATAACTTGTATCGTTTGGTCATTTTGGAGATCACATTTGTGTATGCAGTCATTCAGTGATTGCTGAATGATGATTGTTGAACCAAGGGCCTCACAGAGTACAGTCATCCAATCCATATGAGGATTTAAATACGTGATGTAAAAGCCCTTTGAACATGGCAATACTCAGTTCTAATGCTCCAGGCACTAGATGTGTGCCTTACAACTAGGTCTAAATGAACCAACTAAATCAAAACTGTATATGTAATTTTTTTGTGAAATCTAGACAATTATGTCCAAAAGGCATATCTAACTCTTGTTTCAGCTTATTAGGAGAGCATCAGTCCACTCTCAGAGCCATCATGGGGATTGCCTTTAAGAGGCAAGACCTTCTGGATATATCCAAATGTGTATTAACTTCCCCTGTATCCATTGTTGTTGGTTTTCATGTGCATTTTATTAATTTTATGTATTGTTTTTTTTCTTTCCCCTTTTTAGCAAGTGAAATGAAAGTGGGCGTTTGATGTTGGATTGAGTAGGAAAGAAAAGTAAACCTTTGGAATCAGTAATTTCCTCTAAGCATAATTTGATGTTGATTGCTTTTCCATATAAAAATTTCATCTTCCATTATAAAAATTACAACTAAACAGTGTAGGAGCTACGATTTGCATAGACAAATGGCAAATCTCTCAAGGACATTCCCCTTCTTATGATTCAATAAAAAGATGCTTTTTACTTGTCCCATGAAGTGAGATGGAGACTCTTTACTACTGATGCTGTTAGTAGTGCCAAAGTAGATACGGTCTTAGCCATTGCAGCTTAAAAAATACTTTAAAAAACAAACCAGCATTCCTCAACTACTTGTGCATCTGCATTAAAGTAGTTAAATTTAACATCTCAAACTTCTTCACAGTGGCAATTTCTGAGAAGATTCTTTGGGTGACATTCAAGACCATACAAAGAAAGTCGATTCAGATTTTTCCAGTGGATTATTTCAACAGTGACATTTTCAAACAGCTTACAGCAGGCAAACAAGTAACTGGACTGCAGGGGTACATTTACAGTCTTCTCCCTAACGTTTTCCATTGGGAAAACAACTTGAGTGTGAAGCTGTACAGGTGTCTTCTCTTCACCTCTAAAAGCACTAAGTCTCCTAATAAATTTGTGCTTGCAACTTAACAGTCGAGAGGAACAGAGAGCACCTTCCACTAGAAGCAGTGCTAAATCGGGTAACTGCGTATCTAGGGAGGCACGAGCAGCCCTTGTATCTAATCTCTTCAATGATCTATCTACCACACCAGTGCTACATAGCAAGTCAAAAGCAGGCTTGTGGGCACTCAGATGTCGTCACAATTCCATCTGCAAAATGCTGGCACAATCAGAGCTCAAATAATCCAAAAGACTGCCTGCTCTCCTGAAAACTCAGTTTTTAAGATGTGTTCTGGTCTGAGCTAAAGTAGAATCAGTTTTCTAACTTCAGCTAAACCTCATCTAAGTGATCCTTTTCCTGCAAGTTAACTGTATGTTTTTCAGAGTGTTTCTCTCTAGAAGTGATAACACGGGGCACTGGAATGCAGAAAGGCCATTGCTTACACTTATTCCTACAGAAACCAAAGTCATCCTCAACTTGGTGGAATGCCTAAGTGAAAGGGGCAAAAAAGGGTCACACTTGCAGGGAGGAGCTGACAGGAGAGGAGCCCCCCAACTGAATAACAGAGTATTTTATCCCATATACATTACACTCAGTAGAAAACATAGGGATCACGAGGGCCAAGCTCTCTTCTTTGATGGCTGACATCCATTGAGGACCTCATCTGTCTTTTTGCCCTGATCATGGATCTCTGCATTCCTGAATCCAGCTCCTCAGTTCAGCTCCCTCCTACTGCTGAGTCCAGCCTGGGACCTTTTTCCCTGTGCCTGCGCTGCAGCATCAGTGGTGATGCAGTCATTGGGGTGGGGGGAGGAATTTTGTATATTTGTGTATATATATATTACTGTTCCCTCATTAATACTATTTTCATTATTATTGCTTCATTAAAGCTGTTTTAGTTTTAGTTTCCAACTCGCAAGTCTTTTTCTCTCATTTTCCTTTCCCCTTTGCAGGGCAGGGTGGGGAGGAAATTAGGATTACAGCTGCTCATGTTTAGCTGCCAGTGAAGCTGGTCTGGATCTAAACCAACATGACATAAATAAAGAGTATAAACCAATACCTGGAGTAACCATAGACAAGTATTTCTCCAACTCTGCAGTCTCTGAAGGCAGAAACAATGATCAATGTTGTTGTCAGTGCTTCTGAATAGCAGTAGAACAAAAAAGGGAAATTTGTCCTCACTTTCTGGTCATCTTAACAGAGACAGATGAAGAGTCGCAGAGCAGTATCTTTTTCCACCGCCTTTTCAAACTTGTGTACTTCCAAGTGAATAACAATACTGGAAGCGTTCTGACAACATCACATATAGAAATCTGGAATAACAAGAGCTTGTGGACAGAAAGGGTGCTTTCTTATCTCTGTAAACATACACACAGACTAACTAATAGTAGTTGCAAACATTTTACCCTTTGAGTCTTTGCCATTCACTCCCTTAAAGAGGTACATCAAACTTGAGACACCTGTTAAACAAAACAATACAGGAACACCATTGTTTCTTGCTCATGGTGACAAAAACAGCACAAAATAAAGTATTCTGTCCTTTACTTCCTCCATTAAAAATTCTCAAACAAATACCCTTTTTTTTTTTTTTTAAAGTTATTTTTAATACATTCTCCCTTACATTTTAAAATTGCCAATAACTTCTTTGGGCGCAACCACACTTTCATTGTACCAGTCAGTATTGCAGGACAATAATATTACACCATCTGTTTTCATGGCTTGTGTTAAATACAGTACAAAGAAATCAAATTATGGCCAGCCACATGCCTTTGGTAAAATTAAAAGTCTGGTGAGATCTCGTTTTCTTCAAATTCAGAAAGCCACATGTTGAACCCATGTATTGTTTTAAAGTTCAATTCTACACAAATGTCTTGTCTTCCTCAAAGTAAAGTCAAACAGCTGTCACCACACGCAAATGGCAAGTGTGCTGCTCCAGAAGTACAACAAAAGTTTAGAACTCTAGAAATGCTCTCCACATGCCTTGATCTCCATTAGATTTGTGTTTCAGGCAAGGGGAAGAAAGTCTAGTAAATCTCCACAAACCTACAAGTCAAAGCAGTCATAATTTTTCCTCTTTTCACAGTCAACAGTGATAAATATTCTTAGTTTTTAAAAAATGTTTTGTAGCAAGAGATGCGGCTCATTTAAGCAATTGGCGGTCTTCTCCTTTGAGGCGTTTTTTCCGAGGCTGTACAAAGTCATCATCTGAGTCATCAGTAAGTTCTGAATTATCTTTTTCATTCTGGCAGTTGAGTTGTACAGGGAACTTTCTGTCAGGATAAAGGTTCGCTAGAAGTTCTTCAAAGTACGCTTCAAGTTTCATGCCGGCATCAGCCACTTCTGAATCAGGCTGTTGGGAGAATTAATAACATCAATGCATCATAACATAGCTTTATACTTTGATCTTTACATTAGGTCTCTTAGGTGCTTTTACAATCTATGAAAAAATTAATCAGCAGTAAGAATGGCACCTGTGGAACACATGGTACGAAAAGAGCACAAGCCTGCAACTCAGAAAGTGAGGGTAGATCATTTGGCCAATGACCCCAATAACTTTTTTCTCTGATTGGTTATCACAGAAGCCAATTGCAAAAGCCATATACTTGCCTGTTTTATAAAAGCTCTACAAAGAGATTCTAAAAACTCTTAAATCCTGACTGAAAAAAAAAATGAACCTGGGTTATGCTGTGAAATACATAGGTATGCCGTCAGCGCATTGGAAGTCTTTTGGAGCAAGTGCTTGAAATACCAGAATTTCTCTAGCTTATAGACCTTTTATAATTATGGTGAAAATATTACTAGGATGTCTGATGACTGTAATCCGGAAGACCAGGCATTCATAAAGTCCTTCATAGCTACCTCGGCTCAGTGACTGGATACGAATGCCGTTCAGGCCTTTATTTCCAGTGTAACTCTCTCTCATTTTGTGGTCCACTCAGTACCCGCATCCTTTTTTCACCACGTGTTCCCGTTCCCTTATGTGCATTGAGGGACAATAACAATCACTCAACATGCAATTAGAAACCACTAAGGGTGGGTGAGTACAGACCTCCCAGAATGAAAGTCCCACTCAATTTAAGATCTGAGGCAAAGAGGATTAAACCAATTTTTAAATCAAAGGCCCACCATTAACCTCTATGAAATACAACTGCTCTATTCTTTACTTGTTGTCCTGCATTCAGCTCTGTTTGTTACAACCATCCTTCCTTCTACAGAAGATTTCCACTGCTTAGTCATCTAACACCACAGTAATTTCAAATGTGATCTATGTTTTCACTGCAGTGTCATCATCAAAATATATTCAATACAATAAATTCTTGTGCTGTAAGTTTGTCCTGGTTTTGGCTGGGATAGAGTTAATTTTCTCCCTGGTAGCTGGTATAGCGCTGTGCCTTAGATTTAGAATGAGAATAATGTTGATAACACATTGAACGTTTCAGTTGTTGCAAGTAGTGCTTACACTAAGTCAAGGACTTTTAATCTCATACTGCGCCAGCAGCAAGGGGGCTGGCAGTGCACAAGAAAGTGGGAGGGGACACAGCCAGGACAGCTGACCTAAACTGCAAAAGAGTAATCTATTCCCCACCATGACATCATGTTGAATACCAAACTGGGGGGCAGTGACTGCTTCTCAGGGAGTAGCTGGACATGGGGTAGGATGAAGTACCTACTAGCAATTGCATGGTAGCAATTGCATGGTGCATCACTTCTTTGTTTGATGATGATCATCATAGGATCATAGAATCACCAGGTTGTAAAGGACCCACTGGATCATCGAGTCCAACCATTCCTAACACTCCCTTAAACCATGTCCCTAAGCACTTCATCAACCCATTCCTTAAACACCTCCAGGGAAGGTCACTCGAACACCTCCCTGGGCAGCCTGTGCCAGTGCCCGATGACTCCTTCCGTGAAGAATTTTTTTCTGATATCCAGCCTGAACCTCCCCTGGCAGAGCTTCAGGCCATTCCCCCTTGTCCTGTCCTCAGTCACTTGGGAGAAGAGGCCAGCTCCCTCCTCCTAGGTAGTTGTAGAGAGTAATAAGGTCTCCCCTCAGCCTCCTCTTCTCCAGGCTAAACAACCCCAGCTCTCTCACCCGCTCCTCGTAAGACTTGTTCTCCAGCCCCTTCACCAGCTTCGTTGCTCTTCTCTGGACACGCTCCAGAGCCTCAACATCCTTCTTGTGGTGAGGGGCCCAGAACCGAACACAGTACTCAAGGTGCGGTCTTACCAGTGCCGAGTACAGAGGGAGAATAACCTCCCTGGAAGGATCATCATCACCATCATTATTATTATTATAATCATCATCATTATCATTATTACTACTATTACTACTATTACTTCCTTTTCTGTTCTATTAAACTGTCTTTATCTCAATTACAATTTTTACTTTTTTTCCCCTTGATTTTCTCCCCCTTCCCACTTAGGTGGGAAGTGACTGAATGGCTGTGTGGTATTTACATGCCTGTTACGTTAAACCACAGTAGAGTTCTACCCCCATTACAGTTTTCCTAAAAGCAAGTAAGCCTAAAAAACCAGATAAAGTATCTACTTTTCTAACCTCATTAAATTCAGCACAGTTTTGGAAGATCAGTCTGAAATCAGCCACAAAATCTTCTGGTTTTGTGTAGAATGAATTGGTCACTTCAAGTCTTTTCTTGATGGTTGACAAGTCCATAGGCTTTTTGATGATTTTGTAGTAATCAGGAACCTAAATGGAGAGTCAATTTTTTTACTGAATGCAGTCATGTTCATTACTTATTCTTTTAGAAACCTTTAGCTCTGGGAGAGAGGGCAAGACTTAGTCACATCTTCAAAGTATGATTCTAAGATATACGAATTCTGCTTTTAACACATATGCAGACAGTTTCTGGAGTAACTGACGTATGCTAGTTTCTCTGGCTAAAATATACCCCTCCCAAAACCTATTTTAAAAGAAAATAAAAACCCCACCTACATTGACTACATACAACAGAGCAAACAACTTGGATGTTATTTTTTTAGGTAGTGAAATAAGCCATCTATTATTTTTCACTCTCAAGATCACCATATTATAACTTTAGCAACCCACTCACATGGAGACAGCAGATGGGTTGCTTAAAATGAATTTTGGTCATGAAATATGCTCTTGGAAATGGTGGAAAATTTAAAGACGTATCAATGATTTTGGCATCTTGAACTGTGGTTGTAGGATTATGAATTATTCCTTCTTAGAAAAAATGAAAATAAGTTATGAAATCAAATTATAATATTTTTATACTTTTTCCTAACTAGATTAACAGTTTAAGAGAAATGCTAGAATACCTGAATTTAGTAATATATGACCATTGTATGATTAATCAGTTAATCTCTTGTGCTCTTTTCTTATTATTAAACTCTGTGAGGTGTTCTTCAAAAGACTTCTTATTCAAATGGGATAAAACAGTGCACAGGAGCATGTTACGTATTCATGAATCCTCTTCCCATTGACTTGTCTTGAAGAACATAGAAGAGGTACTTTTCATCTGATCATGCTGGTAACTCTTCTGTGTATCCTTGGACTTCTAATGCACCCAGGTATCATTTCCTATTTTAAACTAATAAATTTCAAGCTAATAATAAGAAATCTGTTTTCATATTAATACTATGGAATACTCTAATTCTCAAAATCAGGTAGCTTTTTAAAATCTTGAACACACCTCACTTCACCTTTTATTACATCAGTCAGCATTATGAAATCAGCAGACAGTATTAGAACATACTTTTTTTATCTATTTTTGAAGTATTAAGTAAAATCAGTTCTTAGGGCATTTAACTAGCAAATCCCCTTCCAACCCAATGCTTGAACTTTTAACTCCCCTTCAGGCAGTTTTAATAAACACACTTAATACACTCAATGTCTGGGAAACGACTTCTGATAATAGACTGTGATGGGACATGAAAATGCCATTAAAAGCACGCCAATTATGCTACTAATATCAAATGGAAAGAAATGAGATACATACTGTGGGAGGGACTGGATCTTGAAAAGCAAGACTCATTTCATGACAGTAGAGATATAGAAGCAGTCTTTCACACTTCTGTACCAAGAAAAAGAGATACTCAAGTAATTAGAGAATCTTATATGATTTGTTCTAAAATAACAAACAACAAAAAATACAAAACAGATGCTCAGTACCGCCCCAGCCCCTAAGCAGAAAAGTGAGCACTGTATTTGGAAGCAAGACTAGCTGTCATAACTAGTCGCCTACAGTATTCCTTCTCTGCACTAGATATATCAGCTCTTAAATGCATGCTGTGAAACCTCATACAGTTACTAACGGTGTTACTCAGCATTTGCTGAGCCCAGCAGACATTCTGGGGATAGAAAAAGCATGTGTGGTTCTTCGTGCTTTACAAATATTCAGAGACATCGGTAATATTTTTCCTGATCCGGGTATAACTGCTCTGTAACTGCAAAGGCTTCAGTGCTTTTTGTTAGCAGCGGGAAGGAGTATTTTTCCACTGTGTATCCAAACATATTAAACTGGATCTTGAACCTTGAAAGAGATTCTAAAAATAGTTTTGTGTGATTTTATGCTTGGTGATCCTTTATCAGAACATTTACAGGACTTAACTTACATTTAAAGCAAAGTATAAATAGAGCAAGCTATTTTCCTTTTAGATAGTAGCACTTGTTCTGGTTCTAAGAGTAGATTAAGATCCCAAATAAAATAATAATTTCAGTGTATTCATAGAAATTGCCAACTGAAAAGCACGTAAAACACTACTGAGGGTTTCCAATACAGCTCCAAATTGCTTTAAAAAGTTTTAAATAAAACAACTATAAGAAATAAGAAAAATGAAAAAAGCATAAAATACCCATCCAAAAAATCCAAGAATCCATACGAGTTTGTCCACAGTTCGACTGTCTGCTTTATGGTACCTACTTTTTTTCCTTTCACTCTGAGGTTTAAGGGAATAACAAAAGCTAGACACCCACTACTTGCTTTGAGGCTTTTTGACCAGAGCACTAAGAGCTGCAAAAAGACAGCAGTTATTCCCAAAGACTTGTGCTAATCTCTGCAGGATCAGTCTCACATCTCTATATATCCTCATTGTGAAAGAACCACGTTAGTTTTTTAAAAGGATGTTAACAGAGTGCTTTAAAGACTAAAGCCATTAGTTGATAATGTCAATCTATGCCGAATTTGGAAAGCACAAGAAAAAAATTCTCAATGCAAGGTCACTGTGTACGAAGGCTCATTCGAAACAGAACTTGGTAATTCCTAGAATGCAGTCCCAGTTCAAAGCACAAGTCCCAGATCATAAGCACTTCTCAGACATTCAGAAAATGTTGTTCAGCATGTTTACACAAAGGCTGCTACTGCCTCAGAGCTTATTTTAGAAGTTAATTCTCATTTTTTACCATCACTTTTTAAAATACGCATACATTTGAGAATACAAGAAGCAGCAAGACAGTACTCATTTTATCCTTACCCTACGGTCTATTGGTGCCAAACCCACGGTGTCTTCCAGTTTTCTTTCTTCAGAGACGTGAGTGGGTCTATCACAGTCATACTCAACTTCTGGCTTGGACAAATCCCGACAGAATGTACAAATCCACTCTCCACTAAAGAAGACAGACAGACACACGTGGACCTCAGTGATGTAGCACACTTGTGACAAAAGGCTCTCCACATATTCTGCATATGTGAAGTGTTTTCCTCTGCATCTTATGTTGTTTTGGTGGTGGTGGGTTTCTAAACACTACAAAAGGCAGAGACTACTGACAAAAACGCTTTATTAGAACTTTGTTGCCTTTTTAGTGGCACTGGTGTCATTCATGGTGTCCTAACAAAAAAATGTTCTGCCATAATAGATAAATAGTCTAAAAAAATCTTTGTTAGTACTGAAATTTTTCACTTGAGATCATAGGATTCAAGCAAAGCACTATTAAGAGTTCCGTTTCCTAACTATAGAGAGACTGAAGGAATCATATGTCCTGAACCTAAGAAGAGTTATTGTTGTAAGGCAAGAAGACATATTCTCTCTACAAACTTAATCTACAAAACATTACTACTCTATATAGATGACCCTAGAGAAGACTGTTTGGAAAACTGGACATTTTTCATCTCCTAAAATTTTCATGTGTTTCCATTTTTATCTGTTAGTCTAGGAAAACTCTAAAGATTTAAATGATAGTGTAAAATGACAAACTTAGTTCTGCAAGCTATGTTCACTGAATCTCTAATAAAATTTGTGAACTTCAAAGTTTTGAAAAACCTATGAAGAGTCTATGTTTTTTATACAGTTCTCCAAAAATGAAGAAACTTGCATGCTTGCAGATGACCACAAGGGGGCTGAGTTGTACTTCTTACATAGTAGACAGAATTCAGCAATAACCAGCTACGAGATCTAACTGCATCTATTTACTCAGGGGTATGTTATAATAAAAAAATCTTTGTAAATGCAAGAGTTTCTGCAGCAAGACTTTCCAAGTTAAAAAGCAAAAAACTTAGTGCTTTCTATTCAGAGTAATCCAAAGATTTCTACAGTCTGCTAGTTGTAGCGCACAGCAGTGAATAATGGGTACTTTTCTTCAAAGAGACTTTTATCTTCTGCTGTCTTAACTTGACAGAGTTATTTATGCGACAGTGTCACCTCTTTGCCTGGACTAGCATCAGAAAAATGATGTGGTAGATATAAAAAAATAGATAAAGGCCATGATATAAAGATTTATAACACAAGAAAACAGAAAATACATGAAAGATGGAGAAATGATGCATTTAAATATCCAAGGAAGAGTGTGATGGGCTGGAGTGAAGGAAAAAAGATGCAGTGACCTTGTGAGTCTATAAGAGAAATTGTTTCACCCATCTGAAGCAAGAACAAAAAGCAATGATGAAAGAAGCAGACTGACACTGCGGACAAAAATCAAGGAATTATTTTGTGTGTTTGAGGGAAATAAAGCTAAGACAGCAAATTTTGTTAAGCAGAGTGTTACAGCTGTGAATAAAAAAACGCCATGACAATGAGAACAAAAACCAGATATATATGAAGTCAGGAGGCAAATTAAGCTAACCATGGTTCTGAAGCCCAGGAACACAATACACTTGTATTAATATGCACCTTTACAGCAAGGAACACTTGTCAGAAAAGCTGGTTTTGGCTCCCCTTCCCCTAGACATCATCATCTCAGTTTCCACAGAATGATCCAGTAAAAAAGAGAAATTTTTAGAATTCTTATTAAATTAATTCTTATTAAAGATTTATTCTTGAAGCTTTAATTTTAACAGAAACAAAGACTTGTAAATACATAGTTATCTACCTCCTTAAAGACTATTTTTTTCTTCTCAGAAAGGCACAAATGTTTATTGGTTTAAGTGCTTACTGTAACTTTACTGGGTTTTGCTTATGGCACAAACCTGTAATACAGCATAATTTTATTCAAAAAATAAACAAACAAACTGTAATTTTAAGTTTCAGAAGGTATGAAAACATTTTTACATGCCATTTCTGGTGACGTTCAAAGGAGAAAATATGCTTACCAAGAATGCTTGTTCAGACTAGCAGATATGATCAGTGTACTAAACTGAGTTGCTACCCAAATGTTTCATACCTACAAGCTATGATGATATTTAATAAGAAAACCTAATATTTATAAAAGCATTAAACAATGAACATGTTACAACAGAAGCTTAATTAATAAGCTAGTAAGCTTATTGTATGGCATTCCCAAGTTGGAACATTGCAAAATGCTATTTATTTCACTCAAAGACACTAACTCCAGACGCAAATGCCAGTAACACTTATAATAACAATCTACTTAAGAATGTATTTTTAAACTCAATAAACTGAGTAGCTGTTCTGCAACTGCTCATCAAGAAAGCCTACTGCTTGTTTCAACATTCCGTGGTTGGAGTGTAGTCATGTTTAGCACTATCATAAATAATACATTTAATACTATATTAGGTCAGATTTTTCTTTAAGTTGTTGTTATTAATAATAATATTTCTGCTATTGTTATTGTTATAATGTAAATTTTTCTGTCACCCTTGAAATATTTTATGACAGACTGGTAATTCTGTGGCCCAATTTTAATAATAGATGCCCTAGATATAAGTGTTCTTGCTTAATTGCCAAATTAAGAAGAGTTTTATAATTGCTGCTGCAAAACTCTAAAGTTAAACTGGAGTTTCAATGCAAATTCCAGTTTTCACTAGTTAATAAAACTTGTCCATCAAGACTTCAAAGAACACACCGCTTCCTTCAAGGCAGAAGAGTTTCACAATACAAAGAGTACGTCTTTTAAAGCAAGCTTAGATGGAATTGAAGGGGTCATAATTACCTTGGAAAGCTCATCAATGTAGGGACATGACAAGAAAGATGGAATACTTTGGGACACTTCTCACAGCAAAGGAGTTCCCCTCCATTTTGACATACAGCACACCAATCTTCATTGGGATCATCCTCTTTCCTGCCCTCGCCAATATGGGAGGGGCCTATCCATCCTGTCTTCCCACTGGATGTGTTCTGCAGTGTCCCTGGTTGATCATCTGTGCTGTCTGGTGCATCTGTTCTTAAGACAGCTTCATCAGAAGCAGAATTGTTGTCCAACAGCAATGAAGTAAGTATGCTTCTTGAAAAGGTGGTCTGTAAGAAGAAACAAAGGAAGCCACATGATAATATTTATGTGAATTTATATGACCCTAACAACAGGTAAACTGACCAAATAACCAATTTATATGCAAGCAGCCATACAACTTGCAACATGCATGAAAAAATTACTGTTGTACTATAGCATCAGGCAACCAAACACAATAAATTAGCTATGAAAGGCTATTTACTGCTCCACTAACAAAATCATCATCTCTGATGCCCCAAAAGCGTAGCAACCTTATATTTATACACACACATATATACACACATATACATATATATATATTACTGCATTATAACTGCAAGTTTGCAGGATATTTCCTGCCTTCCCTGGTTTTCAATGAATGAAAGCAGTCCAATCACACCAGTTAATTAATTGAAATGGCATTAGAGTTAGTTTGCTTTTGAATTTCACCTCCTCCTTTTATTTAGATGTTAGTTTTCCCCTGAGAAGTCCCCAACCGAATATTAGTAAATTATTTTATTCCTTGTAAATGCAAAATACCCTCCACCAAAAAGAAGGATCTGTTAATATTACGTTTCGAGGCCGGGGTTCCTCATCTGTTTCTTGCTTCACTATAACAATTGGGAAATCAAAGTTCTCATTTGGTGCACTTGACTCCTGTTTAATTCTGATCGGCTCCAACATAACAACCGGGACTTTGTGTGTAGAATCAGCTCCTGGTGGCTTGCTGGAGGATCCAGAACTATAAATGACAAAAAGAGGCAGAAGAAAAATAAAAAGGAAATTAAGAGTTGGAACTGGATACATTGCATTGTACAGCAATGCTTTCCGATACCTCAGGATGCTAACTCATTTTGCTTCTTTGAATCCTGAGAACTACAGTATTACTTTTATAGACTACATCACCTCAGTTTATTTCCTTTCATGAACAAAAAGGGAAAATATTAATGGCACAGTTCCAGAACTAGAGAATTACTATGGGTTTACTTCCCATTAGTGCAAGATTTGCAAACAATCTCCATTTCTTCCAGGTCATAAACAAAGAGCACGGGTATCCACTTCCACTTAACATCATCCCACTTTGGAGGAGATGCAGCTGTATTTTGGCAAAG
This sequence comes from Cuculus canorus, assembly GCF_017976375.1. Taxonomy (NCBI): domain Eukaryota; kingdom Metazoa; phylum Chordata; class Aves; order Cuculiformes; family Cuculidae; genus Cuculus; species Cuculus canorus. The sequence goes on from NC_071401.1 coordinate 149,289,384, forward strand.
GCCAGTTTCTCCAGAGCCGAACTGATTATTGTAAACCACACAATAGAATAAAGCAGATAAAACATATATTTAAAAAATCTTGGAAGAGTTTCTTACAGCCTTGCAGCTTTACCAAAACTGGGGCCCTACTTTTAGAATTAGATTTGTATTCTTTCATGTGTTTAATCACAATAGGATGAGAATGGACAACAAAACTAAAAGATACAGCTTATTTTTATATTTTAATAATAATGAAGAATTTTAAACTTAATAAAACAAATTCAAGCAGCAGCAGACAGAATGATATTTTTAATGCAAGTGAAAGACTCTGCAGACAAACCTTTAAACAGCTCCGTAAGAGTCCTTCACAAAATTTACCATGTAAATGGAAGAGAGGAAAAGGTATTCTATATTTAAAAGCATCTGCATTTCCAATTCAAGTAGTATGAATGTCATCTGATTTTTCTCTGCATGAAAAACTGATCTCATGTCAGAAGTATGCTCTAATTTATTGGAACACATTCAAGGATCTGCACTCTTCAAACAACGTTGTGTAAATCTATTTGTTCATTAATATTCCATCACTAAGGGATAAAAACATTTGTGTAGACTCTCAGTAGATAACCAGTGCTCACTTAACTAGCTATATTACAGCAGAAAATTCTTAATAATTCTCTTTGTAACATTGGTTCCTTAAATCTGAAGTAATTTATAATTCCATGAGGACTTTTAACATGCAACTTCTTCCGTTAGCTGATTTTTGTGAATTTAAACCCTAATTTTGAACTGGCATTCTTTTAATAGTGCCAACCTAGCCAACATTTACAGAGCTGGTATGTTTTAGATGTGCTATCAATATATTACAAATGAAATTACTACTTTCAGAAGGCTAAGAGGGCTGTAATAACCATCAAGCTTAATGTGTTAACAGAGAAGGTGAGACAAATTGACTTCTATATGCATTAACAAGAGAAGAGACTGGGGCACGTTCTATGAAGGTGGAAGTTACATTATCCTCTCTCCCACTCTTTCCTTACCTCTCTCTGCTCCCAACACTGGAGGCACTGGGTGAACGAATTGGAGGGTGTATATTTGTCACACTGACTCCTCCTAGGACAGAAGAATCAGTTAGAATGAAACATAGGTCTGTGCCAAGTGTGAGATGTGGTTCTTGAGAACTACACAGGTTTTGGGGAATATTTCTCCTACAGTTGTCATTTATTTAACCTGTGTCTCATCTAATACAAATTCATGAGAGGGTGAGAAGTATGAGATAATGGAGGTAAGGAGAGGACTGAAAAGGCCCACTGCATGTAAGCAGGCTGATGGGTCAATGGCTCTGCCTGGCTGACTTCCTCACTTGATCACTAGTACTTATTTTGTCTTACCTTATTGAATTCTAGGAGATCTTCTAGGAAACTTTAAGCCAGATGAGCTGGCAAGTAGGAAGAGGTCTGGAGGCCAGATATGAGAGACCAAAAGTCAGGGGACCAGACAGCTGAAAGACTTGTGAAGGACACTTTCACTGAGTACTGGTCCTGAGAAACCGGAGTGTGCTGTCTGTGAATGCATCATCCACCTGTCTCAGCTAATCTGCCCAACGGCAAGAATACCACGTGAGTGCACGATTGTTGCACAAGTGCTTATTGGGAATTCTTGCTCATATAGGCTCACTACAGGTAAGATCAGGAAATGGGAGTAAGGAGCAGCTGCTGATTGACACCAGGCATGGTGACAGAAATCCCCTGGGTCCTTCAAGTCCACCACATTTAGCTACCCATAACAGTAACTTCTTTGGCAACCTTGTGTCAGTGCTGCACTACCCTTCCAGTGAAAAAGATTTTCTAATATCCAGACCAAATTTGCTAATCTCTCCATGTTTTTAAGATCTGGACACTTACTTTACAAGGCTAAAATATCATCTTAATTTTACTTTGTACTAGAGTTTCTACAACTTTGCCTCCATTTTCATATTTCTCATCTTTGATATAAAACATAAGGAACTAATTCTGATACAAATGTTAAGGTTGCTACATCAGATTTTTCCATTACACCTCTTAAACAGGAAATTGCACCACATTCCAAATACCTGAGAGGCCTGGTGATGGTACCGATGAATTTGGTGACTGTACAGTTCTGTTCGAAGGAGGTTTTGGTTGATTCTGCTCTGCAGTGCCATCTTTCCTTACAACACTATCCAGTGTTATGTTTCCTGAACAATCAATCTAAAGGTAGGGAAGAGAGGGGAAGAAGTTAGTGTTAGGAAAGGGGAAAAAAATCCACAACCTCCCCAAAAAAACAACAATAAAAAAACACCCCATGCTTCCACTGATACAATATATGGAATATTTCAAAGTGGAATATTTTGATTTAAACTGAAGTACAGTTAAATTTTATTGCTAAGAAATCAAGGACTTTTTTCCGTTTCCCATGCTCTGTTAGTTAGAAGATTTACACTAAGTTAGGAGGGAGCATTGCCCAAGCTGGCCAAAGAGATATTTGAAACCATATAATGTCATGCTTAACATATAAATGGGAAGTTGTCCTGGGGCCAGGGTTCAACTGGTTGCGAATTGCTGCTCAGGGACAAGCTGGGTACTGGTTGTTGGTGAGCAATTCATTGTGCATCATCTGTTTTGTATATTCTATTGCTGTTATTATTATTATTATTATTATCATTATCCTTATTCTATCTTCCTTTGTTGTCCTATTAAACTGTATTTATCTCAACCCCCAAGTTTCATGGAGCTGGGGAAGAAGTGAAAGGGAAAAAACAGTGAGAGAATGGCTGCATGGTCCTAGTTGCCAGCTGGGGTTAAACCACGACACAAACATTTAGACTTACTTCAAAATAAAAATCCATAAAACATTACTCTTCTGTTCTACTTACATCAGGAAGAGATGGTAGATTGTAGGAGCTACCCACTGGAGAACTCAAATCTATCATAGGGGGACCATATGTCTTCCCATCACATCCTACTGCACTGGTGATGGTGGGGCTGGATGGAGTAGATGATGTGCTGCCTGCAGCTGAAAGGGCAGTTGAATTTTGTCCACTACCAATCTGCCACTAAAAAGGAAAGATGATAATCCACAATTCAGCATTATTTTTTTTAACAGATCACATCTACTGCATGTACAGGTTCTAAAATCAGCAGTTAAATAAGCAGCTTAGTTCAGGAAGCTGAATTCAAACATAAAATCTTGATTGACTCTGAAGTTATCTAATTTCAAGAACCAAGCTTACAAGACAAGAGAAGATGACAAGTAGTTGAAAACTATGAATAGAAGAAATGAATGTGAATTCTTACATTCAAAGCCACATCTCAGCGTTAAGTATCTATTAATATTTCATGCTGCACTGACAATGTTGTGGGGAAAACATAATAGTTTTAGTAAATAAAAGCATTATAGATAATAGCCTGAATGCACAACTGCTACAATGCTTTATTAAGTAAATAGCTATAGTGTCACTTGGACGCCATCAAGTATTTGATGTTGTTTCCCTTAACGACTAAAGTGATTAAGAATTTGAAATGCTGACTGGATCTCCACCCACATACACGTTTGATACCACGATATGAAGTGCAGAGTCAAGTCAGACTAAATTTCTTTCTCATTTAAACATACCCAGTTTTCAATTACTTCAATGGAATTTCATGGCAACAGAAGGCCAAATTTGACTCTGCTCAATTCCTTTTTTAGTCAGTTACTCTATTTACTGGTTTCTAGTTTCAGAAAGGCATTACTAGCTAATAAAAACACTTGAAAGAAAGGCTTGCAGACAAGCTGATTTTCTTTTCACAGAACAGGAGTAACTTTGGTTTTGTTACTACAGGTTCTCTCAAACATTGCACAGCTTTCTTCAACTTAGTTGCAATAAGCTCTCTGACATCTTAAGCATTGCAAACATCAATGGTATTACTCCACTTCTCAGGTCACAAATCAGATTCATTTGATTCTTCTCTGCTTACCATTAGTGACATGAGTTTCACTTTTCTTCCACATACGTAACAACTCATGCATTAACATGCTTTATAAATAAGGATTTGCCTCCTGAACATCCAGAAAAGATATATGTTTGCTTCTGCCCCAGCTCAACTGCTGATTCGCCAACTATTGATCAGTCTTACTCAGCAGAGGTCCCACAATTGCGGACTTTCTTTCTTCATCTGCAGAATTTCAGATTTGGCATACTCTGGAGAATGCCGGCAGCTATAGATTTTTAGTCAAGCTTTTACCTGGTTCCTAGCGAAGTCCCTAACATCAAGCTAAATAGTGGCATTTTTCTGTTTTACCTATTCACTGATTGTATGTAGTGTGCAGGCCATGGCCCTGTTACATTCTGCATAAGTGGCCAGAAATCACAGTAACAGCAAACAAGAGAATGCAACATCAACAGAGCATGCACACTGGTTCACTTCCATAATGCTTCAGCTGCTTAGAACTGTTAAAATAAAAGCAACCTGACATCTATCTCATTAAGAAAACTGTAGGTAACTTGTCATAGAGAAAAACACAGTCTCTGTTCTAACTGAAAGCATCCTAGAAACATAATCTAAAAGTAAGACAATATAAAGCATATTCGATGTTTTATTTCTACACAGTGAGTGAAAAGGGAAAGAAATTCTACCTGTTTTATAGCTTGCTGTGCCAAGAACGCCATTTGCAATGGGTTGGGCTTTATTGCTTGCCTTGGTAGGTTCTGATTTTGGGGAAACCTCATCTGTTGTGCAGGAAGAGCTGAACCATTGGACTTGGGGCTATGATTCTGAAAATGAATCAAACGTGGAGGTGCCTGCATGAAAACAAACAAATAAACAATTCTGCAAGTTAGCAGATATCTATTTAATGTTCCAGAATTTTTTACCAAATGGTCCTTTAAAACTTGTAAAACTCTTAACAAATTATAAGCAAACAGATAGTACTATACTATTTACTGAATGATCACCCAACACATTGATTTTCAATGTTAAAATCAAATCCTAGTTGATAAGCTTTGGATTACTCTGACATAAAAAACGCAGATACATTACAAGTGCTAGTGAGAGTATTTCCAGCTTTGAAAGTTATGCAGCAAAATCAGTGCTTTATGCTAAAAAGCCTTAGAAAAAAATTAATGACATATTCACTGTTCAATCATATGACAAAGGTACAAACCATGTAAGCTCTGCACTACATATGGTTGGATATAATATGATTTTTTTTAATGAATTAAAAAATAGGCTGGCTGCTACCATGCATTTTGCCAGACAAGTTTAAAGTGCCCACTCAAGTCTCAGTAAAAAAATGTTTTCCTACCCACTTATATAGCCATGTTCTAATGATGAAATTATACAAAGTTGCGGATCTAGACTTGATTTCTTTTTTCTTTTCCTCTTTTTTTTTCACTTTCTCCCACAGCGCCATGGTAAAAAAGAGACTTTTCTCTGGAAATACTCTTAACTTACCTGATGAGAAGAAGCTGGCGGCTGCTGCATGGCTCCTGGCATTCTTGGATTTGGTAAAGCTACTGGCCCTGCTCTGCGTTGAGCTTGCTGTCTCTGAGCCATGACCTGTTGCTGCATGTGCTGGAGTCGAAGCTGAGCTAAGCTTATCTGTGTTGGGAACTTAGATAGCTGGTTTGAAGGCAAGCTGCCTGGTGGCTGTAAGTTTGCTTCCACCACAGGGTTCTTGGGCACATGTGGTGGGGTTTCTTTATCTTCAATTACCAAAGAACCTAGTTTAAACAAAATAATAAAATTAATACCAAAATACCGCAGTTAGCAGAGATCTTATTTTTCAGAACTGGTTCTATTTAAACCATGCAGTCATCATTCATTATTGCAATTTAGAAATTTGACTAGACAGGTAACTTTTTGAGATTAATGTTGGATGAGAAATTTTACTGAAGAGATATACAGTGTGATTATATGGAACTCTCATGTAAAATTCTGGTTACGTCATCCAAAACACATGAATTCCAACTAGAACAGCGTTGATTTGATTCAAGGGAATAGCACACCGTACAGGAAAAGACAAACACATTTCCTTTGTTTAAAACAGAGTGAAGTAAAGAAAGTTATGGTCCAACACTAAGAGTTAAAAATTTCCAGTGATCTGTGGAAGTTTGCAGAACAGCTTCCCAATATGAGTGGGAGACAGACACTTCATACGCCCTTTTCTCCAACAGATTTAGAGCTGCTTCTCGAGACAGTTCACCTCATGAGGTGGGTACACCCTATGACAGTTTTGACAACCCCTGCTACAGCAGAACATCACCCTCTGCTACTTCTCTCATATCTATCTCTTTGTGGATCCTGTGCAGTCTAGCCTGGCTCACTTTGGGGGACATTATCTGAAGGAGGAAACTTCTTGCACTTCATATTTCTCTTTTTCATCCAAAGAGCTAAGAAGCTATGTAAGTAGCATCGTCTTAGTCCGCTACCTAGACACAGATACAGAAAGAGTCTAGGTCAGCCAACAAAATGCATAGTACAGAGCGGGGAAGAAAGCTAACATCAACAATACTATTTTCATACTGACACTTGGTAATTTTGGTGTTGCACGCGTTTTAATCATGGCTCTACCACATCAGTCATTAACTAAAATATTGAATATGCTAAACAAAATGGAAAAAAACTACTGTCTATTGCCTAAGACCCTTCATTAAGCCCATAGCTTGTCTAGTCAATGTTTCACGTATAAGTAGAGAAAAATGTAGATGAACAGTTGTTTCCCATATATGGCTGTATGAAATATTTCACTACGGCAAAATAGATCTATTTTATTTTCTTTCTTTAGAAAAGGAATTACCTTGGCCAAGAATGGTATTGACTGTACTACAATCAAATGTTGAACCCATACTCCATTTTTACTATGTTCTCTCCAATTCTAAATGCATTTATAAAAGTCTTTCCAGACTTAGCATCTGCGGTATAAAGCTTCTTACCAAAGGTACTACAGAGAATGACTCCCTTCCTTTATTCTAGAAAACCATGTGTTAACATACAGTTTGTGGACTTTAAATAGCGTCTTTAATTTTCTTACATTCTGAAATCAATACATTCTGAAATCCATACAGATGCATCCATTCAATACATTCTGAAATCCATGGAAGTGCTATCCTATTAGTGTACAGACAACATCACACTGCAAGCAACATGTAGCTTGAGTAGAATTCAAGCCATACCCAGAGTAATCTGTTTCTTTACTTAGACTTGGCTTTATCTTTTCTTCAACGTTCCTTAAATCTGGTTTATCTACAGAAACTGAACATGTCTGATCATAAATGTAACAGCCTAAAGGTCGTGATTTCTGAAACCAGATAGATAAACATGATCTGGTTTTATCCACCACTTATAAACTGTTACAAAAAATACTATGCTGTTCTATACAGCTGCCATTTCCATTGTAGCACTTTTCAGAATTCAAGGGAACATATTTCAGCAGTTCAATGGCTCATTAAATAAAAAAATAACAAAGAAGAGTCCCAAAATTAAACACAAGAAAAAGCTCCCTCTTAACAAGCACCATCCCAGTTTAGCAGCAGTTCACAGTTATTACCACACAGCTTGACAGTTCATTTCTAGAAACAAGAGATTCACTTTTGACTCCTTTCCCAAAGAAAATTATTTACAAAGAAAGAACTTGGACAATTTCCCTGCTACCATCCAGTCTCCTAGTGTGTGACGAAGGAACATCTTTGCCTAAAAGAATTGCCGTAACACATTCTTTCTCTGCCTTTGCGGAGAAATGTACATTTGCACCTCTCTGTACATTTGCAAAGCTGACTACATTTTCTGGTGAAAGGCAAACCAGGTCCCACATGTATCTCACAAAGCATTCTGCACATGACAGAAAAACAAAAATGCCCATCCAGCTAGAAGTGGAGAGAGAAAGAAAGCATGACAGCAGTCAGAATCCTAAGAAGACCTTCAAGCTTTATTTCTTGCTCCTAAGATGATGAGGTCCTAGGATGCTTATCTCCATTAAACTCAGGCTTTCAGGCAATTCCACAAGAAGGCTACCTGCAATGCATCCAGGTTCTAGGACTCACCAGTATTGTAAAACCCTAGCAACTTACAGCTGTAAGAAAAAATAGTAGGATAACGAAATGAAGTACATTTGCAACCCTGTTAAAAATATACTCTCTCCTGAATTCCACTCCATAACTTCAGGAAATACAATCTAAAAGCCAGGCAACTGTCAAAAAGGCGTATTCTCTTCCCTGTTTTTCTGGGTTTTTTTAGCAATCTGCTCTCCTCTTCACCTCAGTTCTTCAAGGATTACTGTTTATAGTGACAAGGGAGGAAATGGGGGTTCTTGGACATATAATGCTCCTGCAAGGGCCTTCACCTTGGGAAGATGGAAATAAAATAGAAGAAAGGCCTGGAAGATGCAGAACGGGACTGGTTTCTGGAATCCTTTCTTGGGACGTGAAGTAGGGTTTATAGATGGTGTTCCTTGTTTCAGCAGCCATGTGTATTGTTCAGGAACCTGAAAGCTGCTATTTTTACCATCACATGTACCATTCAAGCAAAGTAAGCTTCTTATCACTTTATCACAAGTATTCATAAATAATATTCTTTCCCATACAATGCACTGTAAATGTCTTCTGCAGGTAAGAAAATAAATCTATCAAAGTAAACTAAGACATTAATAGTGTGGAGGTTATTTATCTTTAGAAAAAGAAAGCTGCATTCAAAATAGGATCAAGACGTCAGAGTCCTAACAAAACTTCATCATACCTAGATTGAAAATGTTTTGAGCCCAGAAGCTAGGATCACAGTGAAACTGGATGGTATTGTTAGTCACTGGTGAAGCATCATACCGTGCTCGGAGAAGATATCGTAGTCGATATGTAATCTGGAACAGAAACAAAACAAGTTTTTTTAATCTGGGGCCAGAGCCATGTATCCAAACAGCATAAAAAGGTCTTTAAAAACAAACAAAACAAAAAACCACAAAATGATCCCAAAAAACAACCCCCCAAAATCAACAGTAACAACAAAAAAGCCTGAAAAAGCCTCTGGAGAATAGAGGTAAAAGAGAGGTAAATCTGTCCAAGCTACAAATATAAGAGGTACTCTTAACTTCTTTCCCTTATTCATAGAATCACGGTATCATAGAATCATAGAATAATTTGGGTTGGCAGGGATCTTAAAGATCACTCAGTTCCCCTGTCATGGGCAGGGACACCTCCCACCAGATCAGGCTACCAAAGGCCCCATCCAACCTGGCCTTGAACACCTCCAGGGATGGGGTATCCACAACTTCCCTGGGCAACCTGTTCCAGTGTGTCACCACCCTCACTAGGAAGAAATTCTTCCTTATGTCTAGTCTAAATCTGTCCCTCTCCAGTTTATAACCACTGCCCCTAGTCCTATCACTACAACCCTTTGTGAACAGTCCCTCCCCAGCGTTCTTGTAGGCCCCCTTTCAGGTACTGGAAGGTCGCTATAGGGTCTCCATGGAGTCTTCTCCAGGCTGAACAAATCCAACTCTCTCAGCCTGTCCCCACAGCAGAGGTGCTCCAGCCCTCTGATCATCTTTGTAGCCCTCCTCTGGACCTGTTCCAACAGCTCCATATCCTTCTTACATTATAGATTCCAGAACTGGACACAATACTCCAGGTGGGGTCTCACAAGAGCGGAACAGAGGGGCAGAATCACCTCCCTTGCCCTGCCGGCCATGCTTCTTTTGATGCAGCCCAGGATATGGTTGGCCTTCAGGACTGTAAGCGCACACTGCCGGCTCATGTCAAGCTTCTCATCAACAAGCACCACAAAAGTAGTTTTAAAAAAGCAATTAACTACACCCTAAAAAAAATGTAATTCTTCTTTCCTGTAGAAATGTATATCTCTCCACAAACTTCATGATTACATTAAATGACTTTAAATACTTGCAAGTGAAATACACATTCACATAACCATTGCCGTGTTTTTTTCCCCTCAAAACCTACCTTACCCATTCATTTCTCGTTCAAATAAAAGTACCTCATCCTTCTGATCACCAGAGGGCATTTTCCTTTGTAAGAAATTTAAATTTATTCATAGAGCTAAGGAATAGATTTTATAAGTTTTATCTTTGAAAACCCTCAGATTCACAGATATTTTCAGACTCTTCCAACTCCTTGATTCCAAAGGACTAGACTACAATTACATTACCTAAGCAGAATACTCTATCAAATGCTCAGTGTTTATCTAGTTACTAGAAAGTATTTTCTTGCAGTTGTTTCATTAGAAATATCTATGTCAGGCACCAATTTTAGAATAACACACAGCAGATACAGAAAAGACTTATTTTTCTTGACTAATCTGATTGTTTCCTAGAAAAGCTTGAGAGACATACTCGGTAAAACAATCTTACCTGTTTCAAATTATAGCAGTTATTTTTTACATAGGAATTTTATGACAGCTTCTTGTTTACAAGCGTTTTCTTTCAGTTTTAGACCAGATACAAAAAATATTTAACATGACTTAAGTTTTTGCTTTGACCATGGAAAACTTTTAAAGGCACTAATATTTTGAATATAGATTTCCTAAGATTTCTATGTACAGTGGCAGAATCAATTATACTACACTACAGAAATTCTAGTCTAGACTTTTAATTGAAGATGAGTCTTACAGAACAAGGCAATACAGTAATTTTTGCTTTAAAATGCTGTGTGTCAGACTCTACTACATATAAATGTTGGTTTTTTTCTGAACTCAGAAGCTGTAACAAGTACTGAAAAGAATCTTGATGATGCAGGTCATGCAACAATTTTCCCAATGTTTCATGGCTTCATGGTTTTCACTCCAGAGAAAAAGAGTTATTCCTACTTCTGTAGATCTAAAACAATTCTATGGTAGTGTAACAGGAGAGAATAATGACCAGAGAAATAAATTATTAGAAACATACATATATGTTTAAGAGAAAATCATGAAAAACTATATACAAATATTCAAATTAGTAGAAAGTCATTAAAAAGTCTAATTCCTTAGTATTACTGACAAGCATGCATGTGCATCTGCCCCAACTGTAGTTTCTCAGTAAATGGAGAGAGCTACCTTGCTAACCTTACCAAGCGTTTGCTGTACAGTAATGCTGTGCTGCTCCCACTGGAAACTGCCCATTTGGAAAAATTCATGACATGTTCCAGCTGCTTAGAGAGACTTGCCACTTCCTGCTGCTGCTGCAGAAGTTTCATCCGATGCTCTTTTGCCAGAGTCTGCAACCAGAAAAGCAGTTCCAGTCAAAGGGTTCAATTTACAGTTAACAGGCATTAGCTTTCATATTTGTAATTCATAATGATCAAGTGGTTTCATGTAGCTCTTCTAAAAAGCACCTCTACTCTGTGACTGCAGCTATCAAATAGAGAAACTAATGTACATTTATTCAAGATACCAGAACTTTCGGTGCAGATTCCCATTTTCTCTTATGACACATTTTCATACTTATGTGTGCCTCTCTATACAAACACACACTTCCTGAAACACAATTGGAGGCAATGTTTTTTCAGGTATCCTTCCTAGGCAATTCTCTCCTTTTATGTGCTATTGGATTGCTGAATGTATGAAAAATTCTGATGGAAATGATGCATAGAATTATGACTTGCAAAAGCAAGGAGAAAGAAACGGGGCTCATAGACAGCCCTGATTCACAAAGGAGGAAACACAGAGAATGAATACAAACTAAACAACACCATCCCCCTTCAAAATCAAATCCTCTACCTCCCCAAAATCCCCACTTGCTCATTTGGCTTTTGTGGGACATCTCTCACTTTGGAATTGCAATAGGAAATGCACAGGTGGCTGACGCTAGAAATCAATTTTATTTTAATGTGAATCCACACCAAAAAATATTAAGTCTGACATTTTTGTTTCTTATGCTAGAAATGAAATTACCTCCAACTGGTGCAGCAGAGCTTTTCCCTTTTTGTTTATTTCTACCATCAGTGTAAATATGGCAACTTTAATATCCTGTTCCACCTGCTTTTGATTCTGATTCACTTCAAGAATTCTGTAAGTAGACAGTATAAAAAATATTGTTCTTTAGCTCACAAACCCACCCTTCAAACAGTATTAAACACCCCCCACACACTCTGCTGCTGAGTTTACAATATTTCTTGATCATATGCACCAAATAACACATATACTAACAGATACTTATAGTCAGGAAAATTACTGGGAGAAATAGAAGGAGCAAGTAGAAGTGACCTATGATAAAATTAATTAACTGGTGGCAAATTCTAATGCCAGAAGTCTGTAAAATTATTGACATGTGCCATTGATAAAAATTAAATGCTCATTGTAATTAAAGTTCTTGATTTTTAATTGTCTGGCATACTTCTGAAATGGTCCATGGCAATCAAAACTGCTTAGGTCTGATTTCCACTTAAGGTAGAATGGCATTCAAGAAACAAACCCAATAAATACTCTAATTTAGCTGTTTCAACAACAGGGTTCAAACTCATAACAGCAAAGCATAAATTTATATTGTGAAAACCACTACTGCTAAGATGTAAGAGAGAATAACTACTCAGATGCAGCAAAGGAAGAGTGCTGCTTTTTTTTCCATCTCCACCATCCTCAAAGACAGGCAAAGAGAGGAGACCAAGTTGCATTCAGCACCCCATACTGTATTGAATCCTCCTGGGTACTGTTTTTGAACTCTGCTGAAGGAGCAGTTAAAAAGGCCCAATGCAGGACACATTTTACAGATTTATTTTTCTCCTTGATTTGTAGTACTGAATGAATAAAGCCCCAAGCATAAAAGTATTACATAAATCTTCAAATATGTGTCACAAGCATTATGAAAAGATGAGTCATAACCTTTCACTTTCTAAGACGGATCTACCCTCAGAAAATAAATGTGATGACAGTAGAGAAAAATATAAGTGCCTTGTATGGTCTTTATTGCATAAGTCGTTTTGTTGCACCCAAGGTATTGCTGCCCATTAAGTTGACAGGCTGACCAGAGAGTTACCTAACACTAAACAGGCAACAGTCACTACAGCAATCTGATGATTTTACAATTTCTCTTTCTGTAAGGATAAAAGGAAAGAGGTACAAAATGCACTAATTTAAACATTTCAAGAAGTTGCAGGTATATAAATTTAACCTTTTTGTCAGTTTCAATCTCAAAATCTGATACCTACCTGTTTTGGATCTGCTTCCCTGTATATTTTATGTACTTAGTCTTCTCCATCAATTTGGTGATTAGTGTCTCAATGATCACTTTCTGGTTTTGAAAAGCTTCTTCTATAAACTGGTACCTGTAATAAATAACAGTGAGTATTTACAAATGAAAATGGTCTGATATATTTGCTAAAAAGCAGAGTGCCTTACTAAAGACTTGTTTAACTGAAGAAAGATGTCCTCGAGTTCAGTATTTAACTGTCCTCATGGAAGTACATCAGCAAATGCTGATATATTTTTTTGCATATTTGAATTCATAGTATATTTTCTGTAATTGTATGTTCTGATAATGACTTTCAAAAATATGAAGGGATACTCCATGACCATAGCATAAACGTTCATGTCACGCTGTAGCCATCATTTTGTAAGTGAAAGTGCATGTAAGCTATTACTTCACACAAGATAAGGATGTAGAAACAGAAGAAAGAAGAGAGAATGCTGAGTCAGTAGAAGTCAGCAAGAAGTCATCAAGGAACTGAAATCATCAACAACCTGAGGGAAAAAAGAGGTGCCACATTCTGAAAGGGGTATAAATCCTAAGAAAAGGAGAACTGAAGACTGCAACTGTGCAAGAGCAAGGTTTAGCTTGTTTCAAGGAACAACAATGGCCAACACTTCTCTGCCTGCTCTTGTTCACATGGTTAGGCAAGCAAGTTCTTTGGATGGTTGCATCAGGTATAATGAGTATATTAACATTTAACCTAAGAGTACATCTCTCCCAGACCATTACTGTTTGCGTTAGCCAGCAAGATTTATACTTAGAAGTTGTATACAAACCTGCCTTTCAGTTTCTGTGGCCAGTAAGAGATCACCAAAGAATAGCAACCCAAAGATTTGAATGTTATACATAGTGTTCTCAAAGCACAGTATAGACAAACTTTAGGTTTACTTTTCTTTTTAAAGGGCTCTTCCCAGAAGAAAAGCCCATTTGCTCATTTCTGAAATTGTTTGGTAATGTTCTGTTATATAATCATCTTTTGAAGGGCAAGTGGAGATATTACACATAAGTGTACAGTTGCATAACACAGCCCCTGTGTTTTCTGAGGACTCTCTGAAGAGCTGCATAGCAACAAATTCTACCCAAGGAAATCGACAATAAAGCAAGGTCTTGTGCATAAGTCAGCAGATTAAAAAACTGGAAAATTTAGGCTTTATTCTAAACCATCACACACTCATCAGCCACACCTTCTTGCATGCAACCTCTGTTTTCTTGTGAGCTTAATTTCTGAGCAGAAAATTTTATTTTGCACTTTTTTCATCTAACTGTATTCCATACAGCTAGAGCTACAATCAACTTCAAACTATCCTCCTGTAAGTTGGTAGAATAAAATATATACTTTGTTCAGATACCTGTGCTCTTTGTGTTCTAGTAACTGACAGTCTCGGCAGGTCAACTTGTCACAGGTTTCACAATACAACTTCAACTGCTCCTTTTTGTGGTAAGGGCAAAACACAGGTCGCTGACTGGTCACACCAACTGCCTCTGTTGAATAAAGCAAGATGTCAGTCCAGACTCTTTAAACAATTAAAGATTTGCATTATCCTGTTTTTCCATCCCATATTCCTCACCTAGATGCTGGAAGTGTGTATCAGGCCACCTAATCAAGAATATAAGAGCTGTAAACTCAAGCTACAATGTCTCATTATTGACCAAGCATAGAGCTAACACTCTCTCTAACGGAAAATATCTAAAACCTACCTTACCGTAACTCATCAAGGTGCCATAGAAGTATTTATAAAAGGACTAGCAAGTACTGCTGCAGTTGCAAAGGCCATTGCACAACCAGCAAGTTCCTTTCTTAAACAGAAATGAGAATATTTCTGACTTAATTCGTTTCTCTTTCTTCTTTCTCAGTCAGATGGTGAAAGGAGGGCTGAGGATATCAAGACACGGGCATTCAACAGTGTAGAACATTCAGAATATACTAACAAGAAGTTACTAACACACCCTCGGGATCTCATTCTAAATGAATGAGAGGTCTCTCTTCAGTTTCTCAGAAGCAAATACCAAAGAGCACAGGAACCACCACCAGATGATAGAAACAAGACCCGTTCTTTTACCAATCTAACCGACAAAGCCTAATTTCTTATGAGTTAGGATGGACGCTGAGTTCATGAGAATTGTATGTCCTGTAATAAAAACTGGCTTCATGCTGCAGCCCATTCTTCACTGCAAATAAATAAGGTCTCTTCCATACCCATTCATTTACTTATTTTCATGAAGCCTAGAAGAAGTTAATTTCAAATCTCTATCTTCAGTAAAAATTCTTTGAAACTGACCAGCAGACCAGGAGAAGGAAGAGGCTCAAATGCACAGAGAGCATTCCTACCACCAAGGCATGTCCAGCGTAACAGTCAGACACTTTTACCTACTACTTTTCTATCCTTATGAAGTACACTCAGTACTCACTTTTGATTAACCACATCAGAAAGTGGGATACGCTACATAATGTGCATTTCCAAAGTATCATACTGGAAGCTACCCTTCAAGTATGTTGAACCCCGTAGAGTTGATCTCGGTGTATCAATCCAGCCTGTCCAGATCCCTCTGTAGAGCCTTTCTTCCCCCAAGCAGATCAACACTCCCACACAACTCGGTGTCATCTGCAAACCTACTTAGGGAGCACTCAATCCCCTCATCCAGATAATTCATAAAGATATTAAACAGAACTGGTCCCAACATTGAGCCCTGGGGAACAGCACTTGTTACCAGCCACCAACTGGGTTTATCTCCATTCATCACAAGTCTCTGGGTCCAGCCATCCAGCCAATTTTTTACCCAGGAAAGAGTGTGCCTGTTCAAGCCATGAGCAGTCAGTTTTTCCAGGAGAATGCTGTGGGAAACTGCATCAAAGGCTTTACTAAAGTCTAGGTAGACAACATCCACAGGGTTCCCTCATCTACTAAGCAGGTCACCTGGTCATAAAAGATCAGGTTAGGCAGGCAGGACCTGTTCTTTCCTAAACCCGTGCTGACTGGGCCTCATCACCCGGTTATACTCTAAGTGCCATGTGACGGCACTCAAGCTGACCTGCTCCATAACCTTCCCCAGCACTGAGGTCAGGCTGACAGACCTGTAGCTCCCCAGATCCTCCTTCTGTCCCTTCTTGTAGATTGATTCAAATGATTGCAGCATTCATCAACAGAATTGAAACAAAAAAATGGGAAACTATTCAAACATGTCCATTACCAAGCAAAAAAATAACATGGTTCCTCTAATTCATATGCACTGAACAGTTATATCGTAATGGATCTCTTCTTTTACATTTACTACAATTAAGCAATACAGTTTTTGAAATTTATCATTTTAAGAAGAAACGTGGTAGTCTAATACAGTTTTCCAATAGGGACACACATTCTTTGTGAAACTGTAAATCAAGTGTTTTACCTGGAGATACTTCCTCTTTCTGTCTTACTGTATGATCCTTTGTGAATTTAACTCTCTGGTGAGCTCTGATGCAGGTTTTGCACAACCATTCTACACATTCCACACAAAACCCATGAGCTTCTGCATTGTCTTCACAGCTTGTACAGACCTGACGTGAGGAAGAAAATGTAGCTGTTAAAATAAATACGGAATATACATACAAGCTATTGTTCATATACAATCAGTGCACTTTTACAGTGTTCTGAAAACTGAGAAATGAGAATGGAAAACTGCTGGAGGTACAGAAACACTATAAATATCTGCCTAAAAGTAACTGAATGTGACTTTCAATAAAAGTGCTCATTTTATCAGTGTTACTCTAAAACCTTAACCTGACATGATAGAAGTCAAACCGTTACTTTCTGCCTGACATGGCACACTTAGGAGCATATAATGTTTACTATGTACAATATGCTCTTTTGAAATATTTACTAAAGACAGAAAAGAATCAGCACTATTCTGATTTTAGATGCCTCCCTTGGTTCACATAGAAGCTTTAATTTTAGTTTCTGTTCATCTGCTTAGAGTTTCAGAAAGCATACACGGTACTGAACAGTAGGGCTCTTCTCAAGAATCTCTGCATCACCATTCAGAGACAGCATTCCACTTAAGCTTATCAGTAAAGCTGCCCTAGAACAGATTTGCCATCAATGCATAATAATTTTCAAACTGTGGCCTGTTAATTCCTGTGGCTCTTTGGAATACACCCAAAAGATTCAGAAAAAAAAAAAAATTAATTAAGGAAAGCAAAATTAATAGCAGACCAAAACCGCTCTGCACAGAGTCAATATATACACACGAAAAAATTCCTATGGACTCACAATTCAAACAACAGGATAGAAACTATGAATGACGGATATCATCACTTCACATGTTTGTAACATTCTTTCATTTTATCTCCTCCTTTACAGTACCTCTGTAGTCATACCTTCAAGGTCTTTTTGTGGTAAAAATAATGAACATACTTCTGCAGATACTTGTTTAGGTAACTGCCATCCATTTCTGCGAATGCTTAGTGCGGCCACAAACAAATGCCTCAAGACATCTGAAGACTGCTATATCCTACAGATCCCACTGACAAAATTCTGCTAGTAGGAGCAACAGGGAGAAAATTTCAATATCCAAGAGGAGAGCAGCAATGAGTGGCATTCCTCAGGGGTTGGTTTTGGGGATAGCATTGTTTAACATCTTTGCCAGTGACACAGAAAGTGGGATCGAGGGCACTCTCAGCAAGTTTGCCAACACCACCAATCTGAGTGGTGCAGTTGAGACGCTGGAAAGAAGGGATGCCATCCAGAGGAATCTGGACAGGCTCTAGAAGTGGGCTCATGCAAACGTCATGAAGTCCAACAAGGTGAAGTGCAAGGTCCTGCATCTAGGTCAGGACAACCTCAATACACACTCGGGTATGAAGGGATTGAGAGTAGCCCTGCCAAGGACTTAGGGGCACTGGTGCATGAAAAGCTGGACATGAGCTGGTAATGCATGCTTGTAGCCCAGAAAGCCAACCGTATCCTGGGCTGCAGCAAAAGAATTGTGGCCAGCAGGTCAAGAGGGCTGATTCGGTCCCTCTACTCCGCTCTTGTGAGACCTCACCTGGATACTGCATTCAGTTCTAGAGACCTCAGCACAGGAAAGACATGGACCTGTTGAGGTGCATCCAGAGGAGGGCCACAAAGATCATCAGAGGGCTGGAGCGCCTCTCCTACGAGGACACACTGAGAACTGAGGGTTGTTCAGCATGGAGGACAGAAGGTTCTGGGGAGATGTTATTGCAGCCTTTCTATACCTAAAGTGGGCCTACAAAAAAGCTGAAGAGGGACTTTTTAGAAGGGCATGATATGACAAGGGGCAATGGCCTTAAGCTTAAGCTGAAAGGCAGATTTTGATTAGATACAAGGAAGAATTCTACACTATGAGGGTGGTGAGACACAGGAACAGGTTGCCCAGAGAAGGTGAAGTATTCAAGGTCAAGTTGGATAGGACCTTGAGCAACCCGGTCTAGTGGAAGCATCTCTGGCCATGGCAGATGACCTTTGAGGTCCCTTCCAAACTAAACCACTCTATGATTCTACAATAATATATTTGTAGAACCACATCCAAGTCTCCACTTCAAGAAAAAGAGGAAAATTAGCACAAAACTTGCCTTAGACCACAAAGCAAGTTACTAACAGAACTGGAATATGAACACTGGAGTTCTAGATTTCCAGTGCAGTACTTATTCTTCTGGATCATGTTGCCTCTCAAAGCAAATATACTCTGAGAAATGAAGTTACAAGACATGGGTTATTGACCTCTCTTTTTGTCACTTGGAGTTTGAAGCAGTTCCTTTTCATTGAATATGACCTGCAAAGGAGAAAAATATGGGCTTGTGCCCCTTTTTCTGTTTCTATACAAAAAGAAGGCCTGAAAGCTTTGTTTTTAAAAATTTTAACTTTTTTTAATCTTCTTCTTCTTGCTATTTTTTTTATTTCCCCTCTTCTCTTAACAATAAAAATTCTAGTCCTATCCAGACTAGTTGACTAGGGAGAAATATCAAAGTCGGGACATCATAAAAAGTCAATAAAATGGAAGTGAGGCAATTAAAGGAAGTGAATTACCATCAGGAAACTGAAAAATCGTATTTGTTCTTAATTCTTAATTTCAACAACACTTAGCAAAAAAAAAAGAATATTCTTAAGAACTCGGTAAGTTCTTGAAAAAAATTTAGAACAAGAAAGTATTCCTGAGGCATCACTTGAACTATACATTTTCTCTAGCAGGAATTGCTAGAGAGAGAGAGAGGCTGAGAGAGTTGGGGTTGTTCAGCCCGCAGGAGAGAAGGCCCCAAGGAGATCATACAGTGACCTTCCAGTACCTGAAAGGGGCTACAAAGAAAGCTGGGATGGGACTGTTCATAAAGGCTTGCAGTGATAGGACAAGCGGGAATGGGCATAAACCGGAGAAGGGCAGATTTAGGCTTGACATAAGGAAGAATTCCTTCACCATGAGAGTGGTGAGGCACTGGCACAGGTTGTCCAAGAAGGCTGTGGATGCCCTATCCCTGGAGGTGTTCAAGGCCAGGTTGGATGGGGCCTTGGGCAGCCTGGTCTAGTGGGAGGTGTCCCTGCCCATGGCAGGGGCTTGGAAATGGATGATCTTTAAGGTCCCTTCCAACCCAAACTATTCTATGGTTCTATGAATTCCCATGAACGAAAGAGAAGTGTCAACCCTCTGCTAGACTGTAGTGTAAAACCCGATTAATTACATCATTGTAGCCCAAGGATCAGTTACACCAGCACTGCTGACCTGACAGTCGAGTACTGTAGGACACGAAAGAAGTGTCCATCTTGTTGCCAGTGAGGTACAATTCTGCTATGCCCCCAGATACCCAGACATGCTCTTGCAAGTTAGAGTGAAGAAAAAGATTGTTTTCCTAGTGTGAGAAACACTCACAATTCAAATAGGTAAACTGAGGCACGCGTCTCGCAAAGCAGTGTTAGGTTAATATTTGTGATTGCATTCATGGGACTGTTCCCTTCTGGCACGAAGGCTTTTTACACTATCTCTTTCAAGTTAAGACCACCTTCTCCCCAAACTCAGAACCTGTCCCAAAGCTATTACCAGGCTACATTTTCCATATTAGGTTTCTTGGCCCAATCTGTTGCTTATAAATACTTACATTCCTAAGCATATATTGTCCTGTACCATAGGGTAATATTTCTTATATTATCTTATCCATTTCCTTCTCTAAACTATCTGTTCTGCAATTTGTTAGTGAAAAACAGCTGATGAAACCATATTTTGCAAGAAGGTTTATAAACTCAGTTCAGCAAGACACTCCATCTTAATGCTAAAACTTTCATTTTGTAAAAGCACAAGCAGCCTAACTCTTCCACCAGTGTAAAAACTCACCAGTGAAAACAAAATTAGTAAAGCAAAAAACAACAACAAAAAAAGTTTTTCAGGCATTCTTTAAGCAAAAAAAGCAGGAACTCAGTTAAAAAAAAAACCCTAAAAACATGACCAGAAAACAACTCACAACAGCCTTTCCAGGTCACCTTTAGTAAATTTGGGCAGGTAAAACTTGCTATATGCCAGGGCATTTAAGTAAGTTCAAAGGATTTCTGAAGTTATTTATTCCTCCCAGATTTTAAGTTCTTTGTCTATTTTCTTTTTCAATATGTTTTAGGGTTTTTGATCTAACTGGTTTGACCTGCTATGGTTGGAACGAGATGAAGATTGTTATTCAATAACCAATGATTGGGTGCTGCCAAATAAAGTGAAATACCTTCTTTGAAGTTCCAAAAATATATATTTCAACCTCAGACTTTTCAAATGCACAAAGAAGAAGACAGAGAGATTTCTAAATTTCTTCATAAACATCGTAACTCATGCTGTCAAAATAGCTATGCCTTTTAGGTAGAAACCAGATTTACTTCTACCTACTTTTTACTTGAAATATGCATTTTCAGATAAAGCCTGGATTTTGTTACAACTCCTAGTTATTAGAGTAAGTCATACAGCTAAAGTACATGGAATTACAATTACTGCAAATATTTGCTATACTCTTACAAAACCTAAAACTTATTTCACTCTTATTTTTGTGATTCATACAAGCAGTGCTTCAGTGATTTCAAAGAAAACTCTCCGTAGTTAACCTGTATGCCTTTGTACTGGTTAAACAGATACTTATTTTCAATTGAGTTTTCCTTGTAATTATAGTTAATGTAGTTACTAGTTTTAGCATTTATAACCCCAGGAAGTCTTCATTCAGCCTTCATTCAAATTCAATGAAAGCTGAAATTACTCAGCATGTCGCAGGTAAGTACTATTTTTGCTGTTGTAAAAGCCTGTCTATTTCCTTAAAACCGTATTTACATGCAAGAGCTGTCTTCTCACTACTGTAGTAACCAACCACTCTTCCAGTTTAAATATACTCTGAGTACTGAAGAGTTTAAATAAGCAATCAAAGGTTCCCGAGTTTCAAAGGAAGAGAGCAAAGTAGTCCAGATGAACATTCAGTGAACTGATGTTCAAAACTTCACCACCTTAAATTAGAAGCACGTTTCCTCTAGAAGATAAAAATTATCAGTGCTAACAGTTATCTAAGTATCTCTTGGCACATACAAAATCATCATAGAAAGCACCGGTTTTCCAGGACATTCTCACCTATACACAACTCTAAATCTGAACCATGCACTGATATCTCAAAATGCATGAACCCTGATCAACATATCCTCCTTTCCTCAACATGCCATCAACAGCAGCCTCTCTTCGACTAGAAAACCACACCGTGACTCTTCTTGACTGTAGTACCCACTGCCCTAAAAAAAGTGGCTTTCAAAGAGATTTTGGCTGTGACTAGAGCTTTGATAAGCTATTTAGTATAGTAGTTCTTCTTTGGATGGTGGCTACTCCAGCACTATATAAAACTACAGAAACTTTTTGTTCTAAATTGTCTTCATTGATTGCTCTACTAAGCCAGTTATACTTGCTGTCCTAGTTTCCAGATCTAAAATCAGATCTAAACTTGTAATTTGCTTTGCTCCTACATTTCCAGTATCTCACATAAAGTCCAACTATTCTTCATTCCTATTAAAACATTTAAAATTCTCGAGTGAGTAACCGGTAAAAGTACAGAAAGTGTTCTCACTATCAAAAAGTATTTTTGTACATGTTCTCTTCCAGACACAGAAGCTATGAGAATTAGGACCTAGACTAAAATGCACCACAGATTCAATATGCTGCAGCAATGCTAATGCTATCACTATGATCTTCTCTTCTGCATCAGTATCAACGTCAACACTTCTCATTTTCACTTTCATGGCTTTGCACATGCATTAAAAAAATCTTCATTTGTTACATTCCTAAATTTCCCACAATTGTTTACCCCAGTATTATTCAAATTTAGTATTAGCTCCAGTAACATCTCTTGGATTCAAAGCTCCTTTCCACTTTTCTTATGAATCAAGTAAAACTCATTTTTATTTTCAGACTTCTCTTCAGCATTCAATAATTTTGCTAAGTCTTTCAATAAATCTGTTACAGAAGAGTCCCGAAACAACCTCTCACCGTGTCATGACATTCAGACTGGACCTTATTGCTTTCTAGACTGCCCCTCAGAGAGGTAGGCCAGGTGCAGCTGGATCCCCCCAGGTTCTCTCAGAGAGTTGGTTTAGTATACCTTGAGCTGGGTGCCTCCAGAGGAACGCACCTCAAATGATCTCTAGGCAATCATATCCTTACAATCTAAGATTCACCCCACAACACACACACTCTCCACATGCTGTCCAGGTGCCAGCTGGTCCAATAGCACTTCAGGAACTGGGGTCTCCTTGCTCCTTATTTGGTTTTCCTTCTTGCTTCAAGGCACATCACCTCTTTTCTTATGTTTAGGTTTGTACTGGAGTAGCTTCCTTATCTTCTGGCTTGACTCAGCCCTGGGGTCTTTCCTTGAGTAATTTTGTGAATGTTCATCCCTCTGTCTTATCTGTACCAAGGTTCCCTTGGCAATCTATTGCTTACTTTGGAGGTCTTTTTCTTTAAGTCATAGGCTCTGGTTCTTATCAGCTTTGCTGGGCAAGACGTTCTGTACCTCTTCTTTCCTTTTTTGGCTTAGTCATTCTTGCTATCAAAAAAAGTTCACTAATGCTAAACCGAAAGCTCACTTATGTCAAGCTATCCACCCATGCTAAGCTATAAGGAAATTACACTCTGAGACCAAATTAAAGTCTGAGCCATTAATTTTAACATTCCATAAGCAAACTTATTTTACCATTTTAAACCT
Organism: Cuculus canorus; assembly: GCF_017976375.1. NCBI lineage: Eukaryota > Metazoa > Chordata > Aves > Cuculiformes > Cuculidae > Cuculus > Cuculus canorus. Next base: position 149,312,722 of record NC_071401.1, read on the forward strand.
GAAACAACCAAACTTTTTTTGGTTTTTCAAAGTCTTTTTTTTTTTTTTGCAGTCTCCCTCGAAACGAAACAAACCAGTCCTTCCTGACAACATCCATATGCAGGCTAGTCATAGATATGAAACAGTGCTTCTAAGCCACCGCGTCACTTGCACAGAATCAATGGTCTGCAACTAATTCTAATTTCTTAAACATCCTGCTAAAGCTGCCAAACTATCAAAGCCTAACTAACCATTGCAGTAGAAAATTTCTATAAAATAGCCAAAGTTTTTGACAGAATTTGGACAATGTCTTATTCAATATTTCCCCCAAGTCTCAGTCTCTTTTCCACTTTAATCTGTTGCCTACCTTGCTACTGGCAAGTTTTCTTTCTTTTCTCTTTTTTCCTTCAAAGACAAAACAAGGTAGACCGATTAGAAGCATGTATCATCCTTAAACTTCATAATATTCCCCCTCAAACAGGACACTGATCTGTTTAACTACTATAGAGTTAACTTGGCTGTTCCTAACAGATAGCTTTACAGAATGGTATAGCATTTTTTTATGGTTCAAGTGTCAAAGTACAAAGGAACATCCAAAAAGCTACATTATCATACCAAAATAAATCTATTAAAAGGAAACAGAATGGTACATCACTCATTTTCAAGAGCTAAGATACACGTTCATTTACCAGGCATCTAGCCAAACAACTAGATCCATATAAAAAAACGTCAGCAGAAAAGCACAGGAATGTACTACTCTGCTGGTTTAACAAAGCCTCCTGGTTTGCATTCAACTGCTGCAGAATGTATGCTGAGTTCAGCCTACGAACTCTCCTGAAGGACAGAAATGCTTTCTGAATTACAAGTCTGCTGGTTTTGATAGGAAGAGAAAGAAACAAATAAGGAATGGAAGACTAAGATAGATGTCTAAGAAGGGAACTTAAGAAAACACAAACAGTTTGAAGACTCTCCCTGAAATCTGCTCACGCCACTCAACAACAGATGATTCCAAACCAGCTGCAGAAATATGTGGAATTTCTCTGTATCTCTCTTCAGCAGATCAAGATCAGAAGGTATAAAAAAGACATCTCCCTCAGCTCCAAGGAAGTGCCTGAATTATTCTGACATCTCTGAGTTTGGTGCATGCTCCAACGTCCGACACACTGTAACCCACTGAAGTACATCCAATTTTACATGATTACAACCAAGCTCGAGAATATAAAGAACCCGTCTTTAATTTTCAAATCCTTATCCAAGTTTCAAAGGTTTCAAATCCCAATGTTCAAATGCCATGCCATATTGACATAGTAAACTTTTCGTACTGTTATTATGAAGAATGCAGCAACATACAAAGATGCTGAATTATTTGCAGTAAGTTAAATAAAAAGTTCATGAGTAAAGAGATACTTGAGATACTCTCTTACTAGTTAAAATGAAGACATGCAATATTTTGATACCAGAGACTTCTAAACTGTGGTGCTATGTGATTATTCATTTGGTATCGCTTCCACGCTAGTACTTTCCTCCTGAAAAAACATCATGAGGAAAAAAAAACAAACAGTATTACTATTCTTCCAGTTAAGCAGGTTTTGGCTTTATGAGGTGGCTATTTGTTGACTGCAGAAGAAAGAAGAGGCAGCCTACATAAGAAAAACAAAGAAGAAAACCCTAGAACACACCATCTTCCCCTTAGAATTTTCAGCCTTTTGCTTGGTAATTGCACAGCAGCTATTTAGCGACATGTTTTGCCAGTGCTGAGATAAGAAAAATAAAGTTGATTTTACCAGAAGGTTCCATTTTACATTGAGATCTCTTGACACGGTGTTGTTTGGGTCTCTAGTTCAAAAAGTGCTTCAAGTGTTCTGTCCAAAGTCTAGAAATTCCCGTTCAAATGTCTATGCCTTACTTTTATATTTTGCTATCAAGTTACAATTTTATATCAACAATTAAAAGTAGCTCAGAATAAGATAACCACCTTGTTCACATGCATTTTAATTGATTTTAACTGATTTTCTAGAGTAGGTATCCCATGTAATGACTAAGCACTTCAAATCTTTTTCTGCATATGAACAGCAAAAAGGCCACACAGCAAGAAGCCAAGGATATGCATACACATTCAAAACGTGTTAACTAGATTACACGTTAATGCACTTACCTGATTTGATTTCTCTACTGTGCTACTGGGAACCTCTGTGGTATCCTTCACAAAAAAGTTATCTATGATGTGTCTCTCTGCACATTCCTGACCACAAATTGGACAGCGGATAACACCGACTGGGGGGGGAAAAAGAATATCTGATTATGCCTGCACAACTTAAGATATATCAAACAACTTCAAAGACAGCTTGTAAGCATAAACACTTTGAAAGGATGCTTTAATATTTTGCCATCAATAAGGTGTGAGTAAAAAGAAGCTAATTCTCATTTATCACTAAAGTAACCTTTACTTGTTATTCCCTGATGGTGTAGTCTTTCAGCCAAGGTCAAACACCTTTTTGTTTCAATCCCGTAAAGTCTTTGTCTTAATCTTACAGAAAATTAATTCCTTTCCTCTAAAGGGGATGTATTCCCATTGACAATTTGTTGTTATAGAAAAGATTAAAGTAAACATTTATTAGTGTGGACTATTAAGTAGTCACATTGAAAGGTATCACACATGCAGACACACATGCCAGCAGTGTGACATGACTGCCTTCCAACTGTGAAATATGAGGAACTGAAATGTAATACATTCAATACGAATGAGGTAAGTTGTATAGAGACTACCTTCACAGCAAGCAAGGGAAAGCAAACAAGAAAAACATAGGGATAAATAAGCAAGGTCTTCTCCCTCCTCTCCTCTGCAAGACACACTGAGGAACAATTCAAAGACAGTAACAGACTCCTGGTTGAAGAAAGAGCTGAGAGCCAGTAACTCAAAGGGTTAAACAATTAATGGTTTTCTCAATAGAATAAAAGGACAAAGTCAAGTTCAAAACTTGGAGTTTAACAGTGAGTAAACTAGACTGAAATGAAAAAGATCTACATAAACCTTTTAAAGTAGACACCTTTTCTAGGTACACAAAACAGAATGTCTTGTTACCATCGAGACTTGTTTATCATCCATACAAAATCTTTGAATTGCTGGGCATTAACATCTTCCTTTAAAGAGTTCTCACAGTCATCACCACCAAAAAAAAGAAATAATTGAAAGTAAGTTAGGTTGAACTAATCACTTAGGATGTGGAAATCATCACGAAAAGCCTGCAGGAAAATAGTCATGTGAATCCACACTGAGATGGATTCTAGACCTACAGTTACCATTTGAGAGAAGACATGATTTTAGGGCCTTAGAGAAGATCAGAAGAACTGTTTAACCCAGTGAATTTAACATCAGTATATAATTCAGCACCTGCACATTTAACTAAACTGTCATAGGCTTATGTCTGTTCCTGTTTCATTTTTACAGTAAAATACAGAAGTACAGAAACTATTAAAAATTTCACTTTCTGCAGAAAAAATGAATTCCTTACTTTAAGTGCTCCATACAAGATTTTGGTAACTTTTTCATAACGTTCTTCCAATACACAACAGATTGAACTGGCCAACTATAAAGCAGTTCTCTAAAAGTCCGCAAGTTTTACTAAATTACGTCTTCACTCTAGAAATTTAGCCAGCACTTTTCTTTCATGCAAGACACTTCACTTTCATCTGAAAGGCTACGATCACAGAATCATAGAATTGTTTTGAGTTCAGGGGACCTTAAACATCATCCAGTTCTAACACCTCTGCCATGGGCAGAGACACCTCCCAATAGAATTGGTTGCTCAAAACCCTATCCAACCTGGCCTTGGCCACTTCAGGGATGGGGCATCCATGACTTCTCTGGGAAACCCCTTGACCACCCTCACGATGTAGAATTTCTTCCTTATACCTAACCAAATCTGTCTTCTTTCAGTTAAAAGCCATTCCCCTTTGTCCTATCACTACATGCCCCTCTAAAAAGCCCCTCCTCACCTTTCTTGTAGGCCCCTCTTTAGGTACTGGAAGGCTGCTGTACGGTCTCCTAATGGCCCTCTGTTCTCCAGCCTGAACATCCCCAACTCTCTCAGCACAGGCTCTCTAGTCCTATGACCATCTCTGTGGCCCTCCTCTGGAATCACTCTAACAGGTCCATGTATTTCCAGTGCTGAGAATTCCAGAACTGAACACAGCACTCTAGGTGAGGTCCCAGTAGAGTGGGAGAACCATCTCCCTCCACCTGCTGGCCACACTTCTTTTGATGCAGCCCAGGATACAGTTGACAAGCATGCATTGATGGCTCATGTCCAGCTTTTCATGAACCAGTGACCCCAAGTCCTTCTTGGCAGGGCTGCTCTTAATCCCTTCATCCCCCATCATGTCTCGATACCGGGGGTTGCCCCAACCCTTGCACCCAGCCTTGCTGCACTTCAGGAGGTTCAAACACGCCCACCTCGCTATACTGTCCAAATTCCTCTGGATGGCAACCCTTCCCTCCAGCGTGTCAACCACACCACTCAGCTTGATATCATTGGCAAATTTCTGAAAGTACATGTCAGATTTGGTCCAGCTTTTGGTAGTAGGGCATGAGGGAGAGCTACAAGAATATCCTCTGTGAAAAGACACCAGAGTCTGTTCCCATGTCAGACAGAGTCAATTCCAGACTGCTGCAAGGTGGACCAACCACTGGCCAACACTGAACCTATCGGTGGTGCTGGTGGCATCTCTATGTGTTTAAGAAAGGGGAAAAAAAAAAAGAAAAAGAAAAAAAAAGTCTGTAACAGAAGCTCGGATGGGGTAAGAAAACTGTGAGACAGCCCTGTAGACACTATGTCAGTGAAGAAGAAAGGGAGTATGCGCTCCAGATGCCAGAGCAGCGATTCCCCTGTAGCCTATGGTGAAACAGACTGTCCTGCAGCCTGTGGAAGACCACATTAGAGCTGTGTCAAGTCCAACTTAAACATTTTGTCTGAAGGCTGGCCATTTGTGCCCTTGTTTTATGGCACCGGCAATGAATAAAGGAGGGCGTGCAGGAGTAAACACTGTTCCCCCTTGCCTGGCCAAGCTCCTGGTCCTGAGCCAGCCATGGAGGAGGAGATGCAGCGGTGGGCACTGACACACACACCTGACTGCCCTCACCAGACCCTCCTGAAGGAGCTTCTGCAGACACAGGGCAAGACCACCCCACACGTACTCATGGGGCACGGGCTGGCCTTACAAAAGAACTCACAAGGATCCACACAGCATGCATGTCAATCACTCCGATCAGACTAGCTTCACAGGCTGGAAGAAACTGCTGGCCACCCACTGATGTGGTGACTGTTTTCCTTTCTCTATCTTTCTTTCTCCCCTGTCTCTCTCCCTATATATATACATCATTTACCTCGCTGTGTTTACTTGACTGGTATCAATGTGTGTAGGATCAAATCCTAGTGACCTTGGCTGTGTTCAGGGATCAGATTGTAATCTGAACAGATTGAAATCTGTTTTCTGCAACTTTGGGAAGTTGCACCCCCATATCTCAGCTCTGCACCTGAGTTTTTTGGTCTGTTTATTTTAGTCAGAGCCAGAATAAATTTTGCTTTTTGATTTTCACCCCAAGAATGACTTCGTCAGCCGCAGAGATAAAGGAACCACCTTCTTTGACTGTGCAGGTCAAAAGAAGATCCGGACACAAGCACGTAGCTCATGGATCTGGGGCATGACAAGCAGATATCCACACTGCAGTAGGTAGATATGGCCCGAAGGAAGCTGCAGTCTGTCGGAAATCTACACCAGAGAAGGTTCCTGCCAGGAGCTGTGTCCCATGGAGAGGAGCCCATGCAGGAGCAGGTTTTCTGGCAGCAATTGTGGCCTGTGTGGGACCCACGCTGGAGCAACCTGTTCCTGAAGGACTGTACCCCATGGAGAAGAAGCACATTGGATTAGGTCTTGTAGAAAGAGCCCATACTGGAGCAGGTCTTGAAGGACTGTAACGCATAGAAGGGACTCCACATTAGAGCAAGGGCAAAGTGGACGGAGGACGGAGCAGCAGAGAGGAACTGTTATAAGCTAACCACAACCCCCATTCCCTAGCCCTGCTCTACTGCTCAAGGAGGGAATGAATAGAATCAGGAATGAAGGATTGAAGCCAAAGAGGGGTGAGAGGGGTTCAGTTTTTTTTATTATTTTTTGTGTTTCTTTCTCACCAGCCAAATCTATTTAATTAGCAATAAATTTGTCTTCCTCACACTGAATTTGCTTTGCCGATGATAGTAATTGATAAGCAATCTTCCTGTCTTTATCTGTCTCGTTCACAGGGAGAAGAAAGAGAGAGCAGCAAGCCAAGGATAACACACAACACAGGTCCTAGCAACAGACTTCAATGATTCTTGGGGTTGTTTTTGTTTGGGTTTGTTTGCCTGGTTTGAGGATTTTGTGTGGTTTTTAAGGCTAAATGTTTTAAACTAGAGTTTAGTCTTAGTTGATAAGAGAAGTGAAAAAAATAATGGTTTGTATGTAACTTTGCATGTTTTATACTGAGAAGACAGTGCTCTGTCATGTTCCAGCCTTAGGGAGATGTAGAGAATACATAACCTCATGCCAATTACAGTATCTGCACCACTTCAGAGGTCTAATCCAGTCTAGAATAAAGCCATAGTGAACTAACATTTTCTTCTTTCCTGAGGAAAAGGGACTTAAGAGTACTGAATTGGTGTTCTCAAACTAGTCTACCAGATGACACCATACACTACAGTAGCTTAAGAAAAAAATCACTTAAAAGATGGGAGGAAATCTCAGATGGAGGCATGCTAGAGTCTTTCAGTATCAACAATAAAAATGGACACAATATACAATAGGTGTCGGCATATTAATGACTCAACAGTTTTAATAGATTATTCCTACTAACTCAATTCATATTTATAATTTTTTTTATGTACAGTGACTTGATAAAGAAATCACAGACATGGTTTGAAATCCTTTATATCTCAGCCAGTTTTCCAGTACAAAAGCTTAACTCAGACCATGGACAAGTATTCCCTCCTAGGTCCTGTGGCAGGGACAAAACACAACACTGTACAGTAAGGATTGCTGCTCTCCCCAGCGTACTAATAGAACTGATTGAGGAGTTTGATTTCTTTTAGTGCATCAAGAGTCATGTTGGTTTAAAGTCATAACTGACAAATAGTATCAAGACAGGTGGCTGAAGCAAACCTAGGAGCATACACACAAGGTTTTAGCTAACGAGCCGAGAGGTGCTACAGCGAGCAACTAGTTCTAACTTTTCTGAACAACTGTGATGGTGGGATTTCTTATCCCTAACCACACAGACCACTTTGTGCTGCTTTGTATGACCTTTTTGATGCACCTGGATAAACACCTTTTCTCCCCTCTCTGGGCTGATCCAGTAGAACACAGACTTCATTGAGAGAATTTGTCCCATTGCTGAAGAGGGCTACTGCTTTGCAGAATCACAGGGCAGAGAGGAGCAAGACAAAGGTCTGGTGGCCACTCCACGTCAAAGGCCACATCAAAGCCCATGTGTGCAGTAAGACTTACACTCTTCATGAACTGGGAGACTGAGCTAGCCATTATGCCTCTGCCACTCCTTTGCCTATCAGGATGACCAAACAGGTCCCTGGTCACCCCCACCTGCATATCAAAGCAAGTATGCGCATATAGCAAAGTTACACCATAGCCACAGAACAAAGAATCGGAGGTGATCCTGAAAGCAGTATTAATAAGATTTATGAATAGAAACCAATATATGTTGTACATGGATGACTTATGAATGTGGAAACCATGGGGTTTATGTGTTGGAAATGGCTTGATGTATGACCCTGGCGTTTTTCAGATCCCTACACATTCATGGAATTAACGCTGGCAGAGGGGCCAAAGCAACCCACAGTGTCCTTTACCAGCTATGCCACAGATAAGAGGTAAAGATGATAAAGAGCTGGGGCGACTGATACCCCAGATGATATCACTCCAGAAAGGACTATAAGAGAATGAGAGGAATGGGTCATAACTGGAGCTACCACTCAGCTGGTCTGATACCCCCACCAACATCAACATAACATCATGGAACCAATCCCTCCAAACACCACAGCACCTGCAAAAGCTTCACCTTCAGCAACCTCACAGAAACATCTATAAAGACTATAATTATAATCTATAATTATCACTGAACTCCAGACAGGTCGTATAGTCCCTCACAAATCCTTATAGGATATTAATATTGGGCTAAACTTCAGCTTATACTCTTGACTTGGAATTGTAACATTATAGGTAAGAAAATAACCCTTTAAGTGTAGTCTGGGTCCTATTATGTCTCCATCAGGGTGTAACAAAAACGCAGCCACTAAATTAACCTCTAAATTAATTAATATTTCCTCCATTGATTCTTTCTGCAAGAAACTTCCCTATTGCTACAAAAAAACAAAGTTTGAGTTAATGTTTGGAAGTAACCATGTAATGGCTTTCTAACCATGCTTAACAGTATTGCCAACACTTCCTCTCATTTCAAGACACTTGTTTCCCGAACTGTGCTGCAATTTACTTCAGTGCTTTCAAGGCTTGGAGCACTGGCTATTATATGATCTACTCAAGAAGATTCAGCTTCTGAGTAGCAAGCTATTAAAACCCATTTAGTCGATTTCCTTACAGAAATTGGTAAGGAATATAATTCATCCTCTAATGAAACTATAAGAGAAGCATACTATGCCATCAAAATAAGAACTACATTGTTGCTTTAAAGGAAAATAAAAATCCCTTAACTATTTTGCTGTTCATTACCATACTCCCCTCAAATACATAGTTTGGTTAAAAAGAATGAGGGCAAAAGAGAATAAAAAGTTAGAAAGCTGTAGCACAGAACATTAACCCACATACTGTGGGATCATATGAAATTTCATAAATCCATAAATTATTTCTGCAACTGATATTTGCTATATCAAGTATGTAGTCAAGTACATGATCAAGTCAGTTCAATCCTAGTATTTTTGCAATAGAAAAAAGAACAGTGTCTTTAAATAAACATTGTCAGAGCAATTATAATGCAGCAGCATCAGATTCAGGTTTGTGTTTTGGCTAACACTGTTCACGTTGAGCACATTCCTGAGTGGTGAGGCTCTGCTCTTTATCCTGATTAAGAAGGACCTCTAATTCCACGTTAATCCTTGTGTTCAACTAATTGTTGGCCCAATCAGGTTTGAAGAGCTTTAAGATATTTATGCATGAATTGAACAACACAGTTAGTGGCTTCCAGGACAAGTTGTTTTTAAGTGAACAAAGTAATTTTCCTTCCTGAAGATTCTCTGAAAGAAGACTTGCTACAATACCGAATTGCCAGAAACAAAGAGTTGACTCTTGGTATTTTTAATATCATTTCTTTTCAGAATGCCTGACGCTGCACTACACTCTAGAGATACAGAGAGTATCTGAGAAAACCAGATCTAGTACTACTTAGAAGAGGACTATTCTTCCTTAAAAGTGCAAGCTGATGAGAAATTGGGCAACGATGACATTACATTTTCCTGAAATTCCCTCAAGTAGCACCACCTACCATAATGTACACCCTGAAGCTTAAAGGAAATGCCAAAAAGGATTCATTGACGACTCCACCACACCAGAGCCGCTACAAGAGTAGTTAACTAGGGACCTTCAGCTAGTTGTTCTGTTCTTGACTGGACTTACCCTTCTCCGACTGCTTGTTTGTTTCAAACCCCATGTTTCTCCCTCAGCCTTTTGCCATCCTTCCTTCCATTCACTCCTAGAGAACCTCAATTTTTTCTACTGGTAATAAGAAACCCATTTTCCAATTTTAACTGTCATCCATATTATTCACATCAAAAGCAATCTACTGCTTCCAGCCCTCTAGTATCCATTACACAGGGAAAATGCAGGGGGGAAGAGAACCAATAAAATCTTACAGGGTTCATCTGTAAAAAAATTGAAAATTTCAGTGTGCACTAGCCTGAGGCATTGCAAGGTTTAGTGGATACGAACCAAAAAAAAAGAAAAAATATCTGAGGAGCCGAGCACACAAAAACTCCCATGTATGGTTAGAAAGAGGTAAGGTTCCTCTGCAGTCTTAGCTCTCACTGAATCTTAAAAATAGCAGCAGTACAAGGGATAAAACAATATTTTTTACATGGGCTTAAATGTTCAAATTTAAGAATCCTAACAAGAATTCCTTAACTTCCTCTCTTTTAATAATTGATTATTACACAAGTATCTTCATTCAAAGGAATAAACCAAAGAAATCCACTGTCTATCAAGGGCAAGAGGCTTGAAACTGTTTCTCTTCCTGTCTCTGTGCAATGACGCAACCTGATGGAGAACCTACGCAAAGGTAGGCAGTCCAATGAGCTTCTAGATTTGGTATTTCCAATGTGTCAACAACTGTTAGTGTCGTGAAGTCACCACAGGAAGTTAAAGATTTTAAAAGCATAATTGACCTGTTTGTTCTTACTCAGAAGAATGAAATCCTCAAGTGTCAGAGTTTATTTTTGTCAAAATAATTCTATAAGATTTTTATTATTTTTAAAGCATTTCCAGCATTGCTCCAGTGAGCAAGTGAAAACATATTACTTAACTTGGGAGGAGTTCCATAATCACCATCATGATTACCGCGAGGATGGTAAGTGATAAAATCCCACATTTTCATCTACTCATTTGTGCCAGGATAGTCGTTCATGCAGCTGTATATTGAGCAGGATCAAGCACACATGGCTCTTGAGTAGGAGGGGAAAACCTCCACCCTTTTTAGCAGCAACATCCATTTATCAAAAAATAAGGCAGCAGTAGAACCTTACATTCAGATTTTGCTTGAACCAGGTCTAGACACCACATTGCTAACAAAAGTAACAATGCCAGCTCTCCTGTGATTCATTTCTATTCTATACCAACTCACAGATTTATGCTGCTATGCAATAAGCTGGATTATGGACTACAACATGGAATAAACAGGGTCGTGCCGGAAGAGAAGAGTTAAGTTTCCACCATAATAGTTCTCACTGGCTACAGGCTTGCAACACCTACGCTACTTTGAGGAACAGTAGTCTGGATTTTAGACATGGAAGGGAAACCACAGCATGTTCTTACTCTTCCTCACGAGTTATACAACACGCTGTGTCCTCAGCAATGCCATCTCAAGCCATTCAGTAGAATAGATTTACGGCATATACTGTATTATTTCCACCTCAGTCTTCAATTTCCTGGGAGTGCATTCCAGACTACTGAAGCATCCTGAGACAATAGAAGACTGCTCTAGTCTGCCCCAGTTTTGGCTCATTTGCGCCTTCACTGTAGCAAAGAGGTTTCAGAGCCAATTTAATTAAGCCACTGGATAATAATTTTTAGACCCAAAAGGGCATGTTTTGTTTGCAGATGCAAAGTTGTTCAGGGTTTTTTTTTCCCCACCACTATAAAAGGAGGACTTAATGTTTTCCTTTTTTTCAGAACAGATCAGTCAAAAAAGATACTATTTCTCTGAAAGAGAGCTCTCTTTATTAAATGGAGTGCTTGGAAGCAACTGGTAACTAGCTTTCTCCAAAATAACATAGTCATTACAGAATAAATTAATTAGGCTTGTGTAAGGCAATTTTCCTTTTTTTTTTTACAGGAGCCTTATTTGAGATTTTAACTATACCGATTTCAGAACAGAAAATACTAAAAAGTTACACATACAATTATTTTTTTTTTTTTAAATGGACAGGCTAGTTAATATGAACAGAAGGTATGTTAGAGACTGGAAACAGTGCCAGCTTTAAGATTTTTAGCATAACTACACAGAATGGTAGGGTATCTCAATTGTGACCTACAGATCTTTTCTTCTCTCACTGTGTATATAGACACCATTAATATTTGCAAGGTTTCATTAAAATGCATGGGGTTGAGGATAAACTGGTTATATTTACACAGGTCATGTTCTTCTGTTCAAATAAGACACTCAGAAAACTTAAGTTGAGATGATATCATGTGCAATAACATCTGAATCAATTTTAAAAATAATTACTGCTTTCCTCTTGTTTCTCATTAAGCCAATACTGGTGCTGTAAAATTGGCAACTTCTTCAAACCAGTTTGTTCCAGAAAAAGCTGCTCCTGTCTAGTTCTGACAGGCTGCTGCTGCTAGTGGAGGGGAAATAGGTCAAACCAACAAGCAAGCACATCTCAAGGGGAAACTGGCACCTACTGCCAAAATATAAACAATCAAAGCAACCAAGAATCTAGCAGACAAGTTTATTAAAATCCTAATGCTTTATTTACCACCCTTTAAAACGTAAATAGATTATAAGCAGAAAAATACTGCTAGCTGTAATCCCCCCTCTGGAAGAGTGTTACAAGCCAGTTTTTATGCTGCAGTGCATTGACTTTCTTGGAAAGCACTGCAGAGCTGAATTAAAATATTTCAGCTGCTCTGTGAAATGGTTCATTGTTTTTGCTATATGTGCCTGATCTTCAACCACCTCAAATATCACGTATTAGACTGTAAAAATTGTAAATTTTGCAAGGGCTGACTCTCCAGCCACTTCTAAATACCTTACGAAATTCTGAAGGGAGATTATATGTTCACGTCATCCAAGGCTGTCCAATGCATTTCCTTTGACAACACAATTAGAAGAAGTGTCATAATGGTAACAAAAGGAAATACTGCTATTGTGGAATAGACAATATTTAAGTACAAGGCAATGAATTAAAAAAAACCTCACTTGTATTACAATGAGCATCCTTAAATGACAATGCAGAAGCTGCCAACAATTATGCCAATTGTCACTGCTGACTGTGATGAGCACTTCTTTCATTAAAATTAAAATACATTCTTTCAAGTCCTGAAATTGTCAAGTATTTCCAACTTATATGTAATGAATTTAAGCATATAAGATGTAAGGATTTTTGAGATTCAGTGACATTCTTGTATCATTTTCTCTGAGCAGCCTAGTATTTAAGTTTTCAAGTTGCTAACGTTTTGAAAGCAGGTTTAATGCTGTTTAGATTCATACATTCTACTGAAATACCACCTTACAGACGCTCTAGGATCCTGTCAGCTGTGCTCAAGTCTATTGTATCCATGTGCTTCTGGAACAAGGAAATTAACACCTTTCTTCCTGATTAACAACATGTTAGCATGTCGTTATTACAATTGAAAAAAAAGATCACTGGGGTAAAAAAATTTCTGTTGGCAGAGAGTCTGGCAAGGAGATGGACTCCACCTCAGAGTCCTAAGCAGCACACAGCTAGTGGTTATTTCTTTGTAGCAAGAAATTTTGCAGTCTGGTCTTCATATCTTACAGTTTTCATCTACTACCAGCTGTCAGGTCAGTAGTAGTAGTACAATGCATCTATTACCAGAAATCGTAGTTATAAGAAGTAGGTAAACAGATTATCATCTGGGCAGTTGGAACCAGGCACAAGCCAAAGAACCAAGCCTTTCTGGAAAGTCCTGAAGGAGTTAATTCTTTTTAATGCTTCATTGAAAAGATGAATATACTCCAACACATGACATTTCACTGTTTCACCCACTTCCTCTGTTTAGCCTCAGATACCATAATGTTTCAGTCAACACTAAGCAGATGTGAAGGTAAAATGAGCCTCAAAAACAACTTCTAAGAATCTGTACCACACTAAGGGAACCAAGTTGGAAGAAGCAGTTGTGCAAACAGTAGATAATAGGCCTTAGTCAGAGTATTTCAGGAGAAACATTATTCTAAACAGGAACACTAATGCAATTCAAAGTCTTCAGATAGCTCATGCTATTCCCTCTCTTTGAGTACTCAGGTGCAGCTTTCTTTCACAAGTCTCTTCCTGTTCTCAAGATGACCATCACTCCTCAGTAACTAGAAGTGACCTATCATGACTTGGGAAACTAGCCTCTTGGCCGTCTTTTTTAAAGCCACTAACCTCAGGGGAGCAATTCAGCTGCCTAAGCAGATATACCTAATTTGAGGAGGATATCTTGACTGGCTTCCCGCTACTGTTCCAGAAGGAACTAAGTCTCCTGTGGATTGTGCAGTATAGCTGCCAGCCCTTTTTTGAACATCATGGGCATCCCAGAAATTCAGAAGTGGCAGAAAATATTCCAATCTGGAGAGCTAATTCTTCACTTGTCTACCCTACTCCATGTACCATTGTTATTATGATTTCAAATTCCTGGTGGTAAACACAACGGAGGTATACTCAGATGATGCCTTATAAAGTACCCAAGCAAAACATAGTAAGCAGTTCCAAAGTTATTTTAGCCAAGTTTTCCTTAAGTGTCAATATCTGGAGCCCTCAACTTGTCAACCACAGTGTTTGCTGCATCCATCTGTATTCTGCTATACAGGTTTTTATTTCTAAATTCTCCTCGAGGACAGACTTAAGAGTTCAGAAGTCATCAAGATCTCTATCACGTTTCCTTCAAACTATCTTAAAATATAGATTAGAGTGATTTAAAAACCATAATGAAAGACTCTATCAGCTTTATCCATAAATTGTATATGCAGGAAATGGATGTTCAAAAGTACTCAAACAATTTGCAAATTTAGAATAACAGGTTCTACCTTTGTTTAGGTAATTTTGTTTGGTGATGGGGTGAAAAGAAGAAAACAAAAAGGTAGACTGATATACAACAATACATTTTGCTAATTAATGTCTCCTCAATATATTCTTCAATGACAATATGATAACACCATATTTACCACACAAGTATAATACCTAGAATTTAGGTACCCAACATTAAGAAAGAGGAATTTAATGTTTTCATCAATAATTTCATAGAATCACAGAATCATAGAATCTCCAGGTTGGAAAAGACCTCTTGGATTATTGAGTCCAACCATTCCTATCTGCAGCAGTGTTGATTTACATGAAGCTCCATTCACAGTTAGTACAGGCCTAGGTAATACAGTTAGCTCATGGATCATCCCATCCCAAAAGCAGATGTCTACACTTGGTCAGATGAATCATAGCTTAAAAACATCCACTTCTTTCTGGTAGCTACACAAATACACTGCGCATCCAGTTCAATTGCAAGAATTCCTCCAATATTCTAAACCCAGTAAATGGAGAGGAGAAGATCCTCCAAGTTATCTGTAAGTTACAAGCATTGCAATTTTGGGTGTAACAGGAATAAAAAGCCAACTTGCTTTATATTGCTGTGTTATGCATGCCCAGTATCCTACAGCATGGCTGTAACGGTTCGAGCAGCAAGGTGACCAACTTTTTCCAGTTCCCACATAACTTTTAAGACTACAAATCTGGAGCAATACATGCATTGTGAGATCCACAAAGACTATACAGTCCCCAAGAACCAGCATTAATTAAAAAGCAGCTTTGTTCCTTCTACTCTGACATCGCACTAATAATGGAATCACTGAATGTAACTAATAAAATGCATTCCATGATGCACCAACTGATCAAGTAAGATTTCAAATAGCTGCCCTACAGCTCTTAGAAAACAGCGAGTTACACTGCTGTTCCCACTGCATATCTACCAACAGTCTCTCCTGTAATTTGCAGTAGATAACTGAGCTGTGAACTAGACCCTGTTGGCTGATACGAACATCCACTAAAGAAATCTTGTTTTCCTATGGTTTCCCCCATTTTCCCAACACCAGAGAAGAGCTCCTTCAAAGGCATTTTCCCAGCATGTCACTCTCGGTGCTAAGAATGAAGCGTAGGAAAGTGAAACTGGCACCAAAAATGGTCTTCATAAACACTATTTACCTGTCCTTTAGATTTAACTGCCTTTTCAGGCAGTACGGCACAGAAGACTGACCATATATTAAATAATAAAATTCTGGAAACATTACACTTTGCATCCCATACCTCTTTGGGAATGAACTAGGATCACACTTTTATTTGTACTTTATTTTTAAGGAATATTCACAAGGATTCAACCATGGCATTGTGGTGCTTTACCTTTTTTTCCCAGCATAATGACAAATTAAAAAGAGTAAAAAAAATGAAACACCACAACTTTAAAGTAGAACAGCAGCAATTCTGGCAAAGGTTTGATATCAGACATCCAGCAGCTCATAGCACCTATACAATATTCTCAATAATTTAAACCACTCAAAAGGCAGTCAAAGAAACCTTATTAAATCTGATCTCATCCCAATGAGAAACGGAAAAGGAAAAACAAATATACACAATAAACACAATCAGACTGGAACACAATACAATAACGGTGTTGCTAAATGGACTTTAAAAGGATGCAAGATTAGCATTTAGCTTCTTGAATACAGGCTACATTCAGCTCTTACACAAAGGGTGGAAAGCAGGTAAGAAGACTGCTAGCTCAATCCATTTGGCATGCCCATACATAAAGCAGTCTTCATTTTGCCAAAACAGCTTTTGGAATGATTATTTTGAGAAGAGATCTTTGACTTAGCTGAATTTAAACAGCAAAGACACATGAGCTACCATAAACTGTCTTTGCTTCTAAGTTGCATGTGGTTCCATTTATAAGGCCATCTCTAAGAAGGAAAAGGCAATATAGAACTGTCTCTCAACATACAGCTGGACCTGCTCAGTCCATCAAGGTACACAGAACTCTACTGATGGTGCCAGTCCCAATAGTTTATAAAACAAATATTTGAGTGGCAAGAGCAATTCCGGCAGGTCATTCTTAAAGATACAGAACAAGACTCTGTTGCTAGGTGGGGTTTCTTGTTGCTAGGGTTTTTTTTGTTGTTGTTGTTTAATCTTCAACGCTAAAATACGTGGAAAAAACACAGGTCCTCCCATACTTTCTATCTCAGGCTTTTCTGAACATGCACAACCTTTAGCTCTGCCTTTGCTATGAAGCAGGGAATAGCCATCCTACTTTACGGCTTTAAGTGTAATGTTTGACGAAAGGGCTGCTACCATCTCCAGACTCACATTCAAGCAGTCTGTGGGAGGCAAACTACACCTGTGTTTATCCCAGTGAAGAATTCCATACATCCATATTTTGAGATAATACTCAGGCACCTCAGTTTAAAGCATGAGCTCTAAACCCACATCTGAGTTTCTTGCATACGGACTGAGGAAAAGTTAAGTAGAGCTTCTCAAAGGAGAACAAGTTACTTGAACATTTGTTTAAACTGAAAAATCAAAGTATTCTAAATTATTTAGGGGGTTTCAAAGAAAGAGTTGCTAGACAGCAGGTTACACTCTCACAGTCCCCACTCCAATGGGAAGATAACAAACAGTTGAAGGCCAAGTTGTCTGTAGTTGGTAAACTCAATAATTTATAGGCCGAACCAACTGGAGAATAGCTGCTCGTGCATGGTGAAAGACGCCCAAACAAGACAAAAGCAAGTAAGGAACAGATGTTGATGACTGAAAACCCACTGCTTGAGCAAGCAAAGGTACTACTGGAGCTGGGAAGCTGTAAACACTCAAAAGAGCTAAATATAATCCTGGACTATGCTACCTCCAAGACTTCAACATTCCTGAGACATGTAGCCATTATCAAGGTCCTGCTATCAGACACTGTACATCATTATGGAGCTCTCTATTCACTCAAAACAGCTTCTCTGGTAAACAGACTGCCTTTATCTCAGCTTGTGACTGATCAGTTGGCCACTACCTTAATTTATCACTTTGGGTGTAGAGAATGCTATGAATTTCAACTTCTACTTGAAAATTATTGGAACAATAGTTACAAGTCAGAATTTTTCCAAAAGGCAAAGATGATACAAAGTTACTTCCACTTATCTTTAAGCCAAGTGACAAGGAAGATAACTATTTTACACTCCTATACTACTTTAGCAAGTAGTTTACTCATTTTAAAGCAGAGTCCAGGTTGAAAGAAATAGTATGTTTCAATTCACACTTTTGCTGTTCAGGCCAATCCTGCATACTCTTCATTTCTTGTAACAGACCTGTTGGTACTGGGCTGTTTCATAACCATAGACTGGTTTGGAATGGAAAGAACAAGATCATCCAGTTCCAACCCCCCTGCCACGGACAGGGACACCTTCCACTAGATAAGGTGACTCAAAACATCATCCAACCTGGTCTTAAACACCTTCAAATCACTGTATTTTGCTCCCACTTTAAAATGTCTTATTTCTAGCCCCAGCAGTGCTGCAGCTCTCTAACTCTTTCCTCCCACCCACTCTCTGCATAGCTGCCAGTGTTCCTCCCCTAATATGCATCAGCATAAGAAGTACCCTGACAGAGGAAGTTCAGCAGCCCAAGCGGAACATCAACTTCAGTTAGACTGGCTTATAGCATCAGTTTACTAAACTCTGACTCCACACATCCATTACCATGTTGCGACTCTATAGCAGATGCCTAGAAATGAATGAAACAAATTAAGTGAACTTCTAAGTTTATTACACGTTTTCTGAACTCAACTAGACATCCAAGAAAATACCTGGGTTTTTCCCATGTCAATATATGTAAAAATAGTCTTGCTTCTTTTTTCACCATGTACAGTACAGAGAGATGTGTCAGCTTGCTGGGAAAATACACAGTCAACTTTTCAAATTAGGTAACTGTTTTAATTTTAAGGGTATTTCGCCTACAGTCTTATTTTATTCAAACTGCACTTAAGGGACTGCAGTAGAAAGAGGAACTCACCAATTAAACAAAAAAGTTGCCTGTGGCAACTTACTTTTCAATCAGAAGCAGGAATCTTTCTATAGTCGGAAAGTAAATGGCTCAGTTCTCCTGTCCATGTACAAGGGTTTAGCACTGGAGTTGCAGATTTCTTTTCTGAAGTGAGGATGTGCCAGTGACCCAAATCCACTTTAGAAACCGGGGGCCTTAAAGAAATATGCATGCAGTTCAAACACTTGAGCCGTGCTTACCATTTTCTTTCTCCCCCTGTCCCATAGCCTGATGGTAAACTTCTAAAATAACTAGAGAGCTTGTTTCAAAGTCAGTCCTCTGTCACAAGTTAGTAATGTATGCAAGGTAATAACACAATTTTCTCCCACATAAAAGCTTCAAGTAAGCATTTGCCTGAAGCACTGGAGAGAAGGTATCGAGTAATTAGGAATGTTCTTTTGCTCAACCTGACTTTACAAGAATGTTTCTTGTTAAGAATTGTGTAATTTTCTTAGTTACTTCACACAACTGTTTCATGTGTTCTTTGATGTTAAATGTTTATGGTTTTGCACATTCTCTGGCCACTAGAAAGTAGCTGTTCAGTCAGTTCAACTACAGCACTGACAGCCTCAAAGCATGTTTGAGGTGCAAGTTCATAGTAAAGAGTAAATATCTCCACAGCTTCCTAATTGCTGATTTAAGTTTTAACAGTATCACTGCAATTTTTTTATAAAAACAATTTTTCTGTGACCTTTAAATTAGCCAAAGAAGAAAAGAATGCATTATTAAACTGTTACAGTAGATAAAAGTTAAATAAGAGATACTAAGTCCAACAGATTTTGCTACTATTCAAAATTTAGTTGGATCATCTGCATAGGTCCAGTGTTAACAGGGCCATATTCACCTGAAGAACTCCGGCTGACTGTTAGGAAATCAACAAAAATTGTATTAAAGTATTTCATCTTACTGTAAAAATCTTTTAAAAGTTCACTTTCCAATTTCAAAATTAGACTTCTTATAAGCAGTTATTCATACTGAAGTACAGCCACATTAAAATTCTCTTTTAAATTCTTTCTGGTTTTCCCCCCGTCTTGTTTTTAGATTAGATATAATGAGCAAAATACCAGCTTCACAAGTTACTACTACTGGGAAATTCCACTAAATAATATGGAAATTCCACCTACAGCATTTTAACAAACTGACACAACCCTGGAATAAAGACCAGCTTCTTTAACAATACTGCATTCAGAATCAAGAGTTTCAACAAAATTCCCTTCTTAAATTTAACAACCTGGGTCAAATTGCATGAATATGCTCACTTAGCTCTTCAGTACCTCACTCCAATGAATGAGATAGCCCACAAAGAGCACACTACTTCTTAGTCAACTTGCCTCCTAATGAAGGTATACATCATTTTATTTTCCTTCGCTCTTCAGAAAGGTCATTTTCTTAAGAGGTATCTCTATCATATGCAACAACCCGAAATACTTTCAACTAGATACACATCTGAGAATTTGTAATACACTAGTGTATATACTTCCTTCCTGTTACCTTATTATCCAGGATTCTTTTACACTATTAAAAGTACTAATTGCTTACCACAGACATTATAAGCCCATTTGGTACCAGAACAGAGAGCTAGGTTGGCCTCTGAGGATTTAAATCCTCACTTGAGAAAAAGTTCCATACAGCAGTTCAGCTACATTGCTAACTTTGACAGCCTAGCTTCTAAAAAGCTTCCAATTCCAATGATCCTGGCTACATTACTGCAGTCATTTTAACACTTCTCTGATGTTTCTGACGGTTTCAGCTTTTCAATCTCCTACTTTCTATTGGTGAAAGAAGCAAGAATGTAAACACATCTAACCTACTCTCAAAATACTATTCTGTAGACTATATGAATGATAACAAGCTTATATGCTTATTAATTGGAGCAAGCATGATTAAAGCTTCTTTCAGCATCATATAGTTGTCTACCTTAATAAAGGCTGCATAGATACATCTACTGATTTTTGTGGAATTCGTGGTAGAAGAGAAGGCAGGAATTTTTGGCAAATACATCCTCTACTTCAAACTACGCTTGTACAATTAGTATCATATATCATCATACATATCTTTGAATCCTAGACTAGTTTGGGTTGCAAGGGACCTTAAAGGTGATTCAGTTCCAACTCCCCTGCCATGGGCAGGGACGCACCTTACACTGGATCAGGTTGCTCAAAGCCCCATCCAAACTGGCCTTGAACACCTCCAGGAACAGGGCATCCATGACTTCTCTGGGCAACCTGTGCCACAGACTCCCCACACTCACAGTAATAAATTTCTTCCTAATATTTAATTTAAATCTACCCTCTTTCAGCTTAAAAAAACATTACCCCTCATCCTATCATTACAGAGCATACTTTTTTTGTAAAAAAAAAAGGGCATTATAATTAGAGAAATAAGAATGTTCTCTAGATAGTAAAAACTTGGAATGTTAATCAGTAAACTAGTTTCATAACCTTCTAGCTAAGAGGTTTGTCCACTACAGACTATCAAAACAATAATATTATATTTCACCTGTAAAAAGCATTCAGCATTGTTACAATACATTATCTCCAGGGCTCCAAAATGTTTCAATTCAAAGTAAGCACTAATCAATAAAAGTATGAAGAATAAGTATATCTTTCTTATAAATATTCCTCTAATGTATATTATTTTCCAATATCAGTGCTCCCAAATCACCTTAAGTTTGTTCTAGGTTAAACAATTCAGTTCTTGAGGACACCACAACAGAAACAGGACTTGTGAAAGGATGCACAGATGCAACCATGTATGTGTGAGTGTGAGTTTATGCCCACACAAATAAAACACAGATCTTTTGTAATAGCAAAGATGAGGAGAATTCACTTTAAGCAAGTGGCAATACGAAAGATGAAATGGGAATAATCACATGTAGCAGGCAGATCA
The DNA here is from genome assembly GCF_017976375.1 of Cuculus canorus. Lineage (NCBI taxonomy): Eukaryota > Metazoa > Chordata > Aves > Cuculiformes > Cuculidae > Cuculus > Cuculus canorus. Next base: position 149,334,156 of record NC_071401.1, read on the forward strand.
ACAAAAATCTTAAATTGTCTTAGACTAACAAGAACTGGAAGGAAAACTGATCTTCACTATAAGAAAGTTCAAATAAAGCTATTATATCCTTTGAACAAACTAATAAGGATCCTAATCTTATCAATCTTCCTGAAAGAAGGAAAGAACACGTTAGTTACAGAGAAATAAGAAAATTAAAGTTATTTTTAAAGCTGAAAAGTCAGATGAAGTGATGACACTGGAAAGCCCAGATATCAAGATCAAATGAGAGTGTAAAAGGGTTTAAAATCATCTGGATAAGGACTGACTGTGGAACATAATAGAATAACAGACACCATCTGCATACATGTGGGGATATCAAGGCCTTATAGAACTGCATGGGTAAACAAATATTTCTGGGCATTAATAAGCTGAATTACAAAATAAATGCAATCATCGGTGAAATCCTTGTTTAGTAACTCTGAAGTATTTATTCCTTAATTAACAGCAAGTATCAAACATTTGATATGTTAGCCTCGACACTCACCAAGAATTTATATCCTGGGAGTGTTCAAATATTACCCGCTTTTAACATTCATATAGATTTGTTTGATAAAAGGTGTGTCTACAGATAAAACAAAGAAAAGAAATCCTTCTAATATTTTTCGTATTGACATTAGCGAGTTTCAATCATGATATGTATTTCAATTAACAAGTTTTTTCACCATACCAGTTCCCAATCTATTTTGTGTACAGATTGATGGTAACGAACAAACAGGTATGTTTAAAACAGCAAGCAAAATAAATAGTTTTGGAAAGAAATGGAATCTCAATCTATAACTTTGCAGCTTTCATGTGCCTCCTCCTTCATATTTAAAAATACTACAGAAGTACTACAATGTCCAGATACTTACAAACACTGTCCTTTAATTAAGTATAGGCTACTACTCAACTAGCCCTTGAAGCATCACCCACAAAACTGGTGCAAATGTCAGATTTCTAATAACAGCCTTCTTCAACACACCAGTTATAACTTGCACAATCAAAAAAAAAAAAAGGCCATTTGAGAAAAAGGAAAACACACATGAACTTAGCCAAGATATTTCATAGCAGTGCCTGTAGACACTTGCACATAATCTAGTACCGCGTTTACAGAGCCACTTTTGCAGCATTCCTCACAGTTCACAACATTCTGTGCCTGATAACCTATTTTTCTGAAATGCAAGAATAAAAACCTTGCCTACATCAAATAACTTAATCATTTGACATGCAGGAAACAAGCAGCAAGTTCTCCAGTGCTAACACCACTGAAGTCTGATGCACAGTTGATTCTGCCACACTCCTGAAACTTCAGGAATAGTAATCAGAAACTCCAGATGTTCTTTTCTATGGACATTCTACGGACATTTTCTTTCAAAGCTTCATGCATGTGGTAGTATAGATTATATCCATGCTAGGAGGCTTTGATACCCACCTACTTTGGAAGAGGAACACTGATCAACTACCACCACAGTAAACTCCTTCACAGGTCTTGATGCTTCTCTTTCTTTGCCACTGTCCATGCTCACAAGCTTCATACTCAAGTAAGCATCAATAATCCATAATTCACTCTAGATCTTAAAGTTCAGAAGATTTTTTCATAGCACTCCTTGATTAGTTATTAGTATCTTTACAGAAAGAGCCAACATTCTCCCAAGTAAACTCGTCTGTACATTGGAAGTTGAAGGAACATGTTATTCTAGAAAAGCAAAGAACTGTTTCTACTTGGTTACAGTTTACTGAAGATAAAAAGCATACACAGATTATACTTGAAACTCAGTTCCTCTTTAGCTACCCATTTCTCAACCAATTTGGATGTTAGCACAACGCTCCACCTCAAGATTGGCTCAGTGAAGCACTTTTCAAATCATATTCTCTCCTCTGCTCAAAACAGGCTTATTTCTATCAATCTTTCTTTGAGCCTCTTTTTGTGCCACACGTTACTGCCCGACACGTGCACAAGCAGTCTGCCTGCTTATCTTTCTGCAGCTTTTCATAGTTTGCACTTTTATTGTGCTCCATACCTAGGCCATTCCTTCCAGTGCAAATGGCTTCCTTGCTGTTTTATTTCTTCAGTTTAGTCAAAGCAATCTCATAATTTGCATCATGAGAGGCATTTACTATCCAGCTTTCTAGGGTTATACTCTTCAGTTTGTTTCTTCAGGTCACTCCTCAAACATTTTGCACAACATATTACCAGAAGGGGCGACGTATTCACACTCGTTTCTTCTTCCTTCCTTCTGAGAATTTGAGAACTCCTACAACCAAAATATTTTTCCTCAATATAAACAGCTTCAAATACCAACACTTCCTCCTTCCCAATCCTAACTTAAGTTTACAACTTTTTTTATATTAGTTCGAAAATGGAAAGCAGCCAATGCACATTAAGTTAGGCCTCAGCTAGCTAGTATACAGCCATTGTCATTTTAACTGGGCAAGAAAATGTGTAAATAATGCACCAAGAGTGCGAGATCTTCACAAGTTTTTTCTTCCTATCGGACAATGAACGGTAGCATGGAAGCATGAAAATAACTTGAAAGAAATGTTCAGAATATAAAAATAATGTCACTAAGAAATAGTAGATCTGTAGAACCAGGAGGAATATATACTGTATCATTCATTCACACGGAACCAGCTCACGTAGTCAAAAAGAAGGAATAGAGCTACATGTTTGCTGTTGCTACAATTCATTATTTCGTCTATCCTTGGTCCTCCCGAAGCTGATGTTTGAATAGTACTAATGTTTTCATTCTTATGATGCATTTAATTTCTCAATCAACTAGAGTACCCCTATTCCCACTATATTTAAATAGAACATCTGGGAATCGAGCTATGCTGTTCATGACCTCAAAACTCCTAAGATGATAATTATATTGCCTCTCAGCCTATGTTGCAAGCCCTGAGCTAGCTGCATCTCCGACCTCTTTTGACATTTCCAAGTATCTCATCTTGAAATATCTCACTATACACCAAAGCCTGAGCTTTTTCTGTTCTTCCCATACAGAACTTCACAGATCTACTTGATTAGTTATTAGTATCTTTACAGAAAGAGCCAACATTCTCCCAAGTAAACTTGTCTGTACATTGGAAGTTGAAGGAACATGTTATTCTAGAAAAGCGAAGGACTGTTTCTACTTGGTTACCGTTTACTGAAGATAAAAAGCATACGCAGATTATACTTGAAACTCAGTTCCTCTTTAGCTACCCATTTCTCAGACTCACAGATGTGTATGAGCAGCAACATCTCCTGGATCAGTGAAGCTTAAATATGCTGGCTTTGGGTCTCACCGATTTTCCCATTCTGGGACTTCTGATTATGCAGTTTAATTACTTACATAAATTACACGCTAAAATGAAAGACTTAATTCACACACTAATGCAGACATCCATGCAGGTGAAGAGGCTCAGCAGATCCTGTCAATAACATACTCGGGACTTTCTCAGATATTCCAAAGCAAGTCTGTCTCTCCAATTGTCCCAAATACTTCCTCTCTAGAGGGTGTTCCTTTACGAATTGCTGCAAACACTTCGCATATTCAAGTTGCAATCCTTCTGGTCAGCAATGCTGGCAGCATGGTAAAGGTTTCCTAAATGCCTTTCAGGATAATGGCCAATACTTGCTGAAGAATGGCCCATCTGGAGTAGTCCGAACTCGCCACGTGAGCCCTCACCACACTAACCGATAAGCACATCCTCCACTAATACCTACAGAGAAGCTCAATTTCCATCACTCTTTTCTGTTCAAGTTTCTCCAGGATCTTCACCTATTTCCACTAGAGGATGCTTGTATGCATCTTTTTCTAAGATGAAGTTGCTTTCAACAAAAGCAAGTGACCCACTAGACCAAAGAGGGCTACTAACAAAACAGAAAAAACACCAGGGAAGTACTTTCAACCCGCAGGAGCTTCGCACATCTACAGTTGTTTGGTTGGTTTTGGCGTGTTTGTTTTGTTTGTTGGTTTTTTGGTGTTTTTTTAAACACATGGACACACGCTACGACGGCGGCACGGGAGTTCCCCAAAACTTCCTCGCGGCGTTCTCCCTTCAGCAAGACAATGAAAACGACTCGGTTTTACATCACGGCATCCCCAGACCGTTCCAGGCTGAGCTCACACGGACAAGTGTCGCTGCTCGCCCGCACTTGTCACCGCTGGACGGGAACACACACAGACACACACAGGGCTGCCCTCCAGGCGAACTCCAAACTCCCAGCCTGGAAACATTACTTCAATCAGTCCGTTCCCTCGATACGTTTCACAGCTTTAACCTCCGGATTAAGGATTTCTGCCCCTCAAGCCCTGCTGAGTGCGGGGAGGAGCGGCGGGCTCCTCTCCATCCACACCGAGAGGTCCTGGGAAAGCAAAATTCCAGCCTTCCTTTCCGAGGTGGGAAATTTAAAACACAAAACCAATAATTTCTATATAAAACAAACAAATAAATAAATAAAAAAAAAACCACAAACCAAAACCAAACACACACACACTCCTCGCCAAGCTCCGAGCGCTCACCCGGCGCTTCCCAAATTCCTGTCGCGACAGCTCGCGGGGGCCGCTTGTGTCCCGTCCCGTCCCCCCCAATCGCGACACGAGGACCCCCGAAGGGGGAGGGGAGGGCAACAGCACTTACCGGGCGTGCAGTGCGGGGGCAAAGGTGGCGCGGAGAGGGGCGAGGAGGGTGCGGCGGCGGTCGGCGGGTCGCGGGGGGGCAGGGAGGGGGCGGCGGGGGGCAGCATGAGGTACCGCTCGGGCTGCGGCAGGCAGCGCAGACACACCGAGTGCAGGCAGGGCAGCAGCTTGGGCCGCCGGCTCTGGATGGGCTGCCCGCACACGCCGCAAGTGTCCAACAGGTTGAGCGGAGCCGCCTCCCCGCCTCGCTCCGACGGGCCCTGCCGGCTCTCGGCCTCGTTCTCTCCGCTCAGCGACGTTCGATCCGACGGGCAGGGCGCACACCCCACCGCCGCCGCCGCCGCTCCCGCCGCTGCCTCTTCCATTGTCCTACGCCACCGGAGAGGAGGCGGGGCAGCCCCGTTGCCCCCGCCGCTTCCCGCCCGCGCCGATAACACCAACAACAACACCACCGCCGCCGCCGCCTCCTCCTCCTCCGCGCCGCCCGCGGTGTTTGTGTGCCTGCCCGGGGAGGCGCGCGCCCGCCCGCCGCGACGAGCGCCCGCCCGCCCCTCGCCACGCCCCCCCCCGCCACCACCGCGACGTGCGGCGAGCCCGCCACGCCCCGACAGGAACCAGACCCAGCGCTGGCGGAAGCCACGCCCCCATATGACCATGCCCCACGAGGCCACGCCCTGTTCACTAGACCACGCCCGTTTCTCCTTTTTAGACCACGCCCCCATCCGAGACCACGCCCTCTAAAACCACGCCCCTTGAGGGCACATCCCCGTTAGACCACGCCCCCACATCGAGCCCACTGCCCCGCTCTCCCTGTGAGATCACGAGCATTGAGGCCACGCCCCCTGAGGTCACGCCCCATTCTACCTTTGAGATCACGCCTCTCTCTACCACGCCCTTTTAAGGCCACGCCCACGTTTAGGCCACGTCCCCTGTGGGCCACGCCCCCGCCTTCTTCCCGGGGGTTGGTGGAGCTTTCCCAGCAGGTGCTCACAGGGTTGCCCAGAGGCGGGAGCGCAGCCGCTGCCAGTTGAATCGTTAAGGTTGGAAAAGACCTCTAAGATCATCCAGTCCAGCCGTTAGCCCAACACCTACAAAAGCGTGTCCCGAAATGCCACGTCTACACGTTTTTTGAGCACTTCCAGGGATGGGAACTCCACCACTTCCCCTGGCAGCCTCTTCCAGTGCTTCACCGCTCTTTCTGATACAAGGATTAGTTACAAAAAGTGGAGTAGTCTTTATTTCAGCTAAAGTAATGTCTGATCTAAGTAATTATGTTTTTTGAAAGTTAGACTTCCAAGCAGCGCTTTCCCAGCCACTGCTCGTTGTTTGGAGATGACAGTGCCTTGTGTCCACTGTGGTCTGTGCTGAGCAGGTGTGTCTGCTGGGATAACTCTGTTTGCAGCCTCTCTGTATCAAACACAAGGTCAGGCAGAGCTGGAGCCGACTCCAAATTAGCGAGAGGTTTAACTGTTGAGAAGCTCACAATAACATTAAAATTAGTCCTTGGAAAGTAATGGAATATGCATAAGATTTCTGGGAAGATTTATCCATCTGCATGTGTGAGTGGGACACGCATTCTGTAACCGGCTCTTGTCTCCCTGCACACGACTGATGGAGATTGCTCCTCACGCTGCCCAGCCCTGATAAAGGGTGTTTGCTTTCTAAAGCTCCAAAACGAGTCTTAGAGAGTTTATTTGCCACCATTTTTAGTATCATTTCTGTATTGAATTTTTTCCTAATATCCAATCTAAACCGCCACAGTCATAAGTTGAGGCCATTTCCTCTCCTCCTGTCACTTGTCACTGGGGAGAAGAGACCAGCACCTCACTACAACTTCCTTTCAGGTCATTGCAGAGAGCAAGAAGGTCTCCCCTCAGCCTCCTTTTGTCCAGGCTACACAGCCCTAGTTCCCTCAGCCGCTCCTCCTAAGACTTGTTCTCCAGACCCGTCACCAGTCTTGTTGCCCTTCTCTGGGCACGCTCCAGCATCAATGTTTTTCCTGTACTGAGGGGCCCAAAACTGAACACAGTATTTGAGGTGCACCTCTGTGGTGCTGTTCACCCACCAGCACACACTCACCATCTCCCCATGGTCCCACACTTCACCAGCCCACACATGCTGTGTAGAAGGCTTCATGCCAGCCCTGCTGGAGACCATGGTCCTCTCAGCCCTTCCCAAAATGTCTGAGTAGAATGCCTGCTCTGTGGCTGGCAGCATGTGGGCAGACTGGCACTGGCTGGGGGAGAGGTCTTCACCTCTTTGAAAGCTGGTTAAATAGATTGTCCTCCTCTGCTTTATGTGCAGGTCTCTGTAAATTCTGGCCCACGTTCAGTTTGGCAGATCACACCTATGTGTCCATGAGGAAGCACAATGCCCAAATGAAGCTAATTGTGATGATAGAATTAAAAAAGTATGAAAGAAAAGTATATTTCTGGTTTTGTTGCAACATTCTATTGAATCGAATGCTTTAACTTACATATATGTGCAGAGATAAAACGCTGCTTACACGTTGGCCACAAGTCAATCATACACAAACCCAAGTGCCTCAGAGTATTCTAGATGGCTCTGCACTTAAAATCCCAAAGCAGCCAGCACGCTTCCTGCTTCCTTGCTATCCAATCACAACCCAAACATTGGATCCGTAATAAACGGGAGCAAAAAAAGTCATATATGAAAAAATACAAATTTATTCAGTGCATAAAACAACTGTGTAGAGGAGCATTGTCATGATTCAGCATGTCTCACAGCCATAGTTTGCCATAACAGAAGAACAATACTATAAGTTGTTTCAAGAGGGAAAAAGCAGATTTGTCTTTATAATGAGGAACTGTTAAGAAATAAATGTCATTCCCTGCTTAAGAATATAAAGAGCGGACAAACCACACCTTCTCAACTCTTGACATGCCAATACATAGGAAAAAAAATGTCACCGGTAGCAATTTCCTGAACCACACCTTCTGCCTTCCAGTCCAGATGTCTCTCTCTCTTTGCTTAGGTTCAACCAGTGGTAGGGTAGAGCCCTGTCTTTCTCTGATCCTACACACCGTCTTGGCTATCCAACACCCTGCAGTGATGTTCTAAAAACTCCTTGCGATGGGAGCTAACACACTGGGAGCGTGTAAGTGTTAATGACAAAATAGGTTTGGGAATTAAGACTAAGGATGATGGTACAGGTTCTGTAAGGTGCAAGAGTATAAAAAATGCAGTTAGAAAGGGTCTCTTGGGAAGCAGGCAGTAACTGAAGTGTGTTTGATTAGTTTTAATAGCAAACAGGATTGGAAAGTAAATGAATAATATATTTGTGAGGGGTGATATCAAGTCATAAGATCATCAGACTATATGGTTCCTGTAACTAATATAAGCTGTTTCTCCAGTGGTTGTCAACACAGGGAAACAGAGATATTATCTAACGATACGAAGATCACCCTACAAAGGATATGAGCAGACACTTTGTTGGAAATTATGATCCCCATGAGCCAGTATGCCACAGATTAGTAAAATGATATAATTATGTTTCCTACAAAGTTTGTTTGCTTGGGATGTTTGCAAAGCTCACATGATCTGTGCTGTAAAATCTGTAGTCGCATGGCATTTGAAATGCATCTGATTTAAACAAAATGTTTGAACTTGCATGATTTGAATTTGAATGTGGAGTCTTCTCTCCTTCCTGCTAGTGGTGGCATCATATTAGGAGTATTCAGGACAAGAGCAAGAAGTATTAGGGAGGAACAGAAATAACCATTCCAAGATAACCATCCCTGCAGTGTAAGAAGATGAGAGTGAAGGAAATGCTTTCAAGTGTAACTGCATTGCTCATACAAAACGTGGAAACAATTAATGAAAGATGCTGCACCCCATTATACACACCTGGGTGCACTGCTTTTGGACCACAGCCTCACTGAATTTGGCCACCAGGTACCCCATGCAGAGCTGGCTTGGGGCTGCTTGTAAAAGGTAATGTAGACAAACCCACCACGGGGCAATACTTTCCGTACTGTCTTCAGTCTGAAAACAGCTGCCAGTTTTGTCTAGCTCCTGTCAGAAGCAAGCTATGACATTTTGGGCTCTCCCGTGTTTCACTGGAATGACACAAACCAATGAAGAAAAAACGAAGATGGTGACAAGCTGATGAAGTCAGCTTAGGAAGCATGGAAATCATATTGAGTAGCTGCAGGAAAGAACCAGAAGCTGAGATTACTTCATTTCTCCTTCCCTCTTCTGTGCTCATAGAAGACCTTAAGTGTTTGCTATGCTACCTGTTTCTTCTGTCCACAATATGTGAATTTTATTAAAACCTTTCCTTCTTCTGTACATCCCTATTAAAGTAAATTCCAGAAGAAGTATTATTCCTCCAGCATTTTGCCTTCTGTTTAGATATAGACCTTGTGACCATAATCTAGACCTTTGCCATTTGTAATCTAGATTCCTGGAACATACTCCAAAAAAAGGTTACCTTTCAGATATTTCAGCTGCTGAAGGAAATGGCTGCCAATTACCCAGCAGAACTTCTCAGCGGAAGGCTCGTAATTAGGAGCTCCTTGCATTCAAAATTTACTTGTTGCCTCTGACTATTTCCTTTTGTATCTGGTTTAGTTTGTCTCCTTCCTGCATTTCTAGATTTTTTTAGCAGTCAGTCATTCAGCCTTACAAAACACAGCCCTCCCCAGATTGCCCCTAAACACTGGAATGTACATTTCTTCCTCTAAAACAGACATGTGACACTAAACTGTCTCTTTCCAACAATCTTTCATAGACCAAAATAAAGCCATGGGGCTTTCAGTGTGATCTGGACAGCTCAGTTTTATTCTTTATGTGGCAACAGTGAAGGAAGTGGCTGAGGAGTCTTGGCATTCCATTTGTATCATTAAAAAATGCTTTTCCCATTGTGGCTTTCCAAGAGATACAGCATCTTTTTGGTCCAACTCCGCTACCAGCAATATGAAGTAGTCAGTGAGAGGATCTGCCCCAAAATATACAGCATTTTCTCATCTGGCTTCTTTTGGAAGAACGAATGTCTTAATATATGGTTGGATTTACTGTTGAGTGAAATCCATAAAATATAAAAGATTTTCACTGGGCGCAAGATGAGTGCATTAGAAATTTACAGTCAGGAAGATTTAATGTATTAACCTTTCCAGCAACAGTGGAGAAGGAGAACTTTACATACCAGAACAGCTGCAATAAGCAATGAATGAAAATAGTGCCTCCCTAGCTATGATGGCTGAATTAGGAATTAATCTAGACTATGGCTTGTTTAGGCCTGCAGACTGCCTTTTTGGACTCCATAATCAAGAACTCATAAAGTTATAGTAAACTACCTACTTGTCCTCTCAGTCAAGAGAGAGGGAGAGAAACCTGGTTCAGGTAATTTTCCTAGGATTTTAAACTTCCTGTTCTCAATACTTCACTCACCCAACATATACACACACACAAGAGTATTTTCTTCCAAATTGAGGGATGGTTTCTTGGAAACCATCTTTGTATCCTGTTGGTTATGTTATTTATTCAAGTCAAATATTTCTTCAGCACTTGGCAAATAACGAAAGTCACTCATCTTTCACAACCGAGAAGAGAGTCCCTTGACCACTTTGGTCTGAGCTGGGAGCTCACCACAGATAAGGTCCGACACCCTAGAGTGGGCCAGCCACCCTATAATGTTTCCAGTGCTTCACCCAACATGCCTTCACCGTAAACTATGGAATAACACCACTGCCACATAGCTTCGCTTTAGTTTTGTGTTCAGAGAAGTCACTATGCTTTTGTAAATTAACCCTAGGGTCATCTTGTTAAGTCCCTTTTCATGGAAAGGGAGAGGCAATGTGCTGATTCTGAACACCCAATATTAGATTAAAACTGCTGTAAATGACTAGTATTCACAAAGCCTTTTTCTTCAAAAACTTATTTTTTAGGGATAATTTTCACTTCCATAGGAAACTCCATAAACACATGGAATTATCAAGGCTAAATATGAATACATCCCAGGTAATGTTTCCTGACAATACCCTATCCAGTTGTTTTTTCAAGCAGTTATAGGTCCCGTAGCTAATCCTCAGTGGACCTTTGGAAACCTATTTCTCACCTAGGGGTGGCCAGGATGCTAAGATGCCCATGCAGAGATGCTGGGATTCGAAACTGAATCTCTTCCCCCTTCCAAGTTCCTGGCTCTGCATCCTCAATGGACATGGGGCATCCCAGGGTTGCAAGTATAGACAGGGTCAGTGATAATTTAAGAGTGCAGTTGAAAGCCAACCCCTGATGAGTTAAACTCGTACACTCATTCAAATAATCAGGCCAACAGACCATATTCCTAAATTATAACAGGGCAGCTCCAAATACGTCACATCCAGTTTCTTTACTGACACGTAAAAGGACAGAAATAGCTTTGTGCAGCAGCACAAGTAACCCTGTTGGGTATTACAGTCATTTCAAGGAATTGGGAAATTATCCAGTGGAGGCCACAGCTTCTGTTGGTAAATCTCAGTAATCTCAGGAATTATAAGGTAGGGGGTATGGCTGTAGTGCCTGTGGATTTCAAATTCAGTAATAATTGAGTGCTTAGCTCCCTACCTGCCTAAGAACTTCCTACTCAGGGTTTCCTACTCAGGTTCTTGTTAGCGTTAGTGCTGTTGTTAGAAAAAATGAAGCATTGCAGATTCCTGTTATTGTATGTTTCTGAGAAGGTCTGAAGAGAATCTGGACCTACAGAATTGTGTTTCTTAACTCACTTGGGAGACTGTAAACCACTAGGATTAGATCCTGCCGTGACTTCATTCGTGGAAAAGGACTTCCCAAACTTCTTTTTCAGGGAGGGTGTGTGTCAGCGTAAACATTGTTTCAGCAGTCACTTTCAGCATCAATAGTGTTGGTAGTAGATGAATGCACATGGAAAGGAAGCCCCGTATGACATCTTTTTTCGCTTCCCTAGTGTGAGTCTTTATCTGTAAGGAGGGTCAAAATATCATTTAGCAAAAGATTCCTAGGTTTCAGAATGTACTTCAATTCGGATTAGGAAAAAGTTTCCCCAACTTTAAAATACTTTGTAATGAACAGCTTTTGAGACATAGTCTGGATTTGATTAAAAACTATGTTTTCAGTAAAAACGTTTTGTTTGGATTTTGATCTTTCATTTCTTACTATGCTAAGTAAATGTTATACTGCAACATAAATTATTTGGAATCTTTCCTATTCCCCCCAAAAACCACCTAAAAGACATTTACTAAACTACTAGTACTTTTACTCCAACTTCACAATTTTCCAAAGCATTTTTATTAAAAAAATAACAACCTAAAACCCAATTATAGTAAAAAAATCTCCAGACTTTTGCAGACTGCAGAGGCAAATGGTCATTATCTTGTTGCTGGTATTCCTACTGTCATCTCACTTGCTGACCCCTCCTGGTTTCAGTAACGCCTTCACAGGCTGTGCCATTTTTTGCCCGTAGATCTTTGGCTGAATACCCACAGTAAGGTACATTCTGTTCTCTTCTTATACTTCTTGAGTGTCAGAGGTTTGTTTTTCCTCTTGTTGACAACAGATCACATTAAATTACTAAGAAGAGCTCAGGACCAAAACCACATTCATTTTCACTTCTGTTCTGAAAAGTAACTGTTAAATGGAGTTATGCAATCACATATTTATTTTCCTAGTAATTTTAAGGTCAAATATGCTCACTTTAATTGTGAAACATTTTTTAAAAACGTTAATCTATCTGTTAAGCTACACCATCTTACAATCTAAAGGTCGTGATGTTCCTTTACAATCAACAGTACTCCTAATGAACTCTTATTTTTTACCAGAAGGTCCCTTTCTCTCAACTTAATCTTCCAGAGCCATCTATATGAATCACATTAAGGAATCAGATAGGAAAAATAGAATCTTTCTCTCTCACTTCATTTTAAATATTGTGTATATTCAGATATGCCCTACTTTGCACTCAGGCATTACATCTGTATGAGGGATTTGCATCAGTGTGACTAAATTGATTTTGCTGCATCACTGCGCATTTGCTTAATGTAAACAAGGCCTTTACTGTTGGCTATGCTGAACTAACAAGAAAAAAATAGCAAGAAAAACTTTCTCTAAGGATATTTGGAGATAGGATTCCAAATATACATACAGGGAAAGTAAGAAGGGTTGGTTTGATTCTACATGTTACTACTTTTACAGAGTTGGTTCTCAATGAAGCAAAGCTTATTAGAAAATTCAGAATCCATCAATTTAAGCCAAAGGAGCATGCTATAAATTTCCTAGCAGAAAGATATAATTAACCTTATCTTGGTTACTGAAAATTTGATTTGCAGTAGCAATCAACTAGTAAATAAAATGTTCACCTCTTTAAAAGCTTTTGAGTTTCTTACAACTAAACCAAACCCACAGTGCACAAGAGGCACCAGGACCAGCTGGAGCCAAACTAGCTCCTGTTTTATTATGCAGCACCTCTGAACAGGCCTGAATAGAGAATGGGACAATGAAATATAGGATAAACAAGTCACAGTCCTGACTAAAAGCCACAGTGGATAGACTGCATTACCTTGAACAACACCTTCTGGCCATGAGAATCTTGACATGAACCAGCAATGTGTGCTTGCACCCCAGAAGGCCAAGAGTATCCTGGGCTCTGTCAAAAGAACCGTGACCAGCAGGTCGAGGGAGGTGATCCTGCCCCTCTAATCCAGTCTTGTGAGACCTCATCTGGAATACTGTGTCCAGCTCTGGAATTCTCAACATAAGAAGGATATGGAACTGTAGGAATGGGTCCAGAGTAGGACCATGAAGATGATCAGAGGGCTGGAACAACTCTGCTATGAGCAGCTCGAGCTGGAACTGGATGGTCTTTTAAGGTCTCTTCAACCCAAACTGTTCTGACTCTATGATTATTACACACAAAGTTCAAGGCTCTTGCCTGTCCTCTTGGTTCTGAAAGCCTTCTTTGTGATGAAAGACACAGCACTCTGACTTGTTTAAGCTCCAGGACTTGAAAGACATGATATCCCAAGCCTCTCCAATTTTTAAATTCTGTCATCAGTATTTATGGTATTAATTCTTAGGGGATTATGTGATATGAAGTTAAAGGTAATAGATTATATATATAGTAACTTTAGATAAACAATATCTAAAGTCCATACATTTTACTCTCAATTAGCACAAGGAATTTATGGATCTAGGCAAATACTGGACATCTAAGAGCATCTTAGACACAAAAGTCTTTGTGTTTGGTTAACATCTGGGGGAGAAGAGTGGGAGACAGACAAAGTTAATTTTGCCTTTTCTTTTCCACATGCAATTTCTGTCTGTAGAAAAATTCTTTCCTGGGGTTCTGATTTGACTTACAACTCTTGGCAACAGTGCCAGTTATAAAGTTGTACGCCCTTAAGTGCTCAAATATTCAGTTACATCCTATAAGAGCACAGCACTACTAAGTGACAAATAAGACATTTTTTGTGTTCCTATTTTTTTTTTTTTTTTGACAGGGCAGGGTGTTATCATCCTTCTATTCAGTGCTGGAAAGAAACTCTTCAAAAGTCAATGACTATACCAGTGGCAACTGTACTGTCCCATCACAATAAAATTATAATGTTTTTGATAACATGGTGACTATGTATCAGCTTCCTAGGCATACTCTCCTCTTGCTTTAAAATAAAGGGGTGATTCTTAATTGTATTTGTGTTCAGAAGCTGTATTTTACTAACTAAAAAAGAATACATAAGGTTACAGAAATATTTTTCTGATTATTACAAGCTGAGGTGCACACCTGTGGTTGTTAGTTCCATCCAGTATCTCTTTTATTAAATACCGCAACAGGGTGGCAATTGCTGGAGGCATCCTGCAGTATTCCAACCAAGTCCTTCAGTACCAAGTGGACAAAGAAAGAGTAGCAATAAGATCAGAGGCTTGTGATTCGCAGGTATGAATGAATGACTGTTGATTTAGGGTGTTATGTGACTTTGGGGCAGATCATTCTATGTACGTCTGGCAGATTTGAAGGGAAAGTTTACATGCTAAATGTTTCACTTTCTGCTCCTTTACACCGGTTTAGTGAAGAGTAAAACTGGAATTTTGCATTATCCAAAACACTACATGCTGGCATACAGGCAAAATTGAAGAAGTTAAGACTGATACCAGCTTTTATATCTGTTGATGTGCTTTATTTAAAATTCATAATATTAATAGAGAAGCATTGATATGAACCTTCAGAAGTAATGAGAGAAAAACAGCTGTATGTCAGGATTCAGATATATTTCCTATGAAATCATGCAAATGCTGTTACATCTCTTAGAAATACCAAATGCTATTGTATTCTGCCTCTCTTAGATTAGTAAAGGAAGCAGAGTTTGAGCCTAAATTGGAGGGCTTTGTAAGCAGAAGCTATGTATTTCAGTCACAGAAATCTGACCTTCAGATCTTTGGAGCTGCATAGTTTTGATTTTTCCGATGATTGAATAGATCTTAAGACAAACCACTCTGTAAATATAAGGGAAAATCTAACTGCAGCATTATGAAGTTGTGTAATGCAGCATTCCAGATTTGTTTTCTTCACAGCTCTGTAGAACTGTAACTAACTACATGCCTAATTTATTTATTTTACTTCTTTTCAAACAAGCCGTACTCCAAAGGAATATCTTAGTAATCTACAGTATTGTGAATTTTAATGTATTTTTTTAAGGTATCATTTGACTTTTCAGCTTGGATCAAGGGTGATGGTTCATCCATCAGAGACATACTCAGATTAAAGACAACTGGATTGACTTTTTATATATATATATCAAATATTTCCCTGGGCAAATTAGGGAGTCTATAGGTCTGTTTGTATTTGCACAAAAATAGCATTTTCTTGTCCCATGGGCATGTGGTGAGGGACCTCAAAGGCTAAGATATCTCACTTTTTTGTAATTGGAAGTCATGTAAAATGTGCAGCAGGCAGATATCCTAAATATTAAAATGAAGTTGGAACTCAGAAGTAATTTCTAATTTGCTGTTATTGCCATCCGCTAGAAGATTAAGATAAGAGTATTGCAAGTTTTTCCTGGGTCTTAAGTAATGACTGGGTGCATTTTGCTCCATCTTGGGACACAACTCACAACCAATGACAATTTTCATTTCAGATATGGAGCAAAGCAAAGTTATTCCAAATTACAACTCTTACTGAGATTATACTGTATTAAAAAGACCATAAGAAAGATGCGCAAGATTCAAATTATCAACAAATATAGTTCAGCATATTCCACTGAAGTAGCTAGAACTCGCCCAAGTTGGACTTCTGGCAATCTCTCCTAATGTTCCTACTCACAGTTTCACAATAACTGAAATGTTAGTTCACCTTTACAAAATATGTAATTTTATTTCTTAACTTCTATTTGATTGATCACAGGTGGGTGACAAACTGAGGTTTAACATAAAAATGGACCTGAATGGCAGCAGTATCAAGTGCTGGACATTACAACTCTTCTTTTCCCTTAAGAAAATTAAACAAACAAAATAGGATTGGTTAAAAAAAATATTAGCTTAAAAGAAACACCATTTTCTGCTAAAAGGAGATAGCTCTGATGAAACTACATAACAGCATGGTCAGTTGTCCACTGAATTATAGAAGACAAGATAGAGATTGCTTTAAATTATTTGTGGTTATCCAATGGGCTGTAATGTTCCATAATTTTCTACGGGTTTGCCCAGATAGAAATGCCAAATAGCTCAAGTTAACAATTTCTAGTCTTTCCACTGAAATGCGATGCCATAGTCCAACATCTTTCACAGTTCTACATGCATTTGTAATTGTTTTTCTTTCATTTCCCTACCTCATTTTTCCTATGCTCATTCTTTTCTATTAAAAAAAAAAGTCATTCTCTTCTAATTGTCAATATCTGCATTTCCAGTATCTGCTGACGGTAGGAGTCTTCATCTTCCTATATCTTTTCCTGAATGTATTTACAGTTAATATGCCCTTCCATTTCAGTCTTTCCATTCATTTGCTCACATTTTGACACACTTGACTGCCTTCTTCCCAATTTCACTGTATTTCTGTTGCAGCCTTTATACTTTTTTTGCTAGTGCTATGCCAGCTCTGTGCTGACTGCAATATAGCAGTCACGTCCCAACAGTGTAACCACAAGATCATGTCAGATGAGAGTCATGCAGTAGTCATATCATATGTACTGCACTCTTATATGATTACTTATAATACCCTGTAGCCAAGGCACAGGATTATATTGAGAAAAACACTGTATTTCAGGGGAAATACAGAGAGATGAAGAAAAAACAATTTGAGGGAAGAGATTCTTCCACCTAACAAAGTTGGAGATTGGGGTGAGGAACCCTTTATTAGTGATATTGCCAGCCACTAAAAATTGAGTGATTCAGACTGATGAGGTACCTTTGATTACCTCTCATATTTCAGTCTTGATACAAGCAATATTTCAAGTCATTCCCTCTTTAGGCTGCAGTCTTGGGGTCATCATCAGGTTGTCAGAGCTTGGAAATGCTGTAATCAGGCAATGTGAGGGAAATGAGGCAGATCTGCAACCATGCTTTGGGTACCATAACAGCTGGTCTGTTGGAACCTGAAAATACTGAGACCTTTTGGGGTCTGTCTATAACCTGCTCAGCCAAGATCGTTGCTGTATGTCAGGTTACAAGCTGTTCTTTGTGGGCTGCATGGAGACCATGGTTTAGATCAATTGGGAGAATGAAAAAAGAAAACAATAGCCCAGGAAGAAATATCTTATTCTATTTGTCTTGACCAGGAGTCTGGAGATCAAAAGGGCTAGAGGCGTATCAAGCAGATTTCACTGAATTGGGGAAAGAACAGGTATGTGGCTTATTGTAATGGGGTGTCTTGCTCAGATTCTAATGTTTAACACAAAATAGAGAAGAAGCAAAAAATACGAAAAGAAAAATCTTATTTGACCAACCTTTAATTAATTTCAGATGGCCTTTTCAATGTTTTGGTGAAAAGTGTATCCTCCAGCTACCCTTCCATAGGCTAAATGTGGAAATAAGTATCCAGCACATCCTTAAACAGCTGTTTTCTCTGTTTTGCTTGTTAATAAACACATATAAATACAAAAAATAAAGTAAAAGACACAACAAAATCTGCATGCAATAGTATATATCAAGAGGGAAGAGTAAACCATTTTGACTGGAGAATATGGAGTAATTAGAGAATAAGATGATTCCATAATTTTTTCTTATGGACAATCATATGAGGAAACCTTTCAAACATGGAAAATAGCCTCTCTTTTAGGTTTTATTCCAGAGCTTGTCATTACAGAACAGTTTCTCAAAAACAAGACCAAAAAAGGCTTACTTCATGGTAACTATTCAAGAATTTTGCTTCACACAATGAGAGCAGGCTGTGATAACCTTATACAAAAACATTAACTCAGACGAGGAAGAAGAATGTTGGTAGACATAGTAGTTAATACACTATCTATTGTTCCGATACTCACTGAGCATCCCATAGAATTTAAGTGCATTTCTATAAAGCCATCACAACTTCTTTTTCCATTCAGCTGCACTAGTGCTAACTGGCATGTTAGGACGGGAGTTGATTGTGCAGCTTAGGAGGTGAATTGGTTTGTATCCAGACATAAAATGAGTTGCCTTACAGCATGATATAAGGGGATTTAACTTTGCTGAGTCAAATTTCAGCAGAATAAATAGACCCAGAGGGTCAAATATATTAAAGGTACTGTGTCATTGTAACAAAACTACATTGCTAAACATGTTTTGGGATAGAGTTTCAAATGCGTAAATCTTAGTTTGCTTATTCCTATGGCAACATGAACCACACTGAATCTTTTATACACTTTATTTAAGACAGAAAAAATAAGGGGGAAAATAATAAAAATACTCAGAATGCAAAAAAAAAAGTAAGGCTTTCATCTTAAAAATCTCCAATTTCTTCTTGCTGTTAAGTATCTGTATGACGAAAACGCCACCGTTTTATGGGTTTAGCAATACGGCAAGAAAGTAAATTTCTTGTTGTTCATATTTTAGATAAGAGAACTACTCAGCTCACTGAGATGGGCTGGGACTGCTACAGGAGATGTTGTCAGAGCCCAGTCCTTCCCCAGAGAGGCAGACAATATGCATAAGGGACAAAGAAAGCACAAGAGCTGCAGGGGAAGGGAACTTAGCCTCTCACTCTGGTGTTGGCTCTGAATAGCAAGTTAATTCCTAGGAAAACTCTAGCACAACATATTGTCTGTTGGTCACACGGAAACATGGAAATTGCAGCAGTCTCCTTTTGGGAAGCTGTCTATTAAATAGCATAATGGCAGCTCCCCAGGTGACATAGCTTTAACATGTCAAGCAGATTCTTCTTAAACAAGAAAACAAAGGGAAACATGTAAAAAAGGATGGAACAATGGAGGGAAAGAAAAGCTCAAGCCGGAGGGCTGTGACAGTCTCATTCCAGGTGTTGTTCAGGATTTAGCAAACAGAAGTGGAGATGTGAGACCACCTGGATTTGTCCTTTTGACCCAATCTTGTCCATTTATCTTTCATACTGGCAATAAATGCCCAGTGCAAAGGAGCCATAGTGAACTGGCTGCAGTGGATGGGGACAGTGACTGTAATGATGCTGGGCCGTCCTTCCACTGTCTACCTATCTTCCTGCAGTTTGGGTCAAATTTTCCTTCCTTGCAGCTGACTTACTAGGTTAGGGGCACCAGAGAGGCAGAATATCCCATCCTCTCATGATTTTGCTCATCAGTGAATGTTACTCACCAGTACATCAATTTTGTTCTGCTAATTCTAGTCTCACACTTTTCTTCTTTACTGCACACAATTTCGGCATAGTCCTTGGGGCTTATCTCTGAGTCTTTTTGGGTTGAAAAAACCTGTCATTTTGTCTTTAATTTTAACTGACCTTTGCAAATTATTTTATGTAACAGTCTGAGCTGTATACTGGTCACCTTGAACTATTTAGAACGAAGGCCTTGGCACAGAATGATCTAATTTTTTTCTTATTTGCAAGGACATTCCTTATCTTCTCTAAGGAATGAAAGTCTGTATAGTGGTCATTAAAGTTATTAGAATGCTTTTTAGAGATTAAATGTTTCAGTCTCATTGTCCTATCTGAACAATATGAAATTCTGTAATTCAAGGCTTTTTACTTGACACACATTCTCAAGGGGAACTAGTGTAAAATAATTCAGACATGTCTGATGTGTCTGACAGGCTGTAGGGGAAAATGTGCCCTGCTTAAAAATTCCAGTGTCTTCTGTGACAAAGCCTACGTCTTGCAAGTTTGATGCTGGTGCAAGGGCTTACAATCTGACAGAAGATAGCATTTGTGTCAGGAACTTGTTGGGTTTTTCCTCATGAAATAAGCTTATGAAAAGTCACAGTGCACATTTAATAAAGATAAGTATGATTTGAACAGCAAACTTTCATAAAGGCCCTTTTTGCTGTGGATAAGTATCTCCTGTTGTGAGCCATAATAAGTCTAGGCACCCAAAAGGAAAGCAAGGGTCTGCCTTTCTCTGGTCCCCACAACCCTGTTGTTCAAGAGTACAGAGGATGGACTTGTTCGAATGCACCATGGAAAAAAGTCTCAGGCAGATGTAATGGATCCCAGAGCTGCGGTAGATGAAGAACAAGGTCAGGTGGAAGAACTGGGGAGTTAGAGCTATCCAGACAAGTAGACTGGGAGCAAAGAATGTCATACTATGAGTGAGCAAAGAACTAATCAAGTTGGGAGATGAAGAGCTGGGATCCTCTGTGACTTGTAAGAGGAGACCAGGTTTGGGATTATGCGGCGAAGACAAAGGACAAGAATAGTGAGAGGCCAGAGGGGATGAAGGAGATTAGTTTACATCTGGAGTATACTTCCACCTGATCACTTGTCACCCCAGCCGAGAACCAAATCCTTAGATCATGTTTCTCACCAGTGCCCATCAGCAATCCTCTTCTGGGAGTGCTTTACTCAGAGGATGACAACCCATGACTGGTAGTGGCTCTCCATTAGCTCACATAGCAGAAATCTGTGCTAATTCTGCAGTTCTCAGTCAGCTGAGAAAAATGAGGTGTCATGGTGAAATTAATCTCTTTCCAGCTTGTTTTAATTTTTCTCTTTTTTTTTTCTGTTTAAGAAAATAAATAAAGAATTTATTAAAGAACCTCACCAAGATTACTAAGTCAAGCAGTTGAAATCAGAAACCCCAGAATCAAATAAATTATGTTTGTTCTATTTCATTAATTTTTCCTAATATAATATTAGAATCTTATCTCCCCTTCTTATCCCTGTGTGGCCTGGTAAGTAATTAACCCAAACTAATTTAAAGCAGGGAATATGCTAATACAACATCAATATTTTTCCAGTTTTTCTTTTTTTTTCATATGTCTTTGCTACACAGGCTTCTTTTGTGCTCTCTATGAGTTAGTATAGAGGAAAAGCGAGAATGCAACTATGCAGTCATCCTGATTTATCTGTTTTGTACATCGTGCCTGCTGCCCTTGCATTTAATCTCAGTTGTTTCTAGGCTGTGGATTCTGGTCACAGACTGTCTTTCCATCTCTGCGTAGTATCTAGAATAATTTGAAATTGACATATGGAACAATAACGCCAAGGTAATTTCCCCAAATATCTACCAAATATAAAGGACCCTTTGCTCACTCAAGGGAGTAGCCTAACACTGCCTAAGAGGAAAATAAAAAGCTAATCATATTTTTCAAAGGAAAATAGGGACCCATGTTTCTATCTTGGCTCACATTCCCTCTCTCTTTGAAACAAGCCTTAATGTTCAAGCTTATGTGAGCTATGGCTGAACCTGCCAGATGAGCCTGGAGAGACAAGGTCTTATATCAAAACTCATTGTTTTCACAGAGACAAAATGAATCCAATATTAATCCAAGAAAATTACTGAAATTTTTGAAGAGTCTTAGCTGTTCCTAAGGCTTTCATCCACTCCGCCCAACTGATATCCTGCACAGGAGCAGAGCTGCAGCTGGAATCTGAAGAAGAAATCATTTATTAGTGGATAACAACAAAAAGTGTAAGTTGGCCATTGTTCTTTGCCATGGGGACTCTGTTGTGACCGTAGGACTAGGGCATGGGAGCAGGGCAGGGCAGGGCAGGCAGGCATGCCGCTTGTTTAATTTTGTCCTCGGTCAGTGCTGGGAGCTTAGCTCCACCCCTTATCCCTGCCTGGCCTGTTAGGGAATTAAGCCAACCTCATTTACAGCAGAGAATATTCTAATACAGTGTAAGTACGTCTTTCAGTCTATAATTGAATGCTCTAATTATGTAACAAAATTGAATGCCGTAATGGAGATATTGCTTTGTCATGGCTATGATCTGGGACCCATGGCCTTCACCTTAATGCTTCCACTGCATAAAGGCAGGATACTTTACAGTATGATCTCACCCAAGGAACTGTAATACAATTACATGTAATATGTACAATCCATGCTTATATTACTGGTGAGACAAGAGTGAGTTACAGTTTATATCTCTTTGCTGCTGTCAGACTTGCAAGCAGCAAGCGATCCAGGCAATGACATTTCAGTCATGGTTTTGATTCCAGAAGGCAAGCCTGTTCTTCAATGCACACTCATTCAGAAAAGTGTGTAAATGCACACCCAACTTAGGTGCTTAAACAGAAGGCGCACATTTAAGAGCTTCTCCTGTGTAAGGCTATTCACTTCCACTGCTATGTACATACAAATATGTACAGGCTTTGATGGACAGACTGCAGTTAAAAAGAAATATAGAATCATAGATCATAGAATGGTTTGTGTTGGAAGGGTCCTTAAAGATCATCCAGTTCCACACCCCTGCCACGAGCAGGGACACCTTCCACTAGATCAGGTTGCTCCAAGTCTCATCAAACCCAGCCTTGAACACCTCCACGGATGGGATATCCATGATTTCTCTGGGCAACCTGTTCCAGTGCCTCACCACCCTCACAGGAAAAAACATCCTCCTAGTATCTGGTCTAAATCTACCCTCTTTCAGTTTAAAACCATTACCTCTCATCCTATCACGAAGCTCCCAGATAAGGAGCCCCTCCCCGTTTTTCATGTATGCAATTAGACAATCCTGTATGTATTTAGGTTTTTAACTTGGAGAACGACCATGTCATTTTGGAAATTAGTTTAAACCTCTGTGAAAATAATGAATAAATTCTCATTATGAATACATGTAAGAAACACTGATGCTTCTTAATGGAGGTAGAGATCTAAAATAAAAGCAGCCTGTACTCAAAACACAGATATATTCTGCTGCTTAGGACAGAGGAATATATATAGCACAGGAAGGTGGAAAAATCTCACCAGACACCATTGAGGAGTCTGTGTGCCCTCTTACATCAACAGCATCACCTCAAAAAACACATTCAGATCTATGCTCATACTTAACAAGTTGAAGTTGAAACAATGTAGTAGATCACTCAAAAAAAGAACTACTTATTTTACAGATATTAGTGACCTTGCAGATCAACACCAGATTGCACACCCAAATATTATGGTTAATGGACAGCAGAACTGTCTTTAATGCAACACAGTCTGATTGAAGATCTCTCATTCAGTCTAGGTAATAAAAAATAAACCATCGTTGCTTATGATGCCATGAGGCTCCAGATACCTTTGAAGATACACGAAAGGCAAAACCTCTTTAATCAGGGATAGTGTCATTTCCACAGTGGCATGACTACCTGAGTCTTACACCTGCCATATCTTCTTGGTGTGGACTTTCTCCCCAGAATATCGTGACTGCAGCAATCACACAGCAATGCATTAGCAACGGGTCCTCAGCTTCTTGAAGCCTTTGACAGAGTGCTTTAATGTGGACATCAGCTAGTCTCTGCATCTCTGGAGCAAGAGCTTTATTTTCCTTCCTTTCAGTAAGGTTCACAACTATCACCTCTAGTGGCAGCTAATAAAACAAGCTAACAACACAAGTTTGGCTTCAGACAGAAACAAAAAGCAATTATGGGGAATATATTTGATTCTCCAGTAGCCCTTACGTTATTTTTGCTGTCTTCTTCCTATAGTAAGATTGGGACATGTGGTAGAAGCTAGTGTCTTCCATTCCTCTCTGACATTTGTCGGTGTTTAGCAGACACGGTTGAAATTGATCATTGTCATCCGTGTGAGGTGGGTCTTCTTAAGTTCTCTAATAAGAGTCCTCTTCTTCGCATACACTGGTCTCCGCTGGGTCTTTTTAGGGTGGGATTCTTGATGGCTACCATTCAGAGAGTGCACATCCTGTGCTCTCTGCTGACTTTGGAGAAATACGAGCTGAAAGGCTGTTCGACTCTACACTGAGGATAGGGCCCAAAGTTCAGGCGTTTTCATAGGCAGATTTTCTTTCAAGGCATCTCATTTTCTAGCACCCTTGATGTCTCTGCTTCCCAGGGTCTATTTTAGCATTGTAATTACATGTAAACAATACTTTAAATAATTGCTTTTTTCATTCTGGGACCAAATATCTTGGATTTTAATATCCTGAATTGAGTATTAGGGTGGAAGACTCTCCTATCCTTGCTGTCAGTTCCTTCCTAATTACTCAGAAGTGGGATTTGGACAGGACAGGCAAGCTGTTCTACTTTCCCAGAACTGTGTTTTCTAACATGACTGATGCTTGGTATTAAGCGTTCAGGGATATTTGCTTTGATATCTGATTTTGAATCCTGTTTGGCTTACTGTTTTTGCTAGGTTACATATTTTCACAGCTTTTTTTTCAGGTCTGTGGCTCAGAAACACAATGCTACCAGCACAATTTACCCTTCCAAGATACATGCAATCCACCCTGTGGTATGCTGCTACTTGTGCTGCCTATGCAGTAGCTGTGTGTGATAATGAAAAACAACAAACAAAAGCAAGTATACCCTTGTCTACACCAGTATTCAAAGTAAACCAGTCTATTACTTAGATACACTCTCAGATGCAATCATCCATCTCTCTCTGCAAGGCCATGATGATGGAGGATGAGCTGAGTGCTGTAGTTCCATGAGGCGTTCCCAAGGCTGATGCCAAATAATCTTAAAAAAAAATCAATGAAACTGGTGATGAGCAAAGCCTGTCATTGCGTGTGTTCTTTCAGGATGTTCTTTTGTGTGACTATCCAGTTTTCTGGGCCTGAGTCCAGGGGCTGTTTTCCTCCAATTCTGCATCCATCATCCGTGTCATCTTGGGCAGCTTTTCACCACAAATGACCTCCACTATAGTGCAGGGCAAAAAGACACTTTCCCAGTCTCATTTTTAAATATTTTAACAACTCCATATTTCCCCTCATCAAAAGTTGTTGGGTTTCCCCATATTTAATTCAACAACTTTTTAAATTTTACTCCTGCAGTGACATCACAGGCTCTTAGCATTTCTGCTATGATCAAATTATCTTTCATTGCGTTGTTGCTGCTACCTACTGGACTACAACTTGCTTTTCTGCTATCACTACTGAGCCAGTGGCAATCTACTGCTTTCTGAAGTCACATCATCTTGTGTCATCGAATCTCCTGTCAGGGTAGGGCTGAGTTTTTGCTGCTGACTTCTGTAAAATGCTTTGGCCATCTATTTAATCTCTGTTGTTAACATTTCCCTATCTTTGCTTCTGATCAGCCCATTTCCTGTTTAAACTAGATAAACAAGATTTTTGTAACTCGGTAAACAAGATCTGTGGTTTCCTACCATGGCAGGACCTTCAGTTTCAAGTCTTAGGTCTTTAAGATATCTCTGATCATCTCTTCTTGAACACTAATTTTTCACTGATTTGTCTGTTTTCATGTTCCGTTTTGTAATTCCAGAATTTTCATCAGTCTTAGCATTGAAGAATTTTTATTTTCTCTATGATGAATCTCTTGAGAGCTTACCCAGTTTGTTGTTATGCCCATGTTGAAGCTGATGCAGATATATGATGTTGTTTCATAATGCTGTAAGGCAAATTTAATGGCTCACTCCCACTGAGAGGGCCCTGCCCAACCTTGACTCCTTCCAATCTTAACCACATGTTCCCACCTCCTCCTCATGCTGTGGTGCTCATCTGTCTCTTAGTGAAATAGTTCAGCTAACTAAATCAGCAGAAAGCCAAGCAGTTTTAAAAAACTAATCAGCTTCTGCCAGGTCGGTGAGCTGTAACAGCTCACAGAGATGTTGGACAAGGGCCAGAGTTAGCTCAAGACGGAGACTAGGAACGCCAAGACAGGATGTGGAGAGAGAAGGGGTCACCTTACACAGATGGCAGCAGCTATCTGTTACAGAGACTCAGTCATACTGGGAAATGTCACGTTGAGCCTTCTCCCTTTTAACACCATTTCTCCACCTCACCTCCCCTTGGCTCCAACAGTAACTTAAATCACAGAATCACTGAATGATCCAAGATGGAAGGAGTCTCACGAGGTCCCTAATCCATCCACCTCACTCAGTGCAGAGTTGATGCTGAGCTCAGACCAGGGTGCTCAGGGTTTTATGCAGGAAAACATCCAAGGATGGAGGCTGCCAGATCTCTCTGAGCAACTGGTACCCATGATTAATTTTCCTCATAGTGCTTTTTTTCTTTTTTTCCTTGTAAATCTGTGCATGGTCAAAGGCAGCACTGTCTCATTCTTAGATTCGTGTCACTGATTTCTAAGTAGTATTCCCTTTCAAGTTCATCCTTCTCAGTCTTTTCTGCTTGGCATTGCAAAGACCACCACTGATAACACAGTTATATAGTATCTCTGACCCCAAATGTTTTCTGTGTCAATATCTATTTCTTGGAGTTTTTTGGCCATCTGGCAAGGTCAGCAAGGTGCTCAGAAATATGTCAGACAGCAAGCACAGACCAGCCTCTCTCCCACAATTTTGGTAGCTCTTTCATACACTCTTACTATTTTGGCACAAAGGCTATGTTGGCTGTATGACCCCATCTCTGCCTTACAAAAAAAAAAAAAAAGATTGCTAAACTGTGAGTGACAGCACATAAGGTTAAGCCAAGTGAGATACATATAAAAAGCATAAACAAGGACCGAAGTTAAGTTAAGTTGGTAGCAGTCACTCAAGGACTGAAATAAAAAATATTAACTGAAAAAGCTCTAAAACACTGGGAAATCAAAATAGAAGATAGCAACACAGCAAAACTGAGGATCAGCCTATTGCAAGGAACAATGAAGAATGGAACTTCCTCATGTGATTACCATCTGCCAGACCAGCAGAAACCCAGCGGGTACCTGCATCAGAAGCGGTGAGGACATGAGTTCTTAGGCTAATAGCATGTTAGTCCCAGCCATTTATTGTGTGTACAAATCCAATAAATGGCATAATTGTTGCATACTCATACATTTGTGTTTGTGATCCTGCTTTTGAGCCTCCATGCACAGGAAAAAACACACAAATAAAAGTGACCAAAAATGCTATACCACTGCTCTATCCATTTCTTGATTGTTATATTCATCTTTGGTATAAAAGTTGTCCATGAAAAGAAACAGGCTGAGTTTCGGTATATCTTTAATTCCTACTTTGAAAGCCATTTTGGAAATCCATGCTTGTGGTCTTCTCCACATTTCTCTGTCATAGCACAGCATTATGCAATAACCATTTTGTCATGTGGAATGTGATGCATTGCTCAGATCACCTGTTTTGCTGGCATACTTCCTTCTTCTTCATCCTAATTGCCAAATGACTATCTGCCTTCTTGGGGTGACTCAGCCTGCAGCTGGCTGGCTGAGCCGTCATTCCTGCTGTCATCCACACATGGATGTGTGTCAAGGCGGGTTATGGGTGGAGATGGAAGCACAGCCCAATTATAGAATCAAGAATTCAAGAGGGAATGCATAAAATTAATATTGGTAGAGTGCAAACACTAGCTTCTTCGTAAAATCTTAAACTCTACCCACCTCTTAGGGTAGTGTCTAGAACAGACAAAAAACAGGCTGGCGTTGCAATCTAGGGAAATGGTATTCACAGACATGCAATAGATTCAGGCAATTCACTGTATCATCCATTAATCAAAGAAGCTAGCCACAAAAGCTGGGAAAAAAGGAAAAAAAAAGAACTAGAAACAAATTTAAAGAAAATATATTTATTTGTTTAAGTTGAAATAAACTATCAATTTAATTCATATGAACAAGATTATTAAAAAAATTAAATAGTACAAATGTCAAGGTTTGGGAGAAGACTCTGAAGAAGATGGGGGATGAGAAAAAACAGCAATTTGGCTTATGAAGCCTCATGCTGTCCTGCATTGAGGTCAACTGTAATCCTATGGACTCATCAGAGACAGTTGCCTTGAGTTTGGGGAAGGAAGGAAGGAAGAAAGGGTGAGTCTGCTGTCTCATACGTTTCTGCTGTGTAAGCAGTTGGTAATCATAGAATCGTAGAATCATAGAATAGTTTGGGTTGGAAGGGACCTTAAAGATCATCCAGTTCCAACCCCTTGCTATGGGCAGGGACATGTCCCACTAGATCAGGTTGCCCAAGACCCCATCCAGACTGGCCTATAACACCTCCAGGGATGGGGCATCCACGACTTCCCTGGGCAACCTTTGCCAGTGCCACCACTCTCATAGTGAAGAAATTCCTCCTTATGTCTAGCCTAAATCTGCCCTTGTCCCTAGTCCTATCACTACAAGCCTTTGTAAATGGTCCCTCCCCAGCTTTCTTGTACATCGCCTTCAGGTATTGGAAGGTCACTATAAGGTCTCCTCAGAGCCTTCTCTTCTCCAAGAGCAGTAGCCCTCAATGAAGGGACAACATCTGGTGATCTACCCAGCAACAGGAACTTGGCAGCTTGCCAGCGCTTGGTGATTTAGCCTAACAGCAACCCTGAGGAGTTTCTTTTTCCGTTGGTGTATCAGTACAGGTGCGTGGCCTCACTAGGCTCAGTGCAGTCTATGAAATTTTTTTGGTGTGTATGCAGTTGTTTATCAAGCCATGCAGACATGCATTGCCACTACAGTTTCAAATCAGCAGTTACTTTTAACACATGCTGAAGTTTCCTGAAAGGCAAAGGCAATCAAGTTCTCGTTGAAAACTGGGCATATGGATAAATGTCTGCTGAACATTTATCTGCTGTCCTCCTGTATACATGACCTGATGCCTAGTGTTACATATTTTCTGTTTTATAAACATCAAAAAAATCCTTCAGAACTGAAATGACCCAAACTCTCTTGTAACACAAACAGGACCTTTATCTTCTTCAGAGATAAAGAAAAATATTTGAAAGAAAATGTGTAAATTTTGAATAGGTGACTACATATAGCTTTCCAGGATTAAAAAAAGGGATTATTTTTCCGTGATCATCATTAACTTTAATCAACCTCATTAATTCCCATCATTAGTCATTGATGCAAATGAGCAGCTGCCTGAGGACAGCAAGATCCAAATCACTGTCAGAGCTGAGGGAATGGTGAGTACAGCTCACCCTCTTCTCCAGCCTGAGAGCCGCCCGGACACCAAGAAGCTAATGCCGTCCCACTGACCATGAAGCCCGTAGGTAGCCCAGACAATCTGTCCGTTGCTCTGCTGAACTAGCTGGAGCTTGAGAAGGATCTGGGGCTACCAGATGATGTTGTAATCACAAAGCATGAATCTAAGGAAACCATGCTCTAATGGTTCCCACACTCCGAAACAACTAAATGATAATTACCAGTGGTGTCACCTAATGGTAACATATCAAATCAATATTTAAAAAACAGGAATAACTCAAACACTTACAAGCTAGTGAATCCTACTGGCATCACAGGTGGAGTTTGAAAACACCTTTTGAAGGAAGTAATTACTAGCTGGATAAATGGAAAAAGGGACTGAAATGCATTGATGATTTGAAAAGAAGGAGATCATGCTAGAAATTATTTTCTTAAATAAAACTGGAGACAAACATGCTTATAGGCTGCTGGAAAAAATATAGCGCTTGGTATATATCAAGCTTCAACGAACCTGTGAAGTGACGCTTGTATAATTATGCCACATTGGACATGTTGTGCATGCAACGCACACCATGGTGGTATGCAACATCATTTAGGAATGCATAACACAGATAATTGGCAAAAAATAGAGCAGTGAGTAAGGCTGACCAAGCTCCCTCTTCCTGCTTACACCCTCAAGCCTTTAGAGCACACTGTTTGAGTACGATAAGTCTTACAGTTAAATTTCACAGCCAAATCGTGATTAGAATGTGTGATATATACAAAGCCACCTGTCATGTGACTTCATAAGCCCGTGAAGAGTACAGGGCCAGTTAAACTGAGGACTCTGGAGAGAGAACAACTGAAAAGTTAGGATGTGAACCCAGGAAATGGGTTCACAGAAAGATATGAGCAGAATGTTCCTATAAAGGCACTGGGAAGGGTATGCCAGCATGAGATAAGTAAGATGATGCAGGCTTGAGCAGATCCTCAGAAGCCAGCAGATCGCATCCAGCGCCGCATCTAGTACATCACCACAGAGCTGATTATTAACATGGCAGTTCAAAGTGACTTGTTACAAAATGATGGCAATTGTCACTAAATTGAGCAGCCACACAGTTTCACCCTGCTGACTTGTGTGTATGGGGGAGGGGCTGTTACATCCTTTGGCAAGAACAGAATGTCTTGTGGCTTGTACAGCATACCCCAAATTCAGAGAGGTGGAGCAAAAACTGAAAACAAAGTCTATTCCATCCTAAGAGATTACCAATGAAAGAAGACACATTTACCCATTTTCCTGGATGACTGTCCCCAGGCTTCGTCCTCCTGGTCCTTTCTCAAACCTCAAAAATGCCAGGAAATGCAATGCAGATTTAGTGCATTGTATTGCTTCTTCTGAACGATGCTAGCCCATCTGGTTTTGTAGGCGATACTGTGATAGCTCCCACAAGTACTTTGTGGGATTATGCAGTTGGGTTTTTCTACACTGCTTCTGTCACCTGATGCACTTCTCTCCTAGATTTAGGTTAAACCAGAGTCATACAAATGAACAGTTGCCCCAGCACAGTTCTGTGGACTCAATAAGTTGAATTGAGACTCTTATTTCATAAGAGTATATGACTGCAGTAAGAGTATCTCTTTAGGAAAAACTAACTAGAGAAGAAATAGATACTGCAAGACCCTAAGGGGAAAACAGAAAAAGAGAATTAAGGTAAGGAAGGGAAAAGGCTACAAAAGAGGAAGAAACATAAGCTAATCAAGGGGAGAGAGTATACTTTTCATTATTTTGTACATCATCATTGCCAAAATTTGTCAATATCAGTTGTTTGCATTTGCACAGACTCCTGGCTGGATCTGTGGCAAATCCATAACTTCCTCCTTCCATCTAATGGCAAGGAAGCCACAGCATGCAGTCAGCTTCTTTTCACTCTCCTGGTGAGGAACAGCATCATGGGGCCCTTGTTGAAGCCCTAGAACAGTTTAAGCAGCTTAAACTGTTTTATAAGCTTAAAGTGTCTAAATCTTCAAAGCTGCTTAGAGCCATTTAAGCTGCTTAAAACACCTTAGGCTGCTGGTGTGTGCCATGGGGCTATAAGCAACTTCTTGGCCTAGAAACCAAAGACTGCACCTTCAGGTTTCATAGAATCATAGAATGGTTCAGGTGGGAAGGGACCTTAAAGATCATTTAGTTCCAACCCACCTGCCACGAGCAGGGACAGCTTCCACTACATCAGGTTGCTCTAAGCCTCATCCAGCCTGATCTTGAACACCTCCAGGGATGGGGCATATGTGATTTCTCCGGGCAAACTGTTCCAGTGCCTCACCACCCTGACAGTAAATAATGTCTTCCTAATATCTAATCTAAATCTCCCCTCTTTCAGTTTAAAAACATTCCCTCCCCATCTTTCCTGTAGACCCATTAAGTACTGGAAGGCTGCTGTAAGACCTCACTAGAGCCTTCTCTTCTCCAGGCTCAACAGCCCAACTCTCTCACCTTGTCCTCATATGGGAGTTGTTCCAGCTCTCTGATCACCTTCATGGCCCTTCTCTGGGCTCAAACAGATCCATGTCTTCCCTGTGCTGAGGAGTCCAGAATTGAATGCAGTACTCCAGGTGAGGTCTTGCGAGAGCAGAATAGAGGGGCAGAATCACATCCCTCAACCTGCTGGTCACACTTTTGATGCAGCCCAAGATACAGTTGGTTTTCTGGACTGCAAGCACACATTGCTGGCTCGTGTTGATCTTCTCATCCACCAGCACACCCAAGTCCTTCTCTTCATGGCTGCTCTCAATCCATTTTCTATCCAGACCGTAATTGTGCTTGGGATTGCCCTGACCCAGGTGCAGGACCTTGCACTTGGCCTTGTTGAATTTCATGAGGTTACTATAAGCCTGCCCCTCAAGCCTGTCCAGGTTCCTCTGGATGGCATCCCTTCCCTCCAGCATGTCAACCGCACCACAAAGCTTGGTGTCGTCAGCAAATTTGCTGAGGGTACCCTCAATCCCACTGTCCATGTCTCCAACAAAGATGTTAAACAACACTGATCACAACACCGACCCCTGAGGAATGCCACATGTCACCAGTCTCCACCTGGACATTGGGTCATTGTCCACAACTCTTTCAGTGTGTCCATCCAGCCAATTCCTTATCCACTGAGTGATCCATCCATCAAATTCACATCTCTTCAATTCAGAGACAAGAATGTCAGTTGGGATAGTGTCAAATGCTTTCCACAAGTCCAGGCAGATGACATCAGCTGCTCTTCCTTTATCTACCAATGCTGTAGCCCCATGGTTCGCAGGTTCCAGCATGGAAACTGTTGCACCAGGGCTGCCCTAAGCAAGTTCAGTTGAACTGAGCCTTGTGCACTTGGGTCTAATTTCTCCTCTGAACTTTGCAATTAAAGCTGTATTTGACACCTGATAGGTTTGTCCAGGGATCTTTGAACTTCTGTAGTTTTTTACTGTTGTTCAACAAGGGTAGGGTGTTTAATGGTAAACCTGAAGATAGCCAGAATCATTAGGTCAGTATTCATCCATTTGCAGAGCAGAATTCAAAAGCTCCAGTGTTTGTTTATAAGAGAGAAAGTTTTCATGCAGTATGAAATTATTCTTCTAGCATCTAAAAGTAATGGATATTTTTAAAAATCCTCAGAGGACCAATAGGCATTCACTGAAGTATGTCCTAATCAATAAACACTGAACCTAAATATTTTTGAATTTCTGTAAAGTCACATTTGGTCCAAGCCCTGATATTGGTTTTGAGGCTTATGACCATCCTTTACCAGACTAAAATAACACTGGCAATTGCCAACACTTCCAGTATTTACAGTCATATTTGGTTAACACCATGGTGCTTTGTGATGAGCATGGAGTTCTCTAGAAAACATTTTTTTAATATTAAGTAGTGGCTAGAGTTGGTCAGAAATTTAACAGGGGTTTGAATTTCTAAGAAAGAGCATGTTTTATCAAAAGCTTTGTTTTGTTCAGTTTTCCTTTGGGAGTATGATTTTATAAAGATTATTTTGAGCTAACGCAAAAAAATGTAATATTGCAGAATGCTATTTTATTTGCCCTGTTATGGGCAATTTGATGGATGGATGGATCACTCAGTGGATAAGGAATTGGCTGGATGGACACACTGAAACAGGGCTATGTTATTTGCCCTGTTGGCATTTTCTTGTGTATACAGGGTCACTGGAGGACTGTGGCTTCTATGTTTTCTGTGCTCCCCTACCTAAGGTATATACGTGCTACGTCATTATTGCAATATTTGTGGTTTCAAAATGTTCATTTGTAATTCAAGTCCTCAAAACTTTACAAAGCACTTATACTTTTTTCTTATTTTTATCTCCCATTCCCATTTTCCTAATTCTCCAAATTAGAAAACAACCTAAAATTTTGAATAAAAACAATTACTAAAATTCAGAAGTTCTCACAGATTGAGAAGTCCTGAATTGGTAGTTTTACTGAAGTCTGTATCTGTGCTGTTATTTTGCAGATCCACTAGGATGAAAACAAGTTTTTGCCCTTTTCCATTGGCAAAGATTATTTGATCTTTGTTTATTTTGGATATGGCTGTTTAATTCCTCATTTAAGCACTATCATAAATGATTAGGTCATTACTGCCCTGGGAAGAGAAGTAGTCTAATAATTAACTTGTGCTTGCAAAGCTCTTCAACAACTCAGAAAAAATACTGTAGATTGCACATGAATCACAGAAATGTAGGCTTGAATGGGACATTAAGGGGTTACACAGTCTGTTGTTTCTCAACATTTTTAATCAAAGCTGTACCTAACATTCCTGAGGTAAAAATAAAAAAAACCCAAACCAACAAACAACAAAAAAAGAAACTCCCACAGCACAATATCAAAGGAAAACAAGGTGTTTTTCTTTTTAAAAAGAAAACAGTCCAGAGTACAACCTGTGCAATATTCCATAACGGCTAATGGATATGCACAGGACCACATGTGGAATTTTCAAATGCTTTCTTAGTGAAAACCTGTTATAGATTACCTTGTAGTAACTTGTGTGCTCTGTCATGGTTCCAGAGATCTTAGCCACCTACCACAAAACATCAATCTGGTTCATCTCCCAACTTTGAAGAAAGACAACAGTTGTCTTGATAGCTGTAGATGGCGGCCACTCTGATTTGTACCTAAAAACATTAATGACAGGGATTATGCAGCCTTCCTGGGCAATATATTCTAGTGACAATCTTTTCTTCTAGCTACAATGTGTAACTGCGTTAACTATTGTAGTACAGCTGAAAATTTTTCCTTCACATTCCAGCCATATCCTTGGTGGGCATGAGAAAACATATTACCCTCTTTATAATGACCTTTTGTGTACTTGAAACTTTATCTTTTGTATAATATAAAAACCTTGCAACCTTGCTTTATGGATCCGATTTTCCAAACTGCTTATCCTTGTTGATCTTCTCTGGATCATTTTCAGCTTATCTACATCTTTCTTAGATGATGGTGATTCAGAGTAAAATACAGTACTTTCGCTGAAGCCTCCCCAGTGCCAAGAAAAGTAAACTAATGATCTTGTCTTACATATACTGTTTTGAGCAGACAATTGAAGAGAATCTAGAATTCTATTTATGTCTTTTCTTTAACAGCATTACATTGTTGACTCATTTATGGCCCCCATTAATCATTAGGTCTTTATCTGTGGTGGCTTTCTGTGGTTGTTCTTTCAATTTCTTGCTCACAAATGTAGTCCTCTGTAATTGTCTTTATTCAAATTTTTCATGTTGAGTTTCAGAACCTTTCAGAAACCTATTGAGATACTTTTGAATTGCAAGTCTGTCCTCGAGCATATTTTGCAAGCCTTTACACGATGTCATCTACCAAGATTATAAATAGGTAAGTATTTCTAATTCTGTCATCTAAGTCTTTATTGAAATCTTGAACAGAAGTGTATCTGTTAGAAGTTGTGTAAGATTCCTCTTCAACATTCTCCTTGTGCAACTACCAATAACGACACGTTAGGTTTACATTTAACAGTGGATTGAATTAGAAGTGATTTCAAATGGGACAGCTTTCCTCAGTCCATTTATGAGCATATGGGACAGTGTTAAAACCCTTACTTAGGTGAAGATACATCTTGTGTCAATGCACAGTCATTTCTACTGCTTTTCCTTATTATAGAATGGTTTGGGTTGGAAGGGACCTTAAAGACCACTCAGTTCCAAATTCCACTAGATCAGGTTGCTCCAAGCATCATCAAACCCAGCCTTGAACACCTCCAGGGATGGGGCAACCATGACTTCTCTGGGCAACCTGTTCCAGTGCCTCACCGCCCTCACAGAACATAATTTCTTCCTGATATCTAATCTAAATCTCCCCTCTATCAGCTTAAAAACATTACTGGAAGGATACTACACTCCCTGATAAAGAGCCCCTCCCCGTCTTTCCTGTAGGCCCCCTTTAAGTACTGTAAGGCTTCTGTAAGCTCTCCCTGGAACCTTCTCTTCTCTAGGCTCAACAATCCCAACTTCCTCAGCGTGTCCTAGCGTGTAAGGTGCTCCAGCCCTTTGGTCATCTTCATGGCCTTACTCTGGACTTGCTATTATTATTATCTATTGGATCATTTGACTTGTTCAAGAAGGAAATTCAGGTCTGCTGTTTCTTATCACCCCATTATTCCTATAGTGTGCATGTATTTGCTTCTCAATAATTTATCCAACTGTCTTTCTAGGTATTGAAGTTAGGCAGAGCACTCTGTAATTGCCTAGGTTCTTAATTTTCCATTTTTAAAAGAAGAAATGGTTATAAACTTACAAACCAGTACTGCAGCCAACAAGTTCTTAGTAGTGCGCTAATATGAACCTCCTGTGAATACATTTAAGAAATCTTATTACATTTTTCTTTTCTCACTATTTGTCGTGATGGCAAGACTTAAGGAAGAGCAAATTGTTAAACTGAGTGAGTGGTTTGTTTAAGATAATTTGCAAAATGTATATTGTAATGTCAGTTCTCTGATCATTACCAAAAATTGGAAGCATTATTCTGACTGTATTTCTATCTTAGGCTACATAGTTGCTGCAGGCCCCAGTGACTTATCCACTCTTCCAGAAATTACAAGAGATAAATTGAGAGCCCGATATGTATTAAGTGAAATTCAGCAAGCACTAGTGACTTGCGTATGTCTAATTCATTCAAACATTCTTTTAGTTCCCTATTCTGGTATATGTCCTTCCACTTGTGAAAAAAATACTGTTGTTAAGGATCTATCATTAGTGTTTATGTGCACATGAAGACTGTAGCAAAATACTAAAAAAAATCCAAACATTTCACTCTAGTCTGCCTATCTGTTCTTTGTGTCTCTGCCCTTCTCTTCCTCTAGCTTTCTGGTATTTATAGAATCTCTTTTTCTTCCATTTTATGCTCCAGTAAAGTTGTAACTCATTTTGTGGCTTAGTCTTCTAGTTTTATCCCTAGATGTTTATGCTACTGCTTTATTACTATCTCACTTATATGCCCTTGCTTTCAGTCTTTGTAGGATTTCCTTTTTGATATTCAGGTCACTGGAGAATTCTTGATGCAACTATACTGGTTTCTTACTACGTATTTGTCTTCTACATCAGGATGGTTTACTGGTGAATCAACAGCACTGATTAATTTACTCACAGGTTTATTTTCCTTATAATTTCTTCACATGGGACAATTCCTAGCAGGACCTGAACTGCCGTGGTGTATAGTGGCCTTTTTTTTTGAAGTAGCTTCATTTGAAAACAAACCAAAACTGCTGTTTCATCTGATGTTTTTCACACAAGAAAAATAAGATTTAGAATTGATCATACGTGGCTTTAAGCAACTTAATTATATTCCATTTTAAAGAACTACTTTGCCAATAAAAAAAGGTATGTCAGAATTTCAATATGATGATTTATGGTTCTGTCATAGTGACAGATGTTCTTCATGTATCTCTGACATTGCAATCTTGAATCAGTGTTCTTTTTTTCATGTTTGCTGGTAAAAAGAAATGCACTATATAAATACATTGTTGTTTGTCTTCAAGGCCTTGCCCTGCATGAGCTTGGAAAACTGGCATGTTTCTGAGATGAGTTCTTCAGTAGTCATACTCTATCACAAAAACAGCACTGCAGATGTAGTTGGGCCCCCTTACTGGATGCTTACCAGGTTGATGGACTCAAATCCAGCAAGGATCTGAAACACTGCCGCGCTCCTCTGAATCTTGGCAGACTTCAGCCGTCATCACCTTCGGCTTCTTGGTTCATCCTGCAGGCTGAGATTCCTGATCTTAAGCACCCCTTGTCTGAATTCAGGATTTATTAACTTGTACCTCTTGGCTGCTGAGATGTGGAGTTTAATTGTAGTGGAAGAGAATCACTGAAGCACAAATAGAGAAAGTCATTGACTTATGGAAGAAGAGAGGCATCAAACTGTACCAAAAAGAAGCTTCTTTTTGCCAGTCACCACCTCACTCACTGATGTCCAATAGTGCTCCATCTCTAGCCCTTTCTTATGTACGAGAATCATTCTTGGTACCTGTGTTTCTGCTTAAAGAACTGCTGAGAGCAGCTGAAGGACAAAGACGTTCATTCAATAAAGTGGTGGAATGACACACACACACGAATATCTGTATACACTTTCTTGAAGTTTTGCTGATACGGTAGTATAACACTAAAGGTTTCTACCAGCATAGCTCTGTCAACCAAGGATTGCACTTCTGCACAGCACAGCCGCATTGGTGACAATTATGGAATAAATATAGCTAAGGTTCAAAGGTTCCCCAAAATACATCTCATCTTGTTGTAACAGGGAGCTTCCTGATAAAACTTCTGTCTCTATTGATTTCTTATTATGAGGGCATTGCTCTGCAGTCCATATCTCTGCTGCAGTTATATTTACCACCTAGTAACTTTAGTACTTTCTGAATTCTCAGAAAAAGGTGCAGAGAACCACCGTACCATAAAAGGAAGTAGCTGCAAGAAAGCCGTTTTTGCCAAATACACCTTTGTAACCTATCTTCATTAGGAAAAAAATGTGTGACCAGATATTAGTTCACATCGAACTCTTTGAGAGGACTTAGAACCCTGTAGATCTTACAACTTAAAGCAACCCCACAAAGGCGTGTTACGTGTGTACAATTTCCTTCCCAAATCAGTTATTTGGTAGCTTTTATTCAACCCTGGTCAAGACTTTGGTGACTATGCCTTGAATATTTTACAAATACCACTCTCTTCTGTTGTTCTGTAGTCTGTGTTTCCTACATAGAGATCCAAATCTGCAGTCTTCAAGCACATAGGTTTTTTTCTTTTTTTTCATCTACTTTACGGTCATTTTTCCAAGGCATAGTTTTCTCTCTTCTTTCCAGCTATCACAGTCAGCATAGGAATGGACTTCTAGGATCCTGTCTAGCTTGAAAGATTACCTTCTTGCAGTCTATTGACCCATTACAAAGTAATAAATAAAATAAATGCTGGATAAGATTCCATGTCACAAACACTACACTGTAATTGAGAAGCCTCAGAAGACTTTCAGAAAGGGTTCAGCTGTGGAACATTATAGGGCAACAGAGTTAAAACCGAAGTGTACAGGCTTGCAGGTTCACTTTTTTTTCCCTATGCTCAGCCTTAGTCAGCCCTATTATTAGTCCAATGATTTTACAAGCCATAGAGTCACTCATAAAAGTGTAGTGAAATATTGCAACAAAGAATATTTGTTAACAGTGAACCCTCCAAGCTAGCGCTATTTTCTTACTAATGTCTTGAAAAGTATTAAAAACTAGGCTAGGCTAAGATTCAAATAGAGAGAACAGTTTTGCATGGGGAGATGTGTTAACATCTTCTGCTCCTTCTCATCTCTCATTTCCATGAGTGAGCTAGCAAATAGGTGCAATCATCAATAGGCAATCCAAATGCTGGATTTGAAGTCTGACTTCCTGATTATTATCAACAGAAGATTACATTGCTACATTCTGGGTTTTCCTGAATAAGATATCTTCTTCTATAGAAGATTTCGGAAGCCTTCATGAAGATGTCATTTCATTAACAAAAGACGCAGCTACACGGATAAGGGTCCAATGGAAACAAACTCAACTGTGCGAGCTCCGGGGTGCTGGGATTCAGCCCAGTCTGGGAGCTAGAGGCATGGAAGAGCGGTTCTCTGTTGCTGCTGAAAACACGTGACCCTTATCTGAAACAGTCACATGGCTTCCAGACCACAGCTGGTACACAGGGCAAAGGTGCAGAGCAAAGGCAAAGAAGTTCAGTTCTAGCCACAACTACCCATGTGGCCATGGCTTGAGATACTCAACAAGCTAAACTTACCAGAACTAGAACATGAAAGACAATTACTTATATGAAAGCTACAGAAAGGTTTATTTTCAAGATGGTAGAGCTTATCAATGTCAGTTATGCAGAGCTTCAGATATCTACAAAGTTGAAGGCTCAGTGTCTATTCTTTAGAGTTTAGGAAATCAACAGAAATTAACCTTTAGGCAATAGATATTCAAATAGTTCACTATTGTGGTGCAAATACATAAATCAAGTTTCACAGAAGGTTACAATTTCCTCCCTTCCTCACAGCTGCAGATCTTCCAATTTAGTTGGTCTTTTAAAAACAAAACGCAAGTGGCATTGTTCAAAGATTTATACTTGCAAAATCAATATATCTGTCAGCTATAACAAACTTATTTGAGTTTGAAATATTAACAACATGGCAGAAAAACAAAGTATGAGGAAATTCTTCGCATTATCGCAAAGTTGTCCTGGTCAGAAAAATGTTCTTTTTAGTTTTCTCATTCTTGTAGAAAGCCAGAAACAATAAGCAGTAATCATATTTTTTTAAAAAAAGCATACACCTTTAAATAGAAACTTGAAGAAAAAAATAATAATACAGCATCTGACAAAAATTCTTGATCAAGGTCATGAACAGACATTTATGTACTTTTAAGTCACGATTATTCTGTCTACTTTAGTAATTTCATTCATAGCAAATCCCCAAACTGTCTCCACTCGTCACATGCTAGCTAGTTTCTCAAAGTGGTGCTAGTGTGCACAGAATAGATTCCTGTTGGATGAAACCAAACCAGGAGTTCTGCTCCACAGCACCCCAACGTTCAGTGAAGTAATGAGCCCTAAATCCTTATGGGGACTTTTCACTACAAGGTCCTCAAACATGTAGCTAAGGTACATGTTCTCAGACCCAAAAGTGGGTTCTTAAAGCCTGGAGGAGGCTGCAGGGTCAAGTACTACATGTATCTTCTTATTTGCTGTCAACTGACAGTCCTCAACTTCTTTAGCAATGTCTTCCTATCTAATGCTTTATCCTCGTTCATCCAGACTTCAGATCTGAAGCCTTTCCCTTCTCATTTTTCCTGCCATCTGTTGTTGAATCCCCTTGCTGAGCCCGTCTTTCATTATTCTCCTCTTTGCATTATCTCTTCTCCACACTTGTATTCTCCTCTACTACATTGGAATCTCCCTCTTCCACCTGCCAAAAAATTCAGATAACTGCATCCTGCAGCCCTGAAGATATGACATTTCTCATGAACTTGTGCCATGATAGAAAGAGGAGCTTCTAAAGGGACAAGATAAGCCAGTGGCAATCTCAGATGGTTGAGAAATTCTCACTAGCTGTCACCTACAAGTGGTAAGGAAGGCTGCTTTGAAAAGTCAAAGATTAAGGTGTTCTTCCTGCAGACCAGTAACTATAATCGACAGTCAGGCCTGTGCCCAGTACCAGCAGTTTAAGAAGGTCTTTGGAAGGGAGCACTGAGCCAGCATCTGCCTTGGCTTTCCATACCATGAATCTCAGTGTCCCCATGTAGTGGAGTCAGGAGGAATGTGAGCCCTTGGACATCACTGATGGCACAGTTTTGTATTTTGAATGCTTTTGCCAGCCTATTTCTGTTAGCTGCACTTCTTCTCATACGTATCCTGGACCTTTCCTTCAAGCCGTGCCTATTGCCTGCTTTGCACCTGTCCTCCTTGAGTGGGGACATGGCAGGAGCAGGGCCCATGGGCGCTGACATCCCACTGCAAGGGGGTAGAGGGGAACACGGGAGAAGTTCTTGCCCCACTAGGGAGGAGGTGAGGGGGGAAGGTTTCTATCCTGAAGATCTCCTTTCCCTTCCTCCAGTTCCAACCTAGTTATGCCTTCATAGCCTTTATTGATCTTCCCTACCTCTGCTGCTTTTTCTCCCCACTGCTTCTTGCAGATCTGTTGGCAGATAAACCTTCCTTCACTGCATAACCCTTTCTGCTGGACTGCAGCTGCTGCTGCTTGGTTCTCCCCATCGTGGGATGTCTGTGGCAGTGGTGACACTGGAGGCAGCATGACAGCTTCCCAAGAGCCACAGAGGTCTGTGCCACCAGAGAGAGGAAGGACAAAAAGGGTAGAAAGATCAGAGATCACATAATAAGAATGAATTAAAGGGATGGCGGCATTGCAAGAAGGCATTGCTATTTAACCACCCTCCTTTGTTCTGCTCCATATGCCCTCATGTACAGTGCAGAGCATCCAGGACACTCCTACTTGCCTAGTTTGCCGGTGCCCCCAGAGAGGAGGAGGGAGCCATGCATGGAACCACCAGGGAACTGGTCCCCATTGGTCAACCTAGATGAAAAGGCTCACCTGCATCCTCGTGGAGCTAGTGCAAGGCTCAGAAAACACCCATAACTAGAGGCTGTTGTGAATGCTGGAGCCGAGTCTGTGCACTGTGCGAAGATCGTCATCTGGTAGATGACCTAAAGCCTATCCTACTTCCACCCTACTTACAGAAGAGTCATGGTTAATCCTTGCAAGTGCACTCTTGCTGTCAGGGCACAACCTTATGATCAAACAACATTGGGTACATGGCATTTCCCCAAAAAGCTAAACACCTTGAACATTTCCCTTCTTGGGATGGAAGTAGACCTATCCCTACATTTTCAAGTTGTTGAAAATGCCATATCATGAGACTATGCACCAAAATCTGCTGAGAAATGTCCTTTAGGGGCTGAGTAAAGCCTTACAGTATATGTAGTTGTATCTGTAGTAGGCTGGCAGCGGAAGAATATGAATCTTGTCAAAACATCCCTCTCAATTTAATATGTCACGGAGACCAAAGGCTCAGAGAGCTTCTCAGGTGTCACCCATGGCGCTACTGGAATAAGGAAGGTTTGGAGGATAAAATTTCCATAACATCTTTGCTCATGGTGTACTCACCCACTCCAAAGGGACTAGTGGACCAGGAATAATGGTTGAAGGCTGTGAGACTCTAAAAGATGGCAGTCATTCATTTGGGCATGGCTATGGACTCTGAAATCTCACGTGAGGATGGAGAAAGTATGGCACCAACTCACAGAAGAGGGCGTTGATGATGCCCTTCATAATCAAAAATCTTGCACCCACCATTGTTTATCCTATCTATCTGTCACAGTCAACCATTTGATACATTTATTTTGAGATTCATATCCTATATTCAGAAAACACTGCAGTATTTGAGCCTCAATAATGTATTATGGAAAGACAGAGGCATTTTTATACTCTCCCAGACCAAGGATATTCAACTGCTCAAACAAGTTCTTCTCAGGACACTGCAAAGTCTTCTAGAAAAACAGAGCTTAAAACATTGCCATTACAATACTGGGTCAGACCCTTGACTGATCTATTGCAATAGGTAATCTCAGATGCAGAGTAATACCAAACATCCATGAGTAGGTTTTGT
The DNA here is from genome assembly GCF_017976375.1 of Cuculus canorus. Classification (NCBI taxonomy): domain Eukaryota; kingdom Metazoa; phylum Chordata; class Aves; order Cuculiformes; family Cuculidae; genus Cuculus; species Cuculus canorus. Next base: position 149,376,788 of record NC_071401.1, read on the forward strand.
GACTCAACCATTACTTAAATAATTAGAGGTGGCTGAACAATCATTATTGGAAAATTGTCAGGCAGTGATGATCTTTTAGCACATTTCTGAAAAATTATTAGCTCTGACTCAAACTGAAAACGTTAACTGTGTTCCAATAAATCACTCTTTCAGCAACAGCTCAAATCCGTTACTTCACTGAAGTCCTGCGGTCTTCCTTTTAAATTACATTTAACCTATCAACAGCTTACTGATTAAAACAACCTGAGAAGATGGCTAAAAAGAATTTATTTGTTTTTATCTCTTGAACTCAGAGGATGCTAAGTCAAGAACAAAGCAGCCAGCAAGCTTACCTAGTATTTTCTTTGATCACTTCTATGTTTGCCTGTTGTCTGAAGAAGTGGATATAAACACTCACTACAAATGCTACAGCCTACTCGAGCCCTGCTCTAAAAAAATCTTTCAGTGTGACTTTACTACAATGCAAAAAACCCAGACAGGAGATGCGTAGCTGTGAGCAATATTATGATTTTTGTTTCACTCTGGATTGATGAGAAATCAGGTGCCTTTTATTTTAGGTTAGATTTAAATCTGAGATATGAGAAAAGGGAAAAGAGTTGTTATCATTTCTGTCATTTTAAGAATATTTATATAGGCCTTGGCTGTCTTTTTCTCACCTCGATCTTTTTATGGTAGTGAAGAATAGGTCATCGTACACTTGTAGAAATATAAACAATTCATTTTGAGATAATTGGTGCAGTTTTCCAGAATGAATTCCTTTTGAGGTCTCTTCATTCCACCATTAGCCACAGCCAGCGCCTGCACATCCCATGCCCCTCATCAAAGTGCATTTTTTCTGTCTGCAACCCCTCACCTACAGCACTCCTCCTTCGATCAGGGTATTATGCATTGCCTCAGCAACCTCTTCTGTATGCACTGCCTATATCTAAGCCAAGTCTGCCGCTCCCTCTCTACCCTTTTCTTTCTCATCTTTTGTTGAAGCCTGAATTTATTTTCAAAGACTCCTCTGCTCAGCCTTTTATGCGCCAGTTCTTTAAACCCTTTCATTCCCCTGAGCATTCCCAGCTATCCATTCTTTCCCTGAGAGGGAGGGGGATCTTCCTTGAAGTCATTATTCAGAGAAAGGAGACCAGGCCCCATTATCTGACTGATTTCACAAGTCATTTAAATGAACGGTAGGTATGCACGACTAGCAAATGCTTGTTAAAATGGTTAATTTGATCATTTCTTTTCAGTGATAGTGGGAGAACATAAAAATCACAAACCACGTCACTGTGCAAAATGGCAAGAATTACATTTTGTCCTGCTTTCTTTGAAACAATATTAAATGAAAACATAAATCCTATAGAAATAATTATGGGGTATTACTGTATCTACCAAGAGTTCATTATGTCTTACATTATTAGAATGAAATGCAAAGAAATGAATGATTATATTATGATGTTAAAGCTGCACCATTTTCATTTAAGCAATTGCATTACTCGTGGTGCAGAGTGCCAGAAAAGTGACTGTTTTAGTGAGAGATCTCCTTTTCTATTACAAAGCTCCTTTTAAAATAATTAGCAACAAGACAGAAAGAAAGATACAAGATATCTTTAAATGTAGGAAGAAGGAGAAATTATTATGATTATCTAAATTAGCCTAAAGCACTTGCTTATGTGACAATATCACAGCAAAAATTTATCTAATTTAGTGATCTTCGTGGAGGGGTGGTTGGGAGGTCCAACACTTAAACAAGGCAGCAGTTAGGAAAGGAAGGACAGTGACAAAGCTTTTAAAAAAAAAATATGCTACAATCTGCCTCGCTTATGCATTGCTTCAGTCAGTCAGTACCTGAAATTTTGTAGTTTACTGAGGGGGAACAAAAAAAAAAAAGGTTAGAGTTTTTTTTCTTAAAAATAAAACTGTCTACCATCAACTTATTGAAAGCATAAACAACATTCTGATTATAGCTAATTAAAAGACTAGAAAAAATACTATATTGGCTTCAAGTGAAGTGGCTAAGTTTCTGTTGCCAGATATTTGTTTATGATTTCCACTGGCTTTAATCAGGAATTGCACCTGTAATTTTTCAATAGAGATAAAAATACATCCATGGAAATAAAGATTCCAAAGTCAAGCCTGATTATGTCTCCAAATAAGCTTGTGACAATTGCTGGAAGTATGGATCAAAACCACACCACTGAATTTTGCCAGGCAAAGTGTGCTCATCGCAGGCTTCCTGTGTTTCAAGACCTCAATAAGGCATAAACGTATTCATTAATAGCTACGCCTTAGTCTTGATTCTGGAATTTCCTATGGGCTCATCATTTGTTAACCTCCAATTCTGGTCCTAAGCTTGCCCCTCTCCACTCAAATAATAGAGGAAAGATGCTGCAGTAATTCACCACTTCTTCCTGGACAAGGATTTCTCTCCAGCATATCCCCACAGACATTACAGCACTGCCAAACCCTTTGCCATCACCTTTCACAGCTCTGGTCCTAAGGGCGTCTCAAAGATGGCTTCTGTGCAGAAATCCCCAGTTGTCAAAAACATCCTAGAAACCATGGGCAGAATTTACAATGTTAGTTTAAGGAAGCAATTAAAATTTTTCTGCTCTCATATTGCAATTGACCATCAAACTAAATTGCCATAAAGCACTCTCTTTAATAGCGTAAGCTTGATTCCTGTAAGCAACTGCTTCTCCATGGTGGTTAATCGTTTGATGGTGTATCCTCTGTGTCAGAACTTTTTTATACTCTTAACTAGAACAGAGTCAATGTCCATGCATCTCTTTCTAGCTATGACTTGGGAGCACCTTGAAACTGGTTATTATTAAGCTTGCCTTACATGCAATTTGCTACCACTTCCTAGACCAGACAGAAATGACCCTTTGTTCTATGTTAGACCTTGAGCTTGTCAGAGATATAGCAATGGATCCACCTTTATCAGAGATCTGCTCGTGTCTTGGTTGAAAGTCTATAGTTCTTTCTGAAGCGAGCAGAGAAGTGTCTGAAATAAAAGGTAACTCTTACTGAAGTCAATGCAAAGCAGTGATTCCAGCAAAGCAAATATCATGCAAGATGCATAGTGACTTCCATACACCAAAAACCACCAGCGTCTTTTATGCAGAGTTATACTTGTATAACTTGTCTTATCTATGCTCTAGACTTCATGAGTTTTCCATATTAAAATGCGATGATTTCATAGTCACTCTGTGGCAGCATATGCTGATCATTATGGAAAATCTTAATCAATTTCCCCTGGTTTCAATTCTACAGATTCATTGTTCTGTCATTTCTGTCTTTGCACTGGATGAAGGCTTACCCACTGGTGTCATTGTAAGATGATAGACCATTACTAGGTCCTTACTAAAGACATAAAGCATGTGTTCAAATAATTAACTTAATAAAGAAATAGGAACTCAGTGGCAGGAAATACCATTATAGACTTAAGAACACCAGGGGTGTAATTAGTACTATGGCATAATGATGAAAGAAGGCAATAAAATAATTTTACTTCATTTGGTAATTCTTAGAGCAATGCAAATTAGCTTGTCAGCAGGGAAGGGTTGGTTTCTTTTCTTTAAATTTCATCTGTATGCTGTCTTAATGTTATTTTCTTTTAAAAAGATTTTGTGGAACGCAGTGTATAACATACAAGTGAAGTCTAAAAGCACATAGTACATGAACAATGAGAATCTCAACTACGACACAATTAGGATAGCCTGTAGTGGCTGGAGAATCAGCGGTTCTCTGGTCGCAAGAAAAAACAAAGGATGTGAACATTTGGTCTGTGATCTCTTCGAAGCCGTGGAGATTCGGGAGGGTCTGCCTATGATAATAGCATCACTGTACAAGCCTTATTCAAAGCAAAGAGGAGCCACAATGGTGGCCATTTGAAAAATTCAGAGTGACAAGAAGAACCAACATGCTTGCTTATTTAAATTTTGAGGAAAACAAGTCCAAATATTATCTTGTAACATAATGGTGGAGAGAAGTTATAAAGCAATAAACCACTAGAATAATTACACTAGAAGTGTATTAGAAACATAAGTGCAAAACAATCGACAAAGTGCTGTCTCCGGTTCCTGCTGATGCCCACATCAAAGCTTCCCCGGCACTGCTTGTTATTTGTACCATATATTAAAAATGTATTATTTAAAGTACTGATCAGAGAGATCATTGTGCCACTGTTTTATTCCAAATCCTTACATTTTTTTGTTTCACAGATAGAACACATAGGGCTAAATTCAGCTGGTGCACGTTAAACAATTTTAAAGGCACTGAAACCGATGTTCTTTCAGTATCAGTACCACATTTGCTCTGTAAATAGTTTGCTCTTGCCTGTTTATTTCCTGTTGACTGTTTTGCAATACAAAACTTAAGCATATTAATTTCCTTTTTCTTCTTGGATGATAATTGAATCTGATCCAATTCTCTGCTTTTTATTCAGCTTTACTATTTTCTGCAGGGTGCTGGAATTCAGATTTCTTTAGAAAGAGACTGGTCAGTCTGAATATCCATATATAGGAAGTCAGTTTGGAACTATTTCATTAAAACCTAATTTAGAATGAACTAAACAGTTCTCTGAACTAGTTAATCTGATTAATTAGTCCCATTTTATATTAATAAAAGTAGGCAGATGTACTTACATCTTACAGATTCATGTCTATATGGTATAAAAGCACAGGAAAAAAGAGAAGGAAAGGCAGGACCTAACAGGGCCGTAAGTTTAATGGGGCCAAGGTAGGTCAAGAAATGGGACTGGGTTCTGTTATGAGAAAGGTGGGAAGGAATTATGGGCCCAGAAGATGGGATTTGGCAACTGGATTTAAGACAACTCAGGACGCCACTTAGTCTGTTCCAGATGATGAAGGCAGCATGGGTGAAGGAGCTCACTGCTAGCTGTGGTGGGACAGGCAGGGGAAACACAATAATTAAATGATTCCTATTGAGTTATGTAAAAAGCTTACATTCAAAGAGTGTTAATGTTTCAAAGTTGAGTAGTCAAAGGACAGGAAATGCCTGATGTAAAGTTCCCCAGATAAATTAAACTTGTAACTCTTATATGCACTGTAAAATCTTTAATTACAGGATAGCATATACCTTTTTACACAGGACCTTTGGCCTTTCTATGCACATGGAGGGCATACATTTAATGAGCAACTATTCATTAGCTTCTTTATCCTCATTGTTAAGTGCATGGCCTCATGCCTTATTTACTATACCCTATTCAAACTCTGCCCTGAATACACAATTAGTAATATCCACATAGGTTCTCCCATGTAATTTATTGCTATAGTACTTACTGTTTCACAAACATTAATTACTGTCTCCAACCTCCCTGTAAGGACAGGTCATTTTTTCTTATTTTTATGGCTGGGAAGTGTGAGATGACAAAGGCCCAATTTTTTTTTTTTTTTCAGGAAACCTGTATCCCTGTGTCTCTGCTTGAAGATACTACATATCACCATTTTCTTTTTCCATCCTGGTGGGAATCCAGGGCTCTTCCTCTACTCCTGCAGTAATACCATGGCAGTGTGTTGTTAAAAGTCCAAGATATTTTCAATAGCATAAAAGATATCTTAGGATCATCAGATAGACAGGAGGCTTACAAAAGATGGGTCCCAGCTAATAATTATATTTTGTGATTGTAGTGGTAGAAAATTAAGGTTTATTTAGCAGTATGATGAGATAATAGTGCAATTTATTAGCGTGACTTTTGAATGGGGATCTGGACATTTAAGTAAATTAAGAAGTTCCAAGTCAGCAGTTTAGAGATACTGTTGATAATTAGGAAGAGACTGGGAGGAGATTGACCAATGTGTGAACTTGATAGGTAATTTTGGGGGTACCAACCAACAGACACCCCTAAAGGTCCCCTTGGAGGATCCACAGAAGGTGGGAGGAATGACTAGGCATTTATTATAATTACATGTAAATATGTGACTACATACATGGTAAATAACATATGGCTTTGTATAACTTTCTGTATAAATGATGGCAACAAGCCCCTTGAGGTGTGCTTGATTTGAGGAAAGAAAACCTCCAAGCACCTAGGATTTGCGCAAGCCTGAATAAACAATGTCTCTCTCAGTGATGTGCCTATTGGCTTATTGCAGACTGGGTAACGGCCCCACATTTTTGACAACAAGCAGTTTGACAAGCCAGCAAATCTCTGCACTTGATTGTTTTGGGACAAGTCTATCCCATTATGCAGCCTGAGCTCTGACCAAATGTTTCGTTAGGCAGCAGGGGTAGAAAGCAAAAAAACATCTGTCCAAAACTACTCCTGGAAGGAGAGAAGACCACTGTTCAACCAGACCAAGGGAAGTGGTCCTTCAAAACAAACCACCAGTTCCACAGGAGTTGCTGCTCCCACAGTTTCTCACGTGTTAGCCCTGGGTACGTATGATGAGGGTTTGAGTGGCTGCAGCACACAACAGAGGAGCAACGCCAGAAGATGCCCAACTTCTTACCTTGCCCCATGCAACAACAGCAGTACGGCTATCCTATAAAGATCCAGCACTTCCAGCCTGTCATGCTGTGGTCTTTCTTGCATGGAGCATAGGGCCATCCCATACAGCCAGCCTGGTATTCCTACTTACCCCACAGCCATAGCTTTGGCATCCTATTGGGTCCTGCCTCCTTGCTGGTAAGGAGAGAGCCTCACCTCTGTGCTAGGCAAAAGGTGTCGCTTGAGCAGAGACCGTTTACTGTAGTTTCCTGGATTCATAGCCAGTCTGTGATCTCCTGACAATTGAGTTCCCACATTGATGAACTCACTGGGACATTGCTCCTGGCCTAGAGAGACATAGCTGGTCCAGATGATTCTCCCACGCTTTGAGAGAGATTGGTAGCTGTACAGCAGGCAAAGTTTAACTTCATCCACTGCTCCCTCCTTAACACCTATGGCTGCCACAGTGCCTGTACACAGTAGCTCATGGGGGTTATAGATGTGCCCTGGATCTTACAGAAGTGTGCAGCTCTAAAGGTGCTCAGGTAGACTCCTCAGTACAAATCCCAGGGAGATCAGCCTAAAAAGGACAGGCATAGTGAGCTTTTTCTTGCCATGGTCCTGCATATTCTCATGACCTACCTTTATTTTAGGAGGTTATATTTGCCTTACTCCCTGCACAGCTGAAGTAAGTGCTTTTATAAGGAGACTTAGTTCCTTATCTCTGATATTTACAAGCATAGTCTCATGCAAAGAATTTGTAGATAATTGTACAGTCTCTGTTTAGGCATGAAGCCTGTGAGTGTTACTAATATCCTGTAAAACTCTTAAGAAAAAAAGACTGAGTTTGAGCCAGTTCAGTGAAGTTTTACTGAAAAGATAAAGAAAAGGGAGGAAATAGAACTGGGGTTTGCCTCAGCGGTACTCTGGATTAGGACGCTTTTATTTTCAGTGCTGTGCCAATATCCCTGATTGTTTATGACATACCTTGTGACAGTTCTCAGCAGTGGGTAAAGACAGTAGGGGCTGTGTTGTCAGAGGAGAAAAAGGTCTTGGCCCTCAAAGCTTCCTGTGTCTCTATGCTGTTCAGGTAGGGTGAGATGGAAACCCTGGTCAGGCACACCAGTGCCAATAATGACAGCCACAAACATCGATCCATGGCTTGAACGCTGGCGGTGCCTGTGCATCTCGCCTGCCTCGGGGTGGAAGAAGAGTGTTATCAGGGCTGACGACGTAAGACAGCCAAGAAAGTGGAAGGTAGTGTGGTGGTGTATGGCACAGGGTATGGCCCTTCTCTCCTGGCTAAGGGATGGAGCTGTGGCATGGAATCAGTTACTCACACAGAAGGCACCAGGGATGGCAACCACAGTGTTTGCAGACATGCTGCTTGGTCACACATAAATGGAGCTGAAGAAATGTGGCAAGAGAAAACTAAGCAGAAGGTCTGCCACATGACTTGTACTCACAAATATCGTGTTGTATAACCCCACCCCAGGCCTTCTTGCAGGCAACAGAAGCAAATAGTCACTGGCAAAGTAAAGCACACAGACAAACAAACGCACCAAAGAGGGAACAGAAGCACGTCCTTGTCTACAGCTGGTAATAACCTTTTTAACCTGGACAGACAAGAAGCAAATGTACACCTATTCACACATACACATGCATATTACCATACCCACACTCTTTCAGTATTCCACCTCTGGAAACAACTTTGTTGTTATGCAGGCTTTTGTTTAAAATGGGCAAAACTGCCCATGATGCCTGCTGACCCAGTGCACATCCTTCTGTTTAGATAAGATGCATGCCATGGCTTGACTCCAGTCAGCAACTGAGCACCACAAAGCTGCTCGCTCACCTTCCTCCCCCTACTTCTCCAGTGGGATGGTGAGGAGAATTAAAAAAAAAAAAAAAACAACCAGAACATCTGGGTTGGGATAAAGACAGTTTAACAGGACAGCAAAAGGAAGACTAGTAGCGATAATAACAGAAAATACAAAACAAGAGACACAATACAATCGTCCATCGCCCAATGATTGAGCTCACCCAATCCCCAAGTAGAGATCGCTCCCTCCCCTCAGCCAATTGCCCATTTATATATTGCAAGTGACATTAGATGGTATGGAGTAGCCTTTTGGCCAGCTTGGATCAACTGTCCTGGCTATGCTCCCTCCCAGCTTTTGCTGCACCTCCCTGCTGGCAGAACATGGTAAACTGAAAAGTCTTTGACTTCATACAAATGTTACTTGGCAACAACTAAAACATCTGTGTTAGCAACTTTATTTTCATGGTAAATTCAAAACACAGCACTATACCAGCTACTAGGGAGAAAACTCTGTCCCAGCTGAAACCAGGACAACATGCCCTGCCCCTGGCCCAGAGCAGTGCTCAGAGGTGGGTTTCCCAGCACTACCCTGGCAGAGGTTTACTATCGCTTGTTGTCTCATGATTCTCAGGTAGTATTTCCTGCTCTGCAGGACAATATAAAATCTCCCCAAATTTAGCAACATTTTAATAGAGGTTCTGCTACTAAGTTTCCTGTCTGGTAGGGTTTGGCTGCTTTTGTACTTCCAAGACAGCAAGTCAAGAGCCGGTGTTGGCTCCTCAGAAAAAAAGTCACTCACCAGGCATCTCTAGCCCTCAGTTGCTATTGTGATTTTACTTGGACTGTATTATCCTTTCCTTTGTTGCAGCATTTATCATTACATTCTCCACTACAGATACTGTACTACCCGTAGCAGCCAAAAATCAAAGGAAGCATTTCCCAAATAGGTAGCAGGTCTTGTGCATTTGTTGAGACTGACTCCATTCCTCACCACAGGAAACCAGTCCCAGTTTAAGTTCTTTGAGGAGAGCCTGGCATCACCATAAAATCGCAAAGCCATTAGTCTTAACAACTGTCTGCTACATTGAGTTTTTATTACTTTCAGGCTTGCAATCCTCAAAGGAAGAAGTTTCACAAATGCATAGTTGCAAGGGCTCTTTCTACAAACCCAAGCAACACAAAATCTCCATCACAGACTCATCTGTGGTCCCTTTCTCTGCAGTAGGCACTTCAGGGGCCAGAATTTACTGATCAGCAAAAGATCATGTCATGGTTCCACCTAATTTCAGCTCTAATCTGCATGGTCAAAATGTTCCAGCTTCCAAAATTTCCCATTGCCCAAAGATTTTCAAATTTAATGTAGTCCTCAGTAATCCTTATCAAACCTTGGTCAGGGCACCGCTTTGATCCTTCTAACCAGAACAGCCCAATACCCCTGGTTGTGGAGGAGCACTCACTGCCACTCCCATGATAGTCCTCTGCACCCAGCTGGCATTTCCCCTGCCTCCAGCAGCCTTTTAATCACACTCATCCCTCCCTCCTTGCATTGCTGCTCCTGAGGTCTCCAGTTCTGGATCTGCTACTTTCCAACTATGGATTTGCTCTGGTTGACGTCCAGTGCAACACTCTGCACTGCTGGTATGCAGGTAGCCCTTCCCATATGGCTGTTTATATCCCTGGACAGGCTTTTGCTGCTAATCAGGCTGACCTGATTCCCATAATCTCTGCTTCTCCAGTGGCATTTCTCCTAAGGCTGATTGCCAAGGCTGGAAGAGCTCACGCTGCAGCTCCAGTGCACTTACTAGGGCACTCTAATCCATTGGTAACAGACAGACACACACAATCCCCAAACCCCTCACTTTGAAGGGCACTAGCCCAAACTCTACATTCTCTCCTTCAAACAAGATTCCTTGGAAACCTAGTAGTGGTACATCATCTAGGAGCTTTTACTCCCTCGACCACTAATATCTCTTCAGGTCTGCAGCTTCCCCACTGTGCACATTGTAGAAAGTTGGTGCATGCAGACACAAGCCCACGCTCAGTCTAGGATGTAGATGGCACTGCTAGAAGTGCAAGAAAAGGTGGCTGAGGCAGCCAACTCATAGTGACACTGTCTTTCTCCATGTGTGATGCGTTTTCCTGGGCCTGGGCAAAGACTGAGTTACAATAGCTGTTCCTGAGGTCGCTCTGGCTGTGGGAACACTCGTGTCAAATCTACAGGAAGTAGCCAAGTGGAAATAATCTCTTTCAAACAAAACAGGAAAGCAAGAGGGTTTTGATGACCTAAGATCCCAGGAGGCGACTTATTGCAAGAGGACAAGAAAGAGTGAGCCAGGCAACATCATCCCAACCGCTTTGAATCAAATGTTCAAAGATTATTTGGGAATTTGAGTTGTAAAGATACCTGAGAAAGCTGCAACAGGTTGTTCAGTAAGAGGATCTGCAGCAGGACTCTGGCAGTCCATCGTAATGGATCAGATCATTCATCTGTAGAGGGATGCTGACATGTTTATCCTGAACATAAAGCAGATAAAATTAAATTGCCATTTAAAAAAAAACAAAACAAAACATTTAAAGCCCTAAAGGATGCAGCTATACCTAAACTGCATCAGAGTGAACTTTAGGTTTGTTAAGCTACAGAGAGGAAGATTTCATCCAACCAAAATCTTGCTGTACTTGGCCAAGTGACATAGTTCAGAGAGGTCCAGCAGGCTGCCCCAGGCCAGTCACGTGGGCCAGCCCATCTTGGCCTACTTTATCTTCTGCCAGGCCACCAGGAAGGGGCCCAGCCACCGAGCACAAGTGGAGATCCACAGTCCAGCAGGAGGTTTCATTCCCAGCAGCAGCAAGGGTCTGGAGGTAGGCTCAGGTCTCAGTGTCACATCAGTACCCAGTGGTGGCCACCAGCAAGACATGCCAGCCATGACTCATATTCTTGCTGCCTCTGAGAATGGCAGTGCAACCATAAATAGGATTAGTGGAGACAATCTCCCCGTTAGAAGGAAAGCATTCACCACAGAAATGAGGAATGGAGCTTATTAAAGAATCTCACTATCGAGGGACCCATCTGGCTTTCACCAGTGAGCATTTGCATGGCTCCCAAGAATTTAAAAGTAGAATTAATAAGAATCATTTTCTTTCATCAGTTCCCAGCAGCAGGAGGAACAGTTGATTAGTTTGCTTGTTGCAGTGTTACTGACATACCACACTGTAGTTTTCAAACAATCAGATCTTGATTAATTTTGGTCATGTAAATAAAATTCTTACAAGGATTATTTTCAAGCCTAATTAACTCTCTATATAAATGCAGTATTATTTTCAGACCTCAACTTCCCTTGCCCCAACAAACTAAAGAGTATGTTTTCATGAACATGGCACAGGAAATGAAGAATTTTTATAGGAATATTTTAAACTCACTTTTGCATACAAAGCAGACTTAGAAAACCTCATTCAAAAGGATCACTTTTTCAAGGTTGGAAGGGGTAAATGAAGAGTATTGGAAACAGCATTCATCCTCCCAAAGTAGTTTCATTCTAATGATACTGTTTACTGGATACTTATAATGAACACATAGAAGACTGAAGGTGGATGGACTGAAGGATATCAATTGTGCAGAGCTGGGGAAATATCCCAGATTCTGGCTTTGGAGAGAAGTTCATTGGAAATTCTTGGTGAGAATTCTTATTTCCATAATAAAAGCAGAAAACAGACATCTTCCAAATGCATTGGATACACTACATTGGCCTGTGCCCACAAGTACATGTACTTTGGGAAAAGCCCAGATTGCCAACCTTCTAAGCCAAGGAACAGAAAAACAGCAATGGAAACATTTTTGGGTAGAGATGGACTCTTGCCTGGAGGACTGTGGGCTTCCCTGGCAGAGCCAAGCAGACTCGAGGCAAGATGTGTTTCAAGAGCATGAAACATGCCAATCCAAATATAAATCTTTGATTCATCATTCCTTGCACAGTTTCACATGGGAGGGGGAAATAAAAATAAAAGCAAATCTACAAGGAAAGTGTATTGACAGCAACATCCACTCTACAAAGGCACAGACAGAATTTGCCTCATTCCCTGTTAGCCTGTAAATCTAGTACAGAATAAGCAGGGGATGGCCATGGCACAGCTAATGAACGATCTTATCCGTGTCACAGAGCAAATGGCAGGATCTTTTAGATTATCAAGGAACAAAACCTGAAATGTTCTTCATCAGAGAAAAAAAAAACCAAAATAAAACCTGTAAAAGTAGAAGAATAGTGCAGGAAGAAAATTTCAGAATCAGTTCAATAGCAATAGGAAAAATTCTGGGGGACGTTTTTCCTTCAGCTGTGGATTTGACAAAAAAATGGAAACAATGAGTAAATTCAGGTTGAATTCAGCTGGATTCTTGGCTGCAAGGAGAATACAGGAATAGATTTTTTGAAGATGGAAAATCCTCCCGTTCCAAAGGTTTGCAATTAAAATTTTGCAACTTATTCATTCAAAGTGTCATTCCGCTAAAAAAGAGACAGAATAAGCAGGGGATGGCCATGGCACAGCTAATGAATGATCTTATCCGTGTCACAGAGCAAATGGCAGGATCTTTTAGATTATCAAGGAACAAAACCTGAAATGTTCTTCACCAGAGGAAAAAAAAACCAAAATAAAACCTGTAAAAGTAGAAGAATAGTGCAGAAAGAAAATTTCAGAATCAGTTCAATAGCAATAGGAAAAATTCTTGAAAGAATAATCAGAACACAAAACATTCATTGGTGGACTGAAACATTTAGGTTCATTCAAGGTTTTGGCATAATGAATTTTTTGGTTTCATTTTTCCAAAGAAAACTCTGACCCAAGACATTTTTTTTTCCTGTCTTTTTTTTTTTTTTTTTTTTAGTTTGGCCTCTGAACATAAAAAAACAAAAAACAAAGCAATATTTGCCTGGATCTATGAGAGTCATTAAATGAAATGATGCCAAGTTAAAGTCATAGAAACATGAAGATGCTAAAGCATCAGATTAAACCAAAGCAGCTGTGTGCTCTTTCATGCTTGCAGACTGCTGAAGGAAATGCAAAGGAACAACGCAGTGCTACACTTGATGAATCCTGGAATATGATCTGTGTCTAGAATTCAAAGATGGTGAAGCCTTTTTCTCCCTAGGCTTTTGGCCACACATGGCAATGATATACTGCTAGTGAGGCAGACAGGTTCCCCTCAAAACTTCTTTAAAAATGGACTTCAGTGACAAACAGTGTCTGCCTCTTGCTATCACAAGTACTGTCTTGGCCTTCACGGGTTATTTATTGGTGCAGTGCTGGAACATACTTCATTTCAAAATACATAAGTCATTTCAGCTCTAAAGTTATCTGAAGTCCTTTAAATGTTTATGTGCTCTCACTTTTAATGCTGAATGTTCTCCAGTAGGTGAGACATGATGATGGTTCATGAGACAGGCACAGCCTCCTGCTGCTCTCTCTGCTCCCATTCCTGAAGTTCATATGACCATTCCTGGCTCCACTGAGGCCACTATTGGGATCAGTAAACTGCTGCCAGGAAGGGCGGCATGAGTGAAAAAATGTCTCAGTCCCTTTCATGTGTATTTGGTGAACCTAAGTTTTACAGCTCGTTTCTCAAACTAAAAAACAAATAAATCCCACATTGTCCTCTACAGAAAATATGTAGACACAGAGTGCAAATAAATAATGAATGGCAGCTAACAGAGCAGTTATTAAAACAGGAGTACTAGCAGCACTCCACTTTCAGAAGCAATGATCTGTCCCCATCTTGATGATGGTTTCTGTCTGGGGTTTGGGGGAATGAGAGCAGCATTTGCTGCTGGGTAAAAAGCTGTTTCATGCCTCCCTCATGCTTGCTGCTATGGATCCATCAGAAAATGGCTCTATCTTGTATAGAAGTAAACTAATTCATAAAGTAAGCACCAATAAGAAAGAAGTCTTTGAAAAGCACCTAGTCAAATCTGCCAGTTAAATTTTTCATGAAAACATCAGTTAAATGCAGTGTGTACTATAGCTAAAACAGAAATAGTCTTCCTGACATAACAGTAAACAAGAGAAGCAATGAAACAATAACAGAAATTATGAATTAAAGGCAGCGAGCATAGCATTTTGATACTGAAGCAAGAACTTAAGAATATTATCTTTGTACTGGCATAAAACCAAAAGTAGTATATTACAGCAAGCTGTGATATTTTCAGTGGTTATTAGCCTATTGGACAGCATACGTGACAGCCAAGCACTTTGACAATTATATTAAGACTGCTTAAGGACATCTGGGAAAGGATAAAGTGATTTGGAACAACATTTTATGGTCTGGCGAAGCTCAGCTTATTACGCTACAGTTTACTAGAAAGGTCCAAAGACAAAGCAGAGAGAAAGACGACTAATAGGAAACATCTGCTTTTTCATATTTAGGATGATAGCAGAGTAACTTCCAAATGTGTAATGGTGTGTGTTTAAATCTATGCTTAGTCATATTTGATAAAAAATTCCATGGGGTACATAGTAAGGAAGTATTAAAGCAGAAATACTCCTGTCAAAAGGCAAAGACAATGTAGCCATTGGCTAAAGCATGGGTAGAGAACAAGAAGTTACTGGGAAGAAGATTTTACTGGAAACTAGGTAAAACTTGTGCACCTTAACATCCTCAAGCCCATTGCCACACCATTGTAAGCAGCTGTTCCCCAAAGGAATTTAGAAACGAGATGTTATGTTAATTTATCATTCAGCACATGACACACACAACAGATGAGGATTTCACTTTGTGTGCTTCAGGTTTATAATGAAAACTTAAGACAAAGCTTTGTAGCCAGTTGTATCTCAGTTTCACCCACTGTGGCTCTGGTGCCCTGGGCAGCTGCTTTGCAACAAGTCCTAAATAAATGATAGAAAACTATTTTTATATTTATTGAACTTTTCTCTTCTGAACTGAGGAGTCATAGAGAGCATCCTTGATATGGTGCTAAGAGAGGAAGAAATTTCACGTGTTCAGAGAAAGTAATATCTGAATATCTATTTTTGAAGACACTTACATTCTTTGGTAATTAACATAGATTAAAATCTTAAGGACCTTGTCACCAGCCCCGGCATCTATTCCCAGTGTTGCCATAAGTGATACAGAGGAGATCCAAGTTAGGACACTCCCCCTTTAGACAGTGGTCTTGCCAAGACCAAATTACCTCTGCATCCTTCAGTCCGGAATTTAAGTTTTTTTGGTTTTCAGATATACTTTTATCCATGGTATTTGTTCTACATTGCTTACACTATGCCACTGCAATGGAAGTGCTGCTGCCTACTGCACAGAGGATGCACCTTCAACCCCAAGGACTTGAATCCCTACCTGACTCTGCTCACTATGAAAAGCCCATTTTGAAGTGAGATACATTTAAACTGCTGCTTACAGAGGTCTTGAAAACAGGCACAAAGGCAATTTATATTCCTGTTAATGTTACTTGTATCAGGCAGACCAAACTGCTGAGGGGTCTCGTCACTGAATCCCATAAAGGCAGGTGAGACCTGTAGGCTTGGGCTTCATTTAGGTAGTCAAGAAGTCAAATATGCCTTGTAGACAGAGTGACATGGCCTCTAAGACACCACATGCCTGGTGTACCATGTACAGAGCAGATGTTGGCCAAGTTAAGAATGTGAATTGGTATATGCAGGAGTAAGACTAGATTTTAGGCTCTTTTGTCCAGGGAAAGCATCTTCTCCTGTGTAGAGCTGAGGTAAAAAAAAAAAAAATCTACAAATTCCAAATGTGACAAAAATCTCTACTGTAAATTATGCATTAGCTTTCTGTGCAAAGTCTTTCAGGTGACAGAGAAGCAGATGGTTTTTGAGTCATGTGTACATATGTTTCTCAGCACAAGAGGTTCCTGTGGAAGCTTCTAGGCACAAAGAACACAAAAAAGATCAGATAAAATCCTTTCAAAGAAGAAGAAGCAAAGATGTCATTCCAGTGACAACTTAGAAAAAAATAATCAAAACCTGAAAAAGATACTTCAGCATATATTTCAAGCTGCGTAGCAGTTTCCTGGATTGAGACACAAATGAATATATGAGGCTTTGTGTCTTTCTTACTTTCTTTTCAGTGGTTTTTGAGCACAGGGGCCCTTGAGAGCACACCCATAAAATGACAGAAAAGGTCTTGAAAATACAGGTATAGGATGACTGCAGAGATAAAAACACAAATACAAATGGTTAAGGATGGTCAGTAAAGGAATGCAACCCTGCAAAATGTGCAGGGCTTGATTTAAGGCATAACAAAGAAGCCATAAAAAAGGGAACAAAGAGCTTATATGTATAAAAGATCTCCTATATAGTGAAAATGCAAATGACAAAAAAAAAAAAGAGGAATTTAAAAAACCCTTTGAAAGTCTGGGAATGCAGGAAGAGTAGAGCAAGAAGAGGAGGTACCCCTGCACTGTGACAAGTCCTCACCCAGGCAATAACAGCATTGTGCCCAGCTGACACTTAACCACACCACTGTGAGTCCTCACTCCCTTTCTGGGAAGAAGGAGCGCTGTCCTACAGAAACTCAGCAACTACCCATTAAATGTTATCTTTTTGTCTAGAATTATAAAGAGTTATAAAGAGTTTTTTTACACAGCTTTGATTTAGCAGCAACTTAGGATTTATTAATAGTTTTAGAATAGACCACAAGATTAGGTTGTGTAATTCTTAACAGCACTTAATCATCCTGCAATTTAATAAATTGATTCAGGGGAATTTGCTACAATTGAATTAGTGACTTATTTAAAGATTCGACAATGGCAAGGTTCACATGAGGCTTACTGCAGGGTTTCCTAAATCAAATCCCACACAGTGACACACATATAGAGATACACAGATATACAAAACCTCAAAGGTTAACCTATAATAAAAATTTCTCTTTTCTCTTGTTTAGTGAATTACTCAGTTAATGTGCCAGCATTCATCAACAGGCAATCGTTGAATCTCAAGAAGTCTGTCTTGGCCGTTCTCCTTCATTGGATTTTGTTAGCAAACAGTCTTTAAATGATTGCAAAATCTACGAAGAGGCATCCAAGCTCAGGGGAAAATGCTGGTCACAGCCCACTGAGATCCCAGAGAGCTCTATAGGTCTCACTTAGGACTGTTATTTATAGAATCAGGAGGTTATTAACTTTGGTCAATATATTTGCATTCTGGTCACAATTCATGGTATTTCCTACCAGCTGTACAATTCCAGTACTTCCCAGACTGCGTGGTCGTGGTACTGTCCCAACTCGCTGCACTTGCCAGGCAGCAGGAATTCCAGATGTGGTCGAGGACTCTCTCATTGCCCCAACTTACTGTGCTTGTCACAAAGGCAAGGACACAACGGGAGTTTTCGCCCAAAATACACGTGGCTTATCCTGAGATTGTAGAGTGAGCCACGGGGAGGGGAGAACCTGCACCACCACAAGAGTTGTGCACACATGCATGTGTGTGTGTGTGTGTGTATTAATACAGATGTGTTTTCTGCTCCAGCTTTTCCACACAAGGCGACTGAGACCATAGCACTAAGGCAGACAGAATCCACTTGGGTTTCTTTTAATTAAAAAAATGTGGGATAGTAAAAAAAAAAAAACCAACCAACCACAAAAATAAAAAGAACACACATCTCCAACAACACAAAAAATCCCCAAACCACAAAACCTTTAAAGACTTATAAAATGGTGTGAAACTACAGATAATAAGTAAATAATTCATTACACAAATACTTGCTAAAGATGCATTTCCTTGCTCGAAGGATTCCTGAAACGAAGCTTGGCAAATGCAATGAACCTATGAAAAGAACAGCATTAATTCCAGAAGGTTCTGAATTTAACAGAATTCTCCCTTAATACAAGATGGGAATTATTATTCTGTCACTCTATCTGGAATGATATTAAGATTCAGATGCCGAGTGCGGCAATGGAGTGCAAAGGCTTGCTGTACGCCGAGCAGCTCCTTGCTGCACCTGTTTACGATCGATTGCTTCATTATCATTTCATACAGTAGGAGACAACACAGCTAAATTTGCCTTCAGAGAAAACTGAAAATTCACCAGGCTTCTCAATGGGCCTTTCATCTGCAGCCCCACATGCTGCTTCCTGGGGGCCTGGCAGCAACACGTAGCCATAACAGGAAGCTTTATTGCCCAGCACTGGGTGGCAAAGAATTGCATGAGAGAGGTCTTCAAGCTGCCAGGACAGCGAGTGGACATGATAGAGCAGAGAAATAAGAAGTCATGCTCATATGATGGGGTTTTCTTCTTTTTTGTTCCTCAGACAGGTAATGCTAACCAAGAGCAACCATGGAACAATACATGGAGAGGAAGGAAGTGAGCATCATTGAATTTTCCATGTTTCCATAAATCATTATAAAATATCATTCTGACTATTTTCACCCCTGCAGCTAGGAGAGCCGGATCTGTGCTGTGATGCACAGAACCAGAGTCTGAGCATCATAGCATGGCTTTTTGCTTCCTGGGCTAGTGACACAGTGCTGCCGAGCTGCTCACTGCCTTCAGAGCTGCCAGAAGGGCTTCAACCACCCCTCCAGGCACTTCCCAAATTTGACTTGGGGAGTAACTTTGAGGGGTAGTCTCCTACCCTCTTGGAAATGATGCTATTACAAGCAGAGCACCATAAGACAAAAAACATGTTGTGGAGAGATGCATTTCATCAGTACTGATGTTCCTTCTGACAATATTTGCAGCCCCTTATCTCTGTGTTTTGTACGCACACTGCTGAAAGCAAAATTTGTTGGTGCACAGGGAAAGCTTGGCAAATAGTCAAATATATTCACCCAAAAGAGCTACACATAAGAAGGGTGCGTGCAGAGACTGGTAACTATCACATGGAAATACATTACCAACCTAAGCCTCAAAATAGCAAATACCCAGTGAAATGGTTGTAGCACTTGAATATGTTTGCATAAATTATTCACAGAATAATTCTGAATATTGAATATACACAAAAGGCAGTCTGAGAAACTCTGCACGCGTGCATTGTTCCTTTCTGCAGAGTTTTATTAACACTTTTCCTGCTGGTCACCTGAATTCCCTCTTTCCTCACAGCTTTTGCACACGAAGGTGTAATTGTCTGTCCCTCTCCAACAGTAGCCCTTGTAAGTCAGAGTCTGACCAACTCTGAACACTAAGACCAATAGTGAATGTGAGAAAAATGCCTAAATTGTGATTCCTTCATTAGAACAACTCTCTGACTCTTATTACTAAACCCTATATGCTTGATGCTGAAAGTGCTTACAGAATATAAACGCCGAGTTCCCTTATTTGCCACCAGTGCATTGCAACGGCTTTTGGTTTCCCAGATTCTATGCTGACCAGTTCTTAGCAATCTGACATTTGCTCCAAAGCTGCTAATGTCTATAAGGTAAGATAAAGTACTAAAGGTCTGAAAAGAGGCAGTTTGACACCACTATTTATTTCTTGTGATTGATTCATCACTATGCAAGTGCTACCATGCAATAATTTCAGTTCTTTTCTATACTGAAAGGACACAAGAAAAATAAATATTACTTTCTTAATATTCACAGATGGTGAGGTTGAGGATTCTCTTGATTCATCACAACTGGAGCATTTAATTCTATTCTGACAAATGCATTAATTTAAGTCAGTGCCTCTTGGGTGGAAAAGGTATGAATCAACCAATTAAGTTTTATTTATATTCATCAGTAAAAAAAAACCCAAACAACAACAAAACCAAACCAAAAAAAGCCAAAACCAACCAAAAAAAACCAAACCAACAAACCAAAAAAACCGTAGGCAAAACCGTAGGCAAATACCACTTTTCCTCTACTGAATATCCAGCAGCAAGTAAAGAAGATAAGAAATGCTTTGTACAGGGCTATAAATTCTCCTAATAATGGTGTTCCCTGTGGTATTTGCGCACAATGAAATGAAGAAGCAGCAGTGCTAGTTTGTTCTTGAAAGCAGAAGAGACAGAAAATTACCGTCTGACAGGTATAAGAGGACAACTACATAAGGGGAAGGCGACAAAACTGCACAGGTCAAATGAAAGGAATAAAACAACCAGAAACTTCTGAGAGGTTTCAGAGGAAGAAGCCCTCTGTTTTTCAGACAGTAAAGCTCTAAACAGAAAGTAATTAGCTAGTGGCCACATGCAACCCTTATTTTCAATATTGAACTCTGTCTGGTGTCTCACAATACATATTCCACAGCACAATATCAGGCCACACAGAGACCCTGAATGAACTCAGTCAAAGAGCTAAAGCAAATAAAGCCCTTCTGAGAAGTGTATTAAGAGCATCACTTTATCCAGGCTAGACTGCTTCTAGTCCGGAGAGGATGACTGAATACAAATCTCTCAAGCTCTAGAGAAAGATGTAGCCATTGGGTGCTTGCGCGTCACTTGCACTGTACAGTATCTTTCCATTTAGACAAACTTATTGCCTTGACCAATGCTGTTTCTTTTCTATAGCCGAGTTACAGATTTAGTTATACAGATATTATTTCAATTATTATGGGAAAAGAAGCATAAATAAGAACAAAATCCCTTAAAGAATAAGTGGATCCACAGAAGTCAATAGTAAAATTCACCACTAATCTCAATATTACAAGTAATTCATTTTTACAGCCAAAAAAGTCCCTTCAAACAAGATGGAAAGGTCAAATTATCATCAAGAGACATGTAGTCCTACTTGTGGTAAATTTGTGATTTCTATACCTGTTAGATATGACAACTTCACAACTGTTAGTACATTTATCAAGTATATTGATCATACTGTCTCCATTTTTCAGGTACAAATTCAAATGTCCCTCAGAGAATATCAATATACTTAGCACCTAACCTTAACCAATTTCCATGGAAAACAAACAGGCATTATACCTTGAAGATACTAACACTAAATTACTTCCTTCAGGTCTTATAAGTAATCAACTGCAGAACAGAAAACTGAATCAAATTTCCCAAGTTCAAGGCTGGCAACCTAATATCTGGACAAGTTCTCTCTCTTGTGTTTTAAAGCAGCAGCCTGGAAAAGGAGTCACATGGTGTGCATCCATTGAGCCTTTGACCTTGTCATGACACAAAGAATCACTGGGACTTCTTGAGGCTGGCTTCATGGGAAGAGGGCTTGCTATAGGGTAAACGCTTACCGTAGGATCTTATTACCCAGAGTGACCTATGCAAGTATTTATTGCTACAAGAAATGTCCTAAATGTGCCTGATTTTGTTTTTAATCTCTTCCACTGTACAAGTTTTAGGGAACTCTACGCTAGCACAGCTCTGCCAGGAGTGATGAGCAAAAGCAGACAGGGGGGTTGGGAATGCTCACTGGAACTTGCGCTGCTCGTCAGAGACGGCCTTGAGGACCTTGGAAGTTGGTAACAAGAGAGAGATAGCTTGCAGAAGTTTACTGATAAACTGCATTGGAATGCAGAAAGCTGCCTGCACTTGGTTCAGTAGTTTGAAAACAACCAGAAGGGACTGTGCCTGCGCACTGTGCAAGGAGAAGAAAAAAAAAAAAAAATCATGCTGAGAAAGACTTCTTACTTCATCCCTGAGACCCCGGCCCATGACCACAGGAGGCACTACGCAGGCGCAAGACTGGAACGAACCTTCCACAACTACTTATAATACCAAATGGGAAAAAGTTATGAATATGTAGTAGGCGCTTATAACTATGCACATCTTTACACTATAAGTAGCTGTTTGTTAAGTTATACGGTGTGCAAGCTAGGAGGAGAACCCCTTTACACCCCAGCGCCAGAAATAAATGTACCCGCTTTATAACTCATTTTTGGGTTTATAGGGTTTGATTCCACAGAACGGGAGCCGTGGTGGTGACTCAGTCATCTCCGAGGCAAACCACGTTTTGCGCATTGTGAACACAGGCAGGTGCTGGTGTGTTTCCACCAGCCCCACGTGCTTTGCGGTATTCCTCTTAAGAACAACTGCTGAGAACCTCCTTCAAGGGAGAAGGGGACTGCACAAGAGCAGCAGCCTTCTCAAGCAGACAAGAGCTGCAAATTCGAGGGCAAATTCATCTTAACCTGTCTGGCATCCCTTTGTTCTCAAGAATGCTTTTCTCTCCATAGGTCCTAAAAGACTCTTTTGCTCCACCTCCAACCCACAAGCCAGTCGTAAGTAGAAAAACATTCTGAGGTGAATATTGAGATATTTTCTAGGCCTCCTGCCCCACTTCTGCATGCTTTACTCAGGAGAGTGATGTAAAGCACCGAGGCTGGGCAGGTTCCTGTAATCCCTGGGATTTACTTGTAAAAATCCAATCAGGATTAGCTCTGCCTTTCTCATCTCTAAGACAAATGTATGAGACTAGATTTGTGGAATCTGGAAATAAATTCTTCAAATTATCAAAGATTTTTTATTCAATACAGAAAAGAAATCTGTTCCTCAGTGAGTTTATAGGACTGTTGAATAAATTCTGCAGTCAAACACAATCCTTAATTTTCAGTTTCCTGTTCTTCATCACAACAGCAGATTTAAGTCTAATTAGTTTATTTTTAATTGAATTCCCTTGTGAAAGATTGTAAAATATGAATGATTGCTTGAAAGTGGGTTCAGATATTACTTGAACAAGGGCTTGATCCCAGTACTACAAATATTGATGTTTTCAGTGAGTTTTGGATCAGGCACTGCATAAAATAAATTTTGTACATATATTGAAATACATTCTGATGAACAGGAAGAGTCTAGAAACTCCAATCTCCCTGTATAAGCATTGCCTTAAGATCACCTTTGCTTCCTCAAAGAGATTTGAAAGGCTTTTTATTTGGAAAAAAATTTATCCAACATGTCTGGTACATAGTATATTTTCTCCATCAATGTGTTTCAATTGTTACTATTATTATTAATAATAAATCATAATTAGTTGCTATGGAGATAATTAAGTCTGCAAATAAAAGATTATGACTGAGCTTCCAAGGCAAATAAACAGCAAGTATCATGAACAGCTTAACCCTAAACTAGAAATGAATTTATTTCCATGTAAATTGTGTAATTAGAAAAAGAAAAGATTAAAAAACAAACCACAAAAAACCCCGCAGAACACCCTAAAAATATCCCCAAACAAGCCCAAAACAACTAAAAGACTTTCCATATCCATAATTTTCTTGTCTTCCAGAAGACTCCACATCTGCTAGAATATTTCACTTCAAAATCTGAATATTTATTAATTTACATTATAGCTATCCCAAGGGCCAAGAACTAACACGTTATCACACCACTGTGTTTACCACTGGCAGCTATGCTAGTCAAAAACAAGCACTAAACGTGCTTTGTGTACACAGAATTTTGCATATCTGCTTATTAGAAATAGGATTGAAGAGTTAGAGGCAAACATACACTTCCACATCGGCACAGATGTAAGATTCAGAACGTGAAAAAAGCTTTTAGCTATGAATGTGACTGTATGAGATCGGCAAGAGTATTTTGCTTACAGTAAATTGGGGGTTGCATTATAGTTAAGGAGGGCTTCTAACAGACTCCATCATCAAGGCAGGTTGCTTCACCTAGCCATGCCCCAAAACCATAAGTATTCCTGAAAGTGAGGTGGCAGATGGAGGCAAACCCTTGGGAATTCAACATTTTGATTAAATTACATTCTAAACAGAACCACAGAGAAAAAATTAGGTGTAGATGTTGTACTCAGAAAAGATCTCAAGCAAGAAATTTAGCTAAACACTTCTCCCTGCACAGAGAAAAGAGTCTTTCAGTTCATTTAAGTATGAATGGATAAAGGAACAGTTTTCTTCTTAGTTCTGTCTCTAAATTCCTTGTAATTGGGTTTCTGGCATTTGTGCTATGTAAACAAATTCTCATTTACATTTGCTTTCATCTCTGCTGCTGTTATGTGTGATTTCAGAGATATGGGTGTAGTAAGCCTTGAAATTCTCTGTGTTGGCCACTGCAATATCACTCCCAAGGCCTCCAGAAGGAAAAGGCTGTCCTCTTCTGGAAACCAGATGGGTCAGGGCGAGTGCTGGCCACTCATGGTGTTTGCACAAGAGAAATGTCATTCCATAACCAGGATTAGGAGAGGTTTTCCCAGGTGGCAGCACACTAGTGGAGGCTGCCAGCACCCTACGTCCTTAGAGTGAGTTTGTGGCCCTCCTGCCTCGTAAAGTTTAAGGAAAACATTAATCCCAATTAACTCTCTCTCCAAAGATGTTAACCATCTGTCATTCCCACCCCCTTCCTTCCCAACTTTCATAATAACTGTTAATGAAATAAAGAACTGTCTGTCTCTCCTTCACAAGGTTGACTGCAGGTGGTCACCCTCAGAGTCTCATGTAGTAACACTTCAAGAACAATTCCTGTTCTGCTAATTAGATGATGTTCTCAGCACTTCATGAAAACAGAGAAGGAATTTCAAAGTAATAAAGTCAACAGCTGAGATACAACACAGCAAACTGCTAAGCAAACCTTAGATTTTGAAGTTCAAAATAATAAAGAAGATCTTTACAGGCAAAGGCTTGAAGACATCTCAGTGGAAAGAGTCCTTTTCTTTCTCCATCATCTGGTGATGCATCACTTCAAACTAAAGTGAAGGATGGAATAAATCATTAAGAATAATAAGAATAATAAGAATAATAAGAATAATAAGAATAATAAGAATAATAAGAATAATAAGAATAATAAGAATAATAAGAATAATAAGAATAATAAGAATAATAAGAATAATAAGAATCAAATCTTGGCCAGCTTGCAGTGACAAGGAATGTGATTGTAACAGGAGTTTAGCTTGCTTACTAATTGAAACAAGAAACAAATCAAGCATTCTGTATCTTATAGAAACTTATCTCTGACTGATGCTCCGAGCATAAGGAAAAGCAAGGAAAAGGCTGAAACAAAGAACGAACCTGAGCTCACCAAAGGGGTGCAATGAGGAAGGAGATAAGATAAAGAGCATGGTAGGATTCTGAAGACACAAAGGAACTGTGATGTAAGTACAGAGGAGGTGATAAGACGTGGTAATGAGTTCTATGTATGTTTAACCAATGTTTCCCTGCAATCCATATGAACACGTATGTTTAATCAGTATAAAAGTGCTGTAACCAGCTTCAATAGACACACATAAGGTGAAACAACTCCCTGTGTGTCTGATGTCACACTAAAGAAATACCTGCTCAATAATCAAATTTGTATTGATTATTGAGTTTGGCTTTTTTCATGGCATCAAAAGACCAGTTTGACTTTCCAGTTCATGGGCATGATACATGACTAGCATAGCCCTGATTTTTAAAAAAAAATGTTCAATACCTGTAATTTCAGATAAACTCAACAGCACCTGGATTTTCCTAGCTCCTCTGAAAAGACAAGCCCACATTTCTTCTCTTCTCTAAGCAAACTTTGCAGCACAAACCAGGATGAACAAATATATATTTAAAGCAATCATACTTCCAGGATTTCTGGACAAGTCATCAAAATACGATGTTCCAGTTGATTGCAAAAATATTTTTTTTTCTCTAAGCAAATGAAGTCTACATCTGACCTTTCATTCCAAATGTAAACATTTTTTTAATTATGGAATTTCATGGATAAAAATAAAAAATAAAATGGAACCTCTGATTCCTGCCCAGCTCTACTCTCTCCAGCGTGAAACCTAGGAAACCCAGTCATTGCCATACTCCCACTTTGCATCTTGCCAGGTGGCTTCAGCTGTGTTTTGCGCTATAGAAAAAAGAGGCTCAGCTGCTTCTATTGCTGAGCACAAAGACTGGTAGTTTAGCACATTCAGCTGCATTAGAGATCTACAATTGTCTTGGTATACTCATGGGCCATTGAGCTTCCTTTTTTCTATCTAGAGTTGACTGGGAATTTTGTATGACAAAAGAATTGCCACATGAAAAAGAAAATTTGAAAGCTTCCCAAATATGTATTATCTTTGGGGGGCACTGCAGGGAAACCTAACTCATTTACCTTTTGCTTTGTGAAAATACATGTAAATGTTTTCATCTTACTCTTAACGTCAGTCTGTGGTTACCTACATTTCCGTGGTTCCTTCTAAAAGCTCTTGTTTAGATAGCTAAAATGCATTCACTGCCGCAAGCTGAGATCTTTGGCCAAACTGACTCCCCATGATGAACCATTACTTAGGACAAAAGCAACGTTAAAATACTGGAAGTTCTCAAAAGATTAAATCCCTTATCCCTTCAGTCCTCAACTCTGCCACCTCGCTCTGCTTAGAAAGTTCTGCGTTTTACTGAGCTTTGCCTTCACCAGTTGTTTTCAAACTGTACACCCAAATGGTTTTGGTGGGTGTTGGATAATGTCTGCTTAGAAACCCTCAGTACCACAAGCACACCATTATCAGTACTAAATGGCTGCAAAATCTGATCCAAGACCAAGCTTTCTTTAGTACACTAGCAAGCTGTGTTTTCATAAAATTATGGTTTGAGTTGGAAGTAATGTTAAAGATAATCCAGTTCCAACCGTCAGCCATGGGCAGGGACACCTCCCATCACACCAGGCTGCTCCAGGCCCCATCCAACCTGGCTCTGAAGACTTCCAGGGAGGGGGCATCCACAACTTCCCTGCACAACTTTTTCCAGTACCTCACCACCCTCATAGTGAAAAATTTCTTCCTAATGTCTAATCTAAATCTTCCCCCTTCCAGTTTATAACCATTCCCCCTCATCCTATTCACTACATGCCTTTGTAAAAAGTCCCTCCCCACCTTTCTTGTAGGCCTTCATCACATACTGGAAGGTCGCCAAAAGCTGTCCCTGGAACCTTCCATTCTCCAGGCTGAACAACCCCAACTCTCTGAGCCTGTCCTCATAGCAGAGGTGCTCCAAACCCGATTATCCTTGTGGCCCTCCTCTGAATCCCTTCCAACACTTCCTTATCCTTCTTATGCTGAGGATTCCAGAACTGGACACAAAACTCCATGTAGGATCCCATGAGAGCGGAGTAGAGAGGGAGAATCACTTCCCTCTATCTGCTGGCCACACTTCTTTTGATGCAGCCCAGGACGTTCTTGGCTTTCTTGCCTGTGAATGCACATTGACAGCTCATATTGAGCTTCTCATCAATCAGCACCCGGAAGTCCTTCTCCACAAGGCTGCTCTCAATCAATTTGTCTCACATCCTGTATTGAAACCATAGATTGCCCCAATCCAGGTGTAGGACCTTGCACTTGGTCTTGGCCTTGTTGAACACAGGCCCACTTCTCCAGCTTGTCCAGGTCTCTCTGGATTACATCTCATCCTTCTGGTGTGATGACAGTAACACTCAGCTTGGTGTCATCTGCAGACTTGCTGAAGCTGTACTCGATATCCCTGTCTATATCATCGATGAAGATATTAAACAGCACTGGTCCCAGTACAGATCCCTGATGGACACCATTTGTCATGGGCTCCATCTGGACATTGAGCTATTGACCAACTTTCTATGGATGTGACCATCCAACTAATTTCTTATCCACTGGACAGTCCACCTATTCAATCCATATCTCTCCAATTTAGAGAAGGATGTTGTGGGGGACTGTGCCAAAAGCTTTACAGGAGTCCAGTTAAAGGATATCCACTGCTTTCCCTGTGTCCACTGCTGTGGTTACCCTGTCATAGAAAGCCACTATGTTGGTCAGGCGGGACTTGCCCTTGGTGAAGCCATGCCGGCTGCCTCAAATCAGCTCCCTGTCCTCCATCTGTTTCCATAGATTTAGCTGGAAAATCCCTGGAGAATAACTTCTGAGACCTTTACAATCCTACCTGAAGCAGAGTCAATGACATCAATGAACAAGAAAAACTCTACCATGCCCTAAGAACACGAGCGAGTAGCAACCATGGTTAGCAGCCAGGCAGTTTGCAGGTAAAACCTTAAGTTTCGAAGCTAAGGAAGAAATTTCGATACTGAAGTGAACCTCAGTGTAAATATTTGCTTTCTTCTCTAAGGGTGCAAGAGTACAATCTGATGGTACAATCCCACCTGAACTGTTATGTCCTCTGAATTTAGCTGCCTAAAAGCTAAATGATGCATCACAATTGCACATCTAGTCTCCCTCCTGGTATCTGCAGAGAGACAAGCTTTTTCTGGGAGTGATTCAATCCACCTATTTTGGGATACCTAGAAATGATATTCTGATTTTTGGTAGATAAAGTTAGGTCATGTGAATCTGGATTGATGGTTAATCTCCATCAGGCTTACTCAGTGCAACTTTTAAAACTTATGTAGGGCCTTAATCTCTTTCTTTGTACTCTGTCAGGAGTACACAAGGGTCAGGGTCTTGTAGGCACCTATAAGCTTTAATCACCCTCCATAGTTTTTAATCATCTTTCTTTGTAATCCTCCTTTGTAATCTTTTCCCTCTGGGGTTTGTCTATGTTCAAGGTCAGTACTATAACAAATGGCAGTAGTGGTTTAGCTGTGAGCCTTTGAGGTGAAGACGATCAACCAGGTATCAAGCTGTACTAGCGGGAGCGTAGCCAGCAGCTGAAACAAATTGATCCTCTTCCCTTTTGTTTGGCACTCATGAGACTACCAGTGGAGGACCATGTCCAGTTTTGGGATCTCCAGTAGAAGACATTGCCAGATGGGAAGAAGTCCTGCAGAGGTCCATCAGCATAGGACAACTGGAGGGCTGGCTTACACAAGTACAAAGAGGGGCTGTGGGACTGGGCTTCTTCAGTCACAAAAGGATGAAAACACTCAGGGGAGATCTTATGGCTGTCTTCAACAAACTAATGGAAGGCTGCAAAGAAGACAGGGAAAGCTATTTGTAAATACACAGCAAAAGCACAAGAGGCAAAATTGGGCAACAGGCACAAGTTGCAACAAGGAAAATTCCAGCTGGATATTAACAAAAAAATTTCCCATCAAATGTGGTCGATTATTGGAAGAGGTGCTCAAAGAAGCTGCAAAGACTACATCTTTAATCTCAAAACTCTACTGGACAACACCATGACAAACTGAGACAGCTCATCATGCCATTAGTAGGAAGTGGGGCTGGATGACAACCCAAGGTCCCCTTCACAAGTCTCTGTGCATATCAGGGTTCACTCAGTTCCCACTAAGTCAGTCTCAGACCTCTGCCAACTTCCATGTGAACTTTCTATCCATTCTATTCCCATGTACTTGGAGAATTAAGGTAAAGCTCATGCATAGGACAAAAGACTGAGATATATTTAAAAGTATTTAAAAAATAAGAAACACTTCAAAATTCCCCAACCAAAACATTATTTTGATTCATTAGTCCAATTGTAGATGTGATGAACCCCCAATTTTTCTAGCTTTCAATAGCACATGTATATGTGGGCAAGAAACTATTAATATTTAAGATTGAGAGGCTAAAAAAATTATCTTTACTGAAAGAACATTCCTTTTGATTAAAAACTGAATCTGTGATTGTTTCCAACTCTCCATTTCTGAGCTAAGATAGCACTGAGTGTGCCACTCCTATAGGCTCCACTAAGAGCCATCTCTCCATATTGCCATATTATTTACTGTTTGATTCCTTAGAATTGTAGCATTCAGCAAGATACTTAAGTAGTTCATCCCTCCCAGGGATGGGTGCCTGGCTTTGTTAACATTGAACTGTTTTCCTCACCTCTTTATTTTTTGCTGAAACAATATACAGGTTGGGCCTCTGCAATCTCTTGGTAGGGAATATAGGGAGGTGGAGGGATAGATGCTGTCCAAATGTTCTCTCACTGTGATCACAGTCAGAAAAGCTTCTGTCTGATCTGTCTCAAATTGCACTTGTCTAATTACGCACTTTGAGTCCCCAGATTCTCTGACACATGCAAATAAGCATGAAAACTGAAGTGCTCAAACCTGTACAACTTTTGTGCTTCATAAGGGCTTTCACTGCTCATCAATATACAAAGCATACCAAACTCAAACGTGAAAAACAACTGATTGCCCATAATCACAGGACTGAAAAAAGATGGGGAAACTCCAAGGCAGTTTTGCTTTCTACAACAGCTCCTAGCAGTAAGGGGAGGAAAAGAAATCCGATAGAATCTATTTGGCATTCACAGAGGCAGAAAGCAGAATTACTGAACGAGTCAAGAGAGACAGAGGGAAGTGAATTGGCTGGACAGTGTTCAAGGCAGTAATGGTTATGAATGCTAATGTTCTTGCTGCAATTCCCAGCTAAGCCAATTTACTGTGATGACAAACAGTAATAAAACACAATGCTGCATCATGCCCCTACCATAACATCATGACACTGCACATAACAATTTAAAGATAATAACTTACTTCACAAAGTTTTATCATAGAGCCTGGCCTTAATGCATACCAAGAAGATAATGAAATTCTGCACCAAAACAGAATTGGAGGTTCACAGCAGTTTTCCTGTCAGAGTGTGACAAAATTGTACTTCTACCCAGGAACATGTTTCCTGGTTTAACATTGTTGAATAAACTGCTTTCTTTGTGGCCTTTATTGTAGTCCCCCTCTCAACAACTGAAAAATATTTATATAATCTCTCTGGCAGTTGCTTAGGTTACTAAATCCACGCCTTATAGAATCTGAATCCCACCATCACAAGGGATGCAGATTTGTTTTGCAAAGGTTTTTGTCGCCATTTTTCTTGCTTTGTAGAAAACCAGGACATCCCAGTCACTAGTGGAATGAATGTCCCTTTCTTCAGAGCATGGAGCTGTGCTGTGGCATTTGAGCAATTCTCAGTTCTTGTTCAAATTCCCACACCGAGGTAGGACAGTGCAATATGTTCCTGAACTTTTCAGAGCTAGACAAGGCTCAAAGCTGTTCCATGCAAGATTCTATGAAGAAGTCAGTTAAAGAAACTCCTTTGTAAACCCACGGATAAGATGCTAGCTTCCTAGGACTACACAAAAAGGAGAAAGCATGTATTTTCTAAATCAGGATCAAGAGGCAGGTAAAGTTGGTTCACTTCCAGTTTGTTTATATCTATCAGCTTATTGTCTTTCTTTTATGCGAGGTTTTCCAGCTCAGATGGAATGATGGTTTTAATATCTTTTCTTTGGAATAGAAATACTATTATATCAGAACAAGATCCTCTTATTGTTTTACCACCATCCAGAATATTTTGAAGATGAACCTCTCAATTACCAATTTATCCCCTACCAGATTGTTGTAGGTAGGCAATGTATTGCAGATGGCTAACAAAGGCTGAAATCTCTTTGCTTTTATGATTTATCCAGGCCAGAATAAAAAATAATTGCAGATTTTTCTAAATCTGCTGTGGCTATGCTTTCAAACTGTGGCAGTTTTAGCTGGGATAGAGTTAATTTTCTTCATAGTAGCTTGTATGTGGCTATGATTTGGATCTGTGCTGAGCAGCGTGTTGATAATACAGGGATTTTATTTACTGCTGAGCAATGCTTACACAGAGTAAAGGTCTTTTCTGCTTCTCACACCTCCCCACCAGCCAGTAGGCTGGGGATGCACAAGAAGCTGGGAGGGGACACAGCCTGGACAGCTAATCCCAACTGACCAAAGGAGTATTGATGCCATATGATGCCATCCTCAGCATATAAAGACAGGAAGAAAAAGGAAAGGGAGGATGTTCTGAATGACAGCGTTTGTCTTACCAAGTAACTGCTACATGTCATAGAGCCCTGCTTTCCTGAGGATGGCTGCCAACGGGAAGTAGTGGATGACTCCCCCGTTTTGCTTTGCTTGTGTGCATCTTTTGCTTTACCTAGTAAACTGTCTTGATATCAGCCCATGGGTTTTCTCACTTTTACTCCTCTGATTCTCTTCCCCATCCCACTGTGGGGGAATGAGCAAGTGGCTGAGTGGTGCTTAGTTGCTAGCTGAGGTTAGACCACAAGACAAACACCGTACACCAAGTCTCTCTGAAATCTCTGCAGTTGAAGGAACACAATTAATGCTGCAACACAATAGCAACAATGCAGTAAATCTCAATTCAAATTTGTATAGAAAGGGAAAGTGACTATTTTGAAGCAGAATATATGTCACCCACTGACACCACATCATACCTATAAGTACAGAGATGCACATGGTTGGACTCGATCCAGTGGGTCCTTTCCAACCTGGTTATTCTATTCTATGATTCTATGTCCAGGTGTATTTGACCACTGGGCCTGCATGTCTCCAAAACATCTGGCCATGATTACTTGCTGTGAAGGAGGACAAGTCGTATGGTTATCAGGTTCTCACCACCTCCTCAGGACTCTTTCTCAGGTTGGTTTTGGGTACATGTACGCTTCAGGAACAACAACTGTGATTCTTCATCACGTGTCACCTCTGAGAGTCATTAGCATTTGCACACTGCTCCTTTTTCTCCTTATAGGGTTGCCTTATCTCTAGTCCTGTTTCTCTTAATGGGTGTTCTTCATCAGGGTTGTTCTGAAAAACTGTATGTGGGTGGACTGGAATCTTGATGACATGCCAATCTAGGTACTATCAGCACAACTCTTGTATGTCCCCCATTTGGTTGTTTCTGTGGATGATCCCATACCCAGACATCCATATTCAGGCTAGAGTGGTCCTTGGCCCACCAATGGCCCTGCTACCTTTTCCTCTAGGTGACCCCTGATATAAGGCAACTGTAATCTTGGATCAGACTAGGCATAAACAACTAAATCCTGAGGCATGAGAAACCTCAGTATGGCCTTTCATCCCTAGGTTTAGAGCTGCACTTATGCTTTGGTTCTTGCCTAGGATTATCCCTAAACTTTAGAGGTCCCTCTGCCCAGCCCAGTGTCTTGCTGGCCCAGGCACCTTTCCTCACCCATGGAATGTCTCAGCATCTCCACCTGCCCAGCCACTCAACTAAGCCTAACCACCACCGCCACAAGCCGCAATACCAGCATTAACATCTGCTATAGGAGTCCACACCCTCATCATATTAACTAAAAAATATATCATTAACAAAACTAATACAGATTTTCTAGCAATACCTTTTACTCTCCACTCTGCTCATAACATCCAGCAATCACTGTTATTTTCTCTGACTTTGCTTCCCACGTACAAAACTCTTGAGGTTAATTTGACTATGAGTTTTTAACTTCACTTTTCGTATATACTAATAACTGATTTTTGTTTCAAGTAAATTTAGTTTAGCCTAGCCTCAAGCACTGGAAAGCATATCTGAAGTTTTGTTCTACACTGAATTACTAAATTATTTCAGTTAGTGTAGCGCATTACACTCAAAATATTTCCAGTACTAAAATATAACCTTTCTATTGTTAAAGCACATTCCCATTTCTTAAGAACTTTAGCATGATCTCATTAATATTGCTTAAAGCATTGTAGGAAAGTTGCTCAAATTAGGTAAATCAAACTGAATTTGTTGCAAGCGTGCTGCTCTAAACATCTTGATAAGCAATCAGCAGAAGAGATTAACATCTGTTTATATTAAGTTAATATAGCAGAATTTGTAATAGTCATAAGAATAAAGGATCCAGTATCTGATAGAGAGCATTCTGGACATCTGTACTGGGGAGTTCCATTTGGCAGAGGAACATAAGGAACCTGCCTCCAGGAGTAGACACCCTACTCACCGAGCACGTGTAGTAGAGAACGTGTATGATGCAATCACCTGTAACTTTGCGTAAACCACTAACCAGTCACGTGTAGCGGGAAGTACTTGGCATGTACTCATTTTGTAACTTATGTAATAAAACGAGTGCAGAGGATCTTGTCGGGTGCTCTTGATTTGTGGAAAGCCACTGAGCACCCACACTTGCGTAACTCTGATAAAATCAATGTCTCAACTTGGTGAGTGAGATTGGCTGTTTGCATGCCGAGTAATGAATCCAACTTTTTGGACACCAAATTGCTTTTAACACGATGAATAAAGTTTCACATACTGCTTTTCTAGGAACATTTTAAACCTCAAAATATCTGTTGTTAACCTGAATCTCTAAACCCCTCACACTCACATTTGGGGTCCTTAGGGTTTTTGAAAACAATGGAAATTTTAGGCAGTTATTCTTTACCACAAAGCTTGAGGAAAACCCCTCAGTGATTAATTTCTCAATATGGATTTGTTTTGTTGTTGTCACTGTTCATTTTACAAGGATATCCTTCATATCTTGAATTTAATGCCGTGGATTTAGTTTGATTAGTAGAAAAAGTCTTGGTTTTCCCCTTTTTATTAGCTAATTTCTCTATGGGCTGGGACTAGAGTTTGATTATCGTATCACATAGGAAATAACTGTTTGCTTCTCAGTGTTTTTTAAGCTGTGGCATTCCTGTCACTTCTGAAATAAAATACATTCAAGATCTCTGACAAGTATTAACTTTGTGGTTGACAGACTTCTCCTTCACCAATTTATCACTGCAATTTAAGACTCTGTGAAATCTGCAGTCTCTTTGAATTCTCTCGAATGAGATCTATAAAACTTGACACACATGAAAACATCACCAAAATAAACCACAAAAGGGTAAAAAGCATACTGTTCTTCAACAGTTGTAAACTTCTTCAGGTTTGAGCAATCAGACAGAGCTCATTTCCTCTTTTTTTTTTTTCTTTTCACATAATTTGCTCTTTTTTCCCCTCAAAATAACAGCTAAGGATTCCAAGGTCGTAAATAAAACTAAAAATTAATTACTAGAAAATAGGTAACACGCTAATTTAAACCTTAAGGTACTCTGACAGTGTATAAGTTCGACTTTTAGTGTAATTCTCATGATAAACCTGCTATTGACTTCTCCTCAAGTAGAGATGGATACTGCCATCTCTAAATAGAAATAAATAAAATTGCATATTCTGCAGCCACAGTTAATTAAATAACCCAGTTTATAACACTACAAATCTAGTTGCACAAACCTAAACCGTCCCCTAAAGCTTAATCTCACTGTAATATGTTGTAGTCAAAATGTGATAAAAAGATTTTAAATAATTCATAGGTATACCTCTGAATACTGAAGAACTAAGAAAGAAAGAACACTGTTAAAGTCACTCGGAGATGGCTGATTAAAATTAACCTACACGAGTATTTGCAAATCCTTATTTATCCAACTTGTGTCTGTGATCACACAATATTCCATGGTATAGAATATTCACATCTCATGTGAATTATATTAATCATATCAATGGTTGGCTTAAAACAATCATAAAAATAAACAAAAAGCTCACATCTACTTTAAATGCTCCCAAAAAGAAGATACGTTAATTAGTACAGAGATATTTTAATTTTGAATATGTGCATATAGACTTATACCAGTGGTGTCTACACAAAATTTGCACAACAATTTTTCCATTCTATGAAATTTAACCTCATATTTCTGGAAGCAGTTTTACCTAGAGCTATTTTCACTTGAACTGTGTGAATTTTTTATATTAAATTTTTGTTCTAAGGCCATCAAAAATTCAAAGTGTTCAGATATATCCTGTTATTGTTAGCTCATTAATTATAACCTGATTTTCTCCCTGCTCAACTTCACAAGCGTGCATACTTTCTTCTCCTGTTCATTTACTCTTTTGTTATGAACTTAAAATGCTTTTCACCAAGGTGGTTTTATTTAAGGTGCTGACCTAAACGGCATTATAAACATTGTAAAGCTAAGCAAATACAGGACTGAGTCCTTTGTTCCCAAGTTATTCGGAGTTGCACATTTCATTACCTGTGAACAATTTTCCTTAATCTTAACTTCAATTATTTTGGTTATTAAATAAATGACTACTGAATGTTGCTGAAGTATTGTCTCCTTTCTGGAGACAAACGTCAAATAACCAGGTTTCAATTATTCATTGGAACATGTCTCCTTTAGGAAAAGGATATAAAAAAAATCTGAGTATGTATATTTACTTTCTCTTGTTGTTTTCTGATGGATTTATTCATACTGTTATGTGCTATGCAAAATGTCCTTTATACTGCATGTCATTCAACTATCTTCACCCCTGCTCCAAATTTTCACTCACACTAAAAATCCTTTGTCCATTTTCATTGACTTTTTCCTAGGTTGTCTTTTACCAAGGAATATTAAATTTATGGGGCTTTGTAAGCTTTCCTACAACAGGCTGACATTTCTCATCTATTTATGCAAACGGATACATAAACTAACCAGCCATAAATTCATATTAAATGATTTGCAAGAAAAAGCACAAAAAGTCACTTTTATTCTGTCTAAGCTCCTCTTGTCATAAGCAATGATGAAGACCAGCAGCAGGCATAGGAAATGACTATTTATACACCCCAAATCCATTTGCCTCTCAACTGAGCATCTTTTAGAAAGAAAGTGGTTCAATCAGAGATGTCTAGTTGGTACTAGATGATCTTAAAATTCCTTTCCTGCCCAAGCCATTCTGTGATTCTGCGAATCACCCCTCTCCTCAATTTGACTAACACATTTACACCAGCTCAGGACCACAGATGCTGAAAGCATTCTACAAGTATGGACTAAGATGGAGATTCCTCATGTGAGCTACTACAAGCAGCAATGATGACCCTCAAAAAAAAGGTGGGGGTGAAGTTGCCAGCAGTCATGGCTAACCTCTACATGCTCACAAAGCAGCTTATGTCCTTGTGGAAATAAATTTTCTTTCATTTTTTCTTATCTTTCTTCTTTTGGTAGCTTCCCTCAATGACCCTTATTTTTCAAAAGAAATTTGAGCAGAAGTTCAGACATCATTCTTGACTCTGTCAACACATCTCTGCGTGACAGGAGGCCCTCTACTGTCTCCAAAGGCAGATGCAGCAGTGGAGTTATTCCATAGTATAGACAGATGTTAGCAATTAATGCAGCGCAACAAACATTAGAAGCAGCGATTTAGGAGCTAAAAAGCAAGAACTGCTTTAATCTTCATAGTCACATATGAAAGGCAAGGTGCTACCTGCAATAAGACTAGCTTAGAAGAAAGAACACTACTTGGGACTATGAAATTATAACATCAGGGTTGACATGACCTGAAGACTCCACCTAAAAAGGCTCTCACCAGCTGAGAAGACCCCACATCAACAATAAAACAATAGGAGATTTGTCTAAGGAGGCCAAGTTTGTGACCACAGCCTTGGCAGTGGACCACATGCCCCTGCTTGGTCATGCACTCCCTTCTAGAAGCCCTTCATACACTGGGCTGGGACACCAATTTAGCATAGCTAATATGAGAAAATAAATTTCCTTATTAATTCTACGCTGAGCATCCTTGTCTCTCTGCTCAGTCAGTGCAGAACTGACTTTGACACCGGATGTGACATAGGACAGTAAAATGTCAATGAAAGAGTGACACAGGCCAACCACCATTTCATTAGCAGCTACAACTTTATAGTATCAGAGATATTTCTGGTCACTATCAAAGATGTCTGCTCTACCCAAATTACTGAATCAATGTCAGTGTAACAGCATGGGGGAAGAAGGCTGTCTCGTGGATGTTGCATTTTCTGGCATGAATATATGCTGCGTTCTTCATTATTTTCGCATAAATAAAAAAAGGCAAATGTATCTTCATCAAAAGATCTTCTCTCTTCTGGTTTATTCTTCTACATGAAGTTATTGCAGAAGCTACTTTTTTGGTAGGTAGAAGCTGTAAAGACCAGGATCATGGTAATCAACATAACCAGCATTTCTTCTTTATTGTCCAAGAAGTCTGTGTTTCCACAGCAGGATTCCTACAGATTGTAGATACTCATCTTTCAAAACTATAACTGCTAAAGGTGTCTGCGGTACGACAACCCATCCTACACAATCAAATGTCTCTTCTGTACCAAATTTAAACACTCTTGCAGCTCTTTTTATGATTTATTTCCTGTATATTCTGTACCATTACTCTTGGATTATCAGAAACTGAGCAGTATGGCAAACAGCTTAAATGAAAATACATTTTTTTTTCAGATGTACTAAGACTACTAAGAAGGTCAACTGAAGTCCTATTTAGCCTATCAAGAAAACATTTTCATAGGCTTTTCAAACCTGAGCCTAGACAACAGGAATTATTAATAAATGAATCACAGAGACAACTCTTCCTCAGGCTTTTAGAAAGGACTTCAAAATATAGGTAAATAATTATTAAGTTAAAGCAATTAAGTATTGGAAGTTACAGATTTTGTAGAAATCTTTTGAGATATCACCCACTCCTGTCATTTTGTATTTTAATTTTAAACATTTTTTATTTCCCAAGAAGGAAGATGCCTCAATCACATTTCTCACACCTACTGCAAAAAATTTTGAAAAAGTAGAAAATAGAAAACACTGGAAAAGATTTCCTCCTTCGCATAGCACATATGATAAATATATTCATGTATATCCCCTATCTCATTTTCCTTAACAATAATTAATGAGCAATAACGCAAGGATAATCAATATTATCCAGATTGCCCTATACACTGTTTCACTTATAAATTAAACAATATTGCAAAGACAATTTTGTCTAGCTTGCTGTATTTGGACTAGGGAATCCCTTTAAACCTCTCTTAGTAAAATTCCTGAGACTTGTATATATACAAGCAAGTTGATTTTAATTTATTATAACAGCTCGTGACTTAATAAGGTTCAGTAGTGGCTGAGGAGAAGATACTGTTTGCAAAAATACATTGAACAGCCCTATAAATGACCCAACACCCGAATGCGTACAAGAATGCAACAAACAATGACATACACATAGCAATAAGACTCAGATGCAAGTAAGGATAACATGTAGACAGAAGTTATATAGTTAAGGTTATAGTACAAAGAGATTAAAAAAAATCCAAAGGACTCATTAAATGTTGCGTAAGTGAAAGATACCACAGGTAGAAGGGTGGTACAAAACATTGCAGTGAAGATGACAGGCAGCAAAACCTCTGGTCTGCCAGTAAAGGACTGTAGCTCTACCAGATGGCTGAGCCATTCTCAGAATGGAGGAAACATTTCCAGCAGGCTACTTCTCCACAAAGCTGGGAGGCAGGGAGTACGAGGAGTGGGCTGGAATGTGAAATCAAGAAAAGTATCTAGCCTGGCTTTATTAATGGCCCTTACTGAACAACTGCTTTATTTACCTAATTACTACAGAGCTTTTCTGTTATTTTTGCTAATTGTATGAGTAAGTGCAAGGTGCAGCACTTCAACCACAAACCCCAAGCAACAGCAAAGGAAAATTCATTATTAATCATTTAAAAATTTTAACAGACAAACCCAGCATTTTTTCTACATGTATGTAGTTTTTCAGCAAGTTTTTCTCGAGTATCCACAGACAAACACTTAGACAGCACACTAAGACCGAGACTGCATAGCATAACATTTGCAGTACCACAGGCAGATCCCTCTGCTTTGAGCTAACCAAACAGTCAATGAAAATGACCTTATCAGAGAATCTAAAATTGGTTTACAACAGAAGAATATTCAGGGGGAATTCAGAGACTGTTGTCATCAGTAACATACTAATGACTATAAAATTACTGCATAACTCTGCCTCCAACAATGTATCTCAACCAGTCACAACTATTAACGAAGCTTTTAAGCTGTGCTATTCAGATTCCATCTTGGATTCTCTTAAGAGTGAAATAGGGGACGATGAATGCTATTATCATCTCTTCAGAAGAACTCAGCTATTAGCCATCAAAGAAACTTTTAAATCCAATCTGAGCTTCTGCAAAATACCAAGCAAGAATTTAGAGGTGTACCTGAAACATGATTCCAATGTATTAGGCCCACAGCTGGAAAGCAATGCCAAAGGGAACTCGGAAAACTGGAAGACGACTTGACCATTACTAAGCACAACATACCTGCCAATTATGAAGTATAACCATGCCTATTCCTGCCAGATCAACAAATATATATAAATTAATAACTGACTTCTATCTATATAACTGTGGAAAAGTAGAAACTTCTACAGATCAGTGACTAAAAAAATGGTGGTGGGTAAAGACAACTTGATGGAAAAGGAAAAAGGAAAATCATGGTACTGTTTGAAATACACATATGATGTCATGCATATACCTTATAGCACAACACGCTATAAAAATAGATAAATTACTACTGCCTGTAACAAAATTCTAGTAGTACCTCTCATACTTGCTGGTTAGTGACTATTCCCCTCTCAAATGCAGTTTGCTATTGTGCAGCCACAATGTATTTCCATTTCTGGTGTAATATCAGGCTTGCTGCTAGTGCACACAATATTCATATTTATTGCAAGAAGAAGAAAAGATTCAAACAGATTTTACTTCGGCTTCTACAGCTCTAGTGAGAAAGGCCTCCACTATCCGTATGGTAAAATCTACCCCTGTACAATTCTAACAATTAATATAACATTGTTGACACCTTTCTTGTTTCAAAGAGCTGGTCTCCTTATGATTAAGAAATAGTAGTATTTAAGGAATAATAAAAAAACCAAACCTAATAAAAAAAACAAACCAACACCTAAAACCCTAACGAAACCAACTAGCTCAACCAAAATAACCCAAAACCCCCAACAACAAAAAAGTCAACAACCAGCAAAAAAACTACAATAAAATCCCCCACATTTATCAACTGGAAAGTGTCATCATTGAGACTGTGACTACCACACACAAGCCGGTACTCGCAAGAGTTCTTATACCTAAACTAAGCCCACAGACTTAGATGTCTCTAGAAATCTTAATCCAAATTTGCCATTTCAGTCTGTATCATCCGCTAAAGTTTCTGGCGCCTGATTCTATTGCCTGTTTGGAAGATGTTCCCATAGACATAGTGACCCTGATAAATAGACTGAGCTGTAACCAAGCACTGACTGGACAGAGCCCGAGGAGCTTTAATCTTTCCATTATCTGAAATATGTATTTGCTAAAAGGTTTGAGGTTAGTTTTTTGGGGGCTTTTTGTTTGTTTTTTTAAACAGGCATTTTGAAGGAGCCGTAACCACTGGAGTCAGGAGCTATAGTGCAGATTACTTTGCAGAGACTGGATGGGATCTGGAGATGTTCTTTCCTGCACAACTTCTCCGTGAAAATGCAAAATGTAATTTAGAAATTAGTGAAAATAGTAGCAAGAGTCCTCTCAGTAAAATTTAGAGATTAATGCTCACTGAATAACTGACTCACCGGCATGTGATGTAGCAAACTGCACAGGGGAGAAGGAACTTGAAGTCCAGGTAGCCTGTTTTAAGGAACACGTGCCTTCATCACCTTTCTCTTTACCCTTATACCCTGACTAAGCAAATCAATAGACAAAATATGACTGGTGACAGTTCAACATACACTGTCTTGTTCCACAAATCATCTGAAGCAGTTGTGCTCTGGAGCATTCAGCTAAGCTCAGAACAAGCACAATTAAAGCAAATTTAAGAAGTGAACTAAGGAAAAGAATTTTTACCATGCAACACAAGAAACTTGGTCTTAGAGGTCCTGTCTGCACTTCATTTTGACCTATCCAAGCTACTTTTAGCCTAACAAGCTTGGGTGCTGAAAGCCATTTAACCACAGAAACTGGACACTATTGCTAGCATCCCAGATATTTACCTGTCTCATTTGGCAAGTATTACAGACTATGCTGGACTCCCTCCTACAAATATTCAAGCAACTTTTGAGTTTAATTAGCTTTAGATAGGTCTACAAGACCCATCTTCTCTCTGGCCTGGTCTACTTGTAAAGCTGCCAACTACCCAGACTTTGTCTCATGCTGGGCAGAGACCACCTCTGAATTATGGCAAGTGCTTGATAAGGAACCCAGAAGTGTCACCAAACACCTTCTCCAGTGCAGTAGTAGCCCTCTGCTTAAAAAAAGACTTTAAAAAAAAAAACAACTCCAGTCGATGCTCTTTGAAGTTATGCAAGAATAGAGGATGCTGATCACATACACATGTTACCTGATAGCAGATTTTAAGCAGCAGTATTTTTTGCTGTAGACAAGCTCAAGTGCAAAAGCAGATAACTGTGACATTTTTCAGAGGGTCAGCTCTGCAGCACCAGTGCAGATCAGAATTTGGGAGGAACAGGAAGATGATAAAGTTACTGGGAGAGCTGCTTTCAAGTCACAGAATTTTTTTTTGGGAGACTCACGCACTAAACCAACAAATACCCAACTTCTTTGCCTTCAGTCTCATGTCCAGTGACATTATCAAGAACAAATTGGTGTTGAGAACCCTACTGTAGGCTGAAGGAAGAAGAGATGCTGAACTGGTCACCTGCAGGAAGCTGGAATCTATTTTGTGCTGGGAAGAATGATATGTCACATTAATATGCTCCAACATTTTGAAAGTATAATTTAATTGAAAATTCATTCCCCTAGGAAAGAAAAGCTCAAAATGGCATTTACTTGACTGGACATTGTCGTGGCTGTTATGGTAATTAAGAAGTCTGAGATAAACTGTGGCTGGAACATATATCGACATTAAACCGTTTAATCAAAGAAACAAACACATCATTAACAAGCAATAACTCACAGTGATGGATAATAATTACAGTTAGAATGAATTGAGATATAAATCACAGGATGAAGGGTGAATTTTCCATGCAATAACTAATATTTTGTGGTTTGGATGACTGTGGTTTCACGCTGTTGGTAAGATGTGGGAAGTGAATTACTTAGATTTTATCTTATGAATGTTTTATGTAGAAGACAATCATAAGGCATGTGAGTCAGTGAAAGCCTCAAACCAGTATATTATACCTTCATAAATCTATTACTTCTGCCATTTTATAGAACATAAATATTCTTAAGTGTCCCCAAAAATGCTTCAGTCCAAGTGTAGTGGAAATGAATAGGCCTAGGACGAGACTAAACTCATTTTCAGTCATTTCCAGTGACTTGCCGCTGGAATTTGAGTACAAATCCCTTCATCATCCAGCGTAATAATTCACTCAGCCTTCAGCAGTGGGAGTATTTCTCTCTCTCTCTGTGTTAACAGGAGAAAGATCATCAACTCTCTTTTGATGCTGTAAAATGGTTCTGACTGACCACTGCATCTCCAAAGCTAAGCACCCTTTGCAGGCAGCAGGTTAAGGCTGTAACTTACCCATCAATTTCCTTTTCAGTGGCAGTATCAGTTCCGGCAGTTTCCAACATGCTTATCTCCCCTGCACACATTGTTCCTCAGCTGCACCAGTTCTTTTCTTGCACCCCAAGCCCTCCTCTGGTGGGGATATCCGAACATACAAGGGGAAGAACACAGGTGGAATACCAGAGCTGCTTGTTCCAGATGCTGCTGCCACCAAGCTCAACACCAGCTGGTCCATGTACAGGCTCTTTAGAGACAGATACTTTAGTAGCTCAGTGACGTTCTCTTGATGCCAGTAAGAATAGATAGCTATTACGAGAAATGCAAGGATCTTTTTTTACTTAAGAAAATCCAACAACCCAGAGTTTTCAGCTCTGTGGAAACTGGATCACAAAGGGCTTCCTTTGTGCAGGAAAAGAAACCACACCTTATTACATATGAGCAAGGATAATAGATACTGGATGTAAAGATCAGAGATGTAGAGAGATTTTGCCATGCTTTTTTTCAGCTATAATTTCAGCAGTTCCAAATAGCAGGACCATAAAGAGAAATTCATATTGAACAAAATCAAAGTGACCTTTATTGTGAATTGCCCTAGGGCTCCTAGCCCTTGGATAAAATACCAGAAGTTAGATGGGAAAATAGTATTCAGATGGGAAGCCCGCCCATTGTGATGGGCCAAAAAGGTGGTGGGAGGAACCAATACGCCCTTGAAACACCACAGTTCACACACAATCGCACTTTTTTCCATGTTAGCAGCTAAAATTTCTGCACAGTCCATGAGAACAACCCAGTCCCTCCCCAGACCTAGCTGTAAGAAGGCTGCAGTGACTCCATCCTACAACAGCTTTTACATATGCTCTTCTCTCACCACCCATGAGAGTGCCCCATCAGCCCTCAGCATGCCCCTTTCCCTCACAATCTCAACACAAGACCTACCACGCATTGTCTCGCAGGTCACCACATACACTGCGAGCCAAGGCTAAAATGTATGCAAAATGTGATCTGCAAGTCAGCTGTAGTTCATAGGACAGCTGTGAACCACAAACCCTACATGGCTTGGAAGTGCTGACACACAACAGTCCTGCAAGACATGGGGACAAAGTGGACTTGCAGCTTTTGTCAGGAAGGTGAAACAAGGAATAACACTCAATAACCAATGTGTTTTTTAAGCAGGTACTCTATTCAGTGCTGGAGGAGCATAGGGATTTGTCTTCAGAGTGCTTCTGATTTCAGAAACCTTTATATACACAGAGGTGTCTTCGTATTCATAGTTTTGCTGTGAAATGGCAAGCATTCCTTATTTCTGG
This sequence comes from Cuculus canorus, assembly GCF_017976375.1. NCBI lineage: Eukaryota > Metazoa > Chordata > Aves > Cuculiformes > Cuculidae > Cuculus > Cuculus canorus. The sequence goes on from NC_071401.1 coordinate 149,421,140, forward strand.
AACTACATTGCATATCCAAGGGGGTAAAATTAATCTAACCCAGAGTCATTAAAGCTTGACTGTATCTGAGCAGTTAGTCTTAACGACTCTGGGCACAAGAAAATAAAGGTCTTCATCTTTATCTTAGTTGTTAATCTTGTTTTAACACATTGCAGTTCACATTACATCTCACCATTTACAAATCACCAAATCGGCCTATCACCAAATCTTTATAGACTGATTTTCCCCCTGTAGAAGGCTTCTCTTTAACTCACCACATCCACTGAAACAAAACACCATGCAAAAAGGGCATTTAGGCTCACCAGTCAAGGGAACAGCCAGCAGCCTACTCCAAACCAGCACCATGCCACTGTGCAGCCCTCAGCCTGCATCTGAACTCAACAAAGAGACAGAACTTCGGATCTTGAGCATGTACCACATCCAAAAAGCTACAGCAATTTCATACCAGAGCTGGCTCCCTCCTGGCTTGCTGGCAGGGAGTGCTGAACAAGCCCAGTTTTGCAGAATACTGTGTGGACATACCTTGATCCTGCAAAAAACCACAACCATAAAGCTTTGTCTGGCTCTGACAAGAGCCTCCAGAAAACCCTCCCTTGTTTACTGCTGTTTTCTATAAAAAATGTAATTTTTTTTTGTTTGTTGTTGGTAAGAGTAAATAGGAATGTTTGGCATGAAAGCAAATTAACTCTCATGTGGCACTCAATAACATTTTCCAGCTAAATTAGAAGCAAAATAAGATCTGGAATTTGGGTTAGACTTCTGATTGCAGAAGATTTTGGAAACTAAACACAGAATTTGATTGTGATGTCTGAAGCTTTAAGACTATAAAAGATTAAATAAGCTTTAACTTAAAATGAATTAAGGCTCTCTAAATAAAATATTTTGGGTGGCACAGAGATAACCTACTTAGCACCCTAAGAAATTTATTTAGGCGCAACCGGATGAAAATGTTTTTGTCAACAAAACGTGAGAATTAGTTGATAAGTTTTGTTGCAGCCAGTTTGTATGTTTAATTATCTTGTCATATAAATCTTTCTTGTATCAAGAGATAATATGCAGACTATCTCCAGACATGGATAAATAACCTGAAAGGATAAATGCTCTCTGGAAATTGCAAGAATTTATCGTTATGCTTAATTGTCTTGTAAAATGGAATTGTCTTAGGTCAAGAGTGAACCTGAAGGGAGTCACCAGACATGGCTGGATAACCTAAAAAAAAAAAAAAGGAACATTCTTGGGGTACTTACGTGGTTCTTTGTCTAAAACTAGTATGCGTACCTACTGTTTTCGTAAGATGGGATGCCTTTTTTAGAAAGGTATCCAATTCAGCGCTGAATTGTACAATAAAAATATTATTGCCTCTGCTTCGAAGACTTTGTCCTTTTCAATATTTTACCAGTAAATGTGTTTCTCTCAAAAAGAGGCAACAAACAGAAGTTAAACAGTAAAAAAAAATTAAAGAACGTTCATGATATTTGATGATTGTGACCAAATGCAAAGGTTCCCATCAACTGGAAAAGCCCTTAGATTTCAAAATAAAGCTTACTTATTGGCCATTGAAACACAAAACATAGCAAACCACACAAGTCATGATAAACAAAAACGAGCATACGAACAATATGGGTTGGAGGTTAGAACAGTATGTTTTGCCTTAAAAAAATTTTTCACGTATAAAAACTGTTACTGACCTATATGATAAGTAATTCCAGGTAACAACAGCCAGAGCACCATCCCGGAGGAAACTAGATCCAGAATCAGTTTCTTACAGTCGGAGAAATACCACCATTGGTGCTCCACAAAGGGGACTAAGCAGGAGCCAAAGGTCACCTTAACCATCCAGCAAGGAACACAGATCTACAATGCTGAACATAGAGGGCTAGTAAAGATCTCCATCAACAGCCTACAGCTCAACAAGAGATGAGCCAGAATCAGGAGAACTAGGAAAAAAAAACTGAAAACCACTGCTCCCCAGCAGAGCTCTAAAAAGGACTAGCAACCCCCGACTGAGCTGAAATGGCCCTCAGGTGGTGGTTGGAGGCTCCAGGTGGGCTTATCAGGGTCGTTAGAGCCCATTAGCACGTATTTAGGTACTTCCACAGGTTGTTCTCAAAGCTGTGAAAAACCTTGAGCACGCATAGCTCACAATCCATGAGAAACTCCGGGTCAGTAACTGAGCAGAAGGTGGCTAAAGGAAGTGCAACAAGGATCTGCACCCGTGAACTTTTGTAACCTTCCCAGGTGTGACAACTTGTGCACAAACATGTTTGGCTAAATAAGGTCAAAATGTCTGAATATTAAATTGAGCAACTTTTAAGAAAGTTTGGAATGAAACAGATCAAAGGCCACTTGGTACTTTGTGTTGAGAATTTCCTTTTTTTTTTTCTTTTTGTTTTCTTAAGGTTGTAAATTCTCTTTTCTTCATACACCCTGTGTTTTCAAGCACCATCTCCAAGAGGTCTCTAAGCTATTTCCCTTCCCCTGGCTTAGCAATAGCTTTTAAAGAATGATGATTCCAGAGGTCCCTTCTGGCTTCAGTTATTCTGATTTGAAGCCATTTTGGGTAGTCAGCTCACATTACTTTTAAGCAACCAATTTTCAAAAAATGGATGCTTACAAAAATTAATAACTCTTTAGGGTTCTTGAGTTTGAGGCATACAAAAGCATTACCTAGTTTCGAAGATGCCAGGACAGAGTATGTCACAGGTGTCAAAAAAGGTCATGGAGCTTGTTTCAGTCAAAACCTGCAAATCTTCTTATGGGCCCTAAAATAACTGTGCTTTAATGTTCATCAAATACAGTTCTGACTAATTTGATGACCCATAACCAAACTGTGAATTTAGGTCAAATTATCAACTGATCTGTTTTTTTCCTGAACATTAAATACAACATTAAATACAATGGGCATATGGCTAACATGTACATTCAAACAACAGTAATTTCCCTGAGGAGCTTGCAGCACAGAAGCTAGTAATTATGTTACGCAACATTTTCAAAACACACTCCACACATCCACAATTAACCACACAACTATGTGCATGTGCCTATAATTTTGGCCTCTGAGCTGTGGTTCTTTGTGAGAACCACAGTTCTTGCACCAGTGCTCTTTGCCCATGGCGAGGTGAGAGGAATCTGAGTCATCAGATGGATCTTGTTCAGGAGCTGGTTTCAGTGCCCTAGTTTTCACCTCGGATTTCCATGATCTGTGAGTTTACCAGCTGGAAGATGACAATCTCAAATAAGAAGCCAATTAAGATGAAAGTGGCGGCCGCAGAGTCCTTAAGATTTGTGGCCCCAAACCCCATGCTTAACTTCATCCAGGGCACCTTCCCACTGACAATCATTCTATGCATTGCTGCTGCGGCATCACAACAGCCAATTACTCCAATTCATCAATGCCAGTGAGAAACCTCTTGTGTTCAGCCTTTAAGTATGACCTTTAAACAGCCATGGTAAGACACACAACCTTGACAATCAGCAGGAGTTGGATGCTTAAGCTGATTACAGAATTGGAAATCTATTGGGTCACTCGGAGCACAATTAGATCCTGAGCTTTGTAGCAATTTTACTATGTACCTACCTCCTAGGGTTTTTCAGTGAGACACATGCTGTTAGATGTCTTTAGACATCTGAATTTTGAAAACAGGACTTAGCTGCTTCTGGCCCACCCCTTATTCTGCAACAAAAGCACAAAATTGTCCGATTTTTCTTTCAAATAATCCAGAAGAATAAATTGGCAGGATGCGTTCCTCTGGCATCTACCTGGTGTTTCCCACAAGACAGATACACAGTTTTTGAGATGCTAGTAAACAGCCAAACTGCTGAGGTTAATTAAACACTAGAGTTAGCGGAATAACTTCTGATATTAGATGTGCAATTTGCTGTTATGTATGAGTACATGAAGCTGAGCTGGAAAATGAAAATTAATGAAGATGGCAGGTGAGGAACACTAAAGCTGTCAGATACCTTCTGGCATAGGTCACTCCAGAGTCCTGAGCATGCACGTAGTGGGTATGCTCAGGTGCTCCTAGTTTTTTTGGGATGGGGAACAGCCTGTTTCCCCCACGGGAAATAATAGAAAGTAAGGGGGCATTTTGAGACACAAGCAAGCACACTGGCAGAACAACACACATGCAGAAAGGATGGAACCCTCAGACATGCAGGGAGCAATGCCTGGTTCGAGGAGTGATTTCCTCCAAGATTTGGCAAGGAGGGAGGGAGTCGCCTTCCCTGGAGGTGTTTAAGGAACGGATTGATGAAGTGCTTAGGGACATGGTTTAAGGGACTGTTAGGAATGGTTGGACTCAATGATCCAGTGGGTCCTTTCCAACCTGGTGATTTTATGATTTTATGATTCTATGATTCTATGAATGAAGTAGGAGTGGGGCCACGGCTGCCACAGGTCTACGGCAGGCACCACTGGCTCTCCAGGCCAGGTGACATGGGAAGCCATCCTGGAGTTGACACATTGCTGCAGCTGTTTTGCGGAATAAAACTCTATAACCTGAGATGAGTTATAAAGCAGGTACGTGTTTTATTTCGCTGGCGAGTGCGAGAGAGACAAGCTCTGCCCACCTCGCACGCCGTATAGCTTAACAAACAGCTACTTATAGTGTAAAGACATGCATAATTATAAGCGCCTACTACATATTCATAATCTTTCCCCCCTTGTATTATAATTAGTTCTGGAAGGATCTCTTCAGTCTTGCTCCTGCGCAGTGCCTCCTGGTGGTCGTGGCCTGGGGTCTCAGGAATGAAGTCAATAGTCTTCCTCAGGATGAACTTTTTTAGCCTCGAACTGTGCACAGGTGCAGCCCCCTTCTGGTTGCTTTCCAGGTCGAGACTGCTGATGTTGCATAGCAGCTTCTTATCAGCAGAAGTTGCATACCAGCTCCTTCTTATCAGCTTTTGAGGCGTCCACTAATGGGCACTGTGAACCTAGCCCTTCCTCCGTATGGTGCGGTTTACAATAAACTAACCTTCTTCTAAGTTGCTTAAAATTCTGTATTTTATGTTAATCTACTACAGCTGCATCCAGGACTGCAGTAATCACCTCTGAGCATGCACCTGAAGCTGCTGTGCCAAGAAAGGCTTAGGACCCATGATGGAGCCAGAATGTTCAAGAAATGCTAGATTTTCAAGGTTTTACCATGTTAAGATAAGGCCATAACAGACCCCTATCTGCTTTTAATAGTCTGGCTCCTATCTACAGGTACAAATGGAGCCTGCTTTAGTCAAGTGTTTTAGCCACTCCATCCCAGGTGCCCAGTAACGCAGGTCCTGGCTTGCCCTTGGCTACATACATGAGCTGCAGTAGCGTTACTGCTGTGTCCACGGCTCATCAGGAGTTATTCCATTGTACAGACACAGTCTCAAGGAGCTTCTCAAGACTTTAAAGAGCCCAAGAACAAAACTGAAAGGAAACTATTGGTAATAAGCAGTGTCAGGGTAGGAAAATCAGTAACGAAACCTGTGGAAAAGCAGTCTCGTCAAGGGAATGCATATTCTGTTTTCATATGTGTTTTAAAGCTTTAAGAGGTGAAAGCAAACATTGCAAAGTGTGAGTCCTGCTAACAGTAGTCCATCTGCATGGTGCTCACACATGAACCTCATGATTAGGAAACTGCATTCCCAGGGGATGATACGTACATTTGTTAGTGAGATCTGCAATGAGGAAAGCAAATATTTCAGGTCTTCCCTGGTCTTCCAGCAGCATTCAAGATGGAGTTTTGCTGAACAATGTTGCTCTGTTTATGGGTCAGAATGTCTGCATTTCCAGAGACTTCTGGAGATTACTCTGTAACATATCAATTTTGCGCAAATTCATTAAGTAAGTTGGAAGGTATCTCTTCAGAGCACCGAAACGAGAGTACTGGTGCTACTACTTAGTCAACATATGTGGTTCTTTTTCATTTCAGAGTGTGCTATCACTTATTCTCTGTTTCTCTCACAGCTGCTCACTCCCAGTGTTAGCACAGACAGAACAGCCTTCTGGCATATAAATAGAGTTCTCCCTCTGCTGCACATTGCAGTGCTGCACTGTACTGCTCCCACTTTATTTTAAGACTGTGTTAATGCCATTAATATAGTTCTGTGTCTTCCCACCCCCAAGAGCTTGAGATACTACAGGTTGCTGGGACTGCTCCTTCTAGGTGGTAGGGCAAATGACAAAACAAATAGTTTTATCCCAATTTAATCAGCAGAGAAAACAGTGTCAAGAAAAAAACCATGTCACTAACTAGAAGATCTTACCAACTCGAAGTATTTACCATATGATTCCCATGAGGTTCGAAGTAAGCACTCATTGAAGCAGCTGCACCTATGAAGAAGAAATACTGTCTTCAAACAAACTCTGGGCTTTGGGCAACACAGTTCTCCAAAGTTAATCTTGTGGTGCGTCACTACCACCAGATCCCAATTACATGACCGCTTTGGGCACTGTCACATTTCCCAACAAAGAGGGATGTTCAACCCTGAACCCCGACCAAGTTTCACTCAAGTAGTTGCAGCTAGTCCCTGGCGTCCCCTAATTTCACTTCTCCATCCTGTTCTAAAGTGTTGCACAGCTTCCTGTGTCATTCAGTCAGGTACTTGACTCTGATCTGCTGCTACATTGTAAAGAGCAGCAGTCTCTTCACATTTGTGCTGAAGATAGAGAAGTATTATAGAGTGCAGTTACAGTAGCTAAAAGTAGCAGTGTCCCAAACGCTTAAGAAGAAAGATTAGGGTAGAACACAGGGAACAAAAAGGTGTTGGTGTTGTTGTTATTATTATTATTTAGTCACCTGGAAAGCCAACAGTATCGTGGCCTGCATCAAAAGAAGTGTGGCCAGCAGGTCAAGAGAGGTGATTCTGCCCCTCTACCCGTCTCTTGTGAGACTTCATCTGGAGTATTGTGTCCAGTTCTGGAATCCTCAACATAAGAAAGATATGGAGTTGTTGAAACGGGTCCAGAGGAGGGCTACAAAGATGATCAGAGGACTGGAGCACCTCTGCTACGAGGACAGGCTGAGAGAGTTGGGGTTGTTCAGCCTGGAGAAGAGAAGGCTCCGAGGAGACCTTATAGCCACCTTCCAGTACCTGAAGGGTCTACAGGAAAGCTGGGGAGGGGCTTTTTACAAAGGCTTGTGGTGATAGGATGAAGGGCAATGGGCATAAACTGGAGAGGGGCAGATTTAGACTAGGCAGAAGGAGGAACTTCTTCACCACGAGAGTGGTGAGGCACTGGCACAGGCTGCCCGGAGAAGTTGTGGCTGCCCCATCCCTGGAGGTGTTCAAGGCCAGGTTGGATGGGGCCTTGGGCAGCCTGATCTAGTGGGAGGTGTCCCTGCCCATGGCAGGGGGGTAGAACTGGATGATCTTTGAGGTCCCTTCCAACCCAAACTATTCTATGATTCTATGATTATTGTTGTCGTTGTTTAACAGATTCTAATAATGAACACATTAAAGAGGTATCAATAAATACTCAGGCTTCTACTTTTTTCTGTAGCTTGATATATGATTTCTGTTTTCGTTATGTCCTTGGAAGAAATTTGAAAACTGTGTTTTGCTCTCAAAGTGATTTTCCTTTTTCCATTTTGCAGATTCCCTGCCATGATGAACAAAGATGAAACAAACAAATGAAAAAAAAGATTAAAACATTAATGGATTTTTTCCTCTCTTCCCTGACTTATGCAACTATTAGTGTCAGGGCACCACTGTAATAAAAATATTTATATCCTGTGTTTTTATGACCTCTTGTATGATGGGATCTTGAAGTCTGGGTGGCACTGCTAAATGTCACTGTAAAAAAACAGCAAATATAAATTAGAGGTATTTGAAATGTTTTCCTCAATGTATTTTTACCCAACAACTGCTTTTAAACCAAAATAATAAATACCTTATGGTCTAAAATTTCTAGTTTTCCTAACAATAAACCTGCCAATCAATTTGAAATAGCTACCTGCACTGTAAGCAGAAGTTAAGACTGGATTTTTTTTTTTAAAAAAACTAAAACACTCCAAACCAAAACATTTTCTATTTTTATGAATGGTCAAGAACTCTATTAATTTTGCACAACAAATATGCTGTCCAAAAATACTGAGAGAAACAGTGGTCATGTTTCCACCCACTGGGTTAAAATTAATAATATCACACAAATGCTCCCTCTGTTGGTTGATTTTCAAATCCTATTCCAAATATTAATGTAGCATGCTTTAAGAACCTTTTTCTTTGGGGGGAAAAAAACCAAACTCAAAACTCCTTGACCCAAATTGTAACACATGAGAATAATTTGTTCAAATTATTGCTGATCTGCAAAACAAAATTAATTAAATTTTAACAGCCATTAAGCCAAATTATTTGGATCCAGGACTAAATAATATTCACACATCAGAACTCTTAAAATTTAATTTTGGAAGCTTTACAGACTAATTTGTTACTGGAGCAGGAAAAGTGCTCTCTTGCAGTGGAAAGAATACTACTGTTATTCTATTTTCTTGTGGAGTGAAAAGGCACCACTGTGTATCATTAAGAAAATAGCTCTGTATTAGGACTGACAACAATAACACTAAGGAGGAATTTGGGAGTTTTGTTTATGCACATTAAATTTCCAGCAAGTAGTTCTTTAGGAGCTGGAGTGGTTTTGTGCAGCAAGGAGCCTTCCCAAGCTTAACAGTTACCATCAAGGAAAAAAATTCTGTTTCCATGGAAACATCCGAGGTGGACCAAGCATGGATTAATCAAAATACAATGAAGCCTTTTTGCAAGGTACTAGGAAAAAAAATTCAGTTTAAATCGAGCACTACTGTTCTTTCCTTCGGTTCACACTGGAAAGCATAGGAAATTATCCCCAAATATCTATGTGACATACAGTTTAATTAGCACAGTAAAAAAGTTACATTTTCTTACATTCATAATTAGTGTGTGGCTGCAAACTAAGAGCCGAGGATATATTAATATGAAAAAAGAGAGGGGGTGAAATAAATAATTTAAAATTACATTTACATTTCTCTTCTATTTGCTACTGATTTTATCCAGTGCCTCTTCTTATGCTTAAAAGAAAAAATGTAATAGCTTTTTCTGTATTCTTAGAACTGCAGGCTCCCTTCTTAGTACTGAAGGCTCATTCTGGTATTCAAAATCCAAGCTATGGATCAGGGATTTTTTGTTGTTGATTTTATGATTATACATGATATTATATCATTCTCAGCTGACACCAGATGAGAAGTTTCTGCCACCAGAATTTAGCTGTGAGTTCTGCCACTGTCCAGGGATGAACAAAAGAGACTACGTAAAAGCCAGCCTCCTCTTGCCAATGTTCTCATCAAAGAAAATTACAACACTGCTCCATTTTTATAAGAGCACTTCCACTGAAGTGGTTCTTTTGTCAGTTCTTTGTGTTAGCAAAATAGACACTTTTTTATGATACTTGAAGTTATTTTCTAATTATTCTGTTATCAGAAGATGTTAAAAATACTCTGAAGGTGTAAGAGCAGCACACAATAATTACAATAGAAGCCAACAAATGCCAAATGACTGTAAACCCTCCATTTGTACACAACAACATGACACTAATGTCAGAGGCACGAGATGCAATTCCATTCCTAATCCTGCCTCGGAGTGAGGCTCTGCTCTGAAAAATTGCCAGCAATAACATTGGCAGGGTTCCACTTTTGTGTTTTTCAAAGGTTTGGTAGCACATACTCTCGCAGATTTTGTTCCTCTTTATTTTATTACTTTCAAGCAGGGATCTGAGAATCAAGCTGGGTTTTCCATCTTCAGCATCACTATTAGTAATAAGGGCTATGTCAGACAAATTATGATCACAATAATCTTGTGTGTAGTCCCTCTGTTATTAAGAGATTTGTTCAGATGCAATGAAGAAGTCCCCAGTTGGAAAGCTGCACGTGTGGATACCTTGGTGCATGAGGAGGATTAGCACTACAGGCTTCCTCAAGTTTAAATGAAGTTGAAAGCAGCAAATGCTTCAATCCTGTCATTTAGGAGGGCAAATATGAGTCTGAATACACTACAGCTCTGTTTGTGCAACTGTGCGCTGCAGCAGAGCATCCTAAGAAACAGATTACAGTCAGACAGTTATTACTTATATCTGAGGAAAGTTTCAGACATGCTAGGTACTGTCTGGGAAGATAAATGGATGCAGCTTAGGGGAATGCACACTCCACCGTGCAGGCAGTAGTGGTATATGCAGAAGGTGCAAAGGGAACTGCAGAGGGAAAGGAGCAGGAGGAGTTGCCCAGCACCAGTTCAGGTGAATGTTTGCAAGGGCATGGGCATGCTGAGTGACGCAGATGTCCATGCCAAGGTGCCAGCTACAGACATATGGAAACACAGCTTCCACTCCATGGAAACATGGCCACACGTTGAGTGGACAGTCTTGAAGGACTGCAGGAGAGGCCAGGACACTCCCATTGCTGGAGAGTGCCCGCCTAGTCCAGCTACCAAACCCGTCTGGAGGTGCAGGAGCACTCTCGGCATGGCAGGACATGCACAGCTGCCTGGAGAGATGGTCAAATCACATGGCAAATGCAAACGATGTGGCCAGACAGCACGGGCTCTGCATGGGGCTGCACGTGCGGGGTGGCACAAGGGCTGGGAAGCAGAAGAAGAGGTTTTGGGAGGCCAGGTGGAAGCAGGTTTGGGAGGTTTCCCTGTGCCCTCCTTAGGCACTGCCTTCAAGACCTTGCAGACCCTTGTCCTTAGCTCTGCCTGCTCCATATCACATATCTACACTAGCCCACCTCCCTCAGAGGCTGCTCCCTCTCCCACCAATCCTCTCCCTTCCCTGCAGTGACACAGTCAGCCTTTGGGACTATAGCAGCACCAGTGAGATGGAAGGGCTGAGATTGGGGTGATCCACAGGGAAGGGGAGAGCTGGGCCTGGGGCCACACCAGGGTGCAAGGCATGTGGCTTCTGCCGTTCCCACAAGCCTAGGTCTCTGCTGGGTGTCCAATGGCCAACTCCAGCTTTTCCAGCTCACACAAAGCAGGTGATGTCCAGTTTCCAAGCACCCTGCAAAGGGGAGGAAAGATTTTATTTATTGTTTCTTTGGCTTCTGTCTGAACCAGACTGAGACCAGTTTCTTTCACCAGTATGTGTTCTTTCCCCACCAGCTAGTAGAAAGTGCTTTGGATAGAATCATAGAATCACTAGGTTGGAAAAGACCTCTTAGATCATCGAGTCCAATTCCTGTCTGTCACTAAACCATATCCCTGAGCACCTCATCAACCCATCTTTTAAATACCTTCACGGATGGTGACTCAACCACCTCCCCGGGTAGCCTTTGCCAGTGCGTAACGACCCTTTCTGTGAAAATCTTTTTCCTGATATCCAGTCTGAACCTCCCCGGGTGCAGCTTGAGGCCATTCCCCCCTGTCCTGTCCCTTGTCACTTGGGATCAGAGGCCATCTCCCTCTTCTCTACAACCTCCTTTCAGGTAGTTGTAGAGAGCAATGAGGTCTCCCCTCAGCCTCCTCTTCTCAAGGCTAAACCACCCCAGCTCTCTCAGCCGCTCCTTGTAAGACTTGTTCTCCAGCCCCTTCACCAGCTTCCTTGCTCTTCTCTGGACCAATAGCTCTTCACATTCCTGACCTCTTTTTCTGTCCTTTTTCAAGATAAATGTGCTTAAAATGGCAAAATCACTAAGAAGGTGCAAGGAAAGCCCACAGGTACTTGCACCCTTTCCGCAACAGCTCTGCTGATGGAGGCTGCCAGGACCCCACCTCCCACCACACAAGCCTATGTCAGAGTTGGCAAAAGTTGGCCAAAACCATGGTGTTAGGCTCACCAAAACAGCATTTCCTAGTGCGACTTCTTTTCATAGGGAAATTTCAGTTGGCCCTGGTGGAAATAGCCCTTCAGAGCAAACACTTCCCTGCAGTGGAGTCTCTATTGCTGGGAATTAAGAGAAAGAAGGCTGAAGAAGTAACTTTCTCCTCGCTACCCAACGGCATTTCTTCACAGGTTAATACAAGACTTTTACTTAAGGCAAACACAACTTCTCTCCATATTTATCACTTCAAACACTGGCTCCCTTATAACACCACCCATACAGACCTATAACGCAGGCATGGGCAGGAGCTGCTGCCTCACTCAAGTGACAAGGGACATCCAGTGGCATTGCGGCTCCTAGCTCAGGCCACAAAGACAGCCGTCCCTGATGCCCCAGCAGATGCAGGCACCTCACCTGTCCCCACAGTGTTCTACCCCAGTGAAATCCCACAGATGGTACCTGGAACAACAGCTCTCTGCCTCCCTGAGCCTCGTATCTCACCTCTGTGTGCAGAAATACCAACCTTTGCTGCCTCCTACATCGGTCGGGTCTGCTCTGACCTTTTGGTCCTGCTCTATGGTTTTCTTATTTACATTATTTTCTTATTTAAATTATTATATAATTTATTATATATATAATGATGAATTTGCAATAAGAAGCAGGTTATGTCAGTGCCAAAGGCCTGTAATGGATAAGAAAACATGTAGCCATCTCCTTTTATTAGGGGAATATATGACTTAGGAAGAACATATATCTGCGTGAGAGCAAAGTAAATCAGAACATGGTTAAAAAACTGCAATTACATGTCCTAGGAAGGTTTTTATTTTGTTCAGTTTAAAAAAGAGGAGAGAGGAGACAGAAGAGAGGAGGAAAAGGGAAGAGGGAAAAGGGAAGAGGGAAAAGGGAAGAGGGAAGAGGGAAGAGGGAAGAGGGAAGAAAAAAGAAAAAGAAAAAAGAAAAAAGAAAGGAAAAAGAGAAAAGAAAGAAGAGAAAGAGAAGAGAAGAGAAGAGAAGAGAAGAGAAGAGAAGAGAAGAGAAGAGAAGAGAAGAAGAAAAGAGAAGAGAAGAGAAGAAGAGAAGAACAACAACAAAAAAAAAGGAAAATGAGAAAGGAAGAAGGAAGAAAAAAAAAAGAGAAAAAGAGAAAGAAAAAGACATCCAGCTCAATTACTTACATCAGCAATAATGAGTCAAGACTCTGCCGTTATAGAGAGACTGATAAATACTGAAGAAATAAATTTTACAGGATTTCAATTTCCTTCACATACAATGCCTTGTCACATGGCTTGTCTCACAGGTGTGTGTGCTCCTCGTGAACGAGTCAGAGTCAGGCTTCTGCCGTGTAGGGAAAGATGAAGCTCTGAAGATTTGGGGAAGAAAGGAAAGGTGGCTTGAGGCAAGGATGGGAGATGCAAAGGCATCTGATTCCAAATCAGACCTGTCAAGTAATTGTTTCATTGTGAAGGAAAATTAAACAGGTGGTAAAACACAAATCCCAGGGAGTGGTCTTTTAAGCCCTCACTGGTCAGAGCGTATTGAGGAGCACATGGGATTTCTGCAAGTTTTCAGCTGGAAGGTGGGCAGCAGGACTGAGTCCTGGTGGCAAGCTTGTGGGAAAGAACTAGTTCTAATCTCTCCTTCTTTCACAGCATGTGCCTTATTTTATTTTTCAATAACCTTAGCATGTTTATTACAGGAGCAGCTCTCCTAAGAGGAATGTCCCATTTTTGTACATCTCCCATAATTTCTGTGCTTTGTTTGGTGGCTCTCCAGCCACTTCTGGGTTCCCAGTCCTCAGGTTTCCAGACACATGCCTTTAGTGACTCTAATAAGTTCCTGCTGTTGACCAAATCTGTGATTTTCTCTTTATTTAAAATGAAAAGTTTTTAACTGTCATTTTATAGGTTCAGCCATAATTGGTACAAATAAAACGCTAAAATGGCAGTCCTGAAGGACTTGTAATGAGCAATGTAAATGGCAAAACTCTTATAAAAACCTCAAACCCTCTGTGAAATTAGGTTATAACACTAAGTAAAAACTTCTCTGTTCTTGGCAACTTAAAGTAAAACATAGCAATTAGGAGATTTAAGCAATAAACATGCAAAGAAGGAATCCAGCCGAATGACATATAATATCCAAACTGTAAACAAAAGTATGACCATAACATTTCTTATTATAGAACTTTATTCTTGTTACATTTATAATGTCATTAGGATAAATCTGTCTTCATAAATCAATGTGATGTTATTGTCAGCAAGTGGAAAACCAGAATAGGTCCTGCGTGGGAGGAGATGAGGGAGAGAGAAAGGCCAGGAAGATCAGCTGGTGCTTGGAAAGCTGAATTACTGAGGTGGTGTTTTACATTGTGGCTTAGTCAACCTAACAGCTTACTGTCACTGAAAAGTGGATGGCTATACTTCAGTCTCCCCTGGACGCTTTCTTGTGTCAGGTCTGGTACTCACTTCTCTTGATAGAAAACCAACTTAACTAGCAAAACTAATGACTCCATTCTCCTGCTCCCACAAAAGCTAGTTAAAACTGGGTTGTGAGTAAAGTCAACTGAGTCATATTTGCAGGTGTTTGCAGCACACATCTGCTATAATATAGTTACCATTTTGATCTGCTTCAAGCGCTTCTTTCTCCGCCTACAGCTATTACAATAATTACACTAATTTTCTGCAATATTCAAAAGCATTTGCTAAGAAACAAGAATCTGAAACTCCTTAAACTTTTTGAGCTCAGGGTAGTAGCAGTTTTCTGCTTAGTTAGGGAGACCTCTAGCCACATATGAATCACTTGTACTGGGGATATAACTTTTACCCCACATAAGTATTCATAGAATCATAGAATCATAGAATCATTGAATCACAGAATGGTTTGAGTTGGAAGGGACCTTAAAGATCATCTAATTCCAACCCCTCCTGTGATGGGCAGGGACACATCCCATGAGATCAGGCTGCTCGAGGCCCCATCCAACCTGACCTTGGACACCTACAGGGATGGGGCAGCCACAGCTTCCCTGGGCAACCTGTGCCAATGCCTCACCACCCTCATTGTGAAGAAATTCTTCCTTATGTCTAGTTTAAATCTGCCCCTCTCCAATTTATAGCAATTCCTCCTTGTCCTATCACTACAAGCCTCTATAAAAAGTCCCTCCCCAGCTTTCTTGTAGCCCCCTTCAGGTACTGGAAGTTCACTGTAAGATCTCCTCTGAGCCTTCTCCAAGTCCCAACTCTCAGCCTGTCCTCATAATGGAGATGAAATTATATACTTCTATGCAGGAGTCAAATTAGAAATCAGTATAACCTCTGTTGTCCTCGCTCTTCTTTCTTTTCCGGATTATTAGAAAACAGGACTGTGAATGTATCTGGGAGAGACGCGGCTGACATACAGGTAAGTAATTAAAAACTACAGTAGCAGCAGAGGCTTGGAGTATTGAGCCTCAGCTTGAGCATGTTGCAAACATGAGTCACCAAAACATATGCCAGGACCTAAAACCCCCCTCAAGTTTTATTTAGGAACAGGGCAATTTATTTAATTAAAAATTCCTTTCATGTTTATTTGCCTTCTGCTTTCTGAGTTGTTAGACCATACCTGAATTTCACCTTGAAATCATTCCCAGCAGCCTCAGGAATCAGAAAATCAGAAACTTGAGAAATTAACTGAGATGGTGCCCTAATTGCTCAAATTTCTCACTCTTGACATTTAGCAGAGCACCTGACTGCTGCAGGATCCGCAGGATCCATGATGTAAACAGTGTTGCATTTGGACACAATTTCTCCTCTGCTGAGCAAAGTACGGTGGCCCTCCTGTCCCCAGTGGTGCCCAGGGTCATCTCAGGCATATTTGTTCATATTTTCGAAGTGGTACCAAAATGTCTTTTTTTCTGCTAAGGTTAGTTTTCCCATTAGGGAAAAAAAACCCCACATGTGAAAGAGTAACAGAGGACTGGAAGTGGTGCTACATTTGCTGGGTGGCCAAAGTTCTCAGACCTCGACTTGGAGACCTCGCATGGCTGCAGTCCACCCGTGCCTCAGCCTGGGCTTGTCACGCATGTTTAAGAATAGCTGATTTATTTGTTTCCCTCTCGTCTTCTGTTCCAAAAAAAATTATGAAAAACATTTGTGGCTGTGAGGAAGTAGAAAACAGTCCTTTGGGAGGTACAAGAAACCCACAGAAACCCTGACTCATCAAACTCACTTTCAGTTTGTTTGGCTGCATATTTCCTCCCATCCCTCCCCTTCTTTTTACCTCTGAAAACTTCCCCGATCATCTCTCTCAGGTTTCTTGTTTTACTTACTCACTTTCTTTCCCCTTTCTCTGCAAGGCTCTCAATCTTTTTATCTTTTTTTTTTTTTAATATTTTTTGGCGGTTGTTTTCTTCCTCAGTTTCCTGCTCCCCATCAATGTCCCCTCTCTTGCCACCTCCTGGAAATACTGCACCCCTCTAAGATAAGACTGTGAGCCAAAAGGGAAGGAGACAGGGCAAAGACAAAGCCTTACAGAGCAAACAAAAAATGACAACACCTTCTCACGGGAAAGTCTTAAAGAAAAAGACCTGCCTTTTCCATTTGATATTTCTCTTGGGGAAAAAAAATCTATTAAAACATTTCACAGAAATTCCAATAAAAGTAAAATTTATATGTACACCTGTACATTCTCTTATTTTTCTTATCCTCTCCCCTTTCTTTCCTTTTTATTTCTGACCAAAAGCACTGTGTGGTGCTAAACCACCATCTCATTTTATCCAGAATTCATCATGGCCATAACAGATATAAGCACCTCAAGTTTGTAGTTGACAAATCACGGTCACAACTGAATGATAAAAGAAACTCCCAGGGAGCACAAGATACTTTTCATGGCCCTTCCACTGCTCAGAACAGAAACCTTCTCCTCCCTCCCAGCAGCCAGTCTGGGGAGACTGGGAGAGATCAGAAGAGACACAGAGCTTTAAAACAACGTTAAAAATTAGTTTTGAAATCAATGTGAGAAATGTTGGAAAGAAACTGGCACTGACTTACCTGCCCAGAATGCTATATTATTTTGGTATGGAAACAAGGACTACCAAACTGAGATATTACTGCTAAATACTCAATCTATCAGCAAAGCGGTGCTGAGTTTTAAGTATTAATGTCCTCAGAAATAATTGATAGGAGCAAACCCTTGCAACAAAGCCAGTATCCCTGGCAGACCAGGCTCAGCAGCCAGCAGCTGGCACTATTGCTCCACAGGAGAAGCGACGGGAACCACCAGCCAGGGAGGAGGCGGCAGATGGCAGCTAAATGTGCAAGACCACAGGCTGAGCATCATTTGCAAACACAATCACCACGATAGACGTCGCCCACACTAAATACACACACACCATGCAGACGTGTCACAAGAAAGGAAAAAGGTCTCCACCGTGCATACACCCTTGCTTAGACCCTGCAACTGCGAATCTGGTCAGGGAGAAATGTGGTAAATAGGGTGACTTGCTGCAAAAGAGTTGGGACATTCAAATTGTTTTGCAGTGTGCCAGACAGTAGCATATGACAAAATCCTTCACAAAAACAACAAGATACTTCAAAACTCACTCTAAGAGTATCTAGGAAAATGTATGGTTGGACTCGATGACCTCAGAGGTCTTTTCCAACCTGGTGATTCTATGATTTCAAATGAGAGTGACTCTCCTGTCCTTCAGAGCTTTGCTGTTTGCAGTGCAGCTTGCATGGGTGGTATTTGGTCTAGATGAGTGAGGCAAGGCCAGAAGAACGGATATCACAACAGAAAGGCAGCCTTGCAGAGCTTCCTGCTACAAAGAAAAAAGGTATTTGCTCTTTTCCCATCGCAGAGCCCTTCAGTATCTCACAAGCCTTGGAAATGTTTCAGCACAGGAAAATGTAACGTGAAATACCATGACTTCACAACTATCATCACTTTTCAGAAATTTATGAAGTTAAAACAACTTACACTAGTGCAGCAAGGGCAGGGAGAGTCTCACTGGGTAAAAAAAAGAAAATATTAGTCACAAATTTGCTCTTCATGGATTTTAGTATATGTCTTGGAAAATGTCAGCGAGGAAATATTAGGTAAGAACAAGTTAAATTTTCAAAAATCAAAAGACAAGTAATTGGAAATGTGGGAAGTGAGAAGGAAGGATTTATTTATTTGGGTTTTTTTAAAAAACATACTTCATTGTGAATCCACAGAAAAGGAAACTACTTCAGTACATAACATGGGGAATTTTATCTGTCTCCAAGCATAGGAGCATGAAAATTTGATTGAAGAAAGAGTACCAGACTGAGGTCTGCCTGTGCTCCCTACTCAGCATCAGAGATACTTTGTCACTGAGGGCTGTTCTGTAATCAATGTAATGACTGGCCTTGAGTACACTCAAGCCAGAAAGGCAGAGAAAAGTCTGGGCTAAATAAATTAGATGGTTAAGGGTGAGTGATTCTTAGTTAAGGTCTTTCTGCTGGTCACTGGTTTTGAGAAGGGTGAAAAGACTTTATTCTATGATAAGAAAAAGACAAAAAAAACAAACAGAATTTTTAAGCAATAATAAATCGATACTCAAATAAATTAATTCTGGGGTTCAGGAAAGAAAAACAGCCAAAAAGTTAGAGCAGAAGTTCCCCTGTGCATTACAAAAATAAAGGCAAGAACAAGAGAGAGCTTTGTCTGTATAATGTGCCACAGGAAAAACATGGCAACAGCACCAGCAAAATCTTTCCCTGCTGTGATTGCAGCAGCAGCAATTCCAGAATGCATCTGGAGTTCAAGTATACATTGCATTTGGTTTAATAGCATGAAAAATAAGTAATTAGTTCCTTTACATTGAGGAAATGATGCATTTCGTAGACTGGGAAGAAAGAGGAGGCAGTTTAGCAATACATTACCTTGTCTGCCTGGTGCAATGATCTTCAGCACTGAGGACCACCCACTTGGGAGCGGCACCCAAGTTTCTCTACTAGTTGCCAGTCCCAAGGCGCAGCCCCAAGGTTCATTTTGCCAAAGCTGTGTTTCTGTGAGCACACTCCTTCAGAGCAAGCCCACCACCAACTGTATGATATTCACAAAGGAAACGCTTTGTAAATCCTAAAAAGAAAACAGGATTATATTAGCCATCCTCTTTTAATCTCCCCGCAACATATATTCACTGTGTTGCCTCGCATTGCTACCTGTAGTTATATACATTTGCTTTAGTCACAGCACTATATAAGTGTATACTTATATAAGTATATATAAGTGGGTACTGAGGACCCAGTGTTGTCTCTTTTAGTTTTACCTTAGGCTAAGGCCCCAACTATTGTCCAAAGGGAGATCATATATGACCAGGAAAATCAATGCACAGTATTGAGAAATCAGCAACCATCTTCTACATATTTATGTCATACAGCAGAGTCTCACTGCACTGCCTAAGTCATGAATGCCTTACATATTCTGCGTATTAGCATACAAAATTCAAATGACGAAGTTGAAATTACTTTGATTATGGTCTGGGGTCTCTACATACAGAGACAGAGGTCATATAAAACTCTTTGAGCCAAATCAGGAAGACAGCATTAATCTCGTACCAGTTATACCTATTTGCATTTGGAAGCCCCGCTACCATCACAGGGATTGCTGCATGGAGAGTAAGAGCTGAACTTTGCCTGTAACCAGCAATTAAATTTGAGAGTTTCTTTCCCAAGGGAAACATGACACAAGACACCTTTAATCTCACTGCTGCCTCTGCCCATCACTTTTGAGGAAGCTGAAGCAATAGTGGAAAAAACAGATGCCTTTAGTTACATGGAAATCAGGATCTAAAATGCCACCACTAGACGTGACCTTAGCTCCATTCAACTGAGCAAAGAAGCCGATGGCTTCTTCCAGCCACCCTATGCAATATCAGCAGTCAGGGCAGAGCATCTGGTACGTATGAGTGCAAGCAGCAGGAACAAGGACTCTCCAGCCTCGTGGTTTCTAGACCATGTTAGCTGCATGCATGATTTGTGTTCTACAGTCGCACCCTGTGCTTGCCAAGCAGAGACATACCTTAAGTGTTAGCACTTGGCTGAGAAGAATGGGTACATTCAGGCCTCGTCACAGAGTGCCTTCACCTTCTCGCTGCCCAGGAAAAGCCACCAAGGTGGATCTGCACCAATCCTCATCCCTCCAGGTCTGAAAATTTTCTCCGATACTCTAATTAAGAAGTCAAAGTTCAGCTGTTGTAAAGCAAAGCAGCTGTCAAGGGAGTGATGCCAGTCTACGCTCTCTGTGAATGGCCTTTACTTTGCAGAAGAGAAAATCTTACATGCCTGTGACATGAGGTTAGACAAAATATGTTCAGGAGGCATGACCTGGCTTGTGGCCCAGCTGTCTGACCACAGTAACCACACTCTTTCCTTATAAACAGGACACTGTTCCTTCTGGTTATCTGTGATTTGCTAATTCAGCTTTATTCAGTTCACGAGAATTTTTTTTTTTTACTGAATTTTCCAAAATCAAAGCAATGGCTTTGGAACGCTGTTCAAAAGCACTTCTTTTCCTCCAGCTTTGGTGAAATAGAAAAATTGGCTGTTACATGGCTGCTTGAGGTGGATTGCTTAGGTATTTGAAAAGGTGTTAGCCTGGGTCAAAAGGAGACTTGCCTGTTTGAGAGCTGTGTTTGTCTTCTGAGACTGACCCTCACTTACATCTTACATCATAGCTCACAAGAATGACATCATCACCATCATTTCAGGCATTTCAAGCTGGAATAGAACAAGCAGTTGAGAGTCGAGGTAAAATCTTATCTAGTGGGGTGTCAGGACAATAGTGCAAATGATCCCAGAGAGATCCTGGAGAGAACTTTCTGATTTCCAGTTAAAGCAAACACAATTAACCTCCTCTCTGTTAATTTGTCCCCCTCATTAACAGAAGTGCAATATTCTCTCTAGCAGCTGGGAATATTGTGACTAACTCATTGTGCTAGTTACCTGGGCACAATTATAAATATTGTATTAATAATCACCATAAGATCACTTGCTGTCTTGCTGTGCTCAGGTATTTCACTGTTGTCTCTGCTCTGCATCCTAACCTGAACAAGGTTGTAGAATTACTGCTGTTTCTGCTCCTGCCAGGTGACAGATAGCATGCATGTATTAAGAAAACACAAGCTCCTTGTAATAAATCTTCTTATATTCCTCTCACAGTATCCAAGCATTTCCACTCATGAAATACCAGCAGCTAGGACACCCTTAGGTGCTTTAAAACTATGCTGGTATGGTGACAGCAGAGTTTTCTGCTCAGCCAGAAAGGCTTATAAGTCACCTTCCAAGGTGTGAGCTGACTGTCTTGTCTTCTATGTTCTCTCAGAAATAAAAATACTCTGTGTTAAAGCAGGTAGAACATACATAAAGCAAATGCCACGGGGGGGTGGTAGGTTAGTGTAGGAAGCAATTTTCTTTAAATGACAGATTCAGGTGATGCATGGCAACTTCTTTTCCAGCAGTAGGGATGATGGAGTGGTGGAATACCTGGGGATGGTGAAGGACCTCGAACCTTGGACATCCTTGAGGACAGGTTATGAATGCAGCCTCAAGAGATATTTGCCTGCAGTTGATTCTCCCTCTGAACCGGCGCCCCAGCCCCACCACCTGTGGTACCACAGTTTCACAGTGGGAGCAGTCTTGGCCTTCTCATTTAAAATGATACATTCCTTATGGGGACTGTAACAACAGAAGTTGCAGGAGATGCAGTAATTCTTTCTCTTTCAGACCTCACCTAGGGTTATTTTACAAGGACAACTTTCTGATCAAAAAGCGGACAGAGCTAACCCATTTCTCTGCCAACTCCACCCTCCATAAGTAGATACCAATCTTTCTTTGGACTTTGTTCCTGAACTAGAAAGGTAACTAGAAGTCATCAGATAAGAAACTGGACACATCAAAACAGTCAAACAAAACCTGTAGGACTTTGATAGTAAGCACACATAGAGTGAAGACACTTTCACATGGATTTCTTACTTCAGCTCGCAGGAAAACCTATAGCAGGAATAATTTTGTTCAGGAGAATGAACACTGAGATCTTTACAGCAATCTCTAGCCACTCTTTGGGTCTTTATTGTCCCCCACACAGACCACAAGCTCACAGAGGTGTCATATTCTAGGCACTGTACCAAGATGGGACAAGTACAGGACTGCCCTGGATAGTAATGTAATACAAACAGAGATAAGGGAAGAAGAACACCAGTGAACAAATGCAAATGTGTTCTGATGGCCAGAAAAATCCCAGCTTGCTTCCTAGAAAAGCTGTGGTAGCACCTGAACCAAAAAAGGTTTCCCGCAGCAGAGAAAAATGTAGTGTTAGCCAAAATACGCTGCTAAATAAATCAAATAAGAACTTCATCAACATGAGAAAGCAAAAGACATGCAAAGTACAATCAAAAGAGTCAGTTTAAAAGCAATATATGCTCCCATCACTGTAAAAGGTCATTTAAACAAACTAAACCTAAAACAGTCCGGCTGTTTTAGCTTACTAATTTATACAGCAGTGTTGTGCCAGCACAGCAAGGCTTGCTCAGAGCATGGGAACCAACCCAGCTACATCCTCACCAAAATATCTCTCCTGGCAAAAGTCGGACGGGAGATATAGTGGTGCTGGTGGAAATGAGCTCTGCTGCCTTAGCCTGTGACACATGGAAGTGGCATAGCTTTGCTGGCTAAACGAGTCCCTCACACAGTGGTAGTGGCAGCAGGGCTGCTGCCCAGCATGAAAAACGTGCACTCACTGCCACTTACACTGGTTTCCTTCAACAGACTTAAGCTCACCCCTAAATCAGTCTGTAACCATGTCCTCCTCTATATGTACTCCTAAACTGAATACAGTCAGTAACGGAACTGTCATCCCTCTCCTCTCTATCACATCCATGCACACAGTGGTACTAAAAATACATGCAATTCAGTGTTTATTCAGTGAAATTTCTTGGGTTTCGCTTTCCAGCAGATGCTCTTCGCAGCTGCTATTTCTTCTTCAGCTTTATATATGTCCTTTCACTATGGTCAGTTCAGTAAGGGTAGATTTTTCACTTTTCCTCCAGCCCAGCAGATGAACTGAATTTTCATGCTGCAAAATGCAGCTACGTTTGTAACTGCAGCGCTGACACACAGGGGAAATGGATGTTCACCTGGGAAATCATTCAGCTCTGTGTCAGAGTGTAACTGTGCTTGGACCTATGAAAGGAATTATTTTTTTCTTTGAACAGTTCTCTCTCCTACCACTTTGATGCCAGGCTGCTATCACTACTTAAGTATGCAAACCTTAGCAAGCAAGAAACAGGTGTTAAAAAACCTCCCTGGGAATAAAAGCGCTGTTTATATAAACTCTCACGTCCTTCTCCCACTTTCCAATCAAAGGCTGCTCTAGCAGCTGGTAGGATGAGGCTCTTCTGGTGAGGTGGGAACAGAAACATGACAGCTTATCATTACACACCATCTTCAGTGTTTTGCTGAGTTAGGGACAGGACACCAAGCACATTCCCAGGCATTCTGCCAAACTGGGGCCCAAAGGGTAAGCAAAAAGTCATGTGCAGGATGCAAAAGTGTCTTTAGGGGAAAAAAAAAAAGGCACCAGATGGTCAATGAATGATCCAGAACAGGAGAATGTGGATGAACATTTCAAGTTATGCTTTAACACCTTACTAAACATATAAGAACATGTGTTTTGGGAGAAGGCTGTGTTCTGGGAGAGCCACATGAGGCTGAGATTTTGCAAATAATCCATTTCCTCTGGAGTCATTGGCGAAGCCCCCACCTCAGCACCCAAGCATCCAACTCCTTCCAGTAGTACAGACATAAGCACCCTGATTTTTTTTTTTCCTGATTAAGCTCACTTCCAACACCATTAAGGAGTAAATTACACAATCAGGGTTTGTTCATTTGCTTTTTAACTGCAGCTTCATATAATGCAGTGTGCAAACTCCAGCGAAAGGCATTTGTACACCAGTGCGGATCGATACTGTAGTTTAACAGAGAGCAGCTTTGTAAAGGGAGAACAAGGCAGTGTGCTTTAGGGCTTTGACTTCCTATGGCCAGCTCCGGATCTCTGCTCCACGTTAATGAACGACTGCTGTTCATTCATCCATCAGGGTGGTCTGGTGGGACAGGCCACCGTGGAACAATTCAGAGGGGATGCACGGCATGCAAAGTCCCTCCACTCATCTGAGTACCTCACATGAACAATGCTGGCAAAATCATCTATGCGTATCACAAAACTTGGGAAGTCATACAGTATTGTTTAGGTTTCATGTTGTGTGATTCAAAGACACAGTGGGCAAGAAAACGGCTCTGCTTCTCAGAGGAAAAAGCTCCCTTATAGCCAAGAGGCAGCTGCTACAAAAGCGGTGTCTCTTTGGCAAGGGATTAGCAGAAGAGCTTTTGGGCTACCATCAGGCCTTCTCATCATGTGGGACACACAAGAAGCCACCCTCCCATATAAGCTAATTTTCCAGTAATTTTCATTCAGTCTTAACAGTCTCAGCTACTTAAGAAAAATACATTTCTAAAATGTGAACGCTGAAATGAAATTTCAAATGTCAGAAATTTCCATGCTCACGCCCTTGCTTTTTTCCTTCAGAGAAGCATGTATTTGTTCTTTAAGAGACCATAGGCCAAAATCTTGCTATAGGGGACCACACACTGATATAACAGGAAAGAGCCTGGGTACAGTGAGACACAGCAGAGGTGGCCTGGGAATCACCAGGTCCAGAAGATCTGATTCAAGGGAAATCTGTTTCTCTTCTTCTTTCTGGAAAGGAACCATGGTTTGTCAAGCTTTCTCCAGGCATGATTTTCTACAAATTTAAACACTGTACAGCACACTTTTTTGAGGAGGTGTGAAAATGGTGTATTAATTTCAGTTTGCTCTTAATGGATGTATCGAAGCTAAAATAACTCAATTATTTAAAAAAAAAAAAATCAATCCACCTTCATGCTGAAATAAGAGTCCAGGCACTTGCACTAGTTTACTGGAAACCTGCTCAAACACACAGCTTTAATTAAAAGGGTGTTGGCTCCTTTTTTACACAAGCCTGCAGAGACAGCCTTGGCTAGGAAAGGTAATGGGGACAGGGGACTGAAGGCCAGCTCAAGGAAAACCTGGCTGTGTGAGAGCAGAGAATTTTTCCTGCTTTCCTTTTCTTCTCTGCTAGCTGTCCACCCTGTCTGGGAACCTCACTGCCTCCTTAAGCACATGTGAAGAGTGAGCCAGTCTTCTAGCTGGTCCTCTGAGCACTGCGGCTTCACTGCCCTCACAACAACCTCAATCAACCTCCTCTAATCTTTCTTCTCTCTCCCTTGAAGGAACAAATAAAACCTTGAAGCAGAAACTAAGCAGAAACTCCAAACAGAAACATTGCCACAAACCCGATTATTTATAGGCTCAGAAGAAAGAAATGCAAATACATACCCAGGGATTGCTCTATCCCTTTAGTTTCTATTTTCTTACCTTTTTGTTTTGGCATGAGAAATAACCAGCATGTTATTGTAAGGTCAGGGTATCTCTAGTTACAGCAGCATCTAAGAAGCGTTGTTCTAGTAAAATGATATCATGTACAAGCCACGCTATATAAAAAGCAAAGGAGGCACAGAGCACGGGATATGAAGCACTGCGGACACAGAGACAGTCACTCGATCCTTAAATTATGTTAGCTGGTTACAGGTCCTGCCCAAAAAGTAGGATGTTAGCCTATGCTTGACTCTGCACCGCCATGGCAAAACAATTAGCGATAGCTGAAAGAAGTAACAGCCTGGATCCATATGCAAAACTGCTCCTTCCTACTGTGTTGCAGAGGGCTTGTGCATCTGATAGACCTCTAGTTTGGGCAGATCACGTGAATAGCAGCACGCCACCCTGCTGACATCAGCCACAGGGTAAGGGAAGTGCAAGTGGGATATCATTACCCAAAAGTTTGGGAGATGACCATTTCCTGCCAGCAAGCCTGCTAGTGCAACACAAAATGCAGCTGCTTTGCTTTTTGCAGATGTCAATACATTTCCCATCCTAGGAGTGGTCCTTTCCCTTCTGTTTGCTTTGAATCCTCAAGCTATTGAGTTTCACCTGGTTTCAAAGAAATAGCCGAAAATCAGCATAGATTCATTAAATGTAGTCGAGACTCTCCAGAAAGTTCATAAAACTTTCACTAAGCTGGCCAGAGCTCCAGCTTTCTACCAAAGTGGCTGAAAATAACTTGTCTGCTTTCCCATTTAATTAGGAGACTCTTGCACAACTCTAGCACTGATATTGCAGCAAAGACCTTTTGAAGCTGCTGCTTGGCATGTGTTTTCTGTTTATTTTCTAATAAAAAAGAATCATATGCACTAAGTTTTCTAAAAAGCAACTGTACCAGCACTCAGTCACAGGGAAAAACTGTAAAAGACCCTGATGCTTTCCATTAACATTAAATCCAGACAGCTTTGTTTACAAATGGGACTGATCTCTTATTTAATTAACTTTTTAAAGAAACAAAACCTGGGGAAGTTTATTAGTCCACTGTGGCAAATACATCCGCTGAGCAGCAAACAGACCTCCAATCACTTTTACTTACATCCAGACATTTTAGAAGTGGTTGAGTAGATGTTTTACAGTTTTCAGTTAGTGGAGGGCTGATCAGAGTTTATACACTTGGATCCTATTTCTATTAAAATTAGCAATTAAATCCCCACCAATATCACTAGGAGGAAGAGCAAAAAGGTGTGCTCAAAACCACATGTTCCTATCAAAAATTTCAGCTTTTTTGACACAAATGTAGCTAGCTTTGAGTCTCCCTGATCCCACTAATCATGTTTCCATAGCATCACCACAGAAGCAAATTGCAAGGGTCCGCCAAAACCCCCCCAGAAACCCCACGAGTTTTTCAAGTTTCTAATTATATTTGCACAAAAGACCATAAGATGTTGTATAGAGGTACAATCAAATGACAGCGGTCGTCATCAAATTCTATATGCATTCCCAGAAGCAATGGGAAGCACTTCATGGCATTTTTTTCCCAAGAGAAACATTTGTGTTGCAGCAAGTTCCCAGCCCTATGGAAGGTCTGGCTGGTGAGAAGCAGGATGAACCCCAGCAGCCACAGGAATTACAGCAACAGGGGGGAACATGAAGGAGAAAAGTTGATTCCTCATTGTGACGGATTTCAGAATGCTCTAACTTCTGTCTCCTACATTGCACACAGGTGCTCTCCTCTCATGATTAAGTTAATTGCCATTTGTTTTCTCATTTTTATGCTCGCTTTGTAAATCCTTGAATATTGGTCAAGAGGGGAGCAGCCCCAGCCAGCAAGCTTACAGAGGCAGGGCCTTTAGCTCTACATCCAGGTCCACCCAAGCTGTGACTTGAAGCCAGTTGCCCCTTCACATCCCTCCCCACCAGACAGGTCTTTATTGTCTCCTGAAATACCCCCTCCTCAGCTTTCTTTCCACCATCATTTGTAAAACTCTTCTTTTGCTTTGATGAAGAATGAAAACCAGACGTACCAATCCTGACTTTTTAATGAGAAAACCCCCCACTGCCATTTCCTGCCAAGCCCAGCTGTTGCCTTATTAACATACATGTATTTCAGGGGTACAGGCTGCCTCAACAGTAGTGGAAATTGCTCCTTGCGGAGCAAGGACACAACACTTGACACAACAAGGATCTAGATAAGGAGAAAACTGGGACTACTGTTATTTGTACAAATGTGTTTCTGTAATACCTGTGATGATTTCTGCAGAACAGAGGGTATGTCCAAAAATGAAATTGTCCCGAAAAGAACAACAAATGAAGAAAATCAACAAAAGAGAAGGAAACAAAATGAAGACACTTATAGAAGAAATAGACCTTTAAAAATACAATGATGGTGCAAGCTATAGCGAATTTAAATACCAGCCTGCAATAAACTCTGTGTAACAGGATCCCTGAACACAGCCCAGCTCTCAGGGAGGTTTCAGCTCCACTTTCCAGGCCTATCTCTTCGACCTTGTCTCTGTCACATGAACGAACTGAAAAGAACATATGTTTTTAAGTTTGTTTCTAAAATAACTAGACTGAAGCAGAAATACTGCACTGCCCACACTAGTCTCCCCCTGCCTTCCTCAGGGGAAGCAGCAGAGAAAAACCATGCGTGTTAGTCACATCAGATGAAGTGCTACAGCTATGAGGATTTATACATAACAGAACTGAAAAAAATGTATTGCTGGGTCCCAGCTGTGGGTGAACAATGAGCTGAGAGTCCAGGCCATGTGGGCTCCCAAGGCACACATCAGCCCTGCAAGTGTGCTGGAGATCACCGGGCACGTTGCAGGGATGCAACACCTTCTGCAACATGCAGCTAAGGAGCTAAGGATGGGCACCGAGAGTGTCCTTTAAATGCACCGAGCAGCAGAGGCAAGATACTGCTGCTCTGGCCTTTCACAAACAGAGGAAGACTTCATCCAAGGGACTCTACATACTGAGGAGATGTTTTTGCCTTTCAGAGGATGCTACAGCAGCCCAAGAGGTGACCTGACAGGCTCCTTTTCAAAAAGCCAGGATCCTGGAGTTTTAATCACAGTAATAATAATAATAATTTAATCACAGTAATAATAATCAAAAGGAATTTAGAAGTAAAGAGATATGTCTAGATCTGGCAAGGAACAAACATAAGCAGGAAATAAAGAGTGGATGGAATCGGCTGCTTCCCAGCAAGAGAGGAAACAGTTAAAAGAGCATGCGTACTTTTCATTTTTATTGATCCCAACAGAAGTAATTTCTGTTCCAAAATCAAAACGTAAAGAAAATTGTCACAGTTATCTAGTCTAAAAAGCTGTTCCTTACCTTCTTATTCCACTCTCAGTAGACATTGTAACCTCAGGGGTGCTAATTTTATTTCCAAGTTTATATTCCAAATGATAGGTTTGTACCTTATGAAGATAAGGAGATCACAGGACTCTAGTAGCTCCAGCCTTATATTCCCACTCTGTCTCTCGGCCCTTGCTGTATGAAACTCAAGACAAATCCTATGCTCCAGCATCAATGATTTCCTGTCATTCCTCTATATATTTATCATATTGCTGCAAGTACGTTATCATCTATGAAAGCCAGCTGCGACTACATTTACATCCACTTGTCCCCTTTCTACCCTAAACACTGAGCCCTGCAGAGCCTTTTCCTTTCACAGGGCCTTTCCTTGGAAATTCAGGCTGAACGCTTTTCATGGAAAAAAAGGACATTTTACACCCATGTCTACAATAAGGAAAACAATATACCTGAAATGGCAGTTTGGCTTTTCATTAAAGCCTGTTTTCATGAAATTCAGACATACGGACTATTTAGTAATTATCATTATGCTCACAGAAGGATTTTTTCATTTCTTAGTTTGCAGACTTGATAGTTTTCAGGAAGGACTGTCTGAAAGAAACATCATCAAATTGGTAGAACTCAAACCCTCCTATCTAAAATGTCACTCACTGAGGCTATGAGTAAGATTTAAAACCCTTCTGTAAATAAAGGAAGCTCGGAAAAATTACTTTCCATTTCAGAGCATTTTATTTGTTGTCTGCCCACAACAGTACTGTGCATAACTAGTTGAATTGCTGGCACAGTATAGGGTCAGCATGAGCAGAGTGTACATAGCTGGGGTTTTTTTAATTAATTAAAATTTTCAGAACTTAGCATTCCAAAGGTGCTTTGCCAACAATGAAAAAAATTTACTTTGCAAAATTTTAAGAATCTCAAATTGGCAATGTCTCTTTAACAGTTTTAAAAAATTTAATAAAAGTTTTATGGTACAATCTTACCCTCGGGCCACCATTACTCCCTTATGTCTATGAGAGATACCAAGTAACCTACGGAAGCTGGAAGAGACTATTCTGTCCTTCGTTTCCCATCTATTCATATTTACTAAAATAATTACAGAAGATTTAATAAATTATCTCAGAAAAAGAAGTTGTTGTGAGTTCCCTTTTCTTGTTATGACAGACAGCTCCTTGACTTATTCTGGGTTCTAGCCCTAGCTCTGCCCCGACTGTTTTTCCAGTCTTATGCACACAAAGGATTGTTCGTCTTTCTCCGTTCACTAATCTCAAATTGGATCACTACCATTTGATTTGCAAAGATGCTACACAGGGCCTCAGAGAGAGGAGATCTAACATCATGCTGCCTCGCTGCACACCATGGCACAAGGCACAGAATAGTGGTAGGGTAGAAGGACAGTCCTTTCACGAAAACAGCTGTTCGGGCATAAGCTTGAATAAACCTTACTATGGAGTTCAAATGGGCAAGGTGATACAGGAGACAAGTGATAGGCTGGTAGAGCTTGGCAGAATATGACAAGCACATTACACAATACAGCAGAAGATTTCCCAATCTGCCAATGTACAGGTGAACATCAAAAATTCAGTGTCAACATGGGAAAAGAAGAGCAGGTGATGAAAAAATATTTTTTTTTTACCTCCGCTGCAAAGAAGATAAAAAGAATGGCCATTGCAAACTGAGGGGATACAGAGGAAAAAACCAACCTTGTGGTCAGTGTGCAGCAATAAATGCAGAATGGAGAGTTGGATGCAGCTGTGAATTCTGCCAGACCTCATAAAACCTCTGTTTACAATGCCTAGATACTCAAGTGGGACTTGACTACCTTTGGCAGCACCGCCCTTCCTGCAAACCTGCCGAGATGCTTCCCTTCTGCAAGCCAGCTCCAGGAAGAGGACTAACCCACATAAAACTGAGCTTATCTGGTCTTTTAAAGCACTCTGTCACACTTTAAAAAGTAGACGCATAGACTAAGGTGCATCAGTAAGATGCTTCAAAGCCTACTCTTCCAAATGCCCTGTTCCTGCATACACAGAGTAGTGCCCACTAGCACACAGCACCAGCAAAACCACACCACCTTCTCTTTTTAAAGCATCCACAGGAAATACCCACAAGGAAAGAAACCAGCAGGCTGTTAAGACTTTACATGCAGGGCTCTCTTTCCAAGCTAATAGTTTCCTCCTCCTGACGTTAGCTCTGGCCCAAGTAAGATGTACTTCAATGGAAGAGCCCCTTCTTGTAGGGACTTGAAGCTGGAAGCACTGCGATCAATGAGGACTGGCCACTTTGGGACCTTCAACTCGAAGCCTATGTTGCTTTCACACTTTCGAGCGGTACAAGACGGGAAAGAAACTGCAAGTGCTTGTTCCCTGCTGTGATATCTCAAGACCATTTGCCAGGTGGAGTGCTTGTGGAAAAGTGTGTTTTGTACACTGCGCAAACTGCAAGGTGATGACAGTGACTGTCTGTTGGAATTAGATTGTATTAAAAAAAGACAAGAGAAATCTCACATTTTTGGAACATGCTGAGATCTGATGACCCGTCTTACTCTGTCCCAAGAGACTGATTTGAAGTGACTCACACAGGGGTATGGCCTTCCCAGTGAATCACTCCAGCTGAATTAGGAGGAAAAAAACCCAAACCTCAGAGTCCCAGAACACCCTAGTCACACGACACAGGCAGTCTTCCCAAGGTGGCCATCCCTCTTCCGCGTGAGGAAGAGAGCTGACACAGATAGAGCCAACACTGCTCCTCCAGCTCTGTTGTCTCTTTAAGCAAAAGGGGCTGTGAGTGCATGGCCACCACTCCTCAGGCTGCCTCTTCTGCCACCACTTACTCAGAGCTGGGTGCAATGCATGGGGTATTTTCCACTGGCATCAGGTGGATGGCATACTGGAAATCATGAAGACAGGGCTTAGATTTGCAGGATGTCAAAGGAAAGGACTTTCTATCGGACAAGATCAAATAGCAGGCCAGACTAAATGAGGTGAGATATAAGGACACTTACTCAGGGCCAAAGGTTAATGCCGCCCCACATGACAAGGGTCGGTATCCGGGGAATCCAGGGGCCACCGTGCAGCTACCGACCTTTGCCCAGGGATTTGAGAGGCAGTGCTTACCAGCTCTAGGGTTGTGCAGGTGCCACAGCAGAGACAGTCTGGAGCAGAAACAGGGATACTGTTGCTAGAAGAAAGTGATAACATCAGTAAACATATCAGGAGAAAAAATAATCTGGCTTCTGGCTTGATTCGTTGCAATCCCTGCTAACACCAAACTTGAGCATGAGGACAGTGCCCGAAAGACAGCAGGCTCGTGAAACCGCGCCTATGTAAATGACACTGGTAAAGGACTAGAGGATTATTTTTCCAAAGGATTAGGAGGATTATCTTTCCAAAGGATTAGGAGGATTATCTTTTCAAACGCAGCATCTCTTTCCCTCTCCTGCCAGCTCCTGGTCCTCCAAAGGAGCTCCTGGTCCTCCACAGGGCTTTTCAGTCAGGGCGCATCACTGACTGGATGCGAACAGAGCAACTCAGCACTTGAAGTGAACCCAAAAGGGAAAACAAATACATTTTAGGGGCCATATTCCTAGTACTCGCTGCCCTCCTGCTGTGCCCTAGGAAACACAGTGGCAGTGTTTAAACAGCTCGGCTAATTCTGCCTTTTGTGTTGTGAGATTTTGCCTCTTTTCCTCTCCCTTGTCTGTGGAGATAGGAAGCTCTCCCATGTGGCTTCTGCCTCTGGTACAGCATCCAATACAGATGCAGTTGGCTACTACTATCCAAACAAGACAGGGGTTAAACTGCTGAGCAGGCACTCACTATTTGTAGACAACCTGCCCTGGCAGAGGGATTGAGGTGGTGTCACAGCCCCGGGCTCTGTGCCTGCTCCCAGGCAGCAGGAGGACAGGGATGGACTGGGACAACCATTGCAGGGCTGACCCACAGGGAAGTGCCTGTGCCTCACTGTGCTGCGACTGCAGCTCCGCAGCTGCTGGAAGTGGCGGGAGGATAATCTGGAGCAGCTGCCGGCATTCCTCCGGTACCCTAGGAGCAATCAAAGCCCTGCAGTGGCCTGACTTTTCCAGTGTTACTAGGAGCAATGGAACAGCGTCAAGGATACCTAGGAATTTCCCTTTTATCACAGCTGTAGCCACAGTGCCTTTATAAGAAGCAGAAGGGATAAACGACTCAGCCGTCAAGTATTTTCCTAATTCTCTCCACAGGCACAAGTGGCAGGCAGATTTTCTCCCTGTCCTCATGCTCTCTTTAAGGATCCAGAAGTAGCATCGTACCAGTGCTGTTAAAGTGGAGCCAGAGGAGGTCTGTGAAGGTTAGGTACTACTTTGTGGATCTTGCAGTGAAGAGTTTCATTAAAGGTGATGTATATTATACTCACATTACTGTTAGTAAAGTAAGCTGAAATTCAGATACGATTTGAAAGCAAACTCTGGGCCTTCAAATAAGTATGTACCAAGAACAAGTCCTTAGCAGAGATAAAAAATATTTAAATAAACAAGAGCATGTCAATTAAGTGTTTCGTTGTTTGCCAAGTAGTTTACATGCACCAGTGGGAGCTATAGAAAGAAGTGTTTGCATGCTAACTGCTAAAAGGCGGTTATTATATCGCATTTCCCAACAAAGCCTAGGCTGTTATCACAGCTGTGATCAGCCTCCTTGTGCAACAAACACGATCAAAGGGAAAAGATCACAAACACTTCCATACGAGAAACCCCTTGACCACTAAGGGAGGGAATCGTGCAGGCGGTATAAGGTACCACTCATCTCACTGGGTGTCCTTGAGAACTATAGTATGACATGCATGATAACTGGAATCTGCAAATAAAGAGTAAGAAGATGCTGCAACATTCTTTTCCCGAGAAAATGTGTTTTCCGGTTCGGTTTCCACACTGAAAAAAGTAGCAAGAAGAAAAAACACTCACTTCATTATAGTCCTGGAACAAAACATCACATGGATCTTATTTCTTAGGGTTAAAAAGTGAAACTAGAAGTTTCTCTTGCTATGTGTTAGTTTATCATATATAATAGTAAAAACAGAAAAGAAATATTAGTCATGACGTATGCCACCAAAATCTCTAATAATATCTATTATAAATAGACATTCCACATGCACAATGGACACATGCTAGTTTATGTGAGTTATTAAAGGACTAGGCTGAAAATATGCAGACTTTAAGACCATGTTTTAAGAAATTTTAACTAAAACCACATGCAGGGTATGCATGCTAGCAGATAATTACACAGAGACTAGAGCAGGGCTCATACAGAAAACAGAAACAGTGTGGCAACATGCACTTTTTATCTAATAGAGAAATAAGTGTATTATAAAAGTACTTCCTGTTTTACCTTCTTAAAAAAATGTTAATTTTTAAGCACTACAGGTTACCCACTTCTAGAATCTTGCTAATCTATTCCACAATGTGTAAATACACACAGATTTACAAGACCCAGGAGAACACTATTGTTAAAATCTTCCGTTGTCCAAAACAAGAGCTTACTTTAAAAGAAGGGGGGCAACCCAAAAATCTCAGAGAAAACATGAAACCTGGCAGATGACGAGGCCAGTTCTTCCCTCTTGATGACTCCTTCTCATTCCCATCTTTTATCCTCCAAGAACTGTGGAGGCTATATTTAAAAGCCTCACACATTTTCTCCTGTTCCCCAGATACACAGCAATTTGAGATAAAATGAGTAAAAGGGTGACCTCTTTACTTTAAAAGATTGCTGACAACTTTTGTTCAGGTAAGGAGGCTGTTAAGTACTTTCTTTACCTGAGATCTCTGCAATATTTTTAAAAGTAAGAAACCTCATATGCTTGATCCACTTTTCTTGTAAATACTTATATATAATTTTTCTTCATATTTTTTAATCTATTTTGTGTGTGTTTATATGAGGCAGGGGTGACCCACATTTGAGTATGAGATGCCACTTTCCAAAACCCTGTGCTTTACTTGTCTGAGATGCCTAATGTAGCCATAAAATCCTGATCCAACGATCCATCGATCCAGGAATTATGAACCTACCTTAGCTGCTTTCAAAGGTGTTTGTGGGCATTACAGGCTTTGCTACAGACATCAAACTTGTGTTTATAGGATGGTAATTCTCATTACTTGCTAGTAAGGCCAGGCTGAAACCTCATTGTTTTTGTTTCCTAGAGAAAGAACTGAGATCACATCTGCGTTTTATAAAAGCTCCCGAATAGCTGCTGATCAACAACAACCAGCAGCCAAAGTTGCCTCTAGAAACTTGCATTGTTTTGCAGTTGGAGTTTGCTAGATACTGTGTCCTTGTAAAATGTCTGGTTAAGTCATTTAAACTCTGAAATCGAGAACTGTACTCCCCTGAACAGCTAGTAGAAACTGTTACTACCAAGAATTATATGCAACAGGCTCTGGGCTGCATTATTTTGCATCCTTTGTTCTTTAAAGGACACTCAACCATCAGCTCAAAACCCCCCTGGTATTACTAGTATCTGTGAAATAAGGCTGTTTTAAGTTAATAGCTCAGTTGTAAATGGAAAAAAAAATGCATTTTCCGATCTGTTTTCTGGGGTTTAATATAAAATCCACAAAGGCATTAAAACAGTAGGGTAGGGAGCTCAAGGTGCTATGGGAATTAAAAAGTCACACGTGTAAAAGGTGTTCATGCTATTTGCTGTCAGTTAAGGCACAGGGGTGGGGGGACTTGTAAAACCCTCTTCGTCTCTCCAGTTTCCCTGACAAGCACGTTGGCTGAATTTTATAAGGACCGGTCTAGCAGTGAATGTAGAAGAGAGGTGAATTTTACCTGATATCCCAGAGCTGTCTGTCACCCTGCTGAGTGCTGGGGACTTATGCCTGTAGCAGGGCAGGAGTGCCTGGAGCTGCCAGGCTTGTCTTGCCAGGTGAGGGACCGCTCTGCCCATCTATTCCTACAAGCAGGAGTTATTCTCCTGCCCAAGCTCCCTTTTCTGTCCATCTTGGCAAGTCTGTCAGCCCTTATTTCTCAGTTGTCACTAAGGGATATCAAGTATCAGGCTAGTGTACTCCAGCCTCGAGAGACACTCCTTAAAGTTGCTCGCTTGCCCAGCACAGGCACCGCAGATACAGCTGTGCTTTGGTTAGCTTGGGGTCACGCACAGCTCGGGGCACACGTTGCACTGATGCCAGAGCACATGAGCAAGCTGGATGTGCTCTTAGCCTGAAGTGAAAGAGCAAGCTGTGCCATAACGCTCCCTCGCCTCTCCTCCCCCCCAAAAACTGCTGGATTGGAAGGAATTCTGGAAAAGTGGTTTCTGGGGTGGACTTGGAGCATGGGAGCTCAGGGGTAGGAATCAACTACTGGGCAGTAGGGCCTGTTCATGAGATACAAGTACAGGGCTGGAAATGGGGAGATCTCTGAATGCCCTCTGCTACATCAGACTCTTCTCTACTCACCCCATTTCAGTCTGTCTCCAAGAGTTTCCTCCTCTATTGGAAATATTGCAGAACACAGGCTACAGTTCGGCGTTGCAGCAATCTGTTCCACACACCTGCATGTATTTGTCCTCCTACAAACACACAGTGTGTGCTTAGTCATGGTTGGCTTGGAAAGAGGAGACAAGAGCTTCTTCTTTCGCAAGCAAATGGTAGCCAGTTACATGGGAACAACAAGGAGGCACGGAGAAGGTCACAGGGTAGCCTTCTTCCAAGTCACATTTAAATACCTGCACCCACAGGTTACAATAACATGCAGATGGAGTCTAGCAGGACCAGGCTGCCCACAGTTAATCACATCTGGTCTGTAGTTTGCTCCAGCTTCCCGACCCCCGAGATGACAACCCAATCACCTTACAGTCAGTTCTTTACTTTGCATTGTTGGGGCAGAGCATGGGCTGTCTGGGAAGCCTCAGCCCCACGCAGCCCAGCTCTCAAGCATTATTTTACACCACAGCAGGCTACCTTTGTCCTGCAAGACATTCTAGCTGTCTTGCAATTTTGGGGCGGGGATCAAGTGGGCTTGCATTTAGTCATGAGATGCTTGGCATGTTTCTACCAGTAAAAGTGACAATTTTTCTGTCTTCACCGGAGATCCTTGCAAGTACCTAGCCTGTAACACTAGAAAGGTCTCTCGGTAGGGTGTTCTCCAGGTAGGCCCCCAGCTTTAACAGC
Organism: Cuculus canorus; assembly: GCF_017976375.1. NCBI lineage: Eukaryota > Metazoa > Chordata > Aves > Cuculiformes > Cuculidae > Cuculus > Cuculus canorus. Next base: position 149,457,830 of record NC_071401.1, read on the forward strand.
CACTAACCCTCTCCCTAAAAGAAAACTAGTACACACACATTGATTTGAAGAACCCTGAAAAGATAACTTATCACCATGGATCTATTAACCCCTTTTGGAATTGCATAACCCGCTGAACAATTACCATGTGCAGAGAGTACAGTGGGGTATTAGAGCAGATCAAATAATCTGCCAGGCAAAAGGCATTGTTAGGGGTGAGGAGTAATTCTCGGAGGGCTTAATCTCACATTGATCTAGAAAGACTTGTACGACCATACACTTCAAAATCGAACGGGGAGAACTCAGCACAGACACAGCTGCTGGACACAAAGGAGCCGGCTCGGGACAGGGTACGGCTCTGCAGAGTCAGGTAAAGGCATAGCTCCAAGTGTTCCGTGAGGGTCAGAAAGGACGGTAAGAGCCACGGGCTGAATTTCATAAGGGGCATTGTCCCCTTCTGGGACATCAGTGACAGGAAATGTTTTTCCGTGGTGAAGCAGAATAAGACTATGAGGAATTTGAGCCCATTCACTGTAATTCGGGATTCTCACTGAGGCAGAGGAATTATTCTGCACTGTCCTGACTGGGATTTTCTTCCTTGCTTCCTTGCCCCGACAGCAGCGGCTTTCAGTCTGTAGCCTTTGGAAAGGAACCGTCCCTGGAAGATACAAAGCATGCCCGGTAACCCCGAATTTGGAGTTTTAAAAAAAGAGGTTCTCATCTGCATGGGAGAATTTCCAAGACCCATCCGCCCAAACCCTGGGAAGCCCATGCCCTTCTCCTGGGGTGTAAGGGCATGGCAGACACCCCGGCAGGCAGGGGCTGGACCCCCCGCCGGCAGCTCCGAGCCCCTCGAGGTGCGGGACGCGCGCCACGCCTCGACTTGCACGCGAATCAGCCTCAGCTCCTGCCGGAGGAGCCACGCGGGGGTCGCGGCGGGGCTCGGCTGTGCGGGGCTCGGCGGTGCGGGGGTCCACGGTGCAGCGGTCGCGGCGGGGCTCGGCTGTGCGGGGCGGTGCGGGGCTCGGCGGTGCAGGAGTCGCGGCGGGGCTCAGCAGTGCGGGGCTCGGCGGTGCGGGGTCTCGGCGGGGCTTGGTAGGGCTCGACGGTGCTGTGCGGTGTGGGGCTCGGCAGTGCGGGCCTCGGTGGGGCAGGGGTCCCGGCAGGGCGGGTCGGGGGTGGCGGCTTGGCTGTGCGGGGCGGTGCGGGTCGCAGCGGTGGGGCTCGGTGGGACGGGGATCGCGGCGGGGCGGTGCGGGGGACCCGTCGGTGCCGGCGTCGGGGCGGGGCGCGAGGCGGCGCGGTGCAGGGCTGCCCCGGGCACACGTGGCTCAGCCCCCCAAAAAGGCGCTCCCCGGCGGCGGCACCGGGCACTCGCTCCCTCGGCCCCCGCGGAGGCGCCGTCGGTCCGGAGGCTCCTGCGGCGCCTGCGGCTCGTGCGGAGGCGTCCCCGGGCTCGGGGCGGGCTTACCTGCCGGCACCATGAACCTGACAGCCGAGAGCCACCGCATCCCGCTCAGCGACGGGAACAGCATCCCGCTGTTGGGGTTGGGCACCTACGCCGACCCCAAGAAAGTAAGTCTGGGGGTGCCGGAACGCCCCGCTCGCCGCCCTCCCTGCAGACCCCCCCCACCCCACTCCGAGCCGGGGCTGCACCGACTGTTCTCCTTTCCTTCCTTTTGGGCTGCTTCTCTTTTTCTTTTTTGCTCTTTTCCCCGTCCGAAGTTAAAGCCCGAGCTTTCCCGTGCGCGTTCGACGCGCGGAGCAGGAAAAGGTGGGAAAAAAATAACCCATCCCGCCCGGTTTGCGGTGCGGTGCTCACCGGGAAGAGGGGTCTGAGGGGGTCCCCGCCATGGGATGCGACCCCCGGGGATGCCCGGCTCCCCCCGGGAGCCGAGGGAACGGTGCTGTGTCTCCCCCGCCGCCCCCCCTGCGCCGAGCGGGGATGGATGAGGGATTTCGGGACCATCTCGCAGCTGGCCCCGACACTTTCCAAGGAATGTTCCTGAAACAAAGACCCAAAATTCTTGCATCCTGATTCCTGCGGCTCCCACAGCTGACTGCCAGCGGCCAAACCGCTCTTCAAATATTCTGCATCCTTGGGTTTTGCGTATCCCGGGCAGGCATCCCATCCAGCCGCCGCTGGTTCGGGTGCATCGGTGCTGTGGGAGCGCACCTGATGCTTCTCCCCTCGGCGCAGCTGGGAGAGCACGAAAGCACCTCGCTAGCTCCTGCCTTTCGCTCTCCTGAACTCCCCGATCTTTCAGCAGTTCTTTTTGTGTTTGTTTGAAGAGTAGGAAAAGAGATGTCGTTGCCAGAACTGTTCTTGTGTAATAGTATCAGAGTTGAGATGCAATATTGTGTGTGCGACTCCACATACCACGAGGTATTTAAAAAATATTTTTTTTTAAATACCTCGTGGTATGTGGAGTCGCACACACAATATTTTTTAAATATTTTTTATTTAAAAAATAAAAGACCTCCAGCATTGGAAGTCTTCGATAAATAATTCTGCTACTAATTGTACTATGGGATATTAACAACATTGGAGGTCTTCGATAAATACTTCTTTCTGCAGGCAGTGCGTGAGTGATGCAGAAAGGGTGTAAGAAACCCCGAAGGCTGCAGATTTCCCGGGTTAACAATGCTGGGAAGAATTGGTAGGAATCTGCAACTGCAGAGGCTGGGCACCGTCCCACACCTCACTAGAGGTTCTAGAGATATTTTCAGCTAGTGTGTTCTTTGAGTAACGGATAGTGAAACAAAATTAAGCTCTCTAACAAGAGTTTTAATGTACCAAAGCAGAACATTGCATAATTCAGTGACAAAATAGCTGTGAGCAAACTTGAAGTGAGTCTTTCCAGACTTGCATATCATGCCCCAAACTCTCAAGTTGCAATTCTACAGTAGTTTTAAGTTAAGAAAAGAGAGCCTGCCAGCAGAAGGAGTACTTCTGCCTTCCCGACTGCAGTCCAGATGAGCTGTGGACCAGCACTGTGGCATTAGCCAGGCTTGGGCAGGGAGCCCAGAGTGGCAAGTAACCTGCAGGAGCTGACATGGGAGGCAGATGGAATTCCCTTTTCAGAGATGACAGCTCGACAATACTATAACCCTGCTAAGAGTTCGTTCTGCAGAAATTCAAATGTCCCTAAATTAGCACAGCAATGGTCCTGCTTCTTCTCCACCAGACCTGCAAAATCCTGCTGCCTCCTTTGCCCTCCCGTGGGTAGAGGTGGATGGCTTGAGGTGGATGGCAAGCCTTTGCATGGAGCTCATCCAGTGAAAATGAATCACTTTTAAGTAGGGTTGATTTTCAGCTGAATCAGTTCTAGGTGGTGGCTTTTTGCTTTTGCCATGTACCTCCTTTGTTTTCTGGTGACTGTAGGGGACAACAACAGGATGATGCAGGCAGGGCATTGCTATAGCAACTCCGATTTAGAGCAATTGAAGTTGCTGTGTAACTGCACCCTCAGTGCGTATGGGTGCATATACTCAACCACCCATTCTCCTTCCCTCCGGGTTTGTAGGAGTTTGATTTTCGGAGCTGTCTTTCTCTCAGTGAGAAGCATGTTAGAAAGTTATGGGTGGGAGGAGGAGCTGAGGCAGAGAAAGCAGCACTGATAAGGCACTTGCAAAAGTCTAATTTTCACGAAAGACCATGTGAAACACTGTGTGTTTGTCTGGAGGAGCTGGACTGAAGCTTTACACTAGAATTAGGACTGTGTGTTTGAATCAGGGAACTTGTCACAGAGAGCAGTCACACAGTAGCAGAGCGCTACGGGATTTGTTGCAGATTTCTTTGCAGCTACTGTTTGGTGGTGGAGTAGGACGTTTAAATAGCTCACATCTTAAAGTTTGCCCATCTCAAAAAGGCTGCTTTGCCGATTAGAGGATGTGGGGGAAGGGGAAGTTTCTGTCAACACCTTGCCGTGGCAGCGAAGTTCCACTTAGCTGGGACAAACTGCTCTGCCGAGTGCTGACTTGTGCCTGGCGCAACTTCCACTGGGATGCCTGGCGAGGTTTCTGTTCTGTTTCTTCTGCTCAGAGCTAAAAGGCTTTGTGGCAACTCGGGACCGTTTCAAAGTTTATCTTAACAAGCGAGGGTATAAACTAGCGCTGACACGTTTCCTTTAAAATGCTTAGCTGTAGACTTTTGTGGCTGAACTGCTTCAGAAGCAGCATCTGAACCAACCATTCTCCAACCGTGGAGGCAGGCAGCTGGTGGTAGCAACAGTGCCAACCATCCCCAGCACGCTATTTCAGCTCATGAGTCAGATCTCCACGACTTCTAGTCATTTTGTGCTTTGATGTAAAATACAGAGCCATTCATTTGTCAGATTATTCATCTTGCTCTTGGAAGCAGCTTATTTTTGGTTTTTTTAAAAGGTTATTCACCCTGGCACCTCCATGTCAGAGGGTCAGAGCAACTTGGCCAAAACAAATCTGTTTTCTCAATCTTGCGCTGTAGTTCAGTAGCTTGTAATAAGCCCATAGTGTTAGTCCTGAAGTGCAGGAATGCACTCACTGGTTAAGCAAACCAGGCAGATCTAGTTAGCCATGGAGCTGGGAAATCTGCTTCTGAGACGGTCGGTTACAAGAAAACAGAGGCGGGAGGTCAGCTTTCATGTTTCAGGCTTTGTCTGGATAAACTGCACAGCAGTGTCTTCAGAACTGAAATGTGTCAGCAGCTTGCCTTGCTCATCTTAAATCACTTTAATTGTTCTCCCATAGATGACTTTGGGAGATAAGTCATGCTCCTCCAGCTGTGAAACACCCAACTAAAAATAAATCTGTTGACTGAAATTTGGTCCCGTGTAGAAGTTTACTGACTCAACAAAGTGTATCCCTCAGCTGGAGCAGAGCTGGACCACTGTGGAAAAGGTCTATTTGATAATCAGATTAATTTTAATTGATCGCTGTTTCTCCTTAGATATAAGAGAGCTTTTTTTAGGATGCAGATTAGGATGACCAGAATTCAGTTAATTCTTTGAGACTGAAAACACTGGTAGCGCAGTGTTGGTGGTTTCTTCGTACTTTACTCTCCTAGCACAGCAAGAAAGTGCAACAAATTCATTTGCTTTTAGCTCATCTGCTAGCAGAAAGAAAGAAGTCTTCACTGGGTCTTAGAATTAGTGATAAATTCAGGTTGTTTGTCAAGAGAAAACTTAGAAATGTTTTTTTTTCTGCTTTAATTGGTGTTTCCTATCCTTATTTTTAAGGGAAGGTGATGATTGTATAACCAAAAAGCTTGGTTCGCTTTTTGCTGCAGATTTCAGTGCATTGAAGTTGATTTTGCATTCCCTGCCACACAGGGAAGGAAATATGTAGGTTATATTAATGTCTTGCCTACATAAATTAGGCTGTTTGTCCTAGCAAGAATGGACTCAAGCAAAACACTGAAAATCTCAGTCACTGACCCCTTCCTTCCCCTGTTCTCTCTTCACTCAACAAAATATCTCCTTCCCTCATGAGTTTGGGAGGGAGCCACAGTGGAAGCAGTGAATCTGGACTATCAAGATTGTCCAGGTGGATTTAAAATTTGAGGCCAATTCTGCCTCTCTCAGGCTCTGCGATTCCTTCTGGCAAAGTCCTGTGCATGAAGGAACGGCTCTGCCAAGGCTCCAGCAGATGCACCGTGTCCAGCATTCCCTACCCAAGGGCCTCCGAGCCGTTGACCCAGTTCTCCAGGGAATTAAATGGATGGTGGGAGGAGGGAGAGATCAGCCCCACAGTGGGAGGACAGCCCTCTTGATGAGCCCGTGGCATGGTCCTGTGCCATAGCAGGGCAGTATCAGTCCCCTGGGCTCCCATCACCTCTCTGCACAGATGCTCAATTCCCAACACAGCCTGGTGAGTGGTGCTGGTACCCATCTGGAAGAAAATGAGGTGTGGGGATGAGCAAGGCTCAGGGGAAAGGTGCTAAAACCACTCCTAAATCCTAGAAATCCTATGCCTCATTAAAACTGCACTTACGCACGCTTCACTTTATAACTCATCCCTGTCAACACAGCTAAGATCATCAGTCCCATGCCTCCACATAAATACTCACTGTCTCCCTGGAAGGTCATGGGGCTTTGGCCACAGCTCCTCTCCTGCCTTCCTGTTTTGACTGAGGGAGGAGAAGGCTTGGAGGGAAGGTTGTAGCAACCGCACTGTACACAGCCGCTGCTTCTGAAACATAAGATTGGGCAAAGCACTCGAGAATAGCACTGGGTGAGGGTTTTTGGCAAGTTGTGACTTAGCTAAAATTGAGGTTCTGATGTAGCCAAATCCATTCATAAATTGGAAGCAGTTTTGTGGAATATTTTCAGGCAAAACAAATGGCAAAGTATTTCACTTTGGGCACTGGCAGTACAAGCTGAGGAATCAAAGGATTATTAAAGCAGTTGGAGGTAGCAGTTGCCTTTCCCTGAATAGCCCGTTGGTGAGGGAATCCACACGGGTGGTGGGAAACCAGATTCAGTCCTCTTCTCTGCCTCCAGGGATTAAATTTATATCACACAGCCCAGAGAAATAACATGATCGTGGGGAGTATGTGGTAGCTAGAGAGAGGCAAGAAGAAACATGTACAGGCTGGGGCAGGATGAGCACCTTCCCCATGAGAAAGCATGCTGCCCACCGACTCCACAGCTTTGGATACTGAAGTCAGCATGGCATCCAGCCGGGACGGAGAAGAGACCCTTTTCCCCATGTCCTTAACTACCTCAAAATAGCCCTTGTGAGTGCTCAGACCATCTAGTTTTTGTTTAAGAAGAAATTGCTGGTTTCAGTTAGGGAGAGGAAAAGTTCATCCAGGGCTCCTGTATCCAATCTGAGTGATCAACTGAAAAAACCTGTTTCGGATAAGTAAAAACAGTGTTTTGGCACTCTGAATTACTTTTTACACCTCAGATAGAAGCTGAACAGAGTAACTTTTCATTGTATGGACCCCAGTGCTCTTGTAGGACCTTTTATGACACAGAGTTCCTCACACAAGGGTGTGCACACACAAAAAAAATCATTTGCTCCCGAGACTGCAGGCTGCCTGCCTTTGGAGCTGTCGTAGGCTACCTTTAAGTCAAGAGAAATAGTAAGTTACTTGTCCCCTTGATGTGATCTGGATCTCTCAGCTGCAGTAAGGAGGAGATTACACTCAATTTTATTTCCTCTGTTTTCCTCCACTGGCTTCTGAAACATGATCAGCTGGAGACAGAAATGATTTCAGGTCACTGTTAGAGGAAAGTGACCCTAAGCTAAGAAATGGGTCATATATTGAAAGTCCCAGGCAGCAGTGACATCCAAGATTTCTGGCGACGGTGTGGTAGCTTATAGTTTCCCAGTTCTTGATCTCTTTCCTACAAATTTCTCCTTCTGTGACTCAAAAAACTGTCTCCCTACTGAGATAAACCTCCCACTTGGCTTCTAGATTTTTTTTCGCGAAAGAGATAAAAGAGGCAGTTGGAAGAGCAGGAACTGCCCTAACATGCAAGTGTCCTTAGCTTACTTCCCACAACATACTATTAAATAAACATATAAAGAAAATACCACAGTCCTTTTAACATAAACAATTACAAATAAATAAGTATTTGAACTCGGCAAATACTGAGTCTGAAGTTAGCTATGTAATGAAGCAATCTTTATGAACCTACATGAAATCACCACTGATGCAGGCCAGCGAGATATTTTGCCTTTTTCTTCCCTAAAAAGGTTATTGGGAACTTGATTTGAACAGGGCTGGGGGAAGTAAGCTGGGATATTTGGCTACGGAGCCTTGTGTTTCTTCTCTGAATTTAAGAAGTGAAAAAAGTTCCCAAAACGAAATTGTTTTTCTAAAACTGTTGGGCCATATCTGCTGACTAGCATTGCCAAAGAACTTTGTACCCCTTTAGTGTCTCTTTTGGTAATGACCGCTGGCTTTCTCTAGCCATTTATTTTTCAAAGAGCAGTATTACCTCATGCGGTACTAATTCCTCCTGTCTTCAGGGAGTGCTCAAGAGCAGCGGAGCCATGACTGGTTGACACATAGCAACACGCAGCCTTTCAGGGTTGGGATTTCTGAGATGTTTCAGAGAGTGGCCTTATGTTCCCCTGGTCTATGGGGATATCCTAAAACCATACTTCCAAAACGAGATTTGTACACTCGAGACAAGGACAGAAGGGAAGGAAATGGGTTACTGCAGCCCAGGAAGAGGATTGTGCCTGATCTACTATGCATCCTGGAGGGCTCCTTGCCTGGCTGCTATTTAACTCCTAGCCTAGCTTTCGCACGGAATGATACTTATCCTGAAGCCATATATCTGCAGTCAGACCACTCACCGACAAAGTTGTGACTCAGTTAGTTTCACGCTTAGAAGATTAAACCATACTCAGACAATTTGGCTTGCACAGTCTGCAGATAAGATGACTTTCTCTGGTGGCTGTCATCCTGGTGTGGAGTGATGCTCTCTGCTTGATCTCTCAGATTTTACTCCTTATTCCTTGACTAAGTAACAGTTACTGGCAAGACCCAGTTGCCAAGAGTGGATAAAAGCAGGGTTTCTTGGTATTTAGTCCCCAGATGCCTTGAGGAGGAGCAGCAGCAGGCGTCAGCTTTTAGCAGACAGCAGAACAATGAGGCTCTTGGACAGGAGCGTGTGTACTTGCTGGAAACACGATCAAAAGCACTGTGAGTAAGAAGATACAGGAGAAGAAGTCTGCATGAGGATTCAAGAAACTGCAGCGGCTCTGGGCTGTGTTATTGTCTTAATCTATCCCTGCTGTTTGCTACAGAGATGGCAAATATGCCAGAGGATTAGGGAGGAACACTTAAGATACTGCTTTCACAGATTGGACTTCTCATAGCAAAGAGATGAGGGTACAGAGCAGAAGAATGCACTAAATCAGAAGTCTTGAACAAATGCTGCTTTCCTCAGTTGCTTTTGCTAAAAATTTAATGTTGTGTGATGCCTTTTGAAGTTCCCTTTCATATATGCTTTTATAGCATATTTGCACCTATCAGGAGCAGAATTAATTTATCTTACATTGGCCTTTTTTCTGTGCCATATAACTGTTCTGGTTTAGCACTGAAACAGTCTTTATACATTTCTGTGCCTTCAATACTTTGTCTTCTTGGTGTTCAGCCATGACCTCTCCTCCCCTGCCTGCAATCACCTCTTGACGCCTCAGTTCTTCCTAGCTTCTTCCTGTAATCTCATGTTATACAATGGAACATTTTTGGCTTGCATAAATACAAGATTGCATCTTTATCTCATTAAGAAATGAAAATTAAGTCATCTAATTACAAAAAAAAGGTAATCAGAAAAGGTAGCTACTTTTTTCTGAAGTGCAGCAGGCTCAAAACCTCCTACCTTTGGTGTAAGAACCCTACTTTAATAATTAAATTCAGATTTTAAAGTTGGATTTGACAAAATTACTTCTCACTCTCTGTCAAGCTGGAGGAAAGATTCTTGCATGCAACTTTCTTCAGGACACAAGCTTTGATCTTATGACTTTGATTTGCACAAACCCTGTAGCTCTAAGACACTGTTGAAATTGCAGAAATGTTTGTTTCTTCGCTTATCTTCTCTGCTGAAATCTCTGTATTTTTTAATTTCTATGAATCCTGAAGCTTAATAGAAAACAAATTGATAGTATGACTAATCTCTACTTCATGCCAACAGCTTCTGTGGTGTTTCCAGCTATGAACACAATTACTGTCTATTCATGTATGGCAGACTAAAAGCTGCATTTACTGAAATAGTCAACATGTAAAATTTCTGATGAGGATGAGTCCAGCCTTGAAGAGTAGGATGAACAAAAGACTAACTTTCTAGCTACAAAGTTCATCAACCTACTGCGGATTTCTGAACTAAATGGCCACAAAATTGCTAGTCTTCAAAAATGGTGAAGTTTTTAGCTCGCTCTGTGGAGTAGATTATGCTCAGAGTGACTCCTCCCTGCCCCAAAACCTGAGCATGCCTTAAGCTATAAGACTTCAAAAAAACTCTTCCTAAAAGGATAGTACCTCTAACGTACCTGGACATCTCGGCTGCTACGTGAAAACATTTGCAAACTACTCCAGGACCAAGAGACGTATCTCCCTGCAGAGTGGAGGACTTCTACTAATGAAACCGTTGACAGCTAGATAATCGTCTGGCCTCAGTGCAGCGATGCCTGTCTAATCCAAGCGGAGGGGCTCGCTCTAACAGCCAACCTGGCACCGCGTCACTTGGCTCCTGAACATGGTACTGACACACAGACTTGGACACCGTAGGAGCGCTCCAGAGGAAAACGTTCCCAGAGCGAGATGACAACTTTGTCTGGGAGTCAGTGCAGCTTTCAGATGGTGGATATCAGATGCCACCATCACCCACCGAGCTACATGTCTGGCTATGGCATAGAGTAGAATTGCATTTAATCATCCTAGATCCAAACCCAATAGAAAATTAACCCAGATAAGCTTTTAGGACAGTAGCACTACCGAAAAAAGCAGGGAGAGATTCTTGTTTGAAAAGTAACCAGACAGAAAGCAGGCCTTTTCCATTATATAGCTGTGTACTGCAATGACAAGCATGAGCTATTTCAATACATCCCTCTTCCGAAAACTACAAAGCTAGTTGTTACCGATGTAATAGTATCAAGGCCAAATATTGACACCAAAATATATATATATTTTTCTCTTTTCTTCTGGCTTTTTAAACATACTAGATTTTTAACCCTGCACAAGAGCCACAGAGAAAGCTCTCATGTGTAAATAAAAGTTATGAAGAATGTTTTACACACAGGGAATCACTAGCATTGTTGAAGAGGGGAATAACTTAAACCCTACAAGTAAGTAATCTGAATTAACACATCTGAGTGATATGCTTTTTGGCAAGAACATCTAGAGCTCAATTTTTTTCAGACAAAATTCCATTTTCTAAAATGTCTCTGACTGACTCCACACGTTAAATATGGCTGTGCACTCCCCTGTGTCCCTGATTCCCCACAGTTCTCTGAAGAACAGCATAAGCATGTTCTTACAGCTCATGCAGGAAGCCAACATCTGGGTTATGTCTTCAGTTGACCTAGGAGGCCACATTTGTTAAAACTTGAAAACGCTGTGCAGAAAATGCCTCTCTAGGTTTCATCAAAGCCAACTTCTGTTGGTTCAACTAACTAGGTGGTGGAATTCCCCAAGTTTTACGTTTGCCTTTGCAAACACTTCTTCGAACTGGCGCCAGAAACCTCTCCCCTTTAACTCTAGGAAATGAAGTAGAAGAACTACTGGCAACCTTTTCTTTCTCCTCTGTTGATGCACAAGCTGGTGCTTTATCTTCCCTTTGTAGTTCATGCATCCCTGGGATCACATTTCTTGTCCAAAGGGTGTTTTGATAGCATCCATCCTTCCAGTTAGATCTGTGCTTTCCAGGGCTGGCTGGCTGGCTGGCTGTTGAGTTCTCCAGGAAACTGTCCCAGTCCACCCTGCTGGCACTGTGAGTATGGGACCTGGGTGTGCGTGTTATTTGCTTGGTTTGCTTTAATCCTCTAGCTGCCAAGAGAGAGGCATGGCAGCGCTTTAGCTTAGGTTTGCCTACAGTGGATCCTAAAACTGAGGATTCTGCAATCAAGCGGTAAAAATAACTCCAGCAGCCTTTTCCAGCTACAATAACAAGGCTTTCCTGAAGACATCTTTGGCTAAATGGTAAAATAACAGTGTCACAGTAATTCACAAAATGCTAAATCTGCAGTTATGCAATCCAGCTTCTGTTGTACGGACAATCCAACCTCACACTTCAGGCCACCGATGGGACATCAGGGTAGGCTGAAAGGTGTCCCTTGTCCATGCTCATTCACAGTGTGACATGAGGCAGCAAGCATCATCATTCTCCCTATCTTCTCTAGGCGTGTGCTGTCCTTCACTTTCTAAGGCAATGCACTGCATGACATAAAGCAAAGCTTTGGGCCAGCATAGCAGCTTGTGGCTCTCAGCTGTGCTCTCTCAGCTCTACCTGCTCTTGCAGAGATCCCTTTGCTGAGTTTTTCTTCATGGATGGTGGCTGCCAGTGCTTCCGGGGGATGAAAGCCAGATTTTTCTGTGTACGAGAGAGGAGCATGTGCTGGCAGTTGCGTTTTCCAAGAAAGAGGTGTACAGTACGACTTCTGTTTTACAAGATTAAACAATTCTAAGAATGTACCCTTGTGTGGCTCATATCCTCTGCCTTTGTAAACTCAACCTTTGCTTTCCTGTAATGCCTTCAGTACATGTTTTCTATGTTCTCCTCCTACCATCTTAAGGCAGTCCTCTTTGCCAGTTTGCCTGAAAAACAGGCAAACGGAAATAAGCAATTGGGCTTCTAGAAACTTGCATAAGAATCTGTGTGTGAGTGCCGAGCTCTGGCAAAGGAGGCTCTGAGCGCAGGAATGTACCTACGTTCCCCTTCCTGTGTTTAGCTGACTAAGATTCCTAAACAGCAACTCCACATCTTAAATTATAGGTTTAGACTGGAGAGCTTAGCCCACAGTTTGGATCTCTTGTATACCTCAGCTGCAGCTAAATTCAGGTTTTTCCAGGAGATGGCCCTGTCTCTTCCAACACCACAAGCTCTTCCTCCCAGGATCATTATTGCCAACTGAGGGACTGGATGTCATTGCATTAACCAGGTGAGGTGCTCAGGACTTCCTCAGTTCTCATGTGCTGCTGAGACTGGCGCAACTCTGTAAATCTGTGTTAAGTGAAACGTGACAGAGCAGAATCCAGGAGCCTAAGTCAGACTGTTTTCTTTTACTGTCGTAATAAAGAATAAATGACAATAGCAGTATTAATGCATTTATAAAAGCGTTTCCTATAGCAGTTGTTCATGTGATTTTGCAAGGTTACAGTCATCCATTAATGTGTCCCATTAGCTTTGTCTTTGGAGGTGACCAGAATCCCTCTTTGTCAGCTGGAAAGCTGATGGAAATTGCTAACCAGAAAAGGATGCTATAGAAAAAGTACCGTTGCCCAGAGAAGTAGTGGAGGCCCTATCCCTAGAAACATTCAAGGTCAGGTTGGATGGGGCTGTGAGCAACTTGATCTAGTTAAACATATGCCTGCTCCTGCGGGGGTGAGATTTGGGCTAGATGAGCTGTAAAGGTCCCTTCCAACCCAAAGCAATCCATGATTCTATGAAAAAACAAAAGGATAGGCAGGCAGCTGAAAGGAAACACGAAATAGCGGTAATGAGCAAGACAGCTACTAACATTGCTAAGCAATTACTGTTGTACTTGAGAGATAACAGTATAATTCATGGGTATGCCTGCACAAAAAATGTTCTTCTGTGGCTTGGTCACATGCAATCATGAGTAAAACTGAGGCTGTACATTTTCTATGGTAGGCAGAATAGTTCTTGACAAAATGGGATGTGATGGAAGGTGTCTGGAATGAACATTAAAAAATGAAAAAGCTCGTGGTCTCGGAGGAAAAAGAGAGCAGACCCTTTCAGACAGGCAGAACTGATGATGCACATTGGTTTTTCAGACTCATAAAATGTGGTGACTGGCCAGTTGGCTACTTCCTCTGTAGAGAAGGAGCTGAATTGCTTCTGCCTTTCTTTCAGTGAAGGTGCAAATCTGACTGCTCTCCCTGCCTTTCTGCTGGATTTATTTACCATGGAACCTGAATGAAATGGATACTGGTTTAATCCATCATTCTTTGTAGTAAATCAGCAGGGTTACAAGGTATTGATTAATAGAGGGAATAATTGTGTATTGTTTCCTTAAACCCTATGATCTTAAAAATAGCCTAGATGCTGTCGAAGGAATTCTTAGTGATTGAGTGGCTCTAGTCAACCAAGCAGTTTTTCTTTCATCAAAAAAAAAAAAAAAGAAATAAATTCAATACCTTTTTTGGCACAAATTATTGACTCAGTGTAAGGACACTGAAGATAAAATCTGACTTACAGTGTACAAGTGGTTATAAAATCCCTGAAACATTAATTATAGCTAAGGATCAAGAATACTTCTTATCTACAGCTAAATAAATAGTAATAAAGAAGCAAAAATTTGTATTAAGGCCAAAACATCCCAAATTAGTACTGACAAAGCAGGGACATTTCAGTAGAGCATCTGGCATTTGTACTGCTCTAAACATGAGCCCTCCTTGTTTGGGAATGATGCAAGAATCAAGACCTACCTGAAATAAGTAGGTGGCATAGGCAACTACATTTTAGATAATGTATGCTAGAGAGTATAACCTGCAGTAAGGAGGAGGAGGTCTGGCTTTCCTGGTAGAGTGCAGGTGACTGTTCCATGTCCAGGCAGCCTGGGAGACACTGCTCCAGCAGCTGCTATGGTTGAAATGCCAACCTTTATACAACACCATGAGACGTAAAAGCAATCATATCACAAACTTCTGTCTGCTCTTAGGTAAAAGTTGATTTTCAGTTGGTAATCTCTGATCTGGTCACTACTACTTAAAGACTTTATGTCCATGGAAGACAAAATAGATTAAAATGCCTCAGACTGAGCAGTGAGTTAGAGAGGAAGGATCCAGGTTTGTGCCTTCTCTGATGAAAAGATGGATGAGCAGTGGTGATTGAAGTCATCCAGCTTTAACATAGTCCATTGGGAAACAATAGAATAAAATATGACATTTAAAGCAATACTTCTAAAATTAGCAGAACCACAACATGACTAGCCTGTGCAACTCATCAGCACAGTTTACCACAGCCCCATACTGCAGGATTTAGAAGGATTAGATATGTGAAATGCTAGAAATTATAGTTTCTCCATTTGAATAAAAATAAAACATAATATATGAAGTTCCAAGGCCTGCATGTGTCCCAGGCCTTCATCTGGGATGGTTCAATAGAGGCAGGATTTTCCAAAAAACTGTTCCTTTGGTTATCTTGCATTTTTATATGAAGTGTCTTAGACCAGAATCTGTCATAACTAATATACCACATTAGATTAAATGAACTAGTGCAATGAAAACATTTATATTTAATGTAAACCCACCTCCGGCCATTAGTAGTCAAGGCCAATTCCAAAAAAAGCTTCCTCAGGTCCCTAAAGAATAAGATTAGTCCTTGAGATGGAGGAATCTTTCACAAGATTATTTGTACAGATGTATGTAAGTTCCATACAAAAGATTAAGAAATACATAGATGTTCAGCTCTAACACAAATTAACTGATTCAGCCAAAGGCAACTGCAGTGACTACAAGCATTCTCATTTTCCTCTGTTCCATCCAGGTGTGCAATTATGCTGTTGCCTTATACATGATGCTCTACCCTTCTTCACCTGTTCCTTCTGGTTTTGTTACTCACCAAAATGACCCTGGTGTTTGAGAAAAGATGCAACTCAATAATCAACATTTCCTTGCTTTGTGGTCTTCAGTTTATAGCTTCAATTTCTCGAAAGTGCAAAAAGAGAAGAGAGAAAATCCTTGGATCAGACCCACCCCCCATATTTAGGTTCTTCAAACAAAGGGGAAAAAGAAAAGACAACCTTTAAAAAAAAGACAACCTTTGTAAAAAATCTGTGTTAAGATAATGAGTCACTGAACCCTAGGTATTATGCTTTCATACACTTGAATGGCAGAAGTCAAAGAGACTGAAGTGATCTAAAAGTCACACTGTTTGAAAAATCAAGTTTTATAGAGAAAACAATTCTAAAAATATATTTATCTTTTGGCTAACTGATCATCACTTAGACTTGAGCTCACAAAACCTTTAAACTGAGTCCCGTTGCTCTGCGCGAGTCAGCCTGAGCTTTGCAGCTGTGGCTAAAGCCTTGTGCAGATCATTGCTGAGGCAGAGGTCTGAGGTACTGTTATCAGTAACTGCAGGCTTGTAGTACTCAAGTCAGTTTTTTGCCTTCCACCTTCCTCAAATCCTTCCTTGCAGGTTCAGGCAGGGACAAAGACATGAACATGTTGGAAGTTGTCACTGCTCCATGCCTTGCTCTCCTGTAACACTGCCTGATATGACCCAAGTGAAAACTAACCATTGACTGCTCCTGGAAGGCTTTTAATTGCCATGGTCTTCATTACATCCAACTAACAACTAGGAAAAGGCCCTGGCAGGGGCTGAGTGCCTTTGTGAGGCTCCCACGGTAAAAGCAGCAAAGCATTCAAACAAGTGTTTCATTGTCTCTCTCAGTTAAGCAGACAATATTGCGTTGTTGCTGCCGTAAATACTTTAGTGTGCCAAATTGTACCATTTTGCCTCTTGGCCCTCAATCACTTTAGTAATAAACAAGAGCAAGCATCAGTGGCTTTGAGTTGTAAGTAACCATTAGACACTGCATCCTGGAGTAGAAAGTCCCCCTTGAGTCTGAACATGAGACAGTTTAGTCGTGTCCCCCCGTGGGCAGCCTGGGCAGGATGCTGAAGAGCAGAGTGAGCAGGCAGGGATATAGTCCCATTACCCCAGAATAATCTGCCACCAACCCACAGCTCTGGGACTGAAAGACAGAAAGGTTGACCCCCCTGTGTCTAGAGCAGTCCTTCACAGATCTTTCTTCCATGAACATGGAAGGGCAGACCAATGTCCTTAGTCACTGCAGCATCCTGTGGCAGCTGTGAGCTTCACACCTTCTGGTTCTTCATATTGTGGAAGAGCAGCAGCTTATTTTATGGCGAATTCTGGGACAGCCAAGGCAATGGCTGCTGTCAAAGGGCGGCTTGGAGGAAGAGGAGAGAAACTGGTTCCTATGGTGAAAAGTGATCCTTCTCAGCAGCACCTATTGCCAGTCCTGCTTCTTGTCTTTCCTTGGCATGAGCAAAACCAATACACTTGAAATCCTCTCTTCAAATCCTGTCTCATTTCCAGATGTCTCTGGCATCTGTTTTCTTCACAGAAGGAGCAGCATAGTCTTGGCCCTTCACTTGGAGGTAGCAAAATTCACCTCTTGGCATTTACTGCTGGCATACAGTAGTGCAGCAGAGCAGGTTGACTCTCCTTATTTCAGTTTTCCTTTAAATGAATCAGATGCCCTCATTGCAGAAGAGTGATGCGCATGAAAAGAGTGGGAGAATAGTGTTGCCACGTATTGCTGAGAGCCCTTGATCGATCCACATAGAGCTGCCCTCTCATTATACAAAGTGTGGCAACATTAAGGTGTTTTCAGTACAATTTCAGTGACCACTCAAATATTTATTTCAGTGACCAGACTTATGGTTTTTCAATTTGTTTGACCTGTTTTGCATGCTACATTGGCTAATGGAAAATATGACTGTTCTGAAAAAACAAGGTTACTCTGACTTTCAGCAATGATGAATAAACATAAGTGCAGCACACAGTAAAAAAACGCCACTTGGACTTATTAAGAGGTTTCTTGGGCTCATCTTAAACTGAAGCATTGAGATGTATATAGATGTACGCTAAAGCATCTACTGGTTCTTAGCCCCATGGTAAAGCAACTATCCAGAACTGAGGATACTAGTCCTGAGCTACATAACCCTTTGGATAGTGAAACCACCAACGGTAAGTTGATTTGAGGAGAAAGAAGTCAAATCCAAATTCTTGCTCTGCTGAAAGCTCTACAGGGCCATAAGATATTCAAACAGCCTCTGATCACGCAGATGGTTGACCAGCTCTGCTCAACCGAAAACTTTTCCATTTGAGTAAGGAATTTTATCAAACAGTTTTCGTAGTAAAGCCGTTGCTCTCTAGATAAGAAATTCTGAAGTAATTTCCATATTAAATACATTCAATTCTACTTTCTGAGGATTCTAGAACTGCCTCTTTCCTGGACACAGAGAATTTTTTGCTTTGCTCCTTTTCCCAGTCTAACTCTACATTGGCAACAGTTTTGAAGAAACGTGCACAGCACATTTTTATTCAGAAGTTAAAACATAGGTGTCTGGGGAGGTAAGGGATGGCTAGATTGGATGAACTCCAGTATAAACCTTGTGACATCTCAGGGACTCTATAGCATTGCAAGAGAGGTGAGCAGGAGGCTGAAACTATGTTTATTCTTTTTCTCCTCCCATTAGACTCCCAAAGGTTCCTGTTTGGAGTCAGTGAAGATTGCCATTGATACTGGTTACCGCCATATCGACGGTGCCTTTGTCTACTACAATGAGCATGAAGTGGGACAAGCCATCCGGGAGAAGATTGCTGAAGGAAGGATCAAGCGAGAAGACATTTTTTACTGTGGCAAGGTGAGAAGCGGTGCTCAGATTATTTACACTAAATCCAGGATTTCTGTGAATGGGCTTTCTTGAGAATGCCAGTGGTTGACATCTGGCACGCTTCCAGACCCAACATCCTTTATTTTTCTTCCCTAGCATTACCATAATGTCTCAGAGCTTCGTGAGGACTAGAATTGCTGTAAAGCACAGAAATTGTGGTTGTTCTCAGTTTAAAGCTCACTTAATAGTTGGAACCACGCAACATCTATTCTGCCCAGGATTGTAAATACCTGCAAGTTTAAACCACTGTTAATGCTTAGCGGTGTTGCCTAAGCTGTTACTGTCCTGTATGTTTTGCTGTCACGCACATTTATATAGTCACACACTGAGCCTGATCTGGACAATGATCCTGCAAATTAGTTATTTTCTGTCAGAGCAATTCCCCATACAGTTTTGAATTGAGATTGCACAATGGAAGGGGTGGGAGCAAGCACATGAACAGCAAGTGCTTACTTTGTTACTACTGCCAGAAAAAATTACTCATCAAGCTACACCCTTAGTTACTGTATCACCTGTCACTAAAAAGTTCTAGAATGGTGCATCAACTTACTTGGAGAGAAGACATCATCACACTAATGCTTTAAAGCAATGAGGCTGGAGTAATGCGTGAGCCTAGTTGATGCTTTAAAGTCTTCGCTCTAACAGTTGATTTTCTCCTAGAGGAATGAAATCCCTTGTCCGGTAAAGTCTTGACAAAAAGCTGTTACAACTACAGTGACTAGATCCCAGCTATAAAAGAGAGAGCTCCTTGCACATTACAGAATAAAGATGAGATGACCCCAGAAAATTTACAGAGCCTATCCAGTTCCTAATGGAGTTTATAGCTTCAAGTTCCTCTTCCTGCAGTGCTTCTTTGAACGTATCAGCATTCTCTTTCTCCTTTCCCAAATAAGATGTAATCCATAAAAGTTACTCAACAGCCTTGGAGATAAATACCACAGTTCCTAGAGTGAAAGATCCCAAGGGATAAAAGGCCTGTTTTACTTTGAGTAATTTAGTTAAGCTCTATGATCTGGAAAACTAAGCTTCAGCTTGGGTAGTTTGCAGGCCAAGTGGATTTTCAGCAGCTGTAGGCGAATTTCTAAATAAAGCAATTTCCAGTTTATAAAATATGCAACTCTTCTCCGATTTCTCTGTTTGATTCTACTGATAACACCCTTGCCTTCCTGAGAAGTTTCATATCCTCAAATTTTCCACCTTTATCAGGTCAGTATCTCAGTCTCTCATATGCCAAATCTGTTGATTTGGATTAGTTGAAATATTCTATTTCAACTGTTTTTTAGTTTAATTATTGCAAATTACCAGTAATATCTCAATTAAAAAACACAAAGTTGTGCCAAAAAGTTAGAACCACATGTCCTAAAATTTTAAGTCTTTAACTTTCCCAGCTGCCTCCCCTGCAGTTTATTTTCCTAAATAAACCTTCAGGTTCTGTAAAAGTGCATCTTTCAGTAAAACTTTATCAGGATTCCAAACTTACTTAGTTTATTAAGCCTTTCTGTATTCAGTTGTCTGATCTAATAACCAGATGATTCTCCTAGTTGATGATTACTAGCTAGACATTGAGCCACCTGTGAAACTGCATTTGATTTCCCGATTGTAAGTTCAGTTTTTCCCTAAACTGCAGATCCTGCAAGCCACAGGGCTGCAATTCATAGCACTATGATAGTCATTGCCTGTGGTCCCAGCCTGTCTTGTGGCTGTGAGATGGGACACACATGGATTTATATTCCAGTTGTGTCCTGTTTGTGCCTGACAAAACTTCAGGTGTTCAGGGTGACAGTGCATTAGAGCATCTCTGTTGTCCTTAGAGAGTTAAAAGGCAGGAGTAGAAAAATACTTGCAACCGATTTAATCATTGCAATCCAGGATTTTCACAGGTTTCACAGCACCTCCATACTTATCAGAAGGAGTGAGACTGGGTGTCCTTTGTCTTATAAGCTTATGTATCTTCAGTTTTATGTACCTTACAAGGTTATGTATCTTGTGAACTACAGACAAATATAAAGCTGCTACTGGTAGATACATCAGCCATTGACTGATAACTGATCGATGTGAACTTCTGGGAAACATGGTAGATACAGTAAACTATTCTTTGAGGAAAAAAGAATAAGAAAAGTTGGTTTTGTTTTCAGCTTTCCTGACATCACAAGTAGGGGAATTTCCCAAGACCCTTCAGACTCTAGCCCTCTCACGCTGATCTTTCCTAAAACAAAGATAATGTAAACTGAAGGCTGGTCCATCTGCAGGGACTGACAAGAACAGCCCCGCTGAGTGGCAGTGTTACTGGAATAGTGACTTAGTGCTATCAGGCTGCATCTGCCAGTAGAAATCATAAGCACTTGCACTTGGCTCTTGCTGCTGGCTGGCTGATGAGGCAGAGCAGCTCAGCATTCAGAAATTTTAGAGGTTTTATATCAACTGCCAACATCTCACTTGGCATATATAGCAAGACCTTTTTGGTCTCTTCTTTCATCCCAGGATATTTCTTTCATTAAACTAGAAGTAACATTTCCAGGAAATGTGGTGTCCTGAAATGCCAAAGCCAGCTGGCAGCTTTGACTGCTCAAGCATCTAAATGGGTTCTACTTAGGTAGATAATACAATAACTTGTACAGATCATGAAAACAGTTATGAAACCCTTAAGTTTCCATGGCATCTGTGTATTAACATAGTGCAAAAGTTTGCTTTTTCTAAAACATGTTTCTTTAGAACCTCTGCAGTTTGTTAAATGGAAGTATATTCACTGGCAAGTACTGAGCTGAATAGCACTGTGCTAGAAAGGGCATTTGGAAAAACTGCTTCTAAACTATCAACATGTCTCAAGTTACTAAATATCTTATACACAGTAAGAAATAAACTAAACATGAAGGTTATGCAGACTTATTTCCTTACCTATAGTTAAGCCCATAACAACATCTCATTTTACATGTAAAATGAATATCTAAGATTGGCAAATGCTTTAAAAACATCCAGACCAAAGGCTTGCAGGAAATCCAGACGAACAGCTTAAAACTCCGAGAGCAGGACTTTGGTCCTTTTACTGTAGTACACCTCAGCCTATGTAACCACTATCTTAATGATCTTCCTGCCTTGAAACACAGAGCTGGGGAAGGCCTGGTATGAATTTCCAGGTGCCAACCCCTGCTTTGGTGTGTCAGATTAGGGCAGGGTCAGGTGTGTTGATTTCAGTACAACTAAACTTCAAGATAACTTGTTCTTACCTCTGTTGTCAGAGCTGAGCAGATAGTTATTCCCTCGGAAAATTATAATCTGGTTTAAAGAAAACCAAATATCTAAAAGACTTTAAAACTTACCTAGGCTATGTCCTTTGACACCTGTAATCACTATCTTCTGCCAAAAATCACAATTCAAGTGTTTCATATCTCAAGAACAGATTAATTCTATACCTTGGCATGCTGTGACTGCCAGCTCTGGTGGCAGAACTGGCTAGACCATGACCACACCAATAAACAGCAGGTTTTTCCAGCCAAAAAGGGTGTCAAAAACCTCAACATGACTCCACATGTCACATTTGTGCATTGAAGAAAAGCAAATTAGGTAGCCCAGCTTATTGTGCGTAAGCAAATGGCACTTAAAACCTTCTATTTTGTGTTAATTCTTTATTTTAACTGCAGCAATCAGTTTACAAAGAACTCTTGGTTACTACTTACCATTCTATAGTTTTATTCTTGCACAAGATTTGCATCAGCAGAGTTCCATTAGAGATAGTACTGAAAGCTAATCAACTAAGCACACACCACAGCAACCTCAGGGTGTAACTCTGCAAGGAAGAGTTGTGATTAAAGAGGCTGAAAAGGCTGTGCTTTAACTAGTCACACCTGCCTTACAGTAACTAACAATGATACATGTTTCAGTGAGGACTTGGGAGTAAAGGAAACCTTCCTGAGGTCAGGCAGTCACTCAGGCTCCATGACCACAGGCGAAAACCAAAAGACTCTGTTTGTGCTGGGTACTTGGCTGTTCCATGGCTAACTCACATGATCTGACCTTCTGTGTTCCAACGTAAAACAAACCACAGATTTCTTGTGGGAACAAAGTTTTCCAGTGAAAGTTTTTTTCCAAATGCTTGGAAAGCTCAGAAAACAAAAGGAATCCACCTAAGTTCATTGAGGAAGAGTTTGCAGTATACTCAACTTAGAAGAACATGTGTCGTGATAAACAAATATGTAATGGCTTTACTGCATCAGCACTAGGACAGTCTTGGGTAAAGATTCCTATCTTAACCTTTGCATCTGCCTCTGGCAAAGGACAGGATAAGGTGCCTTACCTTCATCTTGCAGTGATGTAGACCCCAATGTCTTTGTATTGTGCAAAATGGGGGCTCTGGAAGGACAAGGGGGTGTGTGGAGGGGTGGGGTCAGTTGGAGGATGCTCATTATTCCTCCTGGAACCCAAAAAAGAGTCTGTGCTTCCTTCCCCAGCTGTGGAATACCTGTCACCCCCCAGAGCTGGTGCGTCCCACACTGGAGAAAACCCTGAAGATCCTGCAGCTGGACTATGTTGACCTCTACATTATTGAGCTACCAATGGCTTTCAAGGTAAAAAGAAAAATTGCCCCAAAAAAGTGCATAATTGGCTTGAGCCAAGTTCTCCATCTGGCATGTTCCTTACAGTTTCCAGTCCATGTTGAAAATAGCACTTTGGACAGATTAATGATTGATATTTATTGCATGTATACATTTCTATGTACTACCCACACAATGAGAGGCTTATAGGTGGTGTCAGAACAGTTACTGAGAGCTGTTGTATTAAGTCTCTCCACTGTAAGGACAGGTCTCCTTACCAGGGTTGAAGGCTTACCTGTGCTGAAGAATTACTGTAGCTGAAGCAACATATGTGTCTTAATTCTTTCTGAGCCATGAATCACCGTAAGAAAGTGGTTATGCAAAGCAGCAAAGGGCTAGGGAAGGGGAAAGGGAAAGGGAAAAAAGCCACCAGATTTGTTTCCTTACTCTATCCCGAAACTCAAAAGCCTCAGTAGCATTAAAGCCACTGGGCAAATTCTGATTATGATCTTAATCTCCGTAATGCCAGTGCTCCTATTGGACAGATTCAGCACATCGCCATTGGTCCCAAATATGGATTGTCCATCTCTCACTCTCAAAAGTTAAAGCCTGATATTCCTTCACACGAGTGGGCCTGGGCGAACTTGTAGCTGAAACCTTTGAATGCAAGGAGCTCAGATTGGAGTTGCATGCCTCCCTTGCAAGGAGCTACTGCAAAAAGTCCCCAAACTTTATGGTTTCACAGCCACTTGTACCTTTCCTCAGCAAGTACATGATTAAAATTAAATAATATTGAAATTAGAAGAGTGAATTTCAAAAGATGTTTAAGTAATTTTGAACCAAGTTAATTCTTTTTCTTAGAGAGAATAGGGTCAGACAGTTGGCTGGCTAATTGTTTCTGTGGGATGTTTAAGCTCTAAATTGGCCTCTTTTTGCAAGGAAGGTAGTTCTTTGATTATTAAAATTAAATTTTATTAAAGACTCACAACTGCCAGAAACATCAGATAGGAAGCAATTTACCAACAAAGCAATCACCTTAGACCTGCAGTTCCTTTTTTCCCAAGGAAGCCATGTCCCGTTAAGACCCCTATAGGAGTAACTGAACTCAGATATTAAAACTTTATTTACACAGTCCCATGTATGGAATCCTTTAGGGTACATTTTTAAAAATTTCCCACCACTTGCAATTTCCTGTTTCCCTTTGCTTGTGTTTGTATTCTCTAGTAGTTCATTCTCCCACATAGCGAAGGTCATTGTCTCACAATATAGACAGCTGGCTTTAAGGTAATATATATCTGACTCCCTGAGGCCTGTATCAACAATCTGAATTGTTAAAGGAGTAGCAGTCCTAGAGAATCATTTGTGTCCCTGTTAAGAGGAGAGAAAAAAAGAAATTGCTTTTTGTCTGGAAAAAAAAAAAAGTAATATATATCTCTGGAGAAAGCCCAGTTGTTAAAGACCATTTTGTGAAAGCAGTGGGATGTGCAGACCTGCCTTACTGCATCCGTGTTGGTGAGGAAATTATTATAAAGGGGACAGGGCTTTTCCTCTCAGTGGTCACCAACTGCTGTGTTTTAAATATTCAAGTAAGCTATCTGGTAGTTTTTGGAGTGCCTCCAGACTTTAAACAAGGCATGATGTGAGGTGACCCCTGCATAGTGGCAGTGACTGTATGATGTTGTCCCATTTATTAGAGTGCAGGAGCGTGGTAGGAAGCCACATAACATTCAGTTTGAGGTGCAAGGATGTCTCAAGAGAACTGCAAGATAAGACAACAACATTTGTGGGAAAGACTGGTGCAGTGTAGTTCATGAGAACTCAAAGTTGGTCAATGTCTGAAAGACCGTTTCAAAGACCTAGTAAGCACCATCCTCTCACCATCAAAATGCTACCTTTCTGTCAGCACTTTATCCGTCTGCTGACAGTTCTTCCATTCACAAACTCCCTTGCTTAAATAGATAACTTGGCAGAGAAAGTATGGCTTGGAGACAATTGAGCAGTAACAGCTGTACTTCAACACCTTGTGCAGTTCCCTGGAGACAGGAGGAAGGGCTGATACTTGTGGAAATCCACAATAGCTGGTACTACTTATCTCAGTCAAGATAAGTTCATCTTCAAGCATCATTCATCCTGACTGTGTTTACTTTTTTAGAACACAAGTGACAGAGGAAAGTGGGGTATAATAAATTAGCTCATATAATTGCTGTCTATTGACTACTATAAAAAAAGTAATGCTAAATAGAAGTCAATGAATTAGAAATGAAACAGGGTTCTGGAATTCAGAGTCATCGCCTGAACACAAAGAAGTCCATCTACTATGCGTTGACCTTGCAAGATTTGTCTGCTGGGATATCATGAGGATGGATGGTTTATTCCAAAATACTGTGGGGTGGCTTTGTTAGTAGGGCTTTTCCACCTCAGCTTATGATGGTAAACAGCTTGGTTTTTAATAGAAGAATTGTACCCAACAGCCACCTACCTCCTTCTATTTGAGACTTTTTCTCAGCAAGACACAGTAACAAAGGCAACAAATCATCTTTGTGGAATTCATTGAGGAAAACCAGGATATTTGGAGGAGATAGGCTTATGTTTGTAACCTAGAACTTGGCACCTGAAATCTGAGGCTGTGTTTCTCTTAGGCTCACTTTTCCCATCAAATGCCTTGAATTTGAACCTCTTGACTGAATTGGGATTTGCCAGTTACCGGTTGCATTGGTCACAGCTGCATGTTCCTAAGGAGTGACCATGTCAACATCTTGTAGCCAGGCCTTTGAAATATAGTAGTTTACAGTCACATCAAATGTCAAAAATCATTATAAAAACCCTGAATTTCTATCAGACAAGAGGGAGGGAGATGATGTTGCCTGCAACAGCAGTGAGCTGACCAGCAGAGAAGAGAAAGCTGTGCTCTTGAGTTATCAGTTCATAATTCATCTCTGAAGTCTTGTTTATGAGGTATAGAGATAGGAAGAAAGAATTAATAGTACCCACAGAGAGGTAGATAATGCACTTAGAAGGTTCACAGCCTGTACTATAACCATGCGTGTAGCTCTTTACTACTAGTAAGTAGCTCTTGGAAACAGTCCCTCCAACTGTTGGTAGTTGAGCTGGATTGATACCCTTCCAAAGTGCATAGGACACAAGCAGGATCAGGGGAGGGGCCAGAAAGAAAGGAAGGAAAAATTGGAAGAGAATACAGATTGGTACTCTAACCTTGGCCTTTGGAAGGAGATGAGTCATTTGGATACTGTAACGTAAAGGTCAAAAGTTTATTGAAAACCAAGGCCATCCAGGAACTCCTGAGTGGGTGCTCAGGTGACAGTTCAGAAATACATCCAAGGACAATCTAGCAGTGGAGGATGTGGTAAGCCCGGCATGAATGACCTGATGAACTTAGGGTGTTTCAGAAAGTTTTTGATTTTTTTTTTTTGTTTGCTAGTAGAAGCAGAGTCTGTGGAAAAATATTTGCTCTGAGGAGTGCAAGTTTGTCTTTAAAGCACAAAAGTGTGTTTTTACTTTTCAGCCTGGAGATGCAATCTACCCAAAAGATGAAAATGGAAAATTTATCTACCACGAGACAGACTTATGTGCCACTTGGGAGGTAAGCAAACACAACATCCATCCATATATGCTTTAAAAACACAGATCTTCATTCTCTAGTTTACCTGTGACCTTCATAAACAGAGCTGAGGCATATTTTCAGGGCAAATGAATCAAATTCTACTAGCTCCAAGGATAAATTTCACTTCTGTCCGCAAGGATGTTTGCCATCACTTAATTATTCTTATAACAAAGTAAATTACAGTTGAAATATCTGATAGCCACAATCCTTCTTTCAGAAAATGCACTCTACATTTGCTAGTTGAGATATTTACATTTTACCAATATCTCCTCTTCATCAGATCTTTACAGCAGGCGAAAGTTGAAGCCCTAAGAAGTGACTTCATCCTCCTCAAAAAGAAGATTTTCACCTTCAAAAAACCCCAGAATTTGTCCATCATAAACAAAAACCCTACAAAAAAAGACACCAAAATCCCCAAAACTCTTGCCAACAGAACAAGTTCAGTCACTTCTAGATTGAATTATCAGATTGAGAACACAAGGTTTTTCTGCTAAGAAAACTTGAAGGGAAGTAGCATTTGCCTGAAACATTGTGTCCTAAATTTGTTTGTGACACACTCTAGTCCTATAGCCAGATGTCTGCTTAAGACTACTGCCACTTGGCTTCAGGATCTCAGGTGAGGCAGAAAGTTAGACTAGCAATCTTCTCATGTTCCTGCCTTTCAAAGCCTTGGTCACTCTTTACTTCATGGCCAAAGCTGGTCAGCTCTCCTTCTGCACCAGATCTGCTGCAAGAGCTTCACTAATTCAGCCCAGTTTGCAATAAGAGAGATGACTTGAGCTACTACACGCTCCATTTCAGCTTGCACCATGCAGAGCTGGACATTTGTGTCCCGGTTTAGCTCTACTAGAGGTGCAGCAGATAGAGATGGAGAATGGGTGAAAGTTCAGAGTGTGAGTGAATCCGGGTTGGGCTTGGGCTTTCCCCTGGCAGCTGAGCTGGGTCTCAGGGGGAACAGGGACTTTCACGTTATCTGTTTATGTCATGCTCATCTTTGGCTGATGTAGTTCATTCCCCTCTTTCACAGACTAGTTGCTCGAATGTTGAAAGCAACAGCTGTCAGAGCACTATTGCGTTTTTATCTTCATGCTGGTGCTTATTTTAGAGGACATATTGTAGCAGATCACTCTTTTCAGCTAATAAGTCAAGAGAAAAATGGATGGTGGTGAGTGCCTGCAAATAATAGCATCAATTTAAATAAAACTGGCTAAACTCAATCCAGATAATCTCACTCTCTCAGTGTGGTGCTAGCAGGCAAAAATGGCTCCAGATGACTGTGTTTGCTGACTTGGCACTGAGTGATACAAAGCATATGAGGCCAACTAGAGGTCATCAGATACGTGTTGACTCTTACCTCTCTCTGTTTTCAGCTCCTGTAAGATAGAAGGTATAACAAAACCAGCAGAAGGGGCGTCCAGACCCACAGTGGAGTCTGCCCAGGAAAGGACCCTTTTCGCCTTAGCAGTCCAGCACAGGAAGCTAATAAAGACCAGGGCATGTAATCGTATCCAGCACTTATAAGGCTTTTACAGCTATTAGGATTTTTCTGAAGTAGTTATCTAGAATTCCTCTCTCCCCTCTTTTTTTTCATACTTTATAATGTACTGAAGTTTTCTGTGCTGGTTTTCTGATGGGCCTTGCCAGAGGTTTAGGTGATTTCACTGGACAGACACTTCGTATGAGAAACTGTTGTACAATTGAAAGGAATAAATTAACAGGACTTAACAGGAAAGCAATCCCTTTTGTGCACTTTCGCTTCTCCAGCTTTGAGGCAATGCTAAACCAGCATAAACAAAGAAAAACTCTTGAAAGCTGATGTCTGGCACTGAAGTATCTATATCTCAGATTAATCTTTCTGCTGTCCAGACAAATTCTACCTTCACAGGAGGCGTACTACTTTAGAGTTTGTCTGGAAAGCAGGTCTACGTGGCAATGGAGTTTAGAATAGCAGGATCGCACCAGCCCTTATGCTAATAGAGCTGTTAATTCTGTTGCAGCAAATATTTTTCTGCAGTCTGAAGAACGGACTATCTTCCACCGATCTCCAAAGCGTATGCTCCAAAGGAATCAACCTAACACTTGGGACTCCACTGATCTTTGCTTTCTTTGCAGGCTATGGAAGCATGTAAAGATGCAGGCTTGGTAAAGTCAATTGGAGTATCCAACTTCAACCGCAGGCAGCTGGAGATGATCCTGAACAAGCCAGGACTTAAGTACAAACCAGTCAGCAACCAGGTACGAATGCAAGCCAAGGACAGTGCCTGCTATAGTGCCACTGCCCCATAAGGAACACAGAGGTAACAATTAGCCTAAACTGCCACGTGCAGAAAGGTGACATATGCTTAACCATAGATGCTGCCTTCCATACTGTGACACTTCCATTTCTAGCTTGAAAATATTTCTCATCCTACCTGGGCTAAAGATAAACATTTGAAGGTGCTGGAATAATCACTTTCCTCAGTCCTTGCCCCAGGAGTATTATAAAACTGGTGCCTCAGTGCCAAAGCTCCATAACGAGGTTGAATGCTGAGTCAATGCAGATCTTGAATCTCTTGTCATGTGCCTTATATCAAATCCAAAAAAGTTCCAAAGACAAACCATTCAGAGCTAACCAGTCCTCAGCTGACACCAAATCAAAACGACCCTGGGTGTTGATGATATTGAGTCACTCTAAGCTTCCCAAGTTTAAAAAGCCACTAGCCGTAACTCCTAAATTTCATTTACTTGCTCTCTTGTTGCTTTCCTAAAAGACATCAGTAGGAGTTAGAGAAAAACCTAAATTAAAGAAGAGATCCCATTAAGTGACTGACTTGAGCTGAACGAGTCCATGAAGATGATAAGCATGTCCGAGTTAAATTACAGTAGCAGGGCTCAGAGAAGGTGGTAAGTGCCAGTGACCCGTCTGAATGCCCAATACTTTAACCCTGGCATTTGGCAGCTCACTGTATTTCCTAGAAACCATTGGGAAGCTATTCTGTCTCTTCTGGCACAAATGGATATCCGCATTAGCAGTATCAGAGAAGAGGCCAAAGACCAACTGGGACCAATTCTCACCCTCAGAATGTGGCCTGGAGGGCTGGGATTGACATGGGGCAGGGCAGGGAGGCTGGCCATAGCCTTCATTTCAGTCTTTGGCCTGAAGGGAAAGGCAGTGTCTGTCAGGAGGAAATTTCAGTACTCTTCACTGGTATTAATATGCCCAGTGGGTGCAAAATGCAATTGCTGTTTCTGGTGTGTCCCTAAGATTGCCACTGAGCTTTGCTTCTGCTTCCTGGGCTTGAGCAAAACTGGGCAAAAGATTAAGCTCAGCTTAGGGCAGCTAGCCAGCAAGAATGGAATTGCCAGCTAGATTCAGACTGTCTGCAGACAGTGGTTGCTCTGTCACCTTGTAGACATCCCTTTCCCAGAGACTGAGAATGCAGCCGGAAAATCCCTAGCTGTAACGAAATGTTGCACAGTACTTGCAATGTGGGAGGGTAAATCTTGTGACAAGGTCATAATCGTCATGGAGATGTCTTTTCTTTTACATATATATCCCCCTTGTGTCCTATCTGGGACAGCTTATGCCAACACTTCCCCTAAAACAAATATAGAATTAGTCATCCTGAAAGCAAAATGCAGAGAAACAAATATCTGACTCACACAAGATGGGTTGCCTTCTCAGCCTACTTCTCTTGTAAGCGTTCCTCACCTCCATCCCCCCACTTATAGCCACCTTTCCACTGGCCAATAAAAATTCCATGTAGTCAACTTATAATCACAGATGTTGATCTGCTGTCCACTAAAAAAGAAAAAAAAAAATCAATCACCCAGCAATATACAATTTAAACAGTAACCGTACATTGAGGTTTTTTTATTCCTTAACTTACATGCATCCTATCCTGAAAGCATCATCTGGTCTATAGGTCTCACAAATATTGTGACACCATCTTTTTCAGTGTCTGATCTGATCATGTTGATTAATCACTCTTTCTGTGTTATTCTTGTAGGTTGAATGCCATCCCTATTTCACCCAGCCCAAACTCTTAGAATTTTGCAGACAAAACGACATTGTTATTGTTGGGTACAGCCCACTGGGAACCTCAAGGGATGAAACATGGTAAGTGCCCATGTTATATTCTAATAGGATGACAATATCCAGGAAAAGAATTATAGCTCTCTACTGCTGGGTCTCTGCAAAATGCCTTTGTCCCTGTTTTTTGGAGAGTTTTAAACTCCAGTGTCTAACTATTAGTATTGTGAATGTAAACTCACAAATGTCCCTCTGCATGCTGTCATCAATAAACCACCAGATATCTGTATAGGAGATCACCTTAGGTTTCCTCCAACAGAAAGCAAGAGTCTGTAACTGGGAATGTTGAGGCTTAGCTGAGGAAGCAGAAACTAAGTTAGTGTTAGGACTTCACATAGGAAGTTGCCTTTGACAGCCTGTTGACCTAAATTAAAAAGCATTTCTCCCATCTTTCACACTACTTGTCAAAAAGGTGCAGTGTCCACAAACAAGTAGATGCTTCTATGTTTTGACATTAAACATAAGGAAGGTATTTAGATTTTCTTTTTTTCCAATTTTATTCCAGGGTAAATGTCTCCTCCCCTCCTTTACTGAAGGATCCTGTGCTGAATGCCATTGGCAAAAAGTATAACAAGACAGCTGCACAGATTGCTTTGCGTTTCAACATCCAGCGAGGGGTGGTGGTCATCCCAAAAAGCTTCCATCCACAACGCATCAGAGAGAATTTCCAGGTAAATTTGTACTCCAGTGGTGCATGGATGAATCCACTTGCATTGGCCTAGCCCCTATAGAAGCTGCTTTTCCCATTTTTTCAGCAGACATAAGGCTTAACCAATATCAAACTTTGCCATGTTTGATGCTTTTTGTCTCATCACTTAATGGTATCATGATATGACAATAAAAGAGCAAAGTAAAGAGGAAGTGTTGGTGTCTTTTAACTCTCTGGAGTAGCTGAAGTTCCAGCTAGTGGCATATCTCAGAGCACCAGCTGCTGCAGTGATGAGCACAAGCTCCCTGCTTTCCTTGCCAATGTATTGTTTTCAAAGCTCATGGCCCAGTACTTGCCAGGCTGCCTTTCTCTTCTTGCAAATGAGTGTAAGTGTGCCTTGACTTATTCATGTCATCAAGACTTTCTTATAGAATGGATTTGTGGGAGAGATGGGGAAGAGGAGGGGAGATTGTACTTTTGAAATCTGGAATGTATGAATACTGATTATGACAAGAAATGCTAACTGATTCCTTAATATCTCCTTCCATTAGATCTTTGACTTCTCCCTCACTGAGAAAGAGATGAAAGAAATTGAAGCCCTGAACAAAAACGTTCGTTATGTGGAACTGTTAATGTAAGTCTAGGAGGAATCCTAGGTCCCCAAAGAATTTTCCTGCTTTTTCAAAGGATTTTAGAAAAAAAATCACTTTCAATATTAGTTTTTGTATTAGCAACCTTATTTTAAGGCTTAAATGTGGGATGTCTTTAATGCAGCCTGAATATGCTCCTGGATCTGCTACAAAACTTAGTGTGTGATATCTACTTCCAGCTCAGTTGTCAAAAGCCTACCTAGTAGAAGGTGACTGTATCTGGCTATCCCATCTCTGCTCCATCTCCCCACATTCTGCTATGTGTTCTGATGACACTCTCAGCCATTCTCGAGGTGTAGTATTGCCTTTTCTAACAGTGTGGCCATCAGAGCTGAAATTCAAATAGGAGCACTTTCTTGCCTTTCCCCTCCTTCACACCTTCACTGCCAGCGTTTAGGAGGCTATATAGCTGCTTGACTACAACTTCTTATGGATTGTAAACCCAATGTTTCCAGAGGCAACTTGTCCTAAATCACTATGCGGAAGGCTAAGAATGAAGAGCACTGCTACATGAAACCGCAGGGCTAATTTCGGGAGAGCTCTGCTCCTTCTTACTTAATGCTTTGGTCAGAATATCAAAATTTGCCTACCCAACTGCCTCATAAAAACCAATATATCTTAGTGACCAGAAGTGGTCATAAACTTTGATTTGGCCTTTCCTTGGATGCTATCTTCTTTAGCAATCTCCTTTTTTTGCTGTCATGTTGAGTTGTACCTTATGTGGAAAGCAGAAAACCACGCAGCTAGACCACTTCCTGATTATGTCTTCTGAGAACTAACAGAGTTTGATGTCTTGCTGCTTGTGATCTAACGCGATCACCCAATGTAGTTTTGCTTCACCTGCAGGCTGCACTACCCCAGAAGGCTCAGACTGACCCAACATCTGCTCTTCCAGAGAATGAGACTATTGGTATTTCCTTCAGCTCAAGAGCATCTACAGTTTATGGCCGAACTTTATGCTTTTCCCCTTTCAGGGCATTCAGTGTGTAGTCAAAGCTAGAGATTAATTTCCATGCATTTCTCTTGATACCTTGGATTATCTGTGTCTTGCTAAATGGTAATTCAGTGCTCAAGCACTAAAAATTAAAAAAAGCAGGGCAGCAGCGTCAATAGCACTATAAAAGGTTGATCATTGCTCAAAAGATTGGGGGAATGTGGCAAAGGAACAAATAAACACCATGCTGCATCAACATGATATGAAATATTAACTATGTTAAAAGCATCAGAATAGATTCATATTTAAGCTTGGCCATGCTCAGGAGTTTTAGTTTCTTAAAATTTAAAATAGCCTTCTGTCAATTAACAGCACTTAATTCCAAAAAGTTTCTCAGAAATGGCCGAGTAGATTCTTGTGTGTGTTTTGGCATTTCAAATTTTTTTGGTTTTTTCATAGGTAAATTGAGCTATAAATTCATTTAAACTTTCAATGGGAATATATATGAAACATGACCCCGGTGCAAATGCAAGAGCCTTTTCCAGAAGCAAAGTTAAAGGGTGCAAATGTCCACAGCAGAGTAACTTTCTAAGCCACCAATCCAAACCTAATAAACAAAAGGCTTTGCTTTATTAGCCTAAATTTGGTCACAGGAGGCCACTGAGGACAAGGAAAGCAGAATGCATAGGACAGATATTGACAGCTCTGTTTTTCACAGGAGTGCCGTGTTTGAGGAAAATGCTTAAATACAGTCTGTCCTCAAATGTGATAAATGCCTTCTTAAAAAAGTGACATTGCCATGTAGAGAGTAGCTTAAGATATATCTGCCTACTATGTGTTCTCACACTGAAGTGTCTGATATTGGCATTACACCAAATGAGTTACCAGCCTAAAGAGATTTCTTATTTCATCCAGCAATATATAATTGAAAAAGTTAAACCATCATACAGAAAAACTTCTGGTTAGTCAGCTTATGTGAAACCTTCAACTGCAGTGACGCAAATGCCAGAAGGAATGCAAAAATCCTGTTTTCCTCTGGCTCTTCTTGTTATCAGCTACCCTGGGTACTGTGTGCAAATCTGTTGTTCGTACGGTGTTAGGAAGGCCATATGAACAGAATATCATTCTGTATCAGTGTAATCGGCAAGTTAAGCATCTGAGCAGAAAATGGAAGTTTTCTAAAATCTAGTACTTCAGAAAATCTCAGTCTGAAATGGTTTCTTCTCCCACTGGAGAAATCTAGAAGTATTGTGCTGGGCAAGTTTTACGTTAATCTATCTGCTTGATTTATCTTGGTCTCACAGTCTCTTGTATGGATATTCTTCCTTACCAGTTATTCCTAGCTACATTGGCTCCTCTGAGTGAATCATTTGCACTCAAAGGACACAGTATGTGAGATCTGGTTAGCAAGTGTGCTCCATAGATAGAATGTAGGGATTATGACACTGGCAACTCAGACATTGTCAAATTATACTTAAACTGAACAAGCCAAAGTATCGTGGCTTGTTTTTTTGAACCAACTCAATCTGTTAATGTGTAAACACTTTGGCTTGGCTGAATATTGGAATGGAATGTTTTGACACAACCAATTCAAAATGTTTGATGCCTTCCAGTTAATTAACTTCAATATTGTGTAATGTATCCTTCCCCAACTGGAACAATTTGCAGCTGGGATAAATGCCAGTATTTGCTGTGCTCTGCTCTAAGGCAAGGCAGCCAGCTGTCGTAGTGCACCTGAGAATGCTCTTCAGAAATTCTTTATTTTGCTAAACGAAAGTGTTTGCCAAGCCAGGGCTTGTGGTTTAGCATCAACTTCTCAAGCAAACAAACAAGAAAACCCACAACAAAACCCAACCACGTCTCTCTTAAGACTGCCAGTAATGGGCAAACACGGTGTTGCTTTTTCACCTGCAGCTTACGCTGGGAATTTTCTTCTTGTCTCTTATAATAATCATGGATTGTGCATCTGAGTAGGCAACTTTCAAAATGAAGGCTGAAGTGTCTTTGCCTTTGGTATTATGCAGCCATGAACATCCCTTTCTCCCCTGAACTGGGTCATCCCAAAGTTTCTTTGTAAATTTTCTGCCACTGGTGCTATTAACCTGGCAGAGCACTTACATCTAGGCTGAGCTAGAGGACAGCCAGACCTAGTCTAGATATGGCACCCACTTAGAGGAAAGCACCATACCAGACCCAGACCTGTTCACGCCAGCTTTAAGTGCATAATCCACAGTAGTACACTGGTATCTCTACCTCTCCTTCAAATATAGCCTTTATTTCTGATGGTTTCTAGAAATCTGAACAAGGAAGTTTTCCCCTTCCACAATGCATACACAGTGTAGCCATCCCCCTTCTCTACAAGACTTCTACTAACCAGAGTTAAATTCACTGAGTTGAATAACGAGAATAGCTGACATCCAAACTCTTGCGTTTTTTTTCCCACCTGTCCTTAAGGTATAACCTGTAGGCTCAAAAAATGGTCCTTCAGTGTCCTCTCCTTAAATGCACAGGTTTACTTCCATCTCTGCAGGGACGATTATTCAGAGTGTCAGCTTCTAAATAAGTGGAAGAGCCTTCCATGAAAGCCACTTATGTATTACAAGGAAGAGGTTTGTTAGGCACAAGATAACTGCATCAGTGATGTGATATCCTGCTTCACCACAGAAGATCACTTATTCAATCTGACCTTTCCACAGGTGGCGTGACCATCCAGAGTATCCCTTCAATGATGAATACTGAAAACAAGGTGTATCCGGGCAGGTTCCTCATCTGGTGCCATTAGGATTTGGTAAAGGAGACCCACAGTTTGGTGCTTTGACTGCATGGGAGACTGTTCAAATCAGCATTAAAAACATGACATTTACTTCCTCTTGTTTTGTCAGTCTCTTATTGGTACTGAAGAGCAAATCTGTTTAACCTGTTGAATCTCTGGGTTTGGATTAGGAGGCTTTAACTCTGAGCATTGAAGCTTCAAAACTGACAGCTGATAAAACTGAAGATTGCTCTTGTAAACACGCTCACTAGTTCAAGCCAAATATTTTTCACTCAATGGCACATTCTTTGCTGAATTTGAAATTCTGGTTCAGTACACATGAAACAGTATCAGTTTGTTTCACAGCTCGAGTGAGAGAATGTTAGAAGTGGGGAACTAACTGGATTTGAGACACATATACATGTGTCTATACACATATATATATATATACACATGTATCTATAGATGTAGGTATATTCACTGCTTCATGCAGTGAAGCCTGTTTCACCCTGACCAGAGTATTCTTCAGGTACAGGAGGAGGCTCCGAGAAGGTTCCGGGGTGACCTTCCAGTACCTGAGGGGGTCTACAAGAAAGCTGGGGAGAGACTTTTTACAAAGGTTTGTAGTGATAGGATGAAGGGGAATGACTATAAATTTGAGAGGGGAAGATTTAGATGAGGCATTAGGAGGAAATTCTTCACCATGAGGGTGGTAAGGCACTGGCACATGTTGCCTGGGGAAGTTGTGGATGCCCCATCCCTGGAGGTGTTCAAGGCCAGGTTGGATGGGGCCTTGGGCAGCCTGATCCAGTGGGAGCTGTCCCTGCCTATCATAGGGGGATTGGAATTAGATGATCTTCAAGTTCCCTTCCAACACAAACCATTCTGTGATTCTATGATACATATATGAGCTGCATTCCACAAATACACCCCAGCTGGCTCCACATGCACCTAGTGGAGCCCTAAACCATTATAAGCAGATTGATATCCACTCCCCCTCCTCAGCAAAACACAGGACTGTGTATGACTCTGTTGCACCTATATTTGAGCTGCTATATGAGGATGGCGTTACAGAAAACTGCAAATGCAACCTGGAGCCATCCTGGAGCCATCCTAGAGCTAGCAGTAGTGAGAGCCTCTCCTCATGATGTTAAAACCCCTTAAACTTCTTTCCTGCTCCACAAACTGATATTCACTCAAGAAAATTTCTGTTAAATTCAAAATTCTTATAGTCTTTTGTATAAACTCGTGACCAAGACAATACTGAATTAGGAAGCTAAGTTTTAAAGGAGGAGAAAGTTTTATTTTGTGAAATACTGCTTTCTACTGTGCTTTGAGACTGCAGAACACTGGCAAATCCAAGAAAGGGTAGGAATTGGGCAAAAGCATCCAGGCTGAAACAAGTTTTCTCAACAAGTTTTGCAGCCTATAGGTGCATCAGCCTACACATGCAGAAGGCTACTTTCCCCCCCTCTTATTCCCAAGCACTCCCGTTTCCGGCCACAGAACGGATTCATTAGAGAGGGTGCACTAGAGAGGTATTGCAGAAGAAACTAAGCCATACACAGAAAGAGTACTTAATGTACTAACACATGGTGCATATTGCCACTGGAAAATGGGTCATACATAATCTTCGGTCTATAGCATCTGTTTTTATTTATTACCATTGCTATTTATTATCCCTGGAGTGACTGGGACAGAAAATATGCTGAGGCATACTGTTCAGGGAGACACTTCTGTTGGTTTAGGGTGTTTTCCTCAGGGCTGAGGCAAAGAGGTACAGGGGTGACCATTTCACAGGAGGGGCAGGCAAGGCTCCTGAATGGCTCTAGTGCCAACACATCCCTGGATGAGCTCAGTGGGCACTGCTAGAGAAGTCAGGTTACTTTGTCAAGGATGCCCTTCACATAGCATTTATAAGTCCATTTATAAAGTTATGTCAACAGAGGAGCATTCTGCTTGCTGGAGGTTACCCGAGAGCAATTCCCATTTTATTCTTTTACCCACTTAGACCAGACGAGGAGATAAATAAGGTGTGAGAGGCATAGCTGAGGAGGAAGGCAACACATTAGAAATCTATAGGGGTAGATCTAAGGACAATCCAGAGGTCAGGTGGACTTCTGTGCCCAAGGGTGGTCAGAATCACTATCACAGCCCTGCTTTGCCCCTTTGCAAACAGCTGAGAACCTGGCCAAAAAATCTGAACAAAATCCAAGTTTAAATTCAAGTGCCAGAGGGGGGTACAGTTACCACCATGTCCGATGTGTTATTGCAGTTGCTTCGTAAGTAAAAGCCTTAAATAGAGCTGTCGGGGCTCAACTGCTTAACAGTAGCACTGTACGAATTTTTGCACTGTAACTTGAACAGGTGCAAGTCTCTGCCCATGGCTAAAGTTCAGGCCAGGTTTTGGCAAAGCTCTTGTTTTCTACACTGCAAATGTCACCTAATGCTCAGCTGAAATGCTCACACCAGCCCCTTCACAGCTATCTACTCCTTCAAGACATCCACCCCCTAGAGGTCAGGCAGCACCTGAAGTCCTAATAAATCAGGTGACCTTGTACATGTGAGGTATGCTGAAGTCTCTCTAACAGGAAATACCCTGTAATGAAGTCATCAGTCTGTACTGAGTTAACAGGCAGCACAGATTGTGACAGTTCCTCCAGCCCAAGTCATGCCAGCAAAACCATCTCTGCCCCCTGCTCCCCACCTCTGAACTTAATAGAATCCTCCTCCTCCTTTGCATTGCCTTACTTGAATCTGATGAAAAAAAGATTCAGCCTCTTCCCAGGGGCAAATCCTCCCATACTAATTTCCATTGGTTATGAAACAGCTACTGCTGTCTAGCTTAAGTTTTTCCTTCGCTTTGCTCAGTTTCAAATCATTGCTCCCCATTGTTCTCCATCTTGCCCTACAAGGAAAAAGAGGAGGGAAAGTAAACATGCCTGCAGATGGGGGCTTGGAAAACACATTCTACCAGCAACTGCACAAAGAGACAGAAAATATCTAAACATCAGCCCTATGATCTGCTCACATCTAGCAAGATTTGGAGGCTTATTGAACTCACTGCCTTATGCAAAACATATCACTTGGAAAGCCTCACATACGGCCCTGCTCCAACTGGAAGGGTCAGGCACGGGCAGAGGGGGCTCCAGTACCTCCTGTTCTGATAGCAATTGCACAGGACAAGAATAGACCCAAATGTGTACTGGGAAAGCTTACTCACTTTTACCATAAGTAACCCGAGTAGTTTGTGACTCTTTCTGTAGCTGCAAAGTGAAATGAAATCCAGACCAAAGAAGTTCGCTTTAAGTATGCACAACTCACTTTATGGCAAAGAGAAGAACAAGTGATGTGGTGTTTCAGATTATTTTTGCAGCCCAAGAGCTGCTCCGGTCTGGCCGGCAGAAAACCAGATGATATGCTCACATCCACAGCAGCAAAGCAGTTGCCACAGCTGTTCATTAGAGCAAGGGCTTACATGTCTGTCGGAGGAGGAGGCATTCCCTGTTGTTACACAGCTCAGGGCAGAGCACAAGGCTTTGTAGCTGCAGCAGCAGGGCCCTTCCCTGGGCATGTGCACATTCACATTTATAGGTGAAGCAAGAAGAAAGCACTGTCAAGCAGTTATTATGCAACATGCTGATTTCATCCCCCCTTGCACTACATGCTTAGCTGAATTTGTTCCCCAGAGACACAGAGCTTTATCTTCCACAAGACTGAATATCTGGAATAGGACTCTTGTTTCATAAGGGACATGCATCCCATTTTCCCTGATGCTGTGCAGGTGCCCACAAGAAGAATAGGGAAAATAGTTATGAGGCAAAGTGGGATGGGCCCTGTATACATTTTACAGCCTTACATTAAAGAATCCCCTTTGTATTCATAGCGCACATTTTTGTACCACAAAGCTATCAAGAGGTTTTACAAGGCTGTATAAGGTGTCCTGTGGAGGAAAGGGCAAGGGGCCATACCAAGCCATCAGCCACAATTAGGACATGGTTTTGTGTAGGCAGAACTGGACACAGGGAAAGGGAAGGCAGTACCTCCAATGGTTTTCATCCTTTGCCTGCCTTTAAGGCCAAGGTGCCACAGATCTAGGTGCTCTGCAGTGAAAATGAGATCTTTTCTCTCCTGGCCAAGATATAATGACAACTGAGGACAGAAAGTGAGTTTTGCACCATGCAGGAGAGAATCAGAGGCCACAAGAGACAAAGCCTTTGGTTACATACAGCAGAATCCTCACCCGATGAGGCGTCCTCGCTGTGTTCCTTTCCTTGGATCCAACAAGCCCTGAAAGCTGCTCACCTCCAGACTGGTAGGGAATTTGATCATTAACATACCCTTAGGATGTGCAAAGGAATTCAACAGCTGCTGTTTTCCTTAACCAACTAATATCTCATCAGAACCAGAGTCAGAATTGATTCTTCAGTTTAGTGTGTGAATCATTTCAGTGTGGAAGCAAAGCCAGTGTTATAGGGACTCTTAGAGGAAAATAAATCATATGCCTGGGGTGTGCTAGACATCGCTCAGATCTCTGCAAGTACAGAGGACAAACTCAGATCCCTCATGTAAGGTAAATTAGATTTGTAGATTTAAGATGAGATACCACCTTCCCCACCGTGAGTAGCAGTGAAGTCCCCTTGTTAGTGTCCACCAAACTGAAGCACTTTGAAATAAATTCGTTTGGTACTTGCAAGACAATTCCCTTGTTTTCTAAGGGGGAGGGAGGGAGGGAGAGAGCTGCTATTTCCAGACATACTTTGCTCAGCTTTAACAGGACACAATTCACACATCTATAGGAAAACACTGAGGTGGAGAAGAAAGTCTGTAAGAGAATGACATGTTAGAGTGAGATTCAACATGCTTGTTTCACTTGTGACCTAGACTACAAATACATTTGCCTTTGGGGGTGGGGTAATCAGCACGCAGATGGGTACTAGTGCAATTTTTATACTAATTGATTCTCAGTAGTGCCATATTTCAGTTCTTCCCAACATCCTACTACCCTGGAGCAAAACTCTAGCTTGTAATAAAGGACTTTGAGAGTGCAAACCCCAGAAAAGTTAATTTTGATTTTTCAGTGCCAGACAGAATCCTTGGGGAACCTTAACTCAACATGCATGAGCAATACTCACAACAGGACAACACATTGCAAATAAAATGCAAAGCAGAACCAAATGGAAAAAGAGGAGGGAAAGAAGGAACTGGAAAGAAAGACAATGCATATGTGTGTAAACACATGCACGTGGAGGGGCACTGCTCGATGAAGCTGCTCAGTTTTTGCTCTGTAGACTGCGAAGCTACCTGGATGGAGTCCTCAGATCTGTTCAAGGTCATTAAACATAGAGAAGGTAAAATCCTGCACTAGAACAAATGTGCATTCAATTGCAAGTTAAATGAGAACTCATGATGACCTAGAACATGTCTCGGAGCAACCTCATGTATCACGAGGAAAAGGCCATGCAAGCATAGAGTGCTGAGGAGACTGGATAGGATCCTGCTAACATATCAGCACATAAAAATCAGGAGTGACTCTGATAACTGAAGCAGACACCACCATACATGCACAAAAGAGAGACTGCATTTCCTCAGAGCACGGAAACCCACTCACCCTAAATTTCCTGTTCACTCAACTGACTTGACCAGTGTTCTCCCAGGACAGGGCAGACTTTGGGAAAAGCCCATAAAGACCATTTTGTCTTCGTAGTCTCTTAGGAAAAATGCTTTGCTCCTTGTGCATCTATGTCTCAGCTTCCACCTACAGGGCAACACTCGCAGCTCTTCATGTGTGAAATAGGGAGGTTTCCCAGAAAGGTGACTGCACCAGCCTCCATATTCAGTTTTGATATCCCCAGGCAGTCCAGAGTAGCCCAAATCAGCTGTGTGGCAGCATACTTTGCACAATTCCTCCCTGCTTTTCCACAGCGGTGGGACTGCAGTCCTGCATTGCTTTTCTATAGGATGAAGAGATTGCCTTCACATTTCACTTATTACATTGATCTGTACTTGAAGAACTTCAGAGAGGGATCTCCAACCTTCAGAAAGGTTCTTCTAAATCAGAAGTCCACACCAAGAAGCCAGTGCTACCTCTCTGGTCCCCAGTGAGGTACTGCCATCCCAACGTAGAGCAGAAGAAACAATAAACCAGGAAGATAAGAGTCGGTAAAAAAGTCTGCACAATTTTGGATTTCTAGTCCTTTTTTTCTAGGCATGGAGTTTAGAGCACACCAGAAATCATGAATTCCCTTGGCAATCTAAACCTCTTCAGTCCTGAGACTACCAAGTTAATCGGCTTATGCCCCTGTGTTCTCAGAATTGGTCTGTTGGGTGTGCAAGAACTTGAGGCAATAAAAGTGCTCTCAGAGAGCATGGTTTGAGGGAGAGAGGCATTATAGCTCCCTTTGCTCAGCAGTTAGAGCACCAAGAAGTGATGCAGCAGGTCAGGTTCCAACCTCCATAGGAGTTTAAACCTCCATGTCTCTCTTTATCCAATTACCAAACTACACAGTCTTCTGAAAGGTATCTGGCTCCATCCACCACTTGAACTTCTGAACTTTGCACGAGAAATTTATCAGGCTAAAAGGGGGAAGGACTGGGTAGCTGAGGAACAGAATGCATTTTATTGGGAAGGAGGGCACTCACTCAGATCACTGCTGACTGGAAAAAATCTCCTACAGAACAAGGATCAAAACTTTCTCCTCTTATACTACGGTTTATTCCTCTGCTATGCCAGTTGCTTTCTCTGCTGCTTCTTTTAGACATGACACCAGCTATAATATCAGAGAGCATTCTCTGTGTTGGAAGGGATGATGTTGTCCAGAGAGGTTGCTCTCAGGTTTCCTAGAGAGGTTGTGGATGCCCCATCCCCGGAAGGTGTTCAAGGCCAGGTTAGATGAGGCTTTGAGCAACCTGATTTAGTGGCGGGTGTCCCTGTCCATGGCAGGGGTGTGGAACTACATGATCTTTAAGGACCCTTCCAACCCAAACCATTCTCTGATTCTACTAAATACACCTTCCATCACATTATGTGTAAACGTAAATTTCGCTGCGTTTCTAAGGTTTATTACTACAGTGAGAGCAAACCTTATAGCATCACTTGACCAAACACTTAAAACAGCAGACTGCACAGAGTTACTGCAGATCCAACTGAATTAAGACATTAATTTGCACCTCCTACTCACCTAATTGTTCCAGCACTTCACAAACATTACTGATTGACCTTGTGTGCTTATCTTTACCTCCTCCAAACCTTATTCCTTTGATGCTTTTTGCAGCTAAGCATATCCATCCAGGTTCTCTGCTCTCTCCCAAGTTCCATTTTTCCACATACTCAAACAACTAATTCAATCAAACCTGACTGCCATGTGAAGGTCCCCATCGCATGTTGCAAAGATGACTTCAACACTTGTCCCCATTCTTCTGGTTTCCTCTCATCCACTGAGGAAAGAGGTCTTGACATGGCCCACTTCCAAGGAAAGGCCACTCACCTAACCTTTTATCCCAGATCTAGTAAAACGGAGCATTTAAAAGGGCATTGGTTGTGAAGTATGTTTTTCATGTAGCATTAATGATGGAAATGTGGATACCCTGTAGCCCATGAGAATTACCATCCAAAACTAATTAAGAGAGAGAAAGCACAAGGAAACAACATTGTATGCCTTTCACTAATTTTGACCTGGTGAAGGATTGTGAAACTTGGGTGGAAGAATGGCCTGATATGCCCCACAGAATTACTGCCTCCGGAACAGTGAAGACTAGAAAAAGGTAAAAGTGGTGGGGGAGAAATGAAGGAAGCTGGCTGGTGGGTTATGGAGACTGGCCTGTTCGAATGGTATGGAATGAAGCAATATTATCCTGTTGCAAAGTATATAATAAGGGAGATGCATTAAACCTCTACATTCACAGCCTGTATCACAGTACAGGAATGAGGAAATACTCAAAGAAATCAAAGGGCATAAGATTGGTCAAGACATGTTTTTAGCTCTTCAGGACAACTCTATGGAATTCATGGCAACAGCAATTAACAGGTGTGCTGGGGTTTGAACCTAATGGCTTGTATAACGGTCAGTTATAATGGCCTCGTACCTCTGTGTCAGATACTGCCTAGCTAGCTAGATGGGAACATGATGGGAAGAATAGAACTTTTCCACCTCACCCAGCATGCTGCGCATGGAATTGTATGTCTGAGGACTCAAAAGGGGTTTGTCTAGTGCCAGGGTCACTCACTGCTAGGGGCTTAATGCTTTCAAGTGGCATTCAAGAACAGCACCTTTTTTTAAAACAGTAACACCAGTGCTCTAAGAGCGAAGTCAGATAACAGTGGTATTTGGAGCTTTTCAGCCAGGAGTCTGAGTGTATTTATGATTGCAGGCTCACAGGGGTACGCACACTCAAGGGTCGCTCTGCAGGGTCGTGCCGCACGTTTCCACGGGGAGGTGTTGGAATGAGGCATGTCAGCTTCCATAGGCACCCAGAGCACCTCATCTGCTACAGCCATACATACAGCACTGCACTGGCATTAAGGAATCACAGGCTGAGTGGAGCCTGACAGCCTAAACCAAACACTTGAGCCACAGGCAAAGCCTCCCAGGGAATATCACTTGGATTTAATAAATACAACAAAATACTTAAGTCCTTTGCAGTATCTTAGCACTAGATTGGTAATAGCCTCATTTAAACTGTTAGCCTGCAGTAAGTTGTTTCACATCCACTTTGCTTTGCAGCTTGTAACTTTCTCTTCACAGA
Source organism: Cuculus canorus (assembly GCF_017976375.1). Taxonomy (NCBI): domain Eukaryota; kingdom Metazoa; phylum Chordata; class Aves; order Cuculiformes; family Cuculidae; genus Cuculus; species Cuculus canorus. The sequence continues at coordinate 149,501,877 of NC_071401.1, forward strand.
CACGTTTCTCATAAAAAGCCCTGAAGAAAAATAAAGAAGCATTTTTTTCCCTTTACACTCACCCAGTCCTTTTTTAGTTCCCCAGAAATCACTGCAGCATCCCACCTCGTAGACCCATCCTCTGATCAGGCAGGAGGCAGATTCATGCTCCAGTAGGAGCTCCGTGGCTGAAACTACTAGAGCAGACTTATTTCACCTGACACTTTCTTACTGTTACTTTCCACACCCTTGCCCCTGCAAGTACAATGTCTCGCCCAAGGGAAGGAAAAGGTGGAGTAAAATCTGAGGAGTCACCACCTCGGCAGCTTAAACTGGAACTAGGAAAACAGGCTACCCTGACCCTCAAATGTGAGAGATCTGGGTAAGCTATGGTGAATTCACATGCTGCTAATTTAAGAAGTCAGAAGTGCAGCTAATCTCAGCTACCCCACTCTGAGAAGGGGAAGCGGTAAGGAAAAAAGCCCCCTAAGTAAGTCTCTGTGCTATAGTTTTGGTGCTAAGGCTGTGAGGTAGACCACTGAATTTGGGAAAATAACAGTCTATGCATGGCTTTTAACTTACCTTTTTTTCCCTCTACATATGAAATTTATCTCTATGGTTTTCATCACTCTGCAGATCAGCCTTAGGTATTCAGCTAGGGTGTTTACAGCAGAATAAATAAATGAATCATGCTCTCTGCAGGAATTGCTGTGAAATAACTCCCTCCCGCTTGACTTTCCTGTAATTCCCAGGTCGGGGATGACCAAAGCCTACAGCAGCCGCAACGAGCATGCCTTGGTCATTGACTGTCTCACTGGGCAGCAATACAGGGAAGCAATCTGTGCACAGCTCTGCTGCTGCCTGTATATGTGGGCGGCTCATGCTTGTGGGCTGCATCAGCCCTGCTGCTTGGTTGGGGACCTGGATGTGCCCCTGTAGCACCAGGAGACAGTGGGTGAACCCATGCCTGTAAGGGTAGCACAGTATAGGCACACCTCATGCACATTCCCTGCTTTTGGGGCTCACATGTCTTTACTTGCAATTTCCTTAAATCTTGAAAACTCAAGCAAGCAAGTTGCAAGGAAGGCAAAAAGAGAGGCTTGAGATAAATAACAATTTGGAGTGTTAATAAATTTAACAATTCAAATTCCTCCTAGGTGTGGATCCAGGAGGCTTGAATCCATGCTCTGCACTGGGCCTTTCAGATATGGTCTGGGGAGTCAGTGTGAGAGAGCAGTAGGTAGAAGGAGATCTGTTACAATCTGGTTTGATTTGAAGGGTGAGGGCCTTGGATGGTGCAGTGTAAACCAGTGCAGTTCCAACTTTTGGCCCCACAATGTTTGTGACTCTAAGGTTGCGTGTAGGGCTCTGGTGGGCAGCAGGACCCTACAGAGTCTGCAAGGGGTACGAGCAGCAGACGACAGTTCCAAGAGGTGTGAGCCTTAGCCTCCTTCCAGAGGGAATCAAACACTAATGTTTTGGTTGTAAGAAGGCTCCCATTTCCAGTTTATCATCTCTCTCCTGCAGAAAAACACCAAGGTTCTCCTTCGTAAAATCCAGAGGATAAATATCTGACCTTCCAGAAGCAACAAAAGGAATTTCCACCGCTTTTTAACCAACTCAGTTCTCCAGTTAATAAGCAGGGCATTAAGTAAGTCCATAGAAGACCTTGGGTTTCATCCCTTTTTTGACCCTAAAATATTTTCTTTCCTGGATATTTTTGTGGGACATGTCCTAGCACAAGATTTCAGGACATCTGCTGAACCTGGATTCCCATAGGTCTTTCATGTTATGGAATGAGTTTAAACAAATCACAACAATCTCTGCTGGAGAACCCTGGCAGCTTTCCGAGCAATGAAGTTCACTGCTTCAGTGTTGGGAGGGTTAAAGTTTACTTGTCTTTAACTGCCTACTGTTTATAGCAGGAAACCCAAAGAACACTCCCAGGATCCTGGCTTTTGCCTATTTGTAACTACTATGTTGCATAAAGATGGGACTTTCTACCCATCTGGGGAACACCACACTTTGGTCTAATTTCCTGAAAAGTGTGTTCCAGATGTAATTAGTCCCTGTTCCAAGCTGCCCCTTGTGCATAGCTCATGACAGAGGGCTATGCAAAAGAGATTTTTGTGGAAAGTGACCTATTTATTTTCCTTTCACTGATTTTTTTCTTTTTCTATGCCTTAAGTGATCATCATTAAAGATTGTATTTTGCATGAATGCAACGTTCGGTGTGAACCTTCTGTGAATAAATTAGTTAAGATCAGTTCTCTGAACAAGCTCTGAAGTGAGCCAGTTCTCAGGACTTGCTCACAATTAGTTATTTTCTGCATAGTCATGGAATAAAAATACTTGTCCATGAGTATTTTAATAAAACTTTCCTCTTCCACACAGGTGTAGATGTTGTTGTTATGTTGTTACAGCTGCACAGAGGAGTTATTTCCTTCCAATAGAAAACTGCTTCTCTGGAAATATTTCAGCTTTGTTAATACAGGTATTATAAAGTCAGAAATATTTATTTTGTAATGTATATACTTACACTTAGACTTACCATCTTGTTTATCACTTTATTTATCCACATTTCTCTGACTTTGTGTTGTCTTTTAATATAAGGGAGCATTACATTAGCACAGCATATAGAGCAGTGCATTTATGTGGCTCCTTGACACTTAGTACTATGTCCTTTCCCCATCAAGCAGAGTTCTGGAGTTTTGATTAATACTTAGTTACTCATTCCAGCAAGTTAGAAAAAAAAAAAAGCATAACTGAAAGTCCATGAACCCTTATGTGTAACAAACATGCCTAAGAGCCTAAAGTAAGCAGTCATCTGTCTGTTCAAGTGACCAAATGGAACAAAAGACAGCTAGCCACAACACATCCAGTCTTATTTACTACCTCCTCTTCCTGTTCCTAGCTATATACACAAATGGAACTCTAACTTCACCAGAGTAATTCATTTTACCAGCATCATGACATGCCAGCAAGGCTCTCAGGGTAGTAGCCAGTGTTAGTGCCCTGCGTGTACTAACCCCTAATGCCACATGGAAGCCTGCATCCTCTTGAAGCTGTTTCTGTGTCATTGTTACTCATAGATGCCCTTGGATTGATCTTATGCCTGTTTGCAAGCAGAAACTCCTGGACCAGGCATGACAGAGTTTCCACCTTTATAAGAACTGGTAATCAAAGCAAGCTTTTGGAGAATCTGTGTGTGGATAGTGGTTTAAGTTTCAACATGAGTGGGACAGATGAGCTCCTCGCAAAGGGTAAGGTGACCCCCAGACTACTTTGAGGTGGTTAGAAAGATGAGATGTGAAGTCATGATTAAGCTAAACTCTTTGAAAGCCATAGTTTCAGGAGATGCCCAGGGCCTCTGTAATTTCTGAAGGTTTCTTATGCCTGTGGAGGAGATCTTAGATAGGTGATGTTCCAGCTGCTATTTTTTCCCTCCAATTGGAGACTGAAAGTGCTTTATACAACAGTCAGGGACTGTTCTGTTTCAGAGGAAATGGTTGAAAATTGTTTCAGAAGTGATTTCTGTAGATAAATTACGTTAAGAGAAGAAGAAACAGGTAACAAATGTTTTATGATCTACAGAAAAATATGGAGAAGAACCTAGATGGGACTACGGAAGGCCTTCCAGTTCCAGGATGAAGCAACTGTACCATTTTGTCAGATATTCTCACTTTCATGAACTGAACCCCAGAAAGAGTAAAGACTGGAGCAACATGGGCAAACACAGAAGTGCCCATATTTCTGCCAAGCTTCCCCAACCTCCACAGTCATGACCGCAGATAAATATTGACATGAGCTCCATATTATGCTGTGGTCCTGCTCACACAGTTTAACGGCCCAAGATTGATGTGGGACCAAAGCAGCAATGTTCATTGCTCGTTACAGAGGGGGAGACAGTGGGGAGGGTAAGAAAACAGAAAGACATCCTTTTTCAGTGACAATCTCTGACTGCTTTTTCCTTGATGTATTAACCAAGAAGCTCCTGCTCTGATAAACATTTCCGCTTGTTTTTAAATTGTCATTATTTACTTGAACCACATAGATGTGGATGGGAGGTGAGCTTTCAGTGCTGACTTGTAGCTGGCATAGCAACAAAACATACACACTCACATGTCTACACAGTGGGTGGAGGACATAACACTGACTACTGCTGAGTTGCCTCATCTCTCCTATTCTAGCACCTTGATTTTCACCACAGCAAGCTTTACTCTGTGTAAATATGGAAATTTTCCATGTTGGAGAGCTGCTTCTCTGTGGTTATTGTTGTTTTTTTAACAACATTAATATCCAAGGAACATTGTAACATTTATTCCATGAGGAAAACTATGCCTTGTAGCAGAACATCAAATCTGGCAGAGCAGCAGTTTTCATGGCAAGGTCACATCTTTTGCTAATCCCAGGAAAACCTGCCCAATTTGGTCAGTTTATAAGTCTTTGCAAAATTACACTTCATAACTGTGCTGTTGAAATGCCTTTAGACTTCTTGGCAGCTGAGTTCCCCTATGGTTTCCCTGTGTTGCTCAGGCATCTGAACAGCCAGTCCTTGGGACTGCAGCTCATGCAGTCTTCACTACCCTCACTTCTGGCCTTTCACTGCTAATTTTTTGAGAAATCACTTTTGTACTCTCAACAATTTATTTAATCTTCTGATTTTTGCGTGTATGTAGTAATCGAGTATAGGCAGGCTATCTCACAGCAACACTCTGAACTGATTTAAAATTATTAGAAGACCTTGGCAGTAAATGCTAGAGGAGTATGAAGTGTTTATACCATGCCTATTTGCTTGTAATGCACCTTTGCCAGGGCCATAATTCAATTTATGCATATGGATCAACTTTTTAATACCTTCCAGGAATAATTATTGTCATCATTTTATTTTTAGGGGTGTGTATTCAAATAAAACATGTTGCAATTGGATTGAAAAGGTTGAATCTTGCTTTGAAAAGTTTATTTAAAGTTAATGGTGTTTGGCACTTTCAGAATAACAGTAATTTTAAAAGTTGTGAGGTAGCAATCGTACAAAGAAAAATATTAACACATATATTCTTCCATATTCTTACCAAATCTGGCCTAAAGAAGTGTGGTTTCATTTAATAGCATTCAATGATAAATATATATGTTTATAAGCATATGTTTTTATAAGAAAACATAAAGTCCCCAGCTCTGTATGTCTGAATTATTTTTTGTGATCTTGCTTAAGACTGTTGGAAATTTGTAATTATAGCTTCTTGACTTCATTTAGAAGCACATTCTGGTACAGCTGCAAGAGGTTGTTGGACCTGTGTGCTAAAATGCACACACTAGCAGCCAAGTAAACAAGTATGAGCAATACACTGCTATCCCATACCATTTCTCCTGTTGCAAGAAATGCTGTCTCATGCTTTTCTCAGTATTTTAACTACCGAATGTCAAAAAGTTAACTAACCAGCCCTTAATAAATCCAAAAAATAAATCCAAAAAATTCTCCTTTCTTGATGGTCAAGGATTGCTGCCACAATCAATAAATTCATTTTCTGTGGTAAAATATGCCAGCACAGCTATGAAACATAGAAACATATTACTAGTTGTTTTCTATAGATGTGTTTGCCTTTTTATTCTTTAACTGTTGGCTGAAAAATCATCCTTTCAGTTGGCCATGAAATGAGTATTCATTTTCACCAGCAACACACTGTCTGAGATTGCAGACACCCCCCCAAAACCCCTAAGCCCAGATATACTGACAGGAAGAAAATTGCACAACAGTCATCCTTTAAGCCAGTGAAACTCCTGCAGCTTCTGCTTATGTCCACACACCTGACTATTCCAAGGTAAGCGCAAGTCTGGGGTAAGCTTTTGAGCAAATCAAGACTTGACCGTGTCCACTACCAAGTTCACAGAAGATACTGCTGGAAAACGCTATGGCTGCCGTATTACACCTTCTGTCTCATCTGCTGCCTTTGCAGCCTGTGGAGACTCATCTCCCTAGACTTTGAGGATTGGGGTTTTTCTGCAGTGTCCAAACCCCAGCAGTGCTGACATTGGGTGAATGCACCCCACTCTTCCCACCCTCCATCATGATCCCCAATGCCTCAGCTCATGCACATCAGTAAAGAAAGTGCCAATGTCCAACTTTACATTCATACCACACACAAAAGCAGGAGTACAGAGAGACCAATGGCATGATTTGGCAAAATAGCATCCAACATGTTGCACTGCAAGCAATTATATAATTTTGCTGTAGGTTCATACAGGGATTCTCCCTTAGACTGTGAGGTTTCAACCAAAACCATCTCTGACTGCACATGCCTCTTGGATCTTGTGCAGCCGAGACTTTGCCTTCCCAAAGGATTGTGGAGGTGCTACCACAGCTTACTGATAATTTGTCACAACTACACATCTATTTTTCCACCACTGCGAATGACTATATAAGACTTCAGATGACAGTTGATATGTTGCTTCACATAAGCAGTCTTCTAAGAGTTATTCACAGTTTAAATCACACAATGACAACAGATTAAAGAGCTCACTGTTCTTCCTATCTAGTTACGCCAGTTCATAATGTTCCTCATGTCAGCCTTAATGTGACTGAGTGTTTCACTTGGTACTTTCGGTGAGGGAGACACCTTTTGATCAGAAGTCTCCTATAACATCCCTGAGTGCAATAAATGAGAACAATTGAATTAATTTGATTTTTCACTAATTAGCACTCAGTAATAGAACATGTTATTCTGATCCCAGCTCAGCAATCAACAAAAAAGTTTTATTCCAATGGAGTTTGAATTTCTCTAGGTCAGGTGGACTGATTTTCAAGCTGCTCTTCAAGACCGCAAGCTGAAACTGTGGATATTTTTTTCCAGAAAAGAAGGGAATCAGAATAACTTTTCCAATTACTGCAAGAACAGCTACTATTAAAGATTTTGCTTTGGAGTGGGAAATAACTTGTGGTTTGGTATAGCAGACATTTTCTGTGGCACACAGTCAGCACCACGTCCTCTTCTAAGAAAACGGCTGATTTTAGTCCTTGGTGTTCACGGGGCAGCAACAAACCCTGGAGGAAGAGTGGCTGTGGGCGCCCACTGGTTCCCCCACTGCTTCAGCACACCTCTAAAAATGAATGCTGTTTTCAGAGAACAGCAACAGGCTTGTTTCACAACAGCTTTTGCTATATTTTACTTACATTTCTTTCTCTCACTCCCTTCAAGGAAGAAAACATATGAATTGAGACTTTGTTCAGAGTGGCAGTCTACATGGTTTAACCCTCACTGCCCCAGAGACACACACCATCACAGCCTTCCTGACACAATGCCTGTCGGGGACAGGGTGCACTTTGTCACCCACATAGTCATGAAAAACATGGAATCCTTCCTACATATGGTAACGAATGTCTTTGTTGTTTTCCAGTCTCAAACCCATACTTTACCAGCCCTAAATGTTAAAGTTGAGGTGCTTGTGTCCTGCTTGGGACTGGAAATTATTCAATACAGTATACATTACTGGTGGTTTGCTCACGCCTTACTGCTTCGGGCATTATAACAGTGCTGGCTGCTGAGGAACAACTGCTGTTATTTTGAGCAGCGATGCTGTCACACATAGTAACATAAGAGAAAGTTTCAGATATACAAACTTCAACTCTTCTACCTGAGATATTTAGATCTCTGATTTTTGTCCAAACTGATACTGCTTATGTGTTTTCTTGGGAAGACTGAACCAACCAAATATTGATATATACTGAATCACTTATTTACCACCTTAAATGTTGCTAAACGCCAACAGAATGACAGAGCATACAAGCATCTTCATCCATTTAATACCCAGTCACTGCATGCCGCTGTTAATGGATGTCAGCCAGCCCAGGTTTGTACAGCATAGTCTAGTGCCATCTTAAATGATTATTTGTACAACTTTAAGAGAAAAAAACTCACTAGAAATAAGAAATTCATGCTTAAGAAAATGCACTGATGAACCACAGAGAGAAAGAAACCAGATAACTATGAAACACTAACATTAGAAACTTTGCAGTAGACGGTTTTCAATAGATATTGCCAAGAAGATATATTAGACAGTGGTTTGTCCATTGGATACTGATGCTGTTATTTTTAAAAATGATTGAAACATTTCATAGAAAATGAATCTAATTTAGAATTACAAAAATAAACTAATAAAAATACAAAAATATAAAATACAAGAAATAAAATGATAAAAATACAATTTTTAAAGTTCCATACTTCTATTCTGTGGATTTTGGTCTTTTTTTATTTTACTTCAAATAAGATGGAAGCTACAATACACCTGTTCAGGTTTTCACATTGTGTCAAGAAACAAAGCAATCAAATGCCAAACCCTATTCTTCAAACATTACATGGAGATTTTTAACCCAAATGCACCTCATTGTTTATGTTCTCTACTTGAGCTACTGATAATACCAAGCCTAACACTGTCTGAGGTTAGACGTTAACAAGGTTATCTGCAACACCAGTTGGAGCCAGCAGGCTCTGCTGTTGCCGGGATCAACGATGGAGTGGGTGACAGCCCTTCGGAGGATTTATGTGGGTTCAAGTTTGAAGCTGAGCCATAGTAACAGGACGCATTGCAGAAAAATGAGTGTGTATAAAAAGAGTAAAATGAAAAATGCAGCTGTTGACAGCCAGACACAAAAACAATTTGTTTAAAAATAAAACAACTGAAGAAAATATACTAGGAACTTCAGTGCTTTAACAGAAGCAGACTCGAAATGTTATAAAGTGGTAATTACAGTGAACTGCCTGAACCCATAGAGATGTTGTGCAAGACGGATCAGTTTGGAAATGTACTGCTTGTGATGAAATATTTGCTTGTTCTGAGCCATAAGAATACAGAACATTGAGTTTTCTGTTCTGAGGGTATAAGAATGTTTGGTGGTCCTTGCCGGCCAGAGGGCATCCTATGCTCCATCAGGCTCCACCTTCTTGATAACATTTCCTTTCCTTCTGTATTGGAGTACAGAACCTGGGAAGCTGAACTAATGATCCAAACCAAATAGGTCTCCCACAGTGGTAGATTTCAAGCTATTTTGTTGTGCTGCCAAAGACCAAGACAACGACAACGTTGACACCGAATGCGTGGCATGCATTTGATTTCTAAGAGGAAGAGTAGCAGGTGTCTGCATACATGCCTGTATGCACTGGACTCTGACATTGGAAGAGCTGAATCTCCAACTTTCTTTTTTACTTATTTTTTTTTCTTTTTGCATAAGAGCTCTTTGGCAGTTTGCCTGATTTCAGAGCAGGGCTATTTTGCAATTTTTGTTGTCTAGTTAGTCTTATTATTCTTTTTCTGTAAGACACACTGCAGCCCAACTGTCCTTGGTGTACTCTCGTCTCCTGTTTCCGAGATGAAAACCCACGGCTGCAGAGAGTCTGGGGAGGCACTGGGAGACCTGCGCTGGACTTTAGGGTGTGATTTCTATCTCCTGATACATGTACCAGGGATATGGACCATACAACAATGTTTAGGAACAACCAGACCTCCTCAATTATTTCATTATCTCCCAAGTCCAAGGGGTTCCTGCCCTGCAGGCAGTGAGAATTCCACTAAGGTCCAGTAGAAATCACTTGGGGCGTATTTTCTGGAGGAGTATCTAGGTAGGGGCTAATCTACAACAGACCGTTGCCACTAGAGGTTTCCTTTAAATGTACCTAAAGCAAGGCAGAGGATTATTTGGTAGTGGCTCAGTCTTTTTTGTTTATTTTCCAGAATCAAATCTGGCCCAGAGATATTCTTTGATGAGCCTGTTGCATTCATTGTTCCTGGCAGGCAGGAAAATCAAGGGCTGTTTGCCACACTGCTTCACACCCTCATGGGTGGGCAGCCTTGGTTTCACCTGGACAACCTTGCTTGCACCACTGGGTTTTCTTCGGAAACCTGATGCTACCACCAGACGGATGAGAATGGCAGCAAACAGAATTCCTGCTTCACTGTGAAAGACAGCAATAGATTGTGCTCAGCCTCTGACCAAGAAAAATAGCTGATGTGGCTGTGCTGAGGGACCTGTTACATGGTTACAAATGCAAATTTCTTCTCCCACCATTCTTTGGGAAAGATGAAGGAGCAAAGGGAAGACCTCAGGTGGAAAACGCACCTTTGATGATCCCAAGCTGTAAGCAGAAAATTTTATTTCCAAAACCAGGCTGTGTCACAGTCCACTTACTCATGTTAGGATGTTCATTCATCCATTCTAAGTTTTTTTAAAAAGAAAGTTACCCTCTGTTTTGTGTCTTATCCTCTTATCCCAAGATTTACCCTAAGATTTTGTGTACTTTCAGGTTCATTGACACAGAAACGTAACACCCTAACACTGGGTTAAATAAATGCATTATTCACTAATGAAGCACAAATCAAAAAGCTCAAGTATCATTTGGATAAAAGACAAATTTGCTTTAACATGTATCCACATTCACACCATATGTGCGCATATCTATATACAAGTTTGTTTAAAGGTGTTCAAGAAGAGTGTCTACTGCTGGATACACAATTTTAGAATCAATCTAGTAAAAATAGTGTTTTTAATTATAATTATTAGAGAAATTAAAACCATGATGAGCGGGAAAGGAGAGGTAACAAAGTATCTGATTTTAGAGATAAGAGAGGAGCTGAAATAAAAGGAATGGCACCACGCTGAGGTGCTAAAAATCCAAAACATGCCCTTGGAAGATACAGTGGTAGTGCACTACAGGTTAGACTTTTTGAAACACAAAGATAATCTCTTGGGTTTGTTTTTAAAAGATATTGCACTAGCAGGTAATAAAGTACGTCTGGTACGGCAGGCCATCTACTATTAAGTTTTCAATACCCTTTGGAGATACTGACTATCTGATGGACCATTGTCATTATTGCTAAGCTGCTGAGACAAACAGTGAAGTGGCCAGAGAATCATTTCAATAGCACGCAGAAGAATTTACATCAGTAACATCACTTTTGGGAGCCTTGCTCGCATTAAGAAACACAAACGTAGCCATTAACTCAATAAACGCGTAGTAAACTGGGAATTCTTGTTAATTCATTCAATAAGGAGGCACTCAATAATTTTTTCACCAGGAGCGTTAGTAAATAAGAGCCATCTGAGTGTGACCTAAGCCATGCGACTTGTTCTCACCCAACTTAGCAAAATAAGAGCAAAGAATATATGTCCTTCTGAAAGGAATTGAGTCTTTGAAAATAGTATTTAAAAATAAAATTTAAGCTGCTCAGCTGGAGAGAGGACATTGTGTTGTTTCTGCATTTTGAGCACAGCCACCCACATCCGCTGCTATTACTAAGGCTCGGTTTGTAGCAGCAGTAGAAAACCAGATGGTAATCCCTACTCTCAATAAATGGGAATCTTTCTATGTGCTGTCACCTGCTCAACCAGCCTGTGCATTGTGCACTTAAGGCCCAGTGAAGGGGAATAGAAACAATTTTACTGACAGATGGAGTTGCTACTATTTGAGGATGGATATTTGTGTACGCTGTTTATTAAAGTCAGCATGTTTTCAAACACTTGGTTGCAAGGATGGGGACCCCACCCCCCTGAATGATCGATTTCTTCAGATGAAAGGTAATTTGTTCTGTTAGAATTAGAGAGTTTCACATGCTTATGCATGGTACTATGAAACTAAAGTAAATTCAGAATTTATTCAAATAAAATTTCTTTAGAATTATTCATAATTAACTTAACAAATAGCAGTATTTTTGCATTATGTTCAAATGCTGACTAAAAAGAACATTTGGGTGTTTTTTTAGTGTGTGTTTAACTATCCTTCTCTTTCCTTCTGATTACAACCATGAGGTAGTAAAATTTGTGTAAAGATGCCACATTTGTAACCTATACAAGAAAGAAACAAGATACAGAAGAAATTCATGCTAAGAACAGAGAAACTGGAACCAATGGAAAAAGAAATTTAAGTGTATGAGGTCCAATGCAAAAAGAACAAGACTAACCCTACAGCTCAGGAACCAAGAGTGGGAGGGGAGAGACAAAGAGATGGTTATACAACATATTCTAACCTGGCAGCCAGTGAGACGGCTCAATTCAATTGCTTCCCTCAGTATGAGTGGACACATGTTCAAATACAGAGATTTTCTTACCCTTGGTTGGAAAATGCTGGTGTGCAGGAGTGAACAGAGAGTGAAAATAATTTCTTGTGAAACTGAAGAAATCCACACTGGAAATTTTTCAATTACTGACTGATGTTTATGGCGAAGAGATCCCAGAGATCAAGTTGGTGCTTAAAGGAACCCAGTTTTTGTCAGTAGAAGATGTGAAAGAAAAAGAACAGAGAACCCCAACAGCCTTTCAGAAATTGCTTTAAACGTGGCCAGCATTGTATGCAGCTGTGTGTAAACTCAGAAGGGAACTATTTTGAAGGTGATCATAGTTGATTTTCTTAATTTGTTAACAAAAAGAGTTAGAGGCACAGTCTTGGGGATTTTTGTGTTGGACCTCATATATATATTAAACAAAACTAAGCATGGTGAGATTTCAGATATATTAATATTAAAGTAATTTGGGATTTATACAGACCTTGTGCTCCTTCCTGCACTACGGAAGCCTGTGCACCAGGGAATGTTTAGGGATTTCTGGACAATAAACCAGTCTGAACAACAGTACAGACCAAGCAGAGTACTTCAAGGAACTATATTGCTTTGGTGTTTGGTGTTTTAAAAAACTATTTGCTATAGTCTGGTGTATCTGAAAGTTTCATTTTCCAAAGACTAAGTATTGACATTTAAATCATCTTGCTTATCTTGTCTTAGGTGCTTGTCTTTGTAGTCCCTGCACCTTCTGAGAAATAGATCATGTTTTGTCTTCATATTACAATAGGTCCACTTCGGAAACAGTCATCTGATGGCAAAGCAAATCTGTATAAATCAGCCACAATGACATATTAGTGAATGTGCTTGATGTACCTCCGTCTTCAGAGTCCAGCTCACATTCAGGTAGCTACTGTCTCCAAGAACCTTTGAAGAGGACCAGATATAAATACTAAGTGTCAAGTCACAGTGCAAAAAAATGCTTCTGGCTGATTCAAGAATACTTTTTGTTCTATTCAATTTGGGCTTTAAAAAATTTGATTCCTTGTTTCCTGGAAACTAGGGAAGGTTGTTGAAAGCCTAAAATTTACTGCCTCAAATTAATTTTGCTTCCTACCACCAGAACACCAGTATTAAACTGAAGCATTTTCTATGAACCTCATCTAGACCTGCAGAAACAAAAGGCCATTATTTCCCATGACAGTTACAAATCCTATGCAGTGAAAACAGCTATATTTATCACACTCATCTCCCTACGTATAGGAAAAGAATGAGTTTATTTGTGGGGTGGGTAAATAAATAATTAGTTTAAGCCACATGGTGTTAAGTAAAATGGGGTCCTCATATTGTTACGCAGAGGTGAAATGCACACTATACAGACAGGAAAAACTAATCAGTAAGAATATGAGATTTGATAAACCTATAGTGAAAAGCACCTACATTCCAGTAAGCCCAAACAACACCTAGTGGGTTCGGTGGTTTGTAGGAGCAAGAACAGACTTGGATTTTATATGCTCTAGTAGAAGGTGTCCCTGCCCATGGCGGGTAGCAGGGGGACGTGTAACCAGATGATCTTTGGGTTGTTCCCAGCCCAAAGCATTCTATGATTCTATGCTAATTTTTTGAGAGAAAAAAATTAAAAGAACAGTCTTATCACCAACTGGAAATGTTGTCTAGTAAATATCACCCCTTCCAATGCATCTGTTATCTCCTGCTTTCATTGATAGCCCTGTGCTTGGCAATGGTTGCTGAGACCCACAAAGCTCCCGATGAGCTCCTTTAGTTTGCTTAAGAAAAAACCTTCAGTTTCTGGTCAAATTCCCAGCTCTGCACAGAAGGATAAGAAGGTAGAAATACACCAAATGCATTCATTCTGTTCCCCCAAATGTTCATTCTGGGGGCTGATTTATTTATTGGATTTCCTACAGGCACGAGCTGAAAGTTGAGAAAGCAGAACAATTCTCCATTCATCCCAGTCAGAGCACACGCTGCTGGGCCACCTCTCAGTTGCCTGGATTAAGTGCCAGGCAGCAGCAAGTCAAAATATCCACAACCAGCTTCAGTCTACAGGGTGGGAAAGGGTCCCTCACCCCTCGCAATAGCCCCTTTGCTCCACTGCTCACTGCTGTAAACATTGTCTGTGCAGCCCTGGTGGGACACTGCCATGCACCATTATTCAGCTCTCCATGGACTTCCTCGCTGTTAACATCGTGGTGTGGTGGGATCTAACATTAGCAGCGGCAATATCCTTTATTCTCTTGACCAAAACCTAGGGAAGCTCTGCTCTGGGGCAAGGAGTCACCCAGTGGGGACGGGGCGAGGCCACGGTGTTGTCAATAGGACAGACACAGTTAACAGAGCAGAATAAGGTGAGAAGTGCTGACAGTGATGTGATCAGGAAACAAGGGAAACCACAACCCCAGCCTCAGTTATAGGGCTCCCAGGATGTTGTATAGCACCAGTTTCCTACACCCCCAGGTTTCCCACTGGCGGAGGCTGCAAGACTCCTCCTCACACTTCTTCCCGGTGGCCATTTGGGATGGGACCACTAGCACTCAGATGCTTTCAATGTTCAGACCCCAAACTCAACTCTGGGCAAAGGTAGGAGACAGCATCCCTAGGGAAGAGGAGATCATTCAAAATAACCACAGTGCTCTGCACCCTCAGCTCCTTTATGGGCCTTCTGAAGGATCCTAATCATGGAGAGGCCAGGACTGCTCACAGACAATGGCTGAGTGTAAGGCTGGCACCAGGGCAGCTGCTTCAAGCTGGTCTATGGACAAGATCAAGCCTCCAGCAAGAACAGCAGAGCTTGTTCTTCCCTCACCAAGAGCAGAATCCGACCAACACCTGTCTACAATGGCACCAGTCCTCTGCTTTCCTCCCCAGCCCTAGTTTAGCATCTGAACGTACTGGAACTGTCCTTCGCATGTGACAGCCAGGTGCACAGTAGGCTGCTGCACACCTGTGTGGCAACATTAGGTGGAAATTCACTACAATATCATAGTGTGAATCCAAGGGACGTTTCACACTTGTCCTTCAAGGTTTGGGAGGGAGGTTAAGTAATCCCCGTAAAGTGAGATCCTAGTCCAGGTGAGTGCAGACAGCTCAAAACAACAATTTAGCTCTTCCTAGAGGAGCAGGAAATTACTGTCGTTTTGATTTGTGGTATGACTGGGCTGCAGTATAGCCAGTGGCATCTACCTGTTCTCTCAGAGGGGTTATGTGAAGACAGTCCCTTCACTAGCTGTCCACTGTGCAGTCTATTTCAGCTTCAGCACATGATCAATTGTCAAAGCAGGCTGAGGAAGAGCAATGAGTCATTTGTTTCTTTGTTATCCAGGAATATTTTTTTTTCCATCTGAATTGGAGTCCTTCTGACTCTTATTGCAAGATAACCAAAATGAGACCAGCAGAGAAATTAGGGAACATGATGTAACAGTCCTCTAGGATATGGTCTAAAAGCCTTTTCTTGCCACAAAACTCAAAGCAGCCAAACCACAAGACAAAAACAGCTCAGAACCCATTGTCTACTTTTCCTACACTGACAAGATGCTGATGATCTTCACTCTGTGGAAAAACAACTCCAAAGAGTCACCCCTCAAACACGTTTTTTATACTCCATCCTTCCCATTTTCTGTGTTCGTTTCCCCAAGTATGTCCTAAACAACATCTACTTATGTATCATATTATACACGGAGGCAATTAGTTATATAAATTAATCATAATGAAAATTTAAATCTACATTGCACTTGCATCCAAATGATCGTCACATTGTCATCTTTATATTATTTATTATGATTTAACTGCCACCAGTCCATTTAGGAGGAAAACAACTCTCATAAAGAACCCAGTCATTCCTTAAGTTACCACCCTTGTAGTTTCACTGCTGTAACTGAAACAGAGCTGCAGCATCAGATATGAGGTTATTATATGCAACATCGAGTTCAGAACCAGCAACCTTTAAAGTGTTATTTTAAGACAAGACATTATTATCTTTGACATCATCCTTATTAGGGTGAATGTGTGCTCTCCAAGATATAGGTTGGGTAAATCTGATGCTTCTCAAAGACAACAAAGATGGAAGGATTTTTTTCAGTTATCTATACAGCTATCCAAAAGTCTGGTTTAGATCCCAGATCTGGTTGAAGAGTGAAGATAGACCTGATTTCTCCGAACAAAGTCTCCAACAGGAACTTAAGCTACAAACATATTGTGGTGGTCTGTGCACTGTATTAATAAGAATAACCTGCATCTCTGGCAAAGTAGCTTCTTATGGATCAGAAAAAGCCATGGGTAAGAAAACGCATAAACTGAAGCAACAAACATGCTATCTGCAATTTGGCAGCCAAGTCCTCAACAAGCATCTCCTTCTCTTTCCTAGCCCAGGTAGCTCCAAACACACCTTTGCCAGGTGTTTCCACAGAGTTTATTTTAAGGCATCAACAGATGGATCTAATCTGAAGGCTTTCATTGCTGCTTTTTGTTGCTTTACCAGTTACAAAAGGCCTAAGAAGGTTGGACAGGCCAACACAGTAGGAAGTACAGCTTGTGCTGTGCTCTTTCCTGCACTTTGGAAGCACCCCAAGCATTTTGATGCAGGTCCAGTTCATGCACTTGTACCTTTTCCTTGCATTGTCTCATGAGTCCCATAGATCCTGCAGTCAAATTTACGCCCACAGATAACATGAATATGAAATGGGCCTATTCTGTGGAACTGGAGTTGCTCATACAGCTCCTGCCTTGGACTTCTCTTTTCCATGTGCTCTTTCCTCCTACAGAAAAACATACCAGAGGTTTGGCATGTGCATATACACCCATGCACAAGCACTTCTTATCTTTATGGATCGACTGCCTTCTCCACCCAAGTCCCAGACAGACCCAAAATAATATGGAAAATGTAACAAACAAATGTAGTTGCCATATGACCTGTATACCAGAGTGTGAAGGAATGCACGGACATTGCACAAATTGGAGTGTTGCCTTGGTTTCGTAGTAAATCTATGTGCCTGACCAAACCAGAGGCAGTGGCATTTGAAATCAGAAGAGGCAAAGGAGCTGAGCTAAGATCCTTTTTCCTTGACTCAAGCCTTCTCCTCTCTCACTTGTCAGGATAAAGCTTTCCACCTGAAATTAAAAGATGTGTAGATGTGGTGCATAAGGGTACGGTTTAGTGGTGGCTTGGTAGTGTTAAGGATTGGTCTTGATGATCTTAAAGCTCTTTTCCAACCTAAGTGGTCCTACGATTCTACAAGAAGGTAAGTATGCCAGTCCCCACAGCTACTTTCTCTTCAGCATTGCCTTTACAAAAAAGAAAACAACCTTTGCTTTTAATGGTTTTGGATCTGACCTCAGCAGACTATGGCCTGACAGTGAAATACTGAGCTAGATGGCTGGAATCGATGGCATGGCTGAAGGAGTGGCTTAATCCTTTTCTTCTTTTCTGTACATAACAGGACCAGGAAGGCCAAGATAACCAACACGTGTCTTCTCCAGTCATACCCTGTGTCATCACAAATGAAAAAGAACCCCACTGTGCTTCAAATATTTTTAAAAGAAACTTTGCTATATATAACAGGATTTATTTCAGAAATACACGATGGTCTTTATGAGGGAGAAGAGAACCAAAACAAGAAAACTGAGTTTCTGATCTAAAGCAAATAGCTGCTTCTCACGTCTCATACAGGGACAAAGACAAGAAATCAGAGGCCAAGTTGCACTCTCATGCTCCCTCTGCAGGCCTGAATTCTAATTCTCAATAGAATTAACACTTCAAGTTTTGGTTTCAGACCTCAATTTTTCTGATAAAACACTGGCCAGAAAGCAGACCACATTTTACAAATTCAGTATTTCTGTTCTCAGAGAAGAACTGAAGTAGTCAGTTGTTTGGATGTATTGAAACATTTCCTATTCCTCTCTCCGTCAGAGGGGTAAAATTCATTTAACTAGTTATATCCGTCCCCTCACTGTCCTTTAAATCAGAACTGCCTGCTAATTTCTCATGCTTTGTTCAGTCACAGCCAAGCTGGACACAAGGAAATTTGTAAAAGTATACCTACAAAAAATTACACCTACAAAGCAAAGAGCCCATTCCACTACAGTTTTCACTAAATGTTTTTCCAGAATTTGTGGAAAATGCTCATATCAACTGGAACCACTTTTTTTTTTCTTTTACTGCAGGAACATTCTGTTTTCATTATGTTTTTTCCTTGAAAAATCTCAGATCCCGATTGGCATCACTGGTTACTACATTCAAGTCCAAGTGACCCTATCCTGTCCTCTGTTTGTGAAATAATAGGGATGGGCATCCAAAACAGGGAGCCTGACTTATGGTTCAAGTATAGGATTAAATGTAGGTCTCCCATATCCTGAGGAAACTGTCCACTTACTCCTCTGGCTGTGGCTAATCAAACTCAGATTTCAGGGGAAGAAAAAACAACTCTAGCTTTCTCCATTTTGAATGAGAACACTGCAGTTGTGAGAAGCCAAACAGTAAAGAAAACATCTCCCCAAATCATGTTGTTCTACAAACAGGGAGGCTATGTACAACTCAAACTTATGATGACTTGAGTTTGTTGGATTTTTTTTCTAAAAAAGTCATAGAATCTGATAGTTTTAAAAACTGCTTATGGAAAGCCAAGCTTGCCAAACAAGATTTGTATACATCCCGAATCTACACCCTAGATTTTAAAAAGCCATCTTAATAATAAATCCCTGTTAAGTGGCCGGGTTTTCCTGATCCAAACATAAATTTCCTATAAACACGAGGTCTGATACCACAGGGCCCCAAATTTTTTGTCATTCCTCCTCCCATTTTTGGATTTGGTTATTTTTCCACCATAAATCAGAAAACCAGAGCTGCCCACTCCTGAGAAATGTGCCTGAGCCCAAGAGGGATGGGACACGGGGCTGCACGGGGAGGGAGGCGGTTTGCCTGTTGCCAAGGAGGAACCACCCACCCGCAGGGAGGATGGGATGGGGGCCCAGCCATTATCTGAATAGCTCTGCTGCCAGTGGGGGAATGAAGTAAAGTGGATACAAACAACTGGAAACACTGCCAAAGTGTCAGGCTCCGAGTTCTCTAGAGCCTGTGGATGCCGTAATCCTTCATTGTCTGCTGAAATAAATTCTCAATTTCCCTGCATTTGCTGTCAGCATGGCTGATGGAAAAAAGTTAACACAACACAGACCAACGTGTTATACTGCTTTCAGTTACGCTTCCCAACTCCCTCCCAAAGGACCTAGACGTGACACACTGTGGGTGCGATTGTAGCCGGGGATTTTTCTGAGCCCTCTCTTTATTCACTCTTTCCTCACTCTCACTCCTGTCCCAGTGTACTCTAAAGTTTTACTCTGAGACTGTGTCCGTAATACAAGAGAGATATTGCTCTCTGTGGAGCAAGGCTCTTTTGCCCAGAGAATCGTAGAATCATAGAATTGTAAAATCACAGAATCATAGAATTACCAGGTTGGAAAAGACCACTTGGATCGTCGAGTCCAGCCACTCCTATCTCCCACTAAACCATGTCCCTGAGCACCTTGTCTACCTGTCTTTTAAATACCTCCATGGGTGGCAACTCAACCACTCCCCTGGGCAACCTCTGCCAGGACCCCAGGACCCTTTCTGTGAAAAATTTTTTCCTGATGTCCAGTCTGAACCTCCCCTGGCACAGCTTGAGGCCATTCCCCCTTGTCCTGTCCCCTGTCGCTGGGAGAAGAGGCCAGCCCTCACCTCTCTACAACCTCCTTTCAGGTAACTACGTTTCCCCTCAGCCTCCTCTTCTCAAGGCTAAACAACCCCAGTTCCCTCCATCAACAGGGATCTGTAGTCCTAAGCAAGCTAAAACAAAACCGTGCAAAGATGTTGGAAGTTCAGAATAGGTGTCCAGCTTGAAAACAGGAGAAAAAGGAGGTGAAAAAGGAGGTGAAATCATTGTTCTATATCAAGTGCATTCTTATCTTTCTTGTTCACTAAATCATCTTTATAGACAAGCCCTGAAGTTACTGTATTGAGTCATTAAAGCAGCTTTATTTATAATCACGCTGCCTGATGTTTCAAAACCACACAAGTCCTAAATGATGTTACAGCAATACTAAACGAGCTGGTGGTGCCCCTAATATGCATGCATTGACTTGAAATTCTAGAGCGTGACTGAGTTTTAGAGGAGAAACAATCCTGTGAATAGGGAGCACTGAAACTCAATCTTCAAATCATCAGCTGTCATTTAGGTCAAATCAAAAGCACAATGGATAAACCAACATTCCTGGGCATTGGCCATTTAGATATATAATGCCGTGGTGCGAATGGACAATTCTGTGTCCCTTGCAAGACTTTTCTGCACAGCCATCCTTGTCTGAGGCTGTAAACTAACAAAACCTGTCCCAAGACTCAGGCATGTATTTTAGATGTGCTTGATGGAAGCCATAGAATCATAGAACGGTTTGGGCTGGAAGGGACTCTAAAAATGATCTGGTTCCAATATCCCCTGTGTGGGCAGGGACACTTTCCACTAGGCTAGGCTGCTCAAGGCCCCATACAACCTGGCCTTAAACACTACAGACTTTAACTTTTCCCAAATTAGTGAGAAAATGTAAATAAATACCTCATATCCTATTTCAGTCAATGCTGAATGGTCTCAGTCTGAAGAAAACCTGATATATGTGAACAGCATCCAACTGCATGTTTAAAACAAGCGCGACCAAGACCAACAAACTCGAAGGATTCCCATGAGACAGTCTCCTGGTCATGTTTCAGGGACTGCCTCAGAAAACCTCAATTTTTTACATTCTAGATGAACTCTTCACACTTACTAGAGCAAGCTACAACTACAGAATGTCCATGTATGTTACAGTGATGCTCTGCAGCAAGATGTACCATACAATGCTTTCAGCAAAATGTTACCTTTTCTTTCCTTGCTTGGCTATGTGCTTTTAAACATGCCTAAAAATATCACAACTTAGTCCTGTCTGAAGAAAGTACAAGCAGCTCTTCAGGCGTCATCCCTTCATCACCTCTCCATACCAGTGCCAGCACATATTGGCCTCTCCCGGCAGTAAGCTACCAAATAAAAAAATGGAATGGCACGAACAGTTCACACAATCCCTGTTTATACTTTAAGAGATTATTAAAACTATGCTTTTCTTGAATTGCAGGGCAGGAGTGTGCAATTCCACCCATTGGGAGAGGAATAAAAGAAGGAAAAGTTCACCAAAACTACATTAGGTTATCAACATTTGCCTTATACTCCAACCAGAACATTCACTTTCTTCACATTTATCTTATTTCCTCTGACTGCTACAGGACTTTGCCCATCCTTGTTTCAACAACACTGCACAGATTTCCCCTAACTGATGTCTCTCCTCTTTCAGTCCCACTCTTCCTCCTGCTCCAGACCACAGCATCCATGAACCAGGATGATAGTCTTATTCCCCGAGATTCCCAGCTCACTGGCAGGCTGCGTGGCAAACCAGAAGTATGCTTTCCCCAGGCGATACGGCTATGCACACCTGAGTTGGACTTGCTGTTTCAAAACGTCACCACTATCAGTCTTGATAGAACAGTCTAAAATACCACCCTAGAAACTCCATTCTAGCAGACTCTTTCTGTTTCCGTCAGTTTTATTTGAACACCCCTAGCCATGTAACTACTCTTCAGCAGAAAGTGGGAAACTGCCCTGGCAGTCTCAAGGCCACTAGGATTTCTCTTTGGTGTGCTCCCTACGCAGCATCCCTGCCACAGTGGCAGCCTGTCAATGCTGTCAAACCCACTGCCCAGCCTACCTGCACGAAGTCTACATCAGCAGATAAATAAGTCATCCTGAAACAGGAGAGGACTCAACAAAAAGGCGTTATTTTAACAGGCAGGATAAGCATAATAGTAAGAACAATGATGAGCATAACATTCCATACCTTTTCTTGTCCTGTTTCCTACTGCCACTCGTTGCAGCCCTGGGATATCTGAACATTTTTATCACAGTCTGAGGATTCAGATTTCTCTGGACTATTTCTTGAAAGAGAAGACAAATGCACCACAAATGAGTAGGGAGATTTTTGACATCTGGGAATGCTGCCCAGGAGAGCAGATGTCATTGTGCAACGCAGTGGGATTAGCCTTGCTCATGTGGCTCCTGCAGCCAGCCCCTCCTCTGCCATTTCCACTTCAGGCATTTTGATGTCAGTAAGAAGGAACTTGTGCAGACGTTTTGTACTGTTGTGGCTGACCGAGAGGCTGATTATCTTCATCATCCAGTTTCATGTTTTCACCCCTTCACTTAGTTCCCAAGGCCAATGGGATTCAGGGGTTGCTGGCTTGGCTTCCAACCAGCACTTCTGTTGTGGTATTGAAAGAAGAGACCTATTCCTCTCGGGCCTCATGGTGATATCACCGGGTTAACACTCACTGGTGCTTGAAGTGTTGCCTGTGAAAGTTTGTGGATGTCTTTTATTGTGCCTCACTCGAAGTGGTCAAAGCATAGTGATACCCAGCAAAATTTTGTTCCATCTGTAATAGTATGATCTCTATCAAAAAAAAACCACCCAGGTCTCTCTAAACTTCATAGCTCTTCTCTGGGGATCTACACTCTGCATTACTCATACTACAACTTTTCTGTTTTCCATCAGTATGACACAGTGCCTCATGCTGAGCTCCTTGTCCCAGGCACTCTCACAGTTTTGCTATTTATTGGATATGCTCAGGGTAATTCCTGACATTCCCTACAACCTGAGAGATAGCATTGCCTACACCAGATGAGGCCTTGGTAGCTCAGCAAAGGACAATGTTTCTGAGCCTGGGGAAGCCCGCAGCCTGTTGCATGCAGACACCTTGAGAGCTTGGCAGCCTCTCTGGTGAATGCCAGATTCACCAGCCCCCATGCAGTGAAGTGTTCAGATTGTACCAAATGACTCAGACTTGGCTTTATCAGTGGGGAAAGATTTAAGAATAAAAACTCCACACTCTTACTTACAAGGGCACAGTAACAGAGCAGAGCTATGAGAAGATAAAATCCAGAAGTAGCCTCTAAGATGGTGTGTGGCCATTTGAGCCCTAATTGGCTGGCCTGTTTGCAGCTTACTTGGCTCACAGATATCCTGAATCTTTTTCCCAGCTGTAGAAAAAGGGTACCAGATAAACCATGCTCTTTCTCTTACCCCGGATAAGAGAAGGGAACATCCTAGCTATGTCTTACTCCCTCAGACTGATTTAGAAGATAGTGTATGGTGAAACACATGACCTTCTCTAAGCATAAGACAGCTTATAGCCTTCTTAAAATGTGATGTTATCATGAAAAATTGCCACTGCACAGAATCCCTTTTCAAGCTTTGCACAGAATCTATGTATGTCACAGATACTCAAATATGGGTCACAATTAGCTTAAGCTGAGATGCACCCGATCTTTCTTCTTTCCTGTTCCCTCAAGACAATGGCTGCAGCAGTTTGTTGGTTTGGGTTGGTTTTTTTTCTGGCTTAGAAAGGCCATGGCTGTATGGCACATTCACACACAAAGAAAAGCAGTCACCAGCATGTTATGCTCACTGTGCGCCATGTCAAATTGAAGCTGGGTAGACTGTAAAGTGACAACACATGCAACAGCCACCTATGCTGTGCATGCTCCAGAGGGACAATATATCCATTGTGAATTAGTCACTATCACTCTCTCCAACACACTCGCATCCTCATTTCAGCCCTCAATTTCCCAACTGTAAATACATAAAAGAGGTTCATACATTAAGAATCTAAGCTCAACATGGTGTAGCATCAAGGAAATGGAGACATTACTCTAAAATGTCACTTTATTCAGACCAGAGCCACTCTCAGTTTTGATAAGCTTGCAAAAAAAATGGCTTCTATTTTCTCTGGTTTATGTTCCACTTCCTTCCCCTTCCCCTTCTTAGCATGCCAAGAGAGGCTGCTCAATGAAATGCTCTGTCATTTTTCTTACATCCAGGGAGAAAAGTATTTTCAACAAAATTTTGGAAAAGAAGCCGCATGACAGTTAGCTCCCCTTTAAGTACATCAGTAGGTAAGCACAAAGATCATTTATCTTTGAAATCTATCTAGTATTTCTGTGAACCCACTTGAAATTCAGAAGTACAAACCTGATGAGTTTGACACCAAGGCTCAACACATGCAGAAGTTATAAGGGAAGCACCTTGTTCTGGCTGCTGCAAAGGAGAGGGATATTTGCTAGCAATGGGCTTTGGGCCATAGTGTTGTTGCACAATTCACACAGTTGGATTTAGCACCTATACAAGTCAAGGGGGAAAGCCAGTGATTTGAATCAGTCAGGTCACACTCGTGTCTGAGCTACAGGCAGGGTCTCTCTGGTGCCTTTGCCATTCCCTGCACCACTTCAGATCGGAGGGACTATCTTCTGTTCATCTCTTCTCTCTGTCTCCCCCACTAAGGACTGCTGGTGTCTGCAGTACAGTCTGACCACCTATGCCTGTCTCCTCCCCTCACCATACTTTTGCAGTGCCATCCACCTCACTCCCCACAGCACTTCACCCTCTTCTGACTGCCTTGGGGGGAAGGAACAGAGGTTCCCTGGAAGGAACTAGACTTCAGAATGATTCTCTGCGGCCTTGAGGGGAAAAGCAGGTGGTTTTCAGAGACTTGTTTTTCAGCAGAAGTACGCAGGGAGTGAACCTTTCTCACATGCTCAAGATTTTCAAATTAAAATGAGTTTTCAACAAATTCCCCAGCCACTTGTAAAGGCAGCCTGCTTTCAGAGCTGGATTTCCTGGGAGAATTGAGGCAAATTAGCAAAAATGACAGAAATGTGAAAGGTTATCAAGAAAGTATAGGAAAAATATCTGTGTCATATTTACTAAATAAAGCCAGCAGGTGTCAAGTTCAAAGTGAGGAAAATGAGAGCCTCTTTCAAGCAACATTCAGTTCAACTGTGGGAATACTTGCTGCGACATGTTATGGATGTTAAATATTTATACAGATTTTAAAAGTGATGGAATAATCACTGAAAAAAGACTGCATCCAGGGTTATTACCTGTATAGATACCAACTCTGATGCAGGAGGTCCCCAAGACAAAAGTTACTTGGAAGAGGGAGGGAGAGCATTTGGGGAAAGTATCGCCACATGCCTGCCTTGAGCTAGTAATTTCCTTTGGGCATCATCATCCAGTGATGGGGACAGGCTCTGGAGCTACATGTACCTCTCGTCCTGGCATGCCCCATCCTTTCCTATGTACTGGGGGAAGGAGACAGCACAAAGGTAGTGACAGGCATAGGGTGCTGGGTATGTGAGGGAGATGCTCACCTGTTTCCCATGTTCAACCTGCAGGTTGTGTCCATCCAGGCATTAACAGCAGCTTTCCATTCTGCACATGGAGCAGATTATCAATGGTTGACAGATATTGCAAAAAGATAAGACTACAGGCAATAAAAAAAGGCAGATGAGTTTCTGGCAGTCCTGAAAGCACCTGCAGTAAGTCTGCAGCCCTTCAGCACTCTCTGCAGCACTTCCTGTCTCATACACACTCTCCTCCAGCTCTTCCTGCTGTGGGCCACAACCTGCACTAATATGCATGTTGTGTTCGGCAACTGTGATTAAACTGTGACTTTTGAGAGGAGAGGGAACTGACCTAGTTGTGGTGTGGATGCTGATGAAGAACAGGGCCCAGAAGATCCTATGGGCTGCTGACAGTGAACGCTAGACCTATACACAACCTCCCAGTCCTCCTTCAGCCCCACACCTCATCACAACCACCCTCATCTCTCCCACCATTGTCTTACCATCCCCTAGTCCTGCATGCTTCCACACCATCCTTGTCTAGAGCAGCCTAGAACCCTCAGCACCTGGCCAGTTGTCCCAGCATAGAGGGTCCAGAGTCAGGCTGGTCCTTCCTGGGCTGCCCATCCAGTGGGTGTTCCCAGCAGGCCCCCAGAGCTGGGCAGGTTCCACCACCATCTAGGAACCTGACAGCAGAAGACTGTGACATCCCAGCACACCCTGCACCCCTCCCTCTGCCCTGCCGCCCATCACCAGCAGATCTGCCTCATTGCGTGCATCTGCAGGTTCCTCTGGAGCATGGCTTGAAATAAGCATGAAGGCAAACAGAATGAGAAGCACAGATTATGGCATTGGGGTATGCTAGCTGTGAGAAAAGGAGCAGTCTTGCAGTGTGCATTGAATATGCCCTCTACCTGGCATAGGCAGAAAAGCATGAAAATTTGGGTAACATTGTTTTTGGAGTACTCCTAATTTCCCCCCTCTTTATTCTGCAATGACTCTGCACACATGTCTGAAGACCTATCTGACAGCTGAAGAACCGATTGTCACTTGGTTTTGCCCCATTTCCAGGAGCACTTCTTTTCTTGGAGTTATCCTGACTCAAAAATCAAGAGGCCTGGCACAGCGTGGGTCCTGCACCACATCAGGTGGTGCAGTCATGCACAGGGGCTCCCAGATCCACCCTCAGCTCCCATTTCATTCCCACACCCTCTGCTTATGTTGGGGCTGTATCTTTTCTTGCACCAACACCTGCCCATGTCCTTGAGCCTGCCCACTGGCAGATCCCCTTCTTCCCATCCTTCTCTTCATGCCACCGTAGCACTGATGGCTTATGATTCACAAAATGCTTCCCATTCCTGCCTACAAGCCTTCTCCTAGGATACACTCTATTTTAGTCGCATCCCACCTGCACTAGACATCAAGCAAACAGATATTTCACCTTTGAAGCTGATCTTGCACTGCCAAGAACCTGCTTTAAACTGGGAAGTGCCTTTCTGATCAGCCTGAAATGCCTTCTTCACCTGTGTAGAGGTTACAGTGACAGCACAGTGGTTGAGAGGCTAAAAGAAAGAGAAGAAAATCCATCAGAAGAAAGTTCTGGCTTAAAGGGTCTGCAAAGCAGCTATTTATTTGTGAACCCGGTGCCTAAGACTTGGAGCTTCCCAAAGCAAAGGCTCACCCTAGCCCTACCTCACCTCCTACCAGAAGCTGTTTGCTGGACTTTGTCCCCATTTGCTTCCAGCCACTGCTCCCTCCTTATCACAGTTCGTATGGACAAGGTCTTGTATTCACCAAATCACCAGGTTGGAAAAGACCTCTTGGATCATTGAGTCCAACCATTCCTATCAACCACTAAACCATGTCCCTGAGCATCTCATCCACCTGTCTTTTAAATACCTCCAGAGATGGGGACTCAACCACCTCCCTGGGCCGCCTGTTCCAGCACCCAACGATCCCTTCTGTGAAAAAAAAATTTCTAATGTCCAGCCTGAACCTCCCCTGGCAGAGCTCGAGACCATTCCCCCTTGTCCTGTCCCCTGTCACTTGGGAGAAGAGGCCAGCTCCCTCCTCTCTACAACCTCCTTTCAGTTGCACAGAGCAATGAGGTCTCCTCTCAGCCTCCTCTTCTCCAGGCTAAACAACCCCAGTTCCTTCAGCCGTTCCTTGTAAGACTTGTTCTCCAGGCCCCTCACCAGCTTCATCGCTCTTCTCTGGACACACTCCAGAGCCTCAACACCCTTCTTGGAGTGAGGGACCCAGAACTGAACACAGTATTCAAGGTGTGGTCTCACCAGTGTTGAGTATAGGGGCAGAATAACCTCCCTGGACCTGCTGGTCACTCCGTTTCTGATCCAAGCCAAGATGCCATTGGCCTTCTTGGCCGCCTGGGCACACTGCTGGCTCATGTTCAGTCAGCTGTCAACCAACACCCCCAGGTCCTTCTCCTTCAGGCAGCTTTCCAGCCACTCTTCCCCCAGTCTGTAGCACTGCACAGGGTTGTTGTGCCCCAAGTGCAGGACCCGGCATTTGGCCTTTTTAAACCTCATCCCATTGGTCTCAGCCCAGCGGTCCAGCCTGTTCAGATCCCTTTGAAAAGCCTTCCTACCCTCCAACATATCGACACTTCCTCCCACCTTAGTGTCTTCCTCAAACTTACTTAGGGTGCATTCGATCCCCTCATCCAGGTCATTGATAAAGACACTAAACAGGACTGGACCCAGCACTGAGCCCTGGAGGACACCACTTGTGACCA
Source organism: Cuculus canorus (assembly GCF_017976375.1). Lineage (NCBI taxonomy): Eukaryota > Metazoa > Chordata > Aves > Cuculiformes > Cuculidae > Cuculus > Cuculus canorus. The sequence goes on from NC_071401.1 coordinate 149,529,897, forward strand.
GCCTCCAGCTCGAGTTAACTCCATTGACCACCACCCTCTGGGCCCGGCCATCCAACCAGTTTTCAGCCCAGGAGAGTGTGCATCTGTCCAGGCCAGAGGCAGACAGTTTCCTAAGCAGAATGCTGTGAGAAACTGTGTCAAAGGCTTTACTGAAGTCCAGGAAGACTACATCCACAGCCCTTCCCTCATTTAGTAGGCAGGCCACTTTGTCATAGAAACCAATCAGGTTAGTTTGGCAAGACCTGCCTTTCGCTAACCCATCTTGACTGGGCCTGATCACCTGGTTCTCTTGCATGTGCTTCATGATAGCACTCAAGATCACCTGTTCCACAGGTCTTGAAATGGTCATGTTTTGCTATTGTTCCTTGTCAGCTTTCTTGCACTTTCTTCTGCAGTGAGTTATCAGGGTTTCAAAGGAAAAGAGCACCCTCCTCACAGGTGTATGTACAGCATAAGAATTGTTAGATTAAAGCAATTTTGAAAGGCTGTGGTTTGGTCAAGAAAATAAATGGCATTCAGACTTTGACCTAACAAGGTTCTGAGTGTGAGTAAGTAAAATTAGGAGAGACTGATGAATACATCAACATGCACCTGCAGCATGGGTAGGCATGGAGACAAGACCAGAGACATGTGAGAGGCACTACTTGTGAAGGGCAAAAGAAATGGCAATCTCTGAGGGGTAACCAGCACATGGGCAGGGAGAGGAGAGTTGCTTACTGCCCCTCCTTATCCCTGCCATCGGTTAGAGTAATACAGCCAGTATCAGTGGTTTTCTTTATTGACCATGGGTGAGCACCAGCATATGACACATTGAGAGAAAAGATGTAGAGGTGGAAGGAAAAAGCAAACAAGTTCCTGATAGCCCCTTCTCTTCTCTGCGTCCAACTCCTGCTGGCAGTGCAGCTATTGTAACACCTTCCCACTGCCAGTATGGGCAGGTTGTGTGTGAGAGGACACCTCCAGTTTTGCCTCCCTTTGCCTCAAGAAGCCCATAAAGTGGAGTTGCTCTTCACAGTACTGATGGCAAAGGGAGGAAAGATGGCAAACAGCACAATGTATGTGGCTGGACATCTGTGTCATGTCACCTTGTGACAGGTGGAGTGTCCAAGATACAGTGAAACACATGACCATGCACCCCACAACCCAGCACCCCACTACCCCTTGCCCACTGCCGGCGCACAGTACAACAGGAGCAACCCCAATGCTATGTCCAGGACCTGTGGTGGCTTTCACTCAGGGCTGGAGGCCAGGCCAGACCTGTTTCCCCCACCTCACAAATCAATGCTGTTCAGTATTGAGACAGTGAGGACCTTGGGTCTTCACTTCTTCGGCCACCACAGCCCTCTCCCCAGCAGACCTGGAAAGCTGGATGGGTACAGCCATCTATAGGAATGGTACAAGTGAAATGAGCACCCCATACCCCACCAGCTGGCTTCAGAGGTCATTTGGCCAATGACAGATTTTTCTTGTCATTTGCATGCTCAGATTTCTCTGGACTATGTCTTGAAAAAAAAAAAACCAAAACCAAAGCAGGAAGGCAGGCAGAAGTAGAGCAGCTATTCAAGAAATGCATAGTTCTACCACAGATCTCACTTCCAGGACACAGTGCAGATGCTAGAGGTCTGGAGCAGTTCAAGAAAGAACGAACAAATCCAGAGGAGAAGAGAAATCCAACAAGGTCCAATACAAATATGTTATCTCAGGCCTTCGAAGTACCTGAGGTGCACAGCACTGGCGGCAAGGAATGTATCAATACCTGCCACTCGTTCTCCTCTTTTCCAGGAATCCAGAGCCCGCCACTGCTGAAGGCAGGAGCCAGGGAGCACACTTTGGCATGCCCCTGTTCAGCCAGTCTTATATAGAAGGGTGTATGAAAAACTGTGAATACAGCCATGCAATGCCTTACCTGTGGCCTCCTTCTCTGTCTTATTCCTACAGCAAGAGGTCATTTTGTCTAGTGTTTCTCCTGCTTGAGCAGTGCAGGCATGTATCCTCTTGTCCACATGGAAGGCTCCTTTTTTGTTCCCATCACACAGCCAGTTTTGAGCTATAGCAATCCCACTCTTCAAAAATGGGTGTGTGTACTTAAAACAGTACCTATACGTGATTTACGTCTTCTCTTTATCTTCTTTGAATATCACTCCATTCTTTTTGCTCACAAATATCAATTAGCCAAACAACGTCCTCCTCAGCAAACAGCCTCACAGCTGAACAGAGACCTTAAGGCAACGGAAAACCAAAGGCTGTCTCTCATGCAGCTCTCCTTCTACATAGCCTCAGCAAACCCAGGTGTCCTCCTTAGCACTTTCTCTTTCACACATGCCATATGCACCACGACCTGTGTTAGTCACAAACTGTCTCTCTAATGCTTTTCTTTTGTGTGTGTGTATTGAATACCATCACTTTATTTTTCTAATCTTTTTACTCTATGGGTCTCCAATAGCTCCAGCAATTAAATCACAAAATTAGACAAAAGAATGGGAAATTTTACACATTTCCAACATTTCAAGCTCTGTCAGACACAATCAGCATCTCCTCTACTTCTCCAATTTACAGTTTTCTAGCAAGTGCTTTCAAACCTGTACATTCCCTCTGTCTAGGACAGACGCTTGTGCTGGTCATGGGGCTACATGAGGCACACTCAGGGAAGAAGGTGCACTACCAAGTTAGCATCACATGTACTAAATAAATTATATGTAAATTAAATAAATTATAAACAAGTATTCTACCTTTGAAATTTATCTCATATTTCTGTGAATGAACTTGAAATATCAAAATGCCTTCCTGATTTGCCTGGAACATCTTCTCCACATGGGCAGAATAGGCTGTGGACTAGGCTGAAGGCTACAGAAATGAAGGTAGTGACAGCATCTGTTACAGGTAATTCGCTTTTAGTGCTCTTTTTACGTCTCTGTGTAAAGACAGCATAAACATCAAAACCAAAGTAGTTAATAGTCAAAGTAGTGCTACACTGTATTTTAGAGAAGCAGCATTCTGATCAGAACTTTTTCAGCTCTCCAGTGAGTGATGACACTCCCTGCCCTCCCCAAACATTTGGATAATGCATACGTAATACATGCTTACAGACAAATAAAACCCTTGACAAAGATTTTAGCTACTCTTAAGACAGGTAACTGTGCTTAGAGGTGGCATTCAGAAGCCCCCCTGAGAGTATCAGTGGCACTGACACTGTTGGCCAGCATCACGGGACTATGGAGAAAGCCTGTGTGCCACTTGACAGGCAGTCCTCATGAAAACCCAAATATTCCAAGGAGGAATTCTCCACTAGTGGCTGGGACTTGGAGCTGGGTTTCAGGGGCGCACTGCAATTTACCTGCTACCCATACTTGATCCACTGCAGGGAACCATCCAGCCAGTAACAGCAGGTTTCCATGCTGCCAAATGAGTGAACATCAGGAATGATCAAAAGTAGAGAACTGTCACAAGAAGGATGTAAGGGGAAAGAAAAGAAAGACGAAAGAGAAAAGAAAAAGAAAAATAATAAGGGAAAAAAAAAGAAAAATAATAAGGGAGAAGGAGAGGGAGAAATAAGAAGTTGATCAGATTCTGGCAGGCTGCTTAACAGTAGTCTTGAGAAAGAAACCCCAACTCAGCAGGAATTCCTGGATTGTTTTCATCATTCCATAGCCCAGAACACCATCCAGTTTCCAAATTCTTAGGGAAGAGAACTAGTCCTAAAAGGTTTTTACTTCTCTTTTTTGCCTGTGCTGGAGTCCAGACATACCATGTTCTGCCCTGTGAGTGTGCCAGCACAAGGTATATGCACTGAGCAGACACCTGACCCTGGTTAGGTAGCAACAGTATTATTTGGTTGTTACTGATATTTCACCTGTAGAAGTCAATTCAGCTGAGGTTCTCTGGGTTTCCCAACATAACCTCAGCAGGTGTGGGAATACTTCACTTGGCTACAAAGTCTATGTCCCTTATGCTGCGTTGGGCAATGAGCTCATTCCCCTCACGAGCAACAGCTTTACAATCCTCATAATCTCACAGTGATTACACAATTTTGTTGTTATCTCAGTTGATACCATCTAGACAGAGAGCAGTCCTGCAAATGGCCTTCCCAGATGTTATATAATGAAGTTTTTTCTTTGCATATGAGTCCCTTAGTTATGTTGCAGATTCAGGAAACTGCGTAGATACCACATGTTAGCAGGAGCAAGTAGGAGTCAAGGCAGGGAGTGGGGAGAAAACAAATCCAAAGCCTGATTTGGGAAGGAAAAGAAAAGCCAGTGAGCAGGAGACATCATGGAGTTACTCAGACTGTACAGACATAGCAGTAGCTAGAGGAGTTCCTGATGGAACAAATGTATTTTTTATAGTGCTGTCACAAAGTTTAAGTTTGGTTAGTAACCTGTAATTCCATGCAGTGAAACTAACTACATCTCAGACTACACCAAAGCAGTGTACAGAGGCCATTCTGTTAGTCAGTAATTTGAGTTGCTCTGTCAAAAAGAAAAAATTCAAAAAAAAAAGGAGGCATTTTTAAGACATTATGATGGATACGAGGACTTCCTGTCAAACAAGTTCTGTGATGGCAGAGGTTGTTTAATCATTAATATGAGCTCAGGTTGTATGAGGATTCAAGAGGAAAAACAATGTGGAGAAGACTCTTAGAAGAACTTTCTTGGGCTGAGAGGCAAAATGAAGGTCAGCTGGCCTTCAGCACAAAAGAACAGATCACAGCTTCAGATGGAAGTGGCAGAGTATAGGTAAAAAAAAAATCACAAACCTACAGGATCTTCCAGAAGCTAAAGAAATTGGAAGATGCAAAGGCCTATCTGCAAAATGCATTAAGAGTCTGTAAGAAGCAGGAGTGTTTAGTGTGTACCAGGTGTTAAGGAAAGCAGAGACTGATATAAATTATAACAGCTCCTTTGGACTCAATAAAAGGAAAGCCATTTTGAAAAAAAAACCCAAAACTGGAGGATACCAAAGCTGAAGATACAGCCCAAGAAAAATGACTGAGAGAACACATAATGAAATAAAGATTCTCTTTGGGAATTGGATGAAGACATGTCTTCCTCCAGTGGTGGGAATATCATGTGTAGACACTTCCCGAGTACTTACAGGTTGAGCACTGGTACACCAATTAATAGGTCCTCTGACATCGCAGTAAAGCATCTGGAAGGAAAATCTAAGCTTATTAAGAACAGTAGGATAAGAACCAAGTCAGCCTTTCCTATTGTTCGTATTTGTAAGCTAGATGTAAAATGACCTTGGAAAGACAGTTTTAGTAGTTTGGGGAAATAGCATGTAAGGCTCTACATGCCAGACAACAGGCTTCATTGAAAGAAATAAGACTGTAAAAAACTGGAACAATTAGAAGAAGTTGTTCCCTGAGCAGTGGAAGTCTGATTCCTACAGAGGTGTGTCCTGCAGCCCCTAGCTGAGAACTCCTGCCCTTCCCCAAACCCTCAGTTTCCCAAACCCTCAGTCCCCCAACATTAGCTCAGCTACACATTGATTCGGGATCATTATCTCCTTGATCCAGAAACACTCTTGTTGAATAATGGGATTCTTGAACATGTCATGCCAAGCACAATATCCATGTTTTCTTCACCTGGAACCCATACAGTGTTAGAGCCAAGATTATGGTGCTCAGGTTGATTTTTAGGAGTTTCAGTGTTTTGGAAAATAACATACCATTCAGCACGTACAATCAAACATAAAATTTCTACAGTTTAATTGTCCTGTAATAAATTCTGTCAAAAATTGTTAAAATGCATACTTAAAAATGCTGAAAAGTCAAATTTGGCACCAGTAAATAAAATGGAAGCCTGAAAACTTGCTGAGATGTTATTTAATAGAAAGCCTAGAACAGATGCATGAATGTGTAACCAACAGCATTAAAGAAGGATGTGATGTCCTAAAAGCATCACAAGAAAATCAATTAGAAATGCATTATTACATTGAAAAGATCACTTGAACTAACACCTTTGCATCTGGGGACTCTGGGGGAGGCAGCTGGCCTCCCAGAAAAACCCTCTCCCTCTGGGCTCTTACAGCTGCCACTCTCCCCAAAAGAACCTCCCTGTGGCAGCGAAGTGCTCCCACAGCACCCTCCTAATGAGTAACATACTGAAAAGTCAGAGAAGTAATTAGGCAGGATACCAACCGATCATTTCATTTCATGTTGAGGGCAGCCTTCCTCCCTGTGCTTGGGCAGATGGAGCTTGGGGAACCGTAGAGGCTCCAGGAAAAACCCACACCAACATCTGTCTGGCTTGCACCAGCTTTGCTGGCAGGGAAGGCAGCAAATAACACAGAAATCAGTTTGACTATTCACAAGTGCTCCTTGTGTCAGACTTTTTCCATCACCGTTTTGGGGACCCTGAAACTGTTAGTCCCATGTGTCTGAGTCAGAAGTCATTTAAATCTTTCTCAACAGGGCAGAGAGCTCTTCAAACGTTTTTTCCCAGGGGAAAAAAATAAATTAAAAGCCTATGGATCAGATCCATGCTTAGTGCTGCCAACACCTGCAGCTGTTGCTGATGGTTTGCAAGTATTTCTTTTCTATGAGGGATGAGGTGCTGAGGGATGCTTTCTGCTCACAGCTCCAGGCACCCAAGTACTCCAGAGGTAGCAAGTGGTTTAGGTCTGGAAGCAGTTTTAGCAAATTTGTGATACCAAACAAACCTTCCATGAAGAAGTATTTACAGTTTATGTTGGTTTTCACTTTTACTAGTGATTTCTGCTCTGAGTGCCTCACAGACTGAAATACTCCCAGTCTTTTACTGTTCAACGCTGTGCTTGAAGCATAGGCTCGCTATTATCTTATGCCCATGAAAATCTATGATGTAGCTTCTCCTTTGTCAGTGTTGGCACAAGTAGAACTTGGAACCACTCATGATGAACAGCATATTTTAGATTTCTGTTTTGTGGGGGTTTTGGCTAGGTCAGTTTTCAAGCAATGAATGCTTTACATCTGATCCTCCCCATGCCAGTACATTCACTAACAGTGACATGGGGAAAATAGCAGTGAAAACATCTCGAGGTAGAACTGCTCTTTTTGGGAGTGACACAAGCTAAGAGTTGCAGAGAGTGACCCTTAAATAGCACAAGGTCCTCAAGGAGTTCTTCTGCTTCAGAACTGGCTTTCTTAACACCTAGAAAGCCAACAACAGCTACGCCTCAGCAATTCCACGCCACAGGGCACCAGTACAGCCGCACACAACAGCCCTCTGCCTGATCCTTTCATTATAACACCCAGGCACTAATTGCTGAAGGTTGTGTGAACTCTCCCTGAAGTCAGAAATAGTTCCGACTTCCTGGAAAATCTTTCTTCCAAGCTCTGCGTGTTTGTGTACAACCTCCTCTCTGTCTGGTTTCCTCTTTCGAGACCAACAAAACCCCTTTTTCAGTGCCTGGCCTTCCTCTCAGCATGCTCTCTCTCGCTTACCTTCTCCTGCCCCCAAGGAGGCTGGCAATCACACTCCAAAGCCCACCTTGCTGGAATCAGCTTTCTCCCACATGGTGGATGACTTCTTCTGTCATGGTGGAGAAGACGGTTTGTACAAAGGCGTCATTCCACAGAGCATTTTCTCTAATAACCAAACTCTTCCCAAACCCTCCACCTTCCAGGCCCTATCCTGCTCAAAGGCTGCCCACATTCAAATCCTCCCCATAAGTTGACAAAGCCCGGAAGCATATTTACACAATGGTGCGAGGATGAAGGCAGAGTGACAGCTGGACATGCCCATTATTCAGTCTCTTCCTATCCTCATGAGTCTGAAGCTTGGAGGCAGCAAAGAGAAGGTAATTGCAGGGTGAAAACTGCTCTTGCACGGCACTCATCGTGTGCCACAGTGAGGCAGCAAGTCCGTAAATTGAAAAATATCTGGATATAACCCCATTTACTTATAAAATTAACAACTTAAAACAGAAATTCTGTTATTATTTGTACAAATAATGCCCAGATCCATGTTTATGCAAAGCACAGGATGCAGTTGTAAGACAGTTGATAAATCCTAAGCAAACAGCTCTCCAAAATCATAGTAGTTTTCCAGTGTAGTGGTAGTGACAGAAGAGAAAAGCAATTCACTGTTGTAAACTATTTTCCTTATTGAGAAAGTTGTGCGGCAGATAACTTGTTGCCATTTATTTTGGGGTATTTTAATTAGAAAGTGTTATATATTCAGGGAAAAAAGTGTCTTTCACCATGGCTTCCTGAATGCACAGAAAGTTCTCTGCTCACCTGAGGCTGACAAGATTAGATCACTAGTTTGCAGAAGAAGAACCTTTAGGCTCTATCTTACTGCAAGAAGAGATGGGATATGGAAGTGCACTAAATTTGGCAGCTCAGGGACTCATTGCAGCCTGCTGCAATTCTGATGTTTTCTAAGAACAGTGGTTGTGGCTCAAGATAGCAGACTTTAGGAGAACCAATGAGATCCTACACACATCCATACTCTTGGTTCCACCCACTTATAGCATAAAAAATTTACCCACTTTTGACTGTGGTGATTTTGTATTTATACAGAAATACTGTTTTAAAATAAAATAATTATTTTTTTTTTATTCCATCCTGAGTAGTATCTTACCATCCACAAAGTTTTTTTCTCCAAGGTTTCCGCTATCCATCCCAGACAGAGCACACACTGCTGAGCTGCTTCTCAATCACCTCTCCAGGCAGCAGCAATTCAAAATAGCCACCATCAGCTTTGGTCTGCAGGATGGGAAGGGAGGTGGCTGTGCCAGCTGCCACCCCTCGCAAAGCCGCTTTGCTTCACTGCTGCAAGCACTGGCTCTGCAGCCCAGGTGGGGCACTGCTGTGCACCATTATTCAGTTCACTGTGCCCCTGTACTCAGCACTGGTGAGACCGCACCTCGAATACCATGTTCAGTTCTGGGCCCCTTGCTCCAAGAAGGACGTTGAGGCTCTGGGACGTGTCCAGAGAAGAGCGACGAAGCTGGTGATGGGGCTGGAGAACAAGACTTAGAAGGAGCAGCTGAGGGAACTGGAGTTGTTTAGCCTGGAGAAGAGGAGGCTGAGGGGAGACCTTATAGCTCTGCGCAACTACCTGAAAGGAGGTTGTGGAGAGGAGGGAGCTGGGCTCTTCTCCCAAGTGACAGGGGACAGGACAAGGGGGAATGGCCTCAAGCTGCACCAGGAGAGGTTTAGACTGGACATCAGGAAAAAAATTTTCACAGAAAGGGTCATTGGGCATTAGCAGAGGCTGCCCAGGGAGGTGGTTGAGTCACCATCCCTGAGGATATTTAAAAGACAGGTAGACAAGGTGCTGAGGGACGTGGTTTAGTGGTTGATAGAAATGGCTGGACTTGATGATCTAAGAGGTCTTGTCCAACCTAATGATTATATGATTCTACAATTCTATGACTTTTTCGCTGTTAATATCATGGTATGGTGGTGATCTAACATCAGCAGGTGCAGTATGCCTGATTCTCATGACCCAAAGCCAGTGGGGACAGAGCGAGAATACGGTGTCATGGGGACAGGCAAACTTAACATAGAAGAACAACGCGAGAAGACCTGTCAGTTGATGCAACTAGGAAACAAAGCAAAGTTCGTTGTCAGCATTAATTACAAAGACTCCAGAATGAAGAAGCTTCCTGACATTTACTGGAAGGACAGGCCGTGACTACTGTTTTGTGCACCATGATTTAATTACTTTCACTTTTCCTCCTTTTGCATACCCCATTCAGTCCCCCTTTGGCACATCAGCACCATCATGGCCAGTAGTCATCCCTGAGTGACTGTATCAGCAGATCAAGTTAGTTGTATACCCTGCAGAGCCACTTTCAGCAGCAGAAAATGTCACTGCATCAGGGTACTCAAGGCAGGCACATCCTTATCTCAGGCTAGAGGTAAGGTGGAAATTAAAGTTTAGCAATTTCTGCTAGCAAAAGAATAGCCTCTATCAAAAAACTCTGCCCCAAAATCTGTCAGGGGATTGGTATTAGTTTGTTACATTACAAAATGTTCTAAAGCTGCTACTTAAATTGAACAAACATTAAAAAAGATGCACAAAAGCACAATTTTTTTCAGTGCAAATTCAAAGGAGCTTCTGCCATTTGTTACAGGATCATACATTGGCCCTCACTGCTGTACTCCAAGATATAGGCAGGATAAATCTGGTGCTTCTCAAAGATGACAAAGATGGAAGGGTCTGTTGGATCATTCACACAGCTGTCATAAAGTCTGTTTGAATTGCCATGTCTGGGTGGAGGGCGAGAGTATTCAGCGTTTCCCTGAACAAAATCTCCAACAAGAACATGAGCTACAAACATGCTGTATACACCAGAGTTTGAGGAACAGTACTGGTGGGCGTAGCTGGCATCTCTGGCAAAGTAGCTTCCTAGGGACCAGAAAAAGCCACAGATAAAACAATACATCAGCCAAAGAACAAGCATCTGCTATCAGCATTTTAGCAGCCAGCAATTCAAAAACCCCAGGTAGCTCTACACACATACTCATGAGACTGGTTTAATTTAAAGCACTGACAGACTAGCCGTATTTTGCCATCAACCTCCTAGTCCTTTCTGTCCAAAAGCTTTACTGAACAGCAAGTACCTCAGGCAAAGAGGGATATTTTTATCCCCTCCTGAAAAGGGATTGCTGTCAATGATGTCTGCAGTGATGGAGGGACACACAGAAGAAGAGCAATGAAGCTGGTGAGGGGGCTAGAGAACAAGTCTTACGAGGAGCAGCTGAGAGAGCTGGGGTTGTTCAGCTTGGAGAAGAGGAGGCTGAGGGGTGACCTTATTACTCTCTACAACTGCCCGAAAGGAGGTTGTGGAGAGGAGGGAGCTGGCCTCTTCTCCCAAGTGACTGAGGACAGGACAAGGGGGAATGAAGCTCTGCCAGGGGAGGTTCAGGCTGCATATCAGAAAAAAATTCTTCACAGAAAGAGTCATCCGGCACTGGCAGAGGCTGCCCAGGGATGTGGTTGAGTCACCTTCCCTGGAGGTGTTCAAGGAACAGGTTGATGAAGTGCTTAGGGACATGGTTTAAGGGAGTGTTAGGAATGGTTGGACTCGATGATCCAGTGGGTCCTTTCCAACCTGGTGATTCTATGATTCTATGAGATGACAGTGCCCTAATGGCAGGACTGTGGAGGTCAGGGACAGTCATTCACCTTGCACCCACCCACCAGCCTGGCCAAGATCTGTAGCCCATGTTGCTACAGCCCCTGAACCCACAATTCTGCAGCTGTACCTTTTCCATACATTGTCCCATGAATCCCACAGATCCTCCAGTCAAAGTTCTGTTCACAGATGGCAGACATGTGGGACGGATTTGTCCCATGGAACAAGAGTCGCTTATCCACTGATTTTGATGTATTGAGCTTCTTCATCTGCTCCTTTTGCCTAGGGACAAAAAAAAAAATAAAAGACACATTACCCTGGTTCAAACAAGGACAATTTCCCAACCCAACTCCTCCTATTTTGGGGCCATGAAGGAACAGTGGCATAAACCACTCTCAGTGGGGTTACTGCCTGCTTTGCATTTCTGTCGGTACCCTGCTGCACAGCTGGCTCCTTCTAGCAAACCAAAAAGTTCTCGGCATCTCTATGGACAGTGTCACCCACATACCACATAAGAGAGTGAAGAGACAAACATGTCTTGGCTGGGAATTGGTCACTTCCCAGGTTATATAATCCCCAAATGCATAAATATGGTTATAAAACTGAGCTGTACGAAGCCATAGTGAAGATTATGTGCCAGGTTCTGCGCTTCAACCCCATGCAGAGCTACAGGCTTGGGGAAGAATGGCTGGAAAGTTGAGCAGCAGAAAAGGACTTACAGGTGTTGGTGAACAGCCAACTGAACATAGCCAGCAGTGTGCCCAGGTAGCCAAGAAGACCAGCAGCACCCTGGCTTGTATCAGAAACGGTGTGGCCAACAGGACCAGGGAACTGATTCTTCTCCTGTACTCGGCACTGGTGAGGCTGCGCCTTGAATACCGTGTGCAGTTTTAGGCCCCTCACTACAAGAAAGATATTGAGTTGCTGGAGTGTGTCCAGAGAAGAGCAACAATGCTGGTGAAAGTTCTGGAGCACAAGTCTTGTGAAGAGTAGCTGAGGGGAACTGGGACTATTTAGCCTAGAGAAGAGGAGGCTAAGGGGAGACCTTAAAAAACTCCACAACTACCTGAAAGGAGGTTGTAGCAAGGTGGTTATTGGTCTCTTCTCCCATGGGACAAGATATACAACAAGAGGAAATGGCCTTAAGTTGCACCAGGGGAGGTTTATATTGAATATTAGGAAAAATTTTTTTCCTGAAAGAGTGAGGAAGCATTGGAAGAGGCTGCCTACGGAAGTGGTGGAGTCACCATCCCTGGAGATGTTTAAAAAAACATGTAGATGTGGCACCTGGGCACATGGTTTAGTAGGCACAGTGGTGTGGGGGCTGACAATTGGACTGGACTCCAATTCAGTGTCCATGCATGTGTATGGAGTCTGGGCGCAGCAACTGAGTGGAACCTTGGGTCACAGGAGCTGTACATCCACAGCACCAGGAACTGCAGCAAGGGATGGTCTGATCTCTAGCCAACATAGGGCTGGACAGCCAGTGGGGAGGTTACCTGGCCTGGTAGCCAGGTATTGGAGCAGTCATAAATCTGGGCCAGATGTCAGAGAGAACAGAAGGTTTGATCTTGCTTGCCAGAGGGACCAGGAGGTCCAGGCAAACAACTGAAGACACCATGAAGTCTTATAGTGATACATTTGCATGTGTATGTGTCTATGCAGAAAGTAACTGAAGGTGAAGAGGACCCAGGGGACAGCACATGAGTAGGCTGAGTGTCTAAGACCAGGTCATGGAGGGACTCATATATGTATGTATGTTCCATAACAGGCTTTCATCCCAATTAGCCACAGAAAGACAATAGAATGAGGCCTTTGGCACTGTTTATGGTTGCATGAGTGCTGTACTTGTCTGTGTTGGGTTTTGTGGACAGCTGTGTGTGTATTCATATGCTTTGTATGTATGCATTTGTGCCTGTGTGCCTAAGGGAATGAGAGCTGAACCTCACTAACTGCTGGACTCAGGCACAGAGGTATGTGACAGTCTCACCTCTTCTTGGCTGCTGGATTTGGCAACTCCTATGTTCAACATGACATTCTGGTCTCTAAATTGAAGAGTTATGGATTTGATGGATGGACCACTCAGCAGATAAGGAATTGGCTGGATGGTCATACTTAAGGAGTTTTTGTCAGCATCTCAGTTTCCAAGTGCAGACTGGCGACATGTGGCATTCCTCCGGGGTTGGTATTGGGATCAGTGTTGTTTAACATCTTTGTCAGAGACATGGACAGTGAGATTGAGGGTACTCTTAGCAAGTTTGCCTACAACACCAAGCATTGTGGCACTAGCTGACATGCTGGAGAGAAAGGATACCATCCAGAGGGACCTTGACAGGCTTGAGACGTGGGCCCGTGCAAACCTCACGAAGTTCAAAAAGGCAAAGTGCAAGGTCCTGCACCTGAGTCCAGGCAATCTCAAGCACAATGATAGGCTGGACAGAGAATGGATTGGGAGTAGCCTTGAGCAGAAGGACTTGGAGGCAATGTGCGCTTGCAGACAAGAAAGCCAATTGTATCCTGGGCTGCATCAAAAGAAGTGTGACCAGCTGGTTGAGAGAGGTTATTCTGCCACTCTACACTGCTCACCTGGAGTATTGTGTTCAGTTCTGGAGCCCTCAGCACAAGAAGGACATGAATCTGTTAGGGCAAGACCAGAGGAGGGCCACCAAGATGATCAGAGAACTGGAGAACCTCCTATATGAGGACAGGCTGAGAGAATTTGGCTTGTTGAGCCTGGAGAGGACCTTATAGCAGCCTTCCAGTACTTAAAGAGGGCCTACAGGAAAGATGGGGAGGGGTTCTTTATCAGGGTGTGCAGGGATAGGATGAGGGGTAATGGCTTTAAGATGAAAGAAGGTAGATTTAAATTAGATACTAGGAAGAAATTATTTACTGTGATGGTGAGGCACTGGAACAGGCTGCCCATAGTGGATGCCCCATCCCTGGATGTGTTTAAGACCAGGCTGGACTGAGCATTGAGCAACCTACTCTAGTAGAAGGTGTCCCTGCCTGTGGCAAGAGGGGTGGAACTAGATGGTCTATGAAGTCCATTCCAACCCAAACCAGTTTATGATTCTAACACAGATAGTGGAGGACAATAGATCAGGAAATACCAGTCTTCTGCTACTATCAGAATAACGAAATAAAATAGATACAAACCATTGAAAGACTTGCCAAAGTGTTGGGTTCTGTATCCTCCGCAGTCGGTGGATGAGGTAATCTTTCATCGTCTTCTCAAATAGACGCTTAATTTTTCTATATTCTTTGGAAATCTCACTGACCTCTACCAACTGAAAATTTTAAGAATACCAAAAATAAGGTATCACCAACAGCAACAACTCCCAGTCCTTCCAAAGGACTCATCAGCCATTGGAGGACAAGAGAAAAAGCCCTGTCATTAATTTCACAGGCTTCTCCTATCTTTACAGTTAACTATCCTCTCCCCACCTTCATATCAGCTCCCCATGTGGAAGCACAGGTCCTGACTGAGGGAGAGGAATGCAATCCCTCATGAATTTCCTTTAGTGGACACACCTCCATATCTAGATTATTTTTACTTCAGAGTAACCTAAAGATGAAATGCACAGCAATATTCAGCCTGGACAAGAGCCTGACTTAACTTTAATTTGAGACCTTAACTCCTTCTCACTCTTTCCCTACAGGGCTAAGCCCCATCTTTACCACAATAAATAACATTTTTGCCTCAATCAATGAAGGAAATACTACAACACTTCCTTAAGATGCAATTTGTCCAGTTTGTCTGAGGATCAGGTGCCTTCAGAGAGTGCAAATGTTTGGTAATGGCCAAGAGGGCCTTTCTTATCCTGTATGTAAAGGGTCTCGGAGGTGACACGGGTCTATTCTGAATGTGAAACTAGCAGTCTTATTTCACTTCATAGTTGCTGATTTTACAAGACATGTTTGAAAGCTGGAAACATCTCAAGTGCCTGAGAAACATCAGTATAGGACACAGTTTGCCCTGTCCATTGGATGGCTGGAAAGACTCACCTCAAACCCAATATCAGGCAATGCAGACCGGTCCCATTGTCGAGGATAGACAGAATTTGATAGAGTCGTGTTTTGTCTGGAGAAAATAAAAAGGAGCAAGTCAGTTCATGATAATCCTAACCGAATGCCCCTTCCAGAGGATCCAGACACTGGCTCTTTGGAAGCCTGCAGGCGTCTCTGGATTTTTATTTTTGTTTTACTTTCCACATAACTGTTCTCTCTTCCTACAGTTTAGATTTCTACATGCACCCTAATGGCACTAATGCATGTCTTGACAGCTCAAGGTATTGATAGGAGAGCTTCAAATGAGAAGTAACATGCTCCTAGCCCAGCGGTTTGTACAATTGTTCCAGCTAACCCTCCATATGTACTGTTTGAACCTCCAGGAACACTGAGCATGAGACATTTCCCTCCATGTGTCTACGTTTCTCTAAATCCCTGGACAGACGAGTGTCTTGCTTGTACCTGTCCCCAGGACCAAGCCTATCAGGAGGCTATGGGTGGACAGTTCTGCCCTGCAGGCACTACTGCACCAGTCAATGCTCAACAATTTCCGGCACTAATGCCCTCTTGGCATGCATGTTTTAACCCAGGCAATAGGAGCATGAGGGCCTGTACAGGAGCTAAGGTTTATTTGCTTTTTGAATCAACCTACCCTTAGTTGAACCAACCCTTAAACTGAAGCCTTGGCTTCAAATGCCACTGTCTGCTGGTGAGTTTCTGAAGCAGAGAAGGCTCTTTAAAAAAAAAAAAGAAAAAGCAGTAGCACAACTTTTGCAGCAAACATGTTCAGATTCTGACAAGTTGAACTTCTTTTAAGAAAAGGCATAAAATAGGTTATTCCAAGTGACTGCATTCATTTCTCTTCTTTTAGGGGTATTTGCTTCTGTGTCTTATTTTATTCTGAGCTTTCCAGGGGATGGCATCCCTCTGCTCTGCAGTTCTTGGGACTGGCAGTCCCTTGCTCCTACTCTGTGCACAGTTTGGTATTGTTGAGGCATAAATCAAGAATAAAAATTCCTGGCACAGTTGTGGCCCTCTGTGGCCTTTCTTGTGCACAAATCTGCTCCAGGGATCTCTCACAGCTGCCAGAGACTGCTACCAGACATCCCTCCAGTACACTCCACAGAAGAGTTGCATAATATACAAATACTGTCACTGCAAAGTTTGCTATTAAACCAGTCAGAAAAAGGTATCTAAAAATGAATTTAAGGCATGTAAGATTGAATTCTAAACAGGTAGGAGGAACTTCTTAGCAGAAAGGTGCTGTCATCTGGAGACATAGTTAAATAATGAACGTGTATTACCTTCTACGTGGTCGATCTTCAGACAACAGACATTTTTGCCGCCGTTCAACTTTTCTTTCAGTTTGATAGTCCAAATTTCTTTGGACCATGTCTTGAAAGAAAAATGCAATGATGCAATGATTAGATAATTTACCATCCCAGGACACAGTCATGTATTTAGAAAAAAATAAAAAAAAGCAGGTAGCCCTGAATATCACATGGTGGTGATTTCTCTACCTTACTGACTCCATTCCATAGTTTGAAACCATTCCCACTTGTGCTACCTCTGCCTGGAAATCGGCAAGGTCAACCACCTGCGGTAGCATAGGTTGTGAAGCTCAAAGACAATCAGCCACAAACTGCACCTACAGATGCATTCACATCCAGGCTGTCAGCCAGAGCAAATCACATCTGATGTCAGGCCTACAGCAGGGAAGAGTCTTCAACAGGATGGAGGCCATAAATCTAGCAGGATTGTTACATGGTTCTAAGAGGAAAGTCTGTCCTCTCTTCTTGGTCCTGCAGCAATATCACAGAGCACACGCTGTGTGACATGGTTAATTATCCATTGTTTCTTCCTTTAAACACTACTCTCTTTATTCATGCCAGGAAACAGTTTTAAAGTTTGGAAAGCTAACAGGAATTTTAAGATGGGTAAATAAATTAGAAACAGAAAAGCATTCCGCATTTTCCCATTCTCTCTGTGTGCAACCAGCCTTAAATTTTCCCTTGCTGCACCATGTGTTTTCTCTCCCCATAATTATCTTGTGAGGTGTCTACCACAGGCTCACTTCTTCACCATTAGACTTTTCAGAGGTTTGGGTATTTTTTCATCCTTTCTCATTTCTTGTCTTTAGTTGTATAAACCAAATTGCATAAGCCAGATGCCATAATGGGTTTACTCTCAGCTCTACTTCTGAATATATAATATTGTCAGAGACCTTTTTTTGCACAAGTCAAGAAATTTGGTACGGCATCTCAAAACTGTAGAGAAATGTGCAGCTTCTGTATGGTGTACAAATATACAGTTTCCATGTACAGAAATCTGCAGTGCTCAAGCACTGCTTGGAGAAAACTTACAGGAGGAAAAAGACCTGTGCGAAGCAATTCAAACACAGGGTGACAACTCTGCATGAAGGAGGCTATCTTAGAGCCAGCTACACTGTGGAATGAAATTAAAACAAGGAGATACTTCACCTTCAAAGTCTAACACGTACTTCTGAGAACCAGCCCTGAAAACCACACTACCACTGCTGTCAGCTAGAAATTCCTTCTCCAGAATTTCAGATGTCACTGTGGCATGGCAGTGATCTGGGTGCTATGGAAAGAACAAGAAAATTATGCCTGTTAGAAACAGTCTTTAGTTCAGGTGACACCATGAGGAACTACCAGTGCTTCCCCAGGTCCCTATCACACAATGCCGTTTTTAACTAAGTCTCTAAGGCTTCAAACCTTTTTTGCCTTTGGGGTATCCCACAGAGAACAGCTGCTTGTAACAACAGCAACAAAGCAGCCTTCAGCTTGTGTGGTCAGCTTCAGTCAAAAGGCCCCTGTCATCTCTTGAAAATGCACCCGTTTTCAAAGCCAATCCTTTGAAAGCTTTCACAGTAGCAGCACTGCTTTTAGGGACAATTGATATGACAAACCCACCAGGGCATAGGAGCAGCATTGCAAGGGCACCCAGTGGTGCATGTGAAACACACCAGCTGCATAATAACGTGCCCTAAATAACTCTCTAAATATAGCTTAGCAAGAGCTTTTGGCACGAACAACAGATGGATCTTACCTCTTCCCCATACTCAATCCACTGCTTGGAATCATCAAGCCAATACCAGCCATACTCCATTTCGGGAACAGATGGGTGAGTCAGAAGATACCACAGGCTCAGAAGAACTGACCAACGTCTGGCTTCTTCTTTGGCCCTAATGTCAGAAAAGAAACCCTGATTAGAGTATGGGAGCTGTCAGACTATGCGATATCCGTACTTTGGCCAGAAGTCTAACCACTTCTCAGAATAACACACCCTATCCAGCTGGGAACTGCAGGTTTGGCCCAGAAACAAGGAACTGATGAGTGCACTTTTACAGGGCGTGTCATCACACAAATGACCCCGACCTCTCTGGTTCAGAAGAGGTCACTGTTTTTCTTTAAAATACATGTCTTTCTAAAATATACATCATAAGAAAATACAACTCGACACAGTAAACTCAGCTTATTACATGAAGGCCAGTGGTGTCTCTTGCCTAACAGGAGTAAGATTTGGCTTCTAGTCACCATGTGATCAGCTGCAGAAGTCAGAGTACCTTCAGAAGGCACCGATAGCTTCATCCCTCCTTTAGTGTTCAGGAAAGCAAAACTGACACTCAGAGGTACTGTACTGGGTGCAGGTGCCCAGGTGCTGGCAGCAGAGGGCTGCAGGGGTGGCCTCTGTGAGGGATGGACAAGAGGTTTCCCCATGATGGACACAGCCAGCTAAACAGACCCATTGCAGGACACATGAATCTATCAGCCAAGGTGGTGGCACCTCTGAGAAAGGTGCCCAGCAGCAAGAAGTGAGGAGAAAATGTGAAAGGAAACAGCCTTGCAGACAGCCAGATCAGCGAAGAAGCAGAAGGAGGAGATACTCCAGGCACTGGAGCAGATTACTCTGCAGCCCATGGAGAAGACCGTGGTGAAGCAGATTGTCTACCTTCAACCTGTGGAGGATCACAGTGCAGCAGATATCCACATTGCAGCCCATGGCGACTATAGAGCCCATGCTGCAGCATGTAGATATGCCCTGAAGGAAGCTGCAAGTACATGTGGAAAAGCCCATGCCAGAGCAGGTTTATCCTGAAGGACTGAAGCCAATGAGAAAGGAGCCATGATGGTGTATGAAAAATTTTTGAGGACAATAGAGTGGCAAAGGGCAACTCCTAAAAACTGAGAACACCCATTCCCCATCCCTCCCGTGTCACCTCAGGGGCAGGGGAGAGGTAGAAAAGTCAGGAATGAAGGTGTGAAGTTGAGACTGGGAGAAAGAGCCGTGGGGGGAAGGTGGTGTTCTAATTTTTGTTTTTATTTCCCACTATCCAAACCTATTTTAACGGACCATAAATTAACTTTCCCCAAGTCTGTTTTGGTAGCCAGCAACTGGTAGCAGGCCAAATCCGTTGGGTGGGTGTGGGTGTGGAATCACTTACCAGCAAAGTCTCTGCTCTATGCTTTACACTGGACACACAGCACCTACGAAGAAAAGCAGCTGAAACAGTTAGCCACCAATAATTCAGATTCAGAGGATATTACTTTTCTTGCTGATGTGCTTCAGGATCCTTTGAATGTCCCAGTTTTGGACTCAGCCAACATTTTTCTATGCATCTCATCGCTTCGCTGCTCCTGCCTATTGTAGAGCACATACACACTGTCAAGAGTTGCCCATCTGCCTGCCATGGAGTTTGCAAGGGTCTGTGGCTGAGTAACTCACATCTGCCTGAAGAATTTGAATACAGTATTCAAACAGAAGGTGGAAATGATTATTTACCCAGCTCTGACACCCTTCATGCTTTGGCAGGGATCATGGATATTCAGAGTTGGCTAACTAGGGGAAATAATTACAGGAGAAGCTCCCTTACAGAGCTGTTTACAGTACAAAGGTCCGTAAACAAAGTCTTGGCAGTCCCTGGACTGCCAAAACAAAAAGCGAGGAAGGACTCAAGTTTTCCCTGCAGCCTTAGCTCTCAGTAACTTCAGCCAGACCTATTCCTAGAAAAAACCTCCCAAATAATTTTCTCTTAAGCCTCATTGCAGAAGATTCATGGGATCCAGTAATTCTGGCACATTTTTTTGGACACAGCTGTTCTTTCTCCCCTCTCTACACAGCAGTGTGCAGCTGCTGCTGCTGCAGCAGAAGAATTTGAAGTTTGTGGATGGGCAAATGTGGAATTTGAGGGGGTGGAGGGAAAACACGGAGGAAAGCTAGGGATCAGGGTGGGATGATATTTCCAGGCAGCTTTCTCCCTCTCTCCCCACTCCACATGCAGATGCTAATCCCTGCTGGCTGCCCTGTCAAGACCCAGAGGTCCAGGTTTCAAAGAATCATAGAATCATTACAGTTGGAAAGGACCCCTAAGATCATCCAGTCCATCCATCCATTTTCCCTAACACAACAGCTTTTCAAAATGTCCGTTGTGCCCTGCTTTCACTTCTTAGTGTGTCTGCTCCTTGCAAGGATTTTTCGCTCACCAACTAACCCCAAATAGAAAGAAAAAGCAGTGAAACACTTAATAAAACATAAGGAATTATTTCACTGGCAAGACAGGCAGTATCCTTCACCTTTTGCTGAAGATTTTGTTACCTGGTCTTGTGCAACTGAGAGATACTCTGCAGTTCCACAGTAATAGCTTCATACAAAGGAAATTTTATACATAAAAAACAACCTCATGCCACATTTCCTTTTATGAACTATCTCCTCACAAGGAAGAAAAGGCGAATTAATGAGAATATTAACACAGCTTATAGTATGACTGACTACAAGCACATATCCTTCCAGCAGAACGTGAAGCCAAGTCTACAAACCATGATAACCCCAGCTTCCCCTGACTCTCTCCCTCCTGGCTCAGTGGAACCCCAGGAAAGCTGTCAGAGTCCAGCACACACTGCCTGCCTGGCTTCTCTACTCACAGTCCTGCTGTCAGGTTGCCAAGCCACTGCCCGCAGAAGCTGAGGGTATCAGCCACACGCCTGCCAGTTGGACAAGCCCTCTGAATCCTTGTTCCAAATAGGAAAGGTCTCCCAAGCGCAATCAGACCGTTGGAAATAAAATACAACTGGCCTGTTCAAGATCCTTGTGAACTCCTAACTGCACGTCTGTACTTTCAGTTTCTCGCAGTTTCTCGCAGAGCCTTTCTCCATGCAATGTCACAAATGCCTTTCTGCTAGTCGCTAACCTTTAGGAAACGGAACTGTGTAACGTTTCCTTCTGGTTATTGCGCCATACACATGCGCATCAGCCAGGCATTAGCAGAGCAGCCAGGCACAGCTGATGGTTTTGGCAGATGCATCAGTTAAGTCAACACCCCTATAAAGCAGTAGAGTTTATCCCTACTGCTTGGTTCCTGTCATTGCGCACCAGCACTTACCTTGCCCTGATTCCTCCCAGCTTTCCAGTGGCCAGGGATATTCAAGACCACCTTCTTTCAAGATTCCTGCTAGGAGCAGCTTCTGCTAAACATTGCTCTTTGAAAGCTCTGCTCTGTTTTTCCCTGTGGAAAATTTCCAATCTGACCTCCAGCCTTTCAGTCTAAAAGGCTGACAGTGTTTCCCAGGAGAGCTCCGAAGCATAAAGCTTAATGACAGGTCAAGTGGTATTAACTACATAAACTTGTTCAGATGCAAGCAGTTAGGTTGGGGTTTTTTTGGTACTCAAATTACATTCTATTGAATTGCCCAGAACATTTTTATTTCCTGATGATCTAATCAAACCAGATCAGTAGTGGCCGAAACACATAAATCTCTGTTTGATTTTCTGGGAAGGCTGCACAGTGTGGAAAAAAAAAAAAAAAACCCCACACCCCATAAATGTGATTATGAAGTTGAACTTTATTTCTTCCTCATTTGTCCTTTTTTGACCTGGCTTTTGACCTCCCATATATTAATAGTATCTGGCGCTCAGCCCCACAGTTACACAACTTTTATGCTTCCCTGAGACTGATGAGATTTTTAGGATCAGGTCCCACAGGTTCATTTTTGCATACGTGAATTCTGTAGTGAAATGCTTTCCTGAACCGAAGCCAAGAGCTTCAGTAGGCACGAGATATCAGCTCTAGGAAAAACATTCTGGCTTAGTAGAAAATGTTTACATAGCTTTGCTAGAAACAGCATACCATCCTCTACAAAAACAAACAACTCACCACAAATTGGGAACTCGAGCTTACTGTAAACTGATACTTCTGAAGATCAATTTTTCATCACTTTTAATTGCAATGTCATCTTTGGAGCTGTTGAACCACTGATTTCTACTGTCAACATAATTATGGTACTATTATCTGTCTGTGTTTCCAACAACTGACACGTCTTTGAGCAGACAGCCTATATATAGCCCTGCAAGATCATTTTCCTGTACAGTCAGCAGAGGCGCCCAAGCATGTTTTCACAGCATATGTCAAATGATTTATGTGAAGAAACCATGGTCCAGCAGGTAGGATTACTCATTCCAGCAGAGAGAATTACTTATCCTTCCCCTCAGGAATTTCAGTTCTTGTTGCCTTTTTCTTAGCAGAGGAAACAGACAAAACCTTGATGTTTCACCCTTTCTGTGTGTTTACCTTCAGGCACACAGCAGCTTTCTTGCAATTCCAGACCACTCCAAGGCTTGGTGAATGACTGCTGCTGCTATGGTGTGGGCACACTCTCCTGTGCTCACAGAGGTCCTGCAGCACAGCACCAGGCTGACAGCACCTCATGCTTCTACCTCAAGATCTAGACAATCCCCCAAACCAGTACCTAACGGGATGGACTCAGGCTATGTTGGAGTGATGGGGTTCACCTGGTTCTGCTAGGTCTTCCACCCGTTGATTCCCACACTGGGACCCAGCCAAAGAGCACTGCAGAAAGGTGTGGCAAGGGGTTCAGCTTCAGCAAAGCCCAGTGCAAGTGGAAACCCACCTCCGCCTGGGAGCTGAGGAACATTTCCAGATGCCACTTCAAACTACACTATCATTAAAAGCCAGTACCCTCTGTAGTTTGTGGTGGTTTTTCCTAGTAAGTCTGGATTTCTTGTTGGACAATATCCACCAGCTTGTAAATTAAACTTGGGAGAAGAGGGGAGAAACGAGCTCTGCAACCATGCTGCTGTTCTCCCGGTTTAATTTAGCACAGGAATAGGAGGCAGCCATAACAAGAACAGTAATTCTCAATTGCTTTGGAAACAAAAAAAACAACTTATTTATTTCCAAATCTTGATGGTGAATATTACAAGTGTTGGTAGATTACATTTGGTCTGTAAATGGTACTTTGGTTTTACTCTAAGTACATAAATGCTTGTACAACAGATTAAAAAAAGCTGCATGTTCTGCTCTTCCTTTCTCCAGAGGTCACTAAAGGAGGCTCAGCATACTACTTCCCATCTATTCAGAAAAGATTAACAATTTAGTGATTGGAAATAGCTAATTGCTGTTTTATCTGAATATAACTTTGGCACATTAATAATGTAAACCAAAGTAATCCAGTAACAGAAATCTTTCTTATGTCAATACTTCAAACGACATTTATGTATCAATTCAGAAAGTCGTTTGCAGACTTAAAGCTCTGACACGTTGTCTTTCATGTGTTCTTACAGCACTAAAAGACACAGTTATTCAGGAATCTGCCCAGGTCTCTTTGGTGGTCTCAACTAACTAAAGCAGAAATTGTATTTCACTGGAGTTGGACCAAAATCTGAATTTTGATCTTCATTTGCAGAACAAGGTAAGGAGTAGGACGGGGAATCTGGGAAAGGGATCAGGATCTATTTTTTTATACTCTTGTTGATATTTAGCTGAGGTTTTTTTCCATGTATTTGTACATTTTCAAGTGTCATTTCAGGAAAATAAAACTCAAACTTGAAATATTATTTCAAAGTCAAATAAACTTATTCTGCTTATACAATGATCAAAGCAAAACATTCTGACCTTACTTTGGTAATATCTGAATTCCATAGAGTTTTCAAATACTTTCCCATTCACCAGAATATGCACTTTCTGATTATGAAGTTTTATTCCCTGCCCCCTCTTTTCCAGTTCATCTAGCTTATTTCTAATTTGTTCTCCCCACCCATTTACCTTCAAAATGCTTGTCCACAGCATGGCTACTACAACTCTTTGGTTTGAAACCTGCATTTGGCTTCCATGCATTGGATTTTAAGTTCTGCAACATGCTCCTTTTCTCTACTTGCCAAGTTAGGAAATTTAAAAGATTGTGTGTGTGTGTGTGTGTGTGTGTATACATACACACTGTTTCACTGAGGACTAGGCTAGACTGCAAAATTAAGGTCTTGGTTTCAAAGACACTCTGCAGGCAAAGCAAGCTCATTTCAGAGAACCAGATTGTTCTGCTAAAAAAAAGAAAAGGGCAGAAACAGATGTGACATGCTCATCCCAATCCTGACTGGCTAGCTTCGGAACACTTGCATCAAGGTTTTGGCTCAGGCTCATCCTCATTTGCAGTGATTAAAAGAGTAAGAGCATGGCCTGCTTTTGGTAGGATCAAAGGTAACAGAAATGGAGTAAGTAGATTTTATCTTCTCCTGTGAGTTCTGATGGGTTTCTCAGTAAGTCTTGACTTCTTGTTGGACTACTTCCAGCAGTAACTGTAGTTTGTGTGTAAGATAATCTGAAAGGGGAAAAAAAGGAAGAAAGTTTAATCCAGAGCAAATCTTGAGATACAGCTGAAAATCAGAGCATCAGCACTAATGGCTGGAGCACTTATGTTAGCAGATCACTGTATCTGTTTCCTTTCTCGGTGTATATTTTCTTCTATTCATGGGTTACTGAAACACTTCAGCCCAACATCAAATCAAATGGAAACAAGTTTAATAACCAAAATTAGAAATTAAACTCAAAACTGGGGTCTAGTTTCTGAGTAAATCATTGTGTCACCAGGGCTACACACAAAGGAAATCTGTGCTAGACATTGCATGGAGTGGAGATATAACTCATTTACACATCCACATCTGTGCCCAAAACCACCCTGGCCTTCTCACCAAACAGCCCTCAGGCAGCACCATCTTCTCCTACCAGCCTTTCAGCAAATATATTTGTGCACAGTGTTACAGTGTCTGCCTGCCAGCCTTTCTCCATCCTAGCTCTTGATCTTGGTGCTCAGAGTCAGCCAAATTTGACTGAGAGGTGGTGTTTCCAAAGATATGATAAAGTTAACCAGAAACTGGGGCTGGGGTGTGAAAGTGACCCTCAGTGTTCCCCCCAACAGTAGATCTCAGCCCTGTCTTCTTTAAAACAAAGCATCAAGGCTGGTTTATCAGTTTATTCACAAGTCAGGCAGAAAACCCGTGCGTGGCTGCTTGCCAGCTGTAGAACAGCCTACCCTTCATCTCTTCAGCTGCAGAGGCTGTGTCTTGGGAAAGCCATTGAAGCAGTATCAGGGGTCAGATTTAGGTTTCATTAGGTCTGTTGGTCATGGGACCATTTGTGTTAGAGATGAGCCACAGGAACAAACTGACATTCCCGCTCCTGAGTGTCTTTACATCCACGAGACTGAAACTCAAACACATACTTACAGAATGGTCTACAGCAACGATTTGACATTTGCCTGTGGATTATAAGGTAGTAGACTGGAAAGCCACTTAAAACCATGGTGCATCCGATGCTAATGTTCACAGGGTCTGAGTAGAAAGACATTGCCACAGTGAAGAGGCAGATGATGGTAAAAGAGACAGGAACAAACAAGGGAACCTAGGGAAAAGACCACGGATGACTCTTAGGCAAAACTGGTGGCTGTAGCAAATCAGCCTGCATGTGTGCCTGCACACACTGTATTTATTTCTCCAGCTTAAAGAAGATGAGAAAAATCATATAGCTGTCCTGTCCACTGTTTCTGTTTCTGCATAGAACAAAAGTTGACTCGTACCACCCTTGGAGCCAAGTGTGTCCTGAGAGGTGCATACCTTCCTCCTAATGTAAGTGTCACCTCACAATCCACTGCTCTCTGAAAGTACTGCTCCTGTTCATGCACATGCACACGTGCCTACCTGCTGGCTGGGTCAACTGCTGGTGGAAAATCTAGAGCCAAGAGTAGAAGGGGTGCTCTGAGTAAAACTGTTCTTTGGTTACAACACTGGTGTGACTCATTTTTACCTGTCTCCAGCTTGGCTGAGACTTATAGTAGCTGAAACAGGATAAATCAGGCTTCCTATCTCCATAGCACCTCCAATAAGAACATGAGTTTCAATGGCACCCTGATGAAAAACCAAAGCAGCTGTCAGTGCTTCAGCTTTACTTTCACTCAGTTCATCTGGGTTTTTTTTTTGGAAACTAAATAGGAAGACTGCAATAAATAATAAAACTGTGAAATATTCCCTTAGTCTTTGGATCCAACCTCGGCCAAGTTACTCCTTGCCATAACTGACAGAATGAAGGAGCTGCTGGCCTCACTTAGCTTGACCATCTCTTTTCCAGTGAAGATCCTATAGAGATCCTAATTTGGACACTGACCATGCCAAGCTGGAAAGTATAGTTGCTTTAGCAATGGCAGCCAGCCAGCCACCAAACTTTTGTGCTCTTGCTGTCTTTCCATCTGGAGCATCCACTGCCAACATCTCATATATGCATGCACTCATGCCGCACATCTGCTTGAGAACTATGTGATAGGACTGCTTCCTCCTCTTACCGGTGTTTTCTTACCGGTTTTGCCTCAAAATTGTATAGGGTAGGAGAAGGACCAGGACAATCCCATGTACTTTGCAGTGTGTTCTCTGCAAGCTGGTGGCAGAGGCGAGCTCTCTCTGGCCACTAGAGTGCAGCACATGCCCACACCACCTGCTCGCAGCCCTGTCTTCTTGCAGCTATTTATAACAGGTCTTCGGGTTTGAAGTGGTTATGAAAACTAGGGAGAGGGGAAAAAAACATAAACCAAACTGACCAAAAACCCAGCATTTCTCTCCCTCACTTAATCTGCCTTTAGGGACTGTTAAAAACCTAAATCTCTAAATCAAAATGGGGCAAAGTCTCAGCGGCTAAAAACGTCACCGGTGATATTGACTAATAAACTTCTCCCAGGAAGCTTGGTTTAAAAGAAAAAGACAATACTCATTTAAAATATGTTTCTGGGTGAGTACATGAGTGCAACCAGCAAACAGCCGGGAAGCTTCAAGGTCTCTGCTAAAAACGCGGTTTCCTAGAAAGACCAAGAAGAAAACTTACTCCAAGCTATGCATCAGGTGTTGCAGAGTTTGGGGAGGAGCCCTGGGAACCACGGGAAGCATTTCTGTCCCCTAAGCTTCTCCCTGATCTGCTGCCCAATCCCTGTGGCCTCAAAGGTCTCTTCCCCAGGAGCTGGCTGGAGGCACCCTGCAGACATGACGGACCAGAGACAGGAACAAACTGTGCACGTTTCAAACAGTGCACCCCAGCCAAAAGTCTTCCACACATTATCCAGCAGTGGAAAAGGGGCTCTGAGTGCAAGAAAACTGCCACAGCACAAAACTCCGATTTCCCCCTCTGACATGAGGAGACGGACTTGTCCCCAGCAGTGAGAAAGGCCACTGGAGGAGCCCAGGTGGAAACTAGGGAAAGGCATGAGAGGACAAGTCATCCTCCAGCTTCCTCTTGAGTAGGGGGAATTGAAACCCCTTGCTTCCCTCCTTCCCTTTGCCCACTTTTCATGCCTCTCACTGCTCATGACCACCAGTCTGAACATGCTAGATCTTTGCAGATGCATATGCAGGGCAGTGCCTGCACAACAAATCCTGCACTCTCCTCCAAACTTGTGCCACCAGCAATCAGGAAAACAATGGATGCAACACCATCACTGGTTGGAAACCAGCATGGGAGAAGTCTGGACACAGCCTTTGTCAGGCAGCTCCTCAAACCCCATTGAACACCTGGGTGGTTGATACAATGGGCTGCCCACAAAGGTCACGCATGGCTGGAAACTCACAAAGCTGCTCTCCTCTCTCTCCCTGGAGCAAGAAGAAAGCTCCCTGTCTACCAGGGCACACTCTACACTGGCTGTTATCTTTTGTTAGCTGACTGCTGAACAAAATGCTTTGTTCTATGCATGCCCACACTGTGTATGTCCTGAGGGCCTGCAGCAGTAACAGTTGCACATGAGCTCCTTTGCACTGTACAATATTCTTCTGCCAGCAGATGATTCCCCTTAAGTCAGGTTTGCTCCCAGGATCCCTGCGACCACACTCTTTTCCCCCAAGTCTGGCACTCTCCTGCTTCTCAGCTAGAGATGAGACTTACCTTCCACTAAAACAGCATCCAGGCAAGGGTCCCTCCTTTCAGCCCATGGGAGATGAGAGTGGGAAATGCCTTCTGCACACCTCCCAATTCCCAGCCTGAAATGTTGTCCCCTGGAGCAGGCTGCCATTTTATAGATGCGATTGGTGACACTAAGTAGAACTGACTTTGTAGGATTTACCACATCTGGCTGTTCGAGCACACTGGACGATTCCAGGAGCTCCCCACATGTCTTATTAAGCAACAGGGATTGAGACCCCTTAGAGCCTAAATGTAGCCATGGCCATGTAATGCCCAAATTAGTAGCAAATAAGAGAGAAAATTTACCAGCCTGTATATTCCTGGCTGTTAGATACATGCCGTACATTACCTTGAAAGGGCTGTGCAGTTCTGGGTGACGGTAGCGATGGACAATGAGCCCGAGGGTGGCTAATCCTATGAAGAGCCATCGGGAAAAGCTGAAGAAGTTCAACAGATGGTAGATATCTCCGATACACACCATGGCAGTAACCAAAGGAAACTGAGCATTGTGAAGATGAAATACAGTAATTAAAGCCTTATTACAGTCCTCAGACTAGAAAGGGTAATACGGATCACTTCCTCCAGCCCCCCTGCAGTCATAGGCAGCTACTTCACAGCCCCAACATTTCAGAGGTCAGAGAGCTTTACAAAACAGTGTCACAGACTGAAGGCAAAAGGCCTAAATGCACTATTATCACATGCTACAGAAAGGAGCAAACCTTTCAAGATCAACAGCATCTTTGATGCTTTATGTCCTAGGCAGGGCAATTAAAACACACAGCCAGTACAAAAGCTACCTTCAAAGAGGCCTGCCAAGTTTTTGGCAGGTCAGCCAAGCTGCAAGAAGCATTGCAGCACAGTTAGGATGGAGCAGGACCATTGCCAATAAAACCCAAACCAAACCGCGAACACTTCTGCAAATGTTCATTGCCCGCATTTCCACCACATCTGGGAATTTTAGTTTGCCAAAGAGCCAAAGCCTGGCAGAGGTGTTTTCATAGGACAATATCAAGCAGCAACTGTGACAGATGGTAGGGACAGTACTTTAAAAAGGTGTCCAAGACCATAAGGCAGGGACTTTGAGGTAGTGGGTTCTTTATTTTTCAGAGGCTGACTTAGCATCTCAACACCCTTTAAAACTCCTCAGCTTCTCCAGGCTTTGCAAGAAAAGGGCATGTCACACAGCCAAATCTCCTTACCATTAACATGACAGCAGGAAGGGGTGTATGCCTTCGAATGTGGATCATGGAGAAGAGAGGAGGCCACTGTCCTTCCCTGGAGGCCACAAACAGAGTCCTGGGAAGAGACAGGGAGTCCTATGCATTAACATCCCACATTCATACTAAAAATGAGAAGATCAGTCGCTGGACTGACCTGAGGCTGCAGGGCACTCCCCCCAATCCCTTGAGCAGAAGTTTGCTGTTCAAGGCCACAGTTCCTCCTTTAGCCACACCTCCTCCTTTAGCCACACTTTTGGGACATTTGGAAGAAAAACTAAATGTTGAGTTCCCATTGCTGTCCCAAAGACAGTTAGTTCAACTCAGTGCAGAGTCCACCAGCGGGACCACTTGCAGCATCCCCTTAGGTGGCTCATTAGCAGTGACCTTTGGGCAAATCCAAAATGACAATGAATGAGTTCAGGCTGGAAAGAGAAGCAAGAAAGTTTCCTGCTATCAGAGAAGGGGTTAATCTTTCCAGCAGGAAGTGGAGAGGTCGCAAACTTAAATTCTTTATGAAGGAGACTGGTGAAAAGGTGAATCCCTTATGAATGAGCATTGTCAGTCCTGATGCCTATATTTTTATACATATATGTACGAATAAATATACATATTATATATATATATATAAAGGGGTATTTCCTCAAATAATAGAGGATTTTCAACCCTCAGACCAGTTGTGGGAAAATAGATCTGAGTGTACAGCCGACAGGCCAGCTACACACAAGACCAACTACAAAATGACAGCAGAGCATGCCTTGCCTCCATCCCTTCTTTGACTCATGAAAGGGCAATTAGGGAGAAGGAATTGCATCCAATTTTATAAATTAAATATCCACAAACAAATCATGCCAGAGCATCAGCTGGGCTGGAGCAGGGCCCAAAGCAGCTGGGGCATGAATGTAAAACTGGTTTTATTGCCGTCTCTGTATTTTTGCAGGAGTGTGGCTGGCCACCAGCCAGAGAGGCCCCTTTGCTGTTTATATGGCCTTTCTGCAGTGATTATGTTAATGGTGCCAGGATGGGTGAGAGAAAGGCGATAGGGACAGGCAGAACCTCTGTGCTGTCTGGGGACTTCTCGTCCTCAAAGAAAAACAGTATTTAGAGGAGCTAGCGGAGAGGATTCTCCACACTTGTATTTAATACAGGACTTTAGGGTAGGGGATCAAATAACTCATTAGCTTTCACACTATGAAACATCCTTTTTGTATCAACTGATTTTTCCTTTTGCAATCAAAGCTGTGAAACAGAACCGGCTCCAGAGAATTTGCTCAGCTCCTTGGGACCAGTACAATATGCTTCTCTGAGTTCTGTTCTCCAGTTCCAAGGCTGCCATAAGGACATGCAGTGTAACAGTCAGTGAAGCTAGCAAGATAATTTTTCCATGGAACAAAGCTTTTCTTATTTTCACAAGATTTGTTGAGCCTCGACTATTGCTTTAGGAATAGCCCATCCCCAATAACATTTTGCTGACTTCAAAGCAAAGTCCTAGAAGGGAGAGTTTGCCTTTGGCCAGAGATCCTCACAACAGAGGGACCCTGTGCCCTGCAACAGAGCAGCTGGGATAAAGCAGTAAAAGAAGGCTCGGTCTCACTGAGCAGCTGCCAACATCAACAAAGCCTCTAGTTCCCTAGAAACATTGACATTTCACTTTAAACTGAAGATTTAAACTGAAGGGTGGGGAGAGAAGATAAAAATCTTTGTAACCAATACTAAATATCAAAATCTGGATCCAGCCAGAAATAGGAAGGGTAGACTCTTAGCCAACAAGGATCAACCTGTAGTTGACATATTGGGAGTCAAAGGACTTATATTTCCCCACAAGAGTGGCTAAAATGTCATCACATGGATGGGTAGTAGCACAGGTCACTAGTGCTGCCCTACAATTCAGTAAGCTAAAAGAGTAATAAATTCTTAAGGACATTACCTTGAAAATGTGAATATTCCTCCATTCATGGTTCCAAAGCAGGACAGTGCAACAAGGACAGGAACCACTGAGATCAGGCTTTTAAAGGCTCGCTGTACAAAGCTCTGGAGGAGAACAAGCGTGACTTTAGGAACTTGGGGTGATCTCTAGATGATATCAGACTCAAAAGAAAACTGCCTCTGTTGAATGAGTAAAATATAACTCATAAGTCGTGCTTTTTCTACTGTCATCTTCAGGTTCTTTCTCATTATCTTTTAGGCAAGACTAGAAGAAATCACTAGAAGGAATAATCCAGAGAAATGACAAAGCAATATAGCATTTGTTAGGAAACCCAGCTCCTATATACATGCCATGACCACCCCTTCAGTATTAGCTGACCACACCAAGGAAAGATAATGGTGGTGAGGACAACTCACCACAGCCACAGCAGGAGAAGCCAGAACATCTTGTTTTCCCAGGACTGTGTAATAAGAGACATTGGTGAGCATATATCCCACAATTACCGTGATCACAGACACGATGACAGCCAGGGGGATATTTCTATGAGAAAGGGGAAGAGACACACACAAAGAACAAGTTCTTATCCCTTGTTATGCACAGTGTTGCTGCAGATTGAGGCTGGCATCGTTTAGGTGAGCCCACAAACTTATTTCCTCCTATACTGCATTTGGGAAAGTTATGGTACCCCAGAAGCTGGGAACCCAAGATGACTTCTTCCCAGCCTTACCGTTCAGGTCTGACTAACTCTTCCCGCACAAAGCTGGTCTGAAACCTGCATGGTGGGAAGAGACAGAGAGAGAGTTTGAGCCAGGTATCAGACTGGACAGCAGTCCGCTGCCCATGAAGCACCACCCCATCGCACCTACCAGCCTGAATACGCGAACATGCCTGCATAAAAAGCCAGGGGCAGCTTATCCAAAACCAGTGATTGTCTGTCAAAAGCATCCTGGAAGTTTTCAGTGTGCCCTGCAGAAGAGAGAAACAATAGACATGGAACAGGGAAATGTCAGAGATGGGCTTCAATGCCCCTTGTACCTCTGGCCCAGACCTGGGAAGAGTGTTTGTGACTACCTTGGAGCCAGGTATTCAGATTTGTTTCATTGCTTTAGTTTGCCATGCTGTGTTGATGCATTTACTTCACTAACAGGGACAGAACAAATCTGTCCCTCATCCAGCTATGGGAGACATTTCAGGAAGGGGACCAGTGGCAGCTGGTCCTGTTTCATACAGATCTTGCTGTGGGAACAGGAGACTGCAGAGGCGAGAGAGTCCAAATTGTTCCGTCCTTTCTCTAGGCCCAAAATTAATTCACTGTGTTGATCCCCCTCTTCCACTCCAGCCCCCTAAGCAGCTGGATGCACGCTCCTCTTTGATGTGGTGCAGCCAGCGAGGCGGATAATTCAGCTCTCGCTGTGCTCCCCACTGCTCCTGCTGTCAGAGCACTGACCCCAGCCCCACGCCGGCCGGAGCATGGGAACTGGGACGGAGGAGGGAGCAGAGCTTGCTAGCCTGGTCTCCTGCTTCAGGCAGGCTCTTCACCCACCACCTCTGCCAGCCACCTTGGCTTGTCTGCGGGAGGAAGAATTAAGGACACAGAAGACATTGCAAAAGAAATTTTAAAAAGCAGAGGTGGCTTGGATAGAGATCTCATTTTACCAACTCCTCAATTTTCCTAAAAGTTTCTCTACTTGAAATAACAACAACAACAACATAAAAACGAAGCAAGAACGACAGCAAAAATCAAAGTCAGGAGTTTGCATGTGAACCATATTTTATCAAACTTCAAAAAAAGTAAGGAAAGGACAAACACTTAATGGCCTCTCATTCAAAGGAAGACCAATAAGAACATAGTCAAAAGGAGCTGCATTTCTAACATTTTCATATCTGAGTGGCCCACCACGTGTATATTCATTTCTCCACATCAAAGTCTCTTTAAAAGTACAAGGTGCAGATCTTGCCTAGTTGGGCTTTGCCAGGAAAGGTTTGAAATAGCACAGAGCACATGGAGAAAGTCAGGCCACTTCTATGGAAGTACCTTTGTAAGGAGGTCTATAATGACAGTTGGGCATTTGGATTTGAAATACTGGCCCAGCAAGACTAACATAAAATTGAACAAAAAGGAAGGTAAATGCAGAGGAAAGGACAAGTGTATAACCAAACAAAAGTAGAACAAGGCACGAGAAAATCAGGCAAAATTATTTAAAAGCACAAATCAGATTTTTAAGCTCAAAAAGAAACCAGGTCCAAAAGAAAATAGATTTGAAAAAAAAGGATATCAAAATATGGCAGTGGGCCCATCAGGGTAGTCTTTTTATGCTCTAAAATGATTGCTGATAAGTGATGGTGCATAAAAAAGATTTATTGTCTGCAATACATTAATGAGTGATTTACAGTCCCCCATGAGTCACATTAAATACAAGCTGTCATATTGGGGTCTCTTGGAAAATACCCCCTCCAGATGTCACCAGCACTTATCCTTCTCATCAGAGGATAGGTGCCAGGGCTCCAGATTGTCATTTGAAGGCATTCCTAACAATAATTGCCTGAGACTTCTAGCTGCAGGGCAGTCCTTTAGTTCACAAATGCTGCCAGCCGGAGAGGATTTTTGCATGTTCAAAGGAGCCAGCACCAGACATCAGAAAGAAACACAAATAGAAGCCTACTTTTCTCTGCAGAAGAAGGTAATAGCATAAGGAAGAGAACAAGCTTCTTCCTTTAAGTGGGAATGCCTTGGGCTTTTCTATAAATTGAGGCTTGGATTAAAGCCAATACTCTTGTATATACTGCTAGGGTTTTTTCCCCACTCTGGATGTGAGCGTGCAGTCCTGCATGAGTCTATTTTAAGTTTACCAAGTTACTGCCCATCTCAGTTAGGAGGAGAAAAACATTAGTGTAAACCACAGACAGGTTAGAGATGCAGTCACCGGGGCTCAGCTGAGGACTGGTAACTCATTATACAGCTGTGATTGGGCCAGTTCAGCACAGGATGCTATCACACCCCCTTGATGTCCACCAAATTTGTGCTACTTTGGAAGGATTTTGAGCCACACTGAAAGCAGGCAAGTCTGACACCAAAGAAAGACTGTCCACAGGGGAAGATTCACACAGCCTCGGGCACTGAGGGAAGACTCAGTTTTGGAGAAAATACGTCTGAGCTGGATGCATCAGATGAGGGGCAATTACATAGTTTTATGCCAGTTAGCCCAGTCTCAGCTCCCAGCTAGTTCACATCCAGCACATAGCCAGAGAAAGCTCCTGCCAGCTAAACGAGTGCCACATTTATCACCATGGACCAATAAAAGCTGTGATAGTCAGGCTTGTTGAGCACCCTCCCTCAGCCACACAACAGCACACCTACCCTGGGCCAGCAGCATCATCCCTGGCACGATGATGAGTGCAAGAGCCAGGAGTTTGACAATGGAGAGAGCCGTCTGCAGCCGGGCACTCCAAGTGACACTCCAGGAATTGAGGGTAAGGACAGTGTCTGGGGAGGAAATCAAACTGTACATAGTTATACACTGTACACAGGAGATCACAACTTACCCCATGCTCAACACATGCAGGAAAAAAATGCAGCAGCGCTCCCTGCTCTAGGAACTTCAGGGAGAAGCCTGCATCTTCACAAAGAGGATGCTCGGGGTGAGAGATGTCCAAAATTATTACAGGTCTAGCGTAGATTATAGCATTTGAAGAGGGAGTTGAGTCATGCTCCTAAGAGCATAAAGGAGGCTGGTTTCTGTCAGGTGATCCCTGCCTGCCTGGGAAGGAAGGTTTGAGGTTTGCGGGAATGTCTCAGCAGCCCCCTTCACAGTGGTTCCTGTGCCAGCTCACACCAGCCTGGATCAGGCAGGACAGCTTCATGGGCTAGGTGTGCCAGGCAAAGAGTTCAAAAGCCCTCAAATCAAGCAGCATCTGTACAGTTGTACATGAACTGTTTCTACCCCCATACTTCAGACAGTTCCCTGACCTAAGGCTCCAGCTGGTCAACAGGGAGACCCCTTCTGGGAGAATAAAGTGGTCCCAAATGAGTACCCTGAATCAGGAATTTATGGGTGGCTGAGGGAGCCCCAATCCCACAGTTACCCCAGAAGATAAGTACTTTAAGTACCCCTGCTCTGGGGCACAGTGGCTTCAAGATTGGCAGTCCCATGAAAGTTAGTACTTACAGTACCCCAGGAGAGACACAAGTTTCACGGCTGGAACAGGGGCTGCACAGGGGGCGAAAAACGGCTCCAGCATGTAGCGTCCAAATGCCAGAGAAACCACAGCGCTGTTGGCAGGCCTGCGGAGGGGGAACCAAGCACAAACTGTAGTCTGCAGACAGACAAAAATGGCATGATGAAGAACAATACTTGGGGGGGACAAGAGGGGAGGTTTCCCCACGCAGCTTAATCCTGCTCTCCCATGCCAATGGTGAGTTCCCATAGGGTCTTCTTCATAGGTTTTCTCAGCAATGGATTACAATCACATGCTGCAAGATTTATTCCCTACTTGAAAGCAAAAGTTGAGATTAATCATACTGAGCAATGCAGTGTGGTTCATGTGTCCCGCTTCATCTCAGTTTACATGAAGGATGTAGGTTATTGTGAGGGGAAGACTTTCCTCTTAAAGTTAAAGAAGAAGAAATTTACAATACTCTAAAATATTCACAGAATCACAGCATCACTAGGTTGGAAAAGACCTCCAGGATCATCGAGTCCAACCATTGCTATCAACCACTAAACCATGTCCCTGAGCATCTCACCCACCCGCCCTTTAAATACCTCCAGGGATGGGGACTCTAACACCTCCCCGGGCAGCCTGTTCCAGCACTCAATGACCCTTTCTCTGAATTTTTTTTTCTGATGTCCAGCCTGAACCTCCCCTGGCAGAGCTTGAGGCCATTCCCCCCTTGTCCTGTCCCCTGACATCTGTGAGAAGAGGCCAGCTCCCACCTGTCTACAACCTCCTTTCAGGTAGTTGCACAGAACAATGAGGTCTCCCCTCAGCCTCCTCTTCTCAAGGCTAAACAACCCCAGCTCTCTCAGCCACTCCTTGTAAGACTTGTTCTCCAGCCCCTTCACCAGCTTTGTTGTTCTTCTCTGGACACGCTCCAGAGCCTCAACATCCTTATTATAGCGAGGTGCCTCACCAGTGCCGAGTACAGGGGCAGAATCACCTCCCTGGACCTGCTGGTCACGCCATTTCTGATCCAAGCCAAGATGCCATTGGCCTTCTTGGCCACCTGGGCACACTGCTGGCTCATGTTCAGTCGGCTGTCAACCAACATCCCCTGGTCCTTCTCCTCCAGGCAGCTATCCAGCCACTCTTCCCCTAGTCTATAGCACTCCATAGGGTTGTTGTGCCCCAAGTGCAGGACCCGGCATTTGGCCTTGTTAAACCTCACACCATTGGTCTCAGCCCAGCGGTCCAGCCTGTTCAGATCCCTCTGAAGAGCCTCCCTACCCTCAAGCAGATCGACACTTCCTCCCAGCTTAGTGTCGTCCTCAAACTTACTTAGGGTGCATTCGATCACCTCATCCATATTATTTAACTTGAAGCTAAGTCAAAAACTTGTCTCCATGGGACAATCTGAAGAAGGTTCAGAATGAAAACAGAAGGTCTAAAATAAATCTGACATCTATTGTCAGTCTCTGGAAAATACCATAGCTGTTGTACACACTAAGTATCAAGGGAGAAGAGAGAGATCATTCACGTACAGATCACATTGAACATGTGTAACTATTTAACTACTAAGCCTTTTCCTTTTATTACTGAAAATTGTTAGAAGTTTTTCGGATTGTTTCTACTCTTTATTTACAAAATGCTAAGACTGCCATCTGGCACTGTAACTTAGGTTCATCATCACAGCATCCAGCAAAAGGTAAACAAACAAACTCTCTTACCTGATAGCAAAAAATTCTGCCCACAGGAATAAGAAACCTGGCAGAGGTCCCAGTGTCTCCAAAATGTAGATATAATGTCCTCCAGATTTGGTGATTCTTGTCCCAAGCTCTGCATAACACAAGGCACCTGAAAAAGTTCAGGTAGAAATGAACTGAAAATTCCATGGATTTTCTCTTTCCTGTATGACTCTTCAGGGACTGAATGAATCTGTTTAAAATAAGTAGCAAATTAGAGGAAGAAGCAGGTGTTTGGCAGAACCACTCTTTTCCCTGGTTTTGTGTTGTACGGTGTTTTGAAGTAAGTTCACTTCTCTATCAGAATGAAAGAATTTCTCTGTTTTCTGGATAATGATTACAACTTTTCCATGGAAGTTATGTGGAAAGGTGTGTGAAAGAAATTTTGCATGGAACCTCTTTTTCAAAGAGGTTTCCTTTGTAAAACATCCTGGAGGTTTGCACTCTCTTGCTTCTCTTCACAGTTATACCAGCATAACACTGCTTCCAAGGCAGTTACAGCAGCTCAGTCGACAAGTTGTGGCTGAACAGGTTGTTGCAACAGTGGTTTTGATCACAGATCATGTTCCCGTGTCCTTATCTAGCGTCTTCACATAAATCCCTTCATCCAAAGACACCAGAGGACTTTGAAGGGCATCTCCTCTGAGAGGGAAGAATGCCAC
Source organism: Cuculus canorus (assembly GCF_017976375.1). Lineage (NCBI taxonomy): Eukaryota > Metazoa > Chordata > Aves > Cuculiformes > Cuculidae > Cuculus > Cuculus canorus. Next base: position 149,567,924 of record NC_071401.1, read on the forward strand.
TGGAGGAGGACACAGCTCTAACAGTGTAGACCAAGGGAAGCATTGACATGAAAGGCTCTCTTGGTCTGTTCTCATCTTGCAGCTCTCCTAACACCACCTTCAAAGCATTTCTGTGATTGTCCTTTTGTACAGTTAATGAAGGAAACTAAAAGGCATACATCTTGTAATTTGTAACTTTAACACCTATGTTATTTGGAAAAAAAAAAAAAAATAAACTGTCCTCAAAAAGTCAACCCTTTGTGAGAAAAGACTGGTATTAAATGCCAGAAACTGAACCATGGGTAACATGCAGAAAGCAGGCCTGAAATCATCTGTTACATCTCCTTGCCCCAAGGCAGCATCCAGACATATCCAAACCATTTCTGACAGACATCCACCTCCGCATCCCCAGCTGGTGGACACCCTGCAGCTCTCCAGGCGATCTGCACTAGTGTTTCTCTGTCTTCACTGACAGAAAGGGGATCCCCTACGGCCCGTTAAGACTGTCACTTCTTGACCTTTGTACAGTGTCTTTGCAAAGCACCACAAAGACTTTGTATTTGCAAGTGCCTTTTAGATGCCTCCATCTCTCTTCCACCTTAGAGGCTGAATCCCCACATCTTCTCCCACCTTTCCTGGCAGAGACTATGGTATCTCCACCTGCAGTTATTGTCACTCCTTTGCCCTGAACTCACATGTGATTTCATACCCACAGACCATAAGTGCTGGGATCATTTTAGCCACCTCAGGGGGTATAATTTGAATTAAAGATCCCTGGTGACCCCTCCCCGGTCTTGTTAAACCTTTGTTTCTGTTGCAATAGGAACAGCAAAATTTCGGTCTATTCTACTCCCAACTTTTTATACATAAAATGTGCTGGTTCGTTCCCATTCCAGCTGGTTAAGCAAAAGTTGACAAAGCTCACCAAGACTCACCAAACATTGAGAGGAGCCCACAGGCAAACCAGACAACCAGAGAGAAACCCACGCTGCCGGAGTTTTTCAGTACTCCTTTTGGGGAGATAAAGATGCCACTGCCAACCATGCTGCCGATGAGGAGTGAAAAAGCCCTCAGCAAAGTTATCTTTTTCCTCAGAAAGACAGCCTCATCTTTCTTGTCTTTCCCCATGGCTCTTCTTCTAATCACAGGGGAAGCTCATGCATTCAGGAGCTACTGCCTCGCAAGTGTCCTCAAGGTTCACCTGTAAGACAAGAAAAGAGTTAGGGATTCAGGGGTCTTCTTTTCTGGACAAGATTTTTTGCGGAAGCCTATCAAGATTATTTGAGTCTATTCTTTTCAGCTGCTGGATGCACCACCCAGACTCCAGGTGCATATAACACACTGTCATATCCCACATCAGTACAGCTCCTGAGAGGGACTGTTAGTGTTTTCTGCCTCTTCTGCCACGGAACAAAAAGCATTACAAGATGCTTCAGGATATGATGTTCAAATGCAGCTTTGATGCCCAGACTGGAACTGGCCAGGTTAAGGTTAATTTAATGGGACATAATTTGAGTGAACATTGGTATCCAGCATGCTGGCACAAAGCAGATTTCAAGTTGCAAACCTACTCACCTAGACCTTGAGGTTAAAATAAAAATTAAATATTTTTGAGGAGGAAAGAGTTCTCCTAACAGAGGGAAAAGGATGATTTGAATTTATTTAACTTCCTATCCATCCTTGTTGAATGAACAAATCCCGGTTTTCTCACCAGAGTTTCTTAATAAACTGTCAAGCCTGTTTGTTATCAGAGTACTGAAGAGTCAAGAACAAGTACTGTTTACAATTGTAAGACAGAGGATAGTCATTAATATCAAATATGTCATTTCTTCTATTAATATAAAAACCTTCTCAGTAACAACAGCAGGAGTGAAGAGTTTTTCCTAGAAAAGAGGGAACTTCATACCCTCTGGAAGTCACACAAGCTGATCTAGATCCAGTTCTCTCACCCCACAGTAACCTTTTAATTCACTGCCTTGTCTCTCCAGTCTCTCTCAGTTTTAGGCTGGCACCTTAACCAAGAAACTCACCTTCTGTTTAGGTAGGTAAGATGAATTCACATTAGTTAATACAGTCCACTTTGCTGCTGCAAACCTGTTTGTAGTTTTCCTAACAGCATGGTAGACATTTTACACTGCTAATTAACCATGGCAGAGCAGACACGACAGGTCCGGAGTGAGAGTCTGGCTCCTGTTCCTCCTCCTGCCACACATCTCCTCCAATGCTCAAGTGCACAGCTTTAGTGGCTTTTTCATTATTCTAACGTGGTGAATTGCAGGTAGAGGGAATATTTGCCCTTGCCCTGTGGCTTTATACTATTACAAAGCCGCACTGTACACAAACCCATGTTTTATGGATTTCTTAAATTATTTAATGATTGCAGTGGCGTGTCCAAGAGCAGGCAGTGGTCACCCTTAGAAGCAGACCTAAGCAGCCTGAAGTTATTTCTTGATAGTCTGTATTTTCCAGGCAATGACATAAATATCCTCATAACTTTGAGGGAACAATTCTTGTTACCACTCACCCACGACACCTCTGTGTATACCCTTCTAGACTAAAGGCTTTTCTCCCCCATCCCAGCTATTCTCCCACCTGGAAAACAGCAGGAAGAAGCAGGAGTTATCACTTTCTCTACACACATATGAATAGCACATGTAAAAAGTCCTCTCTCCTGCCAGCAGCATTAGCTGATTTCTCTGAGATCGCGCCAAGCCTGCACAAGCATCTTCTCAATCAAATCAGCCAAGTTTAGTTATTAAACCTCTAATGAGTCCCAGAGGACTTCTTAAGGCTCAGATGAGTCACATCAGCCTCATCTGGTCCCACAGAGCCACTCCTTGGAGTCCCAAAGCCTGGAGACAACAGATCCAGAGTGGCAGGGAAAGACTCCTAGGAGCTTCCTGATCCATCAGCTGCAGTTCCCTCGGATGCTAATTAATTAGCTTACGTGAAATACTGATATCATCTGGTATTTCTCAGCTGAGAGGGGAAGCACAGAGCATCCGTTTGCAACAGTGAAACACAGAGGGCTCATCGAATTGAAACCAAACTGAAGAGAGATGTTTTGTGCAACGGTATGTCTAAAATGCTATTGTAAGATAATTAAAAGGGCACTTATCTGTTTGGCTGGGGTTTAGACAAAGCAGGTGCATTTACAATCCATCTGACTTGTTTCTTGCTGGCATCCCGAAGCAATAAACGACAGCGGCTCTTTGCAGGCTCTGAAATTACACAAAGCTGGGGGGAGGAACAAAAAAAAAGGAGAGATCAAATCAAATTTACAGACCAGGTTAATGATCCAAAGTAAATACCAAACTCCATACTTCTGTCCACATGCTTCTTTTTTTATACTACTGCCATGCAAAAGTATTTGCAGATAAAACAGTCCAGTAAATCTCATAAACATGAAATCTATCAGGATTTGTTCCAGAAGCTGTTGAAGGAGGGGGTGGAGGGGAAGAAACAGTAACAGAAAGCTGTTGAGTAGCACTTCAAAGAGACACCTAGCAGAGCCCACAGCCTGGAGAAACCATTCCTGCCTGCTCTGCTTTCTAGCTACGGTTCCAGCACCAGGCACATTAAAATGCAGAGATGTTAATCCTTGTGGCAATGCTTAAGAATATTCACAATGTGCTTAGCACAAAGGGAACACACAAAGCAACTTTTTGTTCACCCTTTTGACTTAAAGAACAGGCTCAAATCCTTCCCCTTCAGAAATGCGGTACCTTTGCATAAGATGACCAGCCAGCAGGACTGGAGAAAAACAAACCCATTTCACAACTTTTCACACCTGCTGGATCTTTACTCCTTTGCTCGTCATCTTCACTGATTTTCTTTCTTTTAATTTTTAGCTGTTAATCTTACCTTACAGGCACAGGATCGTGGATGGAGATGAAGGAGACAAGCCTAAAAGGAAAATCATATTTGTTATTCCTAGTAGTGTCTAGAGGCCTCAGCTGAGAGCAGGACCCATCGTTAGCAGCGCAGGCAGAGTAGATGTTACTCTGCTGAAAAGCTATTAGTGCAGACAAGCAAGTTCGAAAAAGCAGAGGCGGGAGAAAGCATCGTTCTCAGCTGGGAACTGAGACCTAGAGCAACAAGTGAGCTTCCTCCTCCTATCGCATAGGAAGCAGGTGGCATCCCTGGGAAAGAGATCATACCTTCAGTGTCCCAGTTCAATGACTTATCCCCTCAAAAAAACCACAGCTACTAGGGAATACTCCTAACTGTTTACAGCTGTATTTTCTTTTCGTGGGCCTCAATCAATACAATACAGCCAAGAGCAGCTTAACCTCTTCCTTTTCATACTGCACAAGATGCAGGCATCAAACTGTTCTCTGCAGTCCCTCTATTTTATTTTTTTTACAAGTGCCAAAAAACGTCACTCCAATTCAATGTCTACCACAGGGCTCAGGATCCAACTAAATAAAATCAGCAGTGAATGGGAGCTTTTTTATTCATGCATGAAAGTAGCATAAATAAGTTTTAATGAGACTCATGGTGGTCTGTTCTGGGAACTCAATCAGCAAATCTATTTAGGAGACCTGAGAGATGTTTGTTTATAGACCAAAATGGACACAAAAAAAACAGACTGAAAAGACAAGACATGCAGCTCAACTTCTTTTCAGCTTTCTACAGCTGGTTTACCACCCTGGATAAAAAAATGAAGGGGACAGTAGTTAATAAATCAGACTCGGGCTAGCAGCCCAAGATGTAGTAATAAATCCAGGGTGATTGCCTTAGTTGTAAATGTAAGAATCATTTCCACTGGCTCCTCTTTCTGCAGAGTTTCACAGGTTCAGTCTTGTGAGTTGTCTATCGAAAGGACTGCCATTTCCTAACATTTCTTCCTTTTTATTGTTTTTTAAGCCTTGACAGCAAAATGGTTCTTGGCTCAGGTCACGCTTACCACTCTTATAATCTCATTTAGGCATTTCCACTTGTCCTTTGCACAAAAATGACTTCTCCTGGAAAACAGACTTGATGTGTTGAGTCTGGACCTCTTGATGATGTGATGATGACCTTTTACTTGAGAACCTAGAAGTGCTGAATACACTTTGGACTAAACTGAGTCTGGTTTTCAAGCAGCAAAATTGCTGTTGCTTTTAGAATATTCTCCTACTGGGATTTATGTCCTACACCAAGTTTAAAATTCTTCATCATGACCAATCTGCCAAAGCAGCTGCTACAAGTGGAGATACTTTAATAATAGTAGTACTGATTCATTTTGACAAGATGTACAGAGCATATGATGTCATCTCACTTTTCTAAGCATCCAAGTGTAACTCTCCAGCCAACTGCCACAATAAACTCACATTGCTGTGCATGCAGAACTGATTTTCCACGAAAGCTGTGCAGGAACTGTTGTTGGAATTGGCTGTTCCATGAACATTTCTTCCTCTCATGTTGCCAATGACATGCAAAACACAAATATGGGAGAGATACACACCTGATCAAAACAGATTCAGACTCTTCTTTTACAGCTATTAAAGACTGTCAGAAAGGTGCACCAGCATCCCTATGAAATGAATTAACATGATTCCCCTTTCTTGCCAGGAGGAGAATGGAATACCCCTTGCCTCTCTGCTAATTATATCAAAAGGACCCAACTGAGCAGTGCCCAGAGGACCAGGCATTCAGGCATATAAATCCGAGGAATAAAAAACACTTAACGGGGAGACTGTCTTACATAGTAGTACTTCCCGGGGCCAGCATCTTGGCTCTATAATATCTCTTGTGGGGCATAATGTAAGGAACTGTCCTTAGGGCTTTGTTCTTCTGTGGACATGGCTCCAAGTAGCAAGCTGTTTTCACTCTCCAGATCAGACCTCCTCCCTGGAACAAGACAATTTGTCCTATTTGAAACTGTTTTCTTAGCTGTGTAAGACAGAACACAAACAAATATAAATCTAAACGTGTCGAGCAGAAGACACCCAACAGAGAAGTCTAATACTGTAGCAAAGTACAGCCAAAATTTCCCCAAATGAGAATTCCTCTTAACCAATTCAAATAATAAAAAATCCCATAATAGAACAACATTCCCCCTCTTCCCAGCAATTTGTCACTCTGCATCAGTGTCACGGATTGAGGGTGCCTGCCTTTGACATGGAGCTGGGCAGTCTCACAGCCCACAATCCTTGCTCTTGCAGAAGAAATTCCTCCATGAACCAGGATTTTGTTTTACCTCTTGCCTTGGCTGAGAGCTATATAAGGTAGTGCTTCTTAGCCACTGCTTGGAGATTTATCAGAAACAAGTTTAACAACTTCAAGCCACTCTCTGGAGAATACAGTTCCTCATCATGGTGCTACATTGTCACCCATCCCTGGGATGTGCACCTTCAGCAAGTTTGTGGATGACACCAAGCTGAGTGGTGCAGTTGCCACACCAGAAGGATGGGAGATCATCCGGAGGGACCCTGACAGACTGGAGAAGTGGGCATCTGAGAACCTCATGAGGCTCAACAACGCCAAGTATAAGGTCCTGCACCTGATGGTGCATGGGCAATCCCCATTTTCAGTACATGATGGAAGATGATGTGATTGAGAGCGACCCTCCAGAGAAGGACTTAGGCGTGCTGTTCGATGAGAAGCTCAACATGAGCCAGCAATGTGCACTCAGCCCAGAAGGCCAACGGTGTCCTGGGCTGCATCAAAAGAAGCATGGCCAGCAGGGAGAGAGAGGGGATTCTGCCACTCTATTCCTCTCTTGTGAGACCTCATCTGGAATACCGTGTCCAGTTCTGGAATCCTCAACGTAAGAAGGATATAGAGCCATTGGAACGGGTCCAGAGGAGGGCTGCAAAGATGATCAGAGGACTGGAGCACCTCCCATACGAGGACAGGCTGAGAGAGTTGGGCTTGTTCAGCCTGGAGAAGAGAAGGCTCGGAGGAGATCTTATACCTACCTTCCAGTACCCGAAGGGGGCCTACAGGAAAGCTGGAGAGGGGCTATTTGTAAAGGCTTGTGGGGGTAGGATGAGGGGGAAAGGGTATAAACTGGAGAGAGGCAGATTTAAACTGGACATTAGGAAGAATTTCTTCACCGTGAGAGTGGTGAGACACTGGCACAGGTTTCCCAGGGAAGCTGTGGATACTCCATCCCTGGAGGTGTTCAAGGCCAGGTTGGATGGGGCCTTTGGCAGCCTGATCTAGGGGGAGGTGTCTCTGCCTGTGGCAGGGAGGTCAGAACTAGATGATCTTTAACATCCCTTCCAGCCCTAACTATTCTATGATTCTATGTCGGTTTGTGGAGCTGCTATGGTGGGGGCTTTATCAAGCCAAATATAACCATTAATATAAGGCAAATGCCACCATCACCCAGAATCACCTGGTGCATTTGCTTTTGAGAAGTAAACTTATCCCAAAGCCTTTACAGAAATGTTCTGCAAGAACAAGAATTTTCTTGAATGGAGGGAAATGCCAGTATGGCCATACTTACCGCTAGCTTTCCTCACAAAGAAGAAATTCTCCGCTAATGCAAGCTATTTTATCCTGCCATGGAGACAGCTTTTTCCAGGTGAAAACATTTCTTGGTGCAGAGGAAACCCTCGTCTGCATCTGCTGTTGGCAGATGTTGGGCCCCATCTGATGGGGGTTCCTGATCCATGCCTGCTTTAACCATCTGGAACTGAATCCTTTCAGAGCTGACTGTAGCAATAAAACTCATCTTTCTGTATTGCCTCACGTATTACTCTAGCTTCTCCCCTAATCTCACTGCAACACTGTTGATTTATCACCCGAAGGCTTCCAGCTCCCCTAAGGCTTGACCAAAGCGCCTGGCTTTGTTCCTTCTCTTCCTGCCTTCAGGGAATTAAAAAGAAAATTTAAATGTTATAAAAAGCACCCCTTCACACCTGCATTAGGCACTCACTCTGATTACGACTCACCGTCTACATGTCTGTCTAATTCATAGCTAATCCTCAGTGGTTTGTGCTAAATACCTACTCCAGCACCTGACTCACGTGCAGCCGTGAACATAGCTCAGGGTGGGAGGGGCTCTTTCCTTTTGGCCTCTCTGCTAAGCTGTTACTCATTTATTAAACACAAGCCAAATATACAATTATGCTGGAGGGAACATGTTTCCTTGTTAACCTCTTTCTGGCTCTTATCCAGAATTTCTCAGGCTATGAGGATTTATATTGTATTACACAATATTTCAGATTAACTGCTCACCATTCCCCGTGCCTCTGATATAGGGAAAGGGGGCAAGGAGGTTTTCATCTTACCAGAACCACTACCTCATCCCTCATGAGACAATACAGGAATGCACTTTCAGAGTTTCTGGTGGCCCATCCCAAGCAACAGGGGGCAATGCCTTGTAAAAAGATAGCAAACCCTCTGGCCAGAAGGAAAAAGGGGCTTATGCTCATCCCTGCCAGCACTTACAGGGCCTTCCTAGCCCAGCCGGAGGTATGGGCTGTGCTGGTAGCTCTCAGAGATGGATTTTGGTAGGGCATGGGTGTGGGACAACGTCTGGTTAAGGGTGGCAGTTACTGGAGGGGAGGGGACTGTGCTCCATGCAGGTTGCGCAGAGCTCTAACCCCTGGTCTGAAAGGACTATCTCCAGTTGTGTACACAAATCCCTAACAGGTCCTGTTCTGTGCCTGCAGTGAAGCAGAAACACATCATTATGTCTCCTGGTTTAGAAGAGTTACAGGAATGAACATCTGGCACTGGATTCCCCAAGCTCTCACTAGCTGCAGCCCATTTTACCTGCAGCAGACCCTGAAGTTCAAAGACATAGCAGAAATATCTGCTGAGAGACCATAAGGCTCCTGATCACAAGGAAGAGTCTTACCCAAACAACTGCATCTACAGACCTTGCAGTCTGGTGTCGTTTGGTACTATTTCATCACAGAGACAAGTGAGCAGCCCATGCCAGCTTTCCCAGAGCCTGAAGGATGGCACCAGAAACTAACCAAAAATCTAACTCGCATGTTTTTTCAGGTAACATACAGGTCACCCCCCATTTTCATTTGTTTTTAATGAGAATCAGATTCTTGGAATAGGTCTGTCAACAAAACCAGATCAACATGCTTACTGGGAAGGTTAAGTCAACACAAGGGCATGTTTATTCAATTTTAGTGTAAGTACAGTCATAGAAGTATTCACTGGGAAGGACTTTGGGAAGCCTCTGGTCCTGCCTCCCATATGAGCAGGACTGTTACCAATACTAGATCAGACCAGCCACGGCTCTGTCTAGACAAATCTTAAAACTCCTGAATGTCAGAGAGTCTTTGACTTCTCATAGAATCATAGAATGGTTTGGGTTGGAGGGAACCTTAAAAATCACCCGGTTCCAACCCCCCTGCCATGGGTAGGGACACCTCCCACCAAACCAGGCTGTCCAAGGCCCCAACCAACCTGGCCTTGAACACCCCCAGGGAGGGCACATCTACAACTTCCCTGGGCAATCTGTGCCAGTGTTTCACCATCCTCATTGTGAAGAATTTCTTCCTAATGTCTCATCTAAATCTTCCCCTCTCCAATTTATAGCCATTCCCCCTAGTCCTATCACTACACGCCCTTGTGAAAAGTCCCTCCCCAGCTTTCCTGTAGCCCCTTCAGGTTGTAACTGGAAGGTTACTATAAGGTATCCTCATAGCTTGCTCTTCTCCAGGCTGAACAACCCCAACTCTCTCAGCCTGTCTTTATAGCAGAGCTGCTCTAGCCCTCTGATCATCTTTGCAGCTCTCCTCTGGACCCGTTCCAACAGTTCCATATCCTTCTTGTGTTGAGGATTCCAGAACTGGACACAGTAGTCCAAGTGAGGTCTCACAAAAGCGGAGTAGAGGGTCAGAATCACCTCCCTTGACCTGTGTTCTTTTGATGCAGCCCAGGATATGGTTGGCCTTCCAGGCTGCAAGAGTGGATTGCCAGCTCATGTCAAGCTTCTCATCAACAAGCACCCCTAAGTCCCTCTCCACAGGGCTACTCTCAATCACGTCATCCCCCATCCTGTATTTAAACCTTGAATTCTCCGCGTAACCTGTTCCAGTGCTACACAACCCTCCTGGAGAGAAGCTTCTCCCAATGTCCACCCTGAACATCCCAACCCACTGCTTATGGCCATCATCCACAGCTACATCATCTACCACTCCTGAGACCCGCAGGAGCTCAACCTCACGTCTCCCTGCATGGCTAAGCTTGTACTTGCCTTTGGTGATAGTCCTTGCCACCCCTCCCTCCTCAGCACTGAGGACTCTACCAGCCCCCTAGAGAATCACTTTGGTGAACTCAACACAGCTGTGGGCTGTGATAGCTTAAACACAGTTAACTACAGGCAGGCAAAAGGCACCATGTGGATATTCACCTCTAACCTGGAGGCTCCAGTATGTCTCTCATGTCCCCCAAGCCCTACACCCAAATGGCCTCCAGCCTTAGAAATCCTATTTTTCCTTTCTCTATCTCTCTTCTTTTCCCATCCTGGACTTCGAACCTCCCTATGATCTCTTCTTGTCTGCATGATTGCATCATTCAGAGCAGGTAAGGTTAGCATAGATAGAAAGAAATACAAACAGCACTTCACACAGCATGCCGACAGCTCGGAGAACCTGCAGCCAGCAGAGGTTACAAACCCCAGTCAGGTCTAATAACAACCTGCATCACTGGAGGGGCAGGAACAATTGCAACTATTCATGTTGACACGGAGGTCACTGCATCTCCTGCTTCAGAGGAAAATCTGAGCACTGCGGGGTATCTCAGAAGGAGGTTTCCTTTGTGCACAGCACTAAGCACTGGGCCAGGGCAGTCCAGCAAAGCTTTACTGCTGGCCGCTCAAAAGAAGAAACACCACGTGTTTTTTTCTCTATCATTGTGGCTCTGCAGGAACACGGCATGTGCGTGCACAGAAGAAGGGAGGACCTTCCATTGCAGGATGGAAATGTGGCCACGTGAGGCACTGGGATTTGGGGTTGCTGTGGCCGGTACCAACGAGATGCCGCCTTGAATACTAAAGACCTGAATTCAGCTCCTCCCCTGGGTGCCTTAAAACAGTACCGGCCAGAATATTCCTCGTCCCTCTCTTCTCCATACAGCTCCGTATTGGGTATACTTGGTATAGCACTGGCAGTTCAAACCTCTGCTCATCTCTGTCCCCAGCAGACTTGCCACGAAAGGCAAGGCAGGGAGATTGTGCAGGACGACTACCACTCCCCTAGCAGAGGTGGGATGAGAAGGCTGTTTACCTGAGGAACCTCACAGCTCTGGAAAGGGCTGTGGAGCTATGAGCAGTGCTGGCTGGCTTGAGGGATCCTCTCTGTAGAGCAAATGGTTTGTAAGATGTGCCTCATGCGAGTGAGAACATTGTGAAACTGAGGACATCCATACAAATTCCAGACCAATGCAGCTGCTAAAATGTAATTATGAACACTATTAGCAATTGACTTTGGAAGGCATTGCAAAACAGCTGAGAAGAAAGAAAATAAACTGCCATGCTGTGACTGATGTAAGCATGTAACAGCCTCCACACGTCATTGGGACCAGTACGATCTGCACCATCTGAGATCCTGCTTCCAGTGACAGAAAAACACTTTCAAGGGGAACAACTGCACCACCAGGGCCAATCTTTCATTCCCTGTTGCAGTGTCAGTGAACAGTGGGCCTCCCCTGCCATGCAAAGATGGATTTTCAGGGACACAAGGTTTCTGGCCATAGTTTGGGCTTCTGTGCTTGTCAAAACTTGGGACCAAAGAATAATAAGCCGGGATGAGCTAACTAATTATCAGGAATACTCCTCCTCCCTATTCAGGATTAGACCTCCAGGCCACCAAGAGTGCTTTCTTTCAACAAGCGTTGATGCTGAGCATCCCTAGACTTCACCACAACCAGCAAGAGCTGCTGGTCCCTGCCAGCCACTTTCCACTCAGGCACAGCCCATTTGTGCTGAGCCCTGGAGAGGTGCAGGGAGAAAAAAAAGGGAAGGTGATGGTCAGTATTGCTCACTGGACTGACCACTTACCACTACAGTTGTCAAACAGCCATCCTCTCTTTTCCTGGCGTTGCTTAGGCTGCCACCTGCCAGGCATCCTAATACAAGTTTGGTGCAAAAAAAAAAAAAACAAAAGGGAAAAAGTTTCCATTCCAGAGCAAATGGTGCATTTCATTCAGCCCCAGCCCAATGTGCCAGAGACTGTGTGACCATGCAGACCTCCATAAAGAACTTCCAGAAAGAAGATGCAACAATTCCTGTGTATCAACAGAGAAGATAGTAAGAACAGTAATAAGAGATTATCCCAGATGTATTTAGCTGGTTCTACTTAAGAGGCTTTTGTGGTCACTCAGTGCCAGGTACAGAGGATACCACATCACTGTGTTCAGGCAATCCCTGTAATCACCTCACCCTTGCCAGCCAACTACTGGTGGTTTAGATGACGGAATAGGTTTATTGTGCTCTTTTCCCCTCTCCTCCTCTGTATACTTTTCGTTTGATCCTAGGCACTAGCAGAACACTACAGATGTGCAGCTGACACAGAAGGAAGCAGCAATTTCAGTCCCAAGACACAGGAAAGCCAATGTGAGTCTTTCCACAGGTTTCAGTGGACTTTGGATTAGACCTTCAGGGCAAGGAAGGAAGGAAAGGGCAACAAAAACATTTGCACTTCCTCCACACCCTCAAGCAGCAAGGAGCCCAAGATGCTTGATGCCAAGTCTTTGGGGCTGCCCCGTTCCTGGGGAGCTACACACAGCGCAGTAGATGGTGTAAGCTGGCAGGCACATCCAGCACTGGATGTTCCCACCCAAGCAGGATGCTTGCAGATGTTTTTTCCAGGAGGGCTAGGAGGCAGCTCAGGGATTTTGCTGCTGAATCAGGCATTCTGTGGCACAGGCAGAGACCTCACCGCTGGCGTTGAGCCCTGCAGCTGCACAATGCCTGGCATGCGCCACTGGGGCTGTAGAGCCAACGCGGACAAGTTTGGGGCAACACAGGATTGCCACAGCCACTCGCTCACTTCCAGATGATAGCATCACTGGAGACTTCTGTCCCCTCAGCAGGAAAAGCTGAAAAATAAGTAGGGGAGGAAAAATCAAGGGAAACGTGTCCCTGTCTGGGAGAGAAAGGACTTGTTGTACAGCACACGCCAAAGACATTGGAGCACAGAGGAGGGGTGCAGATTTGGCACTTGAGTGCAAACAGCATGTCCCCACTGTACCACGCTGCTGACGTTCTTAGGCAAAACTATTTAGGTCATTGGTATAAGGGACGAGTCCTGGAACATGTCAGGCTTTTCTGGGAGCTTTTCAAAAGCCAAATGTGTTGGTCCATCCTCCTAGCTTGCTTCTACCTGCAGGAAAAGATGGTCTTACCATTAAAAGCGTAACAGATCAGGTTTCAGCTGCCACCAACTATTCATCTCTGAAAAACCAGCAGCCAGGGGCATTTTTCCTCCTGTTTTGCTATAAATTCTTCAGAGCAAGAACTCACTGAGCATGGATGCCATGCCACAAACCTTGGGCAAGCTCTCTGCATGCAACAGCAATGCAAATATGTACATTCTCCTTCTTTGTTTTCCTTCAATGTGAGTTGACTTACATAGATCTTAAGGCAAGCACAAGAAAGACAAATACGATGGCCTCCAAGGTTTTGTTGTCTCCTGAAAACCCCAGAGCCAACCCTTGTGGGCTTGACATGTTAGCATCTCGCAAGGACAGCTTTTGCTCTTTTGTGGGTTTGATGCCTGGCCACAGGAGTGCGGTGGAAAGGGCAAGACCTGTGCAGCCTTGTGGCAGTATTTTCTTTCACTGTGTGTTTACAGGGCATCTCCTCTCTTTTGGCAGCTAGCAGTGGCGGGCAGTTAAAAACACTTTTGAGCACAACACCATGCAAGTGTCTCACTCCAGCTGGCAAGGGCAAGAGAGACAAAAGTAAGAGCAGCAGCTCTAGAAAGGTAAATGAGAGGGGTAAAGACAGGGGAGTGGGAGATTAACACATCAGATTGAAAAGGAACAATAAATCCCTGGTGGGGAGTATAACTGGTGGGGGTAGAGAAGGAACAGATTGCAGCTCACTAATGAGGCACACAGCATTTTCTTTGTGCCCTTCAAATTCAACTGGGTTTCTGACAGAAAGAGGCCCCTTGCTGTCCAGAAATCTGTTTGATACATGACCTGCCTCCCTCTGCAGTGAGTGGCAATACCTGCTGGAGCAGGCAGGTCTGACAGAGCCCACCTGGCCCAGCAGTGCAGGCTGAAGTCAGCCTGCTCTCCTGGTCAAGACTTTGCAACACCCTGGGGATAAGACAGGCAGGACGTGGGCAGGACCATACCGTGCTGGTTCCTGCTGAAGTGCAATGTTCTGCGCTGCACAGCCCTGTAGAAATGGGCAGGATGCTCTGCTTGAGCCACAAAGACAAGGTAACAGCCATTGTTCAGCGTCATAGGCAGTGCCCCAGATGCAAGGGGCTGCCTATGACCATTAATGGATGGCTGAGGCCATCTGTCAAAACACTGCCTTGCTGCAAAGATCCTTGGAGTATTAGGATTGTGGCTTCTTCATAGGCAAGAAGGCTCTGGCTGTGGGGTTTCAATATGTAAGGGCTGCAGACAGCAATGTACAGCACTGCAGGACACGACACCGTTGGAGCACGGGTATTGCTACCAGCCATTGGTACTTGCATTCCGGCAGTGCCAAGGCATTCTTGCATAACTCTTCCAGGGAAGGAGAGGGAAGAAAGACAGCAAGCCACAGATCCCTCACATCTAGCTTCCAGCCCTCATTTCTCTGTATTTCATTAAGCAAATAATAGGTCAGGGTCAATAGCTTCAGCCTCTTTCCTAGAAATGAAATAACCACAGCCAACTATCAGGTTGCCAAGCTGGGGACCAGAGATGCAGGCAGAGGTCCCCAATCTGCAGTCAGCAGCTTTTGATGTCTGTATAATAGCATTACTTCTATGACACTGGTCAATAGCATGTCCCTCCTTTGCTGTGGTTTGGGGAACGTAAGTGTATGAATGATGGAGCAAGAGCTCCCAGACACATGCTTGGTTTTCTCACCGAAGCCTTGGCAGAAGAATTCAGGAGTAAACGGGCAGAGGGAGCTCATTTGCATTCTTTCCTATGGGATAAAGATATTACAGTTCTCAGAGTTATCAAACTATTATTATTATTATTATTATTATTATTATTATTATTATTATTATTATTAAAATCTCCAAAGCAAAAATAACAAAGAGAAATCTAGCATAATCAATAGCTCTGTGACTACAGTGCACCTGATGGCCCACACAGAGCTCAGCTCTATGAAGATGCAACTCATCATTAATGTGCACTAGGAGAAGTTCTCTCCTCTACCATTTGCAGGGAGGAAGAACGGAGGGATGCAAAATGCCCATTGCAATACTTGGGTCCAAGAATATGCAAAAACTTGGTTTGCTTGGACCAAGCCACATATACATTTGCACCTCAGAAGCCAGGGATTGCCAGGCCCCGGAGACATCTCTCTGCTTCATGCTAATGTGTGTACTGCTACCCATCATGCACCTGGCAGCAATCCCAGGCTCCTGATCTCCGTGAAGAAGACAAGCAGACAAGAGGAGCCTGGCTAAGGAGAAATACATCAGCTGATGCATCAAACCTTTGAGACCCATCAGCTGACATGGGCTCTCTTCTATCTGTTCACAAACTTAGCTTACAGCCAGAAACACCAGTGGAGCTTACTTTTACTCTAGAGACACAGCAAACAGCATAGCACCAAAACACAGACCAGGTCACTACCGGCAGGGTAGCAGCCACCTGCAAGCAGAGGTCTAAAGACAATGTACTCCAGCTCCTGTTTTATAAAATATATATTCTCTTACATGGCAGTACAGTATACTGCTTTTTTTATTTGTATATCCATTCCTGGCAATGTTCTTGCTATTGGAAAGACAATGTTTCTGTAAAGTAGTTAACTAACAAATATCCTTATTTTTGTCTCTCTTAGAGTCTAATTACTCAAGCTTGCCAAAATTATCAGCTTGACTTTTCCTACTTTACATCGAAAATCTCCATAACCAGCTCTGGTTGCCTTTCTGTGTCTCAACTAGTTGCACCAGTAAGCACCTATGCTCAGAAAGATGACCAATTAATATGGGACATCCTCAGGAGTAAATGACTTCAAGTGAAGATGCCTCCTTAGCAGATAGGCAGTGGGCTCAGGTGATAGATAGCAGAACAGTTATGAGAGTCTCCTAATGGCACTTTACAGTGCATTACTCTAAACACCAGGCTAGGCGGCCTTAGTTCCAACACATAAAAGAAAAGTCAAGCCCCTGCATGTGGAACCATTGCAGACCGGTTTTGTGTTATCAGTGTGCTTGCAAAAGGCATGAGTATTCTTAAATCTTCCATGGTAGCATACACATCTGTTTTTCAGGGACCACCGTATTTAGTTCCTGTATTGTCCCTCTCCTATGAAAGTTTTCATCATGCCAAAGCATGATTCAAACTCACTGACCCTTTACAAGCCACCTCTGGCCTTTATTTCAGGACGTTCGCTTACAGAGGCTGGTCTGTTCCTAGCTGGTGCTGACATTGCACATATTGTTTGGAAAAGCCTGTCTCTAAGTCTGCAAGGTCAGGATATTTCTGAAGAATAACCACAAAAAGGCAGACACCATTTAAAATGAATCTCAGATCATCAGTCACTAAGACACCGCTTTACCAGTTTTGCATACAAAGGACTGACTATCAACCCCGTACAAAAAGTCGCTCCTAAAGGCAACCCTCTCCCAGTTTACTTACAACAAAAAGCAAGCTAAAAATATGTGCTGTGGCCATAGAAATGCCACACAAATCCCCATGAGCTGATTTTTCTAGGGAGTTTCCTTACCTTTAACACTCCTGGTAGAAAGTCAATATTTAACAGAACAGATTTCAGAGAGATACACTTCTGTTTCTGGAAACAAACACGAAGGCCATATTGAACATGTCCACGCATTCTTGACATGACACAAACTTACTGCCTGGCCCTGAGGACAGCCGTGGGCTGGATCTCAGAAAGCTGGCTGGATTTATCTGTGGACTGGTGTGGAGACATAAGGGAGAATAACATCATACCTGCAGTCCTGAAAAGCTGTATTCATTTCAGGTTCAACAGAAAAGTTCTTCCAAAAAATACTCCAAACTCCAAGGGGTGAGTGCAACATCAACTTTCTCAAAATACTTTCTGTTAGGAAAATGAGTTGCAGAGCAGAGATTTTTCCTAATTTAAGGTAACAATAAAGTGCCTTCAATAGTAATAATTCTTTGCTCCAATTGAACAACACGTGGCTTTCAAAAGCTGTTGAGGCATGATCTGTGTCCGTTTCATTTGGATCTATCATTTTTTCTTCTCTTCTTTTCACTTTCCTCCAATCTCTTCATTTTAGTGGCAGGCATTGCAAGATGGGTCCAAATAAAGAGACATTTGAAGGTTTTCTTTGCTGAGATTCTGAAGCCTTTAACCTGTCAGCACAGCCTCATACAAGAGATCAATCACATTGGATTCTCACTTATTGTCTCTTAATGAGTGAATTCCTAAAACTGATGAAAGGGCTAAAACTCTTCTGAATGTTTTATTGCATGTGCAAATGCTTATGGAGACAAGTGAACCTTTGATTATAGGAACTCTAGCACTTGGGTAACTCACATCAAGGCAGGGAAGCTGCAGGAAAGATCTAAGAAAAAAGAAAAAGGTTACAAGACATCACACAAGGAAACCCAGCAGCAAGGTACTTCTGCTATACTTTCATCCCCATGATTCATTATGGGTATCTTCAACCACTTACAGTAACAGCCAGGACTACAATGTCATGTTTTTGATAGGCAGCACTACTAAAAATTTCCAAACCTACCAAAGTAGCACAAAACCCCCACAAACGCAAGCCACAAAAAATATCATGAGTTGGTATTTCCACTTTCCTCCTCTCTCTTCCCACCTTCTCCCCAAAAAAGTTACTGAGTCAGTCAAAAAATATTTTGGCTTTATTTTAAGGCATTGGCTGTTTTGCTATTTATGTCCAAGTTACTTTGAAATAAAAATAGTATTGTTTGCATTTTTCCCTCCCCTGAAGAAAAGCAGTATCAAAACTTAATCTCGTTTCACACAGAATGTAGGTGCAAGGAATCCGCATTTTCCCACAGAAGGACTCTGGTGGAAAGGCATCCCATACATATCTCCTGGATTCATGAGAACTGGAGGTAAACTCAAGAGACAGCTGAGAGGTGCAATAAAAAGATTGGCTTTATTCTATTGTAGGAATACTCCTTTGGGACTCTGCCACTTTAGTCATGGTTATTCTGGGGTACATCATGACTGGCATCTCCCACTGTACATCCCTGGCAGCAGAGGAAGTGCTGGCCTCCAAAGCGCTAACTGTGGTGAGTGCAGCACTTTGTTTTTACCGGATATTTTCAGAGTAGTGCAGTAAAAGCAATCACATCTGGGACCATCTAAAGGGGCCACTGGCAAAAATCCAGAGGCTTTGCAGAAGAAGCAGCAGATTGTGGGTTTTGATGCCTTTGGGCAGGATGTCTGTTTCCACAATGGCTGGGGAAGGAAGGAATATAAAGAGAGATGGTCTGATAAGAACATTGCCAAGATAAAAAGGCTCTGTTCAGTATTAATTTATTTTAGTAGAAGAAAGGTGCCCACAGTCACTGGGTGACAGGTGTTAAGTCTCTCGCCTCAGTGAAATGGGAAGCGGTTAATCTTGAGGCAATGTTAAATACTGGGTTTTACAAGGAGTATAAAAAAAGATAGCAGAACAAATGTGACAGACAGTGGGTTCTTCTCATTCATTCTGGAGTTTTGCAGAAAGCAGTTAAAATCATTTCCTCAGCAATTTCAATGCTGCTGCCTCAGTCCTGCTTTGTCCTGGACAGAGGAATCTTTGCAGCTGCGAGGTGAGGATCTGTGCTTTCTGAAATCAAGCATCTCCTCCACAATAAAAACTACCAGCCTTTTACTTACAAATCTGTTGTGATGCCCTCGGATCCTGAGAACATTCACACCAGCCAGCAGAGTGGAGTCACTGACCCGCCTATAAAGAGCTTTACTAAAACTTTTAAAAGCACCGTATCATGTGAACACTCCCCCCTTCTGGTTGCCAGATGGTCTTTACGCCACCTCGGCTTTCTTTTTTACAGAGGGGAAAAACTGAGATTTCAGAAGTAAAGTTTGATTCTGGGATTCCCTGTATAAACGAGGCCATTCATAGCGTGACGGGTCATCGCGTTCTCTAAGGTCTCAGGACCTGCCCATGGCAAGTTGTCCCACCTGCCTTCTGTTCTGGGGCACTTTGCCTTTTCCAGATGTAGTTTCATTTGGTTTATTCCTGTGTCAAATGCCACCACCGACAGCTTTATGAGGATGCCCAGACCGTGATTTGACTTGACGTTTCTTTTTCGTTAAAATTCCCACAAGCCCAGAGACAGGAGGCTGATGCTGCAGGCTGTATCGTGGGCTCCTCCTGGTGGTCACTGACCTTGCATTAACATCCACAGTGTCCAGAGCTCAAAAACAAATTATAAATAGAATGAACGCATCCTTACCCCTTATTATTAAATAATAATTTTGTATGACCCACAGCCAAAAAAATACATCCTTCCTAACCATTTGTATCTGTTCGAGACAGTCTTCTCCGTGCTAAATCTGCAGGGCAGGAAGAGGGAAAGAAAAAGGAGAGTTCATCTTTTGCTGAGATTGGAATGGAATGGATAGAATGGGAAATTCTATTCTGTTCAAAGATCAAGGGCGAAAACACTGTAGAAAGCTAAATTATAAATAAGCCTTGCTCAGGGCATTAACCAAATCACTTTGCTAGGCACAGTACAAGCATCTATCATCCAACAGCTGCTGTTCTGAGAAGGTTACGCTGCGAAGAACAAGCAGTAACACCAAGGTGAAAAAGAAGGTGGGAAAGAAAATAATACAAGAGTTTCAGCAAAGACTACCATTAGCAATGGTTTCCACACTCCTTCCTGCTTGCCATTAGTATATGGTGCTCTGGCGTTGCAGAGCATCTTCTGATCACTTTGTAACATGAATTTATATAAGTATATCAATATGTAAATATACAAATAAATGAATTTTTATGATTTCTTTATACACACCCCGTTATCCAGGTAGCAGAAGCAAAATCTTGGTGTCAAGATCTGCCTCTGCTCAGATCTTTGCTGTCAAAACCAGGTTTGCTGTACTTTGAAATCTTCAGAACGGAGCATCACACACTTCCTTCAGGGTGGGCTAATAGAAATCTTCATAAATCCTGCTCATTTTCAGTACACAGCCAAAATGTCTCTAGTTAGAACTATTAAACAGCCAAAATGTCTCTAGTTAGAACTATTAAACTTCCATTAGAAAATCTCCAATCTTCCTGGTGGCTGATAAACAAATTCAAGGAGATCCAGAGATATTCAACAATTCCTGAAGTGGCCACATGGTTTAGATGTCTGGTTTAGATGTTTTGATAGAATAGGAAATGTGTCTGTTCAACCTCCTTCCGGCCTGTCACTACAGTGGCTGAATGATTGAGTCAGTGTTGCAGTGATAACATGGCTTTCCAGGCTAAGCCGACACATTATTATGGTTGGACTCGATGATCCAGTGGGTCCATTCCAACCTGATGATTCTATGATTCATCAGAAAAATGAATCAGTGACAAAAACATCAGAAAAAAAAGCTATGTTCCACTCAATTTCATTCAAAGTGACTGGGGAATAAAGAAATAGAGGGAAAAAAAAAGATGACAGTTTAGAAAAAGCTTGCGAAATTGCAAAAAGGAGAGGTTCGCTTCATATTATGCCAATAGTGTAAGTGAAAGACTTATTTGGAAAAGTAAGATTTATGGAATACTTCAAAATACTCAAACTGAAGCTGACCCCATGGGTTGCATTTTTAAGAAAGTTCAGACTATTCCAGGTATCAGCTTAAATGGATCCATATTATTTTCTGTCCTGTTTGTCACGGAAAAGTACTTAACCTCTCCAAACCCAACATCCATGCAAAGAACAGGGAAGACACTGATCTTGGGAAATGCAGAAGAATCCTTCCGCATCTGGAAGAAGTCACCACTGCAGCAGCTGGGGATGGGAGCCTTCCTCTAAGACGACCCTGGTGAGAGTGGTCAGATATTAGTCTGGCTATTGCTTCTCCACACACAGATGGGAAAGTAGTGACATCCATCTTTCGGGGTCCCACCCCTTCCACGCTCTTCACCACACGGGCTGGCAGGGTTTGAATACATGAGGAAAGAGGTGAAAAAGAACAGCCGCACAGGAGCTGGCACGTCAACCAGTCAAGACGGGAGAAACTCATTCTGCCTTTTGCAGGTGCCTCACTGGTGTCTGCAGATTGCTGCTTCAGACCCCTAAAGGGCACGAGTGACTCTACTGACTGGCCAGTTCTCTGACCCTTGCTGTCCCTTTCCTCACCAGGACACCCCAGAGGCTCTCATCACATTAGCAAAACAAAGGTTAAGATAGAGCAGCACAACCCAATTGAATTCCTTCATGGAAGAAAGCAACTCCAAGGCAGCAGAGAGATTACCCTGCCTCCTTCCCACAGCAACCTGGGCTGGGAAGTACCGCAGACAACTGTTTTTTTCCGAGGAGAGTACTGGGAGCTCTGAATCAACAGAAGTCTTGACCAGGGATCCAAAAAAAGTGAACGGCAGCACCACCCAAAAACCCTTAGAAGCACCGCTAACTTGAAGATGGGTCACTACATCACCTGAGGCATTAATTTAGACCTCATTAAATCATCATACTCAGGTTCAGTAGCTAAACTGGTTAGTAATTAACAGTAGGATTGTAGCCAAGCTGTGCAAATCTAAGGAAATTCTTCCCTAGAAAAAGAAAAACTTGGTATTTCTAACCAGAAATCAACCTGGTTTTGGCCCTATTACATGCAGCCATTTCTATGACATGATAGTCTAATTATTTCAGGTATAAAGCCTATTCAGCGTTAACTCCTCCATGCAAGCAAAACTGCTACTTGCAAGAGCATTTGCTTAATGTATACAATGATTAAAACCTAGCATTCCTGCAGCTAATTAAGAAAAAACATCTTCCAGATCTGAAGTCATACTATAACCGTGCTTTAGTGCTTCAGCTAATGACTGAAGGTACAGACTCCAGAGAACATTAAACAGACCAGAGATTTCTTTTTTGTGTTGTTCCCATTCTTTTAGAGTCCTTTTCAGTGAATCACAACAGTTTGACGTACAACACTGCTCAGGTTTTTCCTCAAGCCATGAACTATAAAATACAATGAGAATTAGCATCAGTGAAAGAAAATTTAGAAATCTCTGAATGTCTCAACCAGGGGAAAAGTAAATAAAGAGTACCGACAGCACTATTTTGTTGTCAATCAAAATGTGTAATAAAAGGATTAGTGAGGACATTCCCTTCATCATAGTTATGGGAAAAATGTTATTACTGGAGTTTGGTAGCTGGCATCCTATATTGTTTAAAATTCCTTAAAGTTGGAGGCAACAGAAAATATTGAACAGAACATTGAACAGAATAAATAAATACATATATATATTTGTGTATGTATGCATGTATATATACACACACGTGATGTTGTACCTGCGATAGCTGAAGACAGTTTGAGTATAGTAAAAAAGTATATATAGAGATCCTGCAGCTTGCTGAAGTATTTCTGACTCTCTCAGTTTTATAATCTTGTAAATGGTCCTCTTTTTGAAGTTGTCGGGGTTTTCAATTTACTGAACACATTAACCTCAGAAATTCTGCCTTATTCCTACTTCTCCTCTTACACACTATATATATTATGCATTAAAACAATCCAAATGACATCATTTTTCTCCTAAATTACTATAGCAAGTGCTATTTTAAATATATTTTAAAATAAGAAAGCTGCTAATAGTAACATTATTGAAAATAGTTTAGAAGCTACCAGCTCATAGCAGTGACCCCGTATTGTGAGTACCTATGCAGAACAAGGTTTATGTGAAGAGGAAATGTCCTACGTCTGAACCATAAGGGATGAACATTACACACATTTCCCACTCTCCAAATATGTCAGTTGGTCTAATACATACCACCTTCCCTTACAAACCTTGCTCATAGGGTAACAGTGGGATGCATAGCATGAAATATCTTTCTGCTTTCTGTACAAACTGAACTCCTTTTTTAAAGTGAAATTCTCTTAATATTGAAGAAAACAGAACCAGAGCCTAAACTAATGTCATGTAACCACAGAAGAGGTGTGTTACACCCTGGTTAGGCATTTTCCCAAAGCATCTCGGTAATACCTCTTCTCTGATCTGCTGGAAAGGCCCAGGGAAAAAGAGATTATTCAGACGTCACATCGCGTTTAATGCTTGGTCTCCCCTCCTAAGACTATGGCAATTCAGCATCACTTGTGGTTCTTAGTTCTATGGCAGGTGCAGCTGTCGAGCAGTCTTTGGAACACGATCAACTCATTTTGCAACAGTGCACTGCAGAGCTCACAGATTTCTCTTCTCTGCCCTCCCGGTGGACCTAGGCTGAAAATGGACAGACTTGGAAGCAAACAGGTTCTTCTCGATGCTAACCTCACCTGAGCCAGCTAGTCCTGACATCACTTTTAGGACAGCTGGCATGCCAAATACACTCTTCAAATGCTCTCCTTCTCCAATAGGTGTAACGTGGTGGGAACACAGAGGTTATCTGCCTCTGGAGGAGAAGAACTTCAATCACATGGAAAGGGCTCTGTTCAGTAACCATCACCTGATGAAATTCAAACAATTTCTAAAAGTGCTCGCTGAGCACAGGAAAATCTTTACTAGGCCAGATCTGTAATGGATCTACTCAAAGATCTTCTGTAAAAAAGAGAAAAATCTCTGTGATTAGAAAAGAACAACTTAAGTAAGAATGAAGCATTTTAATTAGTGCCTGAAAAAGCTGCCTAGTTAAACCACATTTCCACAGCCCCGATCCTGTTTTAGGAGACCAGAGTAGCAGTTTCTAGAGCTCTGTTGGCTTTTTGTTTTGCTAGAACAAAAAGCTGACTTGCATCTTTATGACTTACTGCAAAGACAGTACGATTCAAGGGCACATATTTCTTCCAGATAAATATAATTCTCCAAGTATGCGTGTGAGTTTTACACACACTCATTTCACCAAAGAAAACACTTCTTATGAGAAATAAACTTTGGAGCGAAGCATCACAAACAAGCAGAGTCTTGGTATACTGTTCTTTTAGTTGACTTATATGTTCCAAAGCAGAGTATTTTTTCCAAGACCAAAGCAAATACAGCAGGAACAGTACAGATAAATAGATCTATTAAGCCAAACACAATTCTTTAAAAATTTGCAGTACTTATTCTAAAGACTGAATATAATGGGTTTCAGAGAAATGAGACCTTAGTCTAGACAAAGCAAACTGTCCTATTAGCCAGCTGTTAGGTGGAATACTATGAGCTCTGGAAATGAAAGACTTCATTCACCATTTTGATCACCAGCTATTTCTTCTGCAGGTAAAGACTTTAGTCCTTGACCACTGTAGAAACAAAGGCATTTAAAAGCCCTGGTTGTATCAGAATGAGTAACAGTAATGTTCTGGTTTTACAGTTTCAGTCCTCATTAACTTTTGGCTTGAGACAGTTTACTTACCAGCAGTAAAAGTGTAATTTCAAGGGCTCCCAGGATAATTAGTTCTACACAAAGAAAAAAAAAGTTTCTATAGAACTAACACTCAGCATGACTGACTTCACCACATTCATTCTACTGCTCAGGTTCCCATCATCAATCCAAAGTTACATCTAAATGAAAAAAAAAACCACAAAAAAAGGTCTGGTTGAATTTGTTACGTAATGAGCCACCACAATAACTTCACAACTTAGCCACATTATGACAAACTCTCTACAGAAAGAGTTGAACTTCACCAAATGTACACAAAACCAAGTTTGTAGGCACTTGACAAGGGGGCACTCTTCCTCAAATGCAGTAGAACACTGTCGATTTAAAACCAAACCAAAACAAACAACAAAAAACCCAAACGCCAACCCAGTAATAACAACTTTAGTCTTCAGCTACCTAGAAGAGTGTCTTGTCCATTCCCTGGCTTTACAAATTCAACCTTTTTTTTGCTGTATTTGGTACCCCTGAAATCTTTAAAATACATCTGTCCATTATGAAAAAAAAACCCAATCCAGGTAGATATTTCCCCATCCTCCCCAACAGAAAACCAGAAACTTTCAGTTTTAATGGAAATAAGCTCCAGGTGCTGAAGGCTACCCAGCAGCATCTAAAGTAGCACTTTTGAGATAGTTGTCTTATTTTCCAGTGTATCCTACCTATTCTCCATCAAACAGTGGTCATAGAGAAAAGCTCTGGAAAGTAGCTAGTGAAAACAAAAGGACAAACAGTAAAGGTGCCTATAGAGGGTTTTATATGGGTATGAAACTTGTATTTGTGGCCCACTGAGGTGTTCTATTAAGTCTATCACTTTATTTTAGGACCAAAACATTAGTACAAGCAACGAGTTCAGTGTGACAAACCCTGGTAAGTCTCTCTGAAAATGTGCAGGCTGTAGCATTCTTCTTCATCAATCACAATGATCAGGACTTTTTCAAAACGTGTGGTTGCTCTGATAGACAGTTCTCTTTCAGATCTTTGGTAAATCTTTGGCTAACCAAACTCAGAAACAGTTTTAACACATCAATATAAAAGATGTAAAGGCATGCCAAAATACAGCAGGAACTGATTTTTGGACACATAAATAACTGATCTTCACCCTCTGTACTTAAATAATTAATTTTCTTCACAATTTCTTACTCCATTCAAATGAAGTTTGTTTCTGAAACAGCACAGAAGTTTCTGTCCCCAAAATCTACATTACTGTATTTTAAGCTTCACGTCACAGAACTTTAACTAGTGTGTTGGGCTTTCATAACCTATTTTAATCTTATACGTACGCAGTACATGGTGTGATGAGGTCAGCATTCTTGTTCTTTGACTGTAAAACACCTGGCACATTGAAGTCCTAGTCCATGAATAGATCTCCTAGTCATTATAGTCAGCCATAAACGCTCTGTAAACTAAAAGCCAGGCTAAGAAGTAAACTCGAGCAGCTGCAGAGGATGCTCACATCAAACATCTTGTGCCACTCGTCTCTTCCAATGCCATTGCTGCATCATTTATCTAAGGCTCTCATAAAATGACCAGCACTGGAATCTATGCATCTGTCCATCACAGCACTGAAGAAGTTCAGTAGCACGGAGCTGTATTTGCAGAAGAAAACTCATTACACGAAGTTGGAGGCAACACAGTAATGCTTCCATCACCCCCGAGCGGAGTACCCACAGGCAAACACTGTGCTGCCACATGGAGTCAAAATCAGGAGCACTGACAACCATAAACCAGATGACATGTGATGGAAGAAATCAGCAGAAAAGTCATCCAGGATAAAGCAAGAATGACAAAGTACACGGAAGTGTGAAAGAGAAAGCTCGTCTTCCAAAAAGCACACACATTTAAAGAGGGGGGTGTGAAGGGGAGGGAAATCAAGACATGAGCCAGTCATCAGTTGCATGAGACAAACCTAACAGAAACCAAGAGCAAGAACATGGAAATACCATTTGACGCCATTCTTACAGTTCTAGATCTGCTAATACGATGGATCACAAACGCATCCACCTCCCTTTCATATTAGAATTCAAAAAAATATATACATATCTTCAAAAAAATGCATTTAGTTGCCATATAATATACTTGGTTTGAAATGAGATTTGCACTTCAAAAAAATAAAAAAAAATACCATGAGAATACTCCCCTCTCACATTTCTCCAGAAAATTTCTTCTTAAAAATGCAACAAGTAAAGGGCACAGAGATTGGACCTAGAAAAGCATTTTTCTCCTCACAATATTCTGTACAGTTTTCTGTATTTACACTGAAGCAAATGAGCAGAAGAAATTAAACGCTTTAGAGTGCTAAAATCAAAACATAAGCAATACAATTTTTTAATTTCAGTATTTTAAAGTACAGAAAGTGGAAACTATGAATATCAAATACAAATTTAAACAAAGCCACTTGTCCTCCCCTAGAATAATCAATGTGAACTACTTATAGAAACTTACAAATTTAAAGTAAAATCAAAACAAAATAAATACTGTACATACACTTTCCCTGCCTGCAGGCAAAAGAGGATGGGAAATACTGTTATGAATTGAAACAAATGCTCTTAAAGCTGCAGCATCCCATTTCCCAGCCAAATACTTAACACAGTAGTGCGTTTCTGTAAAAAGGAAGACACACATACACCGACCCCTACTGAGCAGACAAGCTAGTATTTTCAGAGACATTAGAATGAAAGATGGAAATTAGACTAAGAGAGTAGAAAAAGGAGAGGAAAAGACAAACAGGCCAGCAAAATGTTACTACAAAACTAGTAAATATAGCCAAGAACTAGCCTCTTTTTCTTTTTTTTTTCAAATTCCAAGGTTTTTTTTTTTTTATAAAATTCACCAAAGCATTGGCAGCAATAGACATTTCCCAGAAGTGACAATACATATCAATATAATCTCTTAAAGTGATCCCTTTCATTCCCTTCCCACAACTCTTATGGCTTAATTTATATTAAAAGTAGAAAAAGTCTTTTTTTTTTTTTCTTCCAACAGAAATGCAGCCTACGAAGAACATGCATTTCCTTATCAGTGCTACTTATATTTCCCATCCACTGCACGATTTATCACTCATACGCTCCTACAAAGAGGATTTAAGGGTGTTTTTTGTTGGGGATTTTTTTGGAAAAATGGATGTTGCAGCTTTTAATCTTGTTTAACCACAAATAGTAAGGCCCTTGGTTCAATTTATACCTCTTCTGTGAAAAAGTAGCTCTGGGGTCACTCAACCTCCCAAGCTACAAACAGCTCTTAATGGTCTGGAAGTATTATGTGAATGAAATTCTGGAAAGACTGGATTTGGTGGTCATGGTGGGGGTGTGAAGGGATAGGAAGGGCAAGTGGAGCCTCAATAGGGCACTAGCTATAGACTTGTAGTGCCAAGTCAGTCTAGCTTCAGTTCTGCTTAGCCTCCACAACTACCAAAAAGGGGCAGCAAGATTCACATTAGCTCTGACTCTGAAACCCTGCGAAGATTTTCAACATTTAAAACTTCATGGCCTTGTGAATGAAAGTAGCTTATGCCATAGAGCAAAGCCTAGGGAAAGCTGAAGCTTCTAAAATGTGATCATGACACTGTGCTCTTACATCTCTAACTAAAGGAAACACAAGCACTTCAACCACCAAAAAAAATGTCCCCCTAAGTGCCCCATGTGATCAGAAAGCAATAATTTAACTCTCAACATCTAACCCTTTCAAATTGTGTTTAAGAATGGATTCATGTAAAGTATTACAGGTTGCATAGGTAATCTACCTCAGAGGTCAACAAAGGCTACCTTGTAGCCAGGGTTTATTAGCAAGTATAGTAGAAGAAAAGGGAAAGTTGCTGGAAGAGACTTTGATAGGGTTTCTAGGTGGTCTTTCCTTTTTCATGTTTGTTTCTTCTTTTAAAACTGCAGGAACATGAAAACTTAGAGAATGGGAAAACCCCTACAATATTTAATTTCCTTTTGTTCTGTCTACAAAAAAAAAAAAAAAACCCAAACCAAAAAAACCCACCCCCAAGCTAAGCCATTACTTTATGTCAAATCCAAGTTCTCTGACTTTTCTAAACAGATTAACCTTGAAAATGAGTTACCATAGCAGGCTTAATTCTCTCTGTTGTCCAGTCAGTGTTCCCTACTCCCTCCCTCTTCCACCCTAAGTGAGACAGCAAGGAAAAAAAAAAATAGGTTGTTTTCTCTCCACTACAACAGCACAAGGTTCAGTCCACCTACAGAAAGACTGCTGCAGTAGTGTTTTCATCTAGGATACAATAAAAATATCGCTACATACAAGTATACAAAACAAGTGAGGTCACCACATCCTCTTCATGAGCTACCAGGAGACTTTTTTCCGTTTTTTTTTTCTTTTTTTTTTCTGTTTGGGTTTTTTTCCCCCCCTTATTTTTTTTTTAACACTATTCATCATGGCAATTTCTTTCAAATTACTTGTTCTGAGGTGGAACATAAGAATTAACTTCTGCTGGAAGCATGGATAGCTGAAGAAAATGGGAATGAACCTCTGCCTGTTGACAGCCTGTGAAGAGACTACTACATAAATTCCTGACAGTGGAGAGCCACTTTGAAAACAAAGGTAGAAAGTAGAGTAAAGGAAGAATAAAATCAAGAAGAAATAACATATATGGGTCCAGCCACATCCGTGTTCCAATAGTAAGATACAGTTAAATAACGCAGATGGTCAGAAAAGAGATTTTGTATAAGTCAGTCACATGTACAAGAATGCACACTCCATATCTTAAAATTCCTTACTCCAGATTCTATGCTGGCATACTTCTATTTCAGATAAGTCTTCTCAAAAATCTCCGTTTAAGGAAAGAGATTCATTCTTCATTCTGCTCTAAATCCGCCTGCTGCCCTAAACTGGAATTTTCTATTCTTAAAAATTATACAGCCAGCACGAAAGAAACAGTTTGGTTCAATATGCTAAAGCTAAAATAGTTTCCAAAGCCTGGCAGGCATTAATTCAGTTGCTCAAGCTTAAGCAGAGAGAATATTTATATGGGTATATAATTTTAACTAATATTGATAATGTAGTTTATTTCTTTGACTTTGGTGAGAACATATTAGAAGATAGTTAAAATATTCTCCTTTAACTATTTCCATCTGGAAAACATAGCACCTGAGAACAGCAACTACTTCTAGTCACTTTGAGCACCTGTAGAGTACCTCTTAGCTTATCTTCTGCTTTTTAGAAATCCTTTGCTACCTCTGTTCCCAATAGTCAAAACAAGGTTGAGAGCTTGCATTAAGTAAAAAAAAAAAATCAAAAAAGACTGAAAACATGCTTTTGTGAAACCATAATTAGCAAACAAAAAAAAAGGTTAAAAAAATTCACCCATATGTACACACACAAAACTATAAAGTCAAGTCAATACAACGTAAAAGCAAGGCTGCAAAAAAACACTCCTAATTTACAATTTCCAAGCTACAGAGCAAGTAAAGCCATGAAAGTTACCTGACTTATTTGCAGTTGCATTATGTTTTGATGTTTCTCAATTTAGAAACAGGATAACAGTACTAAATAGTTTTGACCCTACAAAAATCAGAAACATTTGACATCAAAAATACTTCCGTAAATTTGTAAAGGCATTCATAACGTAGCCTAGATAAAATTAACTCCGCACAAATATTCTGGAAAGTCCAACTGAATTTCTTTTTAAACCACAAAAAGAGAAAATTATTCCAGTATAGAATATGGAGGAAGGAAAAACTCGTATGGAAAGATAAATCAATTCAATTACTTGGATAGCTATGCTTGAGTATTTTCACTCTTAGCAACCAAAACAACCCAAATCAATCAATAATATTGTTGTCACTACCATATTAATGTTTTCGTTCTGGCTGGACCCTGCAAAATGCCCTTTTTCCAGAATCAAGTAAAAGTATTCCCCTTTTCGCCTTCATCCCCGTCCCCTAAAAGTTAAATATTTCATTTTATATTACAGAAAAAATTCAAAGCTTGAATCAAAATTATTTACAATAATTCAGAATCAGCATTTGCTGTCAGCTCTGTATGAAGCCTGACACAAACGATCATTCTGATACCAGTAAGCTACTTAATGCTTATATTCACATCAGTTAAGACTTTTAATTGGCCGTCTCACCCAGCTTCGAAAGCCACACACATTCTCCTGCCTTCCTCACTCTTCAGTAGAATGTGTTTAAAGTACAATGATATTTTAATGCTTATTCCATGCTACGTTAATACGCCAAATCTTAAGACTGCAATGTATATCTTACAAGTTAATTCAGAGTAATTGTTCTGAAGAAACATGTATCTTAACTGATGTCCCTGTTCCTCCAAAAAGATATATTAGGTTTCCCTCCTTTGTACCACCTCTTAAATAATCTGTACAAATACAATTTCAGGGAGCCTTTTTACAGAGGAAAATCATCACAGATAAACAATCAGGAGGAAAAGTAATGCACTCCAATTAGGAGGAAAGGGGTGCAGTTTAAAACAAGTTAGCAACTGGACTGACATAAAAAGATTCTTCTGTCTTAGGAGTCTCTTCTAGTCCATCAAATAAATAAATCTGCATAAAAGAGGACAGGTCAAAAAATAACCAAGCTGACAGAGACTATGCAATTTGCTAGTCAACAGAAGCCCAGCCAATAGCTTACAAAAAGCAGGAAAAAAAAGATTCCATATGCCTTAATTTAAAAAATAATTAATAATGCATCTCATCCCTATTTAAGACTATAACCTGAATATCAAATTTAGGAGTCCAGACTAATCACAATTAATGTGGCTCTCCACTGCACCAAACATACATTATCAAAACAATTAAAAACGTTCACATTCTTAAATCTAAATTAATAACCCCCACAAAAACAGTCTTCCAAATAAATAGGTTTTTAAAATGAATTTAAAAGTTGTCAAAATCTATCAGAAATAAATTATTGATAAACCACCTTCATCATCTTCCCCTCATTAATTAGGTCAGAAACTACCAGCAACAAATGATATTTAAGCCCTGATGAGAGACTATTTCTCACAGTCCATGTCTCTCTGAAGATTTCCCCGTTCCCATATGGTTATTGCTGAGCAGGTGTGGCACAGTGAAAATGCAGCATTGGGTCATTGGTTTTTTTTTGTTGTTTTTTTTTTTTCTTTCTCATTTTTGTTCATCAGGCAGTGTTTTATATGGTACATGCAAGTCTGCTTCAAGCAGAGGAATAACAGCAGCTCCAGGCTCTGTTGACCTCAATACTGGTCTGTGTAGGAAAGACAGCAGTAGTAGAAGTAGCAGCTACATTAAACAAAGAAGCGCGCATGGCCATTTCGGTTCAGCTTCAAGATCTTCCCAAGGCGCTGTTTAGCAGTTGCCATTCCCTTCTTTGGACGTTTACCTGAAAAATGAAATCAAATACGTCACATTTTTATCTTCATAAAACATCTTTATAAAATAAATAAAGAATCTTCATAAAACAAAGATGAAAGCCAGCTTTCAAGCTGAAGGAGGAAAAAAAAAGCAAAAAAAAAAAAAAAGCTCTTCACTTGTCTATTTGGGAGCATACAAACAGAGAATCAGAACTGTAAAAACCACCAATTGTTTTCCCTAAAGTCTGGCTAGCATTATCATAAATAAAGTGATTATATTATTTACAAATGTTCCCAGTCTAGGGAAGGGTGGAGGGTGTGGTCAGGGAGAACCTAAACTGCGCTTCTTGAATTTTCCTCCGGTAAGTTAATTCCCTTGAGTAAATTATAGAAGATAAACTTGAAACTAAGTACTAAATACTATGAGCATCAGACCATTTTTTTGAAGTATCACAGCTTTTAAACCTTCACCTCAATAAACAAATCTGATCAGGCCAGTGTTTCAGAGTATTGTTGTGATTCTGTTCCCTGTAACGAACACGTAACACATACACCTGCAGAGGTGCAATGGTACCTATGAAAGTTTTATCTGGCCACATAGGCAGTTAGAACTCCCTTAATTCCACTCCCACACATTCTGTGCCAAAATGTGAGAGTCCACAGGATGGATTCTCCCTAGGATGAGAGAAAATGGCCTCAAATTGCACCAGCGGAGGTTTAGGTCGGATACTCGGGAAAATGTCTTTACTGAAAGAGTGGTGAAGCATTGGAAGAGGCTACCCAGGGAAATGGTGGAGTCACCATCCCTGGAGGTGTTAAAAAGCATGCAGACATGGCACTTCAGGATATGGTTTAGCAGGCACAGTGGTGTAGACCCGATAGTTGGTTAGACTGGATGATCTTAGAGGTCTTTATGAGGTAAATGCAATGATTGTATGAATCTCTTTATGGTTTTCCTCAAGGTCCAAGTCTGTCCTTTTCTCAGTTTCTGCACCTAACAGCTCTTTTTGATGATTACAAGCTCATTTTCCCAGTCTTTTTCCTTTTTTCACTCTGGAAAGAGAACAGAGGTAAGCATTACCTTTTGTCGCCTGGTTGCTGATAGGGGGTGGATTTGATGCTGGCCTCTTTGTTGGATGAAGTGGTACAGACAAGGATGTTTCACCATATGGCCTCTCAGGGCTAAGGCTGCCATCGCTCAGCCGACATTCTCCTTGAATTAAACTGGAGTCTCGTGTGTACTTCCCATGCTGGAAACTCAAGCTGTTGTTGTGGACTATACTTCTATTTTCCTGAACCTTATGACTGGCTTCAGCTGCACCCTCTTTCTTGATGTATTTTTGAGTTTTACTTGTATCCTAGTATGAACATGAGGAGTAGAAAAAAAAATGGAAGTTGAAACGTTCTGGCTACAATTTCATTCCAGTTTTCACAGATATTTGAATTATCCTATTGTCTTTATGATTCTATCATTTATTTTAATATAGATAGCTCCTAAAAATAAGACACAATATAGTACCTCTGTGCAAGTTTTTCCATACGCACTTAAGGGCAACGCTACAGATTAATTACATATACTAGTGTTCTCAATTTCTCTGCTTTTCAGTTTTAGTCTGCAGCGATCAAAGAAAATGCAACTAACTGGCACTACAGCAAGCCATCCCACAACCACTGACTACATAAACAGGTAATTTGTTTTCAACATTCAGCTGACGAGAGAACAAATTCTAAATCGAGAATTGCAAACTGTAAAGAATATCATGTAGTTAGATAATCTTAAAAATAAAAAAACTAAAAAGCATGCAGTTGAAATACAGTTATTAAATAACACTGGTTTTGCAATTTTAATTGTTCTAGTAATAGTTTAGTTGGTTGCTCAAATGCTTCTAATACAGATATGTTCAGAAACACTAAAAAAGTTCAGCATGTAAGTCACACAACCTTTCATTTAGATGTTCCTTGCTGGATTCCACCTGGACATTGCAAAGCAAAAATATTCCTACCTGCTGAAAAGTTGTGTCAGTTTGGCAGTACCTATTTCCTAAGCAAGTATCTTTACTATAAAAAGTATCAACAGTATCACTTGTTCTGATGCTCTGGTTGGGAATAACTACAAATAAAACAATACAGTGCTTCCCCAGATAGACTGAATGTAAATTCACACTCTTCTTATAAAGTATTTTTTATCTTTCAAAATACTGGCCTGAGTATCTTAATCCAAGCCACTATGACAGAAAAAAGTTTGAAAGGAAAATACATCAAAACAACAACAGTGGAAAAAAAAAAGCACAACAAAACCATAATGCTCCGTTACAAGCATCAGAAATATCTATTACCAGATACGCAGTGCAGAAAGACCTGTCTACCATGCCTTCTGTATTTACAGCTTCTTGATCTTTTTTTCCTGCAAAACTTTTTGTGTCCAAAACATTTCAAGTATTGCTTTACCTGAGGGGCAATCCTTGAAGCTTCATTCAGGTGTCTAGCCCATGCTGAAGTCCCCAAATCTCTTTCCTCCTCCTTCACAGACCTGCCTAAAGAGAAATTCAACAAGCTCAAATTTTAAAATAGAAATACGAATACAAAGTTAATTTTAATAACTTTAAAATTAAACCAAGAAAGAAATGAAAACTCAATAGAAAATATTTCCTAGGTACAAAATGGAAGCTGTCAGACCTGCTCAGTTCTACACACTAAATAGGGAAAATGATCCTACAGCATAAATACACCTAAAGATCCCTACACCACATTAAGAAGGTCGGACCAACATACTTGTTCAAATTTGAAAGCATTGATGTCGAAGACAGATTACCTTCTTTGTTACACTACAGATTTCAGTTTTCTACCCTGTTTTTACATCATGAGTAGTTCATATGAAGATGGACATCGCCTCTAACTTACAGGTATTATTGACTGTATTGTTTCTAAGCACTGATTCATGGAAGATCTGCAGTGACAGGCCTGTAGAAGACACGCCCACGTTGAAAACATACTTAAAATACAGTTAACTTGTAAAATCAAGGGTATCCTTAGTCACTCATTCAATCTTAATTTGGAGAGACAGAAAGGTTTTCCAAAACCTGCTAGCTAATAAGCATAGTTTCACCTTCTTCATCTGTGGAGTCTGATATGTGTACTGGGTCTGCTCAGAATAGATTTTTTTCTAATGGTCCATTAGGTGCTATATTTTAGATCTGTGGCTAAAACAGAGTTGATAACACACTAAGGTTTTGGCTGTTGCTGAACAGTGCTTGCAGTGTGTCACAGCTTTCTCTTCCCCACTCCGCCCTTTACTAGGGGTACTCAAGAGACTGGCAGCAGACGCAGGCAGGACAGATGACCTGAGATGGTCAAAGAGATATTCCACACCACATAACGTCATGCTTGGCTACTGGGGTAGAGGGTAGAGGCTGGGGGGAAAGCTAGTCTTCTGGGGTAGTTGCTCACAGATTAGCTGTGCATCAATCTGCTTAAAGAATGTGGTGAGTGATTGCCATTGCACCACTTGTCTTTCTCTTTTTCTCACTTATTGAACTGGCTTTGTGATCCTTCTCACTTTTCCTCTTTCTATTCTGTACCCTACATCACAAGGCAGGGGGAGAGAACAAGTGACTGTATGGGCGCTCAGCTGCTGGCGTGAGCCAACCTACCACAATTCAGAAACCTGGGTAGTAGTAGGTTTCTCATAAAGTTAAAAAGACAGAAAGGCACTGTATGTATCTGCATGGTTTGCTGGTTAGAGGGTTTTAGAACAGAATCTAGAATAGAATTTAGAACAGAATTTAGAATAGAATTAGAATAGTATACTTAGGATTGGAAGGGACCTTAAAAGACCATCTAGTTCCAACTCCTCTGCCATGGGCAGGGAACCTAGTTTTGGTGGTGGTGGCTTTAGTTAGTTAGTTCGATAGCAGGTTTTAAGGACATACAACTTCAATTACCAGAACACAGTCCACAACACCACATTAGGCTTTCCTGTTATCCATGTAAACAAAACCCAACATACTATTAGTTCTTTGAATTAGCATCCTATTTGTTGGTGGGGTTCTATTTGTTTCCTATCAGAAAAGCTATAATTCTCTTCCATTTCCTTCTCAAGCACAGAATTTTCAAACATAGTGACACTCTGTTCCAAGAAGTGATTTTTACTTTTTTGAGGGAAATAGTGTTAATGTTCTGCTGTCATTCCCAAAATGCATTTAACAGATGTCTGTTTTCCATAGACATCAAAATGCCACTGGCAAAAAAAAAAAAAAATACCTCTGATTTCTCCTCTTCAAGATTAGAATCTTCTTTAATACGCTGCATTCATTTCAGAAGTAAAGCCAAATATGCTTTCCAAAGCCACATGAAAAATCTCCAAGGAGATTTTTAGGGATAGCTAAGTAACATACATGCCATGAAAGCTGCAATCATGAAGGTTCTGTCAATCTTTTCTGAAAAAGGTTACACTTCTAAGACCACACTTTTGATCTAGACATAACTTTGCCACTCTTGTAAGGTGCCACAAAACTTTTAGATGGTGATAATTAGAAGACGTATTCTGATGACCTCTCAAACTAAGTTTGTCCCAGTTTTCAGAAGTAGCATTTACTTTCTATAGGAAAACAGAACTCCCACCAGACTAGGCTGCTCAAGGCCCCAACCAATCTGGCCTTGAACACCTTCAGGGAGGGGGCATCCACAGCTTCCCTGGGCAACCTGTTCCAGTGTCTCACCATCCTCATTGTGAAGAATTTCTTCCTAAAGTCTAGTCTAAATCTTCCCCCTTCCAATTTATAGCCATTCCCCCTAGTCCTATCACTGCATGCCCTTGTGAAAAGTCCCTCCCCAGCTTTTCCGTAGCCCCTTCAGGTACTGGAAGGTCACTATAAGGTATCCTCATAGCTTGCTCTTCTCCAGGCTGAACAACCCCAACTCTCTCAGGCTGTCTTCATAGCAGAGGTGCTCCAGACCTCTAATCATCTTTGCAGCTCTCCTCTGGATCCCTTCCAACAGTTACATATCCTTCTTGTGTTGAGGATTCCAGAACTGGACACAGTAGTCCAGGTGAGGTCTCACAAAAGCAGAGTAGAGGAGAACCATCTCAACCTGCTGGCCACGGTTCTTTTCATGCAGCCCAGAATACAGCTGGCTTTCTGGACTGTGAGCATGCATTTAGTTAAAAACGTGACTACAAATCTAAACATGAAACTTTAAGTGCTTATCCTGAACAGTTTGTTCCAGAGCAGAGAGCAGCAGTATGTCATTACAGTTCAGATACCTACCACACTCTATTGTTTTGTGGCTCTGAGATGGCTGCCTATCTTTATGCCGACTCCTGGGATACCTTTTGTGTTCCTGAAGAGACGTTCTTTTATCCATGCAGTCTGTGCTTTGAGTATGACCTGGTAAACATGAATTATAGTGCAATCCTGCCATAGAAAGCATGCCCTGAATAGCTTCTTCTTCTGTACTTGTCGAGGTAGGACATTCCCTAGAAAAATAAAGTAGTATTAAACATTTCAAAATAGAACCTTAGATGATTTTCACATTGATATAAAGCAGAACCACAAATATATGTGAAAAGGTCTCATAGTTTATCAACAAATGCTCACAAAATCCTTACTTTTTACTGGGAGTTTTATTTCTAGATGGCTTCTGGGTATTTTGAAAAAGGTCTCTCCTGACCTTAGATTCTTCTTTGAAATTTGATGTTACTTCCTGTTTCTCTTCATCACCTGAGCTTTCTGAGTCCTCTGCGGAGGAATCTTTCTGCTGAAACAAGAGAAAACAGTAGGCAAAATGGTCACCATCTAAATAGAGACACTACCTGAATTTATGCCAATCAGAATATTCAAAAGCTTTTGGGTCCAACTATTTTATATATACATTATTCAGAAAGTAGTTAATTTGAATACAGCAACTGAGATGCTATACATTCAAATTTTGTAACACTGATGAGTACTTGCTTCAGCAATATAGAAAGCATCTCTGAAATCCATTTTCTTGCAGAAAATAGTACATACATTAAACCTTGCACAAATCATTGCATTCTCTTTAAAGAGAATATGGATTATTCTTGTCATCTATATAAAGTAGAGGAAAAAATATGAAAGTCTGCTTCCAAGCAATAGCCAGAATTAATACATATTACATAGAACAGGACACAACCTGCCCCAAATAACTGTTTCTGGTTCATGCTTTCACAAAAGGTAAGCATCTCCAGCAGCAGCATCTCTCTCATGAATGACAGGAGCTCTCAGGTAAATCCAGAGCACAGCAGGAACACAGGCACAGCAGCTGTTGCCTCTCTTACAGTGGCACAGCCTCATTTCACGAATGAAAGGGCTTTTCTGCTCCTGCTGAGATTACAGCTTGTATGGGTAGGAGTTTCTCTCAAAGGTGGAGCAACCATATGTGAATCAATATGCCTCTATGTGAAGCAAGGGCTACAATAGATGTGTTCCATCTTGATAATTCAGAATAATCTATTTTCAACAAGTACGGAGAATGCCACAATTTTTTTCAAGCTGAGAAATACACGACATTCAATAAAAGTTTTGAAAGTGGAAGACCAGAATATGGAGGAATAATCATCCTTCCAAGACTGATACCACTATCTCTATCATTAAAACGGAACCAGAATGAGCCAAGTGCATTGTATCACCAAAGTTTGTTTTTATACAATAGCTCCATTCACAAGAACGGCCTGTTAATCTTTGACACTTGAAAAGTGACAAAAATGAGCAATTCAATTATAACTACGACTCAATGTTAGTAATAAAACCATTACGTTGTTTTGATCTTATTTGGTGCAAGATAAAAACATAAAAAGGATTTACAGTAGCTACTGAGACAGTTCATTTTGGCTAAATCATTGCAGAAGACAAATTTAAACACGCAGAAGAACTATTCCATTAGATACTATTAGAAATTAAGAAGCAGAAAAATATAGAAGGCACTAAGACACTAAATGGCATTAATATAAAACATCTCACTCAACGACAAAGATATCCAAAATTGGCTACATTTTCCTGTGACAAAGAAATACATGACTTCTGAATAATTTGATTCTGTGCCTTAAAAAAGGAAACCTGCTAAGCTGAAGCTGCTGACAATGCATTTTAGAAAACCAAAAGAAGCCACAACATGAGGGTTCCTATCACTTATTCCAATATCTAGATAATCTCATGATGAAAGACAACAACTATAGGAAAAGATCTTGACCACCATGGAAAAGTAAGAATTTGAATACTTCTTGTAAAGTTTAACAACAGGCTTATGACTGAAAGACCAAAGCATTAGCTTTCCAGAAGCACAAAGCAAAAAAGGTAATAATTCTACCCTATCAGCATTTTACTGTTATCCAATTAAAATTGAAATTAGTAAGTTAGAGCACAATTTTGAAAGGGAAAAAAATTATAGAAGTATTTGTGTATATATATGCACATTTCTAAATACCAGAAGCTGTATTAAAATACATACGTGTAAATACATGTAGACATACACGTGTGTGTGCATTTATATTTCCTTTAGTTGTAAAGAAATCACTACAATCCAGACCTTGAAATGAAGGATTCCCCTTTATTTGAAACAGTCTAAAACATCTCAATAGGATTTAGCCACTTCCACCTTATTTTAAAAAGGAAGGCCTACAAGATTGTTTCCATTTAACCATGCTCTATAACGAAACTGTGTGGCAGACGCTCCTAATTCTGACGATGAAATTTAGACTTGTTATAGAAGAAATTAAAAAAGCAACTAGGATCTAACTTTCCTCAGACTTTGCAAGTTACAGAGCAGGCCTCATCCTTTGCCAGCCCCACTTTAACAACAAAGATTACCATAAAATTTGGCTCAAGATAGCCTATCTTGTCATTTTTCTCAACAGTAAAATAAATGAAAAATGAGGCAGAAACCTAAGGTTAATACACTAAGTTGAACAAGAATTAAATACTTTGTTATTGCTCTTTAAACACAAACTTTGACCAGATAAATTTGAAGTGAGTGAGCAAAATTATACTTAGTTGCTTTATTAAAGTTTGTGGCTTTTTCCAGCTATACCTGTGTAGTGCAATCAGGCTCAGATTCTTCTGAATCAGAAGTATCAGAGTACTCTGAGGATCCATTCCTGAGTTCTGATTTCACACTTTCAAAGAACACTGAGGAGAGAAAAAATAAAATATAAGACCCAATATTTATTGCATACAGTATTAAACAATTATTTTGGAAGCAAAGACCAAGAAGCATCTATTGAGCTTTTAACAGTCTGTTAAAAAGAGCACATCCACACAGTGATCTGTTTCACAAGTAAAGTTTGTTTAAAACTCTAGAGAGTTGCCTACTATTGACCAACAGACTCCTCAAGCAGCAAGCTCACTGGATGAAGCCAGAAGCAGAGCAATGAGGTGCAGCAGGAGCATATATTTTTTCTCTCCCATAGAGCACATACTCCACAGATGGCAACATAGGCAATTTCTGGTTTTGTGCATAGGCTACAGTTAGAGAAACGGCTCTCAGAAAAAGTTAATTAGAAGCAATCTTCAATATTACACTGCTTTAGACTCCTTGAACCTGGAACTTTCTTGTTTAAAAATAAAAGCAGTTATACAGATATACTACACAGGGAAGTCAGAGGATATTAACTGATCTAAAGGTTAAAAAAAATCATTGCATTACTTGCAATTTTAATTCTACATCACAGCTTATTAGTATATTCTGCCTGGTTTGTGCTACTACAAAGTTGCCAATCAGGGCTAAAATGCAGACTTTTTAAAGACAATTAGAACATTACTGTGATACACAACGATACACAATACACTTGCATTAGTTTTCACCATGGAAAACCCTGCCAAGGAAGAGGAGGAGTGGAAATACCAACTTTAGACATGCTTTTTGCAAGTAATAAGATAAAGTATTGATCAGAGAACAAGGTGTCAAAATAACCTTCAAAAACACTAGCATATGACAAAGCAATCAATCAAATCAGCAACCTAGTCCACATGGTTTACTTTTTTAAGTGTTGAAGAACTCAAACATGAAGTAGCCGAGCAGCTCCAAGAAGCACGTATTCTTAGAAGACAGCACATAGCCCAAATAACAAAAAGTAGAAAAGAAATTTCTAAGTGTATAGAATCCAAGGTTCAAGGCTGTGTATATGTCTAGGCTGCGTATGTGTCTAGGCTGCTACTAAAAATTTGGTTTTACTACAAATTTGTGATAGACTGTAATATGCAATTTTTCTTTTCAAAAAGCCAAATAGAATAAAAAATTTATCAGTGTATATCCAAAAGGAAGTGCAGAAAGAAAGCAATGTAACCTTTTCAAATTTTCAAGTACCTATAGTTTCAAATAAAACTATGTTAAAAGCAAACCAACATTTTAACTCAACATATCTTAACTTCAGAGCTAACTTCTGACCTGTGCTGGTCTGCTTTCAGCATAGTTTTCTATGGAGCTACATAAATGGAATGCTACCATTTCTCCGTATGATTGAGTCTTTGATTCAAGTGTTTAATTTACATAGTTTAATTTTGAAAGTGGAAAACCACCACGTTTGCCTAAGCTTTCACACAACAAGCAATGTGTCTTGTTAGATCATTAGTAGAGGGTACTCTTTCTTGCACAAATTTTTTTTAACACTGTCCTCTGCGACTTTTGGAAGCAGAGTCAACAGGGATTACAAATCACTTTGTTAAAGAAAATAATTAAATATTTCTTCCAGTCTGACAATGGACTCAAATATTGTCATGAACTGTTGTTCAGGAAACTAAGGGAACTGTAAGTCTCTAGAGGACTCTTGCTATATTTTAAGCGCTGACCTCAGTTTCCTAACACACACCCTCTGAGGCCTTGCAGTCTCTGATGTGAAAGGATGTGATGTTTATAATTAAACAGAGAGCTGAACAGCTATGACAAAGACCAATTTGTCACTGCACACAGATAGTACTATTAAAAACAGGCACTGAAAGCAGGCATTCAATATTGATACTTTACTAATTCACTGCATGATCAGCACTGCTGAACACTTGGCAGGAAAGCCTGAGGCTACAGAAAGACCAAAAAAGATAAACATCTGGTGAAGGATGGTTTAAAGTATTGGAAAGTGAGGCTAAAGTATCTTGCAGATAACCTAAATTCTTCCCCGGCCTTGCAGATTATGCCAACATTAAAAGCATAAGATTTTCTTAATGCTAAATGATGTCTGGTCACTTGTATGGAATAAACCTATTCATTAGGCCAATGATATGAAGTTTAACAAGGCCAAGTGCAGTGTCCTGCACCTGGGACACAACAACCCTGTGCAGCGCTACAGGCTTGGGGAAGAGTGGCTAGAAAGTTGCCTGGAGGAGAAGGACCTAGGGGTGTTGGTCATAGCTGAACATGAGCCAGCAGTGTGCCCAGGTGGCCAAGTAAGCCAACAGCATCTTGGCTTGTATCAGAAGCAGCACCGACAGCAGGACCAGGGAAGTGATTCTGCCCCTGTACTCGGCACTAGTGAGGCCACACCTCAAACACTGTTCAGTTCTGGGCCTCTCGCTACAAGAAAGACATTGAGGTGCTGGAGCGTGTCCAGAGAAGAGCAACAAAGCTGAAGGGGATGGAGAACAAGTCTTACAAGGAGCAGCTGAGGAACTGGGGTTGTTTAGCCTGGGGAAGAGGAGGCTGAGGGGAGACCTTATCACTGCCTACAATTACTTGAACGGAAGTTGTAGAGAGGTGGGTGTTGGTCTCTTTGCCCAAGTCATAGGTGATAGGACATAAGGAAATGACCTCAAGCTGTACCAGGTGAGGTGCAGATTGGACATTACAAAAAATTTCTTCACTTAAAGGGTTATCAAGCACTGGCAGAGGCTGCCCAGGGTGGTGGTTGAATCACCATCCCTGGAGATATTTAAAAGACAGGCCCATGAAGTGCTTAGGGATATAGTAGCGGACAGGTAAGGTTGGGCTTGATGATCTCAAAGGTCTTTTCCAACCTAGGGTTTCTACTATTCTATGATTTGCAAAACATACAAAATTATATGATGAGAAAGTAATCATGAAATGGAACCACTAAGTGAAATATAAAATAGGTTTAAAATTAGCTGCATGTTATGATCTTTTATTATCTACAGTGAATGATGTGATGAATGTTTCACACTGAAATATATTTTGACCACGAAAAATTGGCATTCTTACATGATGAAACAGACCAAAAGGAACAAATACTCATCTAGAACACCAATTAAACATCCTCTCCGAAAAACACTGTGCATAGTATTCAAGATGGCACTAACATAAAAAGGTTAGCTTTATTTTTCAACTGTATTCTGTTAGCTTCTTCAGCAGATAGATGATATTTGACAAATATTTTGCTGTAACCTCTAATATTACTTCTCTGATCTATTAGTTTATCCTCCTTATACTTTGGTAAAATTTCAGTCAGACCTCACAACAGTTAGACCTTCAAGATCATCAAAATGTTCAACGAATAGGACTAGAGACAAGCTTACTGTTCAGTGGTTTCTGGGCATCTGCGTTGCCTTCACCTTCAAAACCTGAGGGTTGGTCTTCTACCTTAACAGGTGTCTTTTTTGACCTTGTCCTATCATCTTCATCTTCACTATCTGCTGTGTAAAGA
This sequence comes from Cuculus canorus, assembly GCF_017976375.1. Classification (NCBI taxonomy): domain Eukaryota; kingdom Metazoa; phylum Chordata; class Aves; order Cuculiformes; family Cuculidae; genus Cuculus; species Cuculus canorus. The sequence continues at coordinate 149,611,425 of NC_071401.1, forward strand.
CTTCGATCTGTAAATGGGCGTCTCTCATCTCTGTCTCACAAGAAAAAAAATATCATATTGTTCTTACAAAGCTGAAGTTGTTTTCCTTTCATTACTTACAACATGCTCTTGAGATACAACAGAAATATTCTCTTACACTCTTAATTCTGAATTTTATGTATTCCCTTTTTACTCCCTGTACAACTGCCTGTACATTTTCATAAATATGTGAAGTTTTACACCAGAATATTTTTCATGAGAATCACTCTAATAGATGGATACAAAACAACTGGTTTTACTTTGAAGCATTCCCTTCAGTACAAACCTAACTGAGCAACTGAATGAAATGCTGTAACAAAGGAACAAGCAATCTCCTCCTCTTCACTTTAGAGCCGTGGCTCCACTAGGGGACAGCAGACACAACAGACAACACATTCCTTCTATATTCCTAACATGAATTTTACTGGAAAAAGGGAACTTGGAGCTCCACAAAGGCAAAATAAATGTTATTAATAACTAGCATGCTTCAGACCGTAATGGCTAGGAACAAGTGATCCACAATCAATGCTTTGTACCTAATTATTCTTCCATTTGACAGCAGAAGGCGAAGATCATTGTCTTTTGTTCTCCAGTCAGGTACTGTAGAAGATGGCTGAAAGGGCTTGTTAAATCTTCCGCTCAGTTTTGAGCCTGCAGTATCCTGAAGAAGTAAAAGCAATTTTACTTATTACTGATTTCTATAAATGTAACTGTTTTTTCTGCACTTTACAAAAGCTTAAACTCAGCACCATGGTGGTTACCTTCCTAATAACCAACTGAAGAAAGCTCTGACAAAACATGTTTGGATGTAAAAAACAGCAGACTGCATCTTCTCCTTCCTTGAATCATCTATACTCTCCTGAAGCATCTGAAAAACTACAACTTCACCTTAACGCTCCTTTTGTGCTTCCTTTGGAGAATTATCACTGTATTCAAAACAAAGAAACACCAATACAGACAGACAAGCCAAAAGCTGGGCTTATAACCATTAAGGCAACTCCTGCACTGGGTATCTGGTCCCTGGAATTGGTATCCTAGAACTGATTAACAGACACTAAAACACCAATAATGGAAAGTAACTGCCATAAGCAGAACTTCCTTAGCTTCAAAGCATTTCACATTTGACATGCACTCTGAAGCTATCAGCAGTACACCTAAGTGCCAAACCAGAAACACACAAATAACACTTTTCTAACCAGTAAATACTAATAGTGAGCAACATATTTCTATGTTAAGTGACAATAACTAATACTCCTAAACAGTTGTTTGTAGCAACAAATTGCACAGGATAACTATTTGTGGTAAATTTTAAGTTCAGCTTCCTGTCTTCAGAGGTTAAATGAATGTCTCTTGTTCATGCTTTATGAAGATCAATGTGAGGTCCTAAATCTTATTTCTCCATTCTGTCCCAGCTACATTTGTCAGCATTTCTTATTCTCAGAAAGCTACTTATTTCCTTTCGTAAAGTTACTTATTTCCATTCTCTCACTCCTCCTGCCATTTCTGTTATTGTTTTTTGAAATAAGGTCATCAAATCTGAAACAAAGAATTTCTCAAAAAACTACATTTTGCTCTTTCACCCCATGACGTCTTTGTAATACAACAACGAAGTCCACAGCCCCACAGCGGAGATGAAAGGCAGCCTCAGATTTACAGGTAGGGAGGCACAGTTGTACAGGAAATAAGAACACGACCGAAAAATGAGGCTAACCAAATTACAGTAACTGAACTACAAAAAAATAGCTCTCAAAAACACCAAGGAGAAGCAGGCTGTCTCAAGGCCTCACCAAATCAAGGCTATGCAAGCTCCTTTTTCTTCCCAGAACTGATTCGGAGTAGCACTTCACAGCTACAGCAGTCCTATTTCAGAAACTCTACTTGAAGTAGGGAGTGGATTCAGGGCAACTTATGAACCAAAAAGCTAAAGGACCCTCCACAAAAAAATATTATCAAAAAATATAAAAAATTCCTGTCAGGAAAACTCAAAAGAAAGAAGCCAGAAACATATCTATCCATGTCTCATACAGCAAAGAGTAGTAGCTTGTATTCTTAGGCATGTTAAAAGATTCTTCCTTTCAACTGAGATTAAAAATCTACTCTGGTTTTGATTTTCTTGTACACAAATTAATACTTGCCTCCTCCCATGGTGACATCTCCAGCCTTTTCAGTACCTCTCTGGTGTGGAGTTCCAGGATGTCCAGATTAGAAGGAGTTTTGGTAGCATGGTCTCTCAGTTTCCTCACCCGTCGTCTGGAGTGGTGAGGGGAAGTTGTTTCATGCGAAGACCGCGAAGTTGGACACACACCAAGAATTCCCTGAGTTTTAACTAGTTTGCTGTTTTCCTCCTTTAATTAAAAACACATATTTCAGAGTAGTCTCAGACAAATATATCCACATATTTAAAAGCTGCTTCTTGCTCATCTAATTAAATGTTAATTATATGAATGTGTTAGACCTTTTAGAGATGTACTACCTATTTCCTATGAATCTGATGTACTAAGCTTAGTTCTACTGCACCTCTTTCCCATTTGGGGTTTTTATGCCCTCCCATAACAATAGTGTAACCACCAAAACAAAAAGTTTTATTCATGAAGGTAGCATAGGGTAGACATGTATTGTTCCCAACAGACCACATTTCTCTTTAGTTCTCTCTACATGCAAATGTGAGAATTTTTCAAGAATCAATATTCATTAAAGGAATAAAGGAGCAAAACACTGGTAAATGGGGGGAGGGGTACCAAAACCAACTGACTATATAAAAAATAGTTACAAAACAAAAGAAAAAGTGCAGAAGGTATGACAACTGGACCAGAACTAACAAACAAGAGGGTATGAAAATGGAATATGCACAGAATTTCAAATTAAACTCTCTTAACATATTCACAGTAATTATTGTAAGTAGTTACAAGTGAAAATGTTTTAGAAAGACTGACCTACAAATAACTTCACCATTAAAAATATATCAGGTTTTTCTTTTGAAAATACATAAAACACCATTACTATACATTTTCTTTGTCTGAAATATCCATAGCTTAGTATTCTCAACACTTTTCCTCTTGATCTTCTATTATTCAATGAATGTTAAATAAATTAAAAGGTGAATGCGGTCAGTCAGAAGCATAACTACCAAAGTATTCCTTGATTTCAAGGCGGGTTTTTTTTCTGCTGGCTTATATTGATTGGGTCAGCCTATCTTCTTACCTCTACAGAACGTATCACTTTTGAGAGCTCTTTTATGAGATGCCCAGGCCTAATGTTGTCTGGAATTTCAAAGGCATGTTCTGTTACAAGCTGTATGCAGAGGGGGAAGAAAAGATACTTAGTTATTTTTTTCAGATAAAAGCAGAAGTAATAGGAAATAAACAAATCTGCAGGGAAAAAAATTAAATTGAAAAGAACAGATTAATTTCTGTAATAATGACTGCAAACTGCCAGGACAGATCCACAAACACACTGAAGTTTCCAGTCCAAGCTTTAGAGGCTGCAAATATCCCACAATGTCTCTAAGAATCAAAAGAAGAGATAATACGAAGCCTTACTGAAAACTATTTTTTTTTTCCCCCCTCAGTAATCAGCTTCTTTTTTTTCCCTTTAGCATAGTCAGTATAGAGTCACACTTCAGAAATTCACTAGAGTTATGACATTCAAAACAGCTGAGGACTAAGAGAATTTCACTATGGCAAATATTTAATTTACAAAGCAAATCAAGAATAATGATCACTAACCAACATGCAGAGTTTTAGACATCTGCCTCGCATTTTACTGTTAAAAATTCCCTTCCTAGCTTATTTAGAATACAGTAAATTGAAGAAAGACATTTTAAAATAATCATTAGGAAGCAGTAACAGTTTATGTTCCCTTTAATCCTCTGAAGTAGTATCAGAGACAGATTTCATATATATATACATATGTACATATAGACACACATATCACCAATGTGAGTAAGTCTAAACACTTTACAGTTAGATCTAGTACAAAACATGCTTAATATTCTGTATATACAGTTTAAATGTGCCTCAAAGCATTTAGCTGGAATTAAACAGACAAGACAGCACTCACACATAGACCAGAATGACTGACATGAATTCTGGTATCCCTTTAATTGACTATTTAAATGAAAAAATATCCCAAAAACACTTTCAGCTGCCCACATTTCAAAAATGAGATTCAGCAGAAAAATTATTGCTAGAAGCAATTTGATACTGTATGTGCATTTCACTGAATCTGGCTTCCTCTCAGTCATTAAAACGAATGTTCTTCCCTTCCTAAACCCAACATGGATGTATAACCATGATATAATCATTCATTTCAGTGCCATTAATTCTACAGGAAAGTAAATCAGCTGCCATTATTTACCATCGCTCATTCTTTGAATGCATCACCTCTACACATTCACACTCAAGAACACAGCATGTCACTAAACTGTGTAGTTTTTCCAGCACATTACTGGTTCTTTTAAGACAATTCAGCCCTTTCTACACAAGGACTTCACACTGCCAAAAGCCTTCCTGTCCATGAAGACTCATGCAATCCTCCAAAAATTGACTTCAAGCTTTCTCTGGTTCAAAAATACTGAAAAGCCTTCCTAATTCAGAAATTACTTATATCAGAAACATTATTTTGCCAATATGATTTATAGTAACTCTTTGAGCAAAGCAAGTTCTATGGGCAAGCTCACTTGTTTGCCCCTATAGAAACCATGTATCTATCTAAACCAGCCTGGTCTAGTGGGAGGTGCCCATGGAAGGTGGGTTGGAACTGGATGGACTTTAAGGTCCCTTCCAACACAAACCATTCTACAATTCAATTAAGCCAAGGCAGAGTAATTAAGAAAAAACTGGAAAAAAAAACCTGTCCAAGCAACTTAAATATGCAAATAAATTAAAATGCATATATAACCTAACAGTTTGACAGACAGTAAGGATAGACAGGAAATGCAAATACCTACAGATGTCATATCTGAAAAGTTATATCATTATCAAATAACTTGGTTTTAAATTGTCTCTGCGTACTGCCTCTTGGAAAAGGAACAAGCAGACTTTAGGACTCAGGAATTCTTTCTAGGGAGAACAGTAGCAACAAAATGGCCTAAATATGTCAAATGTGAATCGCAGGTAAAGAGCTTCAAGAAATGGTTTTGTAAAAGTTGGAAATACACAGAGGAAAAAAGAAACTTGTATTAAATCAAAAGATACCAATAAAAATGTCCTAGTAGGCAAATGAATCCACCTTTGGAAACTGGCATCACAATGAAGTACATCTATACTTTAAAACACACCAAAAAAAAAAAAAATTAAAAAAAAAAAAACACCACCACATCCCTCTCTGTTGGTTTTTTTTTTTTCTTTTACAACAGCTATTAATACCTTTCTCAAAAACACAGAACAGCTGCCTACAATAATCTTACTGGTACATGAACCAAATAACATAAAAATTGAATCTGAGACCTGTTGCTTATGCAAGCTGGAAGGAAGCCAGAGCTAAAATCCATGAGCTCAGACATCATCGTTATTGTGTATTCAACTAACCTGCAGGCTGATGATCTGCACCACAGTAATCAGAGGATACACTTACTGATAAAAGCCGTGCTCTAACTGAATGCAAATCAAGACACAGAAAATAAAATAATTTTACTAGCACTCAATCTCTATTTTCAGCGCCTTGTATTTTTTGGCAGGTTTTAAGTACTGTAGAAATGAAGATACCTCTGCCCTGCTGATGACTAGTTTGAAATTCTCCAGAAAATAGCTTAAAGCGATTTGCTAAGATAATTCACATATGTCTTGAAAAAACATACTCCATGGAACGAATGTGAAACCTCATGAGTAGGCTTCTCATCTGTGGAGTATTCATTTGCTATTTCTTTTCCAGAATCTGTCTGAAAATGCCTGCATGAGCAGATCATACAGCAATGTACAAAGCTCCTCCTGTCTTCAGATGCACACAACTACAATCCTATCATGCACATGGCCTGCTGCAAAGAAAAGATTGGTCACTGATGAAGCAGTAGCTAGAGGAGATGAACACAAGGTACAAAATATGATAGCTGATGCACAGCAGACAACAGCGTGACCAGCTCACTGATGCTGTGCAGTTTCTTTACAACTGAAGGGTCTGTTCAGCCAGTGGGGTTTGGGAAGACTAACAGGTCTCATTAATAAGCATTCAGAATGCAGCACATGCAATTAGGTTTTTTTCCAACAGAAAAGCAGGAAACACCACATTCTAGGTGAAGTGTTAATCAAACCACTAAATGAGCTACTAGACAGTACACAAATGCTATAATACCACGTTACAGCAATCCAGAAAATAGGAATTCCAATCCAATTTCAAATTAAAATAAGGATTTACACAGGCTATGTTTGATTTCAGTCACCAGCAGTCTAATTACTCAGCTTGCTTATTATCCATGCTGTGGATGTAGAGATAGCTTGGATTCCCACATGGTTCAACAGCTTATCCACAGCATCTTCTAAATATTGATACACTGCTTACTAGCTAGCTTTGATCCAGAAAGGCATGGGAAAAGAGAAAGAGAACTAAGAGGTGTTACAACCAGCCACAAAGGTTCACCTGGAATTAATAATGTTACACAGGTTGGACCCTAGCTGATTCCACACAGAGTAACCACCTCTGTGTCTGCATCTTGTGTTCAGTTCCACAAAGCTCATTATGTTGGGTGCAGCACAGTGCAAATATCATAGCTGTGGTATATATAATAAGTTCTCTCACAAGGGCAGCTTGTGGGCAGAAAGACCGTACAGATCTCCAAGAGTCAGTTCAAGTCAGCATAGCCAGCAATAAACTAGAATTAATAAGCTCTGCCAGAACCAAACTGCCTGTCAGTGAACAGCACTTCCCAGAAGCACAGGTTCCAAGAGGGCTTATTAGCTCAGGCACATGAAAAAACACACGGAGTTAGGCCAGATCCAGTGCTATGCCAAAACAAATAAACTTTCCTGGAGAGCAGAGCACCAGCAAAGGCAGCGTAGACAAAACATTAATGATTTTACAAGAGACAGCCTATGTTCAGCAAGGACAGTATTCAACTGAAGTAATATCCTCATCTGAAGCTAAACTGACTCTTCAGCAACACAGACATACCCAAAATGTGTTCTTCAAAGCTCTGACATTAACAGAAAACTCTAAGTATCAGGGCATTCCATCCCTCCACTGCCTTGGGCTAGGATAAACCAACTATACGAACTTTTATCCTTAGAAATAAGCCCCACTTTACCAGCTTACCCTTTAGCATTCTTACCCCATCCTGAGGTGACGCCAGATTCTACCTCTATCAGCAACAATACAAGAGCTTATTAATTGGTCTAAAAAGACTTTATTAGCATCCTGGAATATGAAACTGTCACGATGATTCCCACATCAGCAGTACATACTCTCCATAGTTTTCACTAGTCATTAAGAGATAAAAATAATCTCAAACTTTAAAAGGGCAGAGACCTTCACTTATTTCTAAATTAAAAGAGCTCACCAAAATAGCAAGTAGAATCACTTGTACTTACTTCTTTTTTCATCCATAACTTTAAAGCAGTAAGTAAAGCCTTCACTCCTTGCACTAAATAGCTTGGAGGCTGGAAGCCATCTTCCCTCAGTTCTAAAAAGGACAGAGATACCAATTTAGAAACAAGCTAACAGCAAAAACAATAGAATGATACCTACCTTTCAGTGACTAAAGTTGTCATTATGCAACAGCACAAAAAAGGAAAAATTGTACAAGCAAATGAAACATGACATCTTATATTTCTACTCATACTGTAAAAAAAACAAACAAACAAACAAAACCCCAAAACCCAAAAACCCCAACCCTAAAGTGATTCTACATAAAATCTCTTTTTTACTTATTCTTGGGTGAATTAGGGATAGTTAACAACATAGTAAAGACCAATTAGAACAAAGCAGATATAAAACGCAAAACAAGGGAAAACATATCTGAAGAATAAATCACTTTTATTTCATTCAGATATAATTTAGTCCAAGCAGACCAGAAGGATGTGGGATGCAACTCTAAATTAGAATTCCTATTGCTTATTCCCATACATACTGCAAATGGTTCATACTAGCACACTTCCACTCCCCAAACATCTTTTGTCATCCTTCCAAATATCACAGTTCTCCCTCACACAGTTTGCATCACTTTTTCTCCTAAAATCAAATGCAACAGGGGTTGGAAATCACTCTACTACAGAAGCCGCTCTTCTTAAGAAAGCTGGTGCTCCCAAGTGATTGCAATTCCTTTCCATATTTTTCTTTTTCTTTTTTTTTCATGGGGAAAAAAGAGAGAAAAAGAAAAATTCTCCACAGAGAGTGTAAAGTTGATTGCAACGTCTCCCACATTCCTGACAAATATCTCCACTTGCCAATAGCAAACAGATCAATACTGGAGCTACTTTGGTCATTTCATTCTCTTAAAGGAAGACAACAATAAAACACTATTCTTACAGAAAATGTATAAGTCTACTGCCAGAAAAAGGAAAGTTCTGTTAGTAGAAAGCTAGTCTTCCCTCCAAGATGCCTCCCACTTGTTAAAGGTCGCCAGGTACTCGCTAGCTGACTCTATTGATAAAATTTTGAGAACGCACCATAGCACCACAAGCTGGAATTTTTTAGCTGCAATAGAAAGGATTGCATGACATAAAAGTAACCAAAATTAATGAGTATCAGAGAGATGAACAAGTTACTTATGAAGAAGTTTAGGTGAATGCCACAACAATTACAATATTCTAGAACACTTCTTATAAATGAAAACACAAAACAAAAATGTTTATGACCCTGTTATCATTTTATAAAAAGAACTAGAAAAATATATTGCACTGATTTTGCTTACTGACCTGAACGTCACAAAAAGTACTGTTTACAAGCATGCATCAACATTTTACAAGTTGGTCATCACCACTACACCTTTCACAACTGAACTGATATCATCCCTTTTTTATAAAATAAAGGATTCTGACTGGTTAATACCTAATTCATGTAAGTCTTGATGCCAAAGCCCAACATTCTTCACTCTAGCAATGGAAGCCTTAAGTTTTATTTTTTTATCATTGGTTTTAATGCATTGTTCTGCAACAAAATATCTACTAAGCCACAGATTAAAAATAACATGACAATAACCTTCAGACCCCTCCCCTAGCATATCACAAGAGGCTTCTAGTCTATAAACTCAAGGAGTCATGGGATAAAAGGAGGAGGAGGAGGGGAAACAGACAGGATGCAACTCACAAGTTAGCTAGATGATACAGAAACAAATATCCTACTGCTTTTCCAGCAGGAATTCAGCTCCTACATCTTTTGATAAGTTTATAAAATTTTAAATAACGCAGGAGTGAGACCAAACAAAGCAAGCTTTCAAGAAAAAGCTTTCTTCAAAAAGAAAATACTCTTTTTTCTTTTTTTTGGAAGGAATATTTTCTGCAAGTTCATTCTATTTGGTAAGATTTCTAAGCTGCTTTAGGCTGATCCAGAAACTTTAAACACTCATTTAGAAAACAAGAGTTGTTCAACGCCTTCATTGATCTGAAGAACAGGTCATTTCCAATACCTGTACTGCTTTTGTATTAGAAAAATATTATGTGATCTCTTCCAAAGAAGCTGAATTCAGCAGCCTCCTCTGAAGGCTGATTTCTCTCCTTTGAAATACATAATTTAAAACATACCATTTATTATTCAGATCAAATAAAGCAGGCAGAGGGCAAGATCGAGGAAAGAAAGGTAAAGTCAGATAGGCTCTCTCATGCTCAGGTATATGTGGGTACAGATATAGGAATTACAGTACTACATGAGGAAGTTTGGAAAGGACCAGCAACCATCAAGAACAAGAGTCTCTCTCAAGAACAAGAGATCTCTGATAAAAATGATTTAACACAGCTCACAAGAACTGATGTGCCTTTCCTACAAATGCCCTCACAGATACCTTTCCCTTCATAAGAAAAAACAGAAAACAACAGCTAGTTTGACTCAAAAAATCAAAGATAATTGTAGAAGTACAAGAAAACTTAATTCAGCTGTGAAGCCACCAAGAAGTAACCTACAGGTATCAGTTAATGGGATCATTTAAAGAGTCATTAGTTGAAAAAATGGAAGAAAGGCTATCAAAGGTACTCCAAGATCTTAAATTATATGGAAGAAGCCTGAGTGAAAAACTGATGTCACTGAAATAAGTTCCTATCTTCCTTAACAAGAACTTTTCAGATAATGGCAAATTAATCCTATTTGGCTCATGGTAAAAGTGCAGTGAGCCAAGATCTTAGAGACTGTGTCTTGATAATCTGGAATATTTTAATATATACAGCATCAGCATTGGATGAAAAACACTAACAAAATAGTTCAAAGGTTCCAACAGCATGCTACAAAGTTATTAGTTACACAGCATCACCAAATGCACTAAGATTTCTACATAGCGCAAGTTACCCTAGAAGCCTTTAATCACCAAAGTAGTTTTCAGAAAGATTATTCACTAAACTCAAAAACTGCTGGATCTAGAACTGTCACAGTGCAACATTTACTAAAATCTGGTTAAAAAATAATGTGACTTTTTTTTTTTAAAAAAAAAGGAATTAAAGTCTGTTTTTCCAGCTTAAAAAGTTTGCTCTGTTCACACAGCAGTATAATCTTCTCCATTATCAAAGAAGAGGAAAAAAAAAATCCATTAAAGCAGAAACAATAAAAGCAGATACATGTATATCACTTAAACCAGAGCAAGGATTACCTTTTAATGTTTCCAGTAAGTTTTTGGCCACAAACCAACAGATGGCTTCAAAGAAAGGGAATTTGAAAAGATCCGGGGTTTTTAGCCTCTTCTCCATTTCATAACACCTGAATAGGTACAAATATTACAAAACATGAATGTTTTAATTATCAAATTCATTATTCAACTATGTAATTTTTCAAATTGACACAATGTCCAAAATAAAATAAAATAACCATGGCCATGATAAATAAAAGAAGTCAAGTACCCAACAAGACCACAGATAAGATTGAACTCTGGTCTCATCCAGGCTCTGACCTTATCAAGTTTGACTGCGGCACTTCTAAGAATAAAGTTGGACTTCATAAAACTAGGATACAAACCCAATGTGTGATCTTTTAACAGATGGAATTTTATCAGGATTCCACTGTAATAAATAAAAACAATATGTTTAGAAGACAGCTCCACATCTTGGACAAAAACTAAATACAGCTGCCCTTAGAGCAATGCTGACTTGAGGATGCTCATTTCAACTCAGTGTCGCACACCTCGGCTTGCTCAGTTTCATTTTACTCACACTAACCTCCAAAGCAGAGTTTTTCTTTTTTTTTTCCTGTTATTGACTTAAATTCTTGCATACCCTTTATTTTGCTTTTGAAACAAACTTTGCAGAAGTTAAATAAGAGTACGTGCTTCATACATTCTAACTGAAAATGCCACTATTGTCTCTTTGAGAGCCTGTACCGATTTGATTGTGGTTAAGAACATGAAGAAAAATATCTATTAAAGGAATATTCTACTTACTGAGGAAAAGGTATAGGAAGAGCTGAGACTAACCTGAGCTGCATGCCAATATTGAGGTTGTGCAAAAAGTTTCCTCCAAAAGCCATACAATCCTGAGATGTGAGCACAGCGTGAATCCAGCCTGAAATGACAGATTCTGAAACTTAATACGTACATATAAATTATTCTAAGACTGTTTTATAATACATACATAAGTAAAAATGCTGTACTTGGAAACACAAAATCTGTATTCAAATTTGCAAAAAATTTTGTATTCTGTGTTAGGAATAAGTTGTGTTAACAATATGTAAATTAGTGTTTCAGGAATCTAGTGGAACTGTAGTTTCCTGAAGGAGTTAAGTTTAAGACATTTTTTACTGGGGGGAGGTGTGGCACAGAATGCAAGACCGCCAGTAAAAATACCTAAAAGTTTTCCCTTAAATCAACAAAAATAAGCAAGTTAGTAGAGGAAAAACATACTGAACAAAAGATAAACTCATAAAAATAAAACAGGAATTATTTTCCTTTCAATATTTAGATGTTGCTTACAGTGACTGAGCTGTTTGCACAACATAATAGAAGTCATTTAGCAATACTGAGGTTTCTGAAATACGATTTCAGAAGTAGTTCCATTAATTAGTCCAAATACAGTCACTCTAATTCCAGTGAAATTATGTTCAGTTTAAAATCCAGTCCAGGTAGTGTGACTATATAAATCTGTCATGTAATTTAAATACTGTCCTTGTGAACTCCACTAGTCAACATGGCAAAGCATGGTTCAACATTATGCTATCAATCTAGCTGCCTGCTACCAGATCATTTCAAGTAAGAAATTACATGGAAGAACATATGACGTTACCGTCCTAATTACAAAAAGTTACCTTCAAAACTTACACAGTGCAACTTTAATGGAAATAAATTCCAAATACGAGTTACTTCTTTCAAGATTTGTTTTGCATGCAGAGAGATGACCTTTTGACAGAAAATGAGTTGGCTATGCATTTGCAGATTACTTCATGGTTTGACTGAGTGTAGGCAAGATGTACAAACACAGGAAGCTCACCAGACCAAAAATCAGACCAAATCACAAGCAATGATATATTGCAAACTGCCATTAAATCCATGCCCTAATTCACTTAAGAACAACCAGTTCTCATTGTTGTGGTACTACATATAAAAAGACCTGAAACCTAGCAACGACACTGACTAAGCATCATGCTCACAATGTAGCCTGAGAAGGAAGTAGTTACAGAATGGTATATGAGACAATGTGGAATACAATGGCAAATGCAACCCACAGGGTTTACTTCATTAATATTATGCATTGTTCAGTCTTACTTCTGTTCTTTGAGAAGTGTAGTGCAATGAAGATTATCTTGTATTACCAGTTGCCTTTTGCATTTGTTAATATGGTTTCAATTTTTCCCTCCTATCATCATCATCACAGCAAATGAATACCTCTGACTGTCCGATGAATAAACACACATTTCCTCAGACACCGGCAAAACTGACAACAAAGACTCCTCAATGCTGCATTGACACCAAAGACTTTTAGGGCATACCCAAATCAACTAAAGGTTTCAATTTTTTTTTTTACATTCTTACTTGCTATTTTTATGTTGCAGTTTTGACCAAGTTCTTTGTAACAAGGCAACAAAATTTGGTGCAGACCACACAGAGTGTCTTGAATAATATTTAAACAACTCTCAAGAGCCTCTCAGTAGTTGCTATTCATCTACACGCAAGATTAATTTTAAATCAGAAGTCTACTCTGAACACATTTGAGAGATTATAAAATAATTATGACACCCACTAGCATCAGTACAAGCAGAACAGCAAAAGTGGTTTTCAGCAGACATCAGGGTTTCTTTAAAGCCTTTAATCAGTCTCACAGAATTTCCCATTTTTTAAACATCTGTCTTGAAACCTAGTTTAATTTATGGGTTCTTGCATTGTACTTCATCGTATGTGTATGAATATGTATGTGTGCATACACATCGACATTAAAAAGTACTATTATGAGTGTATGCACAAAGAAATGTATGCATACATTCAAAATTATCATTTTATGATACTTTTATTTTAGCCACATTATAACGAGAGCTCAGATTCAGCAGATTACTTGGAAAGCATTAACTATTTTTCAAAGATCTGTGGATCACAATAAAGTTCTCCATTCCCTAATTCATCCTTGTTCATGCATGACCTTACACCTAGATAAATGGAAAATTAATATCATCTTTTGCCAAAAATGTAAGTTTTTTAAAAACTCTGGGTGTTCGGGAGTGTTAATTGCATCTATAACTCCTTACCATGTACTATTTGTTCTGCACAAGCCATGAACTACAACAGCAAACAGGAAACCTCACAGGTAGAGAACTGAGGTATGACAATAATCTAGTAGTCTTGTCTAGGAAATCCGTAACAGAATAAGGTAGTGAACATAATCATAAAGGCTTATTCCAGAAGTAGAATCGAGCAGCATATTTTTTCTCTGTGTGTTTAAAGCTTCCTCCTCTCCCAAAAAGGGGAGATAGTCTACAGTAAAAATCTTTAATAGTAAAATAATCAAAAGTATTTCTAAGATGGGCTGGATAAGTGGAAGTACAAGAAACTAAATGGCATTCACTTTATTGGCAAAATACAGTTTGATTTATTAAAGAATTCCAACTGCATGGTATTTCGTTGTTTGAGAGTGATGGTGCCATGTTAGATTTGGAGGATTTTCTGCTTTTTTAAAATACATAAAGAAGTTTAATTGCTTTGGTGTTTCTAGTTTCTGAAAAATGTCCTGTAATTTATCAGATTCTATTAGGTGACGGCTACAAGAAATATTGTTAAATAAAATCAGAAAAGACCACGCCTCTGCATCGTTTTTAAAGGGTACCACTATAATGATCTTATGAACTTGTACAGTTTCATAAACTGTATCTACAAATCTACTTTTATTCTATTAAAAGAAATTAACGTGCGAGTTCAACTACATATCCTTCAATCTTAGTTAGGGATAATTTAAAAAAAAAAAAACCACTTCTCTCAACTTTTATTTTTAACCTTCTAGCCTACAGCTTAAGAAGTTTATGAGATACTTTTGTAATAATTTTGCCTACATTCCAAAGATGCAAAACTAAAATATTATTATAAAATTTAGATAAGAATGCAGTCTGCATATCTACCAAATGGTGAGCAATGTATGTTATATGAATTGGAAGTATTTCCCTGATATCCAAATTAAACTACAATTTTTTGTCTTACACTCGGGTACAAATACCCTTTCTTTCCCTGATAACAGTTATTACTCTCAGGCAATCTAAAAAAAAATTACTTGTTTTGAAAAGCTAAATTACTAGATTTTTAATTACTCTCTCTTCCCCAAACTTTTAGGAGAAACCAAACACTGATAATGCAATCATTTTAAGATACTCTTAATTCCTGGTGATTAAACATGCTAAGTCCTAGTACTAAGGGTAAAATCTTACCTGTTGGAACAAATAAAGTGTGTCCTTGCTTCACAACACATTTGTAACATTTGTCAACCTTGTCCCCAAAATATACTTCACTCTGGGTGACAGATGAACTCCAAGATTCATACAGAGCCAAATTTTCATCAGTGGGCTTAATCAAATAAAATATCTTCTCACCCTGTGAAACAAAAATATCAAATAAATAAATGTCTTCCTGGAGATATACTACAACCTCCGAGTCATTTAACAGATTGATCTAAAGGCAAGTATTCCGTATTTCCACTATGGAACGTTGGGGCTTCATAGTCTTAGTGTTTCACAACTCTAATCCACCAAAAGCTGAGTCAGTTGGTGTCTTGTGAAGCAAACAAATGAACCAAAATTTTTCATTGGAGTACCAAAGTTCCAGCTTTTATAAACAATTTATGGATATGCGCACACATGCCAAATGAGAAAACAGAAGATGAAACCTCTTTGCCTCTTCTATCATGTGTACATGGTCAAAGTTTGTGAGAATAGGGTTGAATATGTCAAAGATTTTCATTCAATCCATCTTTTCCATACTGACACCTCACTGCACCAGTCTAATAAAATATTCAGCATGATAAAATTAAAGCATAAGAATGCTACACCAGCAATTAGTAATCCACTTTCAAAGTCCACTCCTGGCTTTTTAAGCACAAAATTTCATAGGGGTAATAATTCTAAACAGGTGATAATGTCGTGGCAGAAAGCTGCACACTGAATAAGGTTTGTTTTACACAGTGATAAATCAAGAAGCCTTCATACCCAGAGAACATGGTACCAAACTGATGTTCCTCCAAAATCGATATGAAAATCAGTATAGCTGTCCTGGACACCCATCAAGCAATACTTCTGAACAAAAGGCTTAGGGAAGACAGAATCATCTGGCCAATAATTTTCCACCCACGAAAGCTTTCTGGCAATATCTGGTACTTCCACTAATTCAGACATCCTTTTAAAACAAACAAATAAAAAAGAACCATAAATATAATCAAGAGTAAGGACACGTCTTTTAAAATGATAGATTAAAATTTTTGTTTCCTATAAAGTTATTACTTAGGAATTAATAAAAATGTTTTATAACTGTATTACATCACAGTAGCTGTCTACATAAAATACACAACCTCCTGTCTTTCCCACTACAGACATTATATTCCTACACACGCTGTTCAACTCACTGTAAACCACTTCCTATGTTCAAGGAACTGAAGTCAATACTCACTTTGTGTCTGAGAATTCCAGGCTGATCACATTCAATACTTTTGGTCGGTCAGGATTTGTGAAATATTTAATATAATTATGGAGCTTCATTTTACTGTCTGCTTGTCTTGCTACATCTATTACATCTATCACTTTGTCGCCACCTGTGAAAAATAGGATGACTTTCTTAAACTGACTGCAGATAGAAACAGCCAAATAAGGTGTTTAAGATAAATTTTACTTTTTTCCCCAGCCATTACCAAAACATTTCTGCACTACTATCAGCACTCTCTTGGAACAGAGACAGATCAGTATAAACCAACTTTTTATTAGGTCTCACTTTTATTGCAATAATCAGCTCGGGAAAGAACTGAAAATGCTCTAAAAATAAATCCTCTTTCCTGTGGTTAACCAAAAAGAAAAAGAACAGTATAGAATGACTGCAATTGGTTAAAAAAAAAAAAAAGGGAGGGGGTGTCTGTGGCTGCAATTGGAAAGACTAGCAAAGAGAAAGTTATCAAGGCAGATCTATTTCTCATCTTCCTATTAATTACCACCACAGCACTTGAATATTTAACACACAGAACACTGATAATTCTTTACAAATAATAAATCCTACTGCTCACAGCATGTAATTCTTAGCAAAAAGCACTAAAGTTGTGTCATAATTAGTAACTTTTTAACATTGAAAACTATGCAGGTACTCTTTTGCAAACATTCTACAAGCCCACCCCAGCCTTCTTATATAAATGCCTAACATTTAAGCACACAGTGATTTAATTGAATAATTAAGTCATGAGTATGCTTTGTTTCAACAAGGATTGGTTTACCCACTGTGTATTTTAACGTCTGTAGAACTAGAAACGCAAGACGCAACCTCTAGCCAAGAGAAAGGACTAACAACATCATAACACTAACTGGTTTATGTCTATTTAGCTATGCAAGGGTCAAATTTGTCAACTAATTTTGGAATGCTGGAATGTACCTATATATATTATAAACATAATTACTTTAAAATTACAATTAAGTATCATCTTGATAAATTCCAGGTGGAGTAGTATTTATTCAGTTTTCTTATTTTTTAATTTCAGAAATATAAACATAAACATAAACCTGTGGCTTTCCAATTTTTTCCCCCTAAACTGGAGAAACTGGCAGGTCAAAAAATATGTACGAGAATGAGAAGATCAAGTTTCTCTCTGAATCTGAAGGGGTAGTATTTAAAAGGAAAAAAATTGGAAGTATCAAAACTATAATTGTACTTTAAAGCACAACACATTGCTGTTCAGAATCATCATAATGGTAACAACATTTTATACGTGATGTGTTTCCTCTGTTCTGGTGCCATTTTAGAATGCTGATGGACAGAAAACCTACTTTCAGCACAGATCATTATACTAGGTTACCAGAAGAACACAGACAATGTCATATACAGACCTCTCAACTGCACTGTATGTTACAGGAAATGTCATACTGCAATTGGTTCAGTCTCTATTTCTTTGTACTGCATCCTTACACAAGGTTGAAACAACTAGAGACTGACAAGACATCTGGTAAGAAATGGTCCTTGGGAAGCTCTATCTCCCCCATCAAAAGAAACCAAGGTAGGAAAGTTCCCAGAAACAAAGATTCAAGTCAGAAATGCCCAAAACACTCAGTTTTGCAAGATCCTAACAAACGGTTAAACTTTATTGGTCACGAGAGTGATACATTGAGTTCTCACATAGAGAACAATCTTAAAAGTCCTTATACTTTATTGGTTTATAACATGTAGTAGAAAAAAACCCCTACCATTACGTGTATAGCTTACACTAAAAAGTTGGAAAGTTGAAAAGTAAGGCTGTACTCCTACCACACATCTACCACATTAAAAAAAAACAAAACCAAAAAAACCCACACCATACTCTTAATTTTACTCTCTGCTAATCTTCTGGTTAGAAATAATTCATTTTTAAACATATATTTAGCATCCTGTAAGCTCTTATAATCATGCAAATTTTTATTTTAATTTACAGACAGGATCATTTTTAAGTACTCCAGGGTGACTCTTACCTACATAGCGTTCCACATCTAAAACAGAGAAAGTTGGCGGAGGAAGTCTGAGCCCCAGACCATCTAATTTAGGAACCATAATGGGAACATCAAACCCATGCTTCTCCAAGTATCTTTGCGTCAACTGGCTTCCATGCATTTTCAAAATTACTTCATCAGCACTAGTGGAAAGAAATAACAGAATATTAGCAGAAAAGCATCCTTCCAGCACTACTGAAAAAAAATTATGTCACTGTTTGGGGAGGACAGATGGGAATGGCTACGTTTGAATCCAAAAGAAATGGATACAGTACTATTCTATTAAGCATTTAACTAAAAGACAAAGAAAATTACCTAAACCAGCAAGGAAATGTTTACTGTCATGCACAACCTGGGAAATCATAGTCTTCCTGTACGACTGAACACAGTAATTCAAGAGGATGGGGAAAAGGAATTCTCAGAGAAGGCATTAAAATACATTTTGGTAACAACAACAATAAAATCCTTTAAATAATTATAAGTCATTGTGTTTCAACGAGAGACAGCTCAGGGTGAAAGCACAACCATGTTTCTCCACTTTCCTCTAAAACATGTGAGAATGGACTACCAGCTTACATAAATGTTTCATGCTATCTGGAATGTAACTGAGGACTATTCCTGGACTAGAGGAACAGACAGACAATATTCTGACAGTTCAGACACAAAAAAAGAAAAACAAAAACCATCTACTCTTGCTATTGTCCCCACTCCCCCACAAAAACAAACAAACAGAACCCCAAAAACTCAAAACATGCACATCACCCTGTAGCAGTCCCAACAATTAACATGTCCCAGCGCAACACTGAACAGGGGAAGCTACTGCATGAAAAGGCAAACGTACCCATCTCTAACAGGGATGGGTCAAGGGGGAATTCTAAAGAAGGAAGTCATACTCGACCTTCATTTTCTGAACCAGAAATGGAATGTTAGTTGCTTCCCCTAAGACACATTCAGCCAACAACGTTTCTCTATTTTTTTTCACTGAAATGTGTAAGTAAGCTTCTGTACCTTGGGAAAGAGCGAGCCCGCAGCTGTTTAACAAAGGTCCGCGTTCCAGCCTGCACCGGTTTGGAACCATCATCCAGCTCCGTGTAGTCATGTCTGTGCCAGTTCCTCCTCTTCTTCACTACAAGTTTCAGAAGGATTAAACTTTGAACTAGTTTTATCAGATGGCTCAGATTAGCAGCCATCCCATCAGTGAGCCAGACTTGCCCCAATCACATTATTATGATTAAAAAACCTTATCATTTATTCAGGTGACACTTAACCACCTGTAACTAATGAAATCTTCAGGACACTTGACAGTCATCCTTTATACTTCTAAAGCTCCTTCTATAAGAGAACCTCAGTGCTCATTATACACAATGATACACGCCATATACAGTGCAACACAAGCAAAAAGCAGCCTGAAAGTTGTCCAAGTCTAAAAGTCAGCAACAAAACTAGAAATACAACTTTAATTTCCTAAAGTTCAGGCTTGCTTTTATAAGCAGAACTGTACCTCTTCAGGATCCGAAGACTTTATTTTATGTATTAACACAGAATTAACAGGACCTAATCCCATTGTGCTATCTCACCACACGAGCATACCCACATCCAGTCTGATAATATGACTTCTATTCACTAACATACGCTGTTGGAAACCAAACCACTGCTTATATCTTCAAAACAATTTTGGGCAGGCGTGATCTTTACAATGCAAGCACAATATACATAATGCAAGTGCTGCACCCCAAAACAATCATCTTTTGGGTTGTTTGAAACTTTAATGCACTATTACAACTTATTAATAAAGAATTAAGAATTTACATTCCATTACAGTTTTGGGAATCTGAAACTCATAGTTCAATACCAATTAAATTGCATTTTCAACAGTTCCCTGCAAGTAAAGGGCCGAGGAAAACAAAAAAAACCAGTCAACTGTGGTGTTGGTATGCCTGTGACAAATGACATATATGAGAAAATAAAACTATTTTCACAGAATTATAGAATAGTTGGAAGGGAACTTTAAAGATCGTCTAGTCCAACCTCCGTGCCATAGGCTGGGATATCTTTCACTCAGCTTGGTTGCTCAAGGCCTCATCCAATCTCACATGGGAACACTTGCAGGATTGGGGCATCCACAGCTTCTCTGGGCAACCTGTTCCAGTGTCTCACCACCCTCATAGCAAAGAACTTCTTCTTTATAGGCAGTCTAAATCTATCCTGGCAGCCAAGAGGGCCAACTGTGTCCTGGGGTGCATCAAGCCCAGCATTGTAAGCCAACTGAGGGAAGCGATTGTCCTGATTGTCCTGCTCCATTCTGCACCGGTGCAGCCCCACCCTGAGTACTAGGTGCAGTTTTGGGCATCACGGTATAAAAAGGACATAAAACTACTGGGGAGCGTACAGAGGAGGGCCACAAAGTCAGCGTAGAGGGGAAGCATTATGAAGAGGAGCTAAAGTCCCCTCAGACTTCTCCAGGTTGAACAGACCAAGGGAGACCTCATTGCAGCTTACTGCTTCCTTACCAGGGAAGGAGGAGGAGCAAGCGCTGACCTCTTCTCTTTGGTCACCAATGATAGTACCCAAGGGAATGGCAGAAAGATGTGCCAGGGGAGGTTTAGGTTGAATATTAGGAAAAGATTCTTCACTCAGGGAAGCAGCCATGGCACCAAGCCTGACAATATTCAAGAAGCATTTGGACAACGCTCTCAGCCACATGGTGTAAATGTTGGCGGTGTCCTACACAGGGACAGAAGCTGGACTCTATGATCCTTGTAGATCCCCTCCAACCGAGAACATTCTATGATTCTATGATTCTTCCAGTTTAAAACAGTTATCTCTTGTCCTGTCACTACAGGCCTTGCTAAAAAGTTTCCTTCTTTCTTGTAAACCCCCTTTATATATATAAAGGACGTATTTTAGAACATTGTAAACTGTATGCAGTCTCTTCATTCTAATTTTTTAGCCTGAAGTGAAGCAAGAGGACAAACTGACTTATGATATCTCACGATGAACTTTCTTCCTGTCTTCGAATCTTCAGTACTTCATGATAAATTCCTTCATAATTATTTGATTAATTTATATTCATTTATATTCATCAACACAATAAATGTGTTCATTTATTAAGAACACACACTTGCTGGTTTGAAAGGAAGCTTCTGGTTGTATTATCTACCTGTTTGTCAGCAAAATGCGCTTTTGAGCACTTTCTGTCTCTAAAACTACACCTATATTTCTTGTCCTCAAACATTCAACCGGCTAAGAAGTCCTAGTAAATTGGTGCCTCAGCAAAAAGGACCACTACATCTCGATACAAAACTCCAGTGGTGCTGAACTCGCTACCTTTCTACTGACTTACCAGCGTATAATTTACTGCAGTAAGAAACAGACTAAGGGTACAGTAATTTTTACGTTGTGTTTCAGCTTTTCCTAAAAAAGGCTGAACTCTGTTCCACAGTGTTAGATAGTCGCTACTGGAACACTGCCCCAAGAAGATTTACCGAGACCAGATCTATAATCTAATGACTCATATTAAGCAGAAATTTAGTTACATAAGCTGAGGAAACATATGAGAGGGAAAAGCTACTGTTACTTGTCAACACAAATGGTGTTTTATAGGCGTACACAAAACAGGCTGCAATGCAAATACAAAATCCAGCTAAAGAACTGTATGAATAGAAATTAGAACTTTATGGAAGAGCTCATCTTAAAGTTTACTAAATATGTAGGAATAACGGACATCTTATAGCCATTACACACAAGAGATAATTATTCCTACTAATAAGCTGTTTCCTACAGAGGTGACAAAATGTACCCTCTAGAAGACATTTAAGAGCATAAAGTGACATTTATAGTGATTTGCTAACCTGAAAACCAGCACTGGAGAGCCTGCTTAATGAGCCAACTATCTAGACACAGTAAAACTTCATAAATAATGAAGCCAGGTTTATAAAGTTTTCAAAGCTATTTTCTCAGTCACAAATAATAATAGAAGAAATTACTAATACTAATTTGCAACAGAGTAGTTTCTCATAAATTCACTGCTGTTGTAATAGCTTGTTAAAATTGTAAGATGATGCATCTGCTTAAGAGATTATATAGCACAAAACCAATTTTTAAAAATCTGTCTTTCCAACATTTAATAACTAGAAATTAAAAGTGGTTCTTTCGCTTTACTTAGAACTTGGCAACGTACATCATCCTTCCACAAGTAAGAGAACACCGAAGCACAGAAAACAGTCATGAAAACTTTTTCCGCTTACGTATCTCTTAATTCTAGAGTTTTTATAAACCCTTAGGGCATTACAATAACAGCTGCAAGAAAAATAATTTAACTGAATGGATATTCATGCTCAAATTAAAAAAAAAAAAAAACAAACAACTATGTAAGCTGAAACGCACACATAACACCTCCCCCTCCCAGTCATTCCAAACTAGTGGAAGGAACTAGTTTTCACCATTGCTGTTCATGAAAATTGAGGCCCAACCCACTGTAACAATACTAAAAATACACACACCAAAAGTACTCTAGACAGTTGCGGGGGGAGTGGTGCCAGAAGTTTGCATGAAAAGTAAACAGAAAGCTACTCTTAAATTACATTCCCTATACACTCAAAACAATGGGCCAATAACTGTACCTACGTGAAGCAAACACTGTTCCCTGCCTTCTTGCACTACTAGTCTGTTTGCCTCAGCGGCCACATGCTAGACTTCAAATAGAGACCATCAAGAGGTATACATTTGTACAATGAGGCCCTGAGCCTTTTAAGTGGTCCTTTAGCTGATTCCCAGTGACCAAAAAAATGAGAGAAATGTTGGCAGAGGAAGACTGAAAAAATTTTGATGAGTATACAGTAAATCATAGAATAACACTTCTGAGGCACGGTACACCACCTCACATTGTCAGCTCAGAGCAAATGCCAGCGTTACTACCACAGTCAAAAAAATAAACCATGTAGAAGGGTATTAACAGAATTTGAGAAGGTAAAACCAGATTAGGAAAGTCATGTCCTGGCAATCACAGTCCTGTTAACATTTACTGTACCTTCTGCTCTCATACAGCTCTGGGTTCTTGAATCTGACTCCAAGCATTCATGCAAATAGAGCATTTTCAGACTTAAAGATCCCTGAGAAAACTTTGAAAATAACGAGGTATAATATGAAGACTCTAAACCAAATAAGCTAAGAAATCCCACAGCATATCACCACTTTCTAAAATGGCTATTTTAAAAAAAAAATATTTTGGATTTTAGTATTAATTATTTAGCATTTTAGAAATGTGGCTGCACGCTAAAAATTGTTGTCCTTCCAAATAAAGAAGACAGTTTCTTTTTGTTCGAAATACAAGAGGAAATTGATTGGTTAATTTGATCTTTACGTCTAACTACGTAGTAGTTTTCACTACTGGAACTTCTACATAATTAATTTTGTAGGATAGTGAAAGTAACCATCCATTTGGTAGTATGAAGTATGTGTTTCTTGTACATTTTCAGTAAATTGTGTTAGCACTATGTCACTTGATTAGATGGGATTATATGCACAAGTGCCTGCTCAAATCACAGATAATACTTGCCCTCTTAAACCAAACAGCTCAATTTTTGTCTCTTTCAAAACTCCTTTATGAAAAGGAATTTAGAATACAAAGTTGTAAATAAAAATGCTTTTTTAACTTATATACATCATTTCATATGAC
Source organism: Cuculus canorus (assembly GCF_017976375.1). Lineage (NCBI taxonomy): Eukaryota > Metazoa > Chordata > Aves > Cuculiformes > Cuculidae > Cuculus > Cuculus canorus. Next base: position 149,635,363 of record NC_071401.1, read on the forward strand.
AGAAGCACTCTGGAGCACTGTTGCAACATTTGAAGTCATGTAACATCAGTCTCTCTAAACATTAAAGTAAGTAAAGCCCAAACCACAAACACAAATTTGATCTTGACAACTTAGCTGAGAACAATTAATAGAATTCCAGGTGGAGGCATATTTCCACACATCATCTCTGCTTGGGCTGGTAAGTGACATGTCTGAAACTAAAAGTAGCTAACCTTGAACTCACATACTACACAAGATACCTATCATATAACATACGTTAATTACATCAATAAGTGATGCTTTATCACTTTGTTCGTACTCTACAAGGCTACCACTAAGGGTGCAGTAGTTTTACACTTATTTCTAAATGTTAAAGTAAATTCAGCTTCGAAAAGATTCTAGCTCTTAAGTCACTGCTGACGATTTATCTACTGAACAGATAATCAAAAAAGAGGTGTCTCTTGCTGCTCTGTTTGACGGTCTCTTCTGGCAACTCAGAATTGCATGATTTATAAATAAGCTTATTTATAAATCAGAAACTTGAAATGCAGAGCTGTGAAACTCTCAAGGATGTAAACTGAAAAAAAAAAAACCCTATAGTAAGTTCATATTCTCAGATTTTGCTGGACTGTTGTGGCACATAGCCTACAATCACCAAGAAAGATACGAGACCTAAATCCTACATTTTCTCAATGTTACTTTCCTAGGTATTAGAGTTTTCATGATTAAAGTAGAGGAACCTTACGCCACATTTTTATTTTCCTTTTTTTTTAAAAGAAAAGAAAATATTATTTCCTAATTTTTATTCTCTTACTATTTGTTAAGTCCAGATTGTTTTCTGTTAGTTCTGTGTCATTTAATTTCTCTCTATATAGTTTGCTCTATCTTCATCTACAGACCAAGGAGCCTTCCAAGATGAATTTGTTTTGTGGGTTTTTTTTAATCAATTCAGAGTTAGTCAAGTAGAACCAGTACCTTCTAAATAATCAAATTAATGTTTAATGTTCTTCTAAACAGTCTTTCTCAATTGTACATGGAGAGAAAATGGACTGAAGTGTAAAATAAAATTTGAATAGCCCATACTTACTTAGAGAACTTCCATGGAGAATGGCACAGTTGGGACAATGGTACAGGTCAATGTCAACAGCATGGTGTTCCTCTACCCCAACGCAGCTGGAACAATATTTTTAAAATGTTAATGAAAATACATGCAATATTTACTTTTTGAGCTAAAAAATAATTAAATCTCAAGTTTTTACCAGAACATGCTTTGGTATCGCTATGAGATATCAGATTATCTCAATTAAATTTTTGGTAATAATTTATCACTGAACAGAAAATGCCATATAAAAAAAAAAAAAGAGAGAGAAACAATAATCAAATATCTTTAAAAATGAATTCACAATACATACCATTACCCTTCATCCCCCAAAAAGCTTTGATCCTAATTAGAGATAACAGTTTATGCAAAATCATTCAAGCAATTTTCCTTATAAAAGTTATGATTTCAAAAAAAAATCTGAAGTCTATGTGCTGTCAGTTTATAAAAATATCTTTCTTTTCCTGTTTTTTTCTTTCTCTTTCTGCAGAAAGCACATAACTAACTCCTACCCTCCAACACAATCAATGAAGGATACTTTTCTATTCTTCCTCAAATCTTCACCCTACTAGTACTAGCTATGTAAATTATACAAGTAACCACATAAATCACTTGCTGGAAGCGTTTATATTTCAAAACAGCAACAAGTATCTCAAAAAGCACTTGAAAGATACAATGTTTTCCCAGCGTGAATTTTTTTTGCAGACACAATTGTCAAAGTGGGATTAAAGTTGAAGATCTTTATAACAGTCATGGCAAAGCTTCTATGCTGCCACATATCTATACAACACAATTTGAAAGTCAAAGTACATTTTCTTAGAAGCTGAAACACTAGAGACTAATTGGAGAAGATGTGCTTTTGCACAAAGATCTCAAGAAAAAAAAAAAAAAAACAAACTTAATCCCTACTTGCTGGTAGAATCTAAATCCTGGCAGAGTTCTTTCTCTCAGAAGTTCACTGACGCTTATAAAATTGCTGACTTTATAATACAGAAACAAGACTACAACATCAAACATTCACACCAAAATTAGGTACTTATATTCGATGCATTCTAGTAACACGAGAACTTTAACACTACTCGATTCAGGTAACCCCTTTCAGATCAAAAGCGTAATGACAGCTTAAACACTGAAGCTTTGAAATGACCCAGCTACACGAAGTCTTTTCCCTATCAGTGTAGTGCCAAAACTGCTGACACGCTCCAGTAAGTGTCAGTACATGCTGCCAAAACAATATACTAAACAGCCTAGCATTCAAAGAGAACCAACAAGCAAATAAAGTCTGAAACTGAAAAGCATCTCCCATGTAACTATCAATGAGAAGTATACCACTCTGAATTCTCTGTAAACAGATTCAGCTGGCTCTTCTACTTCTCCATTCATTACATACCACACAAAATTAAAAAATTATACAGCTTTTTTATATACATACTATTTTAAAGCTAGATACAAAACTCAGCTGTCACATTTCAGCACAATTCTTGCAGTATTCAGTATCTGTTTTAAGACCACAACTACAGGAATTGTTATTACATGAAAATTCAGCTGACATATAAACAAAAAGGAAGGCAGAAGCAGTCTTTAAAAATGCATGTCCCATTTCCTTCTGCTTGTGTTCTCTTTCTTTTTATAGAATAGATAAGTGACTCATAATCCCATGTTTTGTAAGAAAACTGGTTTAAAATGTACATTCTAAAAGACCCAAATGAGAAGGCTGGGTTTATGCATCCTTAGGAATCACATTATTTTAGCTAAATTTCTGGGTTTTAACAGCTCAAGATATTTGCGTTGGACTGTATCTTGATTAAGCCTGCAGAGTTATTCAATGAAACACAGTGCTCCATGGGAAAACTTCACTTACCCCCTTACCCTTCTCTTAGTGTTTACCTGTTACATTCATCATCAGCCCAATCAGATTATCTTGCTGACTACGAGTAAGAACTTTGCATCAAAGTATAGTAAAAATACCTTCAGGCTTCGACAATTGTTTGTCATGTTCTATTTAAGAATGTTGATTTTATTGCCTCTTACAGAAAGCTACCGATAACCTGAAAATAAAGTAGAAATTCTGTGAAGTACTAAAAACTTTATCTGACTTGATTGATTCCATAACCTTTCATGAAGGCATATGGGGCTTTGCATACAGAGACAGCAGACAACTCAGGGATAGTATTAGAATAGCTGGAATAGCCATTCCATAAAGTAAATGAACATTTTCAGTCTACTATTTACGCTCTAAACTGAGAACTAACTGGCAGGACAAATCACTAACTGGCAGACAGTGGAAGTGAATCTAGTAGCAGATACCTGGCTGATGCAAGGGGCAAATAAGGTGCCAGCACTTGCAAGAACAAGCTGTGCCGAGGATGCCACAATGCATATCAACCACATACAGCACAATTACAAGTCACTTTCCTGAGTATCTTTCTCCAGCATGCACAGATGAATCGGACATTAATCATTCTGGCTACTAGCAAGCCCTCAATTACTGTTCTAAGCTCAACATCAGACCTCAAGTATCAAAGCAAGGTCACCAAAAGGTAACAAAGAGCCTGGAAAGCATTAACATACTCAAACACAGTAACATTCCCAGTCCACTAATGTTTCCCTGAATGAAATCTCATCATTATCCTTCACCTTGCCATCCACTTGGGTTGAAATGTGTTTAGTACCTATTACTTAGTTTCCGAGTTGCTCACCGCCTCCAGGGGTGCTGTAGACTAATCCTCAGGAATGCTGAAAAGTTTACAGTATCACAAAATGTAACAATAACAACTGTAGGAGACAGTAAGGATACATCTCCAATTCTGTTCATGAAGGTGGAAGGCCTGAATAAGCCAAATTTTACTTGAAATGGTTAGAAGCACCAGCAAGGTAGAAAAATTTAGCTAAAAACAGACCCTACAACATCAGTCTCTGAGTGGTTAGACTTATCCTAACTTCCCCGACACGTCCAGCAAGATGCAGTAGAATTGGGAGAGCACTGAGTTTTTTCACATACAAGAACATGCCCATCCCTGGCAACTGAAGAAACCCCTTGCTACTACTCGAAGCTCGAGAAACCAATTCTCCAGACTTAAGTCTCATTAGAAGGGGAATTTTTTTTAATTTAGTTTCAACTAATTTGATTATTACATTCATAGCTATGTAAAGGGAGCAAGTGTAAATAAAAAACAATCAGAAGAGGACTATCTCACATATGTGTTAGATAGCACTGGACCTGTGCTTTTCTGTAAAGTGAAAATAAGGCTTATTTTGGGGGCGGGTCGGAAATCCTGCAGAGGCTGTTCTCTACTGCAGTATTGCTACTAATTTAGGATTTAAGAGATATGATGAGAACAGATAATTCTTTATGACAGATTCAACAACAATTTCACAATTATTCTGGAATATCTTGTACAAGGCGTTTGCAAAAGTCCAAAACCTTTACAGGAAGCATTATCCCTGAAGACTGTGTGATCGTTCACAGTAAGTCTCCCAAGGCACCTGGCACCTCCTTTCCCCTACAGCAGAATAAAGCTGTGAACAAGTACTGGAATCCACCATCAGTCACCACACAGGCTGCTGCACCTTACAAATCTAATATCTGCTTGCTCTCAATCCAGACTGGCTTTTCTCTTCCCTACTTCTAATGTTACCAAGCACAGCCACAACATTTTAGAGACTCCTTATCTGCTTCTGTTGATATGACAGAAAGAATCCTGGTTTAAGAAAAAAATCCAAAGCACTCTTGATTCAAGGCCTTATTTTCAGTGTCCTTAAAGGAACATCACTACTTGAAAAGCTATTTTATTTTATATAGACAAGTAGCATATATACTCTACCATTATATAAAATTTCAAGTATAAAGGGGAATGATTACATACACAGCACTACGAAAGTCAAGAGATGAGTAAAGCGTGTATGCCCATTTTCTCAATTTAACTGTCACAGACGAAAAGACTAACAGGCCAGATTATCAACTATCAGCAAGATATTCCTACTAGGAAATTTCTGAGATTTCCTGTACACAAGACATGCTGAAAATATAAATCTTGTAAACTGAGAGATGATTAATGACCTAATAAAAGGACTGCAGAAATCAGACGGATCATCCTCAACACGGAAAAAAATGAGTTAATTTGTTGAGAAGCTGGGTCATCCAGAGGACACCATCCTCTTGGATCCTGTCTTCTGTTCCTTTCTCCCATCACTTCAATTTCATAAGCTCTTTTTTCACCTCTTTCAGTAGCATATGGAAAACAATCTAAGTGACTCTTCTTTCTAAATGCAACTGTACTTCATAATAAGTTTCCCACAGTAGCTTCCACTTCCTTCAAGCATGGTACTCTGTACCTATAAGCTTCACCTAGCAGGTGAGGAAATGTGACAGGCCATCACAGGAACTTCTACTACTTCTTCAACAGATATCACGAGATGGATATTGTTTCAGAATTAAGTAATGATCTATATCTCAAAATCGTGCCAAAGTTCTTTTAAGTCTCTTACTTTCCTCTTCTTTATCAAAATTGCTAGAAGGAAGTTAAGAGAGAAAGGGCCACTACTTTCACAAAATATTTGCCCACTGAATATTTGGTATAATCAGCATAATCTTACTTCTAACCACCTATTTTTATGAAAAGATTATAGGGTGATCTGATTTTCTACATAGTGATTTCACACAACTCTTACGAATTCAAGCAAAAAAGTAAAATGACTGTTCAAACTGCAGCCAAAAGTAGTACATGCTCAGGAAACCCAAAGAGCTTTATGTGCAAAAAAATACACTGAAGTCAAGCCACCTTTTCAGTACAACATAAGACCATTAGGAAAGACACACAGTCTACCTTAATTCACAATACCATGAACCATCATGGATTTCATGTAGCAGTTTTATGAGAAGTACTTTTCCTAATGATGATTTCCTCAGAAGGTCAAGTTAACATTACCATAGTCGTTCTGATTTATTCCTTATGCTTAGCCATCATCTATTAAGCACATACCAAATTTCTGCCTCTTTCCTACGCCAACAGAGATTTCTGCTTATTCTTCCCAGGCAGACTGATTGCATCAAGTTGCTTTAAAAGAGTATTTACAATTAATTTTTGTCCCAGCCCTTTTTAAAATGATTGTTTTACAGAAAATGAAGGTCTCGAGAAGCCTAGATCTTTTAGCGTAGACTTTAGCAAAATAGGCTGCCTCAAGGAAATGAGAGGAATAACCAGTTACGAAAATACAGCAGACCTCAAAACTAAACAGCATGTCAGTGAGAGCAGAGAAAAAAGCATTTTAAAAGCCGCAGTGATAGCTGAAGGCCTTATTTCAGTGTGAAACTGATTACATGAGATAAACCAGGATGACATCAGCAAGTGAATCAACACATAAGATTTATAAGAAAGGAAGGAAAACATGTTCATCAATTTGACCCGATGAAAATTTTTTTTTAGCACTTTAAAAGCAGTAATCAGTGCAAACCTTCACACACGAAGCAAAGCACAGCCCAGGAATTCACAATGACTCCGCAGCAGCTCGAACTCCGAACTTTCTCCATTCATCTTCCCAGTGTGGCCATACTGACACACCGAAGAAAAGAAGAAACAACAGCCGAATCTTACTTAAGGCACTGTGCCTTAGAAGAGTTGCAACTGCTAGAAGCAAGTTGAAATAAACAAGAGCTATCCTGTACTTCCTGCAACTGGTGTGGGAAAAAGGATTAACACTGGCTTTCAAGTAATAATAGGAATACTGGAGTCTCAATGGATCTGACCACAGACAACATGAATTCTAGTTCTGGTTATAATGCAAAGTCTGTAACAGCTGTGTTTTCCTCTTAGGTAGCACAGGCCTTACATACACAAAAGAATGCACATACTAGTTGCCTCATTCAAACAGAGGGCATTGGGAGCAGAAGAAAAAAGAAATTAACTGTCTCCCTATACACTGACAACAGAAGTTTTATAAGTCTTCAAGAAAGTTTTTCCATGATGTATTTTCATCTCCTCCTTAAGACTCCAAGCCAACAAAAGTTCACCCCTATCTTCCTTAAAATATTCCAGAAACTTATACTAAAAGCCACCGAGAGGTAACTGCACTTATTTACATAATTTGCCTTATTTCAGTTCCCAGACAGGCTTATTCTGTTAGAATTGTACTTACAGTTGAGAGCTAAAAAAACCAAAAACCAACCCCGAAACAAACCTTACAATCAAGAAAAAAAAAAAAAAGTACTTTAAAATAATAGCTTTTAACCACAGAGGTTTTAAAGGCAGAACAAACACTGTCTCAATTCTATGAAAAGAAAAAAAAAAATAATAAAATAGATCAAACCACAAAATCTTTAACCTATTTGAAACAGCTGCCACAGCTCTCTTTAAACAGAAATCTTAACTGAGTGCCTGTGTGTGGTTGTACTCTACTTGAAAACAAACTACCACCCAAAACTGCTACCATTATTTCCCTAACAGAAAGAGGAAGAAATAGCCTAAGCTCTACCACTACAGAGATAACAAGAGGGTGGGAAAGGGAAGTCAGTAGACAAGTTATTAAACCTTCACTCACTCAGAGACAAAGCAACTAGGACAGCTGTAACACAGCAAGAGAAGGTCACCCTCTTTCCTGAATGAAGATATAAAAAATGGAACTTAAATAAGTTTTTACTGTCGTTATACACCACCTACACACATTCGCTTGCCTCAATTTTTATATTATTAGTTTTCCATCTTAATCTTCCCTCAGCACCAGTTTGCATACAGACTCCTGTTAATTATCACTCTGTCTCTAGCCATTTTAATGAAACATTGTGTATGATGTGGCTTTAAGAATTATTGGTGAGCCAAGTCCTTTGACTGCAATCAACATGAATTTCAGTTCCAGGTCCAGTGCAGTTTCCTATTACGTATCAAGGACCTTTAGCACACAGAATAGAGATACTGGTTACTTGTTTCTAAAAGAGAGGGCATTGGAAGGGGAGGAAAGAAGAGAGAAATCAACTGAATCACAAACAGCCTATAAGAGGAAAGTGAGGTTCAATCCAAAATGACAAACAAATTTTAGGAAGCAATGGCATGACAGAGCTTGCATTGGTCTAAAAGCTCACAGCCACTGGAAGAGGAAGGTTATTCATCTCCTGAGCAAGCACTCCCATTCCCCTTTCCTTCAACAGCCCCAGTACTTGCCTGGTTACAAGTCAACCTGTTTTTACTCATTTATCTGTCAGAAACTATCCTGACCAGTTTATCAAGTAAGCTTACAGCATAGTAGGACAACTAGCAAGAGCCAATCCACGAGAGGGACTATGTGACCTGAAGAGAGGGATGCCAGAAGTAGGACTGCCCCTTTTGACAATGCAAGTCAACAGATCCAGTCAGTGCTGAACTTCACTCTCATTATTCTCTAACGCTCAGAACTACTCTGATCCAACAGACACATTGCTAACAGCTCACCAGCTAGACTGCAGGGAAAACTCCTCCCTGCATCCGAAATAAATTCCTAGAATTATTTATATAACCTGCACAACATCGAAAAATATCTTACTAAGTTCAAGAGCTGCATATAGTGGCAGTAGATGCCGTGAGTGAACCAAGGTTCTTAGGTAACACAGCATTTAGGATGGTCTCAGTTTGACTGCCTTAAATATCCAATATTTCCACTGATTAAGTGTTCAGTTTTATTAGTTTCATAAGATAGTTATCTGTAGCTCCAGCTACAAGAGTAGCTGAGGCAAGTACCAGGCAGAAGTATGACTTCATGCCATTACCAATACATTATCTGCCTACAAAACACTCCTTCCAGGATTTCACTGAAGTACAGCAGTAACTATAATAGATCAGAAAAACAAACAAGTAACCCTATCAGTTTGAAAGCCACATTTCTAAACTACATCAAACATGGCTTTCCATAAAGCAGGATAAAATTAGATGGACAAATTTTCAGCTGAATTGTCACCTCCTAGTTTGTGAGAAACATGATGACCTTTCTGAAGTGTGAAGGCATCTACCTTCTCTTAATAAAAGAAATATCACAGTAAGCAAGCTTGTTGGGAATCAAGAAGACAATGTTTGGCATTTATTTTTTAGAGACTGAGTAAAAAAACTCTCTAATGGTACTTGCATATTCATTTACAGCAGTTTTTGAGTTCCAGAATTACCTACACCCAAGTCTCACAAAAAAAAATATTTAGAGAATCACAGAATACCTCATGTTGGAAGGGATCTATAAGGATCAGAGTCCAACTCCCTGCTCCTCACGGGACTAATTAAAACTAAACCACATGAATAAGGTCACCCAGACAGTCCTTGAACTCTGACAGGCTTGGTGCCATGACCACTCCCTGGAAAGCCTGTTCCAGTGACCAATCACCCCCTCAGTGAAGACCCATTTCCCAATGTCCAATTCGAACCACCACTGACGCAGCTTCATTCCATTTCCTCATGTCCTACCACTGTTCATCAGAGAGATCAGCTGCCTTCCTTGAGGAAGGTGTAGACTGTGATGAGGTCACTCTTCAGCTTTCTCTTCTCCAAGCTGAACAAACAAATACTACGATTCAATATAAGATTCTTACATAACAATCAGATCTCTTCCATATGAGATTATTAGGCCAACCACTTCTCCTAGGTGATCCAGACTGTCTATGAAAAGCAGGTTTTAGTACATTTGGGAATTTGTTAGTATGTCGTCAGCAGTTCCATTTCCTTCTCTACAGCTAGAAGTGTTGACTGCTCCTCATCAATGAAGGGCATGGACTGCAGCCTCCTACAGAGAGAGTACTAGCTGGTTATTCCAGTTGCCTAATTAAGATAAGTCGTTCAGAAAGATCAGGTTGCCTAATAAAGATGAGCTGTTCACAAAGATCATGAAGCATGACAAGTACTATCAGTACTGTGTTAAGTTATGCAATGCACAGTTTGTAAAGCTTTCAAATACTGTCACTAGACACCATGAGACCTGTGTTTATCTTAAGCACAGTGGTAAAAAGAGGATTAGAGGTGAACAGTAACAAACCTACAACGGCTTCCTAACCTGAGGCCATTGACTAGGAAACTAATGATTGCTTTTAAACTGTACTCTTTTACTGGAAAATGGCATCAAGAATGAATTGAAAACATGACTGTCTGCTAACAATATTAGGCAATACCCTTTTCTGTCTTCCACATTCTAGCACCAGTCATCAGTATTAGCACAACCCTGAAACTCCACTGGAGCAAAACCCATATTTCTGGGTTGCTATACGACTGATTTGCTGGCTTTACAGTCTGCACCAACAGCAAACTTGGCTTCAGTCTCCTCTACGTACCTTTTAACTAGCTCCTTACACCGAATACAGTATTATCAACTAACTGGTTTAAAAATTTCTGAACCCAATTAGTTTTAAGGACTTCCTGAAGCCTCCTACTAAGTAGCCTTGACACTCACAGTAGCATTCAGAGTCTCTGCAGTTGTAGCTGAAATTAATCTTTTACTGCCTTCAAAATTCAACTCATTAAATAGTTCTCCTTTAAGAAAAAAAATGCAAATACATTTTAAACTCCTCTGCTTCTCAACTGTGAATTCTCTCTCAAGTCTACAATATTTTCCAGACACTGCTAAGATTTTTCTAGTAAGCTTTCTAATAAGCAGAATAAATTTCTGCATCTTCTAACCATAACATAAAATAATACATGATGGCTCCTACAGCTTTGAAATACCTTACTTATATAAGGCTTGCAGTCAATAGCAAGCAGAGACAGACGCTTCATTTTCAAAGAAATCTGAGCAAACCGGCTCATCATCTCTAGCTCACCATCCTCATTTCAAACACAGATGGAGTAGCTGATTACATTAACTTCTATTTAAGCTATGATATAAGCAAAATGTTTCAGATACACAGATAATGAGTTTAAATATCAGCTGTTACTTTGGCTGGCTGGCAGAGCTGTAGGTAGAATAAGCTCCTTCAATCAACTAGATAATGCCCATAATTTGAGATCTTTATTGGATTCTTAGCTGCTTATAGAGGTCCAGAGGGGGAATATGGGCCAAAACTGCATCCATAGAGTCCATAACACATCAAGAAATTACTTTTACACATCATTCCATCTACAGAAATCTAACTGTTCAATCCTCTTCAGACAGAATAAATGAAGCACAGTAATTTTCAGACCACATAGAAACTTCAAACAAAGCTAAATAGAGTTTGGGGGTTAAATTACATCAGCACTAAGACTGAATTTTATCTGCATCAATTATTTTTACTTTGGATATAATGTGACACACTGGTTTTAATCTAAAAACTTTAAATCTAAAACCAGTACTGTTCTATCACAAGCTACCTAGAGTCATCTAAAGTATTTGCAAAAGCACAAATCCACATCTTTTATTCTAGATTTTACATACAAACACTTCTAAAGGTAATCCTTACTTCACAGTCTATGCCACTCAGATCTACAGATTTTAGATGGGGGAAAACAAGATTTTACCTATATATCACTCTAGTGTACATGTATAGAGCTTTCAGAATGCCTCCTTACGCATAGTAGGCAAAACACCAATAACATCAAACAAGGAAAGTATGAAACAGGAAGCAGAGGACCTGCTGCAAAAGGTCTCCTGGAAATAAGCAGAGACAGTAACCATTCCTGTAAAAATTACAGAAGACATTATGGTTCACTTATTGTGAAATCACAAAATTAATTCTTCAGGAGACAATTTCTGACTCAAATTTTGCTTAATTGTTTCTATGAGAGAAGACAGGAAGTCTGCCAAAGAGCAACACATTCAAGTGTTCTATTTTGGGTGTCAACATTACAATAAGTGATTATATGAAAATGTTTTGATATAAGCTAAGTAAATTATGCCTTCGCAATTCAAGAGTGAAAGTACACATTATTACAGGTCTTAGGCTTTGTCTGGCAAGGGTAATCCGCACCATCACACGCTGAAGGCCAACCAGCAGGAAAGCAGCTCTGCAAAAGAAGGACCTCGTAGCCCTGGTGGACAACAAGTTGATCATGACCTAGCAACGAAACCTCATGGCAAAGGCAGCCAAGAGCCTCTTGGGCTGCGTTAGGAAAGTGCTGTCGAGCAGTCAAGCGAGGTGATCTTTCTCTTTCTGCTCAGCTCTGGTGAAGCCAGACCTGGAGTGCTTGGTCCAGTTCTGGGATCTCCACTAAAAGAGACACGACTGGAGCAAGTCCAGCTAAGTGCCAGTAAGATGATTAAGGGACTAAATCATCCTTCAGGTGAGGAGAGGCTGAGAGCTGTGCCACTTCAGCCTGGAGAAGAGAAAGTGCAAGAGGATCTTACTGATACATGTAAATATCAACATGTATAAATTCCATGATGGGAGAGGGAAATACGACAGACTTTTCTCAGTAGTGCCCCATGATAGGACAAAAGGCAATGACCAAAAGTTAAAGAATTTGCAGTTCCATCTGAACACAAGGGAAAAAATTGTTATTTTTGGTTTTAGGCGTTTTTTGTTTGGGTTTTTTGGTTTTGTTTTTTAGCTGCTAGAGTGGTCAAGCATTGGAAGAGGTTTACTCAGGCCTCAGAGTCTCCATTTGTGGAGATATTCAGAACCCAACTAGACGGAATTCTGAGCAGCCTCCTCTAGCTGAGCCTGCTTGAGCAGGGGAGGTGGAATAGATGATCTTAAGAGACCCCTTTCAACCTCGATAGTTCTGTGATTCTGCAAAACTTATTTATTACATCAAAATTTTCTAGATTAATTTGGATCTATCACTACATTGTTCTAAGTCTGGTTTAAAACAAAAGTAAAACTACCAGAGAACTTTTTTCTACGTCAATTGATACTAAGTGGATCGGATCAAATAGCAAGTACAACAGTATGTAGCCTTGGAATGAACAGTTGTAAGGAATAGCAACTTTCAAATCCACAGTAGAAAAGAATAAGGAAGAAACTGTAAGAACACACATGAAAAAGGATACACCTTTATATAAGGGTATAAGGGCAATATCCAAATAAAAATCCTGCCCCCTAAAGCCTACCTAAATTCAGAAAAGGGACAGCTAACCACAGAGGTACCTATATTCACCTGGCACCTCACCACTTGACCTGAAAATTCCAAAAGCACCCTCTTTGCTGCTTGCCCTGTGCACCCAGCCAGCATGTGCTACGTTCCTAGGCAGCTAAGCCAGAAGGCAAGCACAGCTGCCATACTTTTGAAGTACCAGGCACCAAAATATAGCTATATCTTGGGATTGAGGAAGGGAAAAGTTATTTTGTTTTTCCAAGTGAGATGCCAGCAGTGCTTATTCAGGTTGTAAGAGTTCAAGCCCGCATATTTCAAGGGAATGTTCACCTCTAGGTTGCTTTTTATGTAAAGATAACTTCATCCCTCCTACTTACAGCCTCTTACTCTGCACAAAAGAATCCAAGAACTATGGGCTCAGACAGAATGTAACACGACCCAAACATTACCTTCTGGCAAGGGCATTCCAACATTGATGAGATTATCTTGAGTTCTGGTCTCTGCCCCTGACATTGGGGAATAAATACATACCATGAGCAAGCATTAAAGCACAACCTTCTACAGGTCTTAAGACATACTAGTACTTTATCTTAGTCTTTTGATTTAACAGTCCTTCCTACAGGAATTTAACAGTCTATCCCTCGACTATGAATGTACCTGTTCTTATAAAAAAAAAAAAAAAAAAAAAAAGGCAGAACTGTTCAGTTCTCTAAATATTTCAGAAACTGTGGAGGACTTTAATTTTGCTTAAAAACTGACTCTCAGAATCACTAGGTTGGAAAAGACCTCTAGAATCATCGAGTCCAACCATTCCTATCTGCCACTAAACCATGCCCCTGAGCACCTCATCCACCCATCTTTTAAATACCTCCAGACACGGGGACTCAACCACGCCCCTGGGCAGTATGTTCCAGTGCCCAATGACCCTTTCTGTGAAAAATTTTTTTCTGATGTCCAGCCTGAACCTCCCCTGGCAGAGCTTGAGGCCATTCCCCCTTGTCCTGTCCCCTGACACTTGCAAGAAGAGGCCAGCTCCATCCTCTCTACAACCTCCTTTCATGCAGAAGCCCTGGGGGACACCACTTGTGACCGGCCTCCAGCTGGAGCTAACTCCATTTACCACCACTCTTATCATATCTGCCAGACTTTTTTGAGCGCAGGTGACACTTAACAGCTGTTGCTTTTCTGGTTTGAAGGTGATAGTAATGTTTTGCTTTTCTTTAAAACCTCTACTAACATAGTCCAAAAGCACTAAAAATATTTACTTTGATACTTAGCAAAAAGTTCTAAATACTTGACATGAAAACAACCCTTTTATAACAAGTGTTTCCAAAATAAAGATTTAGAGATCAATATCTAAAGGGCCCTTAGTGAGTTCAGTAATTTACTGCATGTGAAGTATGAAGCCATGCAGGCTGGATCAGTAGGACCAGGTAAATCATATGAGGTTTACCAAAGCCAAGTGCAGCATCCTGCACTTGCTGGACTAAAGGCTTGGGAAAGAGTGGCTGGAAAACTGCCTGACAGAAAAGGACCTGGGGGTGCTGGTTGGCAGCTGGCTGAACATAAGCCAGCAGTGAGTGCAGGTGGCCAAGAAGGCCAACAGCATCCTGGCTCGTATCAGAAATGGTGTAACCAGCAGGATGAGGGAAGTGATCCTTCCCCTGTCTTTGGCACTGAGGCTATTTATTCTGGAAAAGGCTGAGAGCAGCCCTTATCACCCTCTACAGCCACCTGAAAGGAGGCTGTAGTACTACATGTGTTGGTCTCTCTTCCCAAGTAACAAGTAATAGGACAAGAGGAAACTGCCTCAAGTTGCATCAAGGGAAGTTTAGATTGGATTTATGAAAAACTTCTTTACTGAAAAAGTGGTGAAGCATTGGAACAGGCTGTCCAGGGCAGTGGTGGAGTTACCATCCCTGGAGGTGTTCAAAAAACATGAAGATGTGGCACCTGGGGACATGGTTTAGTAGGCACGGTGGGCTTGGGCTGGATGATCATAGGAGTCTTAATGACTCTATGATTTTCCTACAATTCAATTATACAAGGAAAGTTTATCAGTTTCTTTGTATTATGTAGCATTGGCTATGAAACTAAGTTAAATTAAAAAGTCATTCACACTGGAAAAAGACTTATTCTTGTTCCTCAGACTAGTATTGTAAGAAACAGAATTTTACTATACTGTGTCAACGAACAATCCAGTACATAAAACACATTCACCCTCTACTCCTGTCTCTGAATTCCCCATTAGCTGGACAAAAAACCACAAGAGAAAAACAGACTATCCAAAACATTTACTAATATAATGTGTTATAAAAAGCATATTATATTTCACTAGTGATGCCCTGGGATGGTGCAGAAAACTGCAGATACTTTCCCATTCGAAGCTGCTATATGGTCCACAAGCAATTTCCATGTAGTTTGCATAGGGAACTGACATTACACACCACAGGGATGCATTCACTTCCATTCTCAGCACACACGTGCCAAGAACAGTAAAGAATGCACTGCAATTCACTCTTAATGACATGATGTAACGGTACCAGTGCCTGTTTCATGAAAGTGTAGTCCAGATGAGTGAGATGTTTGCTCAAAATTATTTCACTCGTCATCTACCATATTTAAAGGCTAAAGCTTTATTTTGCCATGTTTTAGTGCTTTTTCATTATTTTGTCTTATTTCTTGTCTCCCTGCCCACATAACATCACTGTTTTAAGACTAAGTGTAGCATCAAAGAACAAAAGGAATTAGTTTCAGTGCTACCCTACAAAAGACAAAGATCAGGCAATTCAGGTGGTGACCCACACTGACATTGACATGCTACAGGGGAGTGGGAGAGCAGGGAGGAAAGGTACAGAGCAGAATAAACAAACAGAACTGTAGAGTTTGTGCAGATATATTCCTTAATGTAAGGAAACAACTTCTGGGAAAAGATAGCTTGTATATGAGGCATGTATTCACCTTTGTAAGAAGTAGGTGACAGCATCTCAATACATTAACAAGTCAGGCACCTGCACCAACCTTTCACCAACATACAAGATTTTGATCTATCTCTCTTGTAGTAGCAAGTCTATTTAGTATCCGGTACTAGAAATAACTCGAAGTAAAAAGTTTTACTCTCCTATAAAGTAGAAGGTTTTCTTTTTTTTATTATTTCCACACTCAAATAAGGGCCAGGGAACAGAACGCATGTGGTATGTGCTCATTTCAGAAAATTCTGATCTACTTGAACAACACCCCTAACTCTAGTTCATACCTAAATCCTTCTTACTGGAATAAGAAGGATTTCCTTTTTCAAGCACAAGCCAGCTGACCATGCTGGAAATATAAGCTACAGCCAAGGCATTTGCTTTTACTCAGTTAAATAAGAGACTTTTCAGGAAGGATGCTAGTCCAATCTCCCAACACTACAGCTGCCCTATGCTTTCTTAGTAAGAACAAGAACAGCATTCTAAATGACTACTCCTATATTCATCACCTCAGAGCAGCACATTTTTCTGCAGCATTAAGACATTCAAAACTATGTCCCCAGAGGTCCTAGCAATTCACACAGGAGGGCATAGCATCAGAGGCACCAAGTTGCTGCTCATCTTTCTATCACATTGATGTACCCTCTGGGTAGACAAATACTGTACTCAGAGCTGAATGTGAGATTTAACAGGCTACATCTGTACACCTTTTTTGTTAACATGCTTTTGGTCCTCTCTTACTTAAGCAGGAGAGCACATAGAAATGCCTAAGACAACATGTTAGGGCTTGTGGCTGTGGCACGTCAACACAGCAGCCCATCATGAAATGAGAAGGGAAAACACTATCCCAAGAGACAGAATTGCAACATTTGCCCAATGTTAGCATGGCTATCTCGCTCTTTTGGTACTACTCCTAGACCACTCCCTATTGTGTTGCTCACAGATCCACCCATCAGTACCCTTGAAAGCCACACGTTAAGTTCCACAGTGTCTCATTTCACTTCCACTTGTTCTTGACACAGAGTTTTGCAGGTCAACTGCATGACATAATCCTTTAGTCAAAAGATCCAGGATTTTTGTTATTGAAGAAAAACTAAAAATCTGCACCTTGGGCAAGCCAAACAGAAGCTTTACAAGTACTGCTGGGTAATAAGACATAGCAATTTCTTTGGGTGCTCTTCCATTTACCCCATTTGGCCTTTGCTTATTGGCCCCCCGTCATTAATATCCCTAAAGGAAAAAGTCAATCTGTTCAGAAAATACTGTCTAATGACTGGTAAAAACGAAATATCACATCAATCCTATATTCTCAATATCAAAGACTTCATTTCTAAGAAAGTCACCTTTCCTTGCACTCCTTTTCATGAATAGTGCTTTCAGAGCCTTCAACTGAATAAAGCATTAATGTAAATGGAACAAACACAATTAAATTTATGAAATTAATTTCCCAGGCTAGATGCAATGTCAGCTGACAGTTTCAAATGAAAATAAATAGACTTCATACCACAATATATTAAAAATTTAGAACAGTCATCCTCACTCCACTTGGCTTTTAAGACAGAATGATGTGGGAGGGTTTTTAAAAAAGCTTTTTTGCTTTTGTGGCAAACATCAGCATTTACGCCTGCCTGAGCAACAATGAACTCAATATTTTCAAAAAGAAAGACCCATTTTAAAGTCTACTTTAGTTAATGCTGAAGTAATGGAGAAAACAGTATTAAATATTAATTCCATTCAAAAGCAGAATTGACCTGAGGAGATGTAACTAGCCACATAAATCCACATTACCACCATATAGCAGACATCTCAAGACTATTCATACTCCATAGACTCTTAGTTCTGGGTATTCATGAGCTAATGTTACAATACATTAGAAAGGACTGACAGATGAAAAATTGCTTAGCTATTTTAAAAGCTGTGTATTTCACAAAAAATCTCTCTCCTATGTTGCTAATAAAGCAACAGTGATGTTAACTGACTTTTCATACTACAGCAATGAGACTAATGTAGAACTTGAGCATTTTCCTGGTTTTTAAGCATGCACGTTGTACTCATGAAAGTCTTCACTGGTTACTCAGAATTGTTTTAAGATAATGGTATTTTATTTTAAAATTATGTAGGGAAAGTACAAATATTTACAGGAAGAGTATGAGTACATCTTCAACTTGTACAAACCCTCACGTAAACAGAATGGAGACACTGTATCACGTGATCTTTCAAAGGATGATACAGAAAGTGCACCAAGAATTGCACTAAGCATAAGAAATCAACTAATGAATATGAAAACTGTCCACAAGAAAAAAGCTAGAAACCACAAATGAAGAATGAAAACAAAATTAACGTGATTTTGCCCACTGGCACTTATGAGTGATACTCCACTGTAAAGCTTAATCCATTTTATTGCCTTTGTGTTGACATAAGAGAACACAGCATTACGAACAGATCAAGATAAGTTTAAAAAAAAAAGGAATATATTTCATGCTCTGCAACATAGCACCTAGCAAATACATACCGAAATTAAGCATACTGAGCAGCAGCACTCTACCCAGACTTCTCTTACCTCTCTAGTTTGTAGATGAAGTCACAAAACAGAGCCTTTTGAAAATACTGTAACTTGTCAGTCAAATCAGGCACGTATTAAATATAACAAAAATAAAGGAAGATACTGAAGTGCTACTTAGGTATCAATAAATGACATTTTGGAATATAAAGTCATCATAAATTAACTAACTAATAAAAATTCACTATTAGCCAGTTAAATTACACATAAAAACTTATGAGGTCAGACAAAAAAAACCCACCCAAGACTGTGCCCATAATTCTTTTTATTTAACAAATCAGAAAAATCAACTATAACCTCCTTCAAAATAGTACCCTTCTGAGTTGACACACAGCTGCATACAACATTGTCAACGTTCAATGCAATTCCGCAGATCACTTCTGAAAGGCTGTTGAGGATCTATGTCATTTCTGCTTTCACATCTTCTACCAACCAAAAATGGGTTCCTTTGAGCACTGACTTGATCTTCCAGAAGAACGAGCCAGGCCTGGTGAACAGGGTGGATGCTCAAGCACAGTGATGTTGTTAGCAGCTAAAAACTGCTTCACAGGCAAAGCGTCATGGGCTGGCATGTCTTGATGTTAACTCGCTGTTCACTCTTGCACACTGACTGAGGGTAAGAAGACATCTATATTTGAACATGTGTCCACCTGTACTGAGTGAAGTGATCAAGTCGAGCCTTGTATCACTGTGACAGGCCGGAACATGTTCTATAACCATTTCTCTGTCTCTCTTCTCCTGCTCTTGGTTCCCAAGCTATATCATCAGTCTTGGGTTTTATGTATCGGACCTCATACAGCACCTTTGTCTGCACAGTCAAGAACCACTGAAGGAAAAATCAATGATACCAAAAATATTGCTACAGATCAACTGTAAGATTACAAAAAATTAAAGGTAGTATTTAAATCACTACTTCTGAACCTCTGTATCTTTTAAGTAGCATTGAATAGGCAATAATTAATTTGTACTTTAGAAATAAAAATTACTAGCATTTAACAGTTGTTTAGGAACTCTCTAGAATCTTACTGCAATTATAATCAAAAAAGCTGAATTATGTAGCCCTCAGTTCTCTTACAGATCTTTGCTGGACAGTGCTTTTTTTTAATCCTTGTCCTAGTTATTGCGTTAGAATGCATATTTCAAAACATCTACTGTTTTATTTCAGAACATCAAATGAAAAAGTTTATCAAACTACGCATCTACAGGAAAGAAGTGTTAACTTTCAAAGTATGCATACTTCAAATAAAGCCAGTTTTTCAAAAAAACTCTAAAGAAAAAAACCTTGTACGTATAATTCTACATGTTATTACACAGAAGAAGAAATTGAAGAAATTTGAATACTTGCCACTCTACAATGCTTTTTATGGTAGAATACATCTACTTTAATATATATTAATAAGTTTTCCCACTTCACAGATGGGAAACAAGAAGGAAAAAATGGCTTGCTCAAATGAAGAATATAAAAGGATTGGAAACAGACATCCAATTACACAAGTACTAGTCTGGCATACTTATTATCATTAGTTTCTTTTCAGTTTAACCAAAACTGTTTCAGCTTTTGTATTGTTAGAAGAGCTGAAGTCTCTTGAAGTCACTTAATTCTTTGGCAGAGGACACACAGCACATTGGACTTAAGCTGAGGCTTCCATTTTGCCTCTGAGGAAACAAGGCTAAATTAAAAAAAAACGTACGGTTAAAAAACACATTAACTCTCCCTTGAGGTCTAAATCACTTCCCTAACACACATTCAGTTGCCACAGGAAGAATTTAAGGCTTATACATTACAAAAGCCAGAAAGTTTGCTCAAGAGCCTCTGGTGCCAGACCAAAGCTCTAGTGACCAGACAATGATTTGCTGATTCAGTTCAGGTCCCTGAGTGTTTATAATCACAAGGCCTTAATTTTCTGTAAACAGAAGGTCTGCGCCAGAAGGCATTTTTAACAGTCCCTCTGCAGTCTCCACATTTCTTGAGATGAGTGCCACCATACCTTGTCCTCCATGACCCTTTAAGACAGATGCAGAAGATTCGCCTGTTTCTGCAAACAGATGACACTGGAGTTGCAATGCTGCAGCTCCACTGGAAATGCCTTGCTTTCTACAGACCCCACTGGATGAGCAGATGGGTCTGGGCTGAAGGCATCAGATTCAAAGCAGAATTACATATGGTGACCGAGACACAAAAATAAGGTTCCACAAAATTGGGTGAGCTATTGATCCAAAAGTGGGCAGTGAGGAAGAAAAATGGGCAACTCCTCTGTCTTCCCACCCGCTGTCATCTCCTCCAGCAACACAGTCCTCATCAGTGTTTTGCAACAGTCTGGGACTCATCCTAGCCCTTGATGAGCCTGTTCAGCTCGGTAACCCAACAAAAAGCTAACCCAGCAGAAGAATGGGGTTTGTCAGCTTTCTGAACAGAGTTGACTTACCAAACAATCAGACAAGCACTGAACCAGCAGAACAGAAATTATAGTTGCACAAAGCTGAGAGTGGGGCAACCTCTTTCAGCAGCAAAGAGCTGGGGAAGCCCATCATGCAGAACTTCATATATAAAGCCTCAAAACAAAGAAATGATTCAGGAAAAGTAGTCACTATACCATGTACATTTCCTTCTTTTCTTAAGGAGAAAGCCTGCCTTCACAGCACAAAACCACAGCTTTAAGGATCTGTACCAAGTAACCCACCACCTGCAAGAGGGAACCTTGATTTTGAAACTGAGACGAGATTAAGGAGTGGTTGAGCAATTTGATATGTCTTCAGAGCCCAAATGAAGACATGCTCACATCTATACAACATCAGAAAACTATGTTCTACATGAACTTAGCTCAGATGTGATTTTGAAGCAGATTTTTTTTCCATTTGAGAAAAATGCCTCAAGGCATCTGCAATTCAAATAATCATCCTCAAAAGGTACATGAATCACCTTTCTTTTCAAATGATGTTATTAAATGTTTTTTAATAATGACAAAGCCATAAAAAACATCAAAAGCTTAATGGCAAAGTTCTACATATCATCAATGAACTGCTCTAGGAAAAGAAAAAAAGTTAATTCTTTCAAGAAGCCTACACAGAATACAGAATTAATCCTGAGATCAAGAGCTATCAATTTAAAAATAATTCAATATAAGTTTAATCAATTCGATTTTGCTTTGCAACAGAAGTAAATACATATGTACAGTACATACAGATTAGCACTGCATTTCCTTTATTGCCGTCTAACCTGCCCAAATGAAATGCTGGTTTCTGTAAATAAAAAAATTTAAAAGACAAAGGATTCATGGCTTCCAAATTTAAGTTTAATTTACACAAAACACTAAAGATGCAAGCTGAGCAGACTGGATGGGCTCTTTTATCTCTTTCTTTCTTCTCCTTGAGACACTAGACACCAAGGTTGACATCATTATGAAATTTTAGGAAAAAATTCAAATTTTGAACAAGAAAAGGATGTTTTCCCTTCCTCTACCCCACTGCTTTGGCTCTGAAGAATAAAAATATTTCCTTTGTTTCAAAAAAATCTGGTTTTAATGTAAAAAACACATTTAAAACATTATGGCATTTTAAAAAGCAGATATTGTTACTCTAATTGACATTCACACATCTGATAACTTCTCACCCTATCAGTCACTGAGCCATGCCAGAAGATCACTATATGTTTGTTGACAAACAAAACATCCCTTGGAGAAGTGCTACACAGAAAGTTTTATAGGGGCACTCACACTTTTAATTCTCAGTTTGACTGACTTCTCCATGCTCCTGTACAACCAGTTTGGTACCAGTGCAAATTTACAAAGCAAAGAGCCTTACAAAGCTAATCCTACAACCCTTTGCTCCTGAAGCATAACAGGCATGATCAGTTTAAAAAAAGATACTCTGTGCATAAGGCTACATATATCACAGAAAAAGAAAACAATAACCAAAAAAAAAAAGAGAAAAGAGGACAATATGTAGTTAATCTAATAACTGAGGTGAGCATCAAAAAACAAAGGGGGTCAGAGACAGAATGAGAAGTATCATACCACAATACACATAATTTGAAGATGAAGCCAAGAACCTAAATTCAGTATCAAGAGCTACTGAATTCAAGATTCAAGAAAAAGTTGAAACACTTAGATCAGCATAAAGGAGTTTTTCTGCTGCATTCTTGCTGTACTACATTCTAAACAAGTCAAAAAGGGGAAAGCAGCTTCCCGTGACATTTTCATTTAAAGATAAAAACACTGGGAATATACTGAAATTGTCTAAAATACAAATGGGTTTGCCCATCTGAAAGATCTGACAGTCTGTCGGCATCTCAGTTTCTGTAGTCTGCGCACTCTTGCAAGCCATTCAAGAAAGTGATACAGCCTAGAACACCACACAGACAAACACAGACACACACACATTATGCTCTTTTGTTCAGCAAAAGGCAATTACACAAGATCATGGCCAGACATTGGGCCCACTTGTAGATTAAGTAAGACCTGGAATGCAGGTCTGCAACCTTGTAAGTCATATCAAAATATTTGCTTTTACACAAATATTTGCCAGAAGCAATAAAATGTATATTTGATAACATCAATATACTGATAATATATTGATAGCAAGCCAAAGTACAGTCATTTGAAGACAGACAGTGCAAGAACATCCAGGAAAAATATCACATCAGATTTTAAGGGACTAGCGCCAATCTGTCAGAACAGACTTTGTACTGCCTCCAACAAATCGCTAAGGCACTCTCTTGACTATACATAGGAAGGCAGCAAAGAGCCTGAAATCCAGTAATACGTGCTACATATCGTGCTAGCGCACCACAGCCTTAAGTAAGCACAGGGTTTATATTTTTCTTAACGTGAAAAAAAAAAAAAAAAAAAATCAAGAAAGCATGAAATCAAGAAGTTCACCAAAATCTCCAAGGTTTGAGAGTATGTATTTTCTTTCACAAGCTATCTTAACAGTCTTCAGACACTCTTAGACCAAGGAGAAGGGCACCCCCAGACCACAGCTGCGAGAGGACTACAGTCTCCCGCGATCCTGTCCCTTAGTCACAAGACTGGGAGAGCATGCAACTAAATCCCAGAGCGATGTAGCTGTTGCCAGCTCCTGCTGGCTTGCTTACGTTCCACACTCCGGGCTTCAGACTATCAAAGCAGTTCAGTGCTAGCCCAGTTTTTCTACCAATTCCATGACAAGAGCTCAAGCACAGAAACCGCTGTGGATCTTTGTGCAGACCCGGACTTCAGCAAGCTATGGAGTGGTCTGTCCCACCTTTGTATCAGACAGTCAATACTTTCCTCCTTATAACAATTTCAGAAATGAGTTCACTTGTACCCCAGTAATATCAGTGCACGAGACTGGCGTTTAAGTTAAGCCTGCCTGTAAACTGAGCAACTGCCGAGACAGACTGAAAGGGCAATAAACAAATGCAGAAAAAACACTCGCTAGAGAGAGAACCTGTTACTGTACAAAGACCTTTAGATGACGCCTGCACCTTCACTACAAGCAGTGATCAAGTTTTGACAAACTTATATTAAGCTACTTTAGTCGGAAAAAGCCTGTTGTGCATTTAGCTCCAAGCAGTACTGATAAGAGTAGCAGTCATCTAATTAAAAATATCAATGAGGGGTTGTTTTTAAAAGTAGAACAATTCAGCTTTGCCAGTTTTTACAGTTTACAAAACCCTTTTCATGGTTTCTATTATACCGCGGTTTGAGTCGATACAATCCCCTATACAAAGAAGAAATTAACCCCACATATGTACGAGTCAACATCTGAAATTGCCTTGGGCAGCCTGATCTAGTAGGACGTGTCCCTGCCCATGGCAGGGGGTTGGAACTAGATGATCTTTAAGGCCCCTTCCAACCCAAACTATTCTATGATTCTATGAAATAGTGAAAGCCTTCCTTTATTGCTTCAAACGTGGCAAGAAAACATCCGTGTGTAACAATTACTGTTAAGTAACACCTAGATACGCAACGTTCTTTCAGATAGCGCTTTTCTTTTTTTTTTTTTTTTTTTTTTTTTTTTTTGCCATTGAGGAGAAGAAAGAAAACACAAAGAAAGAAAGAAAGAAAAAAACAAAACAACAACAACAACACACACACCCCGCGCGCGCCCTCACACACACACAGAGACAACACTATCGTTTCTCCACTGCAAGAGCGGAGCGCAAGGGATAAAAGGCAAGCCCGGGAGGTGCCAAGCCGAGGTGCAAAGCCCCGGTGGGGTCAGGGCTTCCCGGCGAACTCGGTGGCGACCGGCTCCGCCGCGCTCGGTCCCCACTGCGCCGGCAGAGGGCGAAGCGGCCGCCTCGTCGGCGACGCCGGGAGCCTTGTTTTTGTGACACGGGGGGTATTTAAATGTCCTGCTGTCAATCACCAGGCACTTCCTACCCCGGCGGCAGCTCCCCGGCTGCGGGGCTCCCCCCAGGAAGGGGGGCGGCAGCTCCGAGCCCCCGCACGCCCGGTCGAGCCGCTGGAGCCGGGGCCCCCAACTTGCTCCTTTGTTTAACTGCCCGTGAATCCCCACCGCCGCCTCCTCCTCGCAGCCGCCGGGCCTTTATTATATTCACACGCTCGGCTCGCACCGACACACGCGAGGCGGCGGCGGCCGCTCGGGAGCGGGCTGCAAACGTCAAAGCGGCGAGAGGAGCGGGGCGACCTCTCCCCTCCTTCTCCTCCAAAACAAAACGCACGGCGAGCCGTGAGCCAGGCGGGGGGAGCCCCGTATCCCCTCCGTCCCCGAGACCGCCCCGTCCCGGGAGAGACCCCAAACCCCGGGGGAGCGTGGAACGCGGCGGCTCCCCGAAAGCCGGGTCAACTTTAGGGGATGCCGACTGCACTTTGGATAGGGGGGAGGCGACCCCGCTTTAGAGGGACGGGGGCACTTTAGGGGGTGCCAACCCCACTTGGGGGGCACGACCCCACGTTAGGGGGGACACTTTACGGAGGGGGGCGACCCCACTTTGGGGGAGATTGGAGGCACTTTAGGGGGTGCCGACCCCACTTTGGGAGTAATGGGGCGCACTTTGGGGGGGTGTAGACCCCACTTTAGAGAGGGGGGCACTTTAGGGGGAGTGCCACCCCACTTTGAGGGAGATGGAGGGCACCTTAGGAGAGTGTGCACCACACTTTAGGGTGGCATTGGGGGGGGGGTCATTCCCATTTGGGGGGGGCACTTTAGGGGGGGTGCGGACCCCACGTTAAGGGAGGAGCACTTTGAAGGGGGTGCTCACCCCACCTTTGGAGGATGGGGAGCACTTTAGGGGGGATGCCGACCCCACGTTAAGTGGGGAGCTGCTGGCCCCACTTTGGGGGGACAGCGCGGCTGTCGACCCCACATTAAGGAAGGGGTGCCAGACACACATTAAGAGGAAAGCTGCTAGCCCCACTTTAAGAGAATGGGGGGGGGAGGAGTGCTCGCTGCACTTTAAGGAGAGAGTGCCAGCCCCACACTAAAGCGGGGGACCCCCACTTCAAGGGACAAGGATGCCGTCCCCAGCAGCGCAGCCGCCGGCCCGGAGCCCCGCATCTGTTGCTCTTTCGTAACCGGCCGCCTCTGCCCCCCCTCCCCGGCCCATGTGCCCGGGACCCGCTGCCCTCGCCGCGGGGGGAGCCCGCGTGTCCGTGTCCCGTGTGGCCGCCGCGCAGCCATTGTCCCCGGCCGGTCCCGGTGCGGCTGCCGCACCGCTCGGTGCCCCCTGCGACCCGGTGGCTCCTGTTCCATTCTCTCCCCCCATCCCACCCTCGCGCTTTACCTGCCGTGGAACCAGTCCTTGCAGATGTCGCACTCGATCATGAACCGGTTCACGTCGTAGGGCTCCCGGCACACGCAGTACACGGGGGTCGCGGTGGCCGCTGCCGCCGCTCCGGCCATCTTTAAAGAACTCCTTGACTGAGGCTCCCGTTTCCCCCCCCCCCCTTCTCCTCCTCTTCTTCCTCCTCCACCTCCCTCCTCTCCCAATAACAACAGCGCGCGTGCCAGCTCCCCCCCCGCCCCCCCCGCGCGCGCGCGCGCCGCCGCCACCAGGCAGGCACGGGAGCGAGCGAACAACACAGCGCGCGGGGGCGCGCGCACGTGCGTCACCCGGCCCCCGCGGAGGCGGGAGGGACCGCCCCCCCCTTCGTCTCTCCGCCTCCCCGCCTCGCCCCGCCTTCCCCTCCTGTCCCAGCAGCCGCGCCTGCGCCTCGCGCTCCGAGCACGCACACACCCTCCCCCCGCCCCCCGGCCCCGGTGTCACCGGAATCGAGCGTGCGCGGGGGGGTTTCCCCCATGGGGCACGAGGGGTGCGGGGAGCGCACGTGCCGAGGGGGAGGCGGGGCGCGAGGAGGCACGCGCTGGCCTCGCTCTCCCTCTGCCTCGGCGGAGTCACGCGGGGAAGGGGGCGAGGGGGGGGAGAGGGGGCGGGGCAGGGTGCCGCGAGGACACGGGCGGGGAGACGGGGCGGGGCCGCGGCGCGCGACGCCTGCCCCCTTATGTAACCGCCGCGGCGGAAACGGCGAGCGGTGCCCGGCGTGTCCGGAGGAGTCGGAAGTTGGTCCGAAGGTGCCCTAAGGTGTCCAAAGGTGGTCTGAAGGCACCCAAAGGATGTCTGAAAGTGCCTGAAGGCATCCAGAGGTGGTCCGAAGGTGTCCAAGGGTGCGCCAAGGCATCCAGGGGTGGTCCGAAGGTGGTACGGAGGTGTCTGAAGGCACCCTAAGGTTGTCCGAAGGTGGTCCAAAGGTGGTCAGAAAGCACACAAAGGTGCGCGAAGGTGGTCCGAAGGTGCCTGAAGGTAGTCCAGAAATGCCTGAAGGTGGTCCGAATGTGGTCCAAAAGTGTACAAAGGTACCCGAAGGTGGTCTGAAGGCACCTGAAAGTGATCCGGAAGTGCCTGAAGGCACCCGAAGGTGGTCCAAAGGTGCCCGACGGCACTCAAAGGTGGTCTGAAGGTGCCCAAAGGCACCCGAAGGTGTCCAAAGGCTGGACTTTGTTGTCACGGGGCTGCAGTCATGCAGCCCCCACTTCCTCCCCTCATGGGGGGCAGGAAGGAGCTGTCCTGGGGCACCAGGAGCCTCCCTCCATCCCTCAGGCCAGACCCTCCTCGGCCTCCAGCGCTGTGAGAGACTGGTCAGAGCAGGTGTCATGGAGCCCTCAGCCTGGGCAGGCGGCTCCGACCTGAACCTGGCTGCTGGTGAGGGCAGCGAGTGGGTCCTGTGTGTGGTACAAGAAGTGGTCACTGTCACAAGAAGTGGAATATTTGTGATTTAAGCTAAAAGATAATGTTCATCTAAGTAATTGTATTTTTTGAAAGACAGAATGTCCCTCTGACACCAGGACAGATGGTCAGAGTGCTAGAGACAGGCTGAGAGAGTTGGGCTCGTTCAGCCTGGAGAAAAGGAGGCTCCGAGGAGACCTTGTAGCGACCTTCCAGTACCTGAAGGGGCTACAGGAAAGCTGGGAAAAGGCTCTTTATCATGGAGTGCAGGGATAGGATGAGGAGTAAGGGTTGTAAGCAGAAAGAGGGGAGATTTAGATTAGATATTAGGAAGATTTTTTTCCTGTGAGGATGGTCAGGCACTGGCACAGGTTGCCCAGAGAAGTTGTGGCTGCCCTATCCCTGGAGGTGTTCGAGGCCAGGGTGGATGAGGCTTTGAACAACGTGATCTACTGGGAGGTGTCGCTGCCCATTACAGGAGGTTTGGAACTGGATGATCTTTAAGGTCCCTTCCAACTCAAAACATTCTATGATTTTATGATGGTAGGACCTGCTCAAAGAGGTCATCTTCTTTGGTCTTAATTCTCCTCATGTGGATTCAATAAAAATAGCTGGAGACCCAACCAAGTATGACACAAAGTCAATTAAGCAGCATTGGTTTACTGACTTTTTTGAAGAGCATTCTTCCCAGCTTATCAGAGCACGAGTTGAGCACTATATGTTGAATGCTAAAGTGGATGCGCAGTGTGCCTCTTCCTGGAGGGATCTGAGGGCAGAGGCACAGCTGATGTTATGCTGTCTAGAGTTTTCATGCTGTTGAGCTGAGGGTTGCAATGGATTTATTTCTTGTCAAGTTCTCTGCATATGTTTGCATCCCTCTTCTATTCCCTGCAGTTACCCTTTCTTCCAGAGCACAAAAGTAACACTGATGCATTCACTATGTCATCAAGAACAAAAAAAGTAGAGTTTAAACCAAATTTTTTTTCCTGCTGGCAGGCAGTCTCAAGGACCTATGGAGCTGATGTTGTATAAGCGAATGGGGAGTCATGTCCGCTATGCCAAATGTACCAATTTAAAAGTGAAACGATAAATATGTTGAAGTGCATGATTCAGTGATCATAACTGTAGTAGACTGGCTGTGCACACAGCATTATAATTTTACATTCCATGCCCTTAACCACCAGTAGCCACAAAAACCCATGCACTGTACGTTTGTTTGGCAGGGGGAAGCTCAGAAGTAAATGTTTCCTTTCTAGGCTGTTACTGTGAAGCTGGCTAATGTTAACATTTATATAAGGCAGCAAGATGAGATGATGATTTGGCAGCAAATTGAACAGCACAAAAATGTAAAACAATAAATCCGGCATGCAGGCTATGTGACTGAATGGAGAATTAAATAGAGAAATATAGGAAATGTTAAGGATGTCTTGAAAAAATAGAGGACTCTCTGACCCAACTCTGACCTACTTAGAAAGTGCATGCGGTTCTGACCTACTATTTGTTTTCCGTGCATCCCACTGTTTCAGCAACTCAAAATGTGGCTGCAGACACATCAGTCCTCTAAAAGCTGATGTTAAGATTAACAGGAATAAAAAACACCAGGAAGGTAACAAATGATGATTTCAAGGTTTCTGGAAATAATACCTACCAAGAGGTTGTCTCATGAAGAATATTGTTTTCCTTTATTAATCTGATTCAAAAGCACACCCAGGAAGATGCATATCAATGGTAGGGCCTGCAAGCTCTTGCAGGAACTATTGCAGGTAGTATAACAACTACCAGAGACAATCATTCGCATTAAAGCCGTTATTCTGTTTGTGCAATGAAGTATCAGTAGACACAGCCACACTGGAGCCTGAAAATGAGCAATTCCTTGCTCCTTGGTATGCCATTTCCTAGGTTGTCACATGGTGAGTTTTATGTTGAAGTTGCAGTTACCAGCTGCAGTGGTAACTTTAGACAAACTGACTGTAAAAATATACACATGTTGCATTTTAGGAGGTGTCTGCAAATGGCAAAGCCCTTAATCACCTTGGTAAAGCACTCTGTTGGGGATTCCTGTAAGAGGTGAGGGTGAGGCTGTCTAACTGTGATGCATGGGGAGGAGATCTTGTTTTGTTCAGGGTGAGTTTCGTGTTACTGGTTTTGATGAGGAAGTTTTCACTTGACATAGAAGAAAGTTGCCCAACAATGAGAGTGCAAAGAATGAGGAAGCAACTTGGTCTCAGCACTACATGGGGACCTTCCCTTCACCAGCCTTGATTACTACTACAAACTTAGAGGTTTGGGAGGGAAAGAAAGAAGTTGCGACCTTCAGCATGCAAAGCAAAGCTTGCCATTTAATAAACACTTTGTCTACTGCCACAAACAACATCCTTTTGCTGTTGCAATTTCTCGCAGAACAGGGTATACTAGTGTGTCAGTCTGTGGGCACTTCTTAAGCAGGTGGGGAAAGCCTACGTCATCTACTGCAGAAAAACAGGAGCATGAGCCAGCTCCATCTCCTTCTCAGTCTGATCTGTTCTTTGTCAGCTTTTCTCTTCCCAAGCTTTCTTTGCAGCTGTGCTAAACTATACTTGAATGTAACACAGCAGAAGTTCAGAAAAACCAAAGACCACACATTGTAGGCATTACAAAACCACTTTTAATAAATATTCGTCCCAGAAACTTTGAGAGCTTTTATATGACCGTCTTATTAAATGCAGTTTAGAAACAAAAATTACAATAACAACCTTGAATGTAAACAAATAAATGAAGCCAGTTTAGGGCCCAATCCCAAAAAACCTTCAGAAGCAAGCTTGTTATCCACAGCAACACACTGACACCTGAGGACACCTGGAGCCACCGTCCTCTCTGTTGTCTGCTCCCAACCAGCAAGACATACTAACATGAAATATGAGGTGCAATACCTTGCAATAAGCAACACTGAGTTCATATGCTTGGCCCTTGGATGCGATCTGACTGCCAAAAGCAAGCAAGGCAGCAGTGCCACAGTGCCAGCGAGGCTGAAGAACAAGCTCTATGGAGCAAGCAGCTCTGGAGATCCAGGGACAGGAGGACAAGGGGTGGGGATGGTGATGAATGACCAGTGGAAGGGCAGTGAGAAGGCAGCAGGCAGGAGCAATGAGGCTTGTTTAAAGAAAGGAATGGGGTCACTGAAACACAACAGACATTCTCAGGCTTTTCTAATCATTCCTGACCCACTGCTTCTTCTCTGTGACAGCATGCCTCCCTGTTCTCTGACTGATGCACATGGTTACACTCCCTCTTGCTGCACACTCTAGGTTGCACCCGGCCTACCATCCCCTCAGCAGCTGGAGTAAGCCAGTTGATTCTTCAAGCCATGCCCCCCAAAAATCTTTCTACCATAAACTCCACCAAAACGTTCCCTGCCCTTGTGGAGCACAACCCTGGCAAACAGAACTTCGGCCTCCACAACCAGCAAGCCCCATTGGTTTCCCCCAGCTCTGTGCCCCAACTCCAGCAAAGACCTTAGAAACAAAGTCATGAGGGCCAGGGCTGGTAGGGGTGAACAGCTCTGGCAATCAGAGGTACAGGCCCATATGTAAAGAGGATCAGGTTTGCAAACGCTGAAGTCAGCATTAGAGATTGGGGGATTATCACAACCACAGAACTGAAAAAGAAATGTATTCCTGTTCCCTAATCTTATCTCTACAAGTCTATTAGTTTCTTCCTAAATCTAGCTACTCATCTTCTTCTGTCCAATCAAAAAGTTAGAGGCATATTTAGTGATGCTCCTTCACATGCTTCAGCACAGAAATACCCAGTTCAGCTGAGAATAGGAAGCCCTTCTTTTTCACCCTTCTGAAAAAGTGGTTGGACCTCATTATGCAGGAAAGACAAACAACTCGCCATACAACGTCCTTCAGCCACAAGTCTGTTATTGTCTAGCCATTCACAGATCTTCAGCAGTGTTCATGGTGGGCTGAGGGTGAGTATCAGCAGGCAAAAATGTTTTTTTTGGTGGCTCTAGGATGCTGGGCTATGATTACAGATAAGGATCATAGCCGTCAAGCTGTTCTTATCAAGGACATGGTCACCAGCACTCTGCTTAGCAGCAAGTGAAGAGGGGATGGTAGAAGAGAGCACTCATCGTTGCACAATAAAAGCATCCAAAGCCCATGCGTGGCCTCACACATCTCTCAAAGCACATGCTGTATACTGTAGGTGGCATACAGGCAAAGTAAAGAAGGGGGAGCGGAGCAGGGAGGTTGTCAGAAGGGAGAAAAGGAAATTTGGGGGCATTTTGCCACTTCTGGATACAGGCCAAACCACGTACATATACACACAGATATGCCTTCTTGTCTCTTAGCAGGAGGAAGAGAACTCACATCCATCAGTCAGAGGACGATGGCTCTCACCCGGTAGGACATGTCTGATTAAAAAGATACCGGAGATGATAGTCAGCAGACAAAGAGATGGCTCAGGAGCAATCGAGACTAGGGAGAATCAGGAAAAAAGAATCAGACATTAATGATCTTTTCCAGAATAACATGAAAATAGTCAGATAAACTGTTTAGAAAACATGGAGGTAGAGGTAGTTTCCCCATGTTCAGTCATTTCTTCAGTGTATTTTTGTACATTTTGGAAAAACACTCATTTAAAAAATTATTTACTTACTTTCACATCAAGAAGAGGCTTAAGGCAGCCAAAAGGAAAAGCTCTGGACTAAAAAAAGCGTTCCAGTTCCCTGCATGAAACTGACCAAAGTATACCCAGAACTGGCAATATGATCTTTGCATCTGCAGAGAAAATACTGAGTCATGTTGTCAGCCCACACACATCTCACAAAAATAAAAGCAGCGCAATGATTCAAGATTCACCCACTCGTCATTTAAAGAAAACACAAGTCATTCAGTCATGCCTCATGCTTCAGAGACCTTTAGAAAACACCCAGCACAGGGAACATTCACTCACTTCCTGCCCACGCGCTGTTTTGAACCAGCGATGTCATTTGCAACTCGTTCACTCGCGGGTCTGGGTGGTGTTTGGTTCAACATCCTTGGAGGAAGTCACTGAGACTTAAAGGTTTCTGCTGAAAATGTGACATGATAGCTGCAGCTTCAGCCCTTCTGTTAGCAGTGCTAAAATGGTGTAACATGGTGTACCCAACTTGAATCCCTGGAGGATGCAGGAAAGCACCCTGTGCTCCATTGCATAAAAGATCTGGCAAGATTAAGCCATAGTTTATATAAGATGCTACTGTACTCTTCCTTCAAGGGTTAATCCTGTACTGTAGCATTAGCTCTCCAAGTGCTCCCCAGTCACTTGGCAGGCATTAGACCAGGAGGAATTTGGACAAACATCAGGATTTGGGGAATTACCCAGGAAATCCTCCTCTTTTTACCCCTTGCCACATCATTGTCTCCTAGCAAGAAAAAACAGGTTCCTGCCTTTCACCCGGCTCTCTCATCCTCCTTCAGTGTTAAAAGCTGCTTGAAGTATTAACAGCTGAACCTGGATGTACGGCAGCCAGCCCAGCTCATGACGGAGGGGAAGACGTCACTGCACGGAGGACATGGAGTTACACAATCTCTGTAGTGCTGAAAGCTGTGCTGGAAACTTGTCGGAAGCCCAAAGGCCAGAGCTAATTTGTGTTTTCTTTTACACAGCATGATTTTAATCAGAGTAAAGAGCTCCTGGTTGTGGTTTATGTACACAGTGTTATAAGTAGAGACAAGTTAACAGAGTAAATAGGGGCAAGACGCGCTCTGGGGTGGTGGAGGGAGAAAGGCTAGACAAGTAAAGGAACAGCAGGCAAGTCTCCTACACTCAATTTATCAGCATTTGCTTAATTCTTCACAAATGTCATGTGCTATGAAGCAAGAGGCTAAGTGGCAACTTCATCAAAATGCTGTGATTGCCTAATTCTCTCTATAAGAAGGAAGAAGGGGAAAAAAATAAAAGAGAGACCTGGAAAAAGCTTGAGGACAAGCTTTTTTGAAAAAGCTCGTCACGGAGGTTCTGGATGTGTCTCCAAGTAAAACATGGCATTGAGGAAACTCATAGCACTTACACCCAGTATTGACAGTGGTCAAGTCCAGGCCACCTGTAACATAAGCTCCTCCAGCTTCAGCAGCAGACAGGTGCATACAAGTTCCCTTTTACAACTGATTTTCTGCCTAACTGAGAGCAGGCAGTGCAAAGGGCTGGGACAGCCCTCAGGCATCACTGTTTCCATGTAGGCTCCCCTCCAGAGCTCCCTTTCCATGCTGTGGTGGCCAGAGAGTGGGATTTGGGAGCGAGGTCTTCATTCACGCACCTCTCCCCATCCGGGCTCACAGCTGTGCCCCCTTCCCAGAATGGAGAGTCAGGGTGCACCATTCTGAGCTGCCAGTGGGAGCCAGAGAGGGAGAGGGCCAGCAGGGTAACAGAAGAGTAAATATACCTCGATGTTTCTTGATTTGTTTGCTTTCTAATCCTGGTAGGTTTACCAGAAAGAAGCTCAGATGTAGGGTTTGCCACCTGGCTAGTGCTATTGCTAGAGAAAATCCTTAATTTCAGCCTTCCTCTCTTTACCCACTGGGAATAAATACTCCTTTCACCCTCAGTTCAGCTTCATTCTATGAAAGCTGAGCAAAATAAAGATAAAAATAAAGAAAAAAAATACCCTGGGACATTTACTTTGCTCTGTATCACAATTTAAGTGTGTTGTTCGATGCCTGGTTCAGGATGGGATAAGCTGGATGTTACAAATATAATAAGAAAGCAGTCAGACAAGCTTAGCTGGAGCTTCCTATGTTCAGTCCGATCAATCCTACCCACAAGCTTTATCCCACCAGCTAGCCCCTTTCCATTGTAGCCCTCTAAATCAGCACCCTCTCTGCTCTCATCCTTTCTCCTCATGCTTCTTCACCCCCCTCCCCCATGCACATTTGTCCCCCTAACTCAAACAGCTCCCCAAGGAGGTCAGGCACCACCGATGCTTGGGGATGAGGAAAAGGGAAGACAGAATTGGCTGAATATGCTGACAATCCTATTTGCACCCCAGGGTGTACAATACAGGTCTTTGTCAGCATGATGGAGTACACTCTGTCCTGTTTGTTTTTGTTTCCTGGTATTACTATACACGCCCTTTCCACGGGAGCATTATCAAACACTGTACCTGAATCAGCCTTTCAAGACGGAGTCTGATTGCTGCCTGGCTAATATCTGTCCACCAGCTGCATATTTATTTTGTTCAAAAATTATAGGCAATCATGAAGTCTACAGCTGCCATTAAAAAATAAGGATCAAAAGGCTTTTCTGTGTTTGATTTCTGATGCCACTAAGGTACTGAGCAGAAGTGTTTTCCTTTGCATGAGCAGCTCCGCTTGCACACAGCACATTGTGGCTGGAGTAAGATTGCTCTTGCACTTTGAGGTGGCACATTTGAGATGCTGCCTGCCCGCTTGCCTTCTGCCCTGCATGCTTTCACACTGCAGGGACACACATGACGTGTAGGTATCAGCCGGTCCCCCCTCACATCACCCTGGACGGATGGACAAACTGGGCAGGATGGACATTGGGGCAAAGATGCAAAGCGCTTTTGCTGCTTGGAATGGTGGTGGCAGGGCCACAGGCTAGGCAGACAATAGCTCTTTCCCCATTCTCTCCCTCCCAGCCGCATCCACGGTCCCCAAGACGGAGGAGTCTCATGAATCAAGTCAAACACCCAGTGACAGGCTGGAGAAATCTATTAATATGCACCCTCCACAGCACGTCGCCAGCCCCCTGCCTCGCACGCTGCTCACCTGCCTGTCTCACCCCTGGCAGGCAGCGCCAGAACAAAGGAGCAGAGGAGGACAGCAGCGACTGCCCCTGAAACGGAGGGAGGCAGTGGCTGGAGACAAAGCTCGTTTGCCGGCCGCCATGGGTGTAAGGAATGCTCCTGCTTGCCCTATTGTCTGGGGTCCTTTGTGCTCCTCTACTCCCCTGGTCCCCAACTGCACAGGCAGAAATATTGGAAGCAGGACAGAAAAGGCTTTGTTGAAGAAAGCCCTCCCATGCAAAAAGCTTCCTGCCTTCATTGCACCGTATGTGCCTGTCTGGCACATGGGCCAGACATGAGGGGCTCAGGTTCCTTCTGCCCCAGAGAGAAGGTAGAGTTCCATGACTTTGTCCCACACTACTCAGCCTGGCCCAGGGCTGGGAGCTGGGGATGCAGAGCAGTGCAGAGAGACAGACTTGGGGATGTTTCTCCTCACTCATGGGGCACCTGGCTGCCCACTCCCGAGCACCTCCTGCTCCCTCCAGAGATTTGACCCTGCAACACATTTGGGGAGTGGGGAGCAGGAGGGCTGCCCTCACCCCACACCAATGAATGAAGGGCTAGCAAGCCCTGCTAGGCTGCATTAGGGAGCAGATCTGACAACATGGACTTCGATGTACACTGAGCACCCACCACAGCTCCTGCTCCTTCCCAGCCTCAGGAGCCTCACAGATGCCTCTGACAAATCGGACTTTGACGTGCACTGTGTGCCCATCACAGCCCCGGCATCTCTCCCAGCCTCTGGAGACTCACAAATGCCTCTGACAAATCTCCACTACTTTGTCAAGCAGTGGTTGTGCCTCTCCCTATGTGAGCCACATCCATGGCTACGGCATCGCAGATCCCCAAACCCTGCAGGGCTGGTGGCAGGACCCAGACTCCCTTGTCTCAGGGCAGAGCCATAATTGCCAAGCCCTCCCAATGGGTCAGTCTCTAGTTGCAGCACGCCACTCGGCTCTCCTCCCGCACATGCTGGCATTGGAGAGACCAGGATGGAGAGAAGAAGGGGAAAGCTAGGTCCCTCCAGTGAAGGGAGCAGAGAGACTCTGCAATGCCCATGCCACTGCCCAAGGGACCGCAGTGCTGCCCAGCCCCACATTCCGTCAAGTGACCCACAGAGAGGCACCACTCATTCGGACGCAACACACTGGTTCGTGCAGTCCCTGCCCTGCCCTGCTTGCGCTCAGCTGTCTCGGTCCTCACCAACAACACTGCTCGTGCAAGTGGTCTTGGCCACGCGTAGAAACAAGCATAAGGTTGGTCTCATTCAGACAAAATTGCCAACAGGAGAACAAAGAAATGAAGATAAAGTTCAAGCCCAAGGGGAAAGCGTAGTCCTGAGATATGACACCTGGGACCATGAAGGAGCCCTGGCACAGAAGTGCTCCTCTGCTGGGACAGCAGTTCTGGGCACACTGGTACAGAGAGCGTCCAGGTCTGGGAACAAGCACCAGGAGACTTACTGTATGGAAGCTGCTGAAGGAGCCTGAAGAGCATCTGTAAGGGACAGGAATGGTAAGGAGGCAGGTAAAGAGCCCATTTCTGAGTTTGGTGCTGGAAAAAAACAGTTTCTTACATTTTCTGGTACTAGGGAGTACATGTTAAAGAGGAAGGCTCTATCCAAAGTTCAGTTTCTCTTCCTACTTTTTATTATATTTGGTGTATTTTAAATAAATTCTCTAAGTAGTTGTTGCAATAAAAGCTCGTATGGCCATCAACAAGGAGGTCTCCAAACCAGCTTTGTCAGGAAATAAGTTTTTGATAAAGAACAACATAAAATTCCTGCTTTTTTTTTTTTTAAATAAAGAAAAGAGTGGAAACAATGATATCTAAATAGCATCAATCCCTGCTTTGAGTTTTGCGCTTCACAGTAAAGCTTTAGCAGCAATTCTAAAGTACGCTCGGGTGTTATAAGCAGGATTCGCACTGATGGAGTTCAGTGGAGATTCCCAGTAACACCTAAGATGCAGAAGCAAGGCTGTTGCTCCCAAGTCTATCAGCCAAGAGGAAACTTTGGGAAGGTAGTTATAGCAAAAATCCAGATAAAGTAAAAGGCACTGTAAAATTCAGAGAAAGGGGAAAGACTGGAGTTGTGCGGTGGGTTGGTGGGAGAGCTCCTGGCCTCTCTTCTCTGTGCCCCTTCCTGGCTCGCCCTTCCTCAGGCAAATGGGGACATGGTAACTCTGTCTCTCTGGTTCACAGGCCTTCACTGAGCTGATGTTCCTGCACAGGAGCATTTCCACAGCTGGAAGGGCAGTTGCATCAGCCCAGAGCTGAATTAAAGTGATCCTCAGAGCCGTTTTGGCATCCAAGCTGCAGAGGCTGAGTTAATGAAGCTGATGGGAATGGGATGGGGCGTAACAAGTTGCCTCTCACTGAAAAGCAGGGAGCTTCCCCCAGCTCCCACAGAGCACTTGGGTCAGTTTGTAATTTATTAACTCCAACGCTCACACGATCAAAGTTCAGCACGTGTTTAGTTGCTCTTCTGGAACAGCGGATTTGAGAAGAACATCACGCAAGTTTCCTAGGAATAAAAGAGATGTCTAGAGAAAGCATCCTCTGCTCCCATCTGCCCAGAGACTTCTGCCACACTGCTGTGAATTTGGGTCATAAGACCATTTTTATTCACCACTCGGTGATGGGTAACAGAGACTGTGTTGCACCTCAGCATCAGAGAGCAGAAAGGCTGTTTCTCCTGAGAGCGGGAGTTGTGTGCAAGGGGACTGTTGTGGTTTCTGCAGACGATCTCTTGTCAGGCCATTAAGCCCACACAAGCCAGGTCATTTCCAAATGAACCTCAGAGGTCCAGTGGTGATCTTCTATCTGCTGCCTGCTGTGCTGACCACTGCTCCCTGGGAGCCGTTCTTTTGGGAGCAGGGGGAGAGCAGCCCTGGTAGACATGAAGCATGGTCAAACCACTGGTGGGCAAAAAGCCACCTGGCAGTGTACCCTGGCAGCCAGGGTACACACAGAGGTGCTGCAAGAAAGACAGTAAGAAAAGGAGGTTCTCATGAACCAAAGCAAAGAGGAAAGCAAAAGCTCATCGCTGATCAACTCTGCAAGAGAAGCACTAATAGATGTAGCTGCAAATGTAGTCTTTCAAAGGTATCATTAGGCAGGACAACATCAGAAATAAAATCAAAGCAAAGGGTGGCATGGTTTGAATCCTGCCTGACCTAGGATTGGCACTATTTACCCCAGTGTGTGCCTTTTGCAGCGATCAGATTACCTGGTGAGATGGGGTTATACAGTATTTACAATTACCTCCCAACCAGCGGAGCTGCCAAACATCCTCTACTGTGCACGACTTTCCTGCAGGCTTGCAATCAAAAGAACCAAACAGGTTTCATTCACTTTATGGCTCTACCCAAGCTGACATATGTAACAGTGTTGGACCCGATGCCCAAGAGATAAGCCTACACAGACTTAAAGGAAGATGCACAAGCATGATTGTTTTTTTATCCAAACCTGTAGATGTCCAGAAAGCAGACAATTTTCTTGTTTGAAGTGTTTTTATTTGCATACTTTATAATGAACAGTATCTGTGTATTATTCTTTGGAAGTACCTGTGCTCCCTGAAGGTCAGAGTTAAGAACATCCAAGTAAAGTTACTGGAAGTGTTCCTCCTTTTTGAGCATTTTATTGGAGTGATCAGTGATTTATCAAACACTTCTGGCACCAGTTTTGAACATAGAAGTTTTGCTTACTCTGACCCACAAAGGGCCACTATTTAGCCCTGGAGGAAGCAAGACGTTCATTGCTATTCAGATGGTACCAATGCCTGTTGCCAGACCTGCCAAGGACACATCATCTGCAGCCTCTTAATCAAAGAGGGGGAATGAAATTCAGACTTGACTTCTGTCTATGCACTGTTAAAAGGGATCACTAAAAATTCACCACACTTCCAATATACTTTGTGCCTGATGGGACAAAGCATCCTCTTCTACATTACTTTTGCAGAAGCAAACACAACTGGAGAAAGGAACAAAGTTCCACTTCTGAGGCCACTTACAGAAGAAATGGTCTCTATGGTCATTGCTATCATTTTATTTTCCCTGCAACAGGGCCCTTGCTTCTCCGAGATTGAGGAGGAGGGAAAGAAAACTTGACCACAAAGACGAAACCAGTCACTGGGAAACAGGCAAAGAGGATGCTGTTAAACATTTCAGGAAACACTAAGGGAAAGATGGGGGTAGCCAGAAGCTTTGAAAGTTTTGATTTCTCCAAGATAATGAACTGCCTGAGGAAAAAACATCTATAAGCCCTCTCTCCCAGAGAGGTTTCTCCTACAATATTCAATACTGTAAAGGGCTGAAGAGAAGGGAACACTCTTGGTTGGATTTCTTTACAAGATAAGTGTTTTGGTTTTTTTTCCTGGGGGGAGTGAAATCAGATTCATGCCCTTGCATCTCTGGGGTTGATAAAGAGTGGTTGCAACTCTCCTGCTTGCACAAGGAGGGCAGGAGTGTCTCCTGTCCCAGAAGCACAGGCGCTGCTGAGCCCAGGACCACACTGGCAAGTGGGGAATTGCTCAAGCAGTATCTTTGTGGGAGAAGTTCAGATTCCTTTTCCAACCAGGCTACTAAAGATTTGGATCTGTTTTTGTTAGAGCCTTCTTATTTTCATTAAGGAAGTCCTTGTTGGAATGCAGTACCCTGCCCCTTTGGTCACAATCAACGTGTGTCTGCTGAGATCACCAGCAAGCCTTTAAGAGACAGCCAGGCTGAACCCAGTAGTTCTCAAGGAGGATAAAAACCCTTTAAATATAGCTTGAGAGAAAGATCATACTCTCAGCAAACTGAGGATCCAAAACAACCCTGGGACACTCAAGTTTTGGGCCAACAGGAACCTCACAAAGCACAGAAGAGGAGTGCAAAGCTCTGTCCTGGGGAGGAACGACACCAGTCATCAGCACAGGCTGGGAACAGACTGGCTGGGTAGTCACCCAACTGCAAAGAACCTGGGCATTACAGGGATGCCAAACTTTGGATGAGTTAGCAGCGTGATCTCATCACAAACACCACAATTTCCATAGTGGTCAATGTCAGGGGCAGTGTAGCCAGCAGGCCAAGGGGAGGTGATGAATCAACACTGTTGAGGCTGCACCTGAAACAGGGCTGGAATAGTGGACTTCATAAACATTATGAGTCCCAGAGCAGAGTTAGAGCTTCCTGGGAAATATATTCATTTTGATTATTGGGAAAGAGGGGAAAAACAAACAAACAAACAAACAGAAAATCCCAACAAGCCCAGAAGTGATAGTTTCCTCCCAGTTTCCACTTCTTTATAAATGTCCCTACATTAACACATTTAGGATGTGTATCTGAGAAAGCACAGCCCTCATTTAAAGAGCAGCTTCTTGTAGGAAGAAGATTTGAAAAGGAGAACCAAGTTCTGTGCTGTTCAAAGGTGCAAGGCAGTGTTGCTGAAAACCTCCCTGCCAGCAGGACATAAAGAAAGGACAGAGGGGAAAAAAATACAAATTGCTGACAACCTTCCCGCCCTCCTACAACCCTAGCGTATCACAGCAAGATTAATTTCATAGCAGTGGACTAATAGGTGGTTTTGACAGGGTAAAGTGGAGGAGATCAGATAGGAGAAAATACAGCTACGCTGAACTGGCCATGAAATTCTTGGTCTCCTTCAGAGAAACGCATTTATTTTAGCTGCCAGGTGCCAGCCACCAGTGCAAGCCCAGTAGATAAATAGGCACAGGCAGTGTTTGCAACAGGAAGCTTAACCAGAAAGGAATTTTATCTGCCGAGATCATGCCCCTGCTTGGGGCAGCCCAGAGACCCCTCTAGCAATCGAACACTGACACTTCTTAAGGTCTAACCTGCTCATGTACCTACTGCTTCTCCACTCTTACAGGTACTGTGCTGGCCAGGGGCTGGTTTTGCTGCTGGAAACAGAGAGACTCATCTGCATGGACCAAAAATCAGTGTTCAGCAATAATTATTAAAGGCACCTGGTGCCCAAGCAGCACCAACAAGTGTTTGGCCTGGCCAAGTTGACAATATCACAGTAAAAGTGGGCAAGACCTCTATTCCCTGCTTAGTCCAGGAGGAACAGCCCTAAAGTCAACAATTTCAGCACTTCCACACTGCCTATAAATCAGTCATTTCACTGCTGTTCATGGATTTTTTTCCTCTCCTCTCCTCTCTTCTCTCTTCCCATCCCTCCGTGAACCTACTGTCCCACCAGCAGAGAACAAGGGTTTTTTTTCTGGAGAACATAAGCACTTCTCCATACAACCTCCCAGGCACAGGAGGAGATGGACAGCAAAGTACCAGGCCTAATACCCACATGCTATGTGAGTTTTTTTCATCCTATTTCCCTCATTTTACAACATAAGTGGGAGAGGCTCAGGCCAGATCTCAACCTCCATCTACAGCTAGGATTATGATCTAAAGAATAATATTTCTTTATGAGCAAATTGTCACCAAGACTT
The DNA here is from genome assembly GCF_017976375.1 of Cuculus canorus. Lineage (NCBI taxonomy): Eukaryota > Metazoa > Chordata > Aves > Cuculiformes > Cuculidae > Cuculus > Cuculus canorus. The sequence continues at coordinate 149,677,312 of NC_071401.1, forward strand.
CAATGCACTGTTGGCCATTAAAAAAAACCCAAGTGTTTATGGTTTTTAATTTTTCATGCTTTGCAGTTTACGGTTCCCATAAATCGGGTGACAGGCTGTGGAACAGAGGGCTGATCTGATCTGTGGGAAGGAGGAAAAGGGGGGAGAAGGGAGCACTGACTGAGTCCTTACCCAGAGAACCTCTGCTCTGTGTTGTAAGCATCCCTGTGGGGGAGACGGGATGCTGCCCACCTGAGGCAATACTAATGCCATGTCAATGCTTTCCTCTCTGACATCGAGTAAAAGACCTCTTATTTCTTCTATGCCACACTGTCTACTTGCAAAAATGTGAAAGTCACTTCTCTCCCTCACAGGAGTGAAAAGAGTGATAAATCTGTTTACGGTTGGACTCAATGATCCAGTGGGTCCCTTCCAACCTAGTGATTCTATGATTCTATGAAATCCATTAACACTCCCACCAGTACAGAAATTAGAGCTATAGGAGAGCTAGACACAATCAAGGTATAATACTTATCTACCACACTGGTAAATCAACACATGCATTTGAAACAATCAAATCTGACCCAAGGTATTACTGATCTAGAAGTCTTATCTTGTAGCAAATGAAGGATATTGCCACAGTGAGAGTCAGAGACTTGGTACTGAATTTCCAAGTCTTGCAAATTGAAGACTAAACTTTCAGGGACATTCAATCATGCACATATGCACCAAAAGCCGTGCTATGAAGCATCCCAGAAGCAAATCACCCCTCCTCCCCACATCTTCGTGCTTCTAAATACTAATTTAAAAGTCTATCCTGTAGTCTGAGTACTCCCTGTCAGGGAAAGGAGATTCATAGCCCTTGGCCAGTGGTTTTGCGAAGTATATATTCAGTATTTCTCCTGTTTAGCAATGCCTGAAAGCAGGACATGCATCTGTCTTTGGGAAGCCCAGTGCAGAGGCCCCTCTATGAGCAGCAGTGGGGCCCCTGGGTCAGGTCCCTGCCCTGAACTCCCACCCTGGCAACAGCCAGGGAGAAATTCCCAGACAGGTTGCCCCGCATAAAACAATATAAACGAGCAGATAAACACACCAAGGTAGCAGATGTCTGACTGTTGACATTAAACTGCACAAGTTGTTCCAATAAAACTGAGATTAGATGATAAGCAGTGAACAGCAACAGCTTGAGAACATCCATCCATCCATCCACAGTCTGGGTGCCCACAGTCAGTCATTGGTGCAGGACTCAGCATGACAACTGGAGCCAGGCTGTGACATTAAGGACTCCCAGTCATAGAACGTAGGCAAGATCATGGAATCATAGAATCACTAGGTTGGAAAAGACCTCTTAAATCATCGAGTCCAATCATTCCTATCTGCAGAGATGCAGCCCTGCCAGCATCTCACCCCCATGGCTGGGGCCATCACTTGAAGTAAAAGCATTAACAGAGAGAAGAAGAAGCTTCCAATTTCCAGCAATAAAGAAAGTGCATAAGAATTTCAGACCATGCTTATAAATGAGCTTTGAGCATTAGAGGATCTTTTCAACAAGAATGAGTATCTAGTATTTTAAGAAAAAAAAAAAAAAGAAAGAAAAAAAAAAGAGTAGCAAGAATCTACACTGTCTCCAAGGAAAACATGTCCTGCACAGAGCAATTCCCAAACACAGACACCAGTGTCATCTTCCCGAAACCTGGTTGTAAAGCTAACAACAGTCGCTCTATTAAAGTGTCAGATAAGTCCTGCAAAAGCACCAGCAAGACTCCTGGAGTTTCAATAAGCTCTGGCATCATTTGGACGCAGTGGGTTTTACTCTGAAGTTATCAAGATCAAGGAGGTTAAAGCCAGAGGTAAACATTATCAAGAGCTGCTCTCCCTTCCTCCAGGAACTACAGCTGATTTGCTTAGACTGAAGAACAGGAAGGAGGTAATGGCACCTGTTTCCGAAAGCCACCTACTGTCCTGCAAAAGTCTTCAAGGAAACACAAAATTCACTACATGCCTCTGAAAATCTTAGCGTCATAGAATGGTTTGGGTTGGAAGGGACCTTAAAGTTCCAACCCCCCTGCCATGGGTAGGAACACCTTCCACTACACCAGGCTGCTCAAAGCCTCATCCCACCTGCTCCTGAACACCTCCAGAGATGGAGCATCCATGATTTCTCTGGGCAACCTGTTCCAGTGCCTACCCACCCTCACAGTAAAAAATGTTTTCCTAATATCTCATCTCAATCTCTCCTCTTTCAGCTTAAAACCGTTACCCCTCATCCTGTTCCTGCACTCCCTGATCAAGAGCCCCTCCCTATCTTTCCTACAGGCCCCCTTCAAGTGCTGGAAGGTCACTATAAGGTGTCCCTGGAGCTTTTTTTTTTCCTCTAGGCTGAACAACCCAACTGCTTTCAGTGCTGAAGATGTGCATCTCATTTCCAATCTAATATTTTCTCCGTTTTTCTCTCCAGTCACCATGTTGTGCTGTGGCTGCTCCTTGTGGTCAGGAGAGATGCCAGCCTGCTGCCAGAACTTTTTCCCCCAGGTGGGTGCTGGCACCTTGGAGCCCCTCACCAACCAAGTCCACCTTCCCTCACCACTGAGCAAACGGGCACATTAGGACATAGGGAAAAAAAAAAGTGAACTAAACCAATTAAAAGCAGAGGGAAAACGTATGGAGACAGGATGTCATTACCAGAACTGGAATTTGGCCTGGGTGCCATGGAGATGAAACACAGCAGATGGTTAAGGTGTACACGGGAAGCACGAGCGCAGCACCTGACTATAGATTTAAGACCAATTAATACAACAAAAGAGAAAAGTTGACAAGGAAGCCAGAGACCTACAAAATGAATAAGTGAACCATGAAGAGGGGAGGCTCTCCCATTCTCCCATCCAAAAAAAAAAAGAAAAAAAAAAGAATGAAAAAAAAAAAAAGCAGCGGAGTGTACAATACCTACAGAGCCGTGAATAAACTGAAGTTGGAACAGATGGAGACAGAAACAAACTGCCGTGTGTATTAGTTGGCTACCAAGTAAAAAAGCAAAAGAGCTCCCCTGCAATTCAGGGTGAGAACAATAAGCTCTGGTTCTGCAGCACCCCCTTCCCGAGGTGCTCAATGCCCTCCATACAGCTTAATTTAAGGCTCACAAGCTGCAGCACTTGCAGATACAAGATCCTAACAAATGACCAGGAAAGCATATTCTTTTCAATAATAACCAGTGTGTCTCTAATTAAAAAAGCCAGGGTGTTATGTAGCAGATGCAGGAGGCTTCCCTGGCACCCCACCACACGGGAACAGACCCTGACTACTTGGGCCTGCCGGTCCAAAATAGGATCAGAGGACAACAAGCCAGCGCTTTCTACTGGATGGTGACTGCCCTGAGGTGGCCATGGTTGCAGCCCACTGGGTCACCACTCAGTAAACCCCAGTGCTACCTTGGAGGCACATGGGTGACTTTTATCTTCGTGGCTGAGGGCCCCGCAGTGTGACAGAAGCTTCACACACAAATGTTTCATTTGAATTTTGTCTGATTACCTGTGAACTGAAGACCTGGCCAGGTCAGCGATGGGATTACAGGCAAAGAGACAAGCCAACACATCATGGGAATGGGAGCAGGGCGAGGTTAGCATGGTGCAATAAAGCATAGTAAGAGAAACCCCTTGCTAGGAGGACATTTAAAATCCCAGCTGTGAAGAAAAGGAGGCAAGCGTCCAGAGGAGCACTGGGTGCTGGCTTCCCAAAAGCCACCCTTCACCGCAACCAGAAGACATCAGCATCCATCCCCCTTCTCAGCCAGGCTGGCGGGGACAGGTTCTCAGCTTTCCCTTCAGGTCTGCAAACACAGCGCCATCCTGCCACTGTATCTGCTATGTAAATCCCAAAGATAAACAAGTCCAGCTCTGCAGACAACATTTATCACCCACTTTAAAGGCGAGCTGATCAGGGCTAAGCCCCCTGAGAGGCACCCCCCATGGCAAGCTCAGCTTGGAAGCGACAAGCTTTTCACAGCACTAAGTCCTGCCTTGAAGCTGACCAGCAAAACATTACTGACTTCAAAGCGAAATGACTTTTTCAGAGCTGTGCTGTCCCTGAAAACCCTGTCCCCAAAAGCCCTTCCTTTTAACTGTGCTCTGGGCTGACCCCAGAGCATCGCTGCTTTGTACAGCAGCAGACACGCTCATACCTTGGCTGCTCCACTCCTTGTAACACTAAGTTTCACCACCACCATAACTGACTTTATAGAACAACACTGGCTGAGAGGCAGCACCTGCAATGAGCCCAAGCACAGACACAAGCTATAAAAACCCTCCCCCATTTCTACCCCCACCTGATTCCCCCTGTGGCTTTAAGCAAATCACATAACTTTTCCTCTTTAGTTTCTGCACCTGGGAGAGTGTAATATTTACCTACCCCAGAAGGGTGTTAATAGGATTAGTTAATGTTTGCCCAGCATTTTAAGGGAGAAAATTTTCTGTATTAACTCCTAGCTGCTGAAAAGACTGATGCGTAGGACTCTCATTAGTTCCAACAGATTTTTGCTCAAGTTGCGCTTTACTGCTTCAAAAAAAGTAGAAGCAAGATGATGTGATATTAACATTTCAAAAAGCACCTGCAGCATGCACTGTAGTAAAACCCCATCTCTTTTGACTACTGCCAGCCTCCTGCTCCGCTGCCTGCATTGCGGAGCTGCACCTGCACCTGTTAAACATTAAAGCAGCCCAAACTCGACACTGGTCTCTGGGGCTGTGCTGGCAGTGCTGGGCAACCCCCTCAGAGAGAGTCCCTTTGCAAGTCCCTAGGGCTGGGATGTGTCCTCTTGTTGATTAAAAGCAGCTGTTACACCAGGATTGCCCTTCTGTTCAGATTTATCAACGTTCTTATCACAGAATCATAAAATGGTTCTGGTTGGAAGGAACCTTAAAGATCATCCAGTTCCAACGCTCCTGCCATGGGCAGGGACACCTCCCACTGGATCAGGTTTCTCAAAGACTCATCCAACCTGGCCTTGAACAACCTCCAGGGATGAGGCATCCATGATTTCTCTGTGCAACCCCCACAGGAAGAAATTTCTTCCTTATATCTAATCAAAATCTCCCCTCTTTCTGCTTAAAACACTTACTCCTCATCCTGTCCCTGCACTCCCTGATAAAGAGCCCCTCCCCAGCTTTCCTGTAGCCCCTTTAAGTAGTGGAAGGTCGCTATAAGATCTCCCCAGAGCTTTCTCTTCTCCAGGCTGAACAACCCCAACTCTCTCAGCCTGTCCTTGTATGGGAGATGCTCCAACTCTTGATCATCTTTGCAGCCCTCCTCTGGACTCGCTTCAACAGATCCATATCCTTTCTGTGCTGAGGACTCCAGAACTGAATGCAATACTCCAGGTGAGGTCTCAAGAGAGCAAAGTAGAGAGGCAGCCTTGCTCTCATTTGAAAGAGGTACGTGAAAGACAGAGGCCAACACAGTTTTTCTTGCCCTGGCAGCTGTCATCTTCAGGTGGGGTCTGTGCGGTGCCACACCTGATGATGGATGTACGGGGAGGACATGCTGGTCAGGCAGGTGGGCATCCCCTGTGCTCTGCCACACCACTGCTTGAGTTGTGTTCCCTGTGACTGGGAACTGGGCAGAAAGAAAAAGGGTTTGATCTCAGCATGCTTTACAACCCAGAAAAAACACAATCCTAGGGAAAATATTAATATATCGCTGCACATCCCACCAACCAACCCACCCTCTGCTCAGACCCTTTACATTCCCAACATGTTACCAGCACTGCCACAGGATCATTGTTCCTTCCCTGTCCACTGGGCACCTCATTTCTGAGGGTGAGGATGGTGAGATGCCACCTCTGCATGGTATTGCACCCCCAGGCACATTTCCCTCAGCTGTTTCCCACCACAGCTCGCTCCAGCACAGGTATCCCACATGTGATGGGCGCCCATACATGGGAGCTCTACTCTCACGGACAGTGTATGAAAATGCCAGGAGCTTTGTGGGCCCCCAGGACAGAACAAGTGGAAGAAAGGGCGTGGCATTGTCCCACAGCATTGGCAGCTCACCAGGGTAAGCATCTCCAGTAAACACTGTAATCACATTGGATATACCTCTGTACACCCATCCTCAAAAGCCTCACGGGAGGGCTGAGCCTCACAGCGGTGAGGGAGAGGGATGGGGAACCCACAGAGCCATCCAGGAAGGGATTTGAGTTTAACTGCTGGTTTACTGCTTGTTGGCAAAAGTATATGGCTGAGACCAATGGCAGGAGGTTTAACAAGGCCATTTAACAATGCCGGGTCCTGCACTTGGGGCACTGCAACAATACGCAGTGCTACAGACTGGGGGAAGAGTGGCTGGAAAGCTGCCTGGAGGAGAAGGACCTGGGGGTGTTGGTTGACAGCCGACTGAACATGAGCCAGCAGTGTGCCCAGGTGGCCAAGAAGGCCAATGGCATCTTGACTTGGATCAGAAACGGAGTGGCCAGCAGGTCCAGGGAGGTTATTCTGCCCCTGTACTCGGCACTGGTGAGGCCACACCTCAAATCCTGTGTTCAGTTCTGGGCCCCTCACCACAAGAAGGATGTTGAGGCTCTGGAGTGTGTCCAGAGAAGAGCAACAAAGCTGGTGAAGGAGCTGGAGAACAAGTCGTATGAGGAGCGGCTGAGAGAGCTGGGGTTGTTTAGCCTGGAGAAGAGGAGGCTGAGGGGAGACCTTATTACTCTCTACAACTACCTGAAAGGAGGTTGTGGAGAGGAGGGAGCTGGCTTCTTCTCACAAGTGTCAGGAGACAAGAGAAGAGGGAATGGCCTCAAGCTGCACCAGGGGAGGTTCAGACTGGATATCAGGAAGAAATTTTTCACAGAAAGAGTCATCGAGCACTGGCAGAGGCTGCCCAGGGAGGTGGATGAGTCCCCGTCCCTGGAGGTGTTTAAAAGACAGGTAGACAAGGTGCTCAGGGACATGGTTTAGTGGCAGATTAGGAATGGTTGGACTCGATGATCCAAGAGGTCTTATCCAACCTGGTGATTCTATGATTCTATGATTCTGTGAATAATGGACAGGCTGAAGGAAGGTGTTTGAAAATCAAGCTAAGACACCCCCAAAACTCATGAAAGAAGAACATCACTGAAATAGCCCCCAACAGTCCCACAGTTTCAGGGAGGGGAAGCGGTTTTGAAGCCCGAGAACAACGGGGCGATCTTTCCCTTCTTTCTTCTGGCAAAGGTAAAAGACCTCACTGTGGAGGCATCCACACCTGGAAGCTGCCCTGGGGCCAAAAAAACACCCCTGTGTGCCTTCAAACACCCTGTCCGATGGTGCTTCCCAATCTTCATCACTCCTGCCTGCTGGCAGCATGAGTGAATCTCAACCCTCAGTAGCAGGTCACCATGAGAACCCCGAAGCAGAAGCAATGGCCATGCCGGCATCCAGGGCTGACTGCCAGCACCAAACCATGTGTTCTCCACGTGCAGTGGGGCGTCTCCAAGAGCTCAGCCTTCCTTTCCGGAGAAGCCCTTCTGCCCCCACCATTCTCTGCTTCCCCTATCTCGCCCAACTTCCAGGAAGGCAGGCGGAGGCTGAGGCACGGCAGACGGCTGCTGAGCAAAACAGGGAGGACAGACCGAAACATGACTAATTTCTAACACATCACAGCCTGCGACTCATTTTGTTTGTGAGCCTAAATCGCACTCTGCTGCTTTCAAACCGGCTTGTTTCAAGGGTGAGTAAGCAGACGGTGGCAGACATGACTTTTATTATTCCCAGAGCTTTGAAGTTGTACCATTTCCCCGCGGTTAGCTGACTGTGCCTCAGTTTGTAGTGGCACGTTTCAAAGAACTCAGCAATGATGCATAGGTAGCCAGTCTGAGCTGAGTTGGAGCTCAACATGGTCCACTGACGGTATTCCGTGGTGACTCAGGAGTAGCTCACCCTCTATTATTCATTGTTTTTACCCCATCATTTTATTTCAATATTCTTGAGGACTTCCAAGAAGGCCTTTTCGCGGACAGAGGTCCAGGGCAACGAAAACAGCTTCAAGCTGTAATTGCGGCCCCTTTCTGTTGAACTAGCAGGGCAAAAGTTAAAGCGGATTTTGTGACGAATACCCTTGAAGACTAAACAATGCCACTTGAAGAGGGAGAAATATGGAAAATCTGTTTGAACTACAACAGTGTGAGCATTTTATATATTTATATGTGTGTATCACTCATACATGTGCAAAAGGGTAAACACAAAGACACGCATCTCATTAGCTGAGAAAGTGGAACTTCCTGCACTTGTGAATGACTCATTTAAACCTTATTACATAGATATTTTTTAGGTTGAAAAATATAGCACTTGCACAGTGTTGTGGGAGAGAATTATCTGGTTTTTTTCCATCCCAGGTTAAACTGCTATGGCCTTTTTTTTCTCCTGCTGCTCCAGAACTCCACAATTTTCATCTATATTTCTACATTTAACTGCTTCTAATTTGAATGACCATTCACCAAGAAGACTTTGCATAGCAGGAAGCCACACAGTTTAAAAGTGTGAGGTACTTTTAGCTGCAAAACCCACGTGAACTTTGGCACAACTATGAACTTTTTGTCAACTGAAGGCACAAAAGCCATTTCCCCAGGGGAAAGTAACACCACAACTACCAAAGCCTAAGTGAAAGTGGAGGACTGTAATTGTGGAGTTATTTACACAGACCAGTTCAAATTCTACTTTTTCTTCCAGTGCTAAAAGTTTAGGGCTTGAGATAAATCACTCTTTCCCCATGAAAGAGGTTGATCGTGTTTATGGCTCATTTCAGAGTCCAAGGGCTTAGGCTGAGATGAAAGGCCAGGGGCAGAGAGGGGCGATGCCCCACATCCAGTGCCACAGATGGCGGAGGGAAAGGGCTCTGGCAGCAGCGAGAGGAACTGCCGGGTTTGGTTCCCAGCAGCGCTCAGCACCCTTGGGTAACCTCGGATGCGTCATTTCACCTCCCACTGACTCAGTTCCTAATTCACACTGTGGAAATAACAGCACTTCTTTATTTTGTAGGACGTTGGGGGCAGATAAAGATCTTTTAATTCGGTATTGGAATCCTCTCAAGAAGCGTAATTGAGAGCAGTTATGATCTAAAGAAATGACATAAGTGAGGGTTGGGAGGAAGGAACAAGATGTATGGTACAAAGGTGGGAAGCTCTCTGAACCGAGCTGAGTTCTCATATCACCTCAAGATAGCTCAGACGAAGAGCCTTCACTCCCCATACAGAATGGAAAATTCCAGGACCAAGTGATATCCCCTAAGATTTTAAGCTTGCTTTGTAAATGCAGTTTCCCTTCTCTTCCCACCACACTCAACAGGGCTTGGCGATGAGCAGGAGGTCAGGAGAGAGATGCAGATCCTGAGTTAGGCTCCTGCTCCCTGGAGACTGCTTGTGTCCCTTCAAAGGCTCTGTAGTGCCTTCACCTCCTGGTTTCAAAAGACCAGCAGCGCAGCTTCCACAACCCTGCTGGGGGCTGCTCATTCACCTTGAAGGGGGAACCAGAACACAGTGCCTGTCCCCCACGAGCATGGTGCATCCCTGCCCTCCTGCAGCCCCTCTCTCCCACAGAGACACCTTAGTCCCTCTGGATGGGCATTCGAACCCCTGGGCTTTACCAGACCTTCAAAACAACGTCACGTTTTGGCATATCCAGACACATATTCTTCTACCTTGCTGTGAAGCAGGTGCAAAGGCAGGTCCCAGCCCTGTTACTGAGGTCAGAGAGCTCCGCCTGACACCCAGAACGAGTGGAGCAGTGCTACCGGGGCCAGCGTGTCTCACCGCTTTGTGCTCTGCATCACCGCCCCATAACATAGACACGGTTAAGTACTACAGAGGGATGTGCATGGCCAGATGAGATTTTAAGATAAACGACCTCGCAGCCTCATCCCCAGCACAAGCGTTTTGCTCCAGGCACAGTGTGGCTGACCACAACCCCCCTCGTCCTGGACACATTTTGGTTGGTGAGCAAGAGAGGTAACAATACTCCTCTTTTTTTCACAGAAGACAAAGCTGCGGAAGACACGGATTCCCATGGCAACAAAGGCAGAGAAGAAGTGTCCCAAGATGTGATTTGCTGTCACCATACCCACCTCGTGGCAGATAAGGACAAGTGATAGCTCTGAAAGGAACTGTTTCCATGGGACCCTTCCCAGTGAGCACACGCGATGACAACCCAACCGCCTGCTACAGCTCTCAGTGTGGAACAGGTCTGACTGGTAGAGAGCAACAACGGCTGCCTGCCTGTGTCTCATCTTCTTGTGAGAAACAGTGCCCTCTTCACTCCCCTCGGAGCCCGCCTAACCCTGAACAAGCCACGCTGCTGCTTGCTAATCCACTTACCCAGACAATTACACTGGGATAGCTGCCTGCGGAGAGCCACGCTCAACTTGTCGGCTAAACATCATCGTGGGTTTTTGTTGATCCATAGATTGCTACCTTAAGCCATGTCAATAGCCCCTTACAGAAGGCACTTTTATGCTTTGGGAACGTGTACTTTGTAAGTGCATTTCCTTTGGACACTTTCATTTATCATACTTCTCCCCTCCCATTCCTGCCCCTTCGTTTCCCCAGGGAATGTTAGTGAATTTATGCAGGAACAAAGTCACCTTGAGCTTTAATCCACACCCTAGCAGAAGGAATACGTCTGTCGGCAGTCACATCCACCCACTCTGCAACTGCATTACAATGCTCACTTTGTTAGCACGGAAAATACTGGCTCCTTTTCTAGTCCTGGAGACAAACTAACACAAAGGCTGGAGCAACGAAAATGGACTGGGGATAGGAGAGGGAGGAATCGGGCCCTGCACAGTTGAGACTGAGCTGGTAACCTGAGGTGAAATAGTAGAAGTAGGAAGAAAGGAACAAGTCCGGCAAACCAAGATCTTAACTTGTGATAAACCCCCCAAAACAACTCCCTTTTCCCTTCCTAAGTAAAGGAGGCAGATGAGAAAGCTGCAGAAGACAGGCAGAGATCCTCATCCGTCTGAGAGCAAAACAGTGGCCAAAGCAAGTGGCAAAGTACAGCAGAACCAGGTGCATAAAGCAGTCTGGAATCTCATCATTTGGGAGCAAAGGCCAGAGTCCCTCGGAAGCAGGGTTGGACCCAGCTGCTGGGGCCATGGCTCCATGTTCCCCCACCACCCTCCTCCTGCCCACGCAAGGGGGCTGGAACTGGATGATCTTTAAGGTCCCTTCCAACCCAAACCATTCTGTGATTCCCTTGGGAAAACCAGCCCCTGATGCTGCCTGAGCACACAACACCAAGATGGTGTTTAGGAAAGGGCCTGGGAGCTGCAGCAGCCCAGAGCAGCATTGCAGATGCTCACAGGAACAAAGCTCAGCAGTGAAATGCCACCTCCAGCAGGAACCCTACCGGCCCTGATGTTTCGGAGCCAGGCACTAATTCAGAAATCACTGGTGCTGGTGCAACGCTGACGCGCGCCAGCTGTTACAGGCAGAGCTCCCACCTCTGTGTCTCTCCTCACGTAGCAGCCCCTTTGTATTCAACAGCAGGAACCACAGCTGCCTGTTGCCGTCTGTCCTACTTGTTGCTGTGCCTCAGTAAGCAGTCCTGAGATGAACCTGCTTCTGACTGGAAGAAACAAAGCATTAATATTCCCAGAAGGATGCAAGAGTAACAGCAGAGGGCGAGGAGGCTGAAGAAGAGGCGAACAGGTAGTGGAGCCAGCCCTGAAGAACTTGTCTCACAGATACTGCCATCCTTACAGCTGAATAGCACAGTCGGTCATTACCCAATTGCTTCGTCATCTTTGGCACTCACTGCAGGCGAGCACCAGCTTTTGTCAGCCCAAAGTCTTTTTCCTCTGCCATGAGCCCCAGAGCAGACGGGTGAGTTTCTGGAAACTGGTCCCACCTGACAAACAGGAAAAAGCTTGAGGATGTAGGTTTCTGTGTGTAGGAGTTCTCTGAGCTGGTGTTGGAATCCAGGAGCCCAGAGAAATCACCCCATCCCAAATCCTCAATACTTTGCTCACCGCATTACAAGGAAAGAAAATTTAAACAGCACATCTAAGTAATCTCATCCTCACCTGCTCTCATTCCAGTGGCACACTCTGGATTATATGGTTACTCATCTGGCCCACGAGGACAAGACGTGGTGCCATATGGATTTCCTGTCCTTCACAACTGAGCAACACCACCAATCATAGAATTGTAGAATGGCTCGGGTTGGAAGTGAACTTAAAGATCATCCAGTTCCAAACCCCTTGCCATGGGCAGGGATACATTCCACTACAGCAGGTTACTCAAAACCTCATCCAATCTGACCTTGAACACCTCCAGGGATGGGGCATCCACAGCTTCCCTGGGCAACCTCTTCCAGAGACTCACCCCCCTCAGTGAACACAGACTTCACCTCTAGTTCCATCAGCTGCCACTTGCTGCTTTAAAAATTATTCCAAACCAATAGAGGTTGTCCTCAAATTGTTTACCTGGGCTTCTGTAACCTCGAACAGAAACCTTCCTTCTCCTGGCGGTGGTCTTGAACCTAAGGAAAGAACCACAAACCTCACATTCTTCTCCTGTGCTCCAGGAGCACATTGTGACTTGCCCATTGCATTTGTTTTCATAGACACCCGTACACAGATGCAAAGATGGTCAAAGGAGACATTCCAGGAGAACCTCCAGGGATCCAGACATGTACGCAGACATAATCACCAGAGCAGGAGAACCTGTGGGGACATTCACAGCAATTGCCCAAATTCTTCTTTGAATTACTATAAATATTCATCTGAGAAATTCTCATTTAGAAAAAGCTTTAATAGAACCAAGAAGCTTTCTGTACATAACACACCCCCCCCCCAATCCAAGCCCACAAAATGGTCTAAGAGCTTGTATTTACAGCCTTCGGAGAAGGGTAGGCTGTTTACTAAAAGGATTAGATAAGGCTTGACAAAGAGGTAGGAGGGTGGGCGTGCTGTGCCTTAGAAAACTTTCGCACAACAGAACCCAAAACATCCCCGTAGGCACTTGCAGTTAGAAAAGCAACCTAGAAAAGAAAGGGGCAGAAATTGCAAAGAGGTTTGTCAGAGCACTTTGGCCACAGCTGGATAGAGGGCAAAATGACATGAGAGTAACAAAACAGCAGAGTGTCAGAGACATCCCGGAGCACCAAGTGCTTTTACTGGGGAATTCAGTGGGACTCTTGAAACAGATACTTTTATCTCAGGGAGAAAACAATAACCCTTAAAACATAGAATCATAGAACGGTTTGGGTTGGAAGGGACCTTAAAGATCATCTTGTTCCAACCACCCTGCCATGGGGAGGGACACATGCTGCTGCTGCTCCTCCTCCTCCCACTTTTCTGCAGAAGGGAAAATTGCTCTTCTGGATTCGGTGAGGACAAGAAGTCGATGTGCTCTCCAAGGCTGCCCAGCACTCAGAGCAGAAGCCCAATTCTTTTCTCTTCGCAGAGCATTGTTGTACTGCCACCAAGCAGACTTGCTTGACATTGGGTTCCAGACTTCTGAGAAAACCAGGACTCAGAAGCATTGCTTGTAGGGCATCCATTGCAAGGACCTTCCTGGATATGGAAAAGCATGGTGGGGCTGAGGCACGCCTCTTGTCTCATAACTATTTTGGTCAGGCAGTCTGTCACACACCGGGCTACAACCAAACAGCCGGAGATCAGTTCCTAACATGTTTCCTTCGCACCCTGACATTAAGTAATTCCTACATTTCTGCTTTCCCAAATGTTAGTGCCTGAAAGGGGCTACATGAAAGCTGGGGAGGGACTGTTTATAAAGGCATGGAGTGATAGGACGAGGGGGAATGGCTTTAAATTGAAGAGGTGCATATTCAGACTAGACATTAGGAAGAAATTCTTCACAATGAGGGTGGTAAGGCACTGGCACAGGTTGCCCAGAGAAGATGCCCCATCCCTGGAGGTGTTCAAGGCCAGGTTGGATGAGGCCTTGGGCAGCCTGGTCTAGTGGGAGGTGTCCCTGCCCATGGCAGGGGGGTTGGAACTGGATGATCTTTAAGGTCCCTTCCAATCCAAACTATTCTATGATTAGGCTATGGGGATCACAGTGGTGGTGATGGGGACTGCAACTATCAGCATTTTCAAAGGGACACTCAAGCAAAGCTCTGCACCTTAGAGCACTTCCAGAGCAGGCTGGAAAGTTGCTCAGGAGTAACTAAAAAAAAAGTGACAGAAAAGGGGTAAAGATGCAAATTGTTACTTTTCTTGAAGAATAGCAGCACAGCACCACCAAACTACTCAGAACTGAAGGACCTTGTATGCAGGCATGGAGGTTTCTTCAGCAATCCAGGATTGTGCTCAGTTCTGATTTACAGTAAACTATAAAACACAAACACAATTACAAAGTTCCCCACTGTTTCCATTTAAACAAGCTAAGTGTATGTGTGGATTTGTGTTTAAAGAAACAAGCCATGGGAGAGAAGGCACAGCAGGGCTGGCAGCCACGTGGCATGTTTAATTTCCCAGGAAGAACACCTGACTTTCTACATGCAGATAAACAAATAAATAAATAAAATGAAGTATACGTTCTGGCTTCTCTATTTAAGACCATTAATTACACCATTATGGGCATCCCTGTTAGGGGACTCTCACAAAGCTTCTCATGACTGGGAAGAGCGCCAAACCGCAGCGTGCGGGAACCTTCTGGGCTGGGATGAGGGTTTGGTTTCAGTGTTAGGGCTCACGTCTTCACAGCAGCTGAGTGGAAAGCAGCTGTTAGAGCTTGGCCTACAACGAGGAGGGAGGGAAGTGCACTCAGCAGTGAGACGAGTGGAATAAAACACATGGAAGAATTAGCCCAGATCAGGTCAGTGTAACTTTATTCACATGAGATCAGTTTAGACGTGACCAGATTGGGAAACCTTTATCCATCTGAGCACCACGAGGAAATACACAGAACCGAAAATCCAGGACAACAATGACAACAACAACAAAATCCTGAAGTCCTAAGCACGCCAAGCTAATTGAGGGTGGCCCCAAAGCGCTGCCGTGCACTTAGGCACGAGCTGCTGGGCCACTTGTGTTTGCAGCGCTCACAGCACATCTGACACTTCCCGAGAGGGGACAGAACTGTTTACAGGAAACCATTTGTTACAGGGGCCTCCCTCTCCTCCCCCCAAGCCCTGGCCATGTCCCTTTCCCACCCCACCTTTCATCAGCAGTTTATCTAGCACCCAGTCGGCCAGCCAAAGAGCTCATCCACGTTGGAATTTGAAACCACAGATTCTCAGACGCTGTGGCTGAGGCAAATGGTGCCGCCATCAATTTTGGAACTAAACTTCAGGGAGTTTTGATTCTATTTGCACAGGGGCTAACGAGCAGCTTGGGATGTGAACACCAACCCCAGGGCATAACTCTGAGAGCAGGATGATAGATTCCCAGTCTCCTGCTCTAATTACACAGGCAAAAATTGGAATGCGAATGAGAAGAGACAAGAACAGGAATCAGATCTCTTACTATCAGCTTAATGGCACCACTCTCCCAAGCACTGAAATTTGTTGAGGGTTAGCAAAAAATGCAAAAATCACCTTCACGGAGAAGGAAAGAGACTCAAAAATAGTGTAAAACAGAGCAACTGAGTTTCACAGCAAGCACAGCTGCGCGCAGAGCCATCACTGCAGAAGCAGCGATCACCAAGCAACCGTTCAATACAGTAAAACCGTAAGGCACCAAATAATGTTCCACTTGTTACAATCGACAGGTGACTAAAAAGTGACATTCATAAATTTAAAAACACAAAAATAAAATCACTGTACATGTTAAAAATGAAACTTTTCCCATTTAAAGAGTTTCAAATGTTCGGCTCTGAGAGTTTTCCTGCCTCCTCCCCGCCACCCAGGCATCACTCACCAGTTAGGATGAGTATTTGATGAGAAGTTCTGCTGGTTACAGTGCATACCTGTTACAGCAAAACATCCCAAGGCTTAAGCAGAAATCAGTTTGTGGCGAAGTTACTCAACAATCCCATTGACATCACCAACAAACACCAGAAGTGTCAGCTGCTCACCCTGCCTACTGCAGCACTGCAAAGTACTCCAGTGCCACTATACTAATTGTGATTTTAGTGCTGACTCGCATCTGCCTTTCTCTTCAAGACAGAAATCAAGCTTTAAAACCCCAGGAGGGTTGAGGGCTCCTATGCAGTCATAGGCAGAGAAGCACGGGGGAAGACAGCAGCACTGACTCACTGATGCCATTCAGTGAGTACACTTCAGTCCCTGTCTGGAAGCCCATGTCTGAGAGCAGCCAGGTCCCTTAAATTCCTTTAATTCCTTTCTGGTTCTCCTTTGCTGGAGACGAGTATGGAACGAGGGACACCAGCTTCCTCCAGTGGGTCACCTGACAGTCCCAGTTTGGTCAGTATTCATCAGAGTTCATAATGAAAGCAGTAGTGAAAAGTTACTTGCGTCCCAATACTGATCTCCAGAGCCATTCAAGGATCCTTTAGATACGAAGGATCTATTAAGGCTTATTCTCACAGATGACAATAAAGTATTGCACACTATTCGTCTGCTTAAATATTTAAAAACCGAAACATCTTTTCCCAGAGATTAGTTATATTATTATTATTATTATTAAAAAAAATGCTAAAAACAAATATGGAGGTAACTTCTCCATGCAAATCTACTGGAATATGTGACAGTTAAAAGCTAGAGAGAGCAGAGGTCCGTCTGTGCAGAGATTTAGCAACAGCACTTTTTAAACAACTGGAAAGCGCAAATTCCAAGTAATTACTTTTGCCCTCTCTAAAAGCTAACATGATCGTAAATTTAAGCTACCCATAAAATGCACTGTTCGATTTCACCAGCACAACAGAACACCAAAGTTCATCACAAGACAGCCTCTCCACCGTCAGTTTTCGACAGTCAACCTTTGGTCAGGACATTCAGAAATAAATAAGAAAGGGTATATAGCACTGAGATCACCCAACAGAAACCCTAGTGTGACGGCTGACACGGAAAAGTCTGGTAGGCCAGGACAATCCATCAGTCCCGTGGATTGTCTAGCTTAGGTCAGCAGCTCCGTGATGCAGGTGGGTCTCAGGATGGGTATTTGGTACTTCATTATCGATCTCGCAAAGGTAGGTCGATCAAGCCTTGCAGAGTCATTTTGAATTAGTCTGAACCCGGAGGATATACGAAACAAGTCTCATGGTATTTTGATTAGTGTTTCCAGCTGTCAGGTCTGTACAACAGTCCTTCCAGAGGCAAGCAGCGGTCACTCAGCCAGCAATCGCAGGCTTCGCTCGTGCAGAAGCAACCTGATCTCCCTCACTATTAATGGTGAAATGAACAGGACTGTTGAACTTGTCTGTGAAAAGAAGTAGATCCAAGACAATTAGCACAGAGCAACCATAGCTGCAGCCGTCTCACACTCCCACGTGCCTTCAAGGCCTCCCTAGAAAGATATAGGCTAAGAGAAGCGATGACAAAGTGCCACAGCAGATAGAAGGACTGAGCTTGCAGGAAAGTTCATACGATTTCAGCTGTCATGATCTTTTCTATCATAAATCATAGAATGGTTTGGGTTGGAAGGGACCTTAAAGATCATTCGGTTCCTATACCTCCCTGCTATAGGCAAGGACACCTTCCACTAAACCAAGTTGCTCAAAGCCTCATCCAACGTAGTCTTGAACACCTCCAGGGATGGGGCAGCCACAACCTCTCTGGGCAACCCATGCCAGTGCCTCATCGCCCTCAGAGGAAATAATTTCCTCCTAATGTCCAATTTAAATCTCCCCTCTTCCTGCTTAAAATCTTTACCCCTCTCATCCTACCCCTGCACGCCCTGATACAGAGCCCCTCCCCAGGTTTCCTGTAGGCCCCCTTCAGGTACTGGAAGGTTGCTATAAGGTCTCCTCAGAGCCTTCTCTTCTCCAGGCTGGACAACCTCTCCCAGCCTGTCTCCAGCCCTCTGACCATCTTCGTAGTCCTCCTCTGGACTTGCTCTAACAGATCTATGTCCTTCGTCTACTGAGGACTTCAGAACTGCAGGTGAGGTCTCACCAGAGCAGAGTAGAAGGGGAGAATCACCTCCCTCGACCTGCTGGCCCCACTTGTATTGATGTAGCCCAGGACATGCTTTCTGGGCTGCAAGCACACCTTGTTGGCTCACATTGACCTTCTCATCCACCATCACCTCCAAGAAGCAAGTAATACTGAAAATGCCAGCAAATAAACTCACTAAGACTCGTTTTGGAGTCTCATGTTGAGCTTCTCACCCACCAACACCCCCAAGTCCTTCTCTTAGGGGACATTCTCAATTCATTCTACACTCAGACTGCGATTGGGCTTGAGATTGCCCTGACCCAGGTGCAGGACCTTGCACTTGGCCTTGCTGAACTTCATGAGGTTCACACAGGCACAATTCTCAAGCCTGTCAAGGTCCCTCTGGATGATAAATAAAGATAAATAAAGAAGACTAGCTCTTCACCCCCTCAATGGCCTTCCTCCTGGCCACCTCTGCTGCCTACCAAAGTGATCTTTTCTCTCGTCAGCACAGATGTGAAGACAATTCCTGACACTTCCAGTGGGGAAAAACGGGTGAATTGTACACCATTCATGACTGCGTCAATGTTAAGGAGAACTGGGCTTGAATGGTTGTCTCCCCAGTTCAAACTAAAATGAGAATGCCTTGGCCTTGTGTACAAGATCCTCATCACTCCTTCCACTAATCTTCATGGGCTAACAAGCGAGCAGCTTAACTTCAGCTTCCAGCCAACATTAGAAACTACGTATCATCGAGATGAAGGAGGAAAAAGATCTGCCTTGGAAATAAGCAAAGTGGTCTGAGTTTTAGGAAACTCATACAGATATTTTAAGGCAAGTAATTTTGTGCTTCTGCCACAATTTCAGTTCCTGTTGGCCAACATGACTTTAAAGGATCCAAAATGAATCCAGTTAATTTAGATACCCTGAGGCAAAGGCACACCACAGACCACTGAGAATGGCATCAGAGTTCGCAGTGGCTGCAGAAATACATTGTATGTCTAAGTCACGATATTCAGGCTCTGACAAAACCTTTCTATTGCAAACTGAACTTTGACACAGAATTTTAAACAAAGGAGATTTCTTACCATTAGAATAAAGAAATAGAAAACCCACATCCATCCCAGATTCTCCTGGATCAAAGACACTAGATACTAAAAAGAAAAGAGGAAAAAAAATTAACCAAACTGGTAAGACAAGCATGACTTTCAGGCATTGCTCTTCCCTCCCTAGAATTTGTGGGCTGTTAACACTCTATACAGAGCTGATCTCAAAACCTTCCAGCTGATCTTTCTCCTGTCAGAAGAGATGACTCAGGACAAGCAGCCCTTCTGTCTAAAACCCACAGTCTCAGCAAAGAGCAGATACCGTCCTGAAGTGTTACAGTAACTCATAGCAGCGTGAAGACAGAACAGAACTACAGTTTCAAAGGGTGACAAATTGACTTCGCTGAATATAAGGTTTTTGCACAGAACACTGGGACATAAGTGGATGTAAGTACTCTCAGGAGAACTAAAAGCTCCAGAATGGCTTATAAATTACACAGGATGAATTTTCAAGAGCTGTGCAACCACTAACTAGTTAACCCCTTCATCACAGGCAAGAGTCTCGAGACTACAGTCTGTCCTGAACTGCATCCTAGCTCACTAGCACTACACAGGCTGCAAAAGAAAATGTATTCCCCATTAAAAGAATTTTATACAAGGGCCTCCCTTCTTCACTACTGGGTATGTTAGTATATAACTGGATCTGAATTTCTAACATGTTCATTGTGCATTTGCTGTTATTCACACACCCCCGGAATGACATCATGGTTGTCTCTGCTGAAATAAACACAGTGTTAGAATGGGAGGCAGGTGGAATTTTTCAGAACTAAAGACCCAGTTTTTATGTTGACGCAAGTTTGAATGGTATGTGCGGGGGAAGACAGAAACACTGTAAGACAATGCATGAAGAACACTAAGTGCAACAGTGTGCTTTAAGATGTCCACAGACCACTCCATTTTCCATGTTTAAGGCAGCTAAGTGGCATCTTTCCTACAAAACAGAGACTGAATGATTGTATTTATCAGGCAATGAATCGCAGGTACAAACCCAAATCCCTTTGCAGAAAAGAAACTTTATGCCTTGCCTGTGTCCTTGGTATTGTAGCAGCACTAGAATCACAGAATGGTTTGGGTTGGAAGGGACCTTAAAGACCATCCAGTTCCAACCCCCTGCCATGGGCAGGGACATCTCCCACCAGACCAGGCTGCTTAAGGACTCATCCAGCCTGGCCCTGAACGCTTACTGAGATGGGGCATCCACAACTTCCCTGGGCAACCTGTGCCAGTGCCTCACCACCCTCATTGTGAAGAATTTCTTCCTAATGTCTAGTCTGAATCTGTACCTCTCCAATTTAAAGCCATTCCTCTTCGTCCTATCACTCCATGCCTTTGTAAACAGTCCCTCCCCAGCTTTCCCGTAGCCCCTTCAGGTACTGGAAAGTCGCTATAAGGTCTCCCCAGAGCCTTCTCTTCTCCAGGCTGAACAACCCCAGCTCTCAGCCTGTCCTCATAGCAGAGGTGCTCCAGCCCTCTGATCATCCTCACTAGAGGATGCCTGGAATAGAACTGGCTCTGATCTTTCTACTAAATATAACCCAAAGCACCACCGTGTTCTTCCACACAGTTAATGCTTGTATTTGTGAAGAAAGAATGTCCTCAGTGGGCACACTGTCAGCTTCCTTTTCTGCAACAGCCTAGACTTACAGACCGCTTGGCAACATACTGTAAGGACTATCAAAGCAAGTGGTGCTGGATTTACAAGGTGTAAAAGACATCCATAGATCAAAAGGGGATCCAGAAATAAAGGCAAATTTTATATTACTTTATAAACACTGTAGCATTTGTAATAGGCATTCTAATTTTAAGCAGTTATACAGATAAACATATCTGTAAGCAAAGGTTTTGCTATTAGCTTTGAACAAAAAATCCCAAATTAACCAACATATTTTATTTTCACCCTTTGTGAGGCTGATTTTTGCTTGCTTTTTGGAGTTCAAGATATGAAAGCCTCTAAAATTCATTTAAATTATGAAAATATCATAACATTATCTATGAACACTTAAGTTCTTAATTAAATTGCTTCCACTGGAAGCTTAAAACACACACTTTCCCTCAGTTGTTTCTTAAATAAAGGAATACTCTTTTCAAAAAACCCAATGCTTTCTTTCTCCCTCTTTCCATGAAACTCTGGATTGAGGAATGAGCCAACATCTCTAACCACAACAGGCTATTTGCTTCCCAGACTTCTGTTTTCCTTTGGCAGCCTCACCTGGCCCACTGCAGCACCAATACTGCCAGTTCCATCCACAATTCCCGTGACTGTTGCCAGTGCCTCGCTGCTGCCTTTCACCAGATCCTGACGCCCCAGGTCAGCAGAAATTGCAGAACTGATCATGTTAGAAGGGCCTCCGATGAAAAACCCTGGAAGCGCCAAGAAAATAGGCTTAGTGCAAAACAAGCGTGAGGACAGATTCTTAAAAGAAGATCTTCAGAACACACGTTTTCTACTGTGCAAAGCTCAGGAAAAAGATGAAATCTAGGGACAGCGATCACAGACTTATTGTAGGTGGAAGTGTACCCTAATAGCTGAGGCATATGGTCATGGCACACCCTGTATACCTGGAATATGCACACAAAAATTGCCCACAAGCACATTTTCATCCAACAGCAAAAACGAGGTAATTAGCTGTGGCACACTCTGCAAGAAGAGTCAGGACACCCCAAACTGAATACAGAAAGCTACTTTTGAACAGCATGCATATACAAACCCTGAACACAAAGCAGATTTAGACACATTTCTGCTTCAGTATTATACACCCCCATGCTACTGCCTCAGTCTCCAGGGATTGGTGAAGGAGATGGAAGGGATAAAAAATGCAACAAGACAGAGAGTTCTGAAGTCAGAGTGTTTGAAAAGAAAGGCTCTATTCATGCAGGCTAATCTTAATTCCATAATACAACGCAGTATGTCTGGTAGCACACAAAGCTTGTGACCTCTCACAGTACACAGGGTGTTTGGGGTCCTGAGAGGCAAACACCCTCAAATCTGAGCTGCAGCATAAGACTTTGCCATATATACACTTCCTTGGATACGAGATCACTGCTAAGTATTTTGGCATAAATCCATCCTCCTCATACTGGGCCAAGGCAGAGCCCTTTAATTTCAAACCATTACTCTATAGTCTATATTCTACAACTCCCTCTGTAAGGCAGTCTTCCTACAGCTGTATTCCAAAAGAACAGAAATTGGGCCCCAGTTTGTACTCCTTCTGCAAAACTAGCAGAGATGGCAGTGCACACAAATGCATTTCCACCACCCGAGGCTGGAATTTTCTGCAATGTACGTGCATACTAGCATAACAGTGGCATTTCATAAGATACCTGTAATTGCCATGATCAGAGCATTGATGGGTTTGCTGTTTGGAGAACCTGCAAGAGAAAGTGTAAATAAAGATCACTGTAAATAAAGCAAATGAATTTGAGAAAGCCACTTATTTAGGACCAGATAGCATGAAAACATCTAGTTTGGACTGCTTGTTTGATTAGCCACATAGTGGCAATAATAACTTGTATTTGTCTACATACTTCTACATAGATGGCTAGTCTTACTGCAAAGGTATTTAAAGAATAAAGACCCAACAGCACTCTGCAGTAGAAAAGTCACCTTTGCTATTAAAATTGCGCGCCCTATTTTGATATCAGAGTTGCCTGGCTCTGGGTTCCAGCCACTGTTATTCCCCTCTCAGTGTCATAGAGCTTGCATTTGCACTCCTTGAAAGTCCATTTCAATAGTAAGAGAATCCTCCCTTTGTCTCTCTGGGAAAGTTAGACTCAATTCCATCCCTCCCACCATGAAGTATTCATCATTTTAATCACCCTTCCACTCATTCTAAGTTTTTCAAAATCTTTTTTAAAATGCAGAGATTTGGACACAGTAATGCAGTAGCTGCCTAAACGACACTGCACAATAAAGTAAAAAACGCAAAACCCCGTGCCCTCCAGTCTTCCTTACAAAGGATACCCGTTCTTGGGTAACTGCTTGCGTTTCCAGGAACAGCATCATACTGTGCGTGTGCTGCTGGTTTTCCACTATGGTCTTCCCCGATACCTCACTTCCAGGCAACGCCTGAATTCTTTACTCACTGCTGCAACTTGGGGCATACACACAGAATCACGGAATCGCTTGGTTCAAAAAGACCTTTGAGATCATCGAGAACCATACCTGTCCAGTACTAAACCACATCCCTGAGCACCTCATCTTCCCATCTTTTAAATACCTCAAGGGATGGGGACTCCACCACCTCCCTGAGCAGCCTCTGCCAGCACCCCATAGCTCTTCTGGTGAAGGAATTTATCTGAATGTCTAATCTGAACCTCTACTCTACGAAGTCTTTTATACAGCCACAAAAAAGCAAGGCAAGCTGCAGCCCTGTTCACATATTCTCAGGCCCTCTTATGTACAACACACTAGAAGCAAGACAAGTTTTCCTGGTTTGACTGACAGAAAGTTAATTATCATGGTGCAGTAACACTGTATCTCCGGTCTGAGCCTTCTGTATGGGCAGGACAGAGCAAAGCACAAGACATTTGGATCTCCGGCTGCTCTGGTATCTAAAACAAACTTCAAACTTTGTCAGCGCTAATTTTACATTTGCTTCAAATTCATTTTCAAAAGTACTGAGATGGCACAAGCACCTACAAAACTCCACCGAACTCCAGCAAATCAAATCCTTGCTATTTAGTGATATGTATTAGTGCCCTTACTTCAAACACTGCCTGAGTAAACCAGCACACTTCTGAAAAGGACACTTCGCTGTTCGTGTCCAGCTCCAGCATCAATTTCTGTTCACAGACCTCAAAATGCTCTATTAAAAGCCGGTCTGTATCTCCATCCCATTTCAGTGGAAGACACAGCAAAGTGAAATGACATCCCAGTGAGTTAAAGCACTGTGGTACCACAGGACACCACATCTGAAGACACAAAACTGCTACTCTTAGAAGAGCTTCATAGATGTTTTATAGAAATGAGATCTGCCTGTCTTCTTCTCAGTTGTCCTGATAGACTCCTTTCAATTAATCAGTCACTGAGAACTATATCTATTATAAACGAGGTAGAAACTCTTTAATTTCTGTAAGTGGTGAAGTCTAAGAGCTTATGCCTCTTTGTAGTGTATATATATAGTCCAGCACAGATCTGTCCTCAGATTCTCTTTCCTCTTACCATAGGGATACACCTGAGATTTTCTGCTCTACCAGTTGTGGTGTTGATATGATAACAATGACAAAAATCCCATTGACACTGGAGAAGGATCGGTACTACAATTCACCAGTATAGGGAAACCCAACCACTCAGCTAATTCTTTCCCACCTCGTAAACCAGAGAACAGATTTCTTTCTGTACAGTGCCACACTTCAGGCAAAATAGACCAAAAGGCACCATCCTGATCCAGAAGCAGTTTCAAGACCAGAAAACATAATTAGAAACGGATGTGCTCTGGTTCTCTCTAAGCACCACCAAATGAACCTCTTACCACTGCACAGTAAAAGCGTACTCACGGCTGTATCCAAAAAGAGAGCCTACAGCAAAGAGCAGGCTAATTGCTAGCACTGGGGCTCTCTTCTGCAGCACATCAGAGATCAAGCCCTGGATAGTCCCACCTGCAAAAGAATAAATCATCATCAGGCTCAGGATGCTAATAACATCTTGAACGAAACTCATGAAACTCACTGAATGTAGTGGCCTCTTGCCTGCTCATCAATACGCACTCTCTCTAAAATCCTGAAAATGAGGTCTGCTGCCCTTATTGTCCCAGACACAGTGACAACAGTAGACTTAAGTGGCTCAGGCAGAGCAGGGAGAACTACTCATACTGCTTTCCAAGGAATTCATTACTACTCTTTTTTTTCCTGGCATGCAACTAGCCAATGCTCCTGCTTTCACTTTCTTATAGGACCATTACAGCTTTAGGGTTAACACAACTCTGGATGTAAGGAAGCTTAACGTTGTAGCTGGTTTCTTTAACAGCAAGTGCAGGAAAATGCTGTTCTTTTTCACAGGGGAAAGTATTAGCACATAGGGGCCTCACATTCCCTGCTGTTTCACCTACATAGGGTAGGTACAACTAATTGCAACAAATGCCAATAGCTGATAAAAATCACCTCATGTATCATTGCTGCCTCTGTAGGAACTGCTCTGCTGGTAAAAACTAGGATGTTTGAGAAAGCTTAATACAGAACGGCACAGAGGCAAGAAAACTGACCCTGAACAGATCAAAACAAGGATGTCTATTCTAGGAAAGCTAACTGGACAAGGTAATAAAGCAAAAAACTGAGCACAGGAGTGTGGAAGGCTAAACACATATACAGTATGCTCTTTATTCTGGAGGAACAGGGTCAGATTTTACAGCCAGCAGAAACAAGTGCAATTACATTTCATTTCTGAAAGTAACACAGTCGTGCCTGCTCTGCTGAGATCTGTGCGGAGTCTGTTCTTAAAAATACAGGACAGAAGGGACAGTACAGAACACAGTAAGTCCAGATATAAACTCTCCCTCAACAGTACCTGTCAGATAGGAAGAAGCAAGCAGCAGAGACACCATTTTGTACACAGTGCTTTTCAAGAAGTCCTTGTAAGCAAAGAAAAATGCCTGCTGGAGATAGAGTCCAAGAATACAGTAGTGCCCTTTGAATTACATGTAAACTCTTCAGGGGGCTTGCCTACTCTGTGTTTGAGGAAAAAACCAAACAGCCAAGCAGCCATGTACATAACTAGCCTTTCCACATATAGCATAAACACCTAAATCCTACCAAATGTGACCCCTCTGAGCTGCATTCCCTGTCTTTCATTTACAAACACCAGAGAGGCATCTGCAGGAAGATGCCATTCACTTGCTCACTCACCTATGATGCCTCCCACATCATACCAGATCGAGAGCTGGTCAGCTTCTGCTTCTTTCCACCCAAAGTTGTTGCTGAGGTAAAAAGGCAGCCAGAAGAAGAAGGAGTAATTCACCAGTTTCAAGCAGGCATAGGCTAAAGAGTACTGGAACAAAGAGAGGGCCAGCAAGCAGTTAGCACTTGACAAATGCAAACAGCATCTCTGCTTCTTCCCATTAAGCTCTGTCTCCAGCTAAAGCTTTCAGGGGAAATCGCTTCTGCATTTCGTGTAAGAAGGCAGCATTATGAAAGCTTAATGCTGAACATCAAAGGAACCCAGGAATACAAAAAAAAAAAAATCACTATCAAGAAGGTTATTTTCTTTTCACTGAAGGCAACGGGTTAAAACACTTTCAGTGTAATCTTGAGAGGAAATGACACTGGGCTTCAAAAAATGAAGGAAATTTAGTTCACGTTCTGAAGAGAAGGGAACCAACCACGTAACATGAAACAAGGTTGAGATATAGTCATCTGTGCATCATGCTAAGAAAAGTTATGTGAAGTACTTTCTCTGTGCTATCTTCTGCTGCTCAGAAGGCTCATCTGCTTACAGCACCAGAAGAGAAAGCTTCATTCATAATCCCCAGGCAGGTAATCCAGGACACAAGATGAAAGGTTTGGCCAAAGCTAAGCACATGCTTTTAAACCTAACAGCTGAGACAACCTCCTTTTGGCTTTTGGCTGCTGGGCTCAAGCTCTCCTTGGCTAGCAGGTGATCATCTTTAGAGATTTTACATGTGTGGCAAAGATTTGTTCTCTGGGATTGCTGGCTCAGAACGCAGAGGGACGAGGCACACTATTTCAGTAGGGCCTCCTGATAAACATTGACACAGCAGTTCAAGGAACCCATATCTGAAGAGAGAAACAAGGATGAAGGCAGAAAAAACAATCTGCCAGAATCACAGCTTTTGAAACTGTATGCACATCTGTCTTTGAATTCCAAAAAACAGATCATTTCATATACTGAACTCCACAATATCATCTCTTCTGATTTTATATTATTTTAATAGATACATCCTTTTTAGCTGTACTATTAATGCTTTTTCATTCCTACAAACTAATCTTCATCATGTAAGACACAGGGATGTTTGGTACAGTTCTCCTCTGGGTGTGAAAAGTACACTGTACTAAGTGGTATTTATTACAAGATGCTTAGAATCTATCTACCAGATTGTCTGAGTGATGAAACATCAAATTTCTAGAGGCTCAGGGGAAAGCTGTCTGTAGTAAAACTCTTCCACCACATCACTCAGGAGGAGAAGAGAGGAGCTACAGAAAAAATATGTCAAATGAAGTCTTTGTAGAATCTTGATAAGGCTTTGGAGCTTCTCTCAGTATTTGGTCTCTCACTGATCTGACACAGTGTTTGGGTTTGGCTGGGCATTGATCTGACATCAGATAAAACTTAGAGACTCAGCGGTGTTCACGTTACTGGGTTAATGCACAAAATATGTCCTCAGAATCCCAAGTACAGAAACAACAACATCAGTTGTACAGTACCTCCTCATGTTTTGGCTGATGAAACAAAGCCACACGTTGACTGAAGCAGCCTCCACCACTAAGAAATTTTGCCTAAAGGTTCTTCATACACCAGCCCATTCTTAGCACCATCAAATGTGTGCCATAGTTTATAGGGTATTTAGCCATACTAGGAAAGAACTCAAGATGGGCATGCTTTCTTTTGTCATCCCTTAACCAAGATCTTAAAAACAGAACTGTGGTTGTCCAGCACTTTAAACACTGACAATCTATTCATCCCTCCCAGATTTTGTGTTGTCTTAATCACAACAACCAACTGCTTCACTCATTAAGGGTGCCTGACGATACTATCCATTCAGTAGTTCTGCTTCATGATCTAATCCAGGCGGTTCACACTGTATCACTGAGCCAGCGATCCTGCCTTATTTCTTGTACTGGTTCTAGCATTCAGGGGGCATACAGCCCACCAACACAGAAAGTTAATGTTTTTTTTTGATGGCAGCTTAATTTTTCAACTGAACCAAATCCATGAACTGGGCAACACTGCTGATGCAGAAGTACAAATTTTCAGACACGGGACAGGATGAGGATATGTGGAAACTGCATCACCAGGCCTTGTTTCCAGTTGTTTATAAACAACTTGCATACTTTGCCACATATTACATCATGCTGATTAAGGCTTTTCAGGCCAGATTTCTGCTTTAAGGCAACTGAAAAAAACAAACCCCAATGTCAGTGCCACAGATTTCTGTGTGATGCTCAGCTAGTAGTGAGAACCCTATTCCTCAGGGCAGCGTAGCTACCTGAAGAATGCATCCTACAGCCACCTCCGCTCACGGCCTCCCTTCTAAATTCAGCAGCAAAAAGGGCAGGATCTCTGCTGCTCATAGCTGCCTCATCACATGCACTAAATAAAGCAGGAGTCTGATGGGAAGAGCAACGTGCAGCCACATACCCAGACAGCGTTACAATCCATGAGCGCAAGGATAACAGTCCCAACCCCAAGGTTTGAACAGCTTGAGAAGTTAGATGCCAACAACTACGACACACAGTCAATATATTAACAATGATGTCAACAAATACTGACAAGACAAAAAGTCAGCTTTATGTTTAACAACATAAATCAGATCTCAATGTGTCCTCACCAGTACTACACCTGGAAGGCAACAAGCCTGGAAAAAGCCGATGGCCTTTGGCTGGCTGTCAGTGTCAGCTGCTTGAATAGAGTAATTCCGGTCATCATCATCTGCATCATCATCGCCCATTAAAGGTCTGTTGGCATCTTCCTCCACGCTGCCATCTGCATCTGCTCCAAGCTCAGGGAGGCCTAAGTTTTATAAGGGATATGCAACAGGAAAAACAGACCACAGCCCGTTCAACCTCTCTCCACTCTAAAGCTATGCTCGCTTCTTTTAAGCAAATCTCCCTTCTAGCAATTCCCTTGCTCTCCCATACCTCCATCCTTCTTTGGCTTAGAAACTCTTCTAGATGGTGTTCTGCAGAGTCGCCAGTTTCTACCCTTTGTCTTCTAGCGCTCTTGAAAGTATTCTGTCTGATCCTGGCGTCGGCTTTGTCTGTTCTGAGTGTCTGGCCATTAGTTGGAAGACACAACAAATTAGTGCATTTCCCCCCTTATTTATTGGTTGAGATTCTTGGACCTGGCTCCTAGGTTCCACTTCCCTTCAGTGCAGAGGCTGAATGTACCAGCAACTACCAGGACAGCTGCTGCCTGTTAATGCCTCTGCTGGAATGGAAACCCTACAAACTACACTGTGCTTTCTGGGCTGCTGACTGCTCTTACGAGCATTCTTTATGGTAGCTTTAGTGCTACCAACTTTATAGCCTTTGCAGGCACCTGGGAAACCTCCTCCATGGCCCTGTGAAAGCCCCAAAGTTCTTTTGTTTTCCTGTTACACTTTGGCTTGCCTACTCTTTTCTCAGAGAAGGGCCATATCCAACCTGAGAGCTATTTAACTAGAGACTTGAAGACAAAAAGTACTTTCCCCTCCCACTGCATAGCTAAGGCTTGCTGTAGTTTTCTCCCACAATAGCCAGTTATCAGTTTGCCTTTGTGTTTCTTTGAAAAAAATACTGATTTTCCAGGTGAAGAAAAATTAACAATTAGGCACATCCTAACAGAGACGATAGAGCCAGGCTGGTTTAGTCTGCATTTTAAAATACCCAGACCCTATTTACACAAAGCATAGTGGCATTTAGTGTGATCTTGGCGAGTAAAGCATTTGCTCCATTAAACAAGATCAAGTGCAGCACCGTTTTATAAGAGCCCTGAAGTGCTGTCAGAATGAGCAGCGCTTTTAGTACTACATGGAAAGCTGCAGCTCTGCTTCCCGTGAAGGGATTGAAATGCCACAGTCCTCTGCTACTTACCCACTTCCTTCGGTGACGTCAGGAGCCCAAAGAAGACAATGACTCCTCCAGCAAACTGTACTGAGGCAGTCACCAAGAAAGCATACTGAGGATAAAAAAATAAAAGATTACTTTTTAAAAACATTTTCAGTCACATGGGCTTCCCTGACTAACGAGGGTTTCTCTACATTCTGACCTTGTCAGAGAGTAAAAGCACAGCTACAACAACACAGACTACATCCACAAAACTTGGAAACAAGTCATCTCTGCATCTCCCATGCGCTCAGTTCTATCTAGGCTGAAAGATCACATTGGAGCCACTGTTGTAGGGTACTGAGGTGACAGCAGCTAGGAAGGAGCTCAGCCAACACGACCACAGATCCAGCTATATTGGAAGAGACTGTTCAAAGGAGGGTAAAACATCAAATTCAGACCCAGTTGCTTAGGGCTTTCTTCTGGGAATCCTCCAAAGCCAGACCCTCTGGGCTCTGTCCCCTTGTTCCAACGAGTAACTAACTTCATAGTGAAACACTTTTCCAATTACCCAGTTGGAACCATCTCTGCATCCCTTTATACCCACTGCTTTTTAGCTCTCTCACCACGCAACCCAGGAAAGACCCCGAGTCTGATTTCTCAGCAATCTTCACACAGGCTTTGGGAGGCTGCTATTGGATGGTCTAAGCCTTCGCATCCCCAGAACAACGAGCTCAGCCCCGTTAGCCTGTCCTCATCAGTTATGTGCTGCAAGGTGCACTGGTTCACTTACATTCCCTGTAACGCAGTTGCCTGCCAGCCACGCTACAGCAACATAGCGCACGCCTGGCCTCTTCCCAGTTATAGACGCTGTGCCTCCACGCCTGTCAGAACCTCACTACTACTCTGCAGCAGTGACTCCAGTTAAGTGAGAATCTTTGATGGATGACTCTGAACAGATGCTTTAAGCCACCCAAACCAGAAGAGTGTATACTATGACAGTAGGGCTCTTCAATAACATCAGCTCCATTTACAGAGAAGTCTCAGGCTCATTTCTCCCAACTTGGAAGGGTCAGGAAAGGAATATCCTTCCTCTTCCACCTATTGCTTGCTACCAGAGAATTCAGGAAGATGAAACTGGACACTCTGAGCCTGTTATCTCTCAGATACAGGATAAAAAAACTAATCTCTCACAACCCAACCAGACATTAAGTCCTAGCTAGAAGCCAGAGAGTGACACCTACCTCATAGCCATATTTGAGAACACAGGAAGCCAGGAACGCCCCAAGGATATTTCCCACAGATGCACAGGCACTCCAGAGTCCAAACACAAAACCTCTCCTGCAGAAGGGGAAGAAGATTTGAAAAGGCAGTGGGGGGAGAGGTGACATTAAGAGCAAGACAAAGATACATTACAGTGAACTCTAACTTATAAATAAAGTTACAGCATTCTCCTAGTCCACTTCAAAGAGACTCAAAGGTCACTTAAAAGACAGAATAACTTAGGAGTTCCAGCAGGAATTGTTCTATCCAGAAACACCTGTGTTACAGCAAAGGAGAACTAGCAACAACAACATTACAAGCTATTGCCAGAGCTCATCTGCAATACCCCACAGTGACAGAGTTGAACCTACAATGCGTCACTTCCCATTCTGTCTCTTCAGTGCTAAGTAGACAGAAACAGGTTTTCCAGTGGCATGAAATCTGAATTCAGCCACTCTGCTCTACCGGACTTTTTGAAGTTTGAACTTATGCCTTTAGAACACACAATTGTGTTTAGATCAAGCTATTCTGTGGCTCTGTATATAAGAGATAATAGTAACAAGTAAGGCATGTTTCATCCCATATAACTTTACTTCTGACCTAACAGCTGGCCTTCTTGGTTTGAGACTTTCATCTCAATCTGCTACTCAGCAGGTTGGATAAGTGAATCACTGAAGAAAACTCAACTTACCCAGCTTTTCCAAACCAATTGCCCATGACAGCAACCACACAGGGCCAACCAGTGGACTGCAGCAAGCCATTCACAACCCAGAGACAGCAGTAGAACCACTTGTTGTAGAAATGCAACCATTCTGTCAGTGTGCCAAAGAAGAATACCTATGGAAAGGCAAGGGGAAAAAATCCTGAAGCTACTGCTGAAAGCCAGGCAGCGGGGTAAAAAAACAGGGAAGAAACCCTGAAGCTACTGCTGAAAGCCAGGCAGGAGTAGGGGCCCAGATAAAAACTAACATTTCAGGGAGAAGGTCCCCCACAGAGGTCAGGCCAGAAGCAAGCCTGGCATTGTTTAAGAGCGAGCTCACAGCCACTAGCACCCTCTGCTGAGCCACCACTGCACTGACTCCAGAGCCCAAACCACTCCAGAGCCGAACATGCTGTCATGGCACTTCCACTCCAAAAGACTTCTATCTTTGTAAACAGCACAGTTATAACAGGAGAGGAGAAGAAAGAGACAAATACTTTCAGTAACAACACTAAAAATGCAGTAGCCTCTTGATCTCGTGCTGTACAACATCCGAATCCAGGAGTCTCTATGCAAACGCCAGACTCTCAGCAGTCACTTGCAAAATTTAACATAAATACTACATTGAGGTCTCAAATTACTAAGAGTCCTAACCCAATCTAGCCAAAATAAACACACTTTGTGGCATGCTCCACTTGATGTATGATTGTGGTCATGTGTTTGCAGAATGCAACAGGCCATAGCAGGGTTTGTAGCCACTGGGTAAATCAAAAGCACTCCATACATTTTACCACTACTTTAATAACCTGAAAACCACAATGAAATAAAACTGATTCACCTTTATCTGCATTGGTTTGAACCTGAAGAACCCTTTTGTTTTAAGTGGACATTCTTTTTCGACAGGTGCCCTCCCAGAAATCACAAAATTAGTATATGAAAGCCTGTTAACATGTTAATTGTTTACATGTCCTTTAAGAAGGGAGTAAAGATTGCATTTGCAAAGCAAAAGCCTTGGCAACATCTTATGTGGGCTGGGAGCACAGTTATAATACAGAACAGTACAAAAAAGTCCAAATACACCCATCTTGTACAAAAGCTGTTCGTCAAGTCTCTAGACAGTGCCTCAGACTTCGGAATTTCCTTCTGACACAGTATCCATAAATAGATATTTCAGGAAGAGGTGAGTCATCTAGCGTAGCTCTACGATTTAGACAATGCAGTAAGAGCAGCCAGGACAAAAGTTCACACGCAAACTTTGAGACCACTGAGGTTCAGCTACAGCCCATGGGCAGATTCATACAGAAACAGAGCCTCTCCTCCCCTACAGTAAAATTCTATCCAGAAACACCAAGAGAGATCTCCAAATCACACTAGTATGTTCCAACTTACCACCAGAGCAGAAGAACACATGCCAAAAGACAAAACCCAACGTAAATTCAGGCGATCTCCAATTATGCCGCTGACAAACAGACCCTATGAACAAAACACAGCATTAAATAAAGCCATGAGAATTGCATCTGTTATCTCCAAGAATTAAAATGATGCAGTAGGGTCAAGCTGATACAAACGTTGTTATATCAGCTTAACAGTTTGATTCTAGCAATCTCTTCCACCAAAGAACTGCTCATAGTTGTTCATTAAATTTCTTATTTTTAAGAAATTCACCTAAGAACTTTTTGAGAGATGGAACCAGCCCTCACACCCACGGACGACAGGGGTGGAAGGAATGCTGAAGCGATAGTACTTCCTCTTGCACGTGTTAACAAGCATCTTCACATGGGTGACAGACGTGGACAAAACTAAGAAAAACTGAAGAGGAAAAAAATCTCCTGCTGAATGAAGCTTTTCAGCTGCATTAGCACCAGGCAAGTGCAAGAAAATGATCCTGTTCATCCCCTCCAAATGTGGGTGCGACCATCCCAGTAAGATTCAACATAAGTTATCAGGCACTGGCACAGGCTGTGCAGGGAAGTGGTTGAGTCACCATCCCTGGAGGTATTCAAAAGACAGGTTGGTGAGGTGCTCAGGGATATGGTTTAGTATTGGACAGGTACGATTGGACTCAATGATCTCAATGGTCTTTTCCAACCAACCAATTTCTATGATCCTACAAAAAGTTTAGCAGCTTTGGGTTAGTTCTACTCACCACAGCATAGGAAATCAAAAAGATAGTGTCCAACGTCCCCAAGAAGAGAGTTGCTTCTTCTGCATTTGGGAATAAATGGCTGCTGTTCCAGAGCTACAGAGAGAAAATTCTACCAGGTAAACAGGGAGAGGCACAGCTCATTCTAATCTTTTTCAGTGGAAACCCCAACTTCAAAGTAGAACTGTATCTCGCTCCAGCAACCTCCCATTTCTCCCACACTTTATTTATCAAATTAAGAACAATTCTGGCATTATCTACTGCAGAGAACATCCACTGCCACTTCACTTCAAATCTAAAAGGCAAGACAGCAAACCAGAAGCAAGAGCTGCTTGTTCCACCTGGATCAAGACAAATGACTGGCAAAGCAAACTCTGCTTCTAACAAGCATGCAACTCTTAGACAGCTTCTTACACAGAAACTGATGAGTATCTTAATGAATAATACAATAAAGGCATATTCTGTTTTATGTGCAGTGTCTCTTCTCTAAGTATCTTGCTGTCTTCACTAAATGAATAATTCCCTTAAAGTATCTGTGGCAGCAACCATAATAAGAAGTGACAGACCACAAACAGAAAAGAAAGAACACAACAGGAACAAGTGGAAGAAATAGACTGGTTGGAAACTATTTACAATGAACTCCAGTCACTAATGTTGTTATTTTTTCTGCTTACCCTGAGTTTCATTTTGCTTTCAATGTGATAAAAAAAAAAAAGGGGGAAAGAATCACTTGTTCCCAAACTAAAATTAGTGATATCAGCTGAAAGTACCAAGCTTTGAGGAGGACTTGAAGAATGAATAAAGTTAATTGGGACTAAGTTTTCTCCCTCCTCACCATGCCCTCATTAGAAAACAAACACACCCAATCCAAAACTTATTTCCCCATCACCTGATGATCCAGGAAACAGATCAGACAACTGAAGTTCCCACTCACATTCCAAGAATCATCCCTGATGGACACTTTAAAGGGGCCTCTTCATCATCACAAGCTCAGCACTGAAAGTCACCTGCCTTTCTTTGCACTTCCCTATGCCTTGTGTCCTTACCTCATACGGCTGGAGCTCAGGGGCCGTGCTGTTTAGGCAGGAGGGAGTCCACTGGCTGGAAATGCTGACTTTGACATTACTGAATGTTTTTCTGGAAGCATGGAGCAGGGAATAACTGCCAGAAAACACAGAAGCACAGGTTGGCCACATCTTCTCTGGACATCAAGTGGGAAAGGGTGGGACTCAAAACAGAGATACGTGTTGTCTAAGCAGGCGGCACAGCAGAGAACTGACAGCTTTGGAGACAGCAGCCAGCAACAGAAACTCCCAAATTAGGGGTAGATACACTGATTTTAGTGGGGAGTTGTGAAATCAGGTCTTGACTGGAAAGGACTTCCTCTTTTATTTTCAGAAGAGGAGGTGATTGTGCAACAACAAAACAACAAAAAAAAAAGAGAGGATGCCCTCCTCTGGCTAACCACCATTACAGGTGGTCTTCCAGAGACAGACTAGGTAACAGTGACAGTAGATTCAGCATTGCCATGAAGAACAAAGGATTTCAGTGAGGCAAAAGTTGGCAAGGCGAGGTAGTATGTTATTCCAGCTATTGTCAGCTGATGTAACACACAAGCTTTCAACAAACACATCCAGCAGACCTTAGGATCTAAAGCAGCGACCTCACTATTCTAGAGGCCCGCAAACAGTACCTCTGGGAGAGAAGAGGACCTCAGAAGCAATGCCAGCATGTTCCACGAGTCAGAACAGGCCTCATGTGAGTTCTGAACAGTCAGGATTTGTTTCCTTCCTCGTTTCAACTAGTTCCTCCCCACATCCACCCACACTCACCCCTCTGCAACAGGCTGCTGACGGCTTGGCACATTCAGCACCACTTTTGATGCAAGCCCCGTTTGTGGCTGGATTCCTCATAGGGCACAACACATTTAGCTCTACTGTCACATGACTCCCAGATCAGCTGGTACTACTAGCTTTTACGTTACTTTTCAAGGCTCACAGCCAAAGGTTAAGACTATCTTCCCACCTTCTTTGGACATGCCCTTACCTCCCCAAATTCAAAGAGATGAACGCTTCTCTGTGCAGAGATACACATTCAACCTACCTGAAGAAGGTCAGCAGGAAGACAACAATGTGATGGTGGGTGCAATGAGACACAAGGCCTCTGTTTGCAGGCTGCCTCCTTAAGCTTCCAGGCAAAGCCATCCTCCCAGCAGCCCTACCCTTGCTCCTGTCCTTGGCCACAAAGGCTGGATGGTGCTTAGGTCATTTTTCTTCTCACTTAAACAGAAGAAGGTAGGAAGGGAGGAGAAAAGAAAACATATTTGAATTAAAACACAATCTAAAAATACAGCTGTATTGCCCAAACAGCTGGAATTCAGCAGGAATGACTCTACATCATCCCTTCCCACTTTGTTTCATATCACTACCCTTCTCATCACTTATATGTTCCCTGACACCTTCTGTGCCCAGAAATGCCTTTTTACTCCCATTCTCCCAGTGCCCTTGTGGTTCTCCAACACACTTCTCCTTTGTTCCCTCCTCCTAGCAGTGTCCACTTCAGCACCCATCACCGAACATCTATTCACTTCCAAGATCACTCTTAGATCTATTAACTTCTGCATTAAAGGACACTCTGCTCCTTTTACAAACGTGTGCACTGCAAAGTGGTCAGAAACAAGGTAACTTTCCACTGCCACGTGGCTGGCTGTAAACAGGTGATTAAGTAAACAGAGCAGTGTTTGGTTACTGGTGGTTTGGATATAACTGCCTCCAAGATGTTGCTGAAAGAATATACCCAAGAGTGGACTTGCACAGCTAGAAAAAGGAAAGCAACTGTGAGGAGAGCGATGAAATCCAACAGTTAGACTCCTTGCCTACTTATTCTCGAGCCCTACATTATAGTTCCACCTGCCACTAACTCCCTAGCACAGCATATGGCAAGTCAGACTCTCTTGTCCTCTCCTGTAGGGCATAGCTGACACCTGCCTAAACTTCTGGACACCAGATATTATCAGTACTGAGGAAAGGCTATGACAGACACTCAGTTCCCTAGTGCTGGCCTATGCCACGCCACTCCACTCCCTCAGCTGTGCCGGCATGGCTGAGGGGCTGTTTCTGCAAGCCAAGTCAGGGAAATGACCCCACTGGGCACTGAGGTGGTGAATCTCTCTCCACACCTCTGTTTTGTTTTCCCAGCAGAGACCTTTTCAGCCAAATCTCCCTGACATGGCTCATAAAGCATATATGCAAACACTTGTATCCATGCAACGAGAGAGAGCACTGCAGAGAAAGATATTGACGCCACTGCTGAAGGCAGAACTTGATTCGGTTCACAATACCTGGCTTAAGACAGCTTGACAAATCAGCCAGTGGGAGCTGTGCTTTCAAGAGACATTCAAACACCACACATGTTCTGAATGCTGACGACAGCCACAATAACCCACCACCCACATTCCCCCAAAGAATCAGAGCTGAAATAAGATAGAACACAATGCGTTTGTGTTCTTTCATATCCACGGGTGCTTTCTGTAATGATTTGCAAATCCAACAGAAGACTTTTTAAGTTCAGCCTCATAGCCTGACTTGGAGAAATCAGAAGTCATTGCCCATACCCTTTCTTATCCAAATTTCTGGCTCCTGCTGAAAAGCCAGTATTGCACTGAGACTTTTTATTCTTCCTTCAAACAACTTTTAAAGGTTTCATTAAGACAGCTTTCAGTCTAAGAAGGCATCCTTTCCTCTCAAGGATGATGCATGCCTGACCAACAAACAGACGCCAGCTACTACTGGATACATTCATCACCACAGAAACTGAGGCCACGTTTAACCTCCAAAACCGGGAGTGGCATGAAGATCCTCTGAGTAACACGGACCCAGCTATTACACCTTTGAGACATCAGAGACATGTTTATCCTACACCACACTTGAAGCCTCCATTCTCATCCAGGACAAATGCACCAACACTATACAACATTGGAGACCACCTGCATCTATGCAGCCCAGGTGCAGCCGAGCCACGCTCCTATTCCTTCAGCTAGCGCAGACCACCTCAGTGTGCCAGCACCTTCCAGCAGTGATAATGCTTCTAGACTGCTTGGGTTCATCTGCAGCTGAAGCTGTGGGAAGGCAAAGCTAACCTTGGAAAAGGCAACTTTGCAAATAGTCTTCATAATGACATAATGACAGAATGACAGAAGTGGTCCCAGACCACTTCTCAGCATCAGTGAATAAAAGCTCAGCATCCACACAAGTGCTAACCCTTTTCAGGCATCAGCAAAACTGCTCGGGGCTGCCCCTCGCACAACCTGCACAAAGAAGAGAAAGGAACCCAAAGCACTCCAGCTTTCCAGCACCATAGTCCTGTAAACCATGTGGTCTCTTGGTCAAACACAAAAGCTTGTTCCCCTTCCCTGCCTCTCCCTCCCCTCCTATCACGCAATCACAGATAACAGAGTTCTCCTGAGGCAAGCAAAGCGAGCAAAACACAGCCAATTGTGCAATGTTGTGGGAAAAGTTCCCTCCTTGGGTAATCAGTTCACAGCCTGAAGCACGAGATTTACTACTCACCTCAACTCAACATACATAAATATAGATCTTATTTGCCCAAGATATCGAGTCTTTTTAAAGCTAAGACCAGGTTTTGACCTTAAAGTCACTTTTTTATTTTCTTTTTAATAGCATTTACTATTCAAATTATCTGTTCCTCAGAGCTTTTCAATCTCAGACAGCTTTCTAGATGAAGACTTTCTGGCAGAAGATGACACTTTCACTTATCTACACTACTCATGGTGTAGATATGACTATGAAAGATTTTGCTTTGCCTATTTTTTCCTTTCTTATCCTGTCCTTTTCACGTTCATGACTTTCATTCTCCCTAGGCTAGAAGAGTAAGCAACTAAGAGTTCATCCTTATGAGTCTCCTAACTATCAAGAGAGCATCACATTAATTTGTAATAGAGAGGGGGCAAAAACCAGGAGGCAGGACAAACCACAGGACTCAGGGCAGTGAAGCACAAGCCTTCAAGGAAGGAAGAGACCTGCTTTTAGGCAGTTACAACTGCCTTGTCTGCTTGTTTAGCACCATTTACGTTCAGCTAACTGATATTTTGAGGAAGCTTTTGTTAAGCTTTCCATGTTCTCACTTAAGGTCAAAATAAGACACCCTAAGTTCAAACTTAACTTCCTTATTACCACCCTGATGTCCTCCAAAGCTGGCAGGAGAGACCAGAATTAGTGTTCCTGGGATTTTCAAAGTGAAAAGCAAACAAATGTAATTTTTAAAAAAAATAACAGCGAGTTTTTATGCCATCTTTCCAAACAGAAGAGAGGCACAAACCTAAACCTAAATCTACACGGGGCCCTTGGCAGCTGCCTGACACCCCCAAATCCCAAGCCCCAGCTGGAGCCATTCAGGAGGAACAGGGACCCCCCCAAGCACTGGCCGATCCCAACACGGTAACCCCATTCCAGCGGGTGACACTGGTCCCGCGCGGTGCTCCACCTCGCTGCACGGCTCGGTGCAGTTTGGCTCAGTTCGGCTCTGGAATTCAGCAGGAATGACTCTACATCATCCCTCACCTCGCCGAGGCAGACGGCGAGGATGTGGCGCTCACACCACAGCGAGTGTCCCCCACCCACTTCCTAGCACGGGCATCGCAGCTACCGTGGACCCAGTGCCAGGCAGAACCGAACCGAGCCGAACCGAGCCGAGCCAAGAGGAGCCGAGCGGAACCGAGCAGAACAGAGCCAAGAGGAGCTGAGCGGAACCAAGCTGAGCAGAGCCGAGCTGAGCGGAACCGAGCCGAGCGGAGCTGAATGGAACTGAGAGGAGCCGAACCGAGACGGGAGGAGCCGAGAGGAACTGAGCGGAAACGAGCTGAGCCGAACCGAGCGGAACCAAGCCGAGCTGAACCGAGCTGACAGGAGCCGAATCGAGCCCAGAGGAGCCGGGAGGAGCTGAATGTAACTGAGCCAAACCGAGAGGAGCCGAGCCGAGCCGAGCCGGGAGGTGCCGGGAGGAGCCGAGTGGAGCAGGGAGGAGCCAGGAGGAGCTGAGCCGGGAGGAGCCGAGCCGGGGCCGAGCCAGCAGGGCCGCACTCCCCAGCGCCGCCCGCGCTCCCCTCGCGGCGCTCCGGAAGTGTCGAGCGCGGCACTTCCGGCGGCCCCGACGCTCGCGGCGGCCCCGCCCCGGCCCGGCTCGCCCCGCCGCGCCTGGGGAGCAGCGGGACTACATTTCCCGCCGGCCCCAGAGCGACGGGGCGGGTACAAAGCGGGCGGGGCCTGCCCGGCAGGTGAGCGCCCGCAGGTGAGCGCCCGGGAGGGGGGCTCCTCCGGCTGCCGGGAGCCCCTCTCCCCCTCTCCCCCTCTCCCCCTCTCCCCCTCTCCCCCTCTCCCCCTCTCCCCCTCTCCCCCTCTCCCCCTCTCCCCCTCTCCCCCTCTCCCCCTCCTCATCCTCACCCCAACTCGTGCCCCCACAGGCTGGCCTGGGAGCCACGATGCCTTTCCCCAGCTCCAGCACAGATGATGCCTTTGACTACCTCTTCAAGATTATCCTGATCGGAGACTCCAACGTGGGGAAGACCTGCGTGGTTCACCGCTTCAAGACGGGACAGTACAACGAGAAGCAGCAGAACACCATTGGCGTTGACTTCACTGTGCGCTCCATGGATATCGATGGCAAGAAAGTGAAGGTTGGTGGCTGGAGAGGGAGATTGGTGGGCAGCACCTCTGCCCCCGTTCCTTTGCCTAGTGGGATGCACAGCATCTCCTGCTTGGCCCTGCTGAAGGCAGAAGGCAAAAGCGGTCTGCCTTTCCCACCAGGGGTGTTGCTGAGGGGAGCTCTCCCTCAGGAGGATGCCCTGGGGGAGGCAGTCATCCTAATTTGGGCATCTACTGCCTGTCACGGCTTCTCTGGATGCATCTGTGGAGAGAGCTCACTTTTTATCTGCAGGGAGTTCTTCAAAAGTTGGCTCAGGTTTGGAGGGGCTCCCTCCCTTCCTTCAGAAGTGTGGAGGATTGAGCTGGGACACCAAGGAGGGGAAGCCCTTCGGTTTTCAAATGTTATGCTTTGATGTGTGCTTGATCTGAGGGAAGGCGAAGACTTGTAGGACAGACACTAGAAGAAATTGATAGCTAGCACTTACCTCCATGTATAGATGAAAGTTCAAATGCCTGCCCTTTACATAGCTTTGCTCTGCCCAGCCCTGTGTCAGGCTTCTTGGTTCTTCCTTTCCTACCAAAAGGTTGTAATGTTCTCTATATTTTAGTACAGTTGTTGAAAGTGTGTTTCCTGGCCTCTTTGCAACACTGAGTTTACCTTTCATAGAATCACTAGGCTGGAAAGGACCCACTGGATCATCGAGTCCAACCATTCCTAACAATCCCTAAAACAGGCCCCTCCATACCTCATCCACCCATCCCTTAAACACCTCCAGGGAAGGTGACTCAACCACCTCCCTGGACAGCCTGTTCCAGTGCCCAATGACCCTTTCTGTGAAAATTTTTTTCCTGATGTCCAGCCTGAACCTCCCCTGGCAGAGCTTGAGGCCATCCCCTCTTGTCCTGTCACCTGGGAGAAGAGGCCAGCTCCCTCCTCAGCACAACCTCCTTTCAGGTAGTTGTAGACAGCAATAAGGTCTCCCCTCAGCCTCCTCTTCTCAAGGCTAAACAACCCCAGCTCTCTCAGCCGCTCCTCATAAGACTCGGTCTCCAGCCCCCTCACCAGCTTTGTTGTGCTTCTTTGTAGCGTTCTCTTCAGTCTGTGTAGGTTGTCTTTACAGGCATTTAAATGTCTCTTCTGATCTAGAGAGGGTAAAGTATGGTATGGTGGAGTGAGCTGGGACCGGTCTAGCTGCCTTGTAGATGAGGGCTTTCGAAAGCATGGATGCTGATGGCAAACGATTAGGAAGCTGCATTTGCCAGTCTTTACAATTTCTATCCTTTCCCTTACAGATACAGGTGTGGGACACAGCTGGTCAAGAACGCTTCCGGACAATAACCCAGTCTTATTATAGGAGTGCCCATGGGGCCATCCTTGCCTATGACCTTACTAGGAGGTCCACGTTTGAATCCATTCCTCACTGGATTCATGAAATTGAAAAGTATGGTGCTGCAAACTTGGTCATGATGTTAATTGGTAAGAATCTAATTTTAAATATTACATTGTATACCTTTGTTTGTTAATACATGTATAAGCTCCCCCTCTTTTCCGCCAC
This sequence comes from Cuculus canorus, assembly GCF_017976375.1. Lineage (NCBI taxonomy): Eukaryota > Metazoa > Chordata > Aves > Cuculiformes > Cuculidae > Cuculus > Cuculus canorus. The sequence goes on from NC_071401.1 coordinate 149,719,400, forward strand.
TACTTAAAGCATCTATAAACTATGCGTTAAAGAAGAATGCAGTTGTAATTAAAATAGATCAGAAATTGTATCAATTTGACCTAAGCTTAAAATATTAGGAAAGTTAGAGCCTGGTCCTGAAAGGACCAAGCCCATTGCAGACCTTGGAACTTTTTACTTGTTCCTTTCCCACCAGAATAATGCAACAAACTTGCTGCTGGTCAAGCAAGCAGTGACTACCTTACTGAGGTTAGAATTGCAGTGTCTGACCCTATACTCCTGATGCACAGGAATTTAGCGGTTCAATAATTCAAGACAAAGGAGAATGCACAGCGCAACACAACTCCTTGTTCTCATCTTTCCTCTCTGTTCTTTTGATATGCATGTGCATTGCTCTGTAATGGGACTCTGATCAGGTAAAGCAGTAGATAGGGACATGGCTTTTTGCAGAGCATGAAGTAGTCTGATAGCATTCCTCTTCCTCATTGTGTGTTTCACTAGCGTTAAAGAAAATTTGCCTCTTGAGGAAAGGAACAGGTAGAAATTTCTGAGAATGGAGCTGGTAGGAAGCAGCAAGTTTCTTCACATTTGTGTTTCGGGTTATTATTGCTCTTCCCTCCCCCAAGGGAGAAGCCGCAAATGAGCGAACTGGTGTTGTAAAATGACGGAGTTTTTGTTTACGTTCCACTACAGCACTGTGCTGAGAGCAAGGCACGCAGCTGCAGCAGCCTGAACTGGCTCTGCTCTTGAGGATAGGCAGTGTTGGGCCTCGCAGCGTTGCAGGCATGGGACCAAAGCTGCTTGTACTCCTAGCAAATTACCACTTCTGCTGTGGTAGTTGTTCCTGTTTTTCCTCTTGAAGAACCAAACAACAAATTCTGACCCACATGTAGCTGGAATGAGTAAGGAGGAAAGAAAAAAAACCCAAAACTTTGCTAAACTTTGGTAGGGTTTTTTTAACTTTCCTCATAGAATCATAGTATAGTTTGGGTTGGAATGGAACTTAAAGATCAACCAGTCCTAATCTCCCTGCCATGGGCAGGGACACCTCCTACCAGACCGGGCTGCCCAAGGCCCCATCCAACCTGGCCTTGAACACATCCAGGGAGGAGGCGTCCACAGCTTCCCTGGTCAACCTGGGCCAGTGCCTCACCACCCTCACCGTGAAGAATTTCTTCCCAATGTCTCATCTAGATCTTCCCCTTTCCGATTTAAAGCCATTCCACCTCATCCTATCACTACAGGCCCTCGAAAAGTCCCTCCCCAGCTTTTTTGTAGCCCCCCTTCAGCTACTGGAAGGCTGCTGTAAGGTCTCCCCAGAGCCTTCTCTTCTCTTGAATCTAAAGAACAAGACCTATTTATGCGTGTCGTGGGGGCTGGTTGTTATTGTTGTACTTTAGGTGGTTTCTTTTAAGAAATCATTTTTAAAATTACTAAAAATAAAGCTTTTGTTATGGATCCAGCTTGGTGCTTTCTTCCAAAGCTGGTGCTATTTGCTGTACTTACAGGAAGCCTTTGTATATTTAATTACATGAGTCATGTTATACACCTTGCTAGTATGAGGTTAAGAAGTTTGACTTCCCCATCTGGAAATCAAGGAGGCAAATAACCCTCAATAAGCTGTGTATTGGCAGGAGCTGTGGTTTTCTTTTGTGGATTTTAGGTTTTCGGGTTTTTCTCCTTTTAGAAAAATGGGAAGGGACTTAATGGGAGGGGATCTGACTTATATTTGCTTCAAGTTCAAGATCTGGAATTGATGAAAGGCTGTCTTGAGACTCTGAATGCAGACTTCAGCCAGGTACTGCATGTACCAGAACTGATGATAATTCAAATTCCACACATGTTGCAACTATTTAAAATACCTTTGTATATTTATCTGAGATGTTTCGTGATTTCTGACAGATTTTGATTAGAATGCTTTGAGGAAAAGATTGTGTATGCAGAAACTTCTTAAGCATACATTTTAAGCAGTAAGGTAGCTGGTACAAATGCTTGTCTTTTTTTTGACACCATCTCAAAATGACTGACTTGTATAAATAGGTCATGTCCAAATCTGATTAACAGTTGAGCAGGTTCTTCCAGTACTTTGGTGGGGGTTTTTTTTGAGGAGATCTGCTTTAGACTAACAACATTCCAGATCTTCAGAGCTGAGCATCCACTTTGAGATGTGTCAAAGTAGCTTGACAATAACATAACATGTGTGACTTCCTCTGAAGGTGGAAGAAACCTTTATAGGATATTAGTTTGGTTTACCATGTGCGATCACTACAGCTACAAGATTTCCATGATTTTTTTTTTTTAATATTTAACTTAAAGGCTATTTAATGTTTAAAAATACTAGAGAATATGGACAAACAGTTTCTTCCAAATAATCTCCTAGCACAACTACCTACAGCAAATAATTAGATGAACGCAGGTTTTTGGGTTTGGGTTTTATGAAACTCATTTGATTTCATGTGATTTTAACTGCAACTTTGATCCACATTCTGTGTTCATGGCTTTGATGTGCTTACATCTTGTTTTTCTAGTCATTCTTATTCTCAACATAATTCTATTATTTAACAAAATAGAATTAGTGTATTGCATTTCAAGATGAATCTTTGAGAGACTAAATTACTGGATTATCTGTTTGCCTTGTTTTAAGGGAACAAATCGGATTCATTGGATAAGCGTCAAGTCCTGTTTGAAGATGCCTGCACACTAGCAGAGAAGCACGGGCTCTTAGCTGTACTGGAGACATCAGCAAAAGAAGCTCAAAACATAGAAGAGGTGTTCACGTTAATGGCTAAAGAGCTAATAGCCCGAAATACCTTACAGCTTCATGGAGAGAACCCTCCAAACAGCATCTATCTTGATTCCAGGCCAGTGATTGCCTCCCCCAGTGTGGAGAAGACCCAGTGCCTCTGTTGAAGAGAGATTTCGGGAAGAATTTGGAAGTCATTATTCTTCTGAGGCTGCTTGACATAATTTTATTCAGTTGATGCAAGTGTGCTATGTGGCCTCAAGCCATCTCTCTTCATATCTTTACCTTGCAGTTTGGCTTGTAAGTATCTTTGGAGATCGTTGTTCCTGTTGGCTGATTTGAACAAGGCAGCTGATGGCTTTTCAGTTCGTGTTAAAGTTGAGAGGGCTTGGGAAGCTGCCAGCCCTTACCTTAACCAAAGAGAACTGCAAAAATTATTGCCTTTAATTATATCCTTAAATAGTTTTCTGGCTGTGTCAGAAGAGAAATTTGCACCAGAGCTCTAAATTGATTTGACCCTTCTAAGCTATGTTGTTTGTTCTAGTGCAAGCACTTTACTCTTTGCCAGTAGCTTTAAGAAGTCTGACACATACAAGGACAGCACTACCCACCCCACAGCTGCCTAAACCTTCCTTTAGGAGCCGTCCTGATGGCAGGCACTTAGCCACCCATCCCAAGGAACTTACTAACATTTGTGAGAGTATATGACTTCACATCTGTACTAATCTCCTCACCAGGCTAACGTGGAGACATCTTTGGGGTTCTGTAGCAGGCAGAATATGGTCCACTAGGGTTCCAGCCTACTCTTTCTGGAGTAAGAAAAGTTGTCTTTCACTTTGCTCTCTCTAAGAATTGTTTCCAGCAGCAATCTCTGTCTTGTTACTTAGATTTGCTAGGAGTAGCGAAGCTTCCAAGGCATCAATAAGGGCCTAAATCAATGCTGGGGTGAAAGGACATTTTTGTTTCTCCCCCACCCCAACCTTGTCTTGCTTTTAATGTGCTGATGTTAATCAAAAGCCCAGTGGCAGCTTAGGATATGCCTGTAGATTTCCAAGGGAGTGTGAAGAATGGATTCAAGCTCCTGTAAAACTCAGCAAGGGGTAGGATGCTGTTTATTATATGACCCTGCCAGAGAGCAGTCAGGGAGTGGCACTGGATGTGCCATAAAGCTACCCCTACGCAAGAGTATGTGCTACTGCTATGGAGACTGAACACACGCAACGTCAGTGTTTGTACTGCTCCTCCCAAATGCAAGCTCTGTTACTGGGGGCTCGTTTCTATGTACTAGAACTGAATGAAGGGTTTGTTGTGAGTTTGGGGTGGGGTTTTTTTGGTTTTTTTTTTTTTTTAGTAGAGGGAAATGGAAGGAGGAGGAAAGAAATATTATATGGAGAAAGCTTCTTTTTTTTTTTTTCTTTTTGACTGCAGTCCACCTGTACCAAAGTGCATCACTTGGGTAGTTACTGTTAAGCCTGGAACTGGAACTCGCACTCTGTAATGATAAAATACAGTCTGGGTTACAGGCAAAGAAGCCCTGGGAAGACTGGCAAGCTGCTAGCTGACCCAAGGGCAGTCTACCCGTCTTTCACAAGTTCTTGACAAGTAGGGAAAACACATACAACAAGTATTTCTGGAAAACCTCTTCTGAGAAGCACAAAAAATAAAGCAGAACGAAATGTTGATTTTTAGTCTCACAAATATTTCTAACATTACTATTGCTCCCTCTAGCCAGGTTTTTTGCTATCACTTACGAAGAACTGGGCTTAATTCACTTATGTGTAAACTGAGGGAGAAATCTTCAATGGTAGCTTCAAATCCTTCTGCTCTAGCCTGCTGTAGAGAAAGCTTCATCTTCTTCAGGCGTCCTTTTTCTGATCTGTTTACTTTTTAAATCTTCATCTTGATTTGCTAGTAGCCCAGCAGTTGCACTTCAGTTTGTGTAGTTAAGCAACAGTAAACACCACAGCCTTTCCAAGTGGCTGAACAAGTAGCAGTCTAGCTTCCAAACAACTAGTTTCTACCCCTCTTTGCACTAGGAAAACAGCCATATATAAATGTTCTTGTGTGTTTGAAGCCCAAACTACTCCCAGTAGTAGTTTGTAATGTAGCAGTTATGTTTTTTACTAGTATCCACACTTGAACCACCAGCAAACTTTGTTCTATTTCAGGCATACCAGAGATGGTGTTTCCAGCAAACACTAATCTTTCAGGAGGCCTTAATGTGTGTTTATCTCCAGTTACAAGCTTTCAATAGGCAAGAATTAGAGGATCTTACCAGCAGAATATTAAACTTTGTATGGCTTACTTGGTTTACTGCCTTAATGAGAGATTACTGTACAAAATAATTTTGCTTACCCTCAGTGTGAAGGCTGCTGTTCCCTCAACTGCCCAGCACTGCCAGGTTATAGGGCTCTTGCTGTTCTCTTTGAGCACACACGGAGCTACTTGCAGAATAAGCTCTTCCTTGGGAGAAGGCTGTGCAACATTGGGATCATGGAGAACAGGTTTGTGATTGTGCTTTATGCTGCACCGTTCCCTCTCCTTTAGCAGGTGTAACAGGCTCCTTACTGCTCTTTCAAGAACCTACTCTTAAATACCTGTTCTTTGTGCAACTCAGCCAGGACTGTGACCTCTTCTGATTGGTTCTGTTTGGCATCTTCCATGAGCCCTTTGGGCAGTTACACCAAACAGCTTCCACAGGGTCATTTTTTTTAAGCTGTCCTCGTGTGAATGAAGAGCAAGCTGCAGCAGGTGCAGCTGAAGAAGGTTTTTCAGAGTGTATATTAGCAGGCAGTGTTATTCATGAGGTAACATGTGAAGAAAACTGTAAAGAAAACTAAACCTGTTTATAGCATTAGTCTAGACTGGGACAAAACACCTTCTGCAGTTAAACTGTCACATTTTTATCTATATGGAAGCGGTATCTGAATCTTGGCTGTTGCACATGACTTGCATTGATATTGCAGTGGTGCCACAAGACTGAAGCAGCACCTATTCACGGAACAGGGCAACCAAAAAAAAAAAAACCCACAAGTATTTTGGAAAGGAGCAAACTCTTGACACCTCCCAGAAGGTGACTGGCTTAAAAACAAATATAACTGCAGCCCAGTGATGCAGAAGGCACATGGCACAGCCTATGCAGTTAAGCTTTTCTTCATAGGTAGCGGACAGGCTCTTGCTGACAATAGCTGAGGTTCTTATCTAATCATTCCAGTTAATGTTTAAGTATAGTTGGAAAGGAGACAGAAAAAACAATGTTGACACCCTGAACAGAGAGAGAGCACGCTCTATCCTAGAGCCTTCTTTCAGGAAGATGCATCCCATGCTTTTGGACCTGGAATTGCCCCTGAAGCTTCCCCCAGCCAGGCGAATACTCTGTTTTAGTGTACCCTACAGCACTGTTCAGAGGTGCCCCCTTCCTGGCTGTGGGCTGCCAGTAGGCAGATTTCCACGTATCTCAGTTCCCAGAACACCAGTAGGTATCCCCAGCTGGTGGGGGTCTCCCACAGGCAGGGGGTCTTTAATATTCCTGAAGCCATTTTCAAGCACCTCTCAGCCAAGTGACTAGAACTACAACAGGCAATGCTGGGATAACAAGAGTCCTTTTAGAGTAGTTTTACACAGGTTGAGAGCCCCTTTTAACTTCACCTTTTAAAAGGAACTTGCAGTTTGAGAGAGCTAGGACTTTAAAAGTCTTTAGAAGTACTTTTTCTAGTGCTGCTATTCTAAAAATCAACCTGAATTCAGCTGCCTGTACAGAATCTGACTATGCAATTGCACTGAGCTGTTGTCATATAGGTGCTGACTCTGGCTTGACTACAACTGACAAATACCATATCCATGGGTAACAGTGAGCAGGGGCAGAGCTCTAGCATATCTGCAGTCCCATGTCTCCTTGCTACAGCTGTATCCATGAATAGGACTGCTTAGCACAGTTCTCACTGTCACATCTGTGCAGCTTCATTTACCTGAAGCAAAGTTCACCACAACTATGGTTCAATAACATCTCTCTAATGCAAGCATTAGATTAAAACTGACTTTGTAGCAGGGCAGTAACTGTCTACCACACAGTCCTGTATTATATGTCAATCTTAATGGACTACATGTGGATTCCCTCTTGTTTTAAGCTGCTGCAGCATTAATAATTCAATCTACACAACTCTTCGTCTAAACACCAGACACTTCATATCTCGGAAATCTATTTGTTACCTGCTGGAGCAGGGAAGAGTTACTTTATTTCATGACAGGCACCAGGCCTCTCCTCAGTAATATTCCAACGCAGCTTGGTCTACAAGCCGGGAAGAGCGGAGCTATCAAGATCTGGACTAAAGCAGCAGAGGTTGTAAGAAGCACTCTGTGCTTGTATGATCACCTTCAGACCAATCAGAGGGGGCAGAAGGCAATGACTTTGCATTCACCCCAAGATACAAAATTTTATCTTAAAATATCTGTATGTATTCTTGCACAGGGAAAAAGACACTTCAAGTGAGAATAAGCATCTTTTTCTAAAGATTTTACTAGTGGAAGCTTACAGAGTCTTTATATCTTGTTCACCTTGACACTACTCTCCTTGGCCTCTCCTTCTGTACCTTAGGTTGCTTAAAGAAAATGTAGCACAGCTGAAGTTGTCACCCTCCGTGCTTTTTACATTAAAAGTTTACGTTAATTCTATCACATTTATTCCTGTTCTTGGAGGAAAACCACAGCAGCCTACTGCCATACTTTACTCATTTCAAAGGCCCTGCTCTTTTCAGGCATTCCAGCTTCTGGGGCGGGGGTGGGAAACCACAGTGCAAGAGGAAGCTCAGGAACAGGCCTGCCACTGGCAGAGATTCAAACTGCAAGCGACACATAGCAGTATGTTTTATGACAAGTATAGACAGTTCTTTAACTCACAGAACGAGAACCACAGCACACTTCAAAGCATCATCTTGTCATCCTGCAGCTAAACAGAACACTCTCCACCAGCAAGTAACTTATCTGTGAGTTCTCAACTTCCCCTGCAGCATATACAGGAACAAGGTTTAGAAGCAGCAGCACCCACCCTTGTGCCACTCGTACACCTACGCACAAAGTGTGCCATTTCTGACCCTCTTATGAAGGAAAACCACACTGCACGTGCACTGACTGGTTAAGTTTAGACCTTTTTGCATCGCACCAGAACGTATCTTTGTTAAACTGATGTTTGAATGCAGCTTTCTAATAGGATGTTAACAACCTATGTTCACTCTGTGAGGGAAGAAAGGCCAGTTCTACTTCAAAGACTTTTATTGGTCTGTTTCTCCGTATCTCAGTTTTAAAAGTCATTTGTGCAGATTAAGTTCAAATCCTTTTCTCCCTCTGCAGGAAAAAAAACCGCAACAAACCAAATATGGTTTAGACTGTTCAGCTAACTTTTTCTTAGTCCTATCCCATAGAATCTGAATGTTTCTAGTAGTTTACTTCCAATTTTATATATTCCTGCAAAAGAATGCTTCTTTCTGAACACGCGTAGGCTTTAAGCAGCACGTGGATACTCGGGAAGCAGCCTGCAGCAATGCTTGGCCTTGCTGTCCAAACAGCATTACATCAGGAAACCATCAATAGTTTTGTCCCTGCAACTGACTTTGTTGAGGACAAATAAAATTAATACCATGGTATAGAACTTACTTCTGCCAAAGCAAGCCACCTCTGTTCCCACCAATGGCCCAGACATTGCTTCAGTAGCTCAATGTCCCACCTCTCTGTTCAGGTGTTCTTTACATTACAAGCTCCATACTGGAATGGTTACAAGGTTACAACCAAGTTAGAAGTTGGGTATTAGCCTGACACAGTTCTGCAGGAGTTAAGAGAAACACACACAAGTAATGAATCTGAAACACAGAAGCTTCAAACTGAAAAGGACAGACTTATTTCATTTTTTGATTTTTTTTTTTTATTTGGGAAAAGTGCTTCTTACAAAAGGCAACTGCAAAACAATACGTTATAGACCTCAGAACAATTTCTCATTCCATTTAAAAGTGAAAGGAGAGGCAGTCTAGGGGACAAGAGCAGCAGGAGAACAGATCACGGGGCATCCACGAGTCAATAAAAAACAGCAATAATGTAATGCAAGGTTAAAATTCCTGTGCCGGGGCTTTGGTGGCAAAGTAATTTCTCAATGCAAATTACAGCCAGACACTGCATGACTGCCTTTGTAAGCAGTAACTCACGTAAGCTGAACAGCTTCACCATGCAACCTGCCCAACCCAGATGCCGAAAGGCACGCGTACCCTGAACCAGCCAAGAGGCACAGCTATTTCCTAGTGAAGCTCGCAGCTTAGGTGGTTACACCAAGTTCTAAAACTTACAGAGCAATAAAGCTAAAGGGGCTTCTCTGGTATTCCTCTGACTCCACCTTGGCTAACCGGATTTCTGCTCCTGGACAACCCTAATCGTACACATGAAAGAGAGCTGGTGTATCAGGGAATGCCATCTATTAAGTTAAGCGATGGTTAAGATCACTGCCACAGACTGGGCTGAGACCACTAAACCAGTTTCATGTCCAATTGGAGGCTAGGCTTCATGCACCAAGAGGGGATAAAAGATGGTTTTGTTATTTTTAACTTACACAGAGTCTCCCCATCCTAGAGGTCCAACTCTACATTTATCTGTATATACACATAGAGAGTTCTCCTTTCACAAAGACATTTTCCTTTCATGCTAAACACAGTAAAAACCCAGAACATTCACACCTGGTTCTGGTTACACAGTAGTAGTAGTAATGTGCAAGTAAACAAGAGACCAAAATCACAAATGAAGATGTGTACATGAGGGGGCTGGAACGGAGCTGATGCCAGAAAGAGTATTTGTATCTGGCCTGAAGTCAGAATTATTGGTACAAAGACAGGAGAGAAAAAAAAAAAAAAAAGAAAGGCCATCAGCCAATTTACATCCCCACTGCATGGCCACTGCTCATTTTTGTATCTGGGCTCTTCAAAACGAGTGTGGAAGTCCTGTAAACACTTTAACCCTGGAACTGGGTGAACTCTGTTGGGTACACAGATGAAGCAACAAATCTAAGCTAACTGTTTGACAGTTAAATTTATTTTTACAAAAACTAACATTTTAAAGATTTATTTCTTGTTATTTGTTTAAACAGAGGAAAAACAACACTCCTGGGGTGGGAGGGGATGGGAAAAGACAGACCCTGGGTAAAAGTTATTACAACAGCACCTGGAATTGATTGGCCTGCCTAGGAGAAACACAGGCACTGCCACAACACCACAGGTAATAGCTACTGCCTGAAGCCAAGACGACAGTCCACACTCCACTGACAGGTGCTATAGATCCAAGTCATAATAGTCTTCCAGCTCATCATGAAACAAGTCCCACTCGTCCTCGGAATCTGTTAGCTCATCATCACCTCCTGCTGCCAACAGCATAAGCAACATCTCACCAAGCTCAAAGGTCACCACCTCATCCTCATCGGTCTCAAATGGATCACCACTCTCTCGCTCCTCGATGAACTCCCAGAACCGATTCCTCCGCTGGGCCTGCAAGTGGAACACAAATATTTTCCCAGGTGACCAAGCAGTACAAGGTAGGAGTCTTTCAGAGGCTGACCAGGTTCAGTCCCCAGCATACTTTTAACATGCAAGAAACCACATTCCACTTTCAGGGAGATATTGACCTCCCGTACAATTTACCCTTACACGCTCATATTAAAGCTGCCCAACATTTCTCCCTCAGTATGTTGGTATACTAGAAGAGTTTAAAATTCACTCTTTCCATCTTGGTCTCCAGCACTCACAAACCACCACTCTAGACCACCACCTCCTTCAAATTCACCATTAGAGGTCTGTCAGAAGTAAGAGTCAACATTTCCCTGTCCTCAAGGCAGCTGATTTAACGCACACCCCTCTTGCGGTCTCTCTGTATAGAAAGGACAAAAAAAAACAACAGCACTGACCCGGAATCTACTTGATGTTCCCACTTTGGGTCTCTGCGGCTCCTCTTGGCGGCCATCAGGATATGCATGTTTGTAAAAACAGTTCCCTCCAAACGGACAGCTCCCACGGCCTTCATCAAAGTACCTGCATGGCTTGTTGCTGGAAAGGAAAATATCGCAACCCTTACTCACAGCAGACCCCAACTAGACTTCAGAATTGCATTTCCCTGTAGTCCAAAAGGATCTCAGTTACCATTTGGAGCTGAAGGTATTTTGACAGTGCAACACCTACACGCAGAACTAATGCATTACACAATGTGTGTGTGGGGCAATGCATGCACAGAACACAGATACCTCGCAGCACACGGGCTTGTATTGCCTTATGGCCACATCACCAGCCTTTTGTGTATAAAAGGAAAGACTGAGGTCAAGGAACATAGTCACAGTTTTGTGACTGTGTGGTTGCATGCATCTGTGGGCAGACTGCTAAGAGTGCACTTAACACGTGGTGGTGGTAGCAAGGTGAGAGAGGGCTTTTACATCAAGACCCTTCTTCTCCCAGTGTGCTTTTATCTCTGCACGCTCAACTTGAGAAAATGCTACAGTGCTCATACCTCATTGCCTCCTTGTATTTCTGAATGAGTTTCTGCTTCTCTTCCTTCTCTTCCACCCAGTACTCACTTGGAATGACAAAGTTAGATGTGATCCGACATTCTGGGCAGGACCTGGGGAACGAACAGACTGCGCTGCAAAATTCCACATTACAGGGCGCTCTATCTGCTACATAACAAGTCATGGCATATATCCATCTTTAAAGATGTCCTGTACCCACACACTTGCTGTATGGGCTTTTCCATCTAGAGTCTCTTACACGAGGACAATCTAAACTCTCTTCAAGAGCTCAACGGCAATGGCAGCTGGTCTCAGAAAAGCTTGAAAAAACACTTCACACAGACTCCTTTTTCTTTAGAGTTAAATAAATTTATTTTCGTTTGATATCTGTATTTATTTGACTGGAACTTCATTGTTTGTTTTTTTTTTTTTGAAACAGCCTTTAAATGGAGAAATGTTTTGCCAACTGATTAATGAACTAGGGCGGTTATGAATTAAGAAGCATACATTCTGAACTGGTTAATCTGCATTCAGACTCCTGGCTGGGTGTCCAAGATGTAAACAGTAACCACTGGACAACATGCTATTAAATAAATGAAAGTGATTTTCTACCATTAAGTGAGTTTTGCGAACTTAATCCGTATTAACCAAATCAGAGTGTAAATGTTATCCCTAACAATTATTTTACTTCCCAGCTAAAGTTAGTATGCATTAAATGCAGTCTCTGTGCAGTCTGCATCTGGAAGTCTGTTGCAAGTTGTCACAAGTTACTAAGTTCTTCCATAGTAACAAAGCACAATCGAAATGGGAAAGTGCCTCACTTTATAATCTTGCTCTCAAATTGCTTAGCACTCCTCCACTTGCGGATGCACTTGAGACAGTAAGTGTGGCTGCAGTTGGAGAGGATCCCAAAGCGGCGCTCACTAGGATTAGCTTTCTCATACACCACCTCCATGCATATCCCGCACACCATGTCTTTACTACGCTGGACGGCAAATGAAAGCTCCATGTCCTTCTCGTGAGCTTCAATGCAAGACTGAAAAGAAGAGACAAAAAAAGCTACAGAGATAACTGAACACCTGGTGAACTCTAAGCAGGCTTTTCAGCTCAGTTTTACTCTGCGGTTTTGCATAAGTAATGGAGAAAAATTAAGCCGAAAAATCTTTATCCTCAAAAAAAAAAAAATTGTGCTCAGAATCTGGGGACTAATCAATTCAGAGTTCAAACTCCTTTCTTCAGACACTGCTTTTAAACATCAGAAAGGAAAGCTGAAAGACCATCCAGTTTTACTCAGCGAAGAACAAAGCTTCAGTTTCTTTAAGCAGACTGCTCTCTCAGCAGATAAGGAAACCCAGCTATTTTTGACTACAGCCCTGACAGGAAACGGTCCAGTTTACAACAGGAATTTCATTCACTGCCTGACCTGCATGCATCTTCAAATGAAAGGGAATTAGTGTCAAGTGATTATGGGGAACTAGGAAGCAATAACTTAAAGCTGTTTAACACCAGACAGTTGTTTGCCTACCTTTATGTGCTCAGATCTCTGTGCAGCATCAATTGGATGCAGGACTTGCAGTCCACACATATCACAAACATCCCCGTGGATGTACACGCAGTTTTCTCCATAACGACATTCTCCTACTGCAGCGTAGGGGCACAGCTCCTTCTTTATCACTACGTCTGCTTCCTCCTTCTGATATTCTTCCTCAATCACCATTTCCTGCAAGGGTGCTTCAGCACAGGAAGGAGCAGCTGGGAACAAAATTAAGGACAGTAAGCAATACATTCAGATTTACAGCACCTGGAGTGAGAATACATTGTTTTAATGCAAAGTAATCTTTGTGTAACCCTGCTCAAGTTACTCAAAGAGAGTAATGAAAACAATCGAGGTTCATTTCAGTCCAAGTTTCACACATCCTCAATCTGAACTAGTAGTTATTTTCCCACTCAAGAAAGCACAATTAATTTCTTCGTCCTTCAAGCCAGATAAGACTAAAGCTATCAGGGTTTCAGTGGTCAGATTCAGATCCATTTACAGAGTTAAGTCTGCACCACAAAAATATCCCTAGTTCTCAGCAGCTCAAGTACATTTTTATATAAAACCTGGCTCAGCAACAATTTAATAAAGTTACATGACTCTCAGTGCTTCAAGAAACAATTCCACATCAGCTAGAATTAATGGGCCTCTCCCCAGAAATTACATAGCTGAGGCACTAAAGTTGTATCCAGCCTAACACCACGCTAGTATGGAAACACCAGACCAGCAGTAGGTTATGCGCAGATTAATTAGCATGCTGTCATTCAGGCTGAACAACAGATTTTCACATCTAGACTCCATGCACCGGTATGTATGATACAAAAGCTGTCCACATCTCTCTAACTCTTACTCTAGATATTTGCCAAAACCCTTATTCCAAACAGATATCGGGTCTATCAGTAAGACACAAACCTAGCTTTAAGAAACTGAAATTCAAGGCATTTTCATTGCATTCCAAGCTAGCTATCGGTTTTACAGAATACTGACTAAGCAAGTTCCCTTACCCAATTCTATATTGAACTAAAACCTGTATCATTTCTCTTCACCTTTTAGACACCTTCTGCTTAACACTTCTTCCTGTATCTCTTGAACATACCAAGCCAAAATGCCTTTTGAGATCATTACGTAAGTATGATGATAAACTAAGTTTACAAGACAAAAGCAGTCCGTTTGAAACTGAAGATACAATAAATACAGGAGAAAACAAAGCATTACTATATTCAGAATAAAGCCAGCAAGAAAAGCCACCAGACTGTATTTACATAATCAGTAGCTGTTACAAGAATAGAAAGCCTTCTATACTCTAGGAAAGTAACTTTTATAAGCTGTTTGAGCACTAGATTTGGACACGTAAGCAAAAGCTACCACAGGCATACTTGGATCAGCAAAAGAAAAAAATAGACTATTCCTTTTCAAAAAGAATCAGAGGCTGTACACTCACACAGCTGTCATCCCCATGGAACAGAGATACAACAAACACCTATCAGCCTGTTAGCTTTTGATCGTATAAAGAAAAAGGAAAAGCAGGCCCCAGGAGCTCACAGTTTTGGGGGAGAAGCTAATACTGAATATTAGTGTAAGACAACATTAGCTCTCAAAATAAGTTCAAGTCTACTTCTTGAGCCATCTCCGACTTTAGAGGTCACTCACACTGATCTTGGATCAGTCTGTTTGCTAGAAAAATACTTTTCAAAAGCAAGTGAGTGACAGAATTACAAAGTCAGCTGCCAACCTGCTCATTTTTTCAGTAAGATTCCCAACCAAATATCTTCACTGCCTCCTCTTCCCCACAAGTGAACTGGTACCAAGAAAAGTAACAAGAAACCTTATATTAGGCTCTACGTACTCTTACGATGAGCTGGACATAAAATGAAAATATGTACTTATTAAATGAAATTCCAACCCCTACAATGAAATCCAGTCTCCACTTCCAAAAGAAGTATCAAGAATTACAACTACGCACCAGTTTCTAGTCCCTCAACTCTCATTTCTGCCAGTGTTTTCTCTAGCTAATGTTACACATTTTTTACCTAGCTGATTCATATGACTTCTGAAATCTTGTCTGACCCTTACTGAGGAAGGAGAGTTCAGTGGATAATAGTATGGATGGGCAGAAGCCTATAACAGACAGCCAAATGCAGCCGAGTTTCAAAGGAACTGTACTCCGTGACAGTGTTTCTTTTAATGGGGCTGGCAAGGTGATCTTTGCTTAAAGCAATTCTACATCTCTGAAAACCACATACTTTGAAAGAGGTTAATTTCAAGCATCTCTTTTTTTCAGATTTTCCAGAGTCACCTGCACTCTTCTCAAAGATATCTTGTCAAAATGTTATTCAGCAAGGGCTTTCTTACCCTTTTTTTTTTTTTTTAAAAAAAAGGTACCTTACCTTTTTTTATTTATTTTAAAAAAAAAAACCAAACAAACACAAACAACCCACACACCTTACTACTTGAGGTTCTTTGAGAATAAAGGCTTTGAAGTCCTACCCCTCCAGAGACTGACTTAGAAACCCATTTATTTACTGTGCTGGAGAGTGCAGAGTTTCACATCTTGGGACAAAAAAAGTTAAGAGTCGTTATTAAAACAAACAAAACTACCACCAACTTAATTCAACAAGCACAGTACAACTAATTCCAGCCCACTCCACAATACCATCCTTGCACAAGAAAGTACAAGCAGTTCTTAGTGACTAGACAGCTAAACAAGACACCGATCTACAAATGTCAGTCTTTCACAACAGCTCTGGGTACTTTTACAGTGAGAAAGAATGAGAGAGGGGGGAAACATCCTAAAAGTTACATTAGTTTTCCAGTTTCAGTCTTCTGTGCTGACTCAGCACAGAGTTATAGTTCAGTGAAATAAAAATATTAATAGTTCTACTTCTGAATATCTCAGCTTCCATAACTTAAAGCCCTCTACATAGGCCTCTTGTATGAGCCACACTATATCTGCTACAGTTTTGCTTCCCCTTTGAAAGTAACATTAGGGAAACTCACAAGACTCCACTGCCTCAGCAGTTTGAATTGAACACCCCTCAGAGTACCATTTACTCTCTGCTGCTACGATTCTGCCTGCTGCTTTCAAACCCACTCCTCTCCAGCACATGGGCCCCAATCCCAGTGCCCGTTTCACAGCCAACAGGGTTACATTCAGTGAAAAAAATAGTTAATTACCTTCAAATCCTACACCACCTACTTTGCTCTGGAACACATTTTGCAGCATCAAATATGTTCACCTTATAGCAGCAAGAAACAGACATGCAGTTCAGATCATTTCTTATATTTCTGCCTTTTTACTGTCTGTTTTTCCAGAATATCTAGCAGCCGCAAACAGATAATGGAAGCGTGATGCGTCTGTACATTAAATAAGTGAATATCTGAAGAACTGCCACTATTTTCTTTGCTAGGCCCTGAGGTCATCTTCAAGATATCGAGTTTAGTCCAAAATCAGAGAATCATCTGCATTAGCAGAATGGATTTTGTCTCACAGTAAAAAACAAGACTCAAAACACAAAAGGTGAATGATTATCTTCACAGATTAGAAATATTTATTGCATCACCAGTATTTTTTTCCTCCAGTCATACGCAAACTAAATTTCAAAGAATGGGATCTCCAAGTCATTCAGAGCCATAACAAGAGGAAGTCAGTTATGCAGAGACCGTCTTTAAGTACACGTGGTTTCAGAACATCAGGACAGCAGCAGTAACTGATGTGGACAGTCTTGACTATTCACGGTGGAAAACTCAAGATCGATCACTCAAAGTAATTAATAAATAAGAACAGCTGTACCCAACACATTAAAATAAATGTACTACATATAAATTGTCAACCCACGACAGAAATTTACTGTTATCCCACAATCAGCTTACCACGTCCACAATACGGCTGCCCAGGGATAAACTCTACAGCATTCACCCAGTCTTCAGCATCTACTCCTGCAGCTGCCAGATCTGTATCTTCATCTTCTATCTCAGCAATAATTTCTTCAACTGTTTCAGGGAGTGACATGAAGTCTGAGGATACTGAGGCATAAAATTTTTCTTCTGGATCCACATCAGCCATTTCTTCCTCTTTCAGTGGCTTGGTATGTTCATATCTAAAAAAGTCAATAAGCACCATGTCAACTCTTCACAAAAAACACCTCCATAAAGCAGTCCAAGGTATTTGAAATGTATGGATTATGATGTAAACATACTATTCAGAAGAAGGACCTAGAAACAGCTTGGAAGAGAAAGCCACCAATGACCCTTTATAGAGACATGCTTCCACTTTGGTCATCTGTCAGCATCGCTTAAGGAAACAAAAGATGCTCCATAATTTTGGAGGAAATGGAGCAGTATGCACTAACTTACACAGAATGAACTTCAGTTACGTCCAAAACTGGTGACATACCTATTATGCACGTGTAGTATTAAATTAGTTCATTCAGCTTTAAAAAGAGAAGACTAAGGGTATATACTACTGTCTTAAACTACCTCATGGGAAGGCACAGAGGAAAGAGACACCCAGAACCTTCTAAGAGTTAAAGCAATAGGATGTTAGTCAGTAGACACAAGTCCAAAAGGGGAAGTTACAATTAGACATCAGGAAAAAAAAGTCACTGTGAGAGTAGTCAGACACCGGAACAGGTGCCCAGTGAGCCACGCAGATGACGTAAGCTGGCTCTGCCTTCAGCAGAGCTCCAGAGATCTCCACCAAGGTAACAGATGCCTTTTCTGTAATTTAGCATCTTGCCTCATTCAGATTTTATGTTGAATGTTAGTTATTTCTAATGCCTCTTTCAATTTACTGTGGAAAACAATGATCAGAATACCTTGCTTCCTACTACCCACAAACAACATGAAGTCGCAACTTCCCTCATAAAAATCTCCCTTCCAGCAACTAGCAGACTACAAAGGAAAATAAACTACAGGTGTAATTATCCTACTATAAAATAATTATATTGTTTTATTATAAATTAATTGTGTTATTATAGAATAACTATAAATTACTTAATTATTATAAAATAAGTTACAGGTGTGATGTCTTAGACATTTGCTGACTAATTTCAAGGACAAAGGGAAGGAATTATTGGAGATTATACAAAACCTTTAATCAACTGCGATTCATTTACCTTGTGTCAGATTGAAAACAACAGAGAAAGTATCACAGTTCGTGCACATAGAAGCCATGCTCCCAACCCAATGTCACCGTTGAAATCCTAAGGAAGCTATGTAGCACAGATTTACAAGTCAAGACTTCAAGCCTCTACACCAGTGCTCTACAAAATGGTAAGCACACACCCTAGGACGTGCACAAGGCAATCCCGTGGGGTGCAGGAAGAAAATACTACAACTTCACATCATAGTTTTTCTAAAAAACAAAACAAAAAATAAATAAATTCAGTTTTACTAATATTTAGCATAAAGATGGACAATGGTGGTGTTACTCCATTGGTAGGTCAGAGGGCCCCTTGTATGGTATGTGTATGGCATCCTGAAGGAGAAGCAGGTGTTCCACCACATAGCAGGGCTGACAGCGGCACCCACATTCACTTTCATTCATTCATTCATTCACTTTCAGCACACTGCACCACACTGCAGTTTGTTTGTGCCCAATTAAATGGGCTGACAGATCGTGTTATCTGGTTTTACCTAAACCAACCCTGACAAAAATGAACAAGCGGCTTAAAAAGATTCCTGCAAAGAAACTGTGGACTGAACACAATACCGACAATATCAGCAAAACCAAACAACAAGAAAATGTCAGAGCTAACACTTCCAGTATGAGCTCTTCATCAGCCACATTAGGAAGTAAAGATAATGCCAACCTAATCAGATCTGACAAGAACTTTGCAGGAGGGGGAAGAATTCAGCATTACCAAGCAGACTACTTGAAATATGGATTTACATCCACTATTATTAATGATGAACCTTGCCCTCAGTGTATATTGTACCTTGAGATATTAGATAAACATAGCATGAAGCCATCACAATTAGCAGACATTTAAAATGTAAACGTCCAGAACATGAAGACAAACCTGTACAATTTTCTCACAGATGTTTCAAGCCACATGATACTCAAAATCCAGTATTATGTAAAACCTCACGATAAACTGTTTAGAAGCCTCTTTTACTGCTAAGTAGGAAAACTCAAAAGACGAAAACACAAACCACTGGACCACTTGTCCTTCCCGCTATGGTAAAGATGACTGAAAGAATGCATGGAAAAACATTTGGTGACATAGTAAGGAATATTCCTTTGTCAGCAAATGCTGTTGGGAAATACATCGAAGAGACTGCAGAAGACTTCAAGAAAGAGGTTTCAGAACAAATTTCACAGTGGGGAAATGAAAGCACAGATGTTTCTCATAGGTCTCAGCCAATGATATTTGCTACATTCTGTTTCACTAATGAAATACACAACCAACTACCTTTTGTGAGCTACTGAAGAAAAGATGTACCAGAGGAGATATACATTCTGAACAAATGACTTACTAAATAAGACAAAGAGGTGTACTGGAGGAGATATATTCTCAATAGTAAATGACTTATTTAATAAAAGCAACATTTTATGGAAGCACTGTACAAGTGTAACCACTGATGCAGCTGCCACTTTGACTACAATTAAAATAAAGGATTTCAGGGTTGGGTTACAGAGATAGCGCCACACCAGACATTCATTCCCAGCAGCATTCACAGGCAAAATATTGTAGCAAAGATGGATCCAGAAGCACAGAAAGTGCTACAGTCAATTTGGTTAATTTTACAAAAGTGAGACCTTTAAATGCTGGAATCTTTACAACGCTGTTACGAGATGGACAGCAATCATGAAAATCTTCTATACCAAACAGAGGGTTGCTGGTTATCTCACCCTAAAGGTCTAAAAAATTGTTAGTAAAGAGTTATACATTTTTCTTCACAAGGAGACAAGTTTTCCAAATCTGCCCACCTTTTCCATGATGACAAGGCACTGTAAGAAGTACGCTACACAGTGGCTATTTTCAGAGAAAGAAACACAATCTGACCCTGGTAGGTAAAGACAATTCACGAACAAGTGTTTTTTGAAAGAAACTTGTGCTATAGAGATAACATTTTGAAACAGCTGTTCCAAGACATTTCCACCCTCATGCAATTTTGTTGCCAAAAGAGATGCAAGTGTGCCAGCTATAAAAAAAAAACCCAAAACCAAACAACTTTCATATCTTGCGCTTAAAACCTGGAAACAGAACTAACGTTTAAAAATCTTCCAAATATCTTCAGTGGATTTGGGACCCATTTGTTAGAAATAGAAAAATGCAACACCTTCCAATCAGTCTGTAAGAACAGTTGATGAACATCAGGGAATATTGAATTTATTAGCTAAATTTTAACAAAAAAGTTTGCATAATTGGTGGACGGGATTGAAAAATAAGTATCACAATTTAGTATGCTCAGTCAACAATATACTTCTTCCTTTTGCATCTTTCTCAGTTATGACAGCCATTAAAACTATATACTGAAATAAACTGAACTGAAAATGAGACCTTCCAAGTTGCTGTATTGCAAAATGTTAAAATAAGATTTTAAAAAGTAACGAATCATATTCAATCGATATTACTGTTGATAAAAAATATTACTAATAATGCTTTTAGTGAGAGCAAAAATGAGCTCGGACAGTTAATAACAGAGGTGAAATAAACAGTATTTATGTCATTTTAAAAATTCCGTTAATTGTGTATGTTTTATAATGTACATAACATTGTACAGTAGTAGATCTATATAATCTATACATATTGGGGTGACCAAAAATTTTTCCCTGACTGTGTGTGCAATCAGAAGTTTCAAGACCACTGACCTACATGACCAAGAAAGCAGCACTGGCAGACGGAAGGCTACAGAGACTTATTTTTGTTACCCTTCTTATAAACAGTAGCCATACATTAAACAGGAAAGTAAAACTATGTACTACCATGTGAAGCCATGACACAAATATTTAACTACGCATTAGAGCTGCAACAAGACGGAATGTCAAAACTCCCTATAGATTTTCACAAAGGGAACTTAAGATGTCACAAACATCTCTAAGCCTTTGTAAAGTTCTGCTACACTAAAAGCATGCTTCCTTTCTTCACACATTTTTTCACTGTAATAATTTCAGGGGTATAGTTTAAGTCATACTATGTTTTCATAGTGTGGGGCCACTTTGTACAGGCAACATTTTAGATCATGACTACATGACTACACTTGCTCCAGCTACTTTTCCAAAATGGCAGTTCAAATGTCAGAGTAACAACTCTCGAAGAGACATATGCAATCAGAGAGAAAAAAAACCAAACAACTCTTACCTGTTCAGGCTTTTATTACTTACAAATGTAACTTGGTTCCACCAGTTGAGCTAGTTTGAATGTGGTCTCAGATTTCAATTAATTCATCTACTCATTTTATTACTAAACCAACCCCACACCCTGACAACTCACTTTTTTTTTTCCATGAAAACCAGTTCTCTTCTTGCCTTTCCTTTGTGTATTTACTTCCACAGCAAAATAAATGCTGTAGTATTTAGCAAGAGAAGGCAGTTTGCGATAAGAAGCTATTTTGACAAATTTCTAAAATTGCAATGAAAGAGAAAAACACTTCAAGATTTATTGCCTTTCTATGAGCTCTCTACTGAAGGACCCAGAATGAAATTACTCCCCTACACGAGGGCCAATGGTATTTTTTACCTGCAACGATCTCCGTAAGCACAGCATCCTCGCTGATAATACCTGCACACCATGGCAGACTGACTAGTGGAGAGGTCATGGGAGTAGCGACAGTTTTCTCCTTCCTTGCAGACTCCATGCATGAAGTATCTGTAAAACAGATTTCTGTGAATTAAGGAGAAGCACTGAAGCTGTAAACAAAGCATTTGGATAATGAGCTATTTTATAAATCAAGGTATGCTGAATTAAGAACAGCACTAATGACTTACAGGACCATGTCCCAGTATAAACAATATAGATAAGGATGTCCGAGAACAGATGAAGCCTTAGCTATTCCAGTGAACTGCACCACACATTGCACCTACAAAAGCCTGAAAAAAACTGCAAAGCAAACCTCACCCTAGGCTGTGACACAGAGAGGAAAGTGTCTTAGACAAAGTACATGGGGACAAAGTTTTACTTGCAAGTCCTGTGTTCTGACACCAACAAAAACTTCAGAGAAGCCCACCACTGAATCAAAAAAATCAAACCCAGTCTTAGCCTAAAAAGGGTTTCTTCGAGTTAAATCTAGTTTGAATTTGTAAATAAGTCAATCAGAAGTAACTTCCTCTCCTGGAATGCAAAACATGATTTGTGATAGATAATTACGTGTCACAAAATATGCACATTAGCTTTTGCCATAGACGCCAAATCACTAGAAGCATTAGAAGCATGCTGCTTCAATACTACACTGTGCCTGTCTTGAAAGAATTGAGTACAGTTCAAAGCTTTTGAGGACAATTTGCTAAATTATAGCCAGTTTAATTGAGCGTCCTCAAATTCAGCTATTCAAGAAAACTGAACAGTGATTTTCCACTTAGGTTAACCTAAGTGACAGAAGCTTCTTTAAGGCACTGTAACTATTCAGACTCAATATGCTCACATCAAAACCATAATTGAAAATACATGTTTAAGCACAGCTTTCCCAATCGACATAGAAGTAATAGGCAAAAAAAAAAAATCCCAACAACTACGTAAGAACTGAATCCACCAGCACATTTACCAACACTTCAGTTTAGAAGAAGCATCGGCTCCTAGACACCGAGCAAGCTGCAAACTCTGAACTCATTGGAAATATCAAGATGTAGTAAACAATAAAATTTGGTAGTGTCGCGTACAAATTATTCCCTTTCCACTTGAGGGAAGAATGCAAAGTAGATTATACCCTTCTAAACCTATCTTACTGCTGAAAGGAGCACAGTCTTACTCCCCACCTGTTAAGACACTTCATAACTTTGCACTGGTACCACACCTACACAGCCAGAAGAACCAGGTCCTCCAACCACCTGACTGCACAGCCACACAGTAGTACAGCCAGCATAAGAGGCAGAAGGATCATCCTTCAGCAGCACAAACTAAGATAGCTCTTCACAAACCAGCACATTCAAGTTGATATTCCTAAACTTAAAAGGCATCAAGTTATTGAATTGCATGAACTTCTGCATAGGTACTTAGTTGGCTACACTTTTAAGAAGTCAGATATATCGAAGTAAACAATTCACCAAACGACACAAGCAGAGCTACATTTGTAATCCAGTACTAGGGATATATTAAAACCCAAAGTAAGTCTTAAGAGAGTTGATAACCCTGCATGTGCAAACCCAAGGTACTAAAAACAAAAGAAATCTCAAGCAGTTTTATTAGCCACCAGCTGATGCTTGCCGTCAGGCTGCAATTCAGGCTCGAAACAATCACCTCTCTGTACACTGTAGGCTCATAGTAACCAGACAAGAAATGTGGTCCTACATAAGAATAAGTGGCATAAGAGCAAGATGAGGCTCCACAGCATCTTCACCCCAGAGAGATGAGTATCCTAGTCCAGTGTGCCAGGTGGCTGTACAAACACCTATGCCAGTACACACTAGGAATAGGGTGTTGCAAAAGCAAAAACAAACAAACAAACCATGCTTCATGAACAGCACTCTCCATGGTGAACCAAAAAGCAAAACCCTACCAAAAAAACCTACCCCCACAGACTCACCAACATAACTACACAACCCACCCACAACCAACCCACCTCAAAGCCAACAAACAAACCTACCCCCCAAAAAAACCCACAAATTCACAGAACCGGAACAAAACTGGAATTTCTGGCTTGCATTTAAGAAATAAGAATCACGCCAATAGGCTAAAAAAATAAATCAGGTTGTTAAACATCTGTTCTTGCTCTTTATCAACTGCTACCTCCACCCTTTGCTGATTTTCACACAGCACTGCTTCCCCCACGTGTTGGGGCATGCAATTTCATAGCCACCTGCTGACTTGGATCAGGAAATGGCTTCCGATGTAACCTGACAGTCCTTTTTGCTGCCCACAGGGTTATTTTTAATCTACATCAGATTGCATCTCAGCCCCACTGCCACTTCAGCCAGCAAAGTGCTAGGACACCACTATGGCCGAAATAAGTGACTAAGAATGGCACCACCCTGAAGTGAGGACTTCTGTTAGAAAGTACTTGGTCAACACAACTTCTAAATACATAAGCCTCAAAATCAGGCTCTCCCTCAAAATCCAGCTCTGTGCATGTTAGACAGAGGAACTGGACACCTAAGTTCCCTTCCTTCTTGCCCAGCTTATATTAGAAAGTCCTCTGCATATAAAGATTCTGTATAATTCTGGAAGTTGTCACAATTCATTACATCAAGATGGGAGGTTATAAAGGAAAAAAAAAAAACACCACAAAACCCCAGAAACACTCATAAGCTCAATTTAACTCACACGTCACTTTTAAAGGCCTGCAATCCTACGCAGCATCATTTGAACAAGAAGGCTGGGGTGGGAGGAGAGAAAAATGTATTTATCTGAAGATTACATCAACTTCCCCCTCCTCCCCCGCCATGAGGCACGATTTTCACTTTAAGGTCACGAAGCATTTAGCATTTTACATATGAAATTGCTGTGTTTGGCTAAAATATGCTTTGGTAATGTTGAAAAATAAACAAAGTGCATTATTTTTGGTGAAAGGTCAGAAAAGTTATGTTGGAACAGCATTTCTACACAGAGAGAATTCAATTTAACTGTAACTTTACACGACGGTGATACCAGTCTCTTGTTTCTGGAAGAAACTAGTCTAGGAAGACTACATCAAGACAAGTATATAACTGCATTTTCTCCAAGTGTCTATGATGCCGTCATCCAACAGGCACTTATTCCGGCAGCAATGCTCTCTGCATTCACTGGCATAATTTGGTGAGGCTGTGTAAGGAACCAGACTTGCAAACTCATTGGGGTCCAAACCCAGATCATCTCCTCAGTTAGGTTAATTTCATGATTGTGCAAAACATGAGTGATACAAACACACAGAAAAACCACCCGCAAGTAAAAACTGCCTGCACAAGCATTTTATCGCCAAAAATAATTTCAACTCACATCCACTTATGGACGCTTTCAACAAAACAGCATAGTTTGATTTTCATGGGGTACTTAATCCAGCGGGCATTTTTTTGGAAACATACAGAGGAAACACTTGCCCAAGGACATAAAGCTAATCATGTCTCCAACTCCCGTCAAGGAGGTCAGGCATTGCAAGTGCTACATTAATTTACTAGAACATTTACCGTTTTCAAGTTTATCCACCTTTCATTGACCTTGATTATCATGATGCTTTGAATGACAATAATCGATTGAAGATTTTTTTTCTCCACTGCTGGAAAAACATTACTTCTATTACTTGCCACAAGGTAGAGAAAAGGAATTTGCAATGCCTTTATCAAAAGGGCAGTGCAGTGTTAAACACCAATAACTGCAGTGTAAAGTTCTGAACACATTGTAGCTTATTCCAGATGCTTCCTTCTAATGTATGAAGTCTTTACCCCTGTAATCCTATTAGTGAAATCAATATGCCATACTTATTTCCACACCTTTTGAAGCTTGCAATGGGCTAGCTTATTCAGTTGTGGTTTGTTCTTCACTTCAGGTCCACTTAATTTTGCTTTCAGGTAACCCTGCTGAGTTTATTAAACTACTGGTTTTGCTGAATCAGAACACCACACCCAGCAACAGATCTCTTCTGAAAACTGAGACATTGCCATGACAGCAGAACCTCAGGATAACAGCCAACTGCAGTTATGAGCTTCTTCAGGTGCCATACAGAAACCTAGAATTGACAGGGAAGAAGGTGGTGGGAAAGAGGCCACGCACGCTGTTCTAGCACAGCATGTGGGATTTCAGCCACATGAGTAGCTGAAAAAATTTGACATGAGTTAGCAATCTTAAGAAAAGGGAAAAGAAAAAATGTAGGTCTTAGTAGCACTCATCTCCTTGTCCCTTTTCCATAACCTTTGTGATCCTAGTGGGGATCACAAACAGGGCAGCAAAGAAAGGGGCAATACAAGCAGGCTGTTGAGAGGTGTGCGCTCCACACCTTATCGAGTGCTGCATTGAATTAAAGAAGTGTACTTGACTTTCTTCATATTAAAAGACAGATAAATACCTGTCCTAGATTTTCAAAAAGCACAGCACAGATACAAATATGTAGACAACTCTCAAAATACACCAATTAGTTCCTAAGGGTTTTATTTATGTTCGGATATTAAACAAGTGAAATGCAATCTATTTACTTCAACTTGATGACCTTCACTATTTTTATATGACACGTGGAAAACAGAACTACCTGGAGCTAACAGCATCAAGTTTTTGGAAAAAAATGTGGGCTATACCACTGGTCAATAAAACCACATCTCCATCTGAAACTGAAGGACAGAGAACCTTAGTAAGGACCATTTTTCTTATTTCAAGCGTATCACTAACAAAAGGGTCAGAATACTAAATAAAAAGTAGTCACGAATTACAGTTTTATTCCTTTGCAGTTTATTCTAGATTAAAATATTATAAGTTATTATACATCACAAAAGCCTTGAAAACTGCTAAACCATAGAAGCAATATAAGAAAATAATTTTTCATCATCTCTTAAGGAACATGATGATTCCTACATTTCACCCTGGGAGTTCTAAATTTTAGCTGTGAAGAAAAGCAGAAGGGGAACACCTGCAAAACTACAAGTCTAGGAGAAATCAAAGCCCTTAATCTTAGTAACTGCGTGTTTCACTCTGAAATACCAATCATCCATCCCAAGGATATCACAGTGACAGAAAAAAAAAAACTGATTAGCCAACCAACTTATCATATTGGGTATTAAAAGGAGCAGCAAGAATTTATTCTACCATTTCTAAAACTTTCATTTCTGATAAAACACCAGTATTCCTTCAGCGGCCATGAAGTGCTGAGTCCTTACACTGAAAAGACTACTATCTCCCAGAAGTTTTTAAGGCAGCATTTTCTGTCACCCATATGGCGATTCAAGTACATAAATACTATATACAAATAGAACTGTGCAGAGTTGCTCAAAACAGAAACTGCTCTACCTGCTATATTAAAAACCTGCATTTTGAAATTCAACCCCTTCATCTCAGTTAAAACCTCAAGCTCTTGTACAAAGGAAAACCAAGACCTAACAGCAAAAAAAATATATTTTCTTGAATATAAATACATCCTACTGAAACCAAATTTAGAAAGAAAATCTTATCACACGTTCCCAGAAGCTCAAATCGAAATTGTTCGTTTCACTTTTTTTTTTTGAGCAAAGGTAGTCTGCCTACAACCCCAACGGCCTACTAAAAATAAACAAGTAAATGGAGTAACTGGGAGGATTAGTAGAAAGGAACAGAGAATGGAGAGGCTCATTAGATCCAAAGCCGAGATCTCATTTTTGCTTAAGCTCACATTAAAGCACATCAACCGTGACAAAAGACTAGGTTTAACTTCCCAGTAGTCTTGAGTGTTTGTAAATAAATGCATTCATTAGACAGACTCACTGCATGATACAATGAACAGATGCACTTGCACGACACTGACATCTTGACTGTTTCTGTACTACGGCAGTCACTGTCGTCAATACATTGCTTGATTGTGTCCGTTTTACCTAATCGAGCCTTTCGATCTTCAGAAATAATGAGGCAATCTATATATAGGAGGAGGCACTAACCTATACCCTCGCAGCTCACTTAAAAGCTGAGCTAAGCATCATTGCCCGGCATTTCCTCATCGCTGGCTTAAGTTTAACTTTCATGCATCAAATACTAACTCGACTGTTCATAGGTAAACAGAAGTACTGGGAGAGAGCTGAGAAACAGTGCTCCTCAAATGGACACACTAACACTGCATTAACCAGAATAAACAGTGATCGAAGTTAACAGGAATGCTTTAAATACTGCAGGGCATACTTAACAGTACAAAAGGAAGACACCGCAAGCAAGCTCCCCGTGAAAGCGAAGCAACGGTTCTTAACAACGCAATTTGAATTTGCGATGGGCACAAATGGAAACACATGCAGAAAATATCTTGTCTCATATCAAGATGTACAGGCCCTTTCCTTTCTGCCCGAGAGATGTTCCTTTTTGCTTCCAAGGGACTTGGAATGTATTTTCCCAGAAAGACATCCAGATTAAATGCAATCTACAATTTTACTTAAATTAATAAAATAAAAGTAATATTTTTAAAAAAGTAATCGGGAGGTGGTGTTTGATGCTAACCTTGAAATACCACTTGCTTTCATTTAAACTGACTAATATATATCAATACTCACAAAAACCGGGTTTTATTCCTTTCAGCCGGCAAACAGGCCAGCAGCGCAAGTTTAAAAATAGTCCATCTGGCAAGCTTTACGACATGCGGTACGATTTGCATAATCCCGTATGGGAGGTTTCTCGGAAATACAGTTTAAAGGAAAATACAAAGAGAAAATGACGCAGCACTAAGAACCTCAACGTTAGGATCGCTTACATTTTGCGGTGGATAATGACTTAATCCCCACTTGTATATTTAACAAATTTTACTGTACCGATCACGAATTCCTTCTAATTTTTATTTAGACGGAGAACTTGAATGAGTTTCTACTTCCAGCTGTATGGCGTTTCCCGCAAGGCGGGCTGCAGGGCTCGCATTCCACAGCCCCCTTCACGCCGAGGGCACAATGCTCGCATTGAGGCCGCGCTGCCGCACCATAAAGAACGGCCTCTCACCGGCGCCCCCTCCTCCTCCCCCCACCCCCCCCGGCAAGGCAACGGCATCCACAGTTCCTCCTCCCCCTCCCCACACGGCACGAGGCGGAACGAAGCCCCCGAGCCGGGCCTGGCTACGGCGGAGGAGGGAGGGAAGCGAGGAGGGGGACCCGCAGCGCGCGCGCGCGCTCGCCGCCATGGCCGGTACTTCCGGCGGCCCCACAAAGCCCCCCCTTCACCGAGGGGACCCCGCGCTGCGCAGTTCGTTTTTGCCGCAAGGGCCGCGACAGAGCGGGGCGGGGCGCGAGGCGGAGGGGGTGGGGGGGGGGGGGGGAGCGGGGAGCGCGCGCTGCGGCCGCGCGTACGTGACCGAGGGGGGAGGGGAGCGGCGCTGAGGGGAAACGGGGGGGGGCGGGGGGGGAAGGAAGGAAGGGCGGCAGCGGCCGCCATTGACCTGACCTTCCCCGCCGCGGTCCGCGCGTTACCTGCAAGTGACCTGCTTGGTCCAGCCGCCTCCTCCCGGCCCCACGACGGGCGGCGGCACCGCCGCGAAGTCGAAAGCCGCCGCGGCCGCCGCTCCCGCAGGGGTTCCCAAGGCGGCGGCGGCCGCCGCGGCAGCGCCCGCCGTTGTTCCCAGAGCCACCGCCTCCGCCATTACTGTTTATCCCAGCGGCAGCACAGGAAGTTCCGGGAGCGCATCCTTCCGGGCGGGCGCAAGAGCGGACGGGGCGCAGCCGGGCGGCAGCGCGGACCGAGGCCCGCGGCAGCCCCGCCCCCCTCTCCGCTCCCCCCTACCCCGCCGAGCGGGGGCTGCGATTGGCGGGAGGGAGTGTTCGGGGGGGAGGAGTGCGAGCTGGGATTGGACGGGACATTAAAGCCCATCGAGTTCCACCCCTGACATGGGCAGGGACACTTCTCATGGGACAAGGGTGTCCAAGGCTTCTTCCAACCTGGCCTTGGACGCCTCCAGGGATGGGGCACCCACAGCTTCCCTGGGCAACCTGTACCTGACCACCCTCACAGTGAAGAAATTCTTCTTTATGTCTAGTCTAAATCTGCCCCCTTCCAATTTAAAGCCATTCTGCCTCGTCCTGTCACTCCACACCCTTGTAAAAAGTGCCTCCCCAGCTTTCCTGTAGCCCCTTCAGCAGCTGGAAGGTCGCTATAAGGTCTCCTCAGAGCCTTCTCTTCTCCAGGCTGAACAACCCCAGCTCTCCCAGCCTATCCTGATAGCAGAGGTGCTCCAGCCCTCTGATCATCTTCGTGGCTTGCTCTGCACCCGTTCCAACAGTTCCACATCCTTATTATGTTGAGGATTCCAAAACTGGACACAATACTCCAGGTCAGGTCTCACAAGAGCAGAGTAGAGGGGCAGAATCCCCTCCCTCGCCCTGCTGGCCACTCTTCTTTTGATGCAGCCCAGGATACAGTTGGCTTTCTGAGCTGTGGGCATGCATTGCCGGCTCATGTCAAGCTTCTCATCAATGAGCACCCCCAAGGCATTCTCCACAGGGCAGCTCTGTCACGTCATGCCCCAGCCTGTATTGAAATGTTGGATAGGTTAAGGATGGCAGCATGGGGCAGGGGCAGCTTGGGGGAACAACACCAGGGAAATCCCAGCAGCCACCCTGCTCCAGGGAGACTGTGACAAGCAGCAGCACTTGCCTGACAGGATGGTGACTTTAGAGGCAGCCGGGGCCACCCCAGTTGGGCTGGCTGAGTCAGCAGCAGGAGACAGCCCTTGCCCTGGGGGAAAGAATCATAGAGTCATAGAATCATAGAATCGTAGAATAGTTTGGGTTGGAAGTGACCTTAAAGATCATCTAATTCCAGCCCCCATGGCAGGGACATCCCACTAGATCAGGCTGCCCAAGGCCCCATCCTGCTTGGCCTTGAAAGGATGCATAACAGCAATGTGCCGCCGGCTGCAGCGCGGGGGAGAAATGAGCTAGTAGCACCTCAAAATTCCAGACCGGAAACTGGCACTGGGCCACTCTGTTACCTTTGTGGTCTTTATTTTTATTGTTGTTGTTCTTCTCTGTCTTGTGCAAGCTCTGTAAAAAGTTAGTTTGACCTTGTGATTAATGGCATCCAGTGTGTGATGCTGTGTCCGTGAGAGCCATTGTTATCCTGTGGTCATTTTGTGAATACAGTAAGCATTTCCTGGAACACGTTGGACCAGGTTGCATATAAACTGGCCCTGATGGTCTGTGCTATAACACAAGATAAAACCACATAAGGTGAAAGGACTATAAGAAGAAGGATAAGATGGAGAATGCTCATTATTTCTCCAGAGACCACCAAAAAAATGATAACAAGATAACTTCAGACATGCACAGACAGACAATGATGATGTTTATATTTATGATGACAGACAATGATGCTTATGATTGTGGCCTTTCAATACTTAAAGGGGCCTTAAAAGAAAGGTAGGGAAAAGCTTTTTAGCAGGGCCTGTAGCAACAGGACAAGGGGTGATAGTTTTAAACTAAAAGAGGAAAAGTTTAGACCAGGAAGAAATTCTTTTTATGAGGGTGGTGAAACACTGGAACAGGTTGCCCAGAAAGGGTTCCATCCCTGGAAATGTTCAAGGTCAGACTGGATGGGGCTCTGAGTAACCTGATCTATCTGAAGGTGTCCTTGCTTGCTGCAGGAGGGTTGGACCAGATGACCTTCATGGTTCCTTCCAATCTAAAATATTCAATGGTTCTGTGTGCTACTATGAGGGATCAATGTAAATAATTTCTCCAAAATAATTACAATATGTAGTAGTTTTCTGAGAATTGTTAATGAATATGTATCAGTTACCTGATTTAAGGAAACCAAAGTCATGATATTGGTGCACATGATTTGGTGGAGGTGTCCCCTGTGTGGCTGGATCCATAATAAAGCTATTGCTCACTCTTTTATCACCAACTGCTAAGGAATTTGGTTCTGGCAACAACACGAGAGCTCAGTGCTGCTAATTTGAGGTGAGAAGCATCATGTCCTTCTGCCATAATAAATCTTGGTTGTGAAACTTCTATTTGCTTAATCTGCATCATGTCCTTGACTTCCTACTGCCAAGAGTTTTAAGCCAAGTACTAGACATGGCCCAAAAAGGCAGAGTGACAAGGAGGGATGCAGGGACAATGTGAAGAGAAAACTCAGTGCAATGCTATTGATACTTTATGTATCTACTTGAAAATACATTAAAAAGTCAAATATCTAAGCCCCCAGTCACTGCAGAAAACACTGAAATTAAGCCTTTGTTCTGAAAGTAGGCAGTAGGACAGCATCCCAGGATGACAGGACTGGAGGAAGTGCACTGAAGAGGTCAGAAGAGGTAAATCTGTTCCCAGGTTACCTTGAAACAATGACTCAAGTGCCCTTGAATGATCTGAGGAATGAGGTAATGTGAATGCACTTGCTGGCAGCTTCTGGAGAAGCTGTGAACTGGGCAAACACAAAATTACCCTAAAGGAAAAGGCAGTGAAGTATACAGTTTATTAGCGATTGTAACAGGTATGCATCAGAAAAAGAGATTGCCAAAAGCAGAACTTCGTGGGATTTGGTGGACAGAAGTCTGGGCACAGAGATATTTAGTTTTTGGAGATGAAAATGGTTGGTTGTGTAAGACCAACCTTACTCCAAGATAAGGAGCTGGCATCAGATAAAGACCTGGATCCTTGTTCGATGTGCAGCATTGACAGCCACAAACAGCAGCTGACTCACTCTTTCCTGAGATCTGAAGCACTATCAGTGCCAGATAGTTTGTAAATTCGGTTCCACAAATCATGCCGGGGTAAGGAGTTTAAGCTGAAAGAGGGGAGATTTAGATTGGATATTAGGAAGAAATTTTTTAGTGTGAGGGTGGGGAGGCACTAGAAGAGTTTGCCCAGAGAAGTCATGGATGCCCCATCCCTGGAGGTATTCAAGGCCAGGTTGGATGAGGCTTTGAGTGACTTGGTCTGGTGGAAGGTGTCCCTGCCCATGGCAGGGGGGTTGGAACTGGATAATCTTTTCATTATATTGATTCTATGATTCTATTCTGTGGTTCTATGGTGTTCCATGGAAAACTGAACCACAAGAATCAGGAAGATCTTTTTTTAGAAGTTCATAGTAATAAGAAAAAACTTATTTCCCACACCTGATTCAGAGCAATTTTCATATGATGTTCGACACTGAAACATATGTTCAAAAACCGCACCAGGTTTGTATGGTCAGTCTTACGTTGGTAGAAACAACTGGACAAAAAAATACTTCATATTAGGAAAAAAAAATTAATCAATTACTTTATCACCAATTAAGAGGAAAGTTGTTATGGAACCAATAGAACAATCAGTAAAATCTGCTGATAAAAGTGCAAGGATGTAAGCCTTTAAAGTAAAGTTAAATTGCTAAAGAACGACTTGGTCAGGCCTTTGTATTGGTTAGACAGTTGCCTCACATTGCAGCCCTGGAACTACAGGAAGTCCCAGGCACCACAGTTCATAAAGGGAAAATAAATAAATGATTAAATTAGTGTGTTCTGTGTGTTTTCACGTGTCCCTAGTACATCTCAGATACTGGCAGCCTAGAAGCAAGCTTCTCAACAGGGAGGCACCAATAAGCACGTTCTGCAGAAATGCAGCAGGTTAATAGACTCTTACGAATCAGGTACACAGGGAAAGAAAAATACTTTCCAAAGGTAGACATGCCAATGTGACAAAATTAATGTGGAGCTTCTCATTTCTCTAATGGCTTCAGTAGCAATGCCCAAAGAGAGAAAATATTTCAGAGCAGATGGTAACTTGGGTAGGAATCACTCACAGAAAAAATTGCAAGGGTGGCCAGAGGCCCCAGCTCCCAGCAGGCAGTAGGAATTTGCCGTGGTGATTTCTTTGTTCTCAGCTGCTCCCGTTTTACCCAGCAACCTGTTTAATATTAACCTCTACTTCTGAGGCCCAGAGGGGGAAGTATCAGCAGCAAGGTCTCTGGGTCACAGCAGGCAGGCAGGACTGGAAAATCTGCTAACATCTCAACAAGCAGAGGCGCGAGTTATACACAGCCCCCACAGTTTTCTACAAAAACTGTCTCCAGCAGTTCTCCAGGGCTTTCTCTTCTCCCAGTCACCTGCACACTGTGATCTTGTCACCCTCGCCCCCATACCATCATTGGCCATGTATCCCATTTCAGAAACATGCCAGGAGCAGTGTGCCCAGCTGACCTCTCTGGGAGCAGCAGGTATCAAACTGGCCCATTCTCTTCCTGGTTTGGCAAGCCTCAGTGGCTTTTCTAGCTGAGCAGAAGATGGGGTTAGCCCTTGAAAATTGCTCATATTTTCATTGTAATAAACCCAGAAGACAAATCCAAAACCTGGGATGTGCACAGGACTGCAGGAGTGCCCTCAGATCTGCTTGAGTGGCCCTCCTTTGTCTCAGAAGCCTACAGGTTCGTATGGAAAAGCTGAGCTAGAGGCTGTTCTTCAACATATTTTAAGGAGAAAAATAGCAGACAAGGCAACACGCTCTTAGTCTTGATTTCCTCTGATATGTCAGACTGAACTAGGTGCCCTCTGCATAAGATCACATTGAGATGATCTTGATCTTGAGAGCTGGAAACTGAGTGACCAGCTTGGTTACTAAATCACCATCTGGTAGCATGCCAAAAATGTGATAACCCAGATAGGTTGCTACGGTACTGCAGTCTTTCCAAATAAATCTAATTGAAAGTAAAACTATGTCATTATAATTCGTGTCTTTTCAAAAGTGTCATTTTTCAGAGGTGTTTTCTTTTCAATACCTCTGGCTACCCATACCCCTGGAAAGAAGATAGCATTCACAAAATCTTCAGCAGCCATTTATGGTATCCAAGAATGCAATCTATCATTCCTGCAATTAAATTCTCTGCAGACTGAATAGCAGAAGTCAGAGGCGGATTGTCTGTGTAACTTAGTGAGCTTTGCTTGAAGTTGCCTTGAATGTATTTAGTTGGGAAGATTGGAAAGATGTAGAAAATAAGACAACATTCGTGATGGCTGAGTTAAAAAAAAGTTGCAGGAAACTTCTTTTGAAAAGGCAAAAGTACACATACTGCTTTACCAATCTATGTTTTGCAATTTCCTGAATAATGGATTGCAGTAAAATCAGTTCCCTGGCACCAATTACTTCAGAAATACATTAACAAATGCTTTAGCTAGTTTTACATTATGTGTGAAAGTTACATAGAATCATGTCTTATCTTTTATCCCGTAAATCTTTATGGGTAACCATTTAACTCTGACCTCTGATATTTTCTGTAGACTGTAAAATGGAAACGCACATAATATCTGTAACATCTCAAAGTATACTGGCTTTTTTATGAAGGGACAAAGACCTATTAATTTCAAAGTCTTTGTTCAAAGCCGCCCTAAACCTGTGAGAATAGATTATCTTTACACTAGGAGACTAAGATAGTTTTTCTCTGTGACCCAGCTTGCGTTCTTGGTGTAGCCGGACATGTGTTGTGTGGAGTATGGCCATAACCAGCTTTAGACCTACAGCATTCCTCACTGGGGGTTCCAAGAGCTGTGTAGAGCTCTTTTCCTGAGAAGAAGGAGTTCAACAGCTGCATTTAGTGAAGTTGTGGGGGGGTGGAATGAACGCAATTCCTCTGCTTTTTAGGAATAATTATAAAGGAGCTCAGTCTGCAGGGACACTGTTTTGGTAAGAAATTAATTCAGCAATTTTTTCTTAAAAAAAATCTAACAGCCAAGGACTCTTGGCTGAAAAATGAGAAAAGTCTTTTAAAGAGTGAGGGGAAAATCTGGCACTGCGTGAACAAAAATAATCACAGAAGCTTTCCTCACTCCTTCGTGAAACGGCCCCCTGCACCCCAGGCAGCGAGCAGTTGCAGAGCTCAGCTGTGCCTGTGGTTAATAATAAATGGGCTCTGTCAGCCAGCAGCACTGGGCTGTGCACCCCGGTGCTGCTGCCAGGCCCCCCTCCTCCTGCCTTCTCCCAGGGCTGTCCAGGCACTGCTCCAGTACCCACCCAGCCTCCTTACATGAGACGGACACCAAGAGGTAAGAGACACTCCAGGCCATTGCTCCATGAGGTCAGGCATGCCGGGTCAATCACAAAGGGAGGAAAGCAGGGATGGTTTGGAGGAGGGAGGAAAGCCAGTCTGTGTTAGAGCTGCCTGCAACTTGCAATAGGAATCTGCAAAGTTTCATTACAAGGCAAAAGGTCGGACAGGTCTCGCTGCAAAACTTGCCAAGCTTCAGAAATCTTTCAGCCAGCTCAGGCTGTTTCCAGCGAACAACAGCTAATGAGGATTGGGTTTCAGGTGGTGACCAGCTGGTTTTTATCCGCCGGTCAGCACAGTTTCTATCCACCACAACAGTCTTGGCTGTTGTGCTTCAGAGTTTGGGATGTTGTTAAAATTCAGAGCACAACTCAAGCAGCTCAACCAATCCTTGGCACAACCTTGTTGACTTAATGAATTTATTTCAAAGCTGACTTTGCCCCAGAGAGCAAGGGGTGTGTACACACACACAGAGCAATTTGATACCAGAACATTTGCATGAACTGCTCAGGCTGCTGGCTGCTGAGTTTTGCACTGCGCGGGCAGAGGTTGTAAGCATGAAGTAAGAGCTTTTTGCCACTTTTGTGTCATTATATAATTCCATAAACTTAATTAAGATTTTTGGAAAGTAGAAAAAAGTCTTACAGTTTCAGGCAGGTGTGTAGTGCTTTTTTATGGCAATGTCTGTCTGAATGGCTTGAGATGTCTAGCAGAACCAGTCCCTCTTTTCCTCTGTTGTACAGCTTAAGCTCTACTGTATAGCCGAACCTCTTCCTGGGCGTAAGATGATTCTGTAGACCTGTCATGTCACACACTGTGCTGAGATCAGAGACACGTTCTGCTAAATGTAACATGAACACAGTATTCCAATAAATTAACAGTAAGTATGAAAGACTGAAGATGGGAATCCTTTCGTCCCGGTGAAGGGGTGAGGAGTACAAAGGCTGGAGGGATATGGCTAAATGCCCAGGAAAAATATGTGAAGCAGTCAGGCACTGGGTGAAACTGCCCCGAGGCCCAGACTAGACCAGTCTCTTAACTTTTACAACTCTCTCCCCTTCTTTCTCTGTTTGGAAATGAATTTCATTAAAGTGAATAGGAGTTGCTAAGAGACCAGAGGAGTTCTGGAATTTGTTGCCAGGGCTGAACTGCCACTCGGCTTCCAAGGCTTTGCACTAAGAAGTATGACACAACATGAGCTTGGGTAAAGCATTCCCAGCTCTAGGGAAAGCTGTTGTTTCCTCCTGGTAGTTACAGTCTCGCTTACCAGTTCTCAGCTCCTTTCTTTATTTTACCGAACTGCTTGTTTCTTCCCAAACACCAGCAAACCCCAAGTTCATCTCTTTTTGGCATTCCTCTACCTGCTCCCACCTTGTAGATTTCTCCTTGTGATCTTTCATGTTTGAGATGGCAGTGGCTGATCCTGCAATTTGTCATGAACAAGTAGCTTTGGAAATTAAAAGGCTGTCTGCTTCTAAACGCACTCTAGTTCATTACACTTCATACTTTCTTCTGCTCCACCACAATTTCAGCCCAGCACTGACAATGGGCCAGGTGGACCCTTCCAACTCCGTTTCTGCAGCCTGACATTTTGCTTTGACAACCCTGGCTCATGCTTTAAGCATCAGGAGTCTCCAGGCAACCTCCTGTGCAAGGGTTGTTTACCTTCTGAGATCAAGGTAATAGATGATATGTTAGCTTCACACATCACACATCATTTAGCACCGCTAAATGACTTCTTTCATTTTTTACATGACTTGTTATCTCAAGGACTATCCATATGAGCAAGATGATTCGGAAGATAACCTATAGCCTAAGAAAACGTGTGTCTGCTGTGGCATGTGGGACCACTCAAGTGAGAAGATTTCTGCATGGTGAGTACTGTATTATGAAACAGTTTCTGGGTGAAAAGCATTTTCTTCACCCGAATGCAGCAGGGACCTTGCCTGCAGTGTTCTGGGAGCAAAGCAAAGAGCAACAATAGCCTTGGTATGTGGTAGTCTTATAATTCTAAGTTACTATGGTGTCCTTGGTGCTTCCACTCTTCAAAAACATCTTCTTTGAGTGTGGTTGCAGCGCTCAGTCCATTCACAGTAATGTTAATTTAAGGCAATGTGATTAGAGCTAATGACAACCCAGCTGCAAAAATGGTTGTAGAGGAGCGCTCAGTGACAATTATGAGGATTATTATACCTATTAACAATAGCGATACTTTGCAAATATTTCACTTATTCAAAATACAGTTTTAGTCTTCATGAAGGTATTTCTTAATTCACCCAAGGAACAGTTGAAGAGGGGCGGGTAAATTTGCTGCGTTTATAATGGCAGTTACAAATATTTCACTTTTCTGTGTTTGTTCTCAGGTGCTTATTTCAGGATTCATCCCTCCATACAGGAAGCCCTGATGGAGGAGAGACCAGTCGTAGCCTTGGAAAGCACCATCATTACACATGGCATGGCCTATCCTCAGAACCTGAGGTGGTGGATTTTGATGTTCCTCTTTCAGCAAAGTTGTAAGAATGAGGCATATAACTGATTAATTGGTATTAGTATTAATTAGTGATTAATTGGTATTAGTCAAGCCAAACTCCATGTAAGAACAAATGGAAATTGTAGAATCATAGAATGGTTTGAGTTGGAAGGGACTTAAAGGTCATTCGGTTCCAACCCCCCTGCCATGGTCACGGACACCTCCCACCAGACCAGGCTGCTCAAGGCCCCATCGAACCTTCTCTTCTCCAGGCTGAAAAACCCCAACTCTCTCAGCCTCTCCTCATAGCAGAAATGCTCCAGCCCTCTGGTCATCTTTGTAGCCTGAAATGTCAAGTGCCTAGGCATACAGAGTATGAGCTGTAAAACAATTGTGTTTGGGCTTTTAAGGACACATATGGGGTATCTATTTATCTCCTTATCCAACACCTTACATTTCTGGTTTCCTTTAAAATGTGGCAGTAAATAATGTTATTACTTTCTCTGAGAGAGAGCCACCAGCCTTTTAGACTGCATAGTTTGTATAAACATCAAAAAGACTCTGCAGTTTATTTTGGTATATCTTTTATAATGCAAAAAGGACTGAAACACATTAGTGAAATCTGTTTCTTAGCACCACTCGGAGCATCTACTGTGAGAGCTGCTGGTCCTTCTCGCTGCCTTCTGTGCCCTGCATAGAACATCCCCCCCCCAGCCAACTCTACCCTTTATTTATTGATGTTCAGTAGATTTGTGTTTAATTGAATTACGGTGCCAAAAATCCCTGCACTCTCCGTTCCATTCTTGCTTCCAGAAAGCACAGGAAGTTTTCAGTATTGATTTTCTACCTTACTCTTTAACTGGCTATTATTTTGCCCTAAAATGAAGCTCTAAAAATTCAGTTTTGAGGAGGAATTAGTTTCAGTAGTTATAGATTCCCTAGCATATGTATAGGTAACATGGAAAGGGAGAAGCAGGTGCCCTTAAAAAGACTAGTGGATGGATGATCAACTATAAAACCTGCGAAGCTTAGAAAAACCTAGTCTGCAGATCTAGATTGTCTTCAGGCTGCAGCTGTTTGGCACTATTGTTTCTCCATATCTAGCTGCCTGCATTCTGAAAAATATATCGCAGCCATTTGAGCAGGGTTTTAATTACCTGCAGTTTCTGTGAAGGTCTGTGATCTCAGAGAAATAAGAGGTAGTGGATACAGAAAAGTTCTATTTTGAGAATATTCCTGTTTCCCGTAGTCTATTGTTCAACCAGATTTGCCTGTAAACCAAGAGATTTTTCTCAACAATTAAGAACAGATCTTGGACATTACTGTCCCGAATATGGGAGCTCTGCACTTCTGCAAATTCAAGTGCAAAGACTTGTGCCATTAGGAAGGTACTGAAGAAGAACTTAGCTGAAATCACAAGAACTGTATCAAACTGGAATCTGGGAATGACAGCCATCAAACACACTAGTGTTCTTGTCTGATTGTTTGCCTCACTAATTTTGTGACTGTTGTCTTGTTTATCTTACTCTAGTATGGCCAGAAAGGTGGAAGAAATTGTAACAGCAAATGGAGCAGTGCCAGCCACTGTGGGTATTTTAAGGGGTCGAATCCATGTGGGACTCACAGATGAGGAACTTGAGTCGTTGGCAAGCAGTAAAAACGTAGTTAAAGTTTCTCGGAGAGATCTTCCTTTCGTCCTTAGCCAGGTATGATATGCAGACTTTCTGTTGTGGTGTTTTCTATTCAACAGTAATTCTCTCCACCTTCAAGCTAGGTGGCTTCTAAACCTCTTGAAAATACAACGTAAACTGGAATTTTATTGGTAAGTTCAAACATGTTTCTATCTAGAGTCAAAATACAACGGAGTAAGGGAACAGCAGTCATGAAGTAGGGCCCCAGAAATGTTATTCTGGATTGACTGGCAAGCCATGAGCACTTGGCTAAGAATATTCTTATTGGCATGATAAGGCATCATCATATTACATGTAAACTATGTGACATGCAGACCATCCCAAGTAATGCACACAGCACTTAAGGTGACACTAGCTGCCTGTGAAGCCTTCTGGTTGGAAAGCCCTGGAGAATGATGGCCTCACCTATTGCTGGGGCAAGAACAACTTACATAGGAGGGACAATGATTCCTCAAATAGAATATTTGTTTCAGAATTTCACTTGTCAGTTGGTGAGAGCAGGCTGTTGTGATGTTACCGTGTGTTGGACCACAACCATACCTGCTCGTAGGCAGTATTCTCTGTGTCACCCTGGCTGCTGACTGTGAGTGGTTGTCCCCTGACAGGGCTTGTCCGGTGGCACCACCGTGTCTGGAACAATGATTGCCGCACACAAAGCAGGAATTCCTGTGTTTGTGACGGGTGGCATAGGAGGCGTCCATCGGGGAGGAGAAAACAGTAAGAAAATCAATATTCTACTTTTCTCTGTGTTGCTGCTGTTATATTTAATTTCATCTTTTTTTTTTTTTTTTTCCATGTTCCCAGTCTGTCCTGCAGTAGCTGAGAAGTTACTCAGAAGAATAAAGTTATCATCCTTCTGGATCTTACTATGATTGTTTTCTTCCTTGTGTCTCCTTTCCAGAAGCTTCAAAATATTCCTCTTGAGCACTGGCCAGTTGTTAAAAAGGCAACAAGAGTGTAGGAGTTTTTCTTTATCCTTTGTACACAGGGTTATGTGGACATTATTTGCTGGTGCAACGGTAACTGACTGTACCTCTCCCATATTGTAATGTCTGGATAACCTGATACTGATTACTGAACAGAGTGTTGTTACCAACTCTTTCAGCTGAGAAGAAGGAGTCTCATCAGAAAAAAAGACTTAGGCCTTGGTCTGTGTTAGGGATGCGTGCTCCTCTCTGGGAAACAGCCCAGCCTTGGCCATGTAGCTTGTGGCCTTTACACACCTCTCTCTTAGGATTCGTATATGTTCCTAGTACAGTGCAAGTGCACTGCCTTGCTGGGTGCCATCCCTTTCAGATGTGAAGTAAATTCCAGACCAGGGCATTTCCTAAGGTCAGCAAATCTCCTGTGGCCTTTTTTTTTTTTTTTTTTTGCCAGTGATGTCAGTACCAAAAGCAAAATCTACTTAAATTCCATCCCATCTCCTTGAACTTTGTTCTTGCTGTATAACACCTTCTTTCTTTTCTACCAGATTTTTGCATGCTGTTTATCAATGTGATCCAAGAACCAAGAGATAGAGTGCAAGGCTGCACCTCCGCCCCAAGCCATGTGACTTCTTTCTGTCAATATCTCTTTCAATCTCAACACCTAAAAGCGTGATCTAAACTGTAATATTTGTTTGTGGATCTAAGTGGTTACAAAAGCAGGCAGTGGCATCCCATGCAGATGTGGCTTTTTAAAAGTGCAGATCACATCAGCCTGGAGTACAACACAACGGCTTCTTGTCCCTTGACAGCTCTGGATGTGAGTGCTGACTTGACAGAGCTAGGACGAACTCCAGTTGCTGTTGTATCTGCAGGAGTCAAGTCTATCCTTGATATTGGCAGGACGCTGGAATATCTGGTAGGTAGCGTGGGCTGCTTAGCCTGAAAGAACATAATGTTGTACAATGTGCACAGAATGCACAGTGGTCTTGGTGTAGGTATTAAGCCTTAGACTTTTAGACACTACTGTTGAAAGGACATGAAGCCATATTTATTCTTATGTAGTCCTGAGGCTGTAGAAGCACTGGGCTGCTCCCTAACATGAATCTATGCATGCCCAAAAGGGGCTACTCCAACTGAGGCCAAAGGCAGAACTAGCCATGACCTCTTTCTCTGGCCTTAGACTTGCTTTTCTTGGACAAAGCTCCATAACTGATGGATCAGGCAAGCTAGATCCACCAAACACTAAAATAAAATCAGAATTAAAGTGGGAATCAAGCTGATTTTTAGTAGACCCACTTTTTAAGGTTTGGTATTTTAGAAAACACCGGGGCCAGCATTTCAGGTGACAGCCAACATCAATACTTCTTAGCTGCAAACAGAACTCATTTATATTCCCATCAGCTCATGATGTACCTTCAGATCACAGGTTGGTATCTTGGACCTCAGTAGTGCAATAGAGACAGCTGCATGGCTTTTGGTCAGCTCTGAGCACAAGTAAACGACATGCATGTGTCCTGTGTCTCAGTAGGCCAAATTCTGTCTAACCAGTTACCGTGTCTGGTAGACACGGAGTAGAATGAAAATAGGAGTAGAATGAGATGTATAAAAATAACCAGAACCAGTGCTAAAGAAAGGCAGTTTCTAGCTGAGGAGAAGGAAAAGGTCCCATTCTTTTGTTGGATCCCCTTTCCCTCTGTTGTTCACCTGTTTGTCTCAATTCCACTGCTGCAGGAGACTCAGGGAGTCTGCGTGGCTGCCTTCGGAGAGTCAAGGGAGTTCCCAGCCTTCTTCTCACGCCAGAGTGGCTTCCAGGCACCATATCATGTCCGGAATGAAGAGGAGGCAGCTGAGCTCATTGGTGTGTTTTAGAAGGAAAGGCCCATGTAGGAGCCTTTCCAAAGGCTCAAAAATCACAAAAAATCACATTGAACGAGGCACTTATTTTAACTTTGAAGAAGAGCTTGTCCCCCCAAAACCAAACAGTCCCACCTCCTCAATTCCTGCTTCAGTACTTTGAAAACAAAGCAGCAGGGAAGTTGAGTCATTACAGCAAGCTTTTCCAGCTAGCTGTAGCCACCATAGCATGCTTATTCAGGTTTTGTTCACACTGGTGAAGTGGAAGGAAGATGTATGTTAATGTGTTTACAAAAACAGCTTCTGGGCCTTCAGAAGTGGAATCAGCTTTCTTAAAAAAAAAAATCTTTTCCCCTTTTATTCTAAAGACAGACTCAAAAGAAATAGGCAGATGTATAAGAAATTGATCGGTAGCTGGAAAAGACCCTGTCCTTGGGTCAGCTAAGAACAGAAGATCTAGATTTGTGAGTTCCTTAACCCCATGCCCACTCTCCTCTGTCCTCTTCCTTCAGCATTTGATTTATCCAAGGAGAACCACTAACAATCTGCCTGTCCTCTCCCAGCCAGTGCTCTGGGGCTAGGCTTGAGCAGTGGCGTGCTGATAGCAGTGCCCTGTCCCCAGGAGCGAGCTGCCTCAGGCCAGGTCATTGAAGAGGCCATCCAGCAAGCACTCAGCGAAGCCAGGTGAGAAGCAACCTAAGCCCTGTCCTTTACTCACCCAGTGGTCTTGGGGAAGTAAACAACACCAGGAATGTTGCTGCAGGGGCTGTAGCAACTTAGCTACAGCTTAGGCATGGGTGAGCCTACAACAAGCTTGCAACTGTAGTTTTATCTAACCTGAAGCTTGTTTACAGGACTTTTTATGGTATGTGGTTATGGAGATAAATTATCTGCTGGCAGCAGTGCTTCTGCTCTGATGCTGTTTCATCTCATCTGCAGGCATTTTCTTTACATTTACAGGTCCAAAGGGATAACAGGCAAAGAACTGACTCCTTTTATGTTACAGAAGCTCAATGAATTAACTGATGGGAAATCGCTGGACTCCAGTATCCTTTTACCGAATGGGGGGGAAGCACTCTGGTGTACTTCATATCTCTTCTTATTATGCTTGATGGAAAGCACTGTCACTTCATTAACAGTCTAGCAAGGGGCAAACACTTCAGTATCTGCAAACAGATGAGAGGTTAATGACTGCACCCTGCTTTTTCAGGAACACCCGTAATGTCCTCATCCACTTTTGCATTAAATATTGGAGGCTGGAACAGACAGCAGGTGGCCCAGAGGCCGAAGAGAGCACTCACATCTGATCCCCAAGTTTGCCTGCTCCGTAATGGAGTCTCAGAACACTGTTGTCCATGGTGGGGTGGCACGCTGGAAGGTATCTGGGCTTCCCAGAGCACTGTGCTGTGCATCACACTACCTTATCCAGACCTTCATGAGGTGCACAGTAAGAGAAACCTGGAAGGAAAACATTCCTTGACAAAGAGGAATCCTCTTGCACAGGCAAGACAAAAGTAGATCTACTGGCTTGCATGCCAACGTAGAGTCTTGGAGAGTTGGGTTCACATCCAGGCTCTGCTGCCAGCCCTCTAGAAGACC
Organism: Cuculus canorus; assembly: GCF_017976375.1. Classification (NCBI taxonomy): domain Eukaryota; kingdom Metazoa; phylum Chordata; class Aves; order Cuculiformes; family Cuculidae; genus Cuculus; species Cuculus canorus. Next base: position 149,763,447 of record NC_071401.1, read on the forward strand.
TGGACAGTCAGGGCAGATTGGTAAAAGCATTTTTGGATATTAGAGCTTTGTGCAGTCCCAAAGTAAGGCTTTCAAAACCTCTAATACTCTGTTCCCAGTGAAACTGCTAAAAAAATTGCTTATAGAGACTTGGCAAAAATCTCAGTAGGCATCTCTTTCTGGAAAAGCTGGCCAAGATCCTCTGAGGTTTTTAGACTCTCAGCCCTAGTTAAAGTACTACACCTCCTCTTTTCTCTGTGAAGCCTTTTCTTCTGTTTCCCATCTGTCGAATGGAAATGACAGGTTTCCTCTCCACGGACACAAGGGAAGGAAGGTAAAAAAGTATAAAAATTCAAGGTGTTCACGCAGTATTGTGACCCAATATGTATGCCCCCAAAGGATTATGAAATTAGGGGGATCTAATCTATCAAGTCTCACAGCATGTGTTTTCTGCTTTCTCCCTCTAGCCAGTTCCTTCATAGGTTTCCAACAGGTCAATCTTGCTGGTATTTTTTCTTTTCCTCAAAGAAACTCCAAACAGACCTTGCTCTGATCCAGAACAATGCCAGAGTGGGCAGCTGCATTGCAGTGGCCCTGAACAAACTACAGAAAGCCAGAAGGAAAGGAAACTTGCCTCATCGAGAGAACACAAATCCAGCTCAGCCAGTGAGTCCCCTGCTGCCCTCCTAATAATGCAGTCTCTGCAGACAGCACAAGATAAATTTATATCTGTTCCCAAAAGTAAAAGGTGACTCAGCCAGAGGCCAATCTTTCTGCTTCACACTGCCAGGCATTCTCTCTTTAGTACTTTTTATTCTTGTCAGGTAAATATCCTCTCTTCTTCACCCTATCCACATTTACAGGGAATAAACACTGACAGTGCCCTAATCCCATTAAGTCTTAGGCCATCAAATCCACTAAAACTTTAATCACCTTTTCACCTTTCCACCTTTTACTGTGCCCTTTGTACAACTTCGACTGTGTTGCTGTCAGTGCCAGGGAACTCGTGACTACAGGAGCAGACCTGGAAGAGGGTAGAGGGAGATATTTTGAGCTGCTGAGCCATACATGTCTTATAAATACCTCTTTTTGTTGGCCTCATGCTCATGATTGCCAAAATTACAAGAGGTACAGACTATCCCAAACAAGATCCATTATAACCCTAATGCTTTATTCACTGTCTTGGATTTTGTGTGTGCCACATCATTTACAGGAAATCTATTTTAGGTTGTCTTTAGAGAGCTGAGTTTTTTTTCTAAAACCCATTTGCAATAGGATTTGTCAACATAAAAGAGGGCAGTGACTCCAGAGGCAATAACACAGCATTTGATGGAATGAGAAAAAAACAGATGTATGTCCCCAAAGAATCTGGAAACTTCCTGTTTGTGGAACTGTACTGCTTTTTCTGGCTTTGTAGGACAATAAGACAGTGATTTGTAAAGTGTCACTCAGTACAGCAATTTCTCCTGGGAGCTTGCAAGAAATGACTGCATTTCTCTGCTTACTATTTTTTTCCCATTTTCTTTGCTTTTGTTTTTACACAGCAGTGTTTGAATGTTTCTGAGGTTTGGTATGTCAAAAATTGTCCCAAGAGAGATGGCTTCAAGGACACTGACATGACCAGACTTATGCAATTTCTTATATTACTTCGTCACCACACAGAGAAACTGCCAGCACCTCTGTGTGTACACAGTAACATCCCACCTGCCACGCTGGGGCTGGCTATGAGCAGGCATAATTCAGAAAGCAGCATATAGAAGAGATTTCTTTCTAACTGAGATTATGCAGATCTGAGTCTAGCCATCCAAAATAAGCACAGGCCTCCTTGAATTCAATAGCATTCAAGAGGGTGGAAAGAATGACTAGCAAAAGCAAAGAAAACTTGGAAACTTTTCCCCTCAAGTCCTTCCAATCACTTTTTACCTCTTTCTTCCTTCTTAAAGGTGGTGATTGGAGGTATCAACGTTGACTTTATAGCCAAGGCGCGGAACCCTGTCATCGTGGTACTGTATCCATAGCAGCTTTCTTCACACCACTGTAATTTCCAGCTACTTTAACAGGAGTGCCAAGACAAAGGAGGTGGTGGAGGGGTGGGAGAGGTTGTGTCTGCACAATATCCACATGTCTGTATGCATACACATGCACAAACTTGGGACATGTAGTCCTCCATATTTGGTGCGTTGTCCAAGTGGACAATGGAATGATATGTACTGACCTACTCTGTTCCTGTGCTGAAAGTCATTAACCCTGCCAGTCAAGACAGGGACAGAGCAATGTATCTTCCTTACAGTCTCCACTCCGGACTCTGCAATCTGTGTTAAGGTGCCTTGGGGCTGTTCTCTGATGGCATAAAACCCAAAGAGCTCTACTAGTAGAAAAGCTGCCCAGGGCACTCTCAAAGGATATCTGCAAAGAGCTCAAAGCAGTGAGTAAAGACCCTCACTGTGCTACGGCAAACTCTAATTCAAGGACAGACCCTGCAGGGAGGAAATCCCCAGGTAGGATGCAGTTCTGGCTGCCTGGGACTGTCTTAGCTACAGAAAGCAGCATAAATAGGAACAAGAGCCTTTGTGCAGAGTACTCATAGTGATAAGAAAATTTTAAGAAAAGTAGTACTGACACAGTTAGAGCTAAACAAGAGAGCAATTTTACTCAGTCATAAAGATTTTGAGTCTTACAAAAAAATAGAAAAAGATTGCTTTAAAAAAAATCCAGATCATTTCAAATGTCACCAGATCCTTTCACACTCAATTTGGTTGAACCACAAAGCAACTAAGAAGCTAAAGAGGAACTGCCTTGGGACTTCCTCATGCAGCCTTTTGCATGGCCTGAATTATTTTCTTTGAGCCACATGAAGGACTACAAATTGAGGTGGTGAAGCTTGCTCAAAAGTGGTTTGATATCTCAAATTACTCTAAGGTGATTGCTGAGGCAGGAAACTCCCGCCTTCAGATGGGGCAATCTGTGAAGACCTCTTAGTCAGATAGGGAAAGACAGGGTGGGGAAGCTGTTGTTAAGCAAGTTGGCTCTTCAATCATATGGAGAGGCAGAGGCCAAACAGCATTATGATGGTCAAGGGTGACACACGCTGTGGCATCAGCTATGAAGGCTTGCAAAACCAAGTTCAACTGCTTTAGCTGTGGTCTAACTGATAACAGACATACCCCATGCTGAGCTATCAGGACAAGGACCTAAGCTGTGTTCAAGGGCAGACAGCCATCCTTTGGTGTGTCAGATGTGAGTGCAGATCCCTGGACCACTTATGACTCAGCAAGGGGCCAAAGGCAGCTAAAGACCCCACTGGGAACAGTTGACAGGGGAAAAGGAGATTTTTAACATGGCTTGAGAGAGCGAGACATTAGCTGCCCTTCTGTATAGCAGCGAGCCATAGAGCTGATGGTCCATCATGGAAGCTAATCAAATGCTAAACTGCAGGAGGATTCGGGAACTGACAGCCGAAGCATTCTGCTGACAACTGCTGTGGTTAGGCATAGAGGAAACAGCATCTCCAACAGCATTGCTTTGTTTTGGCTTTCAAAAATGTATTTTTTCAAAGGGATCAGCACCCAGATTCCACCCTTAAGCACATTGGATTTGTTGCAGAGCACTGGGTACTACTGATACTTCATGCTGTCCTAGTTAGCAAGAAAGCAGCTGTGTTCTGTCCTGCTTGTAATATCCACATGGCTTTCAAGGCGATCTAGAAGAAAAATGCTTTATAAGTAACTATCTGACTGGAAAAGAAGAATGCACAGTCTTGCTAAGAGAACGGTGCTGGGAGCAACACTATGTTTATAACTCCCTCAGGATACCCAGAAGTTAAGCATAATCTAATTTTTACAATATGAGTCCAAACCTCTTAGGACATAGGAGAAGGTCTCAGAAAATTTCAGTTCTCTGAAATGTTGCCAGAAAGCATCAGCTTGGTCTTATTTTGAATCACCTCAGCAAGTCCATTTTCATCTAAGTTCTTTCATCTCAGCCAACCCCCTCTGAACACAATGTACCCAAGTACCACTCAGAGTTACCAGCTGAGCCGGCAAGGTGCAATGAGAAGCAGACATTTTTTCTCAAAAGCAGGCTGCTACTTTCCCTCTCATGGCACTCACCTGCTACTTCAAAGAGAGATTTAGCATCTTCATTTCTTTCAGGCTCTGCGAGTCTGTACAAGAGCAGAAGTCACCCATAGCTGGATCCCTGAGTGGGAGGCTGGTACGTCTGCTGTTAGGGCGAGGCTTGGCGTAGAAAACCCTAAACTCTGCCTTTGGGATATGAGGAGGACTAAAAGAGAAAACAGCATGCCAGACAACAAAAGGAGCTCAAGAGTATTTTCATCATTCCTGCTAACATCAGTTTTGAAAAACAGATAGCGGAACTGCATGAAATAGAGTTTGTGTTCACTACTGATGGCAGTTAGTACCCTTTTTTAGTGTGGAAATAGGGACCAGTGCTCAAAGCCATGTTTGACTTGCCTAAGCAAGCATCCTTGCTTTTTACTTTGGAGGAAAGTGAGTTTTTCTCTCCCTTGGCTGCTTCTGTCTAGATAGTGAGCACCAGAGTTAAAATACCCAAGCTCAGTGCTTTCAAATTCTGCAACACTCAACAGGAGACAGATGCAGCTGGAAATATCCTCATTCCTGGCAGTACCAGTGGCGGATCCCAGTGGGCATGAGCAAACTTAATGGAGGGGCATTTGAATTAACGAGGAATGACAAATAGTGGGAAGAGGGACACAGACCATAGGTTGCTTATATGCAGGCAGTTCTGTGCAGGTGGTCTGAGCAGTTCAGGGCTTGGAGAACTGCCAGACAGAAAAGCAAAGGCATCGAGAATTAGCACCAAGTCTTACAGACTACAGGACTCAGGAAAGTCAGGGCAGACAAAAACAGCCTGAAAGTCAGAAGAGGGTAATAAAAGAGCATATTTAGATGGAAGAGCAGCCTTTTACAGTCATAGGGCTGGATGCAGAAGAAAGCATTGTGTGCAAAGGGCAGATGTGCAGCTTTGCTTGGGGGAAGAAGGGCCTTTAGGGAGCTTCAGTATGAGTTTTGAAAATGCCCAAGAACAGTGATGGGTTGAAGGCAGAATATTTCTTGTTATGAAGTGGCAATATACATAATTGTTTAGGTTAGATAGTGGTGTTCGCAAGCAAGAAAAATGTGTGCAGAAGTATTCTGGTGTACCTGGGCTAACATGGGGCAGAGAGTCTGAGCTAGGAGCTGCTGTATGTGCTTCAGTACTTGATGCCCAAACGCTCAACCTACTCTTGAAAGCTCCAGACTATCCAGAACTGTGAAGATCATTATGACCACCAAAGACAAGCTGTCTTCAGAAATGGAAAGTATGTTTCAGGATTTTACGAAACAAGAGCTTTAAAACTATTTGATAGTCAGATGAAGCCCAAACTGACTTACTAGTGTAATTCTTCTGGCAGAAGTATTAGAAGGAGGAGGAAATTGGTACAGGATTGCCCACGTTCTGACAGCTTGGCTATTTGTGAAGGACTGGCAGAGAGACAGAGTGGAAGGCAGATGCAAGATAAAAGAGAAGTTGGTAACTATGTAGGTGGAGAAGAAAGTTATTTTTGATGAGGGAGATGTTTGTGAAGAGAAGGGTGAGTGAAAAAGTATTCAACCACTGAAACAGATACTTCCATGAGTAAAGTAAAAAGGCAGTACAGGCAAAGGTAACAAATCTCATTTTGCCATCAAAGAGGAAAATAAATCGATAAAAGAGTCCCCAGACTGCTTAAGTGGGAGCTAAGTGGCCTGGAAGGCAGCTGCAGAGCCCATCAGGTCTGCGTCAGCATCTCTGGAGTTTTCATTGTTTTGAGTGGGTAAATTCAGAGATCTGCTTACATTGACTGAAACACTTTTTAGCATTGTTCTAGGAGGTCTTAGCAAATGAGACTAAAATATCAATGCGTGGAGACAGCAAGTGTATTTTCCCTCCTAGGAAGCAGACCTCTGTCATCAAGGTTGAAGTCCATAGATGGCTGTAGAAGTTTGTATTGCCCTCAGTCTTGTAGCTAGGTGCCTTCAGGTTGCTCTAATCACTGACCTATGTTTCAGCAGCATCAACTTCACACATTAATAGAGATTTAGCATCTATGCCAAACAGCCCTCCCAGTTTTGCCAATTAACAATTTATTCTTCCAGGGTGGTGGGCAAACGAACGCTGGAAGAGTGAGACGAACCTTTGGCGGTGTTGGAAGAAACTTGGCAGGTGCCTACTGCTTGGGTTTGTTGGTGGGTGCGTGCCAGCTGTGATACATCCTTTGGTATTCCTTCAACAGCTGGAGCTCTTGAATCCTGTTGCCATCTGAGACACCTTGGGCAATATGCCAGTGGGCAGACTGCCTGGAACAGACAGAGGCCAATCCAAGAAATAAGGGGGGATTGCATTGGGATCAGGAAAAGAAAGGTCCACAGATATGAAGTTAACTTGCATATAGCGCAGTGTTCCCAAATCAAGGTTAATGAAGCATCAGTGATCTCCAATGACCAATGAACGTCTGATCCTCAGTGTTGAATTAATGTCAGGATGTAGTTGCAATAGAAGTGTGTTTTGAGCAAGAATTTGAAAGGAATAAGCTTATTCAAAGATGATCATCCGTGTACCATGGATGAGAAGATCTGGGGTGGCACAGGAATTACTATAGAAGACAAAGGGCTACAGTTCTTGGCAATGAGGAAGGATCACATCGTACATGGTGCTTTACCACAGCAGACCAAGGTTTGGGTATTGAAATTAATAGGGGCAGTTACAAAATGATTTCAGGATTATGCTGGCTTTTTGACCTTCCCAAATCTTCCTAACACAAAGCTACTATCATTTTGGATCACAAATGGAGAAGCTTAAGGGAAAAAAATGCCACCCATTCCTCACTCACTAAGGTATAGTTTGTAATAATATGAAGGGAGACAAAGAAGTGTTTTCCATGAGTCCATTCAGATTCAGTGGTTCTAGTAAGATAGCGTGGTAGAAACAGCGGTGTAGGAAGGCCAGTTGCAGGAAAGGCCGTGCATGGAAGAAAAGCAGGAAAGCCCACCTGCCTGTGATGGAAAAAGAAATGATGTCAGGGCAGTGCAGAAGTCTCTTACCCTTCTTCTCCTTTCATTCACTCTCAGATGCTCAAAAAAATCCAGACAATTCAGAGTGCTGGTGTAGCAAGTAGATGTAGATCGCTCCACTCAGCCCCAGCCAGTCATTTGCAGCATCTGTGGCTGAGTTTTATCTTGAATGTCCTTCTATTCCTTCCAGACAAGTGGTGGGCATTAAGTTTTCCAGGAGAGGGCTTTCCTACATTCGCTCATCCTGCACAGCCTGTCACTATGTTCACAGTACCTTAATAGATTAACATCTTTGTGTTTCCATTTGATGTTTAGACTGCTTAAGCCGTCTTGGACAGACTCCTCTCCTTTTATCAGCGATGGGGAAGGATGAACATTCAGAGTCCATCCTGCATTACTGTCACCACATGGTACGTTGCACAGTAGTGGCACCTCAGAAGCATGGAACTGATGATGTTACATAAAGAGAAAAAATCTTCTCAACCCTGGCAGACATGAGAGCCACCTTCCATCAGGATAAGTGTAGAAATAATTCAATGCTCCTTTAGTTACAGACAATTAGAAGGCAAGGAGCCACTCCCTAAAGCGCAGGCTAGATGCATGTACTGTTTGGCATCTGAACTGTGCAGTCTTAATTCAGCTCCAGGGAGTGGTGCTTGAAAAAGAAAGAGAGGTAAATCAGGAGGAACCATGAAAAATTCTAATAGGGACTTATCACTGTCAAAAATACGTAAACTCTAACTCTGAGGATAGATAAAGCGATGCCAAAATCAGCATGGTGTGGGTAAAGCATAAGGCAGAGAAAACCTGGAACAGAAAGCCCAGGCTGGACACCTCCCAATTTCAGAGGAGGAGGGTCATCCACATAGCTGCATACAGCTCTAACTGCCCACAAGAAGAATACCTGGCTTAAGCAGCAGCTTGTTCACCAAGGTAAGGAAGCCAGAAGCAGCAAGAGCTCACCAGGGGCAGCAAGGCAGAGCGTAATCACCCCATCTGGAAGCAAAAAAAAGCCAAGAAAGCAACCCTAACCAAGGGCACCAAGCAGCTCCATGGTGAAGAGGCAAGGCTGAAGACAAGCCTGGGAAGTGGGAGGAGCCCCCAGGTGAGCTGGTCAGAGCCATTAGTGGCCTCAGGGACCTGGTATCCAAATAGAGCAGCTCTGTAAAAGAAGCAATAAGAACATGAACTATTTTTTTGTTTATAAAGGCTTCATAGTGGCAGGTATATAATCCCCTACCTAGCACAGTTTGTGCCATCAAAATGAGCAGTCTCCAGTCTCCCAAGGTAATATAGGCTTGCTGGCCAGTCACCAAGCAATACTTGCCTGTAACAAAATGCATTACTATCACTGTTTGAGAAGACCCCTTCCTTAAAACCTCCAACTTCTCTGTGAACTGCTGAGGCAGATGCATTTGTCCATCTACATGTATGTTCCCGGAAATGTCCTGAGTTCTTCAAAAAGGCTGTTCACAAGACCCACGGAGGAAGGATAACCTCGTAGCTGTGTCTGTGACAACACGGTAAAAATGGTTCCAAGGCTGCCCTCAAAATTGGGCTGTGCCGCCAGTGAGGTGGCTAAAATAACCGCTAGATAGAGCGTGCCACCAAGCTGTGCCAGCATATTGGCAGGTCATCAAAGTGTCGCAGAAGCTGTGGGAGTGGATGGCTGGAGCAGGCAGGACTGCAGACCACTCTTCCATTTACAACAGAGACACAACCTATGGAAATATATGGCAGAGATCTATCGCTCTCATTTACTAAATGATTTATTTAACCTGTGGCATTTGTTGCTTTGAAAATATTAAACAGTAGCCATCTGCCAGCACTGTCTAGACCAAGATACCTCTCAAATGTTGCTTATCTCAAGGGAGAAGGGAGATTGAAGTGAGTACAGCAAGCTGAGCTGCTGGTCGGGTGGGCACAGAGAAAGAATAAGCCGAGTGTCACAAGGAAGAGAAACACGCTCCATGTATAACCCTCCTCCCTGTTTTAGGACATGAGTGCTGTCCTTCAGCTGGAGGGGAAGAGCACAGCCACTTACTGTGCGGTGATCACTACTACTGGAGAGCTCAGCGTCGGCTTGGGAGATATGGACATCCACCAGCAGATAACAGAGCAATATGTATGCGTACCATCTCATCTGTAAGCTTTTTCTTTATGAGAATGAGCCTGGATGTGTGACAAAAGAGAGCTGGTTAAGATGGACTAGGAGAGAGTGGGTGTGCAGAGGAAACATGGGAAATCCTAAAGTTAACCCCCTCACCTTGGCCACTGAGCGGCATGGCAAGCTACGAGAGCCTTGTGTTGCTGCCAGCCTAGATAGAGCTCCATACAGTACCACCACTGCTATCTTCCCATGTCACATAGACCAGAATCCTCTTCATTAGCCAGTCCCAGCTAACCTATAATTTTTGACACCTTAAAGCAAGCAAAAAATTCAGTCCACCTGCAGAAATGGTATTTTCCCCTCTAGGGAAAAATGGACAAAACACTGGTTAAAGCAAGTTTTCCTGTTCCATCTTCTCCCTATCTTCTCTATTGTTTCTACATGCAGAGTTGTATCAATAGGCATCACTGCTCAGCACATTCAAATCTTCAAACTGGCAGGGCTAATGGAAGCAGTGATTAAGGACTGATTCAGTGAGAGCCTCATCACTGCACCCTCTTTTCCTACTTGTTCTTTTGTTGACAGAACAAAAGCCTGTGCTTCATGACTGACAGCGACATGGTAGCTAAGTGCAATTTACTTACCAGTAGGATCCCCGTGAGGTGGAGACTTCCTAGGGAAAAATATGGTCATTGCTCTCACTTCCATCCCCACCCTGCCTCTCCCAAGTCTTAGCGCAGAAAACCATTACTTGACAGATTAATTCTCTTAAGCTTTATTAAACTGTTTTGGCCAGTGGAAACTCTGAACCATTCTTCTGCTGAAAAGTGCATTCTGGCAGCCCTTCTTTCCACCAAGATTAGCAGAAACACGGCAGAGAAGCTGCACGAGTGTATATCATACTGCCCTGGCATTAAGGCAGTGGTTGCGCAGTCTTAGAGAGCCAAAGGAGGGAACAGTATCTCCCCACTCTACTGCTCCATGGTCCGCCATTCCTACACCATGCAGTAGGACACAGCAGTAAAATGCTCTGATGAACAACCTGTCTTAGGAGGCATTGTGTACAGAGGGTATCAAATGACATGTGCAGCAAGCAAAGCATCGTCCAACCAGGCATAGCACAGGAAACCCTGCAGTGGCCTTAAATGACAGCATTCCCATTCCCTGTAGGTCTTGGGCTGGCCCACGGGTACCAAAGTGGCTTAGTGAGGAGCACCAACTTAACTTTCTCTGTTGGCGCTGCCCTAGCAGTTGAACCCTGTTCTTAATAGCAGGGGAAAGGAGAAGAAGGGAAAGAGGTGAGACTAACGGAAAAATCAATTTTCCTTAGGGAATCACTGTTTTAGGTTCATGCCTGCATCAAAGGGCTCTAATGCAACTTAAAATCCTACATCCTGAATCTGAATAGGAATTGTTTTGCCCCTCTGCAATGACTCGAGTTATCTCTGCTCTTTGTCCTGGATTTTTCACTAGGTGTCCCAGTTCAAGCAGAACCTGTGCCAGGCTCCGCTAATTTGCATTGATGGAAATGTGCCTCTTCCCACCATTCAGTATGTCTGCCAACTGGCTAGAGAGCATCAGCTAGCAGGTAAGGAGAACCTAGCCCTGGCCCCGTAGCTCTTGATGGGATGTGTGCCAAGATCCTCCACACACCCTGAACACTCTCCACTGTTGCTTGCTGGAGGTCCCCAGTTACTGCCTGACAACCTGTGTTACTCAGTGCTGCTTTCTATGCACTACTACTCTATTTCAAATGGATGAAACGTTTCTGCTCTCTCTGAGCTTTTCTCATACTGCAGCTAAATCACATTTCCTGTGGTGTAGGTGCTATAGCCCTTGGGGGCTGCCAGAAAGCCAGGCGAAGCTGCTCTCCTTGCCTTTAATCTCCAGGCCAGAACAAATGTGTGTGCTTCAGACAGTTTGAGCAGCAATATACTTTGCTTCTCAGAATAAGTGTTAAAACAGCTTTTGAAATTTCTCTCCCACTTCCCATATACATAGCCCCTCTCTTCATATGGGGACACTTAACAAGGCTTCCTAAACCTTTGGAGTTATGCCTTCTTTTTTAAAAGCAAATCCTGAAGAAGACGACAATGTTCTTAAAACCTGGCAGAGGCTCCAAAACCAGCTAAGACAAGTACTAAAACTGAGGTCTGATTTTATCACTCCAGAGCCAGAAGCAACAGCATCATTGCTGAGCACTGGAAAGGAAACCTTGGGAGACCTCGTTCCCAGCATGGAGAAATTAGTATTTCAGATTCTAATAGATTACACGTATAACCCTAGTAGCGCAGACCTCACTCAACATTCTATGCTGCATCCTGCATGGCACTTCGGGACATGGTTTAGTAGGCACAGTGGTTTTGGGCTGATAGTTGGACTCAATGATCTTGGAGGTCTTTTCCAACATTAATGATTGTATGATTCCATGATTCTATGAAAGAGGAACCACTAATTAATGAATTAAATAACCAATTGCAATGTTGTTTTGAAGTGTGCTATGAGCCAACAGATGAGAACAAGGCCTCTAAGCCATTCCTCTCAGACAGCTGGAAAGCGCTCACATACATTTCCCCCAACCTGCAAGAGCTAAAAGCGATAAATCGGACCCTCAGGAATCCTCTGCCAGCAGGTATTGAATACTCAAAAGAATCAGTCACACTTTCAGATAACCTAGATCCTGGAGAATAGCATTTTCCACTCCAGTCCCCATTTCAAGCAAACTGGGTTATAACACAGTGGGAATTCACAGGCACTCTTGGTGTCTTTCACCTTACAGTTGTCTTTGTGTGGGTTGTACATCCCAGGCTGGACAGATTATCTATCAAAGAGCACAGTAGACTTGGAACAGCTCCTTGTCCAAAACCAGAGATCTCGTTTGCCTCACTTCATTAGTTAAACAGGAAAAAAATCTGTGGTTTGCAAACATGCCTCTGAAGCATGATGCTCTGAGGGCACCCATTCCAACAGGACCACCCTTTGCAGAAATTAAATACTCCACTGCATGCATGTGGAAATCCAATGGCACTTAGACAAGGAATTCATGCTTCAGGATGGTTTTATGATCTCTACAGACATGTTTAAGTGGCTTTCTCAGCATGAGGTAGAGGTAGGATTTGGAAGTCTACTGTTGGATAATTCCATGTTTCCCATAATTTAAAGAAAAAAAATTCTATCAATCGCATTTTGGAAGTATTCATCAACAGCACTGGTGGTGCTCATAATTAGACTGCCAGCCCACAAAAAAGACCTCTACAGTTATACCACAGTTTTCCCTCCCTGTTCTCTGAAGAGCTGCCATCCAGGTTGGAGGATCTTGTTCAGACTGCAGTGGCCTTGGCCCGCCCTTTGCTGGCCCATCTGTGTTGTGTGATGGTGACCCTCGGTGCTCACGGTGTCCTCCTGTGTGGCAAGAGCCTGGGAGGGAGCATCTCCCTCTGTCCAGGAGCTCACAAACAGGTAAGGGCATGGAAAACCATCTCTGAGCTCTCAGTTTCTTGTTTCCCAGACCATACAGCACTGTTGCTATTTCTGGTGGCATGGCAACAGTCTTGGGAAACATGGCATTGCTGCTGGCAAATGTATGTGTTTGGGGGGTGGAATACACAGCTCTGAAAGGAAATCAAGTTGTCTGTCCATATACTGATGGCTTCTAGCAGCAGCGTTTATAGTCAGCTAGTTTTAAATGTGTTTACTATGAATATTCATGAGAGCAAGCTCCATTTACAGGAAGCTTCATTTAAATCACTGATCTCTTTCAAAGTGTGAAAAAAGATTATTGCCTTTTTTTGCCTTTTTTTTTTCTCTCTTTCTTTTTATTTTTGCATATATGCAGGTCTTAATGGCATCAGCCACACCAGGCCTTATCAACTTAGGCAATTCCCACTAAATTCCCCTCTCTCCCCTCCTTCTCCAGGCTGACGCTGCCAGCCTCTGTGCCACCCACTACCCTGCCATCCACATCAACAGGGAGGAGATAGTCAATGTCTCGGGAGCCGGTGACAGGTATATTGCTCACTACTTTGTCTTCTCCAACTAAATGTGGAAGGGACGTAATCGTATTTCTTTGAAATTCTACTGCAAAGGCAAATGACATTCTGCTGCTTGAGGAACAGACACTGAGGACACAAGAACAGGACTGGTTACTGAGATTCTTTGCAAAGCTTGCTAAAAATGTTCCCGCTAAGCATCTTGGAAGTCAGTCTTGCCGTTATTAGTTTTGTTTCTCTTGAAGATCCAAGCTTTTCATGGCGATTTAGTGGTTCTGAATTAGTCCAGGCTGAGCTGTTAAAAACAAAGTAAGCTACCCTACATCAAAGCTGTCTTACTACTTTACTTCCACGCTTCTCCAATGGAAGTGGAACTGCCACTCAGTAGCTAAAATCGCCCTGAAAAAGTGTTTCATCAGGTTCTGCATTTGCCTCTGGCAATAGCTCATGCTTTGAAAGAGTCTGCTGTATAATTCGCCTCGCTGTTCACACAACGCTGTACAGAGGAGTAGGAAATGACAGGTATGATTCCTAGCCCCACTGATCAATTCTCAATCTGTCAGAGTGGTATTTTATTATGCTCATTGTTAACTTGTCCAACTATATGTAGTAGGCAGGTTGGTTTTTTTCCTTCATAAGCAACCGTAATTGATTCTATTCTTTCATTGCCTTGGGCCAGACCAAAAGGCTGTATGTGACAGATATTTCCTTTTATTTTTCTGCTCTCACCTACAAATAACTCAATGTAGCAACACTTCTTTTTTCTTGTATGAGTGGGCAGAATGAAAAGTCATTGGTTTTGAAACTTACAGCACCCTCAGTATTTGAGTTAGGATGAATCAATAGCTTCCTGCCAAGCGAGTTACCCACATAACACCAGGACACTCTCCTTGTGTCCCAAATTACTTTTGAGATGAGTTGACTGACTGCAGCTTCGGCCTGGTCTTCTCCAAAGAAGACCAAAGTGTTGTTTGGAGCAGTTAAGTGTAACAGCAGAGGAATGGGGGCTGGGAGGAACCTCGCAGGGCCAGCCTGTCCTAAGGAAAGCTCAGCTTTGCTCACTACTTCTGGCAGATGTGCCCAACCTCTGCCAGCCCCTCCAGGGACACAGCCTCCATTCTGCACCATCTGCTCAGGTACACAACTACCCTTTACCACAGGACAATTCTTTATAGAAGCTAATGAAAACTTCTTATTTAGGGTTTCATTTCCCTTTAAAAAAGCTTAATTTAAGGGCAGAGCAAAGGTGAGATAAAATGTGCCACTGCCAAACACCTCCAGTGAGTTACACGAGGAGTACTTTAAATCTGTTTTTCCTTTAAATCTGTTACTGCTCCCATTGCTGCAGTTATAATAACATTGTCTGGAAATCCTATTTCCCAGAGTCCCTAGGTCCATGTGGGAATTTTTACAGTCCTTTTGTTCAGCCAGGGATGTGGCCTTCCTGCTAACCCTGGTTGCTCCACTGAGCTACAGAAATCCTACATGGATTTAGTCTACAGACTAAAACTGCCAAAACGGGCTGGAAATGCCAGGATGCTACACTGACGTACTTGCCACCCCCACAGCATATAAACCAGTAAAGTTACCCAAACCCAGGCTGCTGGCACTTTCAAGGGACTATGCAGAAGGGTATAATCAGTGCTATAAAGCTTCCATGGCTCAGTCTCTGTCAACCCTCACACCTTTGAAGCACTGGTCGGAGGATGCTGCACACCAGAAAGAGTGATCCAGGGCACCTCTCACCTTGCATGAGGCTCTCCTACAACTCTGGAGGTGCTGCCCAAGGAGCTGTGCATGCGTGCATGGAGTAGTGGCTGTTTGCTCTTTGCACCTGGCTGCCGTGACAACATAACACTGCGTGCCTGCACACAGCATTGCTAGGGGATGCTCCCCCAAATATTTACTCAGAACTTGTGGAGCTGTTGAGAGATTGAATGATTTATGGAAATCATAAACTTCTGTGCCTTTATTCTGGATAAAAATTGTTGAGGTAATTAGTCAGACCACAAAAAAAAAGGTGATCTTTTTCCCTTCCTCATAGATTTACTTATTAATCCTCCCTGCCATCATATTTTCCTGCCCCTATTTCTTCCTCTCAAATGTCATTGTCTTCTCCCTTCTCTTTCACTTCTCCTTTGTCCTTTCCTACCTTATGAGCATCATTACTGTATTTAGCTATAAACAAACACCAGCTGTTCCCAGTTGATCACTAACACCAGCCGGCACGTACCCATGCTTCAACAGAACCTTCCCCTGCAACCAGGCAGATGGCAAAGTCATCCCCTTCTCCTGATGGCCTCCTCAGTGCCTTCTGAGGTCTTGTGAGTGACCACTGTTGTTCCAAGCATTCACATAATTTTTGCTGGGAAATCTCAAATGGAAAATCCCAGAGAAAGTTTCCAAAAATCTGAATCTACAATCTCATTTCAATTTTGGATTTCTTTTTCCAGATATGTCTGTTGCCTTTCATACACACATACAGAAACTTTACATCTCTTCCTATCCATCTCTTTGGGGACAGGAGGGAATGTAATGAGGGACCAAAAAAGGAGCAGAGAAGTGGCAGAATAACTGGAGAGCAAGGGAAATTATTCTTAGACTCCTTTCTTTGTTCCTGCCTCACCTGGAAAACTGGGGAGAACAGAAAATGTAGTGGAATGAGAAAGGACCTTGACTTGAGAAGCAAAAAAAAATGTGAAAAAATAACACTATTTGTTAATGCAAATTTAAGAATACATATGAAGAAAGGAAAGACTTTTAATTATAACCTCATCCCTCCTGTGTCACATATTCTACTTCTGTAAGTGTTGCTTTTGGGTCCATATGAATGTTCTTACAAACAAACGGCCCTGCCTCTGAGATCAAAGCTGTTCCCCCAGTGTTCAAAACTGCCTTTTTTTCTCTCCACAGCTTAATGGCAGGAATCCTTGCAGGCATCCTTGCTGAACACGACACAGATACCTGTGTCCGGATGGGTCTGCTTGCTGCAAGTTTGTCTCTCCGTTCCTATGAGCCCATTTCCCCAGAAATCAGCACTTCCAGTGTCAGCCAGGAGGAAGTCAAGAGCAGGAGCTGGCCAGAGATGAAGATATGGAAGATGGACTAGAGCAGCATGGCTTTCTCATCTATTACATCCTTGCACTCCTAGCATTGTTGTTTCCAGGAACTGGGCCATGTTTTGAGCTTTGAGCTTGAAAGCTGGCTGCTGAGCAGAGGACTTAGACTTTTGGCACATGCTCCCTTTCAGGAGGCGATGTATCAGTTGAGTACATTTCATGACAACTTGTGTTGCACTGTTCACATGTATGTTTGTCTGCTGTTGTTTCCTTTCCTGTTTTTTGTTATTTGGTGAGTTACAGCAACCACAGCTTGGTTGTCCTGCCTACTGCCTGTTGATAGTATATCTGACCCCCATCCCTGTCTAATGGGAGTATTCATCTGTTTTGGTCTTGTGTAAACCCTCGGGAAGGAGGCTTCAACCCAGGGAATGACTTCTTTTTAAAGAAAAACTGGTTCCTGGTCTTTCAGAACTCCTCCTTGTCTAAACGTCCAGTCCTTCTAGATCTTCTTCTGAGAGAATTTTTCCCCCCTCCACCTTTTCTAACTATTGTCCTTTATCACAGTAGTTTCTCCGTCATTGACTTCTAGATCTTCAGGACCATGTCTCTTCAGGTGGGGCCAGCAGCAACATCCTCTCTTGCTGACATGATGCTGTAGGACAGGCTTATCAGTCTTCCCAAGTGAGACAGCACTTTCTTGCTCTGAAGTCCAATGCCCCTGGAGAGAGCAGGCAAGACTAATCAAAGAGCAGTAACAAGTGGCCAGCTGGTGCCTTTAGAAGACAACTGCACCTTGTTCCACATGTCTTCCTCTGAACTTGGGGCTTCCTTCCTCCTCAGCCCAGCATGTTGAGTCTGATGCAAAATAGAATAAGCTCCTCTCGCCATACCTCCATCACTAACCTCTTGGCAAACCACTGCATGCCTGACAGAGAAAACTTCCCATGCTTGGCTGGCTGGAGAGGAGCACTGGTGGGCATGCGAACCTAACAGGGCACCCTGTGCTGGGACCAAAATATTTGGTCACAACTTCCCTTCCCTCCAGAACAAGAAGTTTCCTGATACAGTCACAGAAGCTCAGGCTAGGGATATTGTTTCTAGGCAGGAGGGGAAGCACAGACCTTGTTTACAAGTGGCCATGCGAGCTATGTAGCTCAAATGACTCTGAGAAGTTCACAGTGAGTCCAGAGCAAAGACAGGAACAGAGTAGAGCTTCCTTGACCCTGTCCGTGCTACAGCTGCAGATTTATCCCTCTGCAGCATCATATTAGCAAGGATGTCTACACTTAGATCAGTTTTATACAAAAAAATTCTGGTCCATAGCCTTTAGAAAATTAACTCATGTAGTAGGCTTAGCTACAGAAATCAGCTTCCTGCTCTTCAGTTGCGTAACTTATCTCCCAGAGATACCTCTTCTAGCTATCTTCCAGCCCCTGAGTGACTAAACTTGATGGCTCCACCTGTGGGTTGGTTTTTTTTTTGTGTTACTCAGAACAATTGGTGGCTGTCAGGGGAGTAACAAGGAATGGCAGTGGGTGAGTGGCAGGAGACCTATGTGGGTCTCACAGAGATGCTTTCTTGCTCAAGGCTGCTGAGCCATTCCCACATCAGATGCAAGAAGGCCACTGATGGTGTGAACTCATCCCTGGTCCACAGTGGGTTGCCCACTGTGCAATGACAAACACCAAAAGGATATCTGGGGGAGCAAAGGACAGAGAGGGTCCAGCACAGGCTTCAGAGAGAATGTCTGTGGAAAAGCCTCCTTCTCCCTTACAGCCTTGCACCAGCTGTGGTGTCCAAATTCATCATCACAATGGCCATGCATGAAAATGGCTGTGCGCTGCTAATACATCTTTGCTGTCTACACAGAAAATAATAGCAGCAGCTGTGTAGAAATCAGCTCTCCGGTCTCCTGCCTTCCTTTCGCTCACACCCAGGGAGTGGGCTGGCAACTCACTCTACCCTCCAGAGTCCTACCTCCCACCAGGAGCACACAGAGCAGCAGGCAGGTCCACAGGCACTTTTCATGCTGGAAATCTGGCCTCAGAGCAGCCAGAGGTGGTGCAGTGGTGTGACTGCTGACTGTCCTATCCAGCGATTTTGTTCAGACCTATCCACTGGCTAGAAACCATAACTGCGTCCTACCCAAATGCCATGTCCAAGCCAGCGTTGTCAGCCCTTCCTCAGCAGCAATACAGAAGAATTTTGAATGAAAAGCATTTCTCTCCCAGCCCTGTGCGTGTGCAAACATTGTCCTTTGGTGGATGAGGTGACAGAACTCAGTAAAAAGACCCTGAGGGGTCACCCACACCATTGGTAAGGGGGTGCTGATAGGGAGGTTGTGACATAGCGAGGGTGCCATCCCTTCTCCATCCAAGAGAAAAGGCAAATACAGGTAAGTATTAGGCAGCAAGGGCATCTCCCATGGAAGTAATGAGGAAAAGTTATATCCTTTCTCCCAGCACATGATGTGCACAGGATGCAACTGCGAACATCGACAGTTTGGTGAACACTGAAACTCATTAAAACTAATTTCCAGTGGACTTGGGTCTCGGTGCTGGCTGGTGTTTGAACCTGATTGATAGTAAGTGGGGAGTACAGACTCACGCTCTGTTTCATGCAGGGGCCACCCATCGGCAAGGACCTTTGGCTAAGGAGCAGATCACTGGTGTTTGACCTGGCACAAAAGCCGACTAAAGCTTGGTCAGGGCACCTCTAACACAACTCTCTGGGATAGGCTCTGCTGTGTGATAAGAAGCGATCTCTCACTGCAGTGGAAGGTGGCATTAACTGGGTGCCTTTCCTCTACCTAGACCACTTTCACAAGGCTTGTAGCAATTCCTTACCTCTGAGCCTGCCACCTTTCCATCAGATTAGGCTAAAACTGGGCAAAGACCTGAGAAGGCGCAAGGGATGGGCTGGAGAACTAACAAAGTTATGTCACAGCAATACTATCTCCTTAGGAAACCAAAATGAAAATATAACGTCTTCCTTTTCAGAAGTACCCAAAGGGACCCATTTTGATCTTACACATCCCCTCTCCCCCTTCCACACACACACCTTCCGGCAGCCGTCCCTTTAGTAAGATCTCGCTTGCAAATGCTGTTCAGCTCAAAGGTTCTGTGCTCACAAGTAAGAGACACCAGTGCCTGTGCTCAGGCACGCGCGTACCTGTCATGAAGTGGGGATGGGGTGACGGCGGTGGGAGGGTGCTGTGGGGGCTGGGAGTGCAAGGGAGGCAGATGGGGGGCCATGCAAGGAGTTGGGTTTGCTTGCAAGTAGGGAGGTGGGACACAGCAGGGGCGGGGGAAAAGGGCTGTGCTCCCAGGGTAGGTCTCTGCACTATAAAAATCATTCCAACTGGATCCAGCAGCAGGGAAGAGCGGCAGATTCCATCTCTTCTCCTGCCTGCAGCATCGTCCAGGTAGGAAGACTCCAAGCATAGCCAAATCTGGAGGATGAAGGTCGAGGCACTAATGGTCACTGTGCTCCTCCTGGTGCTGCTCTCCCCAGCCCCGGCACCGTCTCAGGCACTGGGGGACCGGACTGCCACTCCAGAGAGGCAGCCAGGAGTTGGGGGCCCTGAAGAAG
Source organism: Cuculus canorus (assembly GCF_017976375.1). Lineage (NCBI taxonomy): Eukaryota > Metazoa > Chordata > Aves > Cuculiformes > Cuculidae > Cuculus > Cuculus canorus. The sequence goes on from NC_071401.1 coordinate 149,783,251, forward strand.
ACCTTTTGCCACCTGGAAAGGGAGGGAATAACTTGCCCAGGCAGGGGTCAAAGAGAAGCTGCCCCATGGCTGGTGAATGGGAGCTGAAGGAAGAGGCCCCCATGGGCTCCAGGTCCACCAGCAGGGCCATGGCCAAGTCACCACCGTGCAGCAGCGAGCAGGACCCTGCGAGCAAACCCCCGAGACTCCTGCCACAGCCCCTCCGCAGCAGGAGCCCGAGGCTGAGCCATCACCTGAAGGGCTACGGGAAGTTCAACGGGGACACGGTAAGCACAACCCATCCTGGACCAGCAAGTATGAGGATTTGCACAGAGGGTTTGCAGGGAGACCAGGAGTGAGGGTAGGAGCCTCCTGTTCCTCACCCCAGGGCTGGGCAGCTCAGTGAGCCCTTTTAGCTGGCCAGTGTGGAGGGTATGGAAGGGCTGTGTGTAACGGCGTTTTGAGCGCTTAATGAGGAATATGGGGCTAAAGAAATGGGTCTTTCCCAGCTCCATGAGTTCCTCCAGGGTGGGCAGGATGTTGCTGGCCCCCATTTGTCATGACTTGGAGCAGCAGCAGCTTAGGCAGGTCCGTGCAGCCCAAAGGCACTAAAACCAGGCATCGCAGTCCTGAAACACACTGCCGTGCTGCAACGCAGGAAAAGATGATGATGATCAGAGGGCTGGAGCACCTCTCATATGAGGACAGGCTGAGAGAATTGGGCTTGTTCAGCCTCGAGACAAGAAGGCTCCAGGGAGACCTTATAGCAGCCTTCCAGTAATTAAAGGAGGCCTACAGCAAAGATGGGGAGGGGCTTTTTATCAGGAAGTGCAGGGATAGGATTAGGGGTAATAATTTTAAGCTGAAAGAGGGGAGATTTAAATTAGATACTAGGAAGAAATTTTTTACTGTGAGGGCGGGGAGGCACTGGAACAGGTTGCTCAGAGAAGTCGTGGATGCCCCATTCCTGGAGGTGTTAGGCCAGGTTGGATGAGGCTCTGAGCAACCTGGTCTGGTGGAAGGTGTCCCTGCCCCTGGCAAGGGGGGTTGGAACTGGATGATGTTTTAGGTCCCTTCCAACCCAAATCATTCTATGACTTCGTGATTTTATTGAAAGCAGAGCAGATCCTGAGACAGACCCTTGCCCGGAACTCCCAGCAGTTTTATCACCCAAACGTTTGCAGTTGGGTGTCTATACACCCATGCTAGGCAGCCAAGGCTGAGTTTTCGGCAGAGCAGGGCTGGGGCAGCACCACCCCGCCAGGCAGAGGGTTGCTGCACACACACTGTGACTCACGGGCTGTCACCATCTGCCCTCATGTTGGTGGTGTCTGCCTGAGCAGCTCAGACAGCTCTCTGGCTTCAAAACCAGGTCCTCCAAGCACACCTGAGCCCCAGCACCCCTGCACGGAGCCTCACTGCTCAGCAGTCTCTGTGGTGACATAAAAATCAGGCAGGACTGAGAGAGGCAGGAGCAAGTGCCGAGTGTGTCACGTCTCTCTAAGCATCAGGCAGAAATATGGCTTGCAGGTGATTCCTTAGGAGCCATGTGAAAGTGCCAGCTACCTCCTGGCCTCACAGCAGTGCTCAGCTTGTGGTGCAGGCAAGGGTAGAGGGCAGCGATAACCCTGGAACCCCACCCAGTACCTGGTGAGGCTTTGCAGAGGAGCCAACGCTTGTGCACACGGGCAGTGAGCAGGTTAGAAGGCGAGTGCAGGTCTGGCTGCACTTGTCCCCACGTACAGTCCCCCATGCTGCAGTCCTGCTCCAGCCCCAGCACTTGCAATGCTCCCTGGCCCCCAGACTCTTGCAATCACCACCCCAGCAACGCTGTCATGAAGCCCTTCCAACTTTGCATCAGTGCCCTGATGTCCTTTGCTGTGCTGATGGGCACAGCTCCTCGCAGCACTGCTTGGATGGAGGCACAGAGCTTCACCGCCTGTGGGAAACCTGCTCTGCAGGTTCAGTAGAACACCCCGCCAATAAAGAACGTCTTGTTTATCAAATCCAACACAAGGAGAGCTTGCTTTAACCAAGAAGTGCCAGGTGACACTGTACCAGGTGATGCTCTGCTCGGGTGGGAGACATCACAGCAAGAAGGCAGAGGTGGAGGTACTGGTGTTGTGGCTGTGGGGGCCAGCTGCTTAGCACACTGTCGGCCAAAAGTAGTGTTGAACAGCCCCTAAAAACTGCTTCCTTGGGCCTTAGCTTCACCAGCTCCTTGGATGAAGCTGCTGCTCCATAGCCTGGTGAGCAGTTTGTCCTGCTACTGCAGGTTTTACTGTATTATTTCAGCATTTTAAACGGAAACCAAACATCCCGCAGCAAATGCTCATCCCAGTATACTGTATAACCTTCCTCACCTTGGCTTTGCTTTCTAATGAGGGCCTCTCCGCCCTGCCTGTCTGGGGAAGATGAAGAAGCTCTTTTGAGCTCCTCTCATCCCCAGGCATCGCACTGCTGTCAACTCCAGCGTGCTGGAGCTGACAGCCTCTGGTAAGCACCGTCCTGGGGCTGAGCAGTTCATGTTGCCCAAAATGACAGACCGACTGGCTGTGGGGCATGTACATCCCAAAAGGAAATCTCACTCTATGAGAGGTTGCTCTCAGACAGCTCAAACCCACATAGAAAAGATCTCTTCGAGCCTGTGTAAGGCACAGGCTTTTGAGGGCTGGAGCTCTCAGCAGTGTGAGCACAGAGCGATGACATGGCTGTGGCTGGGAGGGGTCCAAGGTCAGGGTGAGGCAAAACTGGATGCCAGCACTACAGCTGCTGCTCTCCCTCCTCCTGCAGCATTCCTGCCACAGCATCCAGTCCCGGCCCTGCCAGAAGCCCTCTGACTGCGGTGGCTGCCTGGGGCTCTACACCTGCAAGCTGCCCACCAGCAAATGCGTCCTGAAAGCCGTCTCCAGGCAGAGAGGTAAGCTGCAAGCCCCCCAGCTGCTGGCATGGAGGACACCAGACACAGCCACCTCCAAGCACAGCCTTTCCGCTACACCCCTCCAGACCCAAATCAGACCTGCCCTGTGCAGGGCACTGTCTTGTGCCCTAAACACACCTGCAAAGGGCTCCTGCATGTCCTGCCAGCACTGACCACCTTCAATAATGAGTGAACAACAATGGTGAATGGGACATTCCCGTAAGTATCGGTAAAAGCTGGGATTTGCCTGGCACCCTGAGCCCTTGCAGGATGCCAACAGCCCATGTGGGGAAGTTAAGGAGGGAAAGGAGGCTCAGGGTTTAGCCGGAGGCTTGCGAGTCGACAAGCACAGCTCTCCCAGGCATCACGGGCTCCCAGCCCTGCAGAGCTGCTCGTGTCAGTGTGCACAAGCTTATTAATGAACCAAGGACCATCAGGGGGCAGAGAGCGCAAGTTTTAACATTTAACCGCCAGAACAAGTGTCCCAGTTCTCCTTGGTACATCTGTACTGCTCCTGGACTGGCCTTTTGCCTCAGCACGTTTGACTACACCCACACAAACACAGTCATGGAGGAGAAACTCATCCAAGACTACTAACCACAGACACCAGCTCGGGTGTGGGAACCACTCAGTTGCAGAACATGCAGTAGGCATGTGTAACCTTCTGGGTATCTATAGTGTGTTTGTGTATGTGTAGGGTGTACCCAGATTCACGCAGTCTTCTTCTGGGCGTCTGCTGTTGGGAGCCTCCACAGGAGGACACGTGGACACATGGTCAGACATACAACAGCCAGTTTTACAGCTTATTTTCACAGGTAGACTCCTCCAAACCATCCAGAGCCCTGTGGGGCCCAAGGTCCTGCTCATCCCTGAGCAATAACATTCGATGTAAAGCTGAAGAGGCTGTCCTGCAGCTGGAGACCAACGCTCGTTTTAAATGATTTCTAATTAAAGTTTCATATTAAACCCCTAATGGCACAGTTGTAAATGTTGCTTTCACTGCACTTCTCATGCCACTGTTTTTTAACACCCCCTGGGATTTTGTACAGTATATAGGCTGCATTCCGCTTTCCTGAGAGCTGCCCACAAAAGCACTGAGTGGCCACAGAGCCCTGTGCTGTAGCAGCAGAGACAACTTGAAGCCCCAAAGTGAGAAATATGGGGCTATTTCACACCTAATTTTGGATGTTGCAAAAGCTGCCACTATCTCAGCATGCTCACACCCAAGTTCAAGCTGAACTAAGGAGCCTGTTGTCATTGGGCATCCCAGGAAACCCACCCAGCTCCTCACCATGGTTCCCACTGAAGAAGACAAGTACCACGCTGTTGAAAACGTCACTTCAGAAGGGAAATGCAGAGCCCCAGACATCAGACACCTGCTTCTGGGGCCCAAGCTGAGCCACAATCAGCTTCATTTAGCACCTCACAAAGCTTTGCAGGCATCCTGTCTGCCTCTGCATGCGCGAATGCAATGCACTCCAGCTTTGCAAAACCCCATTTCACTACCATTAAAACCACCTTTTTGAAAGGAAAACCAAACCAACAGCATTTGATTCACCTTGAATTCCATCGCAGTGAAATGCTGCCGGCTTCTCTGCCCCTGCTCTTGTTGCTTCAGCTGCCCTATAGGCAAGTTGGGGACTATGGAGCTGCAGGTGCTGCCCACCTGCCCGGGGTGGCACTAGTGCTGTCTGGCACTTACGGTGCTCACCACAGAACAGCAGAGGGATTGAGGTGGAAAGGGACTTCTGCAGGTCATCTGGGCCAACCTCCTCTGCTGAAGCAGGGCCGCCTGTAATGGCACATGTCAAAGGCGTAACAAGCCTCATGAGACTAGGAGACAGTGAAGCACTGTCTCTCCAAGCACTCGCCCCTCCACCCACCCAGCCACCTACTCCTGCCACCGTCTATCACAACCCATTTTTTCTACCCTTAAACACAACAAAGAGGCTGCCACTGTAGGAAACTTTGGAAACGCAGGCTTCAAAAGATGCACAGAGCAGCACTGGACTTAAAGCTCTGCCTTTGTCACCAAGTAGACCCTGCTGCTCATCAACAAGGCCCTCTCACCTGGGAAAGTAAACTGACTCCAGGGGTGCTCAGACCATTTTCAAAACCTCCAGGAGCCCTGTGCAGCCCAGCACAGCACGTCTGCCCACAGCAAAGGCACCTGCACACAGATCTCACCCTGCAATCCCTGCCTCTAAGAGCCGGGGAAGAGATTTCCTTTTGGGCTGCAGCAAAACTACCCTCTGGCCTCCTCTCCAAACAGTAGAGAAGACCCAAGGATGTTCCACCTGCTCTTGACCTGCCCTCGCAAGTGATGCAAGGGAAATAGCTTTCCCACCAGCTGGAAAAGAGACCTCGCCCCTGTCTCAACCTCCATGTGCCTCCCCCTCTGTGCCGACACCTCTGCTTCCCCCTGAAACAGAGAAGAGGCGAGCAGAAGGGGGGCAGTGGCAGGTCGAACCTCCTCCTCAAGCAGGAGCACAGAAGGCAGCAGCTTGCCTGCTTCCTACTGCACTCCTGGGCAGCAGCTCTGATGGGAAAGGAAAGCCCGTCTGACCTCCAGGAACTGGATCTCCCAGGCAAGACCCCAAAGGTTTGCTCTGCTTTCCCCTGCAAGCAGCTGGGCAAGGGAATGAGGCCACGCAGGTGCGAGGCTCATGAGGAAGCCGAGGGCTTGGCCAAGGTGAGGGCTCAGCTGTTAGATCTCCTCTCCAGCTCACGCTTGGTGCCAGGCAGGCTGGCAGGCACACACAGCTCTCTCTCCCCTCCCCAAAACACCAAGGGTCAGTACACCTTTTACACCACTTGCTTTTAATTACACTGCATAAGGAAAGGCCTCTCCTTATGCCAGGACCTCCTGGCACAGCCACCTGGGGAGCTAGCTGGCCCATCAAGTCTTCAGTAGGTTTAGTGGTTCCCCCTCAGCCTTCTCCCTTGCTTGGAAGCTCCTCCTGGTCAGTCCACATCATCTCTGCAGCCCTTAGCAGTCCTTGCTTTGCAGAGACCTATTTCCATTCACCTCTGTTCCTTCCCCACTCTGTGCCTGAGCTTTGCCTGCTCAGCCCTGTGGGAGTCCCTGCTTTGGCCTCCTGCAGCACCAGGCAGAGAGGAGGCAGGGCAAGAGGCATTGGTTAATAGTTGTTCTAACCTCAATATAAATAGAAAAATACAACAAAACAAAGAATTGACTAGCTAAGAGATCCAATCCGCTGGGATGCCTGCAACGTGCTAGTGCAGAGTTCAGAGAGTGCTTGGTCCAGTGCATGGTACTGTAGATATCCAGAAACCTGTCCCAGCAGCCCCGCAGCCATCGAATCTTCCTTCAGCACCACGTCTGTGCTAGTACATCCTGGCCGTAGTCAGCTCGTCCAAGGCTGCTGGCTCCTGGGAACAGGCCAAACAGGAATGGTTGATAATAGTCTGATTTGCTGCTGTTAAATGGTAAAGCCATTCTCTTCTGTAGAACGAGGATGTGCTTCACTCTTACTTTTTGTGGAGGAATTTCATTTTGCTGCCTGGAGAGATGGAAAAAGGAAAATGTGTTTTCTACAGTGACAGGGAAAGCAAGTGTCACTCCTCACCACCATGAGCTGAGCAAGCTCACGTGGAGAATCACTCCTGCCACCAGCCCTGGGTCCTTATCCAAAGCCAGCTGCCCTGTGAAGCTCAAGCAGGTGCCTGCAGAGCAGGCCATAGCTCTGCCCCAGCCCTGGATGTAGCGCTAACCTGAAGACCCCCGAGACACACTCTCCAGACTCCATTTGCCCAGTGGTCCTGGAAGGTGAACGTATTACTACGCTCACCGGGCCAGAGCACGTGTGGGTAGGAGGCAGAGCACGCCAGCCCCAAAAACTGCTGCTCCTAAACAGCCAGGAAAAGACAAGAGGGCCAGAGATGAGATCTGAACAGAAGATCAAACTCTCTTAGCCATGACGTCCAATGACTTATCAAGGACTTCTAACCTCAGACTGTAGCTCTCATCTAGCCCTGCTTATAGAGGAAATTGGATTCAACCTTAGGATAAGCCTGGGCAATTCCCACCGCTGATCCCAAAGGGCAAACCTGAAGGCCATGGAGGCTGTGACACTGTGCTCATCAGGAAATGCCCCCACCGACCTCGAGTCACTCACTGCTCCGGTGTCTCCTCAGACCCACCCACCTCCTTTGCAAGATACAGACATAGCTCACGGCCCAAACTTTGGTTTCCCACCAGCTATCAGGCAAGCGGCAGACCAGGGCGCAGAGGCAACGGCATGCCAGAGCAGGGATGCACGGCTGAGCACTGATCACACAAGGCTCAGAGCATTGCTCTGCAAGAAGCTACATGGAGCCACTAGCAGAGTCCAGCCACCCTTCAGCGGCTTCTCTGTTGCCACACCTGAAGGCAACAAATAGTCCAAGTGTCTTGAGAAGCCAAAGGTTTTGCTGGTTCCTTACCCAGGCCTTTCAGGAATCTATTGACTCCACTTTGCTCCCCACTGGGAAGAGTTTCCAGGTACTCCTGAGCCCGTACCTCAAACAGACCTGCAGAAAGAAAGAAAGAAGTCAACAACTTCTGTTTTGTTTCCCTATAAATAAAAGTAAGGACGCCCATCCAAAAGCACTGTCCCAGCTCACCAATAAACTACTGCACAAGGGAGGGAACAACTCATCCCCCTCCTCCACCAGCTGAGCCTAGATCAGGGACAGGAGCTCTGGTCCTCCTCCTCCCTCTCCACTGCAAAGCTGGCTGAGCTTTTGTACCTCATTCAGGGATAGACACCCCGTTCACTCCACTACCAACATGGTTAAATCCAGAAAGTGACATAATCTGGGGAATCATCACTCAGGATTTACCACACTGCAAAACCTCTTTTACTCAGCCACCTATTCAAGTGTCTTCTGCTCATTAGTGCTTGGGAAGAAACTGCTAAGCCAGCACCAAGCAGAAGCAGTGATGAGAAACTTCAGTTGCCAGTAGAGCCCTCAAGACTGTAAGATAACAGGAGTGAAATCTGGGAAGGACATGAGCATCCATGTTTGCTACTAGTCAAAACAGTCATAACCAGTCCAGTCAGTTCTTCATCTAGATATGGGAAGGGGATGTGAGGGATTGCAAGAATAAATGTCATTCCAGCAGTGTACTGTGACAGTCCTGTTGGGAATTCAACACGTAATGAAGATGCACACACATGGAGGATATTGCTTATGTCCCTTACCACAGTGGAGAAACATGCCTGTAACCCAACCTCAACAAGAAACAATCAGATCACACACAAAAAGCCCCTGTTCTCCAGCAGTCGATTCCCATACACTGTGCAAACACTCTGCGATGTGCCCCTTTGAAAAGACCATACAATGGTTTGGTTGGTCATCTACCCATCTTCTAAAAACTTCCAGGGGTGGTGACTCAACCACCTCCTTAGGCAGCCTGTTCCAGTGCCTGACAACTCTTTCGGTGAAGAAAGTTTCCCCGGTACGTAATCAGAATCTCTCCAAGGAAACAGAGATGAAAAAATCCTGAATCTTGAAGGCCACACTGGGGTATCAGAACAAACCATCAGTCTGTGCTACTGCTTCCCTTTCACTTTCCTCCCGGCATCTCTGCACAAACACTGTAGCATCCAGCCACAGGGATGAGGATGGAGCTGGCAGCTGGTGAGCATCTCCCAGCTCTCACGAGAGCAACAGCGGAGTTTCCATGGCTGCAGAAGCCAGGCAGAGCCCCTCACCTCTGGCACCCTGCTTCCGCAGCTCCCGCTCCTGAATGAAGCCCCCAAACATCTGTGTCTCCATGAAGACCTCCAGGAAGCGTCGGAGGCTCTTGGAGGAGACAGACTTGCGGAAAGCCTCACGCTGCAGGGTCCGCTCCTCTCGCTCGGTGGGGGTCAGGAAGAGGGAGTAGTGGCCCACAATCTCCACAAAGAAGCGGACAAAGGCCTCGGACACCACCTCATTCAGAGGGTTGGTCTCTAAGGAGAAAACAAAGAGGCAGTGGTGAGAACAGTACTCTAAGGATGTGCTAGGAAAAGCCCTGGGTATAAACTCCCTGGCTTTTTGTAGATCCAGCCCGAGTAGAAAAAGCTGCTCAAGAGAGCATCCCAGGAAGTGCTTGCCACAGTAGAGGACTGGGCTGCTACTACTTTGAAAGCCACCAAGCTTTGTTTTGGCTCCCCTGCAACCAGGAGATGTCTATGCTGCCCCCCAAAGAACATCTCAGCCCAGTTGCCTGTGAGCCGCACAGCCACCTCCAACTGCAGCTCTGCAAGGGGGCTGTCCCCTGAGGGAGCCTGCATCATTCACATGATGGTGTTAGCAAAAAAGGTGCCTGTGGGACCCCAACTGAGAGGAGTACAAGTGTTCCTTGGAGCAGTAAGGGAAGGGCAGACAGAGCTGGGAACGGGTAAATACTGTTTCTCTTCAGACAAAGAGATTTGTCCCATTGCAATGGAAAATTTAATGAAGATTCAACCAAAATCCTGACCTACCTCCAATTTCTGTGGCGTTAAATTCAAGCCTAGTTCTCCCCTAAGAATTGAAAGAGAAAAAGAGGCAGGAAGAGACGTGGTTTTAAGCTGAAAGGCACCGTGCTTTACCCTGCTTGCCATTGACAGGGCCCTCCTCCTTGTCACTCGCCAGCTCATTCCTCTGCTCCAAAATGTGCTCTAGGGCAGCCTGCAGCTTGCGGGGCAGGATGGAGTCCTCATCTTCCATCTGCAAAACAGAACCACCTTCTCAGGACCTGGGGCCAGGACACCGCTGGCTCCTGTCCTTCACCTTGCCAGCTCCTATCCCATCTCCAGCACGGCAGGGGGAGCACTAAAAATGAACGTTGAGGAAAGGAACAGGGAGAAGTCTTAACACACTTGGCACATTCCCAGCACCTCCCAGCGCAGGACTATCAAGAAGCATGAAAGGAAAGAGAAAGTGAGTGCCTTGTCCCAAATATTCTCCTTTTCTGGAAGAATATCAGGTGTCTGATCTGAGAGGCTACTAGACAGTGCTCGCCGTGGTCCCACCGTCTGCCTGCAAGAACTTGCACAACCATAAGAAGGATGTATCTGAACAATGCTGGCATGCAGCCAGGTGAGCACAGCCCCTTGCTCAGCTCTGCTCAGGCACTGATCGTGTTACGGAGGTGTAATGAGTTCACGCAGACCAAGGAACTGCTGGTGACTGTCTGCAACCTCCTACCAGCCCTGGCTGAGACAGTGTGATTTAGCTTAAACCTCCAAAGAGGAGGGCAAGGTAAAGCATTTCCCTGCAGCTAAGGCTGCTGCAAGCAAGAACTGCACCGAGGGAGTGCCCTTCACCCACATGCTACTCCCTGTAGCCAGAGGTGTGCTCATCCCATCCTACCCATGGGATCTGACGCACGGCACAGACCGTTGCAGCCAGCCCTGCTCAGCAATCTGCCAAAGAGCTCTGAGGCAAAACTAAGTTCCCGGGCCAGAAGTATGTTTGCTCATCTACCCTCTTTCCCTCAATATTCTTCTCCTCTTCAGGACAAAGGGAAATAATCAGCTGGCGATCTCATCTGCAGAGCAACGTACAGGCTCTGTGTACCGACTTCCTGCTTGTGACCCATCCAGAGCAAGGACTGGAGTCAGGAACCACAAGCTGCTTGGGCAGGAAGGATTCGAAGAAAATACCATGACTCCCTTCCCCACGCAACAGGAGATGGATTGACATACACAGGCTGGAAGAGCCCACGCTGCTCCCCAGCAGACTGACTCCCCAGTGCTGAGCTGAGGCTTTCCAGAACTGCCCTTAGCCTTACAGGATGCCACGTAAGGACCCCCAGTGCTCATGTGCTACATTTTCCCTCAAAAAAACCTCAAACAATAGAGAGATAACATACAATGATTCAGTCCTTATCAGTTGTGGTTTGGAAGTCTGATGTTACATACGTACACAGTGACCTCTATAATGCTGCCAACCACAAATCCTGCCTCAGTTTGCTCAGGGAGTAAGTGATCCAGCCAGGAAGACAGGTCAGCAAACACAAATGGAGACGAAGTATGGTGGAAGAATGGGATAGAAGATGAAATACACAAAACAGCTCTGCTCACCTGTCTTAGAAACCGGTTATTTACCAGGTCAACGACAAGGACCTAAGAACAGAAGAGTAAGGATAAAAAGGGGAAGTCATTATTTCCATCATCAGAGTTTCTCTTAATCTGTAACTGCTTGGAGGAAACGCTTCAGCCCTGCCCCTGCTCCTCCTACCCACCACCACAGCTGGAGCAGGCATCCAACCATGAGCCAAGAGCTTGTTGCGGTTTTCTAACAACACTGCTGCAAACCACAGAACAGTTTGGACAGCAGGAGGCTGTGCTCCAAGCCCAGCCCACTGCTCCTCACCACTACAGCGGGGTCAGAGCTCTATCTTTTCTCCATGTGCGCTGCATCACTGTCCCCTGGGTGGGCAGGGAAAGAAATGCCTACCTGACTGCATTCAGCCATGCTACGTTCACCCTTTTGCACCATAAATCCAGATCTTAATTACGTATTCCTTTCATTAGGCACCTGTGTTAATTTCAGGGGCAGCTATCCCGGACAATTTGTTGCAATTGTACATCAAGCTCAGCAGACTGTGCTTAGCCCCAGAAAACGCCATGCAGAAATCAACAGAAACTTTATTAATAATAAAGTCATCTCCTACCCACAGCACCCCCACGTCTTCCCACACTGTTGACAAGACAGAGTACAGACCTCTACCTCCCAATGGGATGTCTACCTCCTCCCTCACCCAAAGCTTGCAGGAGCCAGAAGAGGACAGCTTAGCATCTCCACACCACCAGCTGCCAAAGTAGACTCTCAAGAGCAACCTTTCTGGGACAGATGACAACTCAGGCCACCAGAAGCAACGGAGAGCAAGACTGCAGTGCAGGTGCATGGCTCACCTCCTCCACGGGGAGCTCCTTCAGGCGGGGCAGGGAGCTGGAGAGCAGGCCGATGAGGAAGGGAGTGGGCGAGCACACAATGTCAATCATGGAAGGTGGCAGCACGGGAATGTAGGTGTGCTGCCAGGTGAAGGGGTACAGGAGAGCCACCGTGGCATGGCAACACTTGGAGAGAGTGCTGGAAGAAACACAACCAAGGGCATAGCCTGGTCAGTCAGGTGAAGAGTGGTGCTTCCTAGAAATCAGGGCTCTTTCAATTGTCCCCTGACTGATTCTTGTAATTACTAGTTTATTTTCCTGATTTTTTACCCCCTTTTTCAGCTTCAGGAGCAATGACTTGAGGAAGGAGCCCAGTTTATGAAAGATGATCCTCGCCTACGTGCACGTGACAAGAGACGGGTCCCACTGAATCCAGCCTCTGCTCCTCCATTGCCCTGATGGGACACAACGGATGGACACAGGATCTTTCATGCCTCTGCCTTTCATTAGAGAAACGATTTTATTCTACCACAGCATACCTCTGTGGCTGTTCCCATGGGAAAGCCACAGATCTGAATGCAGAGGGACTATGTTGTCCAGCACAGACAGCACACAGCTGTGGGGCACAGAAGGCATCTCCACCACTACAGCAGCAATCTGTCAGGCTGCACTGTGCGCACTTACATGCTGAACATATTTTCAGCCTCGTCAGTGCAGCTGGATGGCCTACATGGACCCCCTGGCAAAGCCCTGGGAGCAACGTGCAGACACAAAAACCCCAGGTGTTCCTACAGATTTTTCCAGCCCCTTGGCTTGCTACCTGTGCAGCATACAAGCTTTACTTTTGGGGAACCCATAGCAGGAGTAATTGCATGCCAACAGCATGCTTTGATACCAGTCCAAATCATACTGATAGCTCCTAGCAGCCGTGCCAGAGGCATGGGAAGGAGGGAGGCAGCAGTCTCCAGCTGAGGAGACTGCTGTGGAGCACTGTGGAGCCTTACCAAAGCTACTCAGAACCACAGGGTAGTGAAATCCCCGATGCGAGCACATGGCCAGCCTCTGCAGGATGCTGCCCGCAGCCCATGAGCCCACAGCTTTCCTTCTCTCCCCTCCAAATGCCACCAGCAGCTCGGCACTGAGGTGCTTTTGCTGACAACTTCCAAGAGAGTCAGTCTAGAAACCTCACCAGCTCTCTGGCAGGAGGCAGGCAGGGCCTGCAGTCAGACACAGCAGAGCTTACCACAGGGCACCACTTACTCACCCATTCCGGGTCTGGAAGCATTTGCATGCATCAAGGGAAGGGGAAGGCCTGCCACTATAAACTCTGTATATAACGTCATTTTGTTTTACTAGCATCCAGGTCTTAAAAAGAGGGAGGAAGGGAGGGAGGATTCACGTCGCTGAGGAAGGGCATGCAGCTGGCTCCTGTTAAACTCCAAGGGGGAATTTACACTCAGCAACCTGGATCAGGCAGTTTATTACTAACTTGAGAGGGAAAGGGTTTGATGGGTGTGGACTCCAGCTCGCTCTGAGAAGGGATGTCTGCTTTCCCTCCCCCTGGCTCCAGCTAAGTCTGGTGGATTTGAATCTCGGTGCTGTAACACACACGCTGAGCAAAGCGGCGTGGCTGGGCTACAGCTGGCTGGTTTTCATCAGATAAGTTCAGTTTAGCAGAACATGACTATGGTTGCTGAGACGATAGTGTGACCATACGAAGAAATCGGGCAGTAAACACTGTTAAAGACATGATGCTTTTTGAAGAGAAGTAATTCCCAGGGGAAAGGCTGGAATCTGCTTAACATGAGAATTTTATCTAGGATTGCAACAGGTAGGGGATAGTCTAGGTTGTGTGCGTTGAGAAAGTCTCTTCACAAGATGGGGACACTTTCCTCTCCCTGCACTCCCAGAGGCTTGTCTTTTTTTAAGGGGACACTTTATATAATCAGAAGAGGACCCTTCAAAGGCTGTGTGAAAGACAAGCAGCTTTATGCCTTTAGATGGGAAAAACTCCTCAGTTCCACATCCTTGTTTAGGAAGGTCTTGGAGCACTCCCCCTCCTTCCCTGCAACCATTTCTGCTAGCTGCCCCTTGGTTGCTGTCCTCAAGCTGTAACTGCCCTCACCAGCAAGCCCACGTCTTGCTGTGTCTACCATGCATGCAAGGTAGCTAATAAATCAAAGAGAAACAAAATGAAAATAACGAAAAAATACAGAGATAGAAAGAAACAGGAACATTTACCAAAAAAAAAAACAAAAAAAAACAAAAAACAAAAAAACACCACCCAGAAAAAATGTGGGAACAATATCAGTGTAGATAATTCCTCTTGTATCCTTCATACAAGCTGTTCTTGAAAGGAACTGCAACAAAAAGTGAATGAGCCTTCTTAGAAGTGCAATTCAAGTTAATGAGATCCTTTAAAAACTGTCTCCTTCAAAGCGGTTTTACTTGTACACCCATACATTTCAGGCCAGGTTAGCAGATGCAAAAAGCAGCGACTTCTCTTCTCCTCCATTACTGCAGAGCATATTTTCCACTCCTCCATTTCTGACTGATATAACAGCCACAGTAATAACATCATCATCATGGTGAAACCTGAAAGACCTCCTTTCACCACCTGTGTGCAGCACTGGGACATTCCTCTTAGACTTCCTCTTCTTTGAAGACAGGTTGAAGGTGGAAGTGTTAGTAGTTTCACTTTTGTCACAAATCCTTGCTCTGAAGGCACATCCAACTTCCCTGCCTAAAGGTGGGAACTGCCTTTATAGATAGCACTTGAAAACCAAGGGAAAGTATCCCTGTGATTCCAGATCGCTCTACAGAGGAACAACGAGCAGCTGAAGTACATGGTTATTTATGGCATGGTGAGATATTACAGCATGCTGCCTCCTACTATATTTATTGTGGCTTTTTCTTCCCTCAGCCCCGCTCTCAAGTCCCGGCAAGTACACATGGTACGTGAGAGATTAAGTGGGAGGAAAGATGGCTGAGGTCCAGTTAGTGGAAGTCACAGACAGAACTGTCTAAGTCTGAAATTGTATGCGCCACGCAGTGGGAAGTGAAAAAAAAAATAGCTTCCCCTTCCACCCTTCCATCTGTGAATGCCTCACTGCTTCTGGGATGAATCCTAGTGATCTGTGCTCTGCAACATTTCTCACTGTGGAAGACATTTTCAGGGAACAATACTGAGAGCGTTGAGGTTTGAGAGCATGCTTTGAAGGCAGAGTGGTTCAGAGAGGGAGGTAACATTGAGGTGTCTCTCCCGCATGTGATTCAGTCAGACTTGCTCTGCAGACAGCCTCAGGGAGCTGCAGCTTGCCAAGAAGCCAGCAGAACCTCGGTCCTTCGGAATGACTCAAGCTTAATCTCCCTCCTCCTTTTACATGTAGCACTGCAACAAGCACTAAGGCACTGTTGCTTTATACCACGGCTAATGAGCCTTGCGAAAGGATCCAGTATGATAAATTCCTTTTATGCCATCTGTGTGACAGTGTTCTCTTCAGCCAGTAACGGCAGAGACTGCCCAAACTACACCACAGATGTAATACAGCAGGTACTCCTCCGTGTAGAAGGTGAATAAGTTCTCAGCACTGCTCAAAGCTGGATGCTACTTTCTGCAAGATGTACAGAAACACAACCTGAACAGTTTAATGCACTTGCAAAGCTCTATTTATTTATTTCGGTATCCATCTGCATTTTGAGGGCTCTTATACCAAAGAGGCACTCAATGTCCCTATTGAAATCCTGATATCCCAGTATATACGTGCCATAGCCATGCTGATGACTGCTGCCATTGGCGTGATACTGACACAAGCTGCTGTGTTTTGTTTTCATATGCCACCAGGAATTAAGAGATCTACCCAATGTGATTGCACTGTGGTCTAGGCAGCAGGATGTACTACTCTCAGGTCACAGAAGTTCCGGCCAGTTGTTCAAAAGGGACACAGAATGACATTTTTAAGGCTTTTGGTTTCAGCAGCTAATTGCCAAAGCACCGGATGTCTTTAAAACACACTTTCAAGAGCCAAAGCACGTTTCCATAAGTTCATTCAGCCTCCTGCAGGGATCATGACTGTGCTGTACACCAGATGTCGCTTGCACAGGAGCTTGCAAAAGAGACTGAATGAGATATCGCCAGTATAGAGGTCTAAAAAGTACCGAGGAACACAAAGAACCATGTCAGATGTCTCCCTACAGGGCTGATTTGGATACAGAATGACGCACAGATCTCTGTGGCTGAGCGCTCCCTTGGTCAGAATAATGATATTGCAGCAATTTGTGACATTTGTTTGCTCAAACAAAAAGACTCCCCACTTCAAGGCAACCTATGCAAAAACCTACAAACACAACACCCTTCGAAGCTGCTGCTTTTTGGTAGTCACCTTGAACAGAGGTGGCCAATACAGAATCTGAACACAACAGCTGCAACTACATAAAAACTCTTCTTCCTCTCCTGGAAAAACCTGCTCCAATACTAGCTTGACTTGCTCTAAAAAGACACTCTGACAACTTGTGACAGCTTCTAAGGAAGGATACTGGATGCTCCGTTTGGTTGCTTTCCTCCCCAAATTTAGACTGACTACAGGGTTTCCAGTTTTTCACTACAAAGGCAAGAAGCTACGCCATAGTAAAAAGCCTCCCAAACTGAATCGCTCTTAGGGTTTAAAGATACTTCATGATTTCTAAAAAACGCTATTGAATCAATCAGACTTTTGGAGTTCAATGCCAGAAAGCCAATTCTTCCCTGAACTAACCAAACTGCTGGAAATATCCTGGAATTTGGCAATTTAAGATGGTTTGATTCTGTGTTCTTTTCTTTTTTATAAGCTCTGCTACGTTAGGATTCGTTTTACAAACACCTTTGGATTTCTGACACTGTCACATCTGGCTTTACTTATGATGGATCACAGATCTGGTTTACAACATTTAACAGGCACAGGAGCTTCCAAACTTTGCTCCGTGACTGCACAGTGTTGCTGCAAATCCCACCAGGATGATGCCAAGTTCCATCAGCTGTGGGGACTGTCACTGACTCCCACCAACATGGTAAATTAGTGCAGGTTAAAAACTGAGCGTTAAGATGCTCTGAAGAAACAACACTATTATCCAACATTCAAACTTCATCCTTGGGTTTCTTCTCCTCTCTAACCACAATATAAAAAGAAGAAATCTGGGAGGCTGGAATTCACAGTCCCAGATTTGGTTTTGTAGCAGATGGAAAGGCTTCTTTTTGATGATTAATTACCTTTTAGTAGGGATGACCACATTTAAAGTGTCTACTTTAATTCTTTCAGATCTGCCTTTGATAACAATGACCACTTTGTGTTGTTGACACAGCTGTGGTTTCTGGCAGAGGCAGAGGCAATTGCTCAAGTTGGTCAGATCAACAACAGGCTTTTGAAGCGATCTGGAAAAAGGGTGCCTTGATTTTAAGCCTGTGTAAGTTTTCCTGATTTAAAAAGCTCTCTGAATTGAACACATCTTCCCCTCAGCAAAAACTGCCCAGCTCTAGGTGCTTGTGAAATCACGTTATTTTATTTGGAAATGTTGGTCTTCAGCGCCTCAAACTGTGTGCCAGGCAGCATCGCTTGGAAACAAAAGCAGCTCTCGTGCTGCAGTGCCTAACCCATGACACAGCCTCCACTGTCCCAGGACTAAAAAGTTTACAGTGCAGAAGTGAACAAAAGCTAGGGAAGATTACACAGACCAACACAGTTTTAACAAAGTCATTTTCCTGGGTTGCGAGGCAATGTATACTCCAGTTTCCACAGCAACAGAGGGGAAAGAAAAAAAAAACCCTACCCAAAAACTAATAAACCAAATTCTTTCCTTTTCCGTTGCCAAGCTTTGGATTGACGGGTCTTTAAAAAACACTCAATGTTCATTCTAAAGATGGAAAAGACAAAGTATTTCACTTGCTGTACACTTGTTGGATGCATTTTTGGCTCAGCTTGAAAACATTTCACAGTTCACACAGTATTTGGCATGAGACCTTTGAGCTTTCTTTTCCCACAGATTGATTTTATAGCAATTAAAAGATGTAAATAAATTACATACATCATTTTCTCTGTCACTCACACCCAGGCACACCTTTACACACACACACAGACAGCGACTGAGAGTGCCCACATGAAGAACTGCAAAGATGAATGGTAAGTGTAATTTGTATGCATCTTTCCCCATGTCACCTGCACTCTCCTCATTAATCCATCTCAGCTGGATTATTTCTAGCATTCCTAACCTCTGCGCAGTTTCCAACAGCTGCTTTTATCGTTTGGTTTTTTTCTTCTCCTAAGCTATTGCCAAAAAGTGTTTCTTTTCTTTCCTCTGAAATTGGCATTTTCACCCCTAAAATAAATACTACTTTATATTCGTTGAGTTCAATGAGTTCCTGTCCCAGGAAAAGTAACACTGGGACAGAAGATCCTGTACCTACAATACCATTAGATTTGAAAACATGGAATTTTCACCACCAAGTAGAAGAGACTGTTGACCTTATCAAAGACTCACCAACCCAGTGCGCTTAACTCACTGGACTGGATTAAAATACAATGGTTTATTTAATTCCAAGGGTTCTTTGTTTCCAAGCTTTTATAGTCCCTTGGGGTCATCTTCAAGTTTTTTTCTCCACAAAAATGAGCCAAAGAAACTTCCTATTTTGTTACAGAAAAAGAAAGAAGTCTCTCGAAATTGCTTAGAGCAGGGTCTTCTCAGAAACAGCAAATATTAGAAGTCTTGTAAAGAGTTGCAAAATCTATGGTAAATACTTGAATCTGAGACCTGTAGCCGTCAAACAGACCCTGGATCTTTAAAGCATGACAATTCTTTTTTTTCCAAGAAGAAAGCTGTTCATATTATATTCAGAGATTCTAGAAACTATGATTCTATAACTGTTTCCCATTCTGTCTTACAGGCCTGGGTGGCTGGACTCATTCCTAAGGACCTTGGATATACTGACAAAAGAGATACAAGGGAAAAAGACAGTAAAACCCATCAAAGTTCTTTGAATTAGAGATATTCTATAACACCCCCCATGCTCAGAATACATAGTAGTATGCTGTCCTATAAAGATGTGATAGGAAAAGACCTGATAAATAAAGGTTCATTCTGAAGTGATGCCTTAAAAAGTTCCCTACCATTTACTCGTACAACCCAGCCCTCATGTAGAGATTGCAATGTCATCTGCGTCCTTAACAGATTTTCTCAGAATGTAAAATTTGTCTTGTGGATGAGGAAAAAAACCTTTGAAAACAAAGCTTGTCACGATATATTATTACATAAATCACACGTGCTACATAAAATTACAGTGTTTGGATGAATTCTCTCATTTTCAAGTCTGAATGCTCTGCATGAAACATTTGGCTTAAGTATCCTGAATACTAAATATCTATACCTATAATGTGATTATGAAGAGACAAATCTTCCCCTCTCTGACCAAGGCAGCTGCCAAAAACTGTCAGTGCTGCCTGGATGCTAGAGCTTCCCTCTCTCCAGCCTCCCTATTCCTGTGATGAGACTGCCCGAGTTCTGCCTACACAGAGCCCTAGATCCCTGCAGGATGAATTTTCCCTTTGCTTTCCTGGAGAAGGGGCCTCCCTGTTCCTCGCCCGAGCGCTCAGTCCCAGAGCTGCAGCCTGCTGCCTGGAAGTTGTGAAAACAGACAGCTTAGGGGCATTGTACGCTCCTGAAACCTGAGCATGCTCCTAAGTGTCATTACTCATCCAGGCAGCTTTTCTTTCCCCAGCCTTGGCGAACTCTCCTCCCTGAATCCTCAAGTGCTTCAAGAGCTGGAGAGCTGCCAGCCACCAGATGCATAAGATCTTAAAGAAACCTGGGCCCATTTTCATAAGCTAGGAGACCAAACAAAAAAAAATAATTAAAAAAAAAAGCAAATTGAGCAGATTCAAAAATGAAAGGGGAAGTCCTCTGTCTCATTTCCCCCCCTCATTGCATCCTTCAATTTCATACCCCACAAAAAAAAAACCCCAGTCTTTAGAAACGATTATTAAAAATGCAAACTGAGGAGTTAAGAATTTAAGAAGATTTTTTGCCATCAGGGAACAATCCAGAAGGGGCTGTGACTCTGCCCGAGGCCTGATCCCTGGCAATTCCAGCACAGCTGAGTGGTGAACATTGCAGCGTCATGGAGCAAAAGGAAGGGGGGTTGCTTCTTTAACACCAGGGATCTGCTCTGAAACCATCTGGAGAAAAGAGAATTTGTTTCTCCTTGGGCACGAGAAGCAGCATGCTTTTTGCAAACTGCAAAGTGTAATTATTGCGCATGGCCTGAGTTCCTTTCTCCTGGGTAGTACAGCCTTTCTCACATCAAAAATAAAAAGTTAGAGAGGAACAGAGAATAAAGAAAATCAAAACAAAAAGACCAGTCACTGTGGTCTTCCTACCCTCCCTTCCTTGGCAGCATTGTGTTTAAGGAAAAGCAAGAGGTACCTGAGCTTGTCTGCAATAAAGATCACCCTCCTTTCCAGAAGCAGGGAGGCGAAGACTCTGCTCAGGTGTCGCACGCTAAGGGATGTGAACAAAGACTCAAAATCAACATGTTCAAGCCTGGAGTCAAGAGGCCGCCGCAGCTCAATGACCTGTTAGAGAGAAAAAGACCACACCTCAGCTCCTGCTGTCCACCCATACCCTGGCAAGCAAGGGCACAGTAGGTATTTCACAGCTAACAAGCCTTACTTACTGTGCTGGGGAACACCACACAGCATTAAGCCCTCAAATTGCCTTTCCACAGACCTCTCAATAATCCCTCTTCCAGATGAAGGTGATCCAGAGTCCACTGCAATGGGCACAGCATGAGACCAACCACAAGTTCTCCTCATTGGACCGAGAACAGGGAGCTCTTCATAACACGGAAAACTAGCTTGTGTCCAGCTAGGAGTGGTTTCCAGCCTTTCTGGGATTCAAGACGCAGACTGGCATGGAGCCTTTCAAATCCGCACTCTTATTTTTACAGTTACAATTTATTTATTTGTTTTTACTGCAGGAATCTGGATGCCAAACCTACTGACTATTAATTTTTATATCAGTTACAGAAAAGAGCAGCCTACGGGCATATTTCTTTGTTTAGATCTACCTAAATAATTCCTAACACACCTTGGCACTCCATTCTCTTTATCTTAGACAGAAACTTATCTAAATTGTTCTTGAAAGCCTCCAACACCAGACAGTTCATAAATCCCACAGGAAAATATCTCTAGTTCTGAACTACCATGACCAACACCAAGCCTGCAGCTGTAACATGTCAGTGGCAAATTTGCTTTAACTACTTGTTGCCTTACCCTCAGTAGACACTCAGAACAACTGGTCACCTTCCTCTCTGTAGAAACCCTCTCGTACACTGGAAGGTTATTATCATGTATCCTTCTTTGTCCTTTGTTTTCTACATTAAGCAGTTTTTTCAAACTTTGCACTTTCTCTTAGTGTTTGCATTTTTTTTGAAAATGATACTCTAAATACATTTCCACCAATATTGGAAAGCAGAAAAATTGCTTTCATTTATTATTCATCTTGTCACTTTCTTTCACAATGCAAAGGATTGTCTAAATAATACCATACTGTTACTTCTGCTCACTTTATGGCCCACTATACCACCAGATCCTTTTCTGAAGCACTGTTGCTCACTCTGTTACTTTTATGTTGTATTAGACTACACGTCTACTAGTGTATTAGACTACGTCTACTCTACCATGTTGTATTAGACTACCCTGTTCATTCCAGCATTTTACTCTAGTCCATGTTGAATTTCAGATTAAATCTTCACATTAACAAGGTCTTTCTGAATTTTAATCCGTTACTCTCCAAAGTGCCTTCAACCCATCCCAATGCTGTCATCTACCCATTGTGTAAATGTGGGTTTTATGCAAACAACTAGACAATTAACGAACATTAAAGATCCAAAAACAAAACAGCCAAAACATTCTCACAGCCTGACAGCACAACACCGCGACTCTACTCCTCGAGTGCAGATTTTTAGCCAGCTATGCATGTCCTCTGCAGTAATTTTATTTAATGGTTTCAGTTTGGTTGAGGAGAACGTCATCATGCAGTGCAACAGTGAAAGCCCTCAGAGACAACTCCATCAAGTTGCTCATCTTCCTCTCTCTCACATTCAAGACATACCACGCCCAACAGAATGTATGGCCAAGACTACATTCAGTTTAGCTTCCTCTACCCTTCCACAGCCCTTCAATACTATCCCTAAAAGTTCTGCACTCTTAAAACCCTCTCACTGTCCTGATGCCACCCTGTGGGAGATACAACACATACTCTCACCTCCATGCTGTGCAAATGCCATTCTCAAAGGCTGCAACATTGCCCTAGTGTGGTTTCAGGTATTTTTCTGACCAGAACCCTGTTCCACATTAACAGTGATTCTGTATTAAGGATGCTGGAGCACATGCTATGAATCCTGCCCTCAGCAAGTTAAGGGGGGGGGGGGGGGGTTGAGCAGATCCAAGGTCATGTGGGCCCCCCAGTTTGTGCCACTTGGCCTCAAGGCCAATGCGCTGTTTCATTTTGCCATACTTGCATAGCTGTATCCTTATTTCATTTTTACCATATTATTTCCCTTTTGATTCTAAGGTCACTGAAGTCTCCATACTATGCCCTCCAGTCTCCTATTTTACTTCCTACCCTCCCCACACAGTTGCCAGATAATCCGTGCTTGAATATCCCCAGTGCTATGTCACAGTCCCAACTTCCAAATACCAACCCTGCACCATTTGCTGGCCTAAGTCTTCCTCTCTCTAGGATGGTGTCCTTACCTCTGTCCCTGAGCCTGGCAAGAAGTTCTTGATTGTAATCGTTCGTCCCAAAGCTGGAAAAGGTGCCTCCATTACACTCCTCATGAGAGGTTGCACTAAAGCCGGGGAAATGCCCCGTCTCTTCTCAACCTCATCCAAGATCTGAAATAAAAGCATGAAGGCACAAAAACATCAGGAGGATGGAGGTAACACTAGGAATAAAGTGCACCAGTGTCTATGTTCTCTCCTTAACCCAGCACCAACACGGAGCCTTGAATCGTAAGGAAGAAGGCAAAATATGCAACTGAACAGCCTTAATTTCCTTCAGCAGAAGAAACTCGGCTCCAGTGAGGTCATTGGAAAGCTTAAACTTTGCAAATTCCCCACCACCCTCAGAGTCAGGACTCCACCTTTTAATCTGTCAGTGCTTGTGTTCCGCTAGTTCTGCTGAAGGAACAAGGCAACAGCTGATAATCTAGTTTTCCTTTTTGCTAGGTTCTGGAACTAGCACGCTTGCCAAGCACCATTGCAGGCCTTTTCTTCAGTCATCAGCTTTCCTGATCCCCATTCTACTGGTGCTGACTTCACTTTCAAGTCCCTCTTGACCTACAGCCCAAATTCCCTCTCTCCCTCCTCACCTTGGAGAAGAGATTAAAGCATCCGAGGCGACTCACAATGCAATAAACTTCTGGGAGACGCTTCCCTTTCCCACTGGGCTTTCAAGAAAAACACAAACACACACACAAAAAACACCAAGAAAATGTCAGAGTTATAACTACTGCAGAGACAGAGTGACTGGTCTCTTGATTCTGCGGCTCACTTGGCTGGCTAAGAAACTTGCAGAGATTTGTCAGCAAGCTGCTAATGACAATACCTTAAGTCTGGCTCAAACCCTGGTACACTAGAAACAGTGGGGAGAAATGGGCACATCCACAGTATGATCCCGGCCCTCTTAAGTCAAACGACTAAGGCAGGGCAGACTGCTGTACAGAGACAACTCTGAGCCTACGGGACGAGCACAGGTTTAGACAACTGTTTAGGAGCTATCAAAACTTAAGAGAGATAAACCACATGGAAGGGGTAAGGGATATAAATTGATCCTGGAAAGATTTCGACAGACGAAAATTTTTCACCACGAGAACAGTTAAACAGTGGAATAATCTCCCCAGGGAAGCGGCAGATTCCCCTACACTGGACACTTTTAAGGCTTAGCTTGACAGGATGCCGGGTCATCTCATTTAAGCTATATAACACCTAAAAAGGTTGAGCCAAATGATCCCTGAGGTCCCCTTCAACCTGGCCCTCTGTGATTCTGTGATAACATTAAGCACCAGTGTAAAGAAAAAGATAGAAGACTAGAAGATGGCACTTGGAGAGGGACTTTGGCACTGAGCAGAGCAGAAGACAGCAAAGCTGCTCTGTGCTGCTCTTTCTTTCCATACTGAAAGAAAAGAGCAGTAGCTTTCCACTTTCCAGAATACGTGCCAGTAACATCAACTCCACAGAAGGCTGCATCTCTAGGAAAAAAAAAAAAGCAAGGATAATTACCAGCAGCCTCCTACAGTATCCAAAGCGCCTGCTTCCATCTTCCCCCGTCAGGACGAATGAGAACGTTTCACTGCAGAAAGAGAAACCAGAATGACAAGATACCCATCACCCACAGTAAAAGTCTCTGACGTACAAATGGAATAAACTCACAATATTTTTCCATTTCCAATACACCTCTCTCAAGACTCTGCCCATTTTATACCTTAGCAGCTATCTTATTTAATTAACTTGACTTATAAACCTGTTTCTCATGAATCAGGATACAAAGTACAGTACTTACCTGGCAAACTGATGGATGGGGGCCCAGTCCTTTGCATCAGGGAAGCAAAACTGGGGAATAGCTTTCAACTGATCCTCTGCTTCGCGCATGAATTTGAACGAGCGCTCAAGCTAGCAGAACAGAGAGAAGGAATGTTTCCAATTAGTTACGTAGGGATGGAATGACTTCAAATATTTTTCCTGTGACAAATGAAGAGGTGATGACAGAGGCTAAGTTCTGCCTGGAAGATATTAAAATTTCTGTGATTCTGGCTCACCTAATCTTTAGATATCTTAACGTAACTCCGTGCCCCAATTCCACCAAGTGCAGCATCTGCATCACCTGCCCCTGCAAAATTGTGCCTCCAATCTGGGACACATCTTCTAGCAAGGGGTGAGAGAATTGAAATCTGAGGGGAGCTCTGGTTTCACCCCATTTACAAACAGGCTAAAACACCAGCTCTCTGTTTCTCCTCATTCCCCAGTTTGAGCTGGACTACTAGTGAAAGCTGTGCCTTCCCTTTAAGAGCATGTGTCTTTTCCCAAGTGTCATTTTTCTTTAAAGAGAAAATGGGGAGGAAGGGAACAGCTACATAAAAGTCATAGCCAAGGGCAGCAAAAGATCTAAATCAGCTGCTCTTCCAACAGTGAGGAATACCATGACAATTCTTGGAGGGGTGATTGCAGCCCCTGTACCTTCAGTCTCACTGAACACTGACACAGCAGAGGGGGTACTGATATAATGTGCAGTCAACAGAGAAGCTGCAGCTTCTCCAGTTGTGCAAGTGCACTACGCAGTCTGAGACATATCAGCCAGACCTTCCCGAAAGGCATCGCACCTTCAAAGGGAACTGCTGGGTAACCTCGGGGACGTAGGCAGCCCCAGCCTGCTTCTTGTGCAGTGACACCACGACGAAGTACTCAAATAGCTGCCTCTCTTGATATTCAATCAAATCCCGTTCCAAGGTTTGGTACCGCGGGGTTTGCTTCAGGCGAGATTTCACATGTACCAGGCGCTGGCTATGAGCTACAAAGAAAAATGATTACAGATTGTGACTTTGTCTAGCTCTTTGCACAGAGCACCAGCAGTGCAATCGCCTCATTGCATTTATTGTCAGTGGCTGTGTAAGAGGTGGAAACCATTTGGAAGCTGCACTATAAATATCTACAGAGATGGGACATAATCCCATGAGTCCCATCACTCTGAAAGAGCTTTGTCAGATTTAATGGATAGCTTTTACAACTGAAGACAACCTAAACTGAGATCCATACGGGACATGGCGTAGCAGATGATGTCTGGGCATTCATCCTAGCACTCACTTATGCATCTTTCAAAACCAGCACAGTTAGGTGATTGATCACCTTTGTTCAGAGGAGGCTGTGGGTAGCAATCCCCATGGTTTTATAAGACCAGCTCTTCGATCAGTCTAGGGCTCCACTGACTGAACAAAGCTGAGGACTCCCAGCTTCAGTAACACAGGCTGGTCTGTAGGCCAACAACAAAAACAAAAAACCATGACAAAAGGTGTAAATGAAAAGGGTTGGCTCACTCTAGTCCTTCCTGTGCCTAAAATGAATCTCTCAGCACCAGGTCTCTACAAGTTCACCCAAGACAATGGGAAAACAAGAAAAACTGCCAAGCAAGCTGTAACTGCAACACACGAGCTGTGGGACAATAAACATTCCAGCATGGAAAGTAATGAAAAGCTGCCTGCTGAGAAGGAACCAGATGAGATTCCCTAAGACCACCCCCCTGCTTTGTTTTACAGTCACATCCCAGATTAAATCTCCATGATGTCTTCTTTACCCCTACTACAAAAGAAAAGAAGAATTAACTACAAGCAGAGACTACAGAACATTCACACAAGTCTTTTTTGCGAATGTGGGCAGCAACACAACATTTTGACAGAAACAACAACCACAGAGATATATGGGAACTCCAGACACATAAGACGTCTGCCTGGGAGACAAAGCTTCCTGAAAGATGGTATATACTTTAAGACAGACTCTTGACCTATTGTCTGGTAAAGTTGAGCCACTCGTGGACTATTCCAGACAATATAATCGAAAGCAATCTTGAGGTGGCTCTTTGTCAGAGAGTGTAATAATCCCCGGACAGTTACCTGGATAAATGGCTTAAATGCTTTTCTCTCATCACCTATTTTGCTATTTACTCCGATCGGAAGCGCCTTCTGTTTTACCAGAGACTTCAAAAGAAGCAGTGTCACAGCAACACTGAGTGCTTCTGAAAAGCTTGCTCAACCTCTGCATTGTTTATATTCTGAGCAACCTACTAAAGACACCAGGATTGTACTGCTGTCATCATGACAGAGTTTTTCCTTAAACATTTTTCCTTCCCAAGGGTCAGCACTTAAGGCCCTGACATGCAGCCTGAAGACTGCAGTCTGATGATTTACTGTGTCTCAGATGAGGTACAGTGACTTACTAAGCAGACATAACTGGCTGGTGTGTTTGGTCTGTTAACTAGAACATACCAAATTGAAAGTCCCAGATAAAAGACTTGCTAAATCATGTCACTTCCCTATTAAAAACAGGAAAGTCAACAGTTCAAAAAAGCATGTAAGCAAAATAGAAGTGTACCTAGAGCAAACAGCAAGTGCCACAGCTCCTGTTCACATTTGTGTGGACTTGCACAGTCACCCAGGTCCAGCTATATGGATCTGGATGTTATTCAGAGTCCAGTGCTGTTGGATTTATGGTGACTTCATATGATCTCCATCATTTCTTCTATAGGCAGTCCTACTGGCAGTGGTATAGGCGTTACAGAGAAACACAGGATGATACCCATAATTCACTATTGCAACCAGTAACAGACAGGAGTTTGAGTCATCCTGGACACGATCTACACAGTCTTTCTCAGCTACATCTGAACATGGATTATATTTCACAACATCATGTTTCAAGACAGTTGTGAATGTAATTTCTGCACAACCTGGGTGCAAACCCTCTCTCCTTGTCTCCAGGCGTCGCCTGAGAACCTATCATGAGGTAGGCGGTGGCAGGAATTTTCAGCTTGATCTTGCTGAGAAGACAGTACGGAAAAAAGATTTCCCAACTTGGAGAAAAGCAAGGGCATACAGCAGCTCTTGTGTGGGAAGCTGTGCTCACAAGAGGGAACTCAGTCTGAGGTTTCTGTTCTATAAGCCTGAAAGAGGGTAAGGACAACCACTCCAAAGCACAACATGCTGTGGTTGACACAGAGCCCAGCTGCTGCTTATGCTTGCCTTTTTGGCTTGGGAACTGACCTGCTACCCTGATCAGGTGTGTCTGTGAGTCAGGGAACTTTGGAATCTGAGGGGGTTTCCATTTGGCGTTCTACTTCTGCTAGGACTTTGAATCTGCCACATAAATTCCCGGAAGACTGTAAAGCCACCAATGCCACAGGGCTAATTACCAGTACGAAAAGGTTTCAGAAGAATATTACAAGAGACCAGTATATGATACAGCTCTACCGGAGTGAAGCAAGGAATGCAGTGCTCTATTCTCGCTCAGACAACACAGAAGAGTTTAACTAGCAATAAGTCACATAGCACAATTCTGTTTTCCCAGCTAGACAGTCTGGCTGGTGGTTTTTCCTCCATAGTAAACATGTAGAGGGGTTTCTGAACACTGTTCCATGTAATACTGCTTCTCTCAGCCTGGTCACACATTTGTGACTGTGTACTTAGCAAAACCTCACTGTATTTCCACAATGTCCAAGCCATCTCTTGGGAAAGTCAGTACAAAGAGCTTTGGTAGGAATTGGAACAGGTATTTGTTTTGGACTCCTATAGTTCTCTGCCCAAGCATTCTATTCTGTAGCACTGAGATCTTTGTTTTCTCACTGTGTTCTGAATGGAAACAAGCTCCTTCTCCAAAGGCAGAACACAGAGGAGAGATCTTGACCCAGGATCTCAGAGCAGTGTTTACTAGGAGCCATTTGCTCTCTTCACATATTTGCCTTACCTTTCAGCTTCTCTTCAGTATCACTGTCTGATTCACTGTTTTCATCTGTAACTACAAAAAAAAAGAAAGGGGTAGACGAATTAAGTAAAGCCTATTTATTACTGTGCATTTCTTACCACCAGCACCCGAAAGCCAGGCCTGACAACTTCAGGGGGAAGACAGTACAAATGTCAAAGGCCTTGTTCTTTTCAAAGATGCACATACCCACACACATTCAGCTTACTAACTTTGGTATCTTCCCATTCATTCAGGGAATAATAATTAAAAAAAACACCAAACAAAATCAGTTTTGCACAGCTGGAAGAGTTGCATGAAGAATAAAATGCCAGAGCAGTATTTTATCCAAGTCTGTACAAGCACAACACCAAGGCAAAATACGGATTAATACGCAGTAGCGCGCAGGACAAGGGATAAACACAAGCAAACCAACACAAAACCAAGCAAATCAACATAAAACCAATTGCTGGATTGAATCAGACTCAGGGTCTATACAGTCTAATAGTCTGTTTCTGTCAATGATGCCTTAGGTGCTTCAGAGAGGCGTGTAAAAATGATGTAGAGACAAGTCTGAGATTCTTCTCCTGAAGGTAATTCACCTGAAATTCACCTGAAAATTCACCAGTAATTCACCTGAAAGCTCGGGTGAAGGATGACCTTCAGGTCACTTGAAGGATGACCTAAAGTCATCCATCCCTGAAGGTTCAACACAGCCGTCCACCCTTAGGGCATATATCCTATATCAAACAGGATAAGCAGTAACCAGTAATTGGGAAACAAATAGAGCTGGTGGTTAGCTTTTGCTGGAAATTAAGGTGTTTTGGAAAAAAATACTGTGTTGGAAAGACATAATTTAAAGTTTTACAGATATGAGATGCTTAAAAGTAATTTCTCTGAGGTATCTGAAAACTTCTGGTCAGTTGTTAATTGAGAGTGGGAGGCTGAAAGTCTCAGTCTTGCTACGATGGAGACAGTCCGACAACCAAGTCCAGAAACTCTGATTTGTTTATTGGGATGTTGAAGGACCAGGACTGTTTCAAAATCTTCTGTCTTTCACTGGACAGTTTACTAAAGTGACACATTCCCGCATAATATTTTGATCTCAACAAATAAGACTTTTTGGACAGAACATTCCTCTCCAAAGCTTCCAGCATGTTCCAGAAATAAACATCAAAAAGGGGCAACATTTTTGGTGTGACATACAAGGTTATCATGTAAAGCCATGGAATGAAAATGAAGTAAGAAAACCAAAAAAAGTTCAGTTTTAATGAATATCTTCTGGGCAGAGGAATAGCCTTTATCTTCCCAAGAGAAAGGGTGGAAGCCTCAACTCAAGCTCACTCTGGACTGGAAGAAGTGCTAAAAAAGTCACAAAACCCACTAAGCCAGCCTAAAATCCGAGACATGTCCTCAAAAAGTCTTAGACGTATGATGATTCAAAGTTCTTTTACCTTTCCCTGAATTGCTCTCTGTAGACTGCGATAGTCTTTTGACACGTTTCTTTCCCCTTCGTGCCTCATAAATGGCATTGATTTTCAACACAAGCTGCTCAGTAAACACACAAACAAATAAGCAAGGTTATTTTCCATCCCAGGCAAGAAAGAAAGTTAGAATTTCATGCAAAGTGCTCCATTTCCAAATCCTGGCCCCACTGAAACTCTCCACTTGATGGCCCAGAACTGACAATTACCAGCATCTACCTTGCACAGCAACCTGTGCTGCGCTGCCAATGGCCACACTCCCTCTAGTACAGAAGCAGTATGGTCATCCTGGCAAGGCAGGAGTCCAAGGTAACAAGCCCTGATGAAAAGCCAGCCCTTAATGTGCTTCCACACTGCATGACCACAACAGCTTGACAGTGCCCACCTGGGCCTCTCCATACCATGGTCCGTGCTTCAAGGAGCACCAGAAGGTCCCTTGGGAACCTGCCCAAGTCTGCAAGTTTCAAAGTAGAAAACTGGCTGGAGGATGACAGCAAACTTTAATGTCTTTATGTCTTTAACATCTGTTGTGGGACATACTGGAAAAGCCTTCATAGCCATTATGGGGGAAACACATCATACAAGGAATGCTGAAGAAATTTAAAAGGGTAGAAGCCAATGATGCTGAATTATTTTATACTAGTGGTTTTCTTCATAAATCGTTTAATCTCTGGCCTCCTGGCTGACCAGGAGAGAGGCCATTTCAGTGTGGTGCATAGCTGGGCTTAGTGGCTCATTCACTGACTCTCGTCTCCCTGTCCATCCCCGAAGGGGAGGGGAATTACACGACCATGCCAGGCTTCCCTAAGCCTGCTTGAGGAGAGCTGCCTCCTTGTCAAGACCCCAAGAAGGAGCAGCCGGACATGGCCACAGCATTCAGATTTATTCTAGAAAGCCTGAGAACCTTGCACATGTCCCAAGAGCTCAAGGTAAGACAGGCCCACAACAGACTTGGTCAGGGAATGCTGAATCCAAATATTTAATTGAGAGATAGGATGCTCTCATGTGGAAGTGCAGCCTCCATCCAGCTGCCCAGCTCAGGTTGATCTTGCTGCTGATGCAGTGAATGTCAGTTCTGAGCTTGCTCTGCAAGACTGCTCACTGGCACAGTCTGGTAAATACATACTTGTAATCTTCCCTTTAGCTGACATAAAAGTGTATATGAACACACTGATAGAGCTCAAGCACAAGTACAAATGTGTACACATACTGGGAGAATAAAACCCTAGACAGCTACAGTATTTGGCTTATTCATGAAGAGCTGAGGTACACAGGGAGGGCGTTCAAAAATCACTAATGCAAACATGAACATAGATCTGGCAACCAGGAAACAAACGTGATACACAAACGCATCCCTTTTGCCCCAAATGAAAACTGCAGGTTCAGAAAAAAATCACCACAGACAGTCCCTGGTAGTCTGTGCTTGTCCTGCAAAGACTGGAATAAGCAACTATGGTTCTGTAACCGTGTTTTTGAAACATTCAATAGATAGATTGCTGCCAAACTTCATTTGGACTGAATATACTTCCTGCTAGATCTGAAAGAAAATAAAATTGAAATGGAGTCATGCTATATCCAAATATAAAGTAGGAAATGTTGCTCCAGGAAACGCTCATGACTACAGATAACTCCTTTTTGTCACTCAAATATCAGCATTTCCACTGTTCACCTATGACCACACCTTACACCTTGAATTAGAAACAGCAAATGCATGAATCAGATCTAGCAAAGAGCAACAGATTGCCAGGAGGAAAAAACAACACAACATGCAGACAATTTCTGACTGTCTTATCCATTAGGCAAAGAGGAAATATGATGGGGTACAACTTTTGAACAATTATTAATTGGTTTTCTACCCCTCTCACAAAATTCAACTTTTATTCCAAAACTGAAATGCACTTTTTTCTTCTTATTTTATCTCTCCTGACAATCATGATATCTCAGACAGAAAAAATATCTTCTTCAAAACTTGTGGAGATGTTTCTAAGCCTCCTTCTACAAGCAGAAAGTAGGTAAATGCAAGTCGAGTCACCTGACAGGACAACAGCTATATTGCAGTGACATCACATTGGAAAATAAAGAAAACATTGTCTCATACTCACAATCCTGCCTGAAAGATGCAAAGCAAAAGAGAGAAAGCCCTAGATTTACCTTTGGAATCTTCCTTCTCCTCCTGCCATTCTGAGGGTCTCCCAAGGAGAAGAAGGTGTCATCTGGACTGCTGGGCGTCGAGGGAGGGCTGATTTTGGATGGTGATCCTGTCCCATCACGGCTCAGTTTCCGTATGTCTGGCAGTTTGAAACTCCGCCGCTCTGAGTTTTGTCGGAAAAATATGGGCTTGGAAAGCAACTGGAAATGGAGAAGAAGGAACGAATGAACACAGTACCTCATGTACCTTTGCTTCACTGCTAACACTGTCATGGCAGTACATACAGTGGTGCGGCCACAGCACGCAGCTGGCAAAAGAGCCCCAAGAATGCTTATGGATTTCTGCACCTAAAAGGAACTCACCCAGCTGCCAGACTGGACCAGGACTATCTTCACCAGCAACTTAATTGTCCCATATTCATTCCAGACCAGAACTCAGTCTCAGAGGCTGGCCAAGAAGCCTTACTCCAGAGTGAAATAAATTCTCCCAGGACTTGTGTAATCAAGAGACTGGGACTGTAAACAGGACAAGACTAACCAACCAGCCAACCACAAACATTTTGGATAAGGAGCAGCTAGCTAGGAGGAAGAGAGAAGCAGTAAGACCAGACAAAAAGCACTGTCAGTACAGCTGTCTTTGACAGAATTAAATATTTCATGGTAAGGTACAAGAAATACCATGACATACAATTATGGAGACTGGTTTCCTTCTAAGCATTAGCAAGTTCAGCACAACTGTAGATATATAAGTACCAGAGTAAAGTTCTTAAAGTCTCTGACTAAAAGCAGCATCGGTGAGGAAAGGTCAGCTCTAGGTAAAGAAGGGCAAACCACTTCTCACCAGAAAGGTGCTCAATTTTTGAACTCAATTTTTGTCTTCTCCTACAGGATTTCCTGACAGTTATGACATAAGAAGTCACATGTTGAAATGAGGCACGGAAGGGCCTTTGCGCTGAAGAATCTCATCCTGCACTGATGATGAAAGTCTGTCCAGACCCATCAGTCTTAAACCTGGGCAGGCCACTCCACCATGATTCACGCTGCAGTTGCAGACTCACTAGTTGCCAAGAGAGCTGCAGCACTTCTTTTCTGACCGATGTAGATCATGGGTTTTAGATGTCAAACACTGTACTCTAACATAATTGCTTCCATTCAGCACTTATACTGTCTCCTGCTGGGAACTGTATTTATGGTGAAAAGCACTTCTGTGTAACGCTGCAACCCCTTTTGACATCAGAGGTGGGAAAACAGGGTACACAGGTGATTGCAAAGCTTGCCAAGGGAAATCAACTTTATGCCAACACTCATATACAGACCCTTGCTGCTCCAGACCTAACTAGCAAAAAAGAGAATGGATTGAGAATCACACAGAACAATTTTCACTTTTAACTGTTGAATTATCCAAAGAAATCTCAGTTGCTGATTAAGCTGGTTGGAAAAGAGCAATACGTCAAGAAATGCTGCACACCAAACTTCTGAAAACTTTGGGTAACAGCTCTAATAAGAGCTGCAACTTGGAGAGCAGGGGAAAACCCTTTGGTCAGGAAAACCATGTTTAGATCTCTTGCTATTTGCTCTGAACCCAGTTGTCACCAAGATGATTTCTGCTGTCACATTGCCCCCACTGTTCCAGGCTTGGACTATCTAAACAGACAACAGGAACCAACCAAAACAGCTCAGAAGGCTGAGAGCACGGCTGGCCTTAGTAAGCCCTGAGCAAGAGGTGCAAACCAATGTTTTACTTCCTTTGGTTTCACTGCCACGGAGGAAAGTGGCTCTAAGCTGTAAGCTGTGCCGCTGGTGGGGACACCCTTTTAGTACTGGCCTCCTAACCAGGGGACTGGCACTGTATTACTTATCAGCAGTCAGTCTCATCAAAGAAAGAGCAAACCAGACATCATAGAGGAGATGACTGCAGAGGCATCTTGGCATCAGCACGGGCCGATTGTGTAGTGCCCACTGACACTGAGCCAAGACCATCACAAGGTTTAATTATCCAACCACTTAAATGCCGTCTTTGTGGGGAGGAAGACTTTTCTTGCACTATGTCAGCAGAGGGTCTTGCCCCTTACCAGAGGATGGTAGCCCTAGAGGGGGAAAAAGTGAAAACCAACTAACCATTTGTATAAGGGAATGCTGTTTTTTCTTGTGGCTAAAGGACAATAAATCCCCTCTTATCACACTGTACTCTGTGGTAAAAGACAAAAAAAGAAAAAACCCTGACATAGAATCGTAGAATGGTTTGCGTTGGAAGGGACTTTAAAGATCACCTAATTCCAATACCCCTGTCACATCTCAAACTAGATCAGGCTGGCCTCGAACACCTCCGGGGATGGGAAATCCACAACTTCCCTGGGCAACCTGTTCCGATGCCTCACCACCTTCATTGTGAAGAATTTCCTCCTTATGTCTAGTTTAAATCTTCCCCTCTCGAATTTAAAGCCGTTCCCCCTAGTCCTATCACTACATGCCTTTGTAAAAAGTCCCTCCCCGGCTTTCTTGTATGATTGAAGTCATCAGCAAAACTCTACTTTTTCCACACAGGACCTGGATTTCAGCCAAAAACCTGCTGGAGCATAAAAGTTAGGCAGTTGAATCAAAGTACCTTAGTAGGAGTCCCAGGTACAGAAGAGATGGGGGATGCTGGGAAGGTCATTACACATTTCTTCCCCAAACAGCGGCTGTTGGTTTCAATGTCTTCATAGGGGTTTTCCTTCGATGGTGGATCTGCAGCAAAAAAGCCACAAGCAAGAGACTGTTAAGTGCAGAACATCCTTGAGGTTTGCCATAAAAATCTGTTTAGGGATCTGCTAGCCTTCTCCCACCTCCCACATCAGACACAAAGACCTGTTCTCAAGCATTCCTATAATTGCTTCATTCTCTCCATAGCCCTAGTAGTCCAGCTGCTTGCTGGACAGTGTCCAAATCCTGACACTGACATATGCAGCCATAGGAATGTATCACAGATACTACAGATGGAAAAGACCCAGCGAGTCCTCAAGTTCATTTCCCTGCCTTCAGAGGAGCTGTGAGGTTCTCAGGCACATCTGTACATAATCACATTTCCTTCTTTCCAGTCTTCCACTTAGAATTGTCCAAATGAAACTGTGAGCTCAAGGCTAGCATAAAGGTCCTCTCTCCTCTATTTAACTTCCATGTTTAAGGGGGGACCTCCGATCATCATTTAATTGGGACTGAAGCAACGCACTATTCTTAGGCTGACTGTGGAGCCTTAATCCACTCCGAACATGGATGTGTGTCACACAACAAAGGTTTTTAAACACATCTACCAATCACGGATGCTTCAGTCTCATGTGCCTCACTTTAGAAAGAGGGAAGGATTCACCTCACCTAACCCAGGCCATCTAAAGTCAAGATGCTTTGTCCCTGGAGTTAGGGATCATAGAATAGTTGAAGTTGGAAGGGACCTTAAAGATCATCTAGTTCCAACCCCCCTGCTGTGGGCAGGGACACCGCCCACCAGACCAGGCTGCCCAAGGCTCCATCCAACCTGGCCTTGAACACCTCCAGGGATGGGGCATCCACAACTTCCCTGGGCAACTTGTGCCAGTGCCTCACCACCCTCATGGTGAAGAAATTAATCCTTATGTCTAGTTTAAATCTGCCCCTCTCCAGTTTATACCCATTAAATGGGAGGGGATGACAATGATGGCAGGGATGGATACCTCTGAAGCTCATTCTTTCCTAGGATCCCTTCACAAACACAAGGCTTGAATGACCACACAGAGGTGTCCTTTTCTTTCCATTGAATCTGGAGATGCAACACAAAACTGATTTGAGTTTTAAACACTCAAAATTATAATGAACTTCTTACATCCCACTCTTCAGCAGTGCCGAAATGCAAAAATAAGTGTGTTCAAAAAGAACACACAACGCTGAAAAAGCAGGTTGTGACATCTCCATCTGAGCATCTTAGAAACCAATGACAAAGGCTTAGCCTAAGCATCTGCATGGGCAAGCAATCTGTTATGAGATTTCTTCTACTTTGTCATCACTTCATGCCATCCCAGTGAACAGCTGGGACTTGAAGCAACTGCCTTTCTCTTATTGTTCGGTAATACTTGGCTGAGAGCAAAGACTGGAGGCCAGTGATGCTGCAGGCCTCTGCAGCAGGGACCACTAATGGATGTAGGATCTGCTTCACTGGCACGCTACCCCACCTGCCTGCCCTGCTGTGGCAAGGTTGCAGTTGAAGTCTTCAGACAAGTACAGAAACCCAAGTCTTTTCCAGCACCCTCTTATACAATGGCTTAGCAATATCCAGCACTACAGTGGTGGATCTGAATTCACCAAGAAGGAGAAACTAAGCAGGTGTGACTCCAGAAAGCAAGTCTGCAAGAATATTTTGTCAGCAAACATGCTCCAGTCCCTGAAATTGGCTCCACTTTCCAATTCCAGTGGCACACTTCAGTACTAAAAATATATTTCAGCTGCCACATAACTGGGTAGACTGGAGAGAAAAGAAGCAGCTTGGGTTCTGTTGCCTACCCCATCCTCAGACTGCTTGGCAGCATGTCCAATTAGCCTCAGTCTAGAAGAATAAACAGTCTCCCTCTTTTTGACAAATAAACCTAGTCATTCATCTGCCCAGTACAATTTCCAATATTCCAGGTGAGCAAAGGCAAAAAGTTAAAAAGATGGTGCACAAAGGGAACCTGCCTGACTTGCTTCGAAAGGGAATGGCTTTTCCATCAACAGCTGAACCCTCCTGAAGTGATGCATATGAACATGGGGTGTACGTGTGTGCTTGCATGCCTTGACGGACACACATGCATGGCACATGTAGGCCGGCACAAGTGCAGCTGAAGTCTTGGTTCCCCTTCCATTAGTGAGGTTTTCACATGTTGTTTATGTTTTTGTGGACTATACATGCCTGCTGTCTTGTGAAAAACAAAACTAGCTTTTTTTTGAGTTCCCTCTCTCCACCCCTTTTCCCAAGCTTCCATGGTAACATCACTAGGCTGCAGGAACAAATTAAAGACCACTGACTCCATGCAAAGCCTAAACATGCAGCAAGAAAACAAAAAAACAAACACGCCCCATTAGCTGACAATTACCCATAACCTTGTTTCCTTTTAATCTTTGCATCTAGAAGCTGGAGGGGAGAGGAATCTCAGCCTGGCATTTGAGTTCTCTGCAAACTCTGCACACAGGGGTGTGCTTGCGTTTGAATGGATGGATTTGCCTATACAGCCACACTGTAATGCTATCCATGTTATTCCAGCTGATGAGGTGACCCTCACTCAGTGGTTTCTGAGACCTCCCACTATGCCCCAACACAAAAAAATCCAGCAGCTGCTCAGGCACTCCCTGTTCCTTTGGCTCCCCCAAGTAAAGACAAGAAAAAGGCAAACACAGGGCCCTTGGCTCCACAAACAAGACTGACAGCTTCAAAAATATCAAAAAGGATGGACTGGCATCACCTCGTTTGCCATCAGTCCCAAAGGAACACAATTCCTTTGAGAGATCTTTCTTATCAAGTATGATGAGATGTTATTCATATCAAAACAATAAGGTCCTGTCTGCTCCTGAGGAACCGCATCTCCTCCTACGCCAAACACAAACTACCTTTGTAGGATTACAGCTGTACAGCGAGAGCCAATGCAGCTATTCTCTTCCTATTCTGCTAAATTCAGCCAAGAGCTTTACACAGCACCAGCCTACAGCTACTAAGGCTTTTTCAAGAGGGTTGCTTCTATTCTATGTTCCATAAAAGGCCACCCAACCCACAATGTTAAAAACCACATTACAAATGGAGAGTATTACAGGAAACAACCTTTAAAATCACACTGATCTGCCTTAGATGTTAGAGAATGAAATAAAACTCAGTTTCAAAGGTTGCGGGACCTAGTTTCTTAACTTCAGTGGTACCTGGAACCACACACAATCCTATTTCTGAACCATGGAATTAACTTCAAGGCTGCTTTCAGACTGTTTGCATTATCTCAACGGTGACCAGCTTATCACAATGGACAGATCAGAGCTGTGAGAATTAATCCACAGTACAAAAGGAAGAAAGAGGAGAGATGCCAGCAAAAATAAAAGCTGGTTTCCACATGCCTCAGGTTCATCTTTGAAGCTGATGAGTTTTGAAATGTTCCATCCATTTTTCTTATTACTTGCCAATAATCTGTGTAAAATGTGTCTTGGTTTGCATTTGGATAATAAACATGCTTTATCCAGCATCTCCAGTGAGTGTCTGTTCACCGTGAGTCTTCTCAGTGTTAGCAGTCAAATCCCTCCCCTATCCAAAGCTCCTGCCCAGCATGTCCCATCCAAATCTCCTACCCAGGATGTCTTCATAGACGTTCTCCTCAGATAAAGTGCGTGTGAGGGCCAGCTTGGTCTGTGCGTACCAATCCACCCGGCCGTTCTCAGAGGATGACTGCAGCAAGTCTTCAAACTCATATGACTTCCTGCACCATCGATGGGAGGGAAAAAGGAGCAAAGAGGACAGTGATACAGTTAACCAGCATTTATAACCAAATCATGGCTAATTCACTTCTCCAACATGCCACACAGCTGGCAAAATGAATTACTGAGAAGAGAACATTTCACAGCCTCATTCCACATGTAAAGCATGAAAAAGTATGCTAAGATCAGTTATTTTTATCAGCCACATAAATATAGGCATTTTGGGGATGCTGTAGATAATCTAGTTGTCATGGCAATAGCACACCATGAAGATGCAAGTGTTAAGTGGCACATCCTGTAACGCTGCTCAGAACCTTAGGCCATAAGAGGTCCCATTTACAGTACAGATCCCACCCTCGGCAGGAATTAAGGGGGCCCCAAACTCAGCTCTCTTTGAGCCATAGAGGAAAGATATACGCACATGCAGGATGGCAGAATGGGTAAAAACAATTAAGTGGCCTCCACTAACAAATCTGGAAAGTTTCAGTTTCCTTCCTGCACCCAAGCCACGCATTTTCAGGTGACAGTTTATGCAGAGGGCTTTAGCAACAGCTGTGTATTTTACGCTCCCCACTCCAGAAATGTGTGACAATCATGTGGGAGAGGAGAAAAGGCAAGAAAGTGCTCCAGAAGAATATATACACATCAGATTCAGCTAGAGAGACAGGTTTACTACGAACAGTGAAAATCATAGAATGGTTTGAGTTGGAAGGGACCTTAAAGATCATCCAGTTCCAATCCCCCTGCCATAGGCAGGGACACGTCCCACTAGATCTGGTTCCTTAAAGCCTCATCCAAGCTGGCCTTGAAAATCTCCACAGATGGGGCTTCCAAAACTTCTCTGGGCAATCTGTTCCAGTGCCTCACCACCCTCACAGTAAAAAATTTCTTCCTAACGTCTCACATAAATCTCCCCTCTTCCAGTTTAAAACCCTTACTCCTCATCCTATCACTGCACTTGCTGAGAAAGAGCCCCTCCCCAGCTTTCCTGTAGGCCCCCTGGAAAGCTGCTACAAGGTCTCATCGAGCCTTTTCTTCTCTAGGCTAAACAAGCCCAACTCCATACTCCGTTGCAGACCAGTTGTAGTCATTTTGTAAATAAATTTTCTGCTTTAAAAAAACCCCAACCCTAAAACAAAACCCCAAACCCCTCAGTCTTGGGCTTGAAGGCCAAGCTGTATAATACAGTGACCTTAAAGCCCAAAACTATGCTTCATCCTTTCACAGTTATCCTGCAAAGTTGTGCTGGCCACTAATATGTTCTCAGAGAGATGACTGAGTGCTAGTTATAGCCAGCAAGGTTCTCTGGGGATTAGGAGTGACCAGGGAAGATCTGTCTCTCCCAGAGAGCTATGAAAAGGCAGGACTCCACCATCCAGACCAACACCTTTATGAAACACAACCTGAATACCTGTGGTCGGCGTTGTTCTTGTGCTTCCCGCTCCAGAGCCTCCTGCTGACAGCTGACGGGGGAGGAGAGGAGGGAAGAGGAGGAGGAGGAATGGATGGCAGAGGGGGTAAGTTTCTTTTACTCCTAGCTGCTGGTACCCAGTCCTCTTCCCCGTCGTGTTTGAAAGTGCGCCGGGGCTTTGGCAGTGGGTTGATGAAGGGTTTCTTCTCTGGCACCCCTGGCTCTGTGTACACGTTTTCCACAGTGCAGACCTTGGATTTCACATGAGAAGTCCTTACCTCTTCCAGAGTCCCAAAAATTGGCTCACTGATTTCAGAGTCTAAGCCAAGAAGCCTTTTGTTGAGCTCAGCCCCACATATACTCTCATGGCCCTCGGGAACAGTATGTCCTTGTGTCGCCTTCTCTTGCAAGCACTGTGGCGAGTAGTAAGTACCAGGCAACTGAGGCTGCAGCTCTCCTGAGCCGTCTTTCAAAGCCTGCTCTAGCTTTTTGACCTGACTCAGCACTGAAAGATTCTCCTTCTGGACCTCCCACTTCCCACATTTCACCTCCTTGCATTTTCCAGGGCTGGACTCCACTTCCTCATCCTTCTGTGTTTCCCACTTTTGCTCTGCTGCCTGCCCTGCACCTTTCAGAGTTACTGCTTTCCGTTCATTCTCTTTGCCTGCCCCTTTGCACTCCAGTTCCCAGTTCACAAGCCTCTTGGTCTCCCCTTTCCATGTCACCAGTGGTTCCCCACTCATCTTCTCAGTTACACAAGGCACCTTGTGCTCCTCTTTAACACCCTGCTCCTCCTCTCTACGAGGAGCAGACTGTGTTTCCTTTTTCCCTTCCCATTCTGAAATTTTTTCCTTGATGCTGAAGGACTTATTCCTCAAGCCAATTTTTCCAGGTGGCCGTATATTCTGAGTGCCTCCTATTTGTCTCCTGATGTTTTTACTGTTTTCTTTAATGCTGA
The DNA here is from genome assembly GCF_017976375.1 of Cuculus canorus. Taxonomy (NCBI): domain Eukaryota; kingdom Metazoa; phylum Chordata; class Aves; order Cuculiformes; family Cuculidae; genus Cuculus; species Cuculus canorus. Next base: position 149,823,985 of record NC_071401.1, read on the forward strand.
GATCCATAGATGGGTCACTGATGATCATTTTGGGACTAAGCATGTTCTGCTGAAAGAAGTCTAGCCTTGGATCCAGCATCAAGTTCTCCAAGGCTCCCAGTGGGTTCTTCACCACAGAAGAAACCGGTTCAGCTTCAAGTGTTAAGCCCAGGGTGACAGAGGCACTTTCAGAACATCTCTCACTCAAAAATCCACACAAAGGTCTTTCTAACTCCTTCACAGCTGCTGTATTGTTTTTATCTGGAAGCTTGATCCTATAAACCAAAGACAGAAAGAGAAGAAATATTCACCACCGTTGCTTACCCTTTGCTTAGTCCATCAGCACCACAAGCTCTACTGGTAAAGCTGGTAACAGCAGAGGATGCTCAAACCAAGCACTTGAGAGATGGGCTTAAGGGTAAGGACGCTCAGGGAATGGTCCTTATAGCCAGAACACAATGCTTTCCTCTTGTTACAACTAAAACTCTCTAAAGTAGAAGTAGGTGGCAGGTGAGAGAATTAGTTTTAGCACATCAGACATGCTGATACCAACAAGGGGTTCACCAACATTTGTGTGTGTTTGTTTAGAAGTGCAGTATTTTTAGACACTGTCAGGGTCCATTGCAAATAAATCCAAAATGGACCATTCACAAACAACAGCAAAAAAGTTGCTGTTAAACAGAGGAGAAACCATGTGATACAGTTGTCATTCCTCAAGTGCTCAGAGGATTTCTCTTGGTCCATCCAAATGTTCCCCAAAAGCATATTAATACCCCAGGCATGCATTTCTATGGCCATACCATCCCAGGCCACACATGGACTTGGGCTTCCCTTGCACACAGGCACACTCCCTCGGGCCAGAACACATGATGTAGCACCCAGGCACCAGATTCAACATTCTCAGAGCAAAGGATTGAACCTACCCACTGTTTGAATCAAAACTGCACCCAAAAATTGCTAACGTGTTTAGTCTAGGGATTTCCAAGCGTGTGTTATCACAATATCAATACTGTGGTATTTTATCAATATAGAGTTTCAGTTGAACAGACAACCAAAGCACTTAGCCATGTCTTCGGGTTTTTCCTGGGCTTGGAAAAAAGCACCAGGACAACACAATGTAGCTACTGGAATGAAAATGCATATTAGTCTCATTTAATATGCATTAGTCTCATTTAATCATGATCCCAACAATGAGCTTAAATTCAGGAAACTGTTCTATTAACTTAAATGTTATCAAGTGTGCCTCTTCCAGAACTTAGTCCTCTTGCAAGAGCATCCATGTGGATACTCCGCATGCTGGCAGGCCTCGGGCTTTGTCTTGGAGTTAAGCAATGCTGGCAGCCTGTGCAAACTCAGTTGTAGTGCAAACTGAGTCTGGGATGGGTTTCTGAGCAAAAATGGGACCCGAGCCAAGCACTGTTCTTCCCTAGCCTCACAGATATTTAACTCCTGGCTGACTCGGTGACAACATCATGCTTTGGTTAAACACCAGCAGTGTGAACACCACAGCCTTTCCCGGTGAGCAAGGCAATGCAGTGCCACTGGTGATTGGACTGCATAGTAGAAATCCAGGTTGGACACTAGGAAAAATCCACAATGAGTGTGGACAGTAGGGCTTTGCCTGAGGAGTGTGTGAAGTCTCCAGCACTGAAGATATCAAGTGCAGGCAGGGCAAGCAGTGACAGGGATATCATCAGCAAAAATGGTCTTACCTTTAGGCAAGATTCCTTCTAGCACTGTATGTCCAGGACACTATCAATCTTACTGGCTCTTAAAACGCACAGCGCCACAGCCCTGAGATGGCAATGAAATCACCTGAGACATACAGGGGTGTGTTTTAATGAGAGAGGAGGGAGGAACAGTGCAAAGCAGAGAGAATGTTTCCTTCCTCTGGTTTTCTTTCTGTTGGAGATTAAAAAAAAACATAAGCAAAGTGCCCCATCACTGAAAAACGGAAAGCTCTCACCTCTCAGACTTGCAGACACTGCTTTCAGACTTGCTGCTCACACCGGCCACCTTGCTAGTTGTCATCATGTCAGCACACAGCAGGACAGCAGGTCACCTGCAGACAAGACACAAGGAAGAGGCATTGCTCTGTGCTCAGCATCCTTCTCTCTTCCTTCTACATACACATTCAGGCATGTTTCTCCTTGAACTCCAGGAGAGGAGCAAAAGCAAGACGTGACAGCTCTCTGAGGGTGACCTAGGTTTCTTCCTCTGCAAAATGGGAAGAGGGATGATAGCATTACCCCTCAGAAGCCCATGGTGACGGGTTTTGAGTGCAAAAATTGTCTGACTCAGCATCAACTGCTGTCACATAACTTGACTACAGCACGTTTTATGAAGGCTTTTACTGTTGCCAAATTCTCAGTGGATTTAAGATTTTTTTTTTTTTTTCCAGAAGACTAAAGGAAAACAATTTTAAAACAACCTGTGATAAGGCCACATGACCAAAGTGGTCCCTGTGAATGCAACACTGTCACAATGTCCCCACCTTGGGACAGAAAACATTTAAGGCTGAAGAGACACCACACTACAGCCACTGGTTTCCCACTCTTTGGTGGGTGATATTAGGCCGCTATTGATCTGATTTCAGAGAACAGCTCGTCATGGGAGTAAGATAAATCAATCACAAAAACGAGTCATTCTGCTTGCCTCATGATTCCTAGCATTTACCGAACAACCTCTCTTTCTTTCTCATGAGTATTTCTGCTACTCTGTCAATACAACAGACTCTATTCTCTTTTTACTGCTCCACAAGACTCTTACTTGTTAAATGAAAAAGAAAAGCATTACTCTGTTGCTCTACAGCATCATCTCTCCTCCCTTCTCAGGGTGGTCTGCCTGCTCTACAGCATTGCAATGACAACAGACTCACCATCTTGTAGGCAGCACTTGGAAAATCTGAAGCCTCTAGAATCCATCTACTTGGCTAGTCTGCCAGATGCTGCCCCACCGTGCCTAGCATTTGGCAACAAGAGCCAGTGCCTCAGGAAATTTAGTAGCATCTCATCATTAAAAAATATAAAAGCCACCACACCAGAAACAGTAAAGAACAAAAGGATCTCTCGTTTCCACTGTTCAAGTATTTCAGGCAGAAAGAGGAAAAAGGGGAAAAAAAAAAAAAAAAAAAAAAAAGAGCCTTGTTTGTTCACAGTTTTCTCTCCCTCCCTTTATCCCACACTGGCAATGTTCCTGAGGCGAGGAGTGAACTCTGGGTCAACTCAATGTGTACACACTTGAGGCAGCTCATTGCTAACCATTTAGCAGACTCTCTTTCCCCAGACAATAAACCCCCTTGGCTCCTCTTCCTTGTTAGTAACTGGAACAAACATCCACTTCGCTTCTAGACACAGAGCAGCCTTGCAACACTGTCAAGAAAATTTACCAGCCTGAGGAACAAAACCTATTCATCCATCCGTTAACTGTTATGGATTGAGAAAAATGAAAAACTAACGATCGCTCCGTCCTGGCCAAAGAATGACTCACCCAGGCAGCCAACGCAGATTCCTGCAAAGCTGCAGCAGAGGCTGCTCCGCACTTGGCTTACAACATGCTCAGAGCAGGGATGGTCTCTTCACTTACCACTCATTTAGTGCCTCACACAGCAGGGCAAGAGGCCAGAGCTCCTCAGCCCTGCCTTTAGCAGTAAGAAATGTAACAACAATGGGAGTCAGCATACACACAATCCCCGTGGCTCCACTGCCACATTGCTTGGGACGAGCTCCTCTGTCTTGATGAGATCACACAATTTCCCTGTTAGGAAGCTCCATCTCTCAGCCGCCTTCAACACTCCCGTAAGAAACACTGCCTTGAAAATGAACAACTAGGTATGAGCGACCATGTGCTGGTGCTCAGAACAGCAGTATACCTGACATACCTCCTGCGTGGGAGGCCAAAAAGAACACAATAAAGAGATGCACTTGTTTCTTCATCCGTAGTGGATGGGACAGATGCCATCACCCTCAGTGAGCAGATGTGAGGTACAAAGCACTTCTTGATTGCTGTACAAGAGTCTGCTGTGAAAGAAGCACTGCTGTGATCAGCATGACCTGGAGCCAAGGCCAGTGGGACATCTGTCCCCTGCAGCCATCACGTGCTGCAGAAGTAACCAAAACAACAACCTCTCGCTGGGCACTTTAAAGAGCAGACCAGGAGCTTCCAAAGCAGCATCACATCAGATGTTGCAACCTGACAACAACCAAGCACCTATCAACACGCTCACTGAAAACCCAGGGAAGTAAAGTCATCTCTAGGAGATACAGAGATTGCCTTGAACAGCAGGGTATCCAGGCTGTCCTCAGCATCACCTAGGAGATTACTGTGGCACACTAGCTGATCCTGCCCAAAAATGGTAAATATTTATCCAAACACACTGGAAGGCATGATGGGTAAAAACAAGTCACCTCTGGAATAAAAGAGCAGAAAATAATACAGTGCCTCCCAATTAATCCAATCCTCATATAACTTGCCTGTGGCCAATCCTAAGCCTAAATGAACTTCATCATGGGATGGTGCGATGACGTTATCTCTTCCTTTAATAAGGTCATCAGAAGTGACTTGTAGGCATGACCCACAGGCACTACCAACACCTGACAAGAGGAAGCTGGGATTGCAGTGATGGAGAATTGCCTCCAATAGGAAAACAAAAGGTAGACCTTCTCCACCAAGGTTTGTCTCTACAAAGCACCCACAGTTAACAGGACAGTCCAGCACAAAGGGCAAGCGGAGTTCCTGTTTCTCTTCTCTCCCCACATCTCTGTGACCATTGACCACACGCTACCCTGCTTGTGTGTTGGCTCGGGTTCTCTTTGGAGCACCTCTGTGACCTCCTTCAGTCTGCTGAGATTTTTAGACAAAGTAGCTCATGGAAGGGGTCCAACATGCACCCCATCTGGTACAAGGGAGGTGATGAGACTGTGTGGATAGGAGGGAAAGAGAGAAGGAAATGGGGAAAGAGAGCGCATGAGGGCGTGCATGTAGGGATGGGGAAGGGAGACGTGCCAGAGGCTCAGAAGTGCTATCTGAAATGCTATGCTTTCCTTTCCCATGTGCAACATGACCAGAGCCTTACAGACTGCCTAGAGAAACAAGCACAGCTAAGTTCAGTTAGCGATCCGAGAAAGATATCCATACATCAACCTGGTACTTCATGACCGATTGGTGCTTTCTCTGAAAACCACACATGAACTTTCTACCAGCAATGGGAGGCACAGCCCTGTGCCAGCTTGAGCCTAGGGCTGTTGGCACGTACATCCTGGAGCAGCAAGGCCATAAAAGCAGAGAGTAGATGCAAAGCCCCATTTGGAGAGCCTCACCACTGCAATTTATGCAGTCATCTCTGCCATTGTTTGGGGGAACAAAGCAGCCATCTGATATTGTTTCAAAATTAAACTGGGAAAGGAAGGACAGGGGAGGAGGCAGGAGGAAAGAGGGAGGGAGCTCTCAAACCTGTTGGCCAGACCCTGGGAAGGATGTGAAGCCTCCCAGCAGAAGCCTCTCAGCATATCTCCCACACGCACCCAGCCTCACGATTCCCAGGGCCATGTGATGGGGGCTTCCTGCTACCAAGCGAAGCGAGACCTACCCCGACCTCTCTCTTCCAAACAGAGTTCCTGCCGGCTTTGTGTTCGAAAAGAGGCGTTTGTTTACTGATCTATCATTGGCATGCAGGAAACAGCCTTGAAATGAGCTGTAATCATCTGTCTCCAGCAAGAGCTGTTTGGCTTTTTTCTAATTTAAGTTTTCCTCCCACCCCCTCCTTCGCAGATGCCCTCTTCCCCACTTCCGATCAAACCGCTGGTTGGAGTATGCACATCTGGTTCAGGACATTAAATATTACACCATGTTTCCAAAGCAACTGGTGAATAAAAAAGAGGTGCTGACAATAGGCACACTCCCACTCCCAAAGGGCAGAGAAGTCTTCCAGAGGAATACGAGCTAAACTCCTGCAGGAAGAGGAAGAAACCAGCTTTGCCCACTGCACTTGGTGCAGCCACCACACAGTGATAAAAGCCAGAGGAGCATCCAATACCTCCCAGTTCACTTCATCAGAAACGCACACAAGTATGGTGCAGGTCACACACATGGAGTCTTGCCTCCAATGAGATCATGCAGTCATGGCAGCAAGCCTCCCAGGCCTTCCTTCACTATTTTATTTGCGAGGAGTAAACCAAGCATATCGCAAACAGTCTTGTGGTTTGGGGATGGGTATTACCACTGCTGCGTGCTGGAAGCCATATCTCAAGATTTTCTTTGCTCTGTTTGCTCTGCACCTCACACAAGAACTGGATCCAAGTCTGTAACTGGATACTAGTCACATTGCTGGTGCATGTAAGCAGTAAGACTTCACATCATCAGAAGCAAACCGCAGCTGGTCAAACTCTCCTCCAAGAAGAAAAAAGACGTGCTGAGTTTCTTCTTCGTGTTCACAGAAAAGATCTCTCCGGTTACTTTGACAAGTAATCCCGAGCAGTCGGACAAAGCCTGCGAGTAACACCTCTCCTTTCCAATGCTTTACAGAACAAAGGATGCAACATACAGCCAGACACCATCAGACAACAATATATAACATACATATATAAAGAACAGGAAGGATGCTGAGAAGACAAAACACTAACAGGAAAATCATGAGTAAGGGGAAGCCAACAGTTAAAAGCCTTTAAGGCTCCCTCCCCCATGCCTTGCTCTGTTTGGAGCCATTTCCCTTTGGGAGAAGCAGCAGGCAAGAGGATGCGTGCTTGTGTGCACACACACTTCACAGGCCCCCATGCACAGTCCCAGTACTAAGCAGCATCCCTGGGCCTGGGCATGAGCACGCTGCCTTCCCAAGGCCCCCAGAAGCAGTGTGACCTCACAGGATGAGCCCCTGGAGAGCACGAAGGACACGGAGGACACCAGCCAAGAGAGGATGCAGCTAGAGCCAAAAAAGGCAACAGGACCCAAGAGCAGGGTCCCCTGGCAAAACAAGATGCTTGCAGTGGGGGAGTACTGACGCGAGGTGCCCAATGCTAACCCAGCAACAAGGCATGGGTTTTCTGAAACTTGAGCTCAGGGTGTTTGACTCAAAGTTCCAGGACACGTGCTATGAGCCTTCCCTAGCTGACAGCAGCAAGAGTTTCTCCTCAGAGGACTTCCGTGAAGTCCACTTCCTTCCTATCCCAGTCAACCCTGTAGATGAGCATACTCCAAGGTCTGGGAGGATGGGCCACCTCCACAACAGCACGGCTTCCAAATGGCATCCAGTGAAAGGACGATCAAGCTCACACATGAAAACAAAATGTTTTACCAAGAAGATGACCAAGTGCCGAAGAGTTTGTGGAAGCCCTATCCTTGGAGATACCCAACCGGACAATTTCCTGAGCAAGCTGCTCTATGTGACCCCACTCTCAGCAAGGGGCTGCACTTGGCCATCTCCAGAGATATCTTCCCACCTCAGCTACTCTGTCATCCAGTGCTGGGCAGTTACTTTGGGGCAAGGTGAGCTGTCACCTCTCTGCAAGCACTGATTGCCCTGGCCAAGCAAATCTCCTGCAGGCCATGGAGACTGAAGACATTAACAGCAGCCTCGTTCCAGTTCATCACACTCATAATGGGATCCTATTTGTAGATAGTGAGGCCCAAGTCATTTATTAAAGAAGAAAAGAAAAAAAAAAGCAGGATAAACTTACATAAACATATCTTATGAAGGACCAATGACTGGGAAGCAATACGCTCCTACAGTATCTTTCAGAGCCAGATCCCACACAGCCTCCTCCCCCTCCTCCCCGCTTGCCCCACTCTGTCCTAACTTTTCCTTTTGATCTACCATATCTTACACCACAGGGCTTACAAGGGGGTCAGGAAAATCCCATGTGTCAAAACAAACTGTATTTTCAAAAAACCCAACTGGAATTGACATACCTCAACCTCTCTCCTTATGCGTGCACCCCATGTCAGAGGAACAACACTGCAATGCAAGGAATGCAGAAACTCATGGTGTCGGAGATCAGCCTCTGTGCAGAAAAGCTGGCTTGTGTGTTATGATATGTCTTTAACTTTATGATATAATTAGTTTTGCTGACCTTCTCCCTCTTCAAGCCCACAGAACAAACTCTGCCTGCTTATATATTACTAACTTGATTTAATCGATCGCTATGGTTTGAGAAACTGCCCTGTTCCTCGCTCTCCTGAGCCACTGTTCCTCCCTTGGCTGTCAGCGATGTGGTCTCACCCCTGCCCTTGTTCTTACCCCATCCTTGGTAAAGGACATGCCTGATCAGACCTAATAGTTGTCACTGACTAAGGGTGTGCCAACTTTTTCCTCTCTTCTTGCTCCTCTTTCCTCTCTTCTTGCTCCTTTTTCCTTGTATCAGCTCCAATGCTTGTAAAGCCCTTTGTGAGCCAGTAAGGCGAGCAAGCAAGCAACTTCAACTCACTAGAATGAGCAAAGAAATAAAAGGTGGGAGGGAAGCAAAAATTTTTCTGCTTGCCTAGTAATATCAGTCACCTGTCATGGAAAATCTGATGCGTAGTTAAGTACACGGAAGGGAAGGGATGAAATCATATTGCTGGGACGGATTCACTGAATATTTTGCTTTCTCCTCACTACCTCCCTTCAATAGTATTTGTCGCTCACCATACAAATGGCAAAGTTACACTTTGATAAATTTGCCTAAACTACAGAGAAGACTACAACTTGCTCTTAGCACAGGGACAAGACTAGATTTTTCAGTCTGTTTCAATTGCAAACTCCACTGCCTTCACAAGCAGCTGTGGGGCCAGCTCCATGGCTCCACATCTGGCACCCAGGCCAGGGAACATACAGCTGGCAAAAAACTCCCCTTTCATGGTTTCTCTGACATGGCAGTGAGCTCTTGGAACACCAGGTGAGGAGGTTTCTACCCATTTCTCCTTCATTACCTGCCTAATTAAGAAAGGAACCCCTGCAGCACCCATTTCACTTGCTGCATTACTCTGATCATTGCCAGGGCAGGTCCCTTCTGTTGCACTGCAGGAGACCACAGATGTGTCAAACAGATGCCTGAGGCCACCCAGCCAAGCTGGACCACTGCAGAGCACATGCATGGAAGACACAAATGAAACAGCATGGAGAACTGTAAATGTGGTGTTCCTCAGTTCCTGAGGGCTCATTCCACTTGACACATACAGAAACTGCATTTGGAGAACACAAATGAAGTTTCAGCTTTGGATTGCTTGGTTTGATTTAAAGGTAAACTGGAAAAGAAACCACGGGAATCTCAGTGTGGGACAGGATGAAGTTACCAGTGTGGCTGGATGCTTTGGCTCCACCACAGGGACCTCTGGCACCTGAGTCAGTTGAAGAGCTGGTAACCACAGCAGCTCCTGGAAGAGGATGGGACAGACTCTCTGCCAGGGGATTTGCACAGACTTGCCAGGGCAAGACAAGAACCTTCATGAACCATGAGCTTCATTCTAGGCTTTGGCGTAAGCAGGTTATGAGTGGCACACAATTATTTTTAAGTTTGTTCTCTGTCCTCTCAACTCCTCACACTAGAACTTTTGCTACATATAGTCTTCAACCTATTCGACAGCAGCCCCTGCTTCCCAGGTCTCTCCCTGCCCAGACAACCCAAGCTGAACTCTCCGGGGTCAACTATTCAGGCCCCAGTTCCCTCACTCACTGCTAATCTCATGTTCCTCCCACCCACTACTAGCTGTTCCAGCCAAGCCCTCTCTGCCCAACTCCGTCACCACTTCCCTGTATCCCTCTCCTTCCAGACTTGTTCCCTCAAATCATTGCTCAGCCAGTTCTCTCTACCTACAATGCATCCAAACACCTTCTTTCCATCCAAAGGACTTCCTACAATGGCTCCTAGCTGCAGACTCTTCCTCCCTTTACTTCCCTCTCTCTGTTCAAACTAAGGGCTCTCCCAGTTCTACCCGGACCTCAACTCTGCCTCAGTTTGTTCCTCACCCACCCTGTCCCACCTTCCTACACCCAGGAGAAGCAGCCTCTCCTCCACACTTCCACCCTCAGGAAGCCTCCATCACTCAATCTACCTTAAAAGCTACTTCCAAACAGCTTCCAGGATCTTTTTTCCCCTGCTTTTCTTTTTTTTCCCCTGCCTCCAGGTCTAGTCTCACCAAAACAAAGACACCTGACACCAGATTAGCTTGAGCACCTCCTTTCTGCCCACTCTTTACAGGACAGAACTTGAGAAGCTTGCACATTTCTCTAGGTTTTAGATCCATTACAGCTCTCTCCTGGCAACTTAACACTCCAGACCCCTGGATACAGCTTCTGCATGTCCACAGCCCTACATGGACCATCTGCATCTACGCATTGAAGACACTGGACTCCATGCATGCATTTCCACTCTCAATATCCTGAGTGGATCCCAGATCTCTCCCCCAATGCATATGCAGGCATGCACAGTGTACCAATCCCTTCTTTAGAGGCAGAATGACTACATCTTTATGTCCAAACCATTCACCTTGACTAGGACCAAGAATCTTCTTCTTTCCTAGTCCAGGCTTTGCCTCTTCTAGATACTAGTAAATTAAGCCATTTACACCTCTTTTCTGCTATGGTGCCAGTGGGATAATTGATGGCACAGGAGAGAAAAACTCCTGGTAGTCTAGCCCACTGTTCCTGGGCAGAGATTTACAGCGAGATCCCACTAAAGTGCAGAAAAGTACTTTGCATCTCTGATTAGGAAGCCAGCCCTTGGCTTTGAGCTGCAGATGCCATATATCCATTCACATATGACTACCAGATTGGGGCATTATTATAGGACCAGTGTTAGGACTGGGTTGGTGACATGGCTCTGCTGGAAAGAAGCTAACCCTCAGCAATGAGAAGAGAGGAGCCAGCAAGACCTGTTATAGGCAATATTGGTGGATCACCATTGGTCTCAACTGCATCCTTAGGCCATCTCTGTTCTGTAGCAAAGCAGATGGACTCTTGAGAAACTACCAACACCTCCCGTCCCTTATCTTCCTCCACCACTCATTTGCTGAAGGTTGTAGGTGAAGCTCCACAGGGATAGCACCAGGGTCATCTGCCTGGCAGAGGGAGCTGGAAGGACAGCACACTCAGCAACAAGGTAACTACCGAAGATTTTAACTCCTAAAAATAAAACCTCTGCTGACCATGAGCCAGCTGAAATTTTCTTCCCACAGACCCCTGGAAGAGTTAAGGTACAGACGACACAGGAGGGGCTAAGGACAAGTTCCCAGTCCAAAAAGCATATAATACCCCTGTTTCAAAGCATAAGATTAGTCTTAAGCCCAACGGACTTTCTAGTGCAGGGAAATAGCACATTCTTCTCCGCTAGCTTCACCTTTGAAACAGCTGAAACACTTCGGTGAAGGCTTTCAAAAGTAATTCAGCCAGAGGCAAAAGCTCAGCATGGAAAACTGCAGACTGAAACAAAAAAAATCTGACCTGAAGGCAGAAATCGAAAACAGGATCTCACAATGTGAATTGTCTTTTCTTAAAGGTGGGGCTCTGCTGCACCCACTGTTATGAAGCTTGCCCCTACATTTCCCATTGTCTTACTTTCCCTTTGTTCCTCCTTCTAAACACATAACAAACAAAAAGAAAAGCCCAACAATTCAAAGGGCTCGACATCCCTCCAGTTTCCTTCAGGCAACCACTCCCTCAGCTGGAAAACAGCATTTCCAGGGTTACTGGTGGGATGTTAAATGGCCATGTCAAACAACGCCCTTTTTCTAATTCTCTACTCGCAAGCATAGATTAACTCTTGCATATACAGAAGGTAAATACTGTTATTCTTTGGGGTGGCAAGTATGGTTTGTATTACTGCTTAGAGACGATGATTCTTTACTCCTGCAGGTATGTTAAATATTAAGAAAAAATTCACACGGGAAGGAAGAGAAAGATTCAGCGTTTCCCAATACGGCTATTAAAGCAAAGTCTAATTACAATGTTTGGTGGAATGACGTGTTTCAAGCTAAGCTTTCTACAAGGAAGTCATGAACAAAAGATTAAAATAAAAAATATCATTCCAGATGGAGGAACCAAGACCCTGGGAAGTGAAAGCGGAAGCAGAGGACAGCTCTGACAGTTCTTGGCAACATTAGATCATCTCCTTGTGTTTTAGGTCTTGCATTCGTGCGTGTGCGCACGCAGTGGGGCTCCTCAGCCCCTGTCAAAGTGGGATAATATTTACTTACGCTTTTGCAGCCTAATAAATGACAATTCAGTTACGTACAGTCAAGCTGAAGAAGACATTAATGGTGAATCCCGTGTCACTGAAGGAAACATGAGCTTGCTGATGACATCAGTGGAGCCAGCATTTCATACCTGTTTTCTTTGGCTTTGAAATCACCCACATACAAAATGACTGCAGTCAATATGGAATAAAACAAAAGATATATGGACCAGATTTACATGTGCACACATGTGCCAGCAGAATCATCTATCAGCCACATGGAGGGATAGGCTTCCTAGCAGATGCAGTGGAACTGGCTTCAGTCCCCAACAAAGATGAGGCTGCATTGGCAAATACGCATTTCTATCAGTGCAGCCAATTGGTGTAGAAACTCTCCTTCCTTTGATTGGAATGCTGTGTTACAAATACACCAGTCCTATTACAACAGTAAAACACTTCTAGTGTAAAAAAAAAAAAAAAAAACCTGGAAAGAATTCAAGGTTATTATTACGCTTATAAGAAACACAAACATTTGACAGCATAGGAAACAATCTGGCACTAAAATGCAGTGTTCAGCCCATGAACCACATTGGAATTAATTTTCAATGTGGTGAGATAACCTCTGCTATTCTAGTATAAATGGGACCCAAAGAGGTCCCTTCGAAGAGCAACTCTGCAAAGAGTTTCCTGGCAGGAAAACAAATTGTCTCACATTCACAAAGGAAATGAGAGCATTAAAATGAAAAACCTCAACATCTTCCAAAATAAGTTATCATCAGGGAAGATAAACGGAGCCTCAGCAAATCTCTCCTTTGGTGGCCTTCACCCTCGCAGGATGCTGACTCTTGCCCCTCCTGATGAGGATTTAGCACAGAGCTTCCTGAAGTATCCATCACCACAACCTTGGGACATCAGAGCTCTGTTTGCTGCATGCTCCAGAAGACCTTCCTGTACCAGCTCCAAGTCCATGACCTGCCGCTGCAGTCTGTCTCTACTCAGCATCATCTGAGCCCAAGCAAAAAGTCGCCTGTAGATGACTGCTTTTTGGTTCCAGAGACCCTGCTTCCCCCTGCCTTGCTCAACCTCCTCTTCCCTCCCACCCTCAGACTCCCACATACCTCAGCCATCACAAAAGCAGGATCTACTTATGGCAGATCTTATTTCTTATGGAAATCTTTCAACCACAGCGCAGCACACAACCCCCTTGTTCAACCTTCCTCAGCAGAGAGCAGGGCCAGGCAGCATGGGAGCTGCCAAAGATTTACCCACCATGAGGAAGAAACCCTTACAGGTCCAAAGAAGAAAAAGCTCTGCAAAGAGAGCTTGCAATTATTTATTTTTCCAGGAGGAAAGATCCTCTCTGTGGGTGTGTGCATGCATGTGTGCGTGTGTTTGTCAGGACAATAAGAAAAAGGACATTGGAGGGGAGCTGCCAGGAAACAATCGGCCATCTGCCCGTATGGAGAGCAGTTTTTCCTTTTCTTTTGTACTAAGAGGAATGTAGCTGAGAGCCGCCATCCGCCCGCACTGGGAAGAAATCTGAGAGCCTGTGCTTTGCCAGGGAGAGGAAGCACGGGGGAGGGAGGGAGCCCAGTCCATGTGGTTAAGTGGTCATTGCACTCACGGCTAATAAAAGTGGGGGAAAAAAAAACCTCTGACCAAAACCCCCAAATCTTCGGGAAAATCACTCTTTCTTCCCCGCCCTTTCACTCCTGTGTGTGGTTCAATACTCTCTCCCCTCCCAGGGTGATCCCAAGCACAGGAACCGCTGAAAGGGCTCAGCAGAGGAGAGTGTCAGGAGGGCAATGGCTCAGGGAAAGACAAGGGGTGAGACAAGAAAGCAAGACATACAGACAACCACCTTGCATCATTGTGCTGCTCCTCTGAGCATCCAGGCATTTTGCAACCCCAGGGAAAAAAGAGCCTGCAGAAAGACCCTTTGCTCTCAGGCTTCCTGACCAACCGGGCAAGAGTGTAGTGTAAGAAGCAAGTCTACTGTTACAATCATCCATATGTTCTCCCCATTGCCTTCTGACCACAAAAATAAAACTATGTAACAGGAGGGAAAAAACAAGCTGACCTTCTGGTACCACCATCAGGCAAAAATGCTGGCACACCACCATCACGGCTTGGTGGTACATCCTTCTAGCACTTTGCTGGCAGAAAAGCCCGAAAAACTCAAGAAGGTAAAATTTTCTGAAGTGACCGCCTGACTTTGAAGTCTAAGACTCATTTTCAAAACCAACTGAGAAACAGTATTTTTTTTTTTAAACAAACATTGTAAAAGCAGCTTACATCTTCAAAAACTTCATTTTTCACTGGTTGCAGAAGACATAGTCTAGGTATTCTAGACATAAGCAAACAATCTGTACTCACAGCCTAGGAGGCCAACCCTACCCTGGGCTGCATCAAAAGAAGTGTGGCCAGCAGGCTGAGGGAGGTGATTCTCCACCTCTACTCAGCTGTGGTAAGACCTCACCTGGAGTTCCGTATCCAGCTCTGGAGCCCTCAGCACAAGAAAGACATGGAGCTGTTAGAACGGGTCCAGAGGAGTATCCCAAAAATAATCCGAGGGCTGAAGCACCTGACAGGCTGAGAGAGTTAGGGTTGTTCAGCCTGGAGCAGAGAAGGCTCCAGGAAGACCTTACAGGGACCTTCCCATACTTAAAAGGGAAAAGGAAAGATAGGGAGAGACTTCGTAGCAAGGCCTGTTATGACAAAACAAGGAGTACTGGATTTAAACTAAGGGAGTGTAAATTTAGACTGGATATAAGGAAGAAATTTTTTACAATAAGAGTGGTGAAACTCTAGAATAGGTTGCCCAAGAAAGTAGTGGAGGCCCCGTCCCTGGAAACATTCAAAGGGAGGTTAGACGGGGCTCTGAGATACCTGATCTAGGTAAAGATGTCCCTGCTCGTGCAGGGGGGTTGGACTAGATGACCTGTAAAGGTCCCTTCCAACACAAAACATTGTAGGATTCCATAAAATTGAGAAAACATCTATCTGCATCTTCACGCACCTACATACTTTGCTACTTTGGCACTCATACGAGGTGCCACATCCAACTCCACAGACCCACCAGAACTTGCTAACAGGGGAGATGCCCAAGATAAAAGGTCATAGTCCTGAAAAAGGTACTTCCAGAAGAACCAATTAATCCAGATGTGGTCTAAAGAGTTTCCTCATGTCCTGGCAGCTCAAAAGATGGGTACACTGACCCAGTGACACTCTGCACCTAAGCATGTCTAATTCAGATCTGGACTGACACCCATGAGCCCCAGACCCTTTCAGAAATGAGACTTGTGTTTCTGTCATGCCTTTTTGAACATTTTACTTCTTGTAAAACCAAAACAAATGGTGTCACACAGCGTGTGACTTGAAGTCAGTTCCTTGCCTGCTTCTCTCTTGGGTGGATGAGAGACAAAGAAAACAAGTGGAAACAAAGTAGAGATTTGATATAAGGGAATTTGTTTTCACAATGAGGACAATATAGCTCTGAACATCCCTGCAGTCTCCATTACTGGAAGTTCTCAAGACCCAACCAGTCAAAGCCCTGAGCAACCTGGTCTGAGCTCAGACCTGAATTTATTTGAGCAGGAAGCTGGAGTAGAGACCTCCTACAATCCCTTCTAATCTGGATTATCCTATGATAACATGTAATTAATTACTGTATGAAAGAGAATCCATTCTCATTTTCTCTGTACAAAACAAAACAAACTAAATCAGAAAAAAATCCCTTTCAAAACACTACTACTAGGTGCTTTTTCCTCCCCAAGAGATACTTTTTGCCTTTCATCTCTTAAAACTCTCCCTTTGACCAGCAAGCAAGCAGTAAAAAAGGCTGCTAAAACAAGGTATGCACTGATGCTATTTGTTTACATGGTCATTTTTACCCCAGTAAATCTATTGTGCCTAACAAACTTCAACAGTTCAATGAAAGCTATGAGAGAGACCACAAATCCACCAGTAAGGCTGCTTTGGCAAGTATTGATGAGGGTGCCTTTTTTTTTTTTTAAATTATAGTTATTATAGTTATTTAATATTTTTTTTTTTCAAAAAAAGAGACAACAAACAACTGAAAAATACTGAAAGCATTTACTTGAGAGATCTTTGGTTTTTTTTTTTTTTTTTTTTGCTGATGCATTTCTTTGGACTTCTCATGGCAGAAAACTTAGAAACTGGAGATTTATCCAACAGGCACATATTGATCTCTACTTTCATCCAAGGGATGTGCTAACGCAACACATGCTCTAGAGGACTTTAATTTGTATTGTTTACTTTCTTTCACATACATCAAACTGTTGGATAATGGAGCAGAAGCAGAGCACCCCTGTCCAGTTTCCTCCATTGAGCCCTTATCTCACAATCAAAGCAGAGCTATTCTTACAAAAGTTTCCAACCCAAAGAACGTGCATCCAAGTTTTGTATTCCAGGCTAACCGCAAGGGCATACTCCACCCAAGATGTTTGAATGTTGTTCTGGACTGGGCACTGATACTGTTTATTGTGCACAGGAAAAGCTTATTACTACAAAGCAGCCAGCACCGAGTACACTTCACAAGGGCGCATTTTACAGGACTCAGAAAAAACTATCAAAGTAGGAGTCTTCTGGATTCAAACCCTTTGCAGAAGCCCCTGTCTCCTGAACTATTCAATAAACATCATCCTCTTCCATCTTAAATACTCATAAACATCTTGTTTCAAGTCCAAGGAGAGGTAAAATCCTAGATATTCTGAAGATATTGGTTTGACTCCAGTGATTATGGTGCAGCTTGCATTTCGCCCACCAAAGCCTCCACATTCACCTCATTTCTGCTCCTTGGCCACACAGGTCTACCTACAGAAACACAAGCAGAGCCCCCTTGCTCAAGTCCATAAAAATGTCTTTGGAGGAGAGACAATTCTTACAGATTCTCATGCAACATTAAAACAGTACAAAGGTTTTCATACAGAGTGAGAGATAAGGTCTCCCACAGTAGATGATCAGCATTAGGAGACAGGCAACCTACCCAGCACAACACCCTGATGATATACAGATTCCTCTGTGAGATCCCCACCTCTTCACCCCAAAAATATCAGCATTACACACTCTAAAGCTCTGGCTCAGGAAAGACGCTGTCCATAAATGTTTTTCTCCCTGCATAGTATGGTGATTTAAACAAATGTAGACATCCTTTAGATTAAATTCCCTACGCCAGTTAGACAGATACTCCTCACCAGAACCACCTTCTTTACGCAAAGGTAGAGGCTGCACTACATCAGCTGAATGCAATGGATCTTTCGATAAGGACCAGATTTTCTTTATTGAAAAGAGAATGTCTACAGGCATTGCTGGCAAACTAAACCTAAACTTGATCTTTTAGGGGAAATTCTCCAAACATTTTCTTCAATTAGAAGAGCTGCGAGAAGAGCTTATGTAATGCTACACTTAATTTACTTCCTGGCTGGTAGAGAAAAATGTTTGGTATTCAAGTAGGCATTCTTCTTCCCATCTCTTCCACATGTAATAACTCAAACATTCAGATTGGATAGCATTTACTTGATAAAAATCTGTCATCCGCTTCTCCAAATGGGTTCACTGCATTCTTATTAAAAAGAAAAATAAGACAGAGGAGAAACTTTGGCACTAAAAATAAGATAGAAAAAAGTTATTTTTGCTTTCATGCCTTCCCAGGCAAAAGGAATATTAGAGATGCATTGCATTGTAAATAGTTATCATATAAAACTAAGAAATCCCTTTTGCTCAGCTTTGCTTCACATGAATCTGACTTTTGATGACAGGTAAAAATGGCGATGAGTAGAAGTCAGTCCTACACCTCTGGCCATTTGTTTGGCAGGACTAACTCTTCAAAATATTGTAGAGAGATAAAAGTAGACAGTTTATATAGCAAATATGGTCCCAAACACCTCGGATTAACATAATTTTCTATGAAGTAACTAACCTGGAACAAAGGGCCGATCCACCTCATCTAACTCTCGATATCCGCATGTGAGCTACTCTTCTAGCCTCTTTAATACTTGCAAGAAGCAATCTGTGCTCTAGAGGTCCTCTCTGTTCCCGTGGCAGGCATCTCACAAACTCTGAACTCTACTGTAAAAGTGCCTGTTTCTCTTACCTAACTAGAAAGAGGACAGAAAGTTAACTCATCTGTGCAATGTGCACCCCACTCACGTGCCTAAAATACAGGTGTGTGGTCTCAGCAATTGAATTTGCATAAATTACAAACAGGTTTGACTGCTGATGGATGAGTAAATTGCTTATCAGTTCTGATCAACTGAAATTATTTTTGCCAAGTTCAATCCAAATTCAGTACACCAAAAAATTTAAAAAGAAACTTTCAAGAAAATGTTTGATTTAATCTGAAGGAAGCACACAAGAATTAGGTTCTTTATTTTGAATTTACGTTACCTATAAAAGTTTATCTAGATTGGGGGGAAAAGGGGATGTTAAAGCTTCCCTTCAAAGGGACCTGAAACACTTTTTCAGGCTTCCCCTCCTTCTCACCATATTTTTATTAAGGGGAAAAAAGAAGGGAAGGGAAGAGACGAGGCTACCCTGCCATCATTCTCCAAATAATTATTTTTATATATATATATATATTTATTCAGCCACAAAACTGAAAAAGAAATACCTCAAAAAATCCTCCAAAGCACCGAAAAAGCTCCAAATCTCACTTCCAGGTCACTGCTCAGCTATAGTTAATGGAGCAATGACAGATGACGTCACCTTGTTTTTCCAGTGATCTCATCCGTATAAATCTCACTGCGCTTCATCACTGTATCACCAGGTTATGCTGACTCCGTGAAGCCACTGCTTATGAAAAGCTGCAATATACAATCTTCTCCCCGATTCTACAATCAGTGATTTCATACCAAGATCTCCTCTATTCCAAAATATTGTTCACAAGTTTAAAAAACAAAAAAGAAAACTGTTAAATGTGCAGCAGAGACAGTGAGACAGATGAGCTTCTTAAGTCCTTCACGAACAAAGAAGAGGTTGGTGATTACCTGTTTCCAGGCTTTTTTTTTTAAAAAAAATTTACTTAAAAATAGAAAGAACGAACGAAAGAACGAACGAAAGAACGAACGAAAGAACGAACGAAAGAACGAACGAAAGAACGAACGAAAGAACGAACGAAAGAAAAACCAACATAATCCAAGGTCAGGCTTGATTTTTCAAAAGGCAGATATTTAGCAGGAGCCTGAAGTAAAACTAAAATACTGCTGTTGAAGGTATCCAGAGGAGGTCACAAAGCTGGTGAAAGGGCTGGAACACATGGCCTATGAGGAGCGGCTGAACACATTGGGTTTGTCTAGTTTGGAGAGAAGGAGGCTGAGGGGTGACCTGAGCTTCCTGAGGAGGGCAAGTGGAGAGGGAAGTGCTGAGCTCTTCTCCCTGGCACTCAGTGATAGGACATATAAGAATGGTTCAACACTGTGCCAGAGGAGGTTTAGACTGGACGTCAGGAAGCATTTCTTTACCAAGAGAGTGGTCAAATGCTGGAACAGGCTTCCTAGGTAGGTGGTCAATGCCTCAAGCCTGTCAGCGTTTAAAAGGCATTTGGACAATGCCCTTAATAACATGCTTTAACATTTGGTCAGCCCTGAAGTGGTCAGGCAGTTGGACTAGATGATCGCTGTAGGTCCCTTCCCACAGAAATAGTCTAGTCTATTCTTCTTCTTCTTCTACTACTACTACTACTAATAATAATAATAATAGAATGGAATGGTTGGTGCCTCGTGCATGAAGGAGGAGAGGAACAGGGACTGTCGTATGTGAATAGTTTGGTTTGAAGAACAGAAAAGCTAGAATTTATATTCCTGCAGTGATTGATGGTCAGAGTTGAAGTCCTTCACTGCTCTGACAGGACGAGTCCTCTATTTCTGATGTTTCCAGATAACTTTGGATCAAAAAATAATTTTACCCCATGCAAGCGAACATTAAGCAAATTGGACTCAAAACAATATATTACATGTTAGAACAAGTTTGTGTAAAAAAAAACCCAAACCATCATCAAATGTTGACAACATTTTATGAAACTTGTTCCTCTTAGATGTGATCCTATTTTTCCTTGAAACGCACCCAAAAGTGTCTTTCTCAGACCAGTGGAGGAGTTTAGGAATTCAGCAGGGGAAACTTTGGTTTCCCATTGAGTCTGCATATGCTAAACGATCCTACAAGTAAAGTTTCTTACTGTGCAAACAAAAGGGTACCAATGGGGCAAGCTTTAGCACAGACTAAGCGACAACAGCCATCACCAACACAAGTACAGGCTGTCATACATGAGAGGTGACACCATGGCGAAACTTCAACTTGAAGTCACTCATAGTAACCTCGGGGGACAAAGACAGAAATCTGATGCAAAAAAAAATAAGTTACCACGTGTTGGTTTCGCAGTAGGAAACTTCTCAGTTCTCTCTCGGAGTTTGACAAAGCTGAAAAATGGCAGCCAGCTAGATCAGGGCTTCATACATCACCTGGAAAGAGCTCAATACCTTACACATGTCTTCTCAGTAAGAATTGTCTTGAAGAATTTGACTACAGATTGCCACACATACAGTCTAGCATGTGAAGGCAGGGAAAAACAGATTCTCAATTACAGCCTGATCCCAAACTCTCTGAATTCATGGGAAAGCTCCCATGGACTTCAGTGGGCTGCGGAGGAACTGAAGGGTCAGGGTCTGTTTTCAGACAGATGTTGATTTCTGAAGTGCTACATGTGCTGGAGAAGACACTTACTTGGTTTTAGTAAGAGGCATTTATTTTCCTTCACCATTCTGAGCTCTGGATAACCCAAGGCTCAACTCTTACCTAAAAGAAGAGGTGAAGCCTATATTCACAGCATGCTTTGCAGCTGAAACACATTGCATTTTCACAGGTGTAAAAACACATCCATCTTTTGGGGGCAGGGCTAAATATTTTAAAAGAATAAGGCACAGCAATCTGAAAAGTCTCTGGGAGCTCTTTCCTTTTTAATTTAGCGAGGTGGCATTTGGCCGAAACTGGCAAGCAAACTCCTATTTATGAAGTGCCCTCATGTTGCCCTGTGAAATTTGCCATTTCCCTCTATGACAGTCAGCGCTATCTATCACAAGAACATAATCCCCTAGCACAGGAGACCTGAGCCCCTTTGCGGCTCTCTTCTGCAAACAGATGTGTGCACTTTCCCCAGCTTTGTAAGTCACGGCCAGCTTTTGGCAAAGAACTTCAGCAGCTGCACATCTGCAGAGGGGAAAGCTTTCAGCAAAAAAAAATACAGAGAGGGATTTCATCCTCCCCCGGCCTGCAAAGCAAGCTCAGCATGTGTTTCTCTCTAGATGACACCCTGATGGGTTGATTTAATCATTCACACATGTATGCCTATTCACAATGCTAGCAAAATACCAGGGCTGTGACAGCATCTCACCTGAGCTGCTCACAGTTACGTGGCTTGCCAGCAAGCACTTGACAAGAAGTCTTGCAGGATATTAAGAGGAAAGCAACATTTAAGGACATTGCAAATATGAAATGATTCTACAGAATACAACTCGGTGTGTGAGACCACTTGCGATGAAGAAAACACCTAAGCAGGTGTTTAAGTTTATGCTCAAAGCCCATTATCTTCAATTAGATTGAAGCTTGTATTGCATGAATCATAGAATCATAGAATCACTAGGTTGGAAAACACCTCTTGGATCAGTAAGTCCAACCATCCCTATCTGACCCACACCTCCAAGGGAGACTGCAAAGCCCAGTCCAGGCTTCTCTGCATGGGAATGATGTACCATACTGGGAACCAGAGTGCTCCGCTAGGTGGATTTAAGCACGCAGTTAGACCTACACGTCTGCTTAAATGATTTGCCAAACTGGGGACACATACAGAGAATTCAAGCAGAGTGGGATCACAGAAACACTTCACCACTTTGATTTCCAAAGGGAAGTTTAATTAAAACACAGAGCATCTAGCCATTTAAAATAATTCTAGTTACAAAGAGCAGTAAGTCCTTGCCCCTTGAAACAGGCTGTCTGGTGGATTGCCAGAGTCCTCAGTAAGTTTCTGGAAACACAATTTACGTGCCTGAATTTGGTCAGGAGCCATCTGCTCTCGGGGACCTGCAGGATCAGGGGTCTCAGTGCCTGGCAAGTTCCCACCCAGAACTCTTTCGTCCACTTCCAAGTGAGGTGGCACCTTTCCCCACTCGAGCTGCCCCTAACCATCATCAGCTCTTGACGTTTTAAGTATCTGGGCCAGATTTTCAAACACGCTCAGAGCCAAGCTTTTCTGACTGCTTCTCCAGGACCAGATTTTCTGCCAGGCACAGTCTCCTGCACAGACACGTAACCAAGGCAAGACCCTTCCACACAAGGGCGGCACCCTGTATGCTGAACTCCTGAGCAAATCTGATTAGCCATGATTATGCCTAATGAGGAGCGGGGCACAGGAAAATACAGCTGCCGGCTTCTACTTGCAGAACCTGTCTTTACACTAGCCTCAAACCAGATCGATAGCTCTCTGTTGCATGTGTGGTGGAAGGAACAAGAGGTCCAGTAGCAATTCTGGTTTACAGAGGAGATGAGACTTGCCGTAGTTAAAAGAAGCCACGGTTGAAAACAAAACGCTCCTCCAAGAGCTCACGCAACAGGATTTGACTTATTAGTGGCAACAGCACCAGTAGCAACTCATAAACCTCACCTCAGATATCACAGATAGAGCTGAATAACAGCTAACTTACCTGTCTAGCTTCCTTCCTTTTGCCTTTTACTCTGATCTTCCATCACACATCTCAAAATGATCCATGTCCCATACCCACACTCCTAAATGAGACCTTGTCAGCACGGCACGTGAAGCCAACTGCATAAAGAACCCTGGGGACAGCCAGGCCCATCTGTTAGAAGCTTTTCTCTGCATGGGTTGGTGTTTTTATTTTAACTCTGCTTCTGGGCCCGTCTCCATCTCTCGCCCTTCCCATCTCCCTCTCTCTGTTCATGAGGACAGAGTTTCCATACTGGCTCGGGGCCAGCACATGTATGGTCAAAGGCAGTGCTCAGGAAAAGCCATCTTCTGCTCCCTTTCATGTATAAACATTGTCGGTTCCCAGCTCAGGAGCACAAGGCTGCAGGAGAGCTTTGACCACACCGCAGGAGGACTGGAGACCTGCAAATCCTCCACAGGTGGAACACGGCAGCCTTCTCTTCTGCCTCCGTTCCCAAGGCTTTACCCCAACCATCCATGAGCAGCTTGTCAGATGGCCAACACAGACGTGCCTCAGGTTCAGCAAAGGACCATATGGAACAGCACAGAAAGGCAACAGTTAACATTCAAGCCAAATTCTCATTCACACCAACGACTGAAAAAAAGGAAACCAAAAGACCCCAAGCAAACCTGGGTGGCAGCATCACAGCAGTAGGACGAGAACCTCACCCAAAATGTGTAAGAAGGCCTCAGAGATGTACTAACTCCTAACAAGTTTAATTAGTAAAACCTGACCTTCAATCACCACTGTTAACTATTGAATCTGCCCTGCTAAATCCCTGGAACTAACAGTATGCCAGCTGCAGGTTTCGGAAACCTGGGGAAGGGAAGCACAGAAACAAAGGATGAAGAGTATACCAGCACTCACAGCATTTGTTCCAGGAGGACCTTACTCTTTTGAGCTTCTGTCTTTCCGATTATGCTTGACATCCTATCAGCTCTACTGTGGGACAGTGCTATTTGCAGAAAATACAGAAGTCAGGTTCTCAATACGTGTTATCTGCATTAAAGAAAGTCACTTCAGCGTTTCAAACTTCTTGCAAGGAAGATTTCTCATGAGCTCCCTTTTGGGGTCTTTGTACATGGCACCCCACATTTGACCAGCAAACACTTAGGTAACTTATTTACCCCAGAGCAGTACAAACCCAGGGGGTTTCAGTACAAGACTGCCCTGGCCATCACACCAGGATTATCCCAAGAGCACAACTTCTATTGGCAACTGCAATGGTGGCAGGCTGGAACCCTATGATGTGGTTCAGAACTGCTCAAAGCATCTATCTCCTGTGCAGATACAGGACCATCGTGATGTCAGAATCTCAAAGGTGTTTCACTGCAGACTCTATGCCGTGAGTCCCCATTGAATTCATGCTTTGCTAAAAGACGTGAACTACTTAAGATTCACATGAGCAGCAGGCAAGTATCCATTGCACCAACAAAGAACCAGACTGGGGACTTAGGACTTTCACCTCATCAGTCCTAAGTCTACAGATACAGAGCACCTTGACCCAGTTAGGTGGTAAAGCACATAGCAGTGTTGATAGATCCCAAATAGGACTGGCTTATAGGACGCTAGTATTTACTAGTGATGATGCCTTTTAGTGCCATATGACAACAGAGACTTTGAATTGGTACTCAGCCTGTGCCAGGCTTCCCCATAAGGACATGGCCCTCAGTTAAAAACCCAGGCTGTACAGGGCCAGCAGCATCAAGGTCTCCAGCTTCTTCGTCTTAGGCACCCAACTATAAGATAACCCAAGGCCCCAGTGGAAGCCTGCATTTCACAAGCACAGCCTTCACGAAGTGAGGAGCCTGGAGTTCAGCGGAATGGTGTACACAACACTGAACACGGACACCAAGAATGAAAGCAGTCTTCACCAAAACCTGGGCTGAAACCTCTATCAAACAGCATGCAGATTCACACATTTCAGCCTTTGCTTTCATTTCCAGTAGTTGGTGAAGATACTTAGAGATGAAAACTAGAGAAAAATCCCATAAGCAAGATAAATGTGCTATTGTCCTTTCCACTGCACTTCAAAACTACAGTCAAGAAAACATTGACTCTTCTCTAGCCTTGTCTGGGTAAAACAGTGCTTACAGACCAACACCTCCCAGATGCAATGTTTTTGAGGAATATCTAGGCAAAACCAGGCTCACACATTTACTCTCAAAGTACGAACGCAACAAGGAATGTCTTTCTAGCTACAATCCACCCCTCCTTCCCTGTGGAGAGTCTTCTCAGTCCTTAAGGAACTGCTATGCAAGTTCATTAAAAGTTCTATTTCAGCATTTCCTTCATAGTAGAGGCCTCTTCCAGCCAGCTCTTGGGATCCTGCCAACAGACATATCAGCCACTAGTACTTAAATCCTTCTGCTGAAAAATGCTTCCCTAAAGAGCTTATAACCCAGCTCTGGATTCCTAACAGAGACGATCGTCAAAATTAACCAGTCTCAACAAGAGCTTGAAAGGTTCTTCTCCTCTCTCATGGGCTTCAAAGTGCACTAGAGAGCCTCTTCTCCCCTTGGCCTAGCCTCCACTTAGAAAGAGGCAGCTTCAGCACAGTTCCAGACAGGAAATAAATGTCAGGTGCTACAAAAGGAAGAGAGAACCATCTGTCTCGGATGATGCATTCAGGGAGATCCAAAAGAACAAAACACTTACTGGGCACTTCTGAAACATCCAGCATCTCATCATGTCTAACAGTATGGTTCCACTGTATCAAGATCTGATTGGAGATGTTCTTCAACTTAGGGGAAAGATTACATTTGCCTCTGCATCCCTAGTGCAAGGGATGCATCCCTAGAGCACCCAGTGCAACAGAGGTTTTAATACCTGTCCACGGGAATTAGTTGTTATGCCTGATATTCAGAATAACTCAATGGAAAAGCTCCTTGTGAGTAAAGATCACCTCCGAAAACCATAGCCTTGAAGCTTACGTGGTCTTTATCATCTCCATGTCAAAATGAACTTTTCTAACATGTAAACAGACCAGGCTTGTAAGCGCTTGACAAAGGATCTAAATGCCCTTCTTGTTTTTGGAGAACAGGAAGGCATCACGTGGTTCTTTCTGCAGACAAAATGTCCTAAAAGATTTCCCAAGGCTGTGGACACTACTGAAAGCAGAATTCTGTGATACTCCATATTTAATTGTGGTCTGTGAGGAAGATTGTGCGGGGATCTGAACTGATGAACAGGACGGCTGAAGGGATGCAGAGGATGAAGGGAGCACTTCTGTACTGCCTGTCAGGATCGGGAACACGTCAAAGGACAACCCAGGCTTCAGCGCACAACCTTCTCACCCACAGGCAAAGAGAGGTCCCAGCTGAGCCATAAATCTTTGGCCTGCTTTTTACATCCCAGGTCACTCCAGCGCCCTTTGTTTTCAGTGCTTTCTCTTCCGTTTCTCAAAGAGGCACTGTATTACCCTGGGAAATCTTGTGGCCCTCCTTTCATTTCCATACTTAGCATTTTCAGTTGTTTCCAAGTCCATCTCAATGTGGTAGATACCCAACCTCACACACTGAAACTAAGTTTGGATTATTTAAAAAAAAAAAAAAACAACCAAACAAAAAAAAAGCCCCAAAAGACAACAACCAAACAAAGCCCACAAACACTGCCTCAATGACAACAACTCAGCATAGGACACAAGGGTCGAGGAAACACATTCCTTTCCTCTGGCAGGACGAAGTAACGACTCCCCTTCTGGTGGTTCGGAAACGGAGCCAGTACACTTCATTGGAGTTCGCTGCCACACACCAAGAATGAGTGGTCAGTAAAGTGGCAGCCAACACAGAAAATAGCTTTTTAATCCACCAGCAACACCAGCAGCTCTCCTCCCAGTAGCAAATGAAAGCCCCATGAAATCCCTCTGCCTTTCTCTTTATCCTCCCAGCTGAGCTCCACACCGGAGACACTCCTCTCCAAAACCAACAACCCTGCCTAAATGGCAAGAGCAGAGGGGGCCGGGAACACCCCAGGGTCAGAAACAGCTCCCATACAACTTGCTGACCTGCCTAGGAAACAAACTGCACTCTTGTGAAGAGCAGGATTAAGCGCTCTGTGCCTCCCTTATTACCCACTCCGGTGAGGTTCCAGCACAGCCCCAATCAGTCAGCACAGCCCAATACCCCCTCAACCACCACTTCTCCAGCACTGAGCATCAAGAGCCAGACTCCTTGGAGACTCATAAAACCAAGTTCTCCAAAAGCATCCCAAATGCACCTTGCACACTTTACCCTCCAATTTGCATTTGACACCCTGGGACCAAGGCGGCAGACCTTGGTCTGTAAGTTCTTCCTCCTTCCCTCTCCAGTTGCCGTTTCCCCCGACTCTGTGCCCAATCCATCAGCACCCATCACCCCAGGGTACCACACCAGGAAGGTGAGCTGGTGTTTCTCACCCCAGGGCAGGTGAATACTCTCACGGATCCCAAGCGGGCAGTCAGAAATGCCATCCTGCCAAGCTATGGGCTGCTCCCAAGCGCAGCCGTTTCCTCATGCGGTGGGCAAAGCAAGAGAAAAGCAGGCTATCCGGAGCAGAAAGAGAGGGAAAACACATCTAAGATCACGGAGAGGCTTTGCTGAAACTGAAGGGGACTTTGCCGATTGCTCCAGCAGGGCCCGGGCTTCCCCCGAAGAATTTTCTCAGCGTTCCCTCTTTTTCCCTCCGGGAAGAAAGCGCTGAGCCCACCCAGGGGCCCCGCGCTGTGTCCCCGGTCCCGATTCCTTGGGCTGTCCCATCTCCGCTCCCACCGCGAATGCGGCGGGGACCGAGGGGCAGATCGCTCCCATCCCGGTGGGAATGCGGCGGGGACCGGGGGAACAGAGCGCTCCCCATCCCGGTGGGAATGCGGCGCGGACGAGCAGCCGGGGTGGTTCGGCTCCCGCCCTCCCGTTCCCATCCCTGCAGCATTACTGGGGGAAGAAAGGAACCCGCCGCGTTCTCGCAGTCCCCCCGCGCGCCCCTACCTTGCTCGGCGGGACCGGGGGGCCGTGCGCCGGCATCGCGGCGCCGGGCTGGCGGCTGGGGGCTTCGCTGCCGCCGCTGCAGCCGCTGCCACCGCCCCCCCCCGACCCCCTCCCCGCTCCGGCACCGCCGGCACCGCCCCCGCTCCGCCCCGCGGCAGCCGCGCCGCCCCCGCCGGGAACTGGGAGAGCATCCCACGGGGAGCGGGAAAGGAGGGGAGGGCTGTGGGTGAGGGGGCACACGGAGCTGGAGGGGGGTCGTAGAGGGGAGGGTGCACGGAGGTGTTGGGGGTGCGCGGAGTAAGGGGGAGGCGCAAGGAGAAGGGGGTTTACGCGAAGGTAGGAGGGTCTGCAAGGAGGTGGGAGGGGTGCACGGAATTAAGGGGGTGCACGGAGGCGGGGCGTCCGCGGAGGTGGAGTGGGGTGCGGGGGCACAGGGAGGTGGAGGGGACACAGAGGTGGGAGGGTGCGCGGCGGTAACGGGAGGGGGCAAAGAGGAGGTGGGAGGGATGCACGGGACTAAGGGGGTGCAAGGAGGAGGGGGGGGGTGCAAGGAAGAGAGGGGTCCGCGGAGGTGGAGAGGGATGGGGGGGGCTCGCAGAGGGGAGATGAAGGTGCACGGAGGTGGGGGGGGGTGCGCGGAGTGAGGGGGGGGGTGCATAGAGGTGGGGAGTCTGTGGAGGTGGGGGATGCGCGGAGGTGTGTGGATTGGAGGTGGAAGGCACAAGGAGAATTATGCAGGTTACGCAGAGGTAGCAGCGTTTGCAAAGAGGTAGGAGGGGTGCATGGAGTTAAGTGGGTGCAGGGAGGTGGGGGGAGTGTGGAGGAGGAGGTCTGTGAAGGTGGATGCCAGGGGCACAGGGAGGTGGGGGGGGGGGGGTTGCACGGAGTTGGGAGGGTGATTGAAGGTAACTGAAGGACAAGGAGGTGAGGGGTGCATGGAAGTAGGGGGTCCGTGGAGGAGGGGGGAGTGGAGGTGGAGGGCGCAAGGTGAGAGGGGTTACACGGAGGTAGGAGGGTTTGCAAGGGAGGGGGTGCATGAAGTTAAAGGGGTGCAAGGAGGTGGGGGGTCTGCAGAGGTGGAAGGGGATGCGAGGGGCACACACGGGAGGGGGCTCGCAGAGGTGAGGAGAGGGTGCATGGAGGTTGAGGGTGATGTGGATATAAGGGAGGGGTGCACAGAGGTGAGGGTGACTGAAAGTCGGGAGTGAGTGGAGGTAAGGAGAGTCACGCAGTGCTAAGGGGAGATGCACAGGGGTGAGAGGGGTGCAGAGGTGAAGGGGGTTGCCAGTGGCAAGGCCAGATATTAATAAAGAGATGAGGTGCACAAGACAACTTTCCGATTGCGATCAGAAATATCCAAGAGAAAGTGAGAAGTCCTTTCTTGCTACCAAAACAGCATCAGTTTCTCCAACAGTTTCCTGCTGCTAAAGGAACAAGTGATGGCATCTGATCAGCTCACAGACACTTCAGGAGAAAGTGGCTGGCCAGGAAAGCCTCAAGCCAGGAAAGCCTCAAACCTGCGGAACAGTTTCCATCAGCAGAGCTGTTCACTTGTGCAGGGCCATAATCTAGCTCCCTGTTGGCATAGAATTTTAGTCTGTCAGTTCTGAGCTACCTGTTAAGGCAAGGGAAGATCTGGATTGGAAACCAGATTAATTCTTCCTACAGCTTTTTTGTTCCCAGAGTACAAGAAAAATATCAGCAAGGGTTTGATTTTTTTCCTCTGAGTAGAAATATGCAGTTAGTAACTTATGTCCAAAGCTAGGAATGAACCGAACTCCCAGTGGGCAAGGCCACAGGTCCCAGCCCAAAGCCTGCCAGTAGCTTTCTTGAACAACCGTGATGGCACCACTAGTTGCAGCATCACCTTTGTGTGCGTAGTCCTCAAAAACACACTCTTTGACAGGTTGTGGTCACATACACGAAAGCTCCCAGAAGGGAGAGACTGATGATGTCTTCATTAGCTGCATCCTTGGCAGAAGATTCAGTAGCAGTTTCAATCTGTAAGAGGCACGTGTCCTTTGTGAAGGAAATGAGCAATCCTCTCTAGCAGTGTGATTACGAATGAGATTAATACATTGCCAGCCAACTCAAGAGTAAGCAGGAGACCCAGCACTGCCATGGGAAGAGAAAGCCTGAGGTTCAGAGGAAGACTGGAAGATGAAACAACTTGGTAGCTCTACTGAAATGTCATCGTCATCTCAGCAGGCTTTTACTTCTAATTTTCTTTTACCAGCCATCATGCGCCCTCAAATACTTCTGTTACACAAAGCACTGACTGTTTCACTAATACCCCAAATAAGAAAATCACCAATCACAAAGATCATAGAACAGTTTGGGTTGGAAGAGACCTTAAAGACCATCCAGTTCCAACCCCCCTGCTATGGGCAGGGACACCTTCCCCCTCAAAGCCTCATCCAGCCTTGCCTTGAACACCTCCAGGGATGGGGCATTCATGACTTCTCTGGGCAGCCTGTTCCAGTACCTCACCACCCTCAGGGGAAAAAAATTCTTCCTAATGTCTAACCTAAATCTCCTCTCTTCCAGTTTAAACCCATTACTCCTTGTCCTACCACGGCAATCTCTAATAAAAAGCCCCTCCCCAGCTTTCCTGTAGGTGGTGATCAGGACACTTCAACTACTGCAGTCAGGCTACCACTGGGAATCCTCAACTGTTGCTTGAAAGTAAAACCAGCATCACCGGCCTCTCATGGAAAAAAAGAAGGCGGCAATGGCTGAAGTGTGTGTTGTGTACCCATATGCCCACCTGCATGTGTCAGCCCCCTCATTTCTTTACCAAAAGTGATAAAGCATTGGAAGCAGGGAAGTGGTGGAATCACCATCCCTGAGGGTGTTCAAAACCCACGTAAGCACGGCACTTTGGGACATGGTTTAGTAGGCATGGTGGTGTTCATCTGACAGTTGGACTGGATGATCTTAGAGGTCTTTTTCAACCTTAAGGATTTGATGATTTTCCCTGAAAGTGTGGTGAAGTATTGGAACTAGGGGAGTGGTGGAGCCACTGCCCCAGAGGTGTTCAAAAAGTGCTACGTAGACGCGGCACTTCGGGACGTGCTTTAGTGGGTGCAGTGGTGTTGGGCTGACGGTTGGCCTTGATCTTGGAAGTCTTTTCCAAACTCAATGATTCTATGGTTTCCATCTACCACACTGGTCCAAACGAAGGTAGGCTCAAACATCACATGATCAGACCCCACTCCACACATGAAGGGACACATGAAGGACCACAGGCCAAGCATGGGCCCCTTCCCTCTTCTCACGGGGCGCCCGCAGGGACGCGATGCATCCGGTGACAAGAGGGAAGGGGCCTCCAAAGGGAATGCTTCTACTCAGGAGGAGTCAAGCTCATCCCCTCACGGGCCCCACCGGTGATGCTGCAAGAAACCCGTGACTCCCTCGGGGCCTTTGTCCCTTTAAATAAAGGCTGGGCGGCCACTCCGCGCCGGCTCCGATTGGTTAAGGCCACCCCGCACCCGCTCTGATAGTCTCACCAGGCAGCTCTGATTGGCCCCCGCGCCGGCTCTCATTGGTTCACAGCACCTCTCGCCGACTCTCATTGGCTCCCGTGCCGGCTCCGATTGCCCCCCCCGTGCCACCTCTGATTGGTCCAGGCCACCCTCGCGGGCTCTGATTGGCTAAGTTCCTGCAAGCTGTCTCTGATTGGCCCTCGCCGTGACAGTGAGGGAAGGCGGGCGATGGCGGCGGGTGCCGCTGTGCGGCTGCTGCCGCTCCCGCGCCCCCTCCTCGCTCGGGCTGCCGGAGCGAGGGCAGCGCCGGGTTGGGGGGCGGTGGGGACGGTCGGCGGTCGCCGTGTGGGGCGCTGGGTGGCCGTGGCCTTGGTGGTGCCCGCCGCCCCCGCGTGGGACGCGCGCCCGTGCGGGGCAGTGCGGGCAGTGGGGCCGCAGCGGGCGGCGCGGGGGCCGCTGTGGCGGCTGGGCCTGGCGGCGCGGCTGGGGCTGCGGGCCTGCGGGCTGCTGCTGCGTTTCGGGCCGCTGCTGCTGCTCTACCCGCTGAGCCGCCTGGCGCCGCGGCTGGGCGAGCTCTGGCTGCGGCTGCTGCGCGGGGCGGCGGAGGCCGCCGGGCCCGCCTGCATCAAGCTGGGCCAGTGGGCCAGCACCCGCAGGGACCTCTTCTCCCAGGCCTTCTGCGATGAGTTCTCCAAGCTGCATGTCGCCGTGAGCCCCCACCCGTGGGGACACACCGACGAGGTCCTGAGGAAGGCCTTCGGCGAGGGCTGGATGGACGTTCTCACCTTCCAAAGCCGTGAGCCCGTTGGCTCGGGCTGTGTGGCCCAGGTGTATAAAGGCTATGCCAACCTGGCAGCTGTCACTGGCTCCCGCGCCAAGGAGCTGGCACAACGCTCGGAGTTGCGGTTGGCTTTTGAGGCATGGGAAGTGTCAGGCTTTAGAGGCCTACTCAGGTGGCTGCAAAGGAAGAGCAAAGAGATGTGGGACAAGAGGAGCAGGGAGAAGGTGGGCTCAGCAGACCACTTGGTGGAGCAGGTGGCCAAACCACTCCTGAATGCAAATCCTTTGCCAGCCAGACATCTTGTACCTGTAGCTATTAAAGTAAGTCAGACATCTGGCCTGTAAATACGTGAAAATGGAGTGTGCTGAACACCAAGTGCAATGTCCTACACCTGGGTTGGGGCAATCCCCAGTTTCAGTACATGATGGGGGCTGATGTGATCAAGAGCAGACCTGCAGAGAAGGACTTGGGGGGTGCTGGTTGATGAGACACTCCACATGAGTTGGCAAGGTACGCTCACAGCCCAGAAGGCCAACCATATCCTGGGCTGCATCAAAAGAAGCATGGCCAGCGGGTTGAGGGAGGTGATTCTGCCCCTCTATTCCTCTCTTGTGAGACCTCATCTGGAATATTGTGTCCAGTTCTGGAATCCTCAACATAAGAAGGTTATGGAACTGTTGGAATGGGTCCAGAGGAGGGCTACAGGGATGAGTGGAGGGCTGGAGCACCTCCCGTACAAGGACAGGCTGAGAGAGGTGGGGGTGTTCAGCCTGGAGAAGAGAAGGCTCAGAGGAGACCTTATAGTGACCTTCCAGTACCTGAAAGGGGCCTACAGGAAAGCTGGGGAGGGACTGTTCATAAAGGCTTGTGGTGAT
This sequence comes from Cuculus canorus, assembly GCF_017976375.1. Taxonomy (NCBI): domain Eukaryota; kingdom Metazoa; phylum Chordata; class Aves; order Cuculiformes; family Cuculidae; genus Cuculus; species Cuculus canorus. The sequence continues at coordinate 149,856,942 of NC_071401.1, forward strand.
AGGATGACGGGGAACAGGTATACACTGGAAAGGGGCAGATTTAGGCTTGATATAAGGAAGAAAGGTGAGGCAGTGGCACAGGTTGCCCAGGGAAGCTGTGGCTGCCCCATCCCTGGAGGTGTTCAAGGCCAGGTTGGATGGGGCCTTGAGCAGCCTCATCTACTGGGAGGTGTCCCTGCCCATGGCAGGGGTGTTGGAACTGGGTGATTTTTAAGGTTCCTTCTGACCCAAACTATTCTATGATTTTAATTCTCATGGATATGAGTATCTGGCTAGGGCCAGGTAGAGTGGGAAGTGATGCTTGTCTCCCTCAGTGTCCTCTCTCAGCACTTTGTTTCCAGCCAGCTACAATCCAGACTTGTGGCAGCCCCAGCTCTTCCCAGCACTGCCTGTGGCAGCTTTGACGTGGCATGTGGATACCAGAAATGCCTGCAAGGGCTCAGTTTATATTAAAATAATGAATATTAAGCTTGATTTCACCTTCCAGAAAATGAAAACCCTTTGCTGGTCATATGAAGAAGTTTGGAACAGAAGAGTTCTTTCCAACGAGGTTTATTTAAGGAAATCTTATATTCGAGTTGTTCCAAATAGTAGTCAGTACTGCATGGCGTGGAGAGGGTGAGAGTGCAAAAGCAATGGAAAATGGCATTGAGTGAGGCTGTAGGTTTCAGCATAGATCTATTCCATTTGAAGATTATAATGTGTTTCTTTACAGCTTAATCTGTTGCAAAAAAAAAGTAAATTCCTTGGGCACTAGCTGGGGAAGCCTTGTTAGCGCAGTTTTATGGGCTGGTTTTTTCTATTTGGAATGCATCACTTTAAGTGATTGAAATGGACCCCCCTTTTTACAGCATTTGGGGAGTTGATCTTGCCACTGTTCATGCTTGCACAGGTCCTGCATCCTGGGCTGGTCAACCAAGTCCAGATGGATCTGTTTCTCATGAAGATGGGTAGTCGCATCCTTGGCCTTCTCCCGGGATTCAAGTGGCTCAGTTTGACAGAGATTGTGGAGGAGTTTGAGAAGCTTATGATTCAGCAGGTGTGTGCCATGCCATGATCCCCACATACTGGAGCAAAAGTGCCCTTTGTCTTGCCTACTGGCTGGCTCTAACTGTTCATTAAAGGATTAGTTGAAGGCTTGCATGTTCTTTATTCTGATCAGTCGCATAATGTTACTGTAGGAAAGATTTCATGATTGCAAAGTAAAAAAAAAAAAGCAAAATAAAGGAAAAAATCAACAATCTTTTAGATCTAAAAATATTATTTAGACTTTGGGTATGTTTTCTAGTGAACAGCCTGAACAGCTGGCCGTAGTCGCAGTCCTTTTTGCAGCATTGTGAAAAATGAACTCTGGTGAGAGACCTCTCCTTAGGAAAAGAATCTCTCCAAGCAAGAGGTCATATGTGCTTTTTTCTCTGTAGTCCTACACATTTGCAATCTGTACTTCCTGGTCTTGTTTGTTAGCACTGAGGTATATGTGTTGTCATAACTAATATACTTCCACATAAGTTAATAATATATTCTATATTGTATTGTCACCAGGCTCATAGTATTGATAAAGCTAAGCTTTGCAAATAGATCTGAAAAACATTCCCAATTCGCTAATGTCTTCCAAAGACACAGTCCTGAAACATCCTTACTACCAAACTTACAAAGATTTCACTACATGCTTAATTAGGCTTATGTTTCTATACCTGCTAATTTCATTTTGGTGTCTAGATTGCAGAGCCTCGAGTCTGTTATAACATTTTGAAAGCTGTAATTGTGTTCTACTATTGCGAAGCATTTGCGTGTAAGTTCATGCTGTAAACATTTGACTGTATTCAGATGTGGCTTGAGGTCGTTAGTATCAGTTTAGTTCAGCAGAACTTTTGGAACTCTGAAGACTGAGGGTTAGGACAGCATCTGATAGGCCTATTATCATTTTCTTTCTCCTTGAAAGAACAAGGAATATTCCTGGCATATTTCACTTTGCCAGAGGAGGTGAGGCAAGGTTACCCTTCCTCCCGCCTTCTTGAGCAGCAGCAGACAAGAAAAGGTAAAGAGTGGGCAGAAGAGATGCCCTTGTATCAAGACACTGATCACTGAAGAGCTGAGTCCTGGGCTTTGCATAGTGGATTATTTTGTGTTACATTAAATTTCTTCCTGCTGTGGCTGCCTGTCTGTAAACTGAAGTTGAGGCTGCAGTTCTACTTGTCTGCGTGTCCTGCTATTTGGACGGTAAGCTTTGGCTCAGGATCTGTCTTAACGCTTGAAAATAATGCAGTCCCGGGTCACTTAACACACTGTGCCTACAGTATGAGTATCCTGTATTTCAGAGGTGCTGGGTTGTGGGCCATTCACTACTCAGTCTGTTATTCTACTCTTCCATCAGGAATGCGATAAGCATGTAAGAAGCACCACTCTGTTTTCATTCTGGTTTTCTGACCAGTTTTGTTGGTATTGAGTATCACACCATACAGTCATATTCCCATACAGGATCCTGAAGATCTAATTGCATCTAATTCCTGACCTCCTTTTTCTTGTTCTCCTTTGAGATTGACTTACGCTATGAAGCCAGAAATCTGGAGCGTTTTGGACAGAATTTCCTAGGTGTCGATTTTGTGAAGTTTCCAACTCCCCTTTGGCCTTTGGTAACGACAGATGTTCTAGTGGAAACATTTGAGGTAAGAATTTCAGGGTCTGGGAGCAGTGGTAGCAGTGAGAAGGCCCTTAAGAATCATGGAATAGTAAGGTTTGGAAGGGACCTTGGAGATCATCTGGTTCCAACCCCCCTAACATGGGCAGGGACATCCCACTAAATCAGGCTGCCCAAGGCCCCATTAGGAGAACACGTCGAGGTGTTTTTTTGAGGAGTGATCAGAGCCAGAAGGATGCTTTTCTCTTAATTGCTTAAAGAGATTAATGTCCTTCCTCAGGTCTCTTCCACTCTCTTTGCAAACAGTGCGTCCCAGAAGACAGGTGGCAGACAACTCCATGTAGAGGTGAACACCTGGCCTGAAACCAAGCAGACCAGCAGTGTGTCCTGACACAATGTGCTTGTGCTTGCCTGTGCTTTGCAAACCAACATCACACTCAACTCTCCTCTGTGGTGGGTCAAAGCAAGGAGCTCAGCAATGTGACGCTTTGTGAAGCTTGCCTCCCTTCCCTTGGGAATGTTTTGAGTCACAGACCCAAGCTGCTATCAGATTTAGTCTTTGTGCTTGTGATCCTGGCAAGAGTTTTGCTGCCTTAGGCTGTATCACACCAGACCCTTGCTTCTCTCATGTTCTCCATCACAGTAGGTACATGTTCTACTGAGGAGGACTTTCTAGGATACTCTTTAAGCTTTCCCTCCACGTTTGGCAGCTAGGTAAAGGCATGGTTGAAGGTGGGATGTAGAATGGTTTGGGATGAAGGGGACCTTAAAGATCATCTAGTTCTAAATCCCCCTGCCATGGGCAGGGACACTTCGTGCTAGACTAAGGTGCTCAAGGTCCCATGTTTGACTCCAGCTCTCTTTATTTCAGGAGAGTGAGCCTATTTCACACTACCTGCATGCGGAGGTTGCCACAGAGCTAAGGCAGAGACTTGCCAAGATGGGCATGGACATGCTGCTAAAGATGGTAGGCACTTCGCTGAGGCTGGAAGTAAATGTTGTTTTTCTGCAGAAGCTGTTCATTTGGGGTAATAACACACCACATTTCCTGCCCTTCTCCACATGGACTCAAAGATACAGCTGTGCTTTTTGCCAGCCTGTGGATGCGATCTGTTTTGCAGTAGCCCAGGACTGGGGCTGCCAGGGCGTTCTGCAGCTCCTGAACTGGCACAGGGGTCTGTAGTTCATGTGCAACGTAACACAAGGTACACCACTACTGTAGACTTTGACCTAGAGCATCTTCCACTGCAGAAGAGTGATTTAGTTTCACATGGTAGGGTCTGCCTATGCAACTTGATCAGTCCATTGCATAAGAAATCCATTTAATGAATATTCACATATTGCCCGGCTGCTATAAAGTGCATTGTAATTAGCAAACATCATGCTCTCTACAGAGTCTGTGGATGTGGCTCACAGGGAAAACGGCTACCTAGTTACTGACTCCTCCTCCAAAACTGCTTTTTTTTTTTACAGAAGAACTAAATATGGAGTAAAGAAGACAAACCTGGCCACATTCAGCATGTGATTCAGCTTCTGGCTCTCTGTTTATTTTGTGGTGGAAACCACAAATGATCCTGGAAAGGAGTGTTGAGAGGTTAAACGATTGACTTGAGGAGACATAAGAACTAGCAGGGAAGAGTTGCAAAAGAAGCTCAACACTATTGTGTACATAGGCAGTGTCAGATGAGATTCAGTTGATAACTGCAACATCATGCCAGGGCGATGGCAAGGCCTGCAGTTCTGACTCTGTGGTATGACAGACTCTGAAATAGCTTTTACCACTCAGAAAAACAGTGATGGAACTACAGTAGTTTTATGCTAACATCAGATTCAATGGTTAGGAGTAAATTTTAGGAGTAGAATAGAATCAAAGAGTAAAACCAAACATTTTGGCTGCAAGTAAAACAAACACCTGTTTCTTGAATATTCTCTGCAGTCTAGTCCCTTGCTGTCCAGGGCCCTCCATTTTAAGGGCTGTAATAGAACTAGAAGAGGTGCAGAAGAAGGCAGCCAGGTTGATAACTGGTGTGGAATGGGTTCCATACCAGGACGATGAAATAATTTGGACTCTGCTCTGGAAAGCAGAGAAACGAGTAGCTTATGGCAGAGATAGGTGCAGCCATAAGTGAATAGGGATCTATTGTGTATGGTTTTTCAGAAAAATGAAGAGGACATAAAATGATCAGAGGTCATTTTTTTTTTTTCAGGCAACACCTAAAAAAAAAATAAATCTTTTTTCACACAGCTCTAATTATTTACATGTCAGTTGGACAAATATGTAGGAAACATCCATGAATACAAAGATAACCTCCTTGGGGCAGGAAGTCCTGCAGTCCCAGGTGGCCAGGGGAGTTAGGGGGGAGGTACTGTCTTATGCTTGCTGCCCTGCTAGTCCTTTCTGGTGCTAACTGGTAGCAGAGGCAGAGAAGTGCGACATACATTTGTTTCCTCTTCTTTCAACTTGTCTTTTCAATGCAGTTGCAATGTGGGTTGATGTCCCGGCCTAGACAAACTTAGTCATTCACTGTATGCCACCAAAAGGCAAATGGCCTATTCTTACTGCATTACTTTTTGCCAAGGCCAACCAGTGTGCCCCCCATATAGGGTGTATTTCCCAAGAACACTGCTGTTCCTTGCTGGGACTCCTGGCTGTGCTACCTGACCTCTAGCAAACACAGAGGATTAGTTCACACCGCTCTGCTGACACCCCTAAAGTGAGGAGCACCCGTGCCACTTCAGCACGGCTGGTCTCCAGCAAAAGCCATTTGCTGTGTGGCTGCTTAAGGTGATGCACATGAGTAATGACTGAACAGACCAGAAACAAAGCCCTGCTGTTTGTTTGAGAGTTTTGGTGTGGGCAGATTTTGTTGGAATTAGCTGCTTTAAGACTTGCCTGTCTTCTAGGTCTTTGTTGACAACTTTGTCCATGGTGACCTGCACCCTGGGAACATCCTGGTTCAAGGCACGACCCATGTCAGCACCAGCTGCAAGGAACAGACAGCTATCGTGGACCTGTGTGACACGCTCGTGGTGGAAGTGCAGCCATCCCTCAGGCAGCTCTGCCTGGTGCTGCTGGATGCAGGGATTGTGGCAGAGCTGCAGAGCGCTGACATGCAGAACTTCCGGGCAGTTTTCACAGCTGTGGTCCAAGGCCAGGTGAGACCTCTATCATGGGGCTGGGGGAGGGAGGCAGATGAAAAGTCTGATGGCCACAGTGATATTTTTCCTCTTTACTTCCCCTTACAATCCTTCCCAAGCAGGAAAGAGACTTGCTAGCGTGGAAGCTATACCAGTCACAGGGATAAGATGTTCAGCTAAAGCAAGGAGGATGCCAGAGTGGAGTGATTTCAGTGGCCCAGGAAACAAGGTGATAAACGGGGAGCATCGGAGTGCTTCTGATGCAAGTCAGGACTGCCTGGGAGCTATTCGTGTTTCAGAGACAGCTGCAGAATCTGCCAGATTTTGCTACAGAAGAGAAGGGAATAGATTAACATGGTCTTTCACAGGGGTTCGGTTCTGCAGCCTTGCTGCTAGAAAGCCCATATGCCACTCTCCATTTTGCCGTTGTGTCATTGTCTGTAGAGAAGAGGAAGCAAAACATGGGTGGATGGGTGCGGGAGTGTCTGACCGCTACCAAGCTCCTCTGTATAACGGAAATGACTTTATCCTCCTTCCCACTTGTTTAAAATGCACTCTTGGATGGATTAAAGAATCCAGTGCTGTTGTCTCCTGTTCATTCTGAAAACAAACAGCTGTGCTCATACTTGCATGTTTCTGTTCCTCAGTTGTGGCTTGGATGGCTCACCCGCATATCTCAAGAGGGACACGTTTTATCTTGGTTTGTTTAACCTGTTGAAGCATATGGAGGAGTCACCGCTAAACTGTGTGTTCTGGCACATCCTGTGCTGCCAGATTTACTTTTCATCTACTAAGCAAAAACTCCAAACATTTGATTGCAAGTCCTTTGTGGCTCAGACAGGGAGTAATTAATAATCTACAGGTGAAAAACTTCTATGCTCTCTCATTGCCAGACCTGGAGCCTCTGGCTCTATATTGCTGTCAGACAGGTCTTCCAAGAAGAGGTATAAAGCCTCTTACAAGTGAGGCTTGTGCATGGCTCCCCCTCTTTTTCAGCAGGCATCTGCTGGCATAGGATCAGCTCACTCTTCCTCTGCAGTTCGCAAACAGAACTCAGCCTATCAGGGACGTTAATAGATGCTGTTCCTTACACCGTTATCTCCTCTGCTGAGAAGAAAATGCCGATCCTGTCAGTTTTATTTTCAACCCTGAAACTTCTCCTGACTGCCTGAGGGATATCTTTGTTGTGTTCTACCCTACAAGACCTGAAAGAATAATAAGCAAGGTATTGCCAGATACCAGCTAAGACTTTTGAACCAGTTCTGCTCTTCCTGCACCTGCTTCTGTTGATTTGTTGGGTCTTGTTGCTGGAATGGGAAAGCATGGCCCTGAGAGTTCTCCCTGCAGTGTGCTTCCTTCAGGGATCTTTGCAGCAGAGGCCTTCCAGGGACAATGATGTGCAGTTCCCTGTCGGCCTGCTGGAACCAGTGATTAAGTTCTGTTTCTCCTCTTCAACTTGTTTTGCAGGGGGAGAGAGTGGCAGAACTGATCCTTCATCATGCCCGTGCTAACCAGTGCCAGGATGTCGAGCGATTCAAAGCTGAGATGGCAGAACTAGTGACCAAGGTCCGGGGGAACACCGTTGCCCTAGGAAAGGCAAGTATACAAACAATGCCCTGCTCTCGCTTACTTGTAATTCAGTGCAACTTGGCTTTCGGAATGATCCGTGTGGCAAAGTCAGCTTTGATCTCCTCAGAACCACCATCCAGTACTGCATGCTTTTAGTATCTCAGGTGCAGCAGAAGTCCATAAAATCCTTTCTCATCTTCTTCTAAATAAAAATGCATGTGTTTGTTCCTTTTTTTTTTTTTTTTTAATCTCTTAACATCCGCATTTTCCTGTGCAGAGTTGCTGACTCTGATGTTACAGCTTGCATCCTGTTAGCTGAGGCCAGTCTGGGCACTTCAAAGAATGTAGTGTGGTGGTATTGAGCAAATTAATGCATGTTGTGTACTGCTGTGAGGTCACATGTTCTCAAGGCTTCCTGGGCTGGCAAGTAAGCAGAACCATGGATCATAGCTGAACTCCCACCAGGGATAGGGAATCATATCTTGATGTCAGCTGTTGTCAGCCCAATAATCTTGTTCCCAGCACCAAATGCTAACAGACATTTAGAAGAATCCTGCCTGTTGCTCATGCAGCTCAGTCTCTTGACAATTCTGATCATTAATTTCTTCTTTTGTATTCCAGCTTCAGGTGGCAAATCTCCTCTCAAATGTCTTTAAACTATTGATGACCCATAAGGTGAGGTCCTGTCATTGTCTCCTTTCAATAGCTGAAAGTTTATTCGGGGAGGGAGAATCACTGGGAACCTGAAGGGCTGACAAGCAGGGGGACTGCTGAAGTGAACTGCTAGGAAAGGGACTGCAGGAATGCATCCAAATGTTGCCGGATGCTGTTTCTTAGGTCTTGGTACACATCCTACCAAAGCCAATTTCTGTTTTGTTGTGTTTAATCCTAACACTGCATTTAGTGGTTGATATTAGTTACTAAAGGGAACGTTTCTCTAGTACATGTTTTGTTCCTATCTTTTTTATAGTCCCTTAGAAGCAGAAAATGAAATCTAATATATGTTCTACTTGCACATCATTGCATGTTTTCTTCCCTGGGCCTCTGTCTTGATATTGGGTTATGTAACAGCGCTGGGACATGTTACTGGTTTGTTAGAGGCCACAAAAGGAAGTTTTTCACAGAACAGAGATTCCTTTTTATAACTGATTGTATTTCAGGGACAAGTTCTCATGGTTGCAAACCACTTTAGAAATCCACAGAGCTATGGTGACCTGAGCTAGAGGAGATGAGAAGGTTGTCAGCAATGAGGCAGCCCAGCCTGCAACGGGTCCCTCTAAATGTTCCTTAGCTAGAGGGTTTTGTCGTTAAGACTCATTAAGCTGATTTCTCATAACAAGAAATGTAATTCAGGCCCTTAAAAGCAAGTTCCCGCAACTCCATGCATTCTTAATGCCCTGATATGATTGGAAACAATCCTAGCACCTGGCTGGGAACTGGGGAGTAGTTTGCTCACATGCAGAACAGAAGATTGCTTCCTTTGTGATCTGTTGGGCGTCTTTTGTGGCCGTTCAGAAAGCGAGCTCCCCCTTACAGAACTGCATGCATTCAAGCACATCGGATCCTACTGCAGCTCATAACTGCACTGGCAAGCGTGAGCACTCCTAAGCTCCTGCTGTTTTAGTATGGAAGAAAAATGCCCTTTTCCTTCTTGGAACTGAAAAACAAATGCTCAGGTTCCCTTAGGGTGCTTACCCTGAAACTGGCCTTATTTTTAGGCCTGGATTTCAGAGTTCTGAAGTAACAAGTGATAGAGTTGCAGTGTAGTTTCAGGTGTGCATGTGCTCTACCCAGCCTCTTCCCTTCCCTCTAAGCTTAACTAATGCTGGTACCAATGTGGAATGGGCACAGAGTCCATCTAGTCTCTTGTGGTTCCAGGTGAAGCTCGAGAGCAATTTTGCTTCCATCATCTTTGCCATCATGGTTCTGGAAGGTCTTGGTCGTTCACTGGACCCTGAACTGGACATCCTAGAGGCAGCTAAGCCACTGCTCATCAAAAGTGCAGCTTCTGTCCTCAAATAGACTCTTGTGGCTGCTGCTGTCTCCCTGTGCAGGGTTAGCTGTGCTGCCTGTAGAGCTGACAGAGAAAGAAGCTGAAAGTGAGAAGTCACACATCTTGGAGACGTGCCATGCAGTGGTTACTCTCCATTAATGTTGCCTTCATTTGTTTCAGCCAAGCGCCAGGTATGGGGTGATTAGGAAGTCTAGTCCAGAAACCAGGAAGACCATGCACAATTGGAGAGCTTTGACTCATTACATGGTTCTAAGAGCTAATGTGCTGTGGTAGTTTTTAAACTGACTTATGTAATTCAGGTGCATGAGATCACTGCAGCCGGGCGAGAAAAGCAGTCTTGTCTAAAAGTCTTTAAAAAGATGTTCACGGATCAAGTCTTTTGAAATACATCAGAGTAAATATTTAGTTAATTTATTGACTTACCTGTCACTGTGGTGTAAGAAATGATGTTCTAACAGCACCTAAGCAACTAACTGAGGCAGAAAAAAAAGCAAATAAGCCTTGTTACTTTTGTACTTTTAACTTCTACTTTTGATGTAGAAGTGTCCTGAGGTCCTGCATGGAGTGGTCTGTTTGTAGTCATTTTGGATGATAAAAACAGACCAGTCAACCTGATTTTTAATTTTTTAAACTTCCAAACCCTATCATAATACTATAGGAGTTTGGACCAGAAACTGCAAAAGAAAATATTTGCCTAGGCAGAAAACCTAATTCCATAATAAAGAACTTTGGGGACTATTTGTACTGGTCTTAGTCTTTTTTTCTAAAGCTTAAAGTAGGGTGTTTTTAGGATGAGGGGTAATAGCTTTAAATTGGAAGGGGGAAGATTTAGATGAGACATTAGGAAGAAATTCTTCACGGTGAGGGTGGTGAGGCTCTGGCACAGGTTGCCCAGGGAAGCTGTGGCTGCCCCATCCCTGGAGGTGTTCAAGGCCAGGTTGGATGGGGCTTTGAGCAGCCTGATCTGGTTGGAGGTATCCCTGCCCACGGCACGGGGGTTGGAACTGGATGGGCTTTAAGGTCCCTTCCAACCCAAACCATTCTGTGATTCTATGAAAAGTTCACTTCTGTTTGACTTTTCATTCGCCCCCTACCAGCAGTGACACAGAGCAAAGCAGTAATACTTAGAGCAAGCTTTAGGCTTTCAGAATCCTCCCTTAAATGCCCGCAGTTGTCACAAAACTGGCTTAAATGAGAATAGCAACAGCTTGACTAAAATCATGATCCAGCCCCTTCTGGATGATAAAGGAACAAAAGTTTACTCAGTGACATTATAAAGCAATCATTTTCAGCACAGATAAGAGAAGGGGTGTTCTGCAGAACAGCCCTTGTGAAATCTTTTTGCTATAGGCAGTCGCAGTTAATGTTACAGATTAATTTTTAAAGTAACAAAATCTCATAATAAAGAATATTTATAGTGGGCATTATGACAAAGGTTAAGAAAATCCAAAAGCTGTTACTGCAGTACCTGTAAAAGGCCCAAACCCCAAACTTCTATGTGAAAATACCTTCAACGGGAGAAGAAAATGAACAACTTCTCAAGTCACACTACCACTAATACCTACATATAATGATACCACATGATGGTGGCTATATTCAGAGCATAGTATGATGGCATTTTCCTTTGAAACCTCAAGAACTGTGACAACAGATCTTGGATGTGATGGCCTGCTGCACGGATACTGCGTGGCAAGTCTTATGTTTGGGAAAAACATGTACAATTCTAGTATCCCCCTGTCTGCTTCCTTGCGGATTGTCTCCATTAACCAGCTGTCTGTGTTGACAGTCATATCAACCATAGCGTGAGCCATCTCCCTCTGAGGACTCTAGAAATAACAAGAATGCAATCATAATCCAGACCTGATAAGTAAAAGGTTCATGAACTTAGAGTGTAAGATCTTAAGTTGTAACTGAAGTTTACGAAAGAATGGAAAGAAAACTCTGGGAATTCTTTGCTAAAGAAACAACTCTTCAGTAAAGTGAAGCACTCTTTACCTTCTCAAGCTCTATAACCTCATTGTCCTCTTCCAAACAAGACTGAATGTCTTTTGGAACAATTTATTTCCTCAATGTATTATCTGCCTTTTCCTCTTCCTCTGTGGAAACATTTTCTGAAGGTGAAATCCTCACTTCAGACAGTTGCTCTTCCACGTTCTTGCTGAGCTTTCCTTTAATCAAGCTTGTTCCTGGGACGAAGGCATCTTCCTGCTGCACTTTGCACCCTGTAGGCCCTGTGGGTTCCCAGGCTGCAAGGCAGCAATGGGGAAGGGATGTGCAGCTACCGCTGTAATGGCCTGAGGCTCTGTAACCCGGTGTCACGATGTATGGGTAATCCCTGCTTGAACCTACCACCATCTGCCTGGCTGCTAAAGGCATCTGCAGTTCTAGGATGATGCGCTCGCTTAGAAGCATAAGTGACTGAAAATACTGTAATACTAAATATATTCCCAGATATGCTGGATGTGAAATGGCAGCAGCACAGGGTGTCTGCAGTGGTCTGCTTTCAGATGGTTAAAAAATGAAGAGAGTATGTAAGCAGACACTCTGCCGCTTTATGGTGATCCTAAAATAATGATTAATGGCACATAAATGAAGTCTGAAAACCAAGCTTAGATTCTTTACAATATATTTCATGTACTTTCCTTTAATCATTACATATTCCATTACCAAATGCCTAAAGATAAAAGCAGCAGTAGAGTTTAATTTTAAGTTTTAGGCTTGTTTCTCTAAGTCTAATTAGACTTAAATTCATAACGCTCTTGTCTTAACTAGCACATGAGAACTCAGAAAAGAAAAAAAAAGCAAGACACTCCCAAACTTTACATTAACAAAAACCTCAATGTGCTGCTAGCACCCACGTTCCCTCAGTAGTGTGTGTGCCCCCTCCCTTTTCTACCCCACTGCGGGGGCAGAGGTACCAGCCCAGTGCTCTGTGGTATGAGTAACAAGTTAGAAGTCTTGCAGGTCTTAACTTAAACAAAATGCCAAAGCCTTCACCTTATATTTAGGTTCAGCTTTCCTTTTCCCGTTCTTTTAAACAAAAATCTCAGGATGGTTCATGGCTATTATGGATCCTAAAGTTAAAAATATCCCTTTTAAAGCTGTTAAGGCTTTAGAATAGTTTGTAAACATCAGGATGAGAGACTGTCTTTTTGGGCAAAGCTGAAGGTACAGCTTCAATTATCTCTGAGGAATGCAGTCTGAGACTTAGTGCTAAGAAACTGCTGGCCATTCAGAAAAAATGTGCTCTTCTGGCACTGGTCTGGAAGAAACACAGCAGGACAGAAAGTCCCCAGAATTCAGAAGCAAAAGCCTTTTCAGGTCCGTATTTGATTTCCCTGCAGGCTTGTACTAGCAGGACGTAACCTGCGTCTGTGCTTTCACCACTTCACTTGACAGAGCAGGACTAGAATAGTAACTCCAGAAAGAAAGGCACGTAAAGGATGAAGCACTGAAAATGCATGCTGGTGGCTGCAGGGGAAGAGAGATTAAAAACTTCTCCAGCAATCATAATTCCACTTGTCACAACTGCACTCAAGCACCCAAGCTCCAGCACACTGGCTGACACCTACAAGATACAGAGCAGGTCTGTGAGGTGCTCAAGGGCCTGCTCACCCGCTCTGCAGCTTCCTTATGCTAGCAGTGATGCCCGGAGCATCAAAAGATTCTGTTCTCTGAGGTACTGCTGGAGGTCACAGAGTTTTTGGGCTTCTTTTTCTTTCTTCTGGTGTGAATGGTCTCTGCTCTGGAACACTCTCCCTTTGGCAGCCTCATGCTGTTTTCGCTGCCTGTCCAGCTCCTGTGATTCTTGTTCCAACATTTCTTGCCGTGACTGCATTCTGCTCCTGAGAAAAACCTACATTAAAATAAATACATTTACAGTTGTGCAGCCAGCTTTTGTGCTGAGTTTTATCCACAATTTTCACTGGCAGAAGTCAGAAATGGGTGTGATCTTTGGAAATTCATTCCTGGCATGCAGGATGGAGAGATGGAGAATTCTGCTTTTACTGCAGAGATGGAGAATTTTGCTTCCCATCTTATATCTTTATACACGTGTCAAAAAAATCATTACCCTTCATTTATTTATCTATAAATAATATAATATTATTGGCTATAAAACAGGTTTTATATCCATTACTGGATATAAAACAGAGCCACTGCTGGAAACACAGTAGTAGAGGAGAAACATTTCTGAAAGTGCCCTTACCAGTCTTTCTCTCTCTTGTTCAAGACTCCTTCCATTGCGTTCTGCCTGCAACTCCTCTCTCTGCAAACGCTGTGTCTTTAAAAACTGCAGCTTCTGACTTGCCTTCCTCTTCTCCTCCTCTAGCAAGAGGTACTCTTTCCTGCTCCTCTCTGCCCCAGCAGCCTGGAGCTGTGCCATGTGCTGCAAAGCTCTGTCTTTGCGCTCCAGCTGTTTCTCCAGCTCTTGCGATGCCCTCTCATGCAATCGCTGCCTGTTCCCAAAACAAAAATTCTCAAAACTTCTCGGAAAGAAAGAACAATAGAAGAAAAAGACAGTGTACAGACACAAAGCAGATATTCTGGCAAGCTGTGCTCAGTTAATATTCCAGCACTCTTTGTTAGGTTATGAGGGTCAAACCTGTGTCCTATACAGAGGTGGCAAAACCTCCAAATGGGCTGGTGCCTGATGTCAGCCAGCGGCAATGATCTGTTCACCTGACTATGTAACCTGGTATGGCTATGAGTTCTTGGCCCTGAAGACCAGGAACCAAGGAAATGGATTGTGCAGACAGAGCTGTAGGACTAATTTGGACAACCGGGTGGCTATTTGTATTGGTCATGGAGTCAAAGGGGCAACAGAAGAGATAGGAGGAGGTGAGTGAAGGGGGCATGGACCTGCTAAGCTTAAATGGACTGTGGGGCCAGGGGCTGGGAACACGAGTTTGGGAGGCAAAAGGACTTTTGATCTGAGGGTGAGAATGAAGGGGATTTACCTTTGGAGTTAATGCTAAAGGCAATGAGACCATGCGTACCCACTTGCCCAAACCTCAAGCATCGATTTTAGTCTGATTAGTAAACCACCATGACCACTCTTCAGAGACTGACATGAAGCACAATGTGTGATGTTCGGAAACTGAATGAGAGCACCAAGGAATGGACATGACCAGCCTTCCGAAAACAGTTATCTCCTAGGTATTACCTCTGTCTGTCCCTGCACAGCTGGCGTTGGATGACGTCTGCCTCTTGCTGCTGCTCCCTCTTCAGCTGCCTCTGTTCCTCTTGCCACCTTTTGTGCTCAATCTTGGCTCTGTTGAAGTCCATCTCTTTCCGTGTCTCCTGAGATGCACCATGAAGGATTGATTTCTAAGAGAAAAAATACAAACTGAATGCTCAATCTCATCACTATGTTTTCCTAATGCAAACTGTAAACCTACAAAATGAGAACAGCTCAGTCTTCTAATGTCATTCCTGAACTCTGGAAGCTACACTGGCTCATGAATAATAGTGTCTCTTCCCATCCATGGAAACATTGAGTTATAATGCTAAAACCTATACAAAAGATGAGGCTTAACCAACAAAGGGGTGCTCAACAAAGCCAGTGCTCAAAACTACCCAGTCTTTGTGTCAGCCTCTGGATTGGGTGGAAAACAGAGGTTCTGACCACAAATCATATTGCATATTCCTTATTAGATCTTACTAGAAAGAGAAATATCTGCATCCCTCTGGCCATACACAAGATCTTCCTGGTGTTCTGGGCAGGTGTACTAACTGCACTTCGTATTGTCTGAGATTTCTACCCACGGTCAAGAAGTCTCTTTGTTTTCTTCAGTAGTGGCTGCATTTCGGTACAGTGCAGTGTTCTTAATTTGCATTTTTTAAATGCGCTGTGCTGTGTAAAGAGATGAAGGAACACCTACATGGTTTCTTTCCACAACCGTGGTGCAATGCTTATTTGTTTTGTACTCCATACAGTGCCCTGTATGATGGAAGGAACAAGGAAACATAACCAAAACCTAAGACATGCCTTTCCATTAAGATATTGATAGAACTGTTTAGAGCTGGAACAGTTTTCAGCGGATATTTTACTCTCTGAAATGCATTCTCCCTTCTCTGCAGTTAGCATGTTCTTGCCATTAGCTGCTCCTCTGCAAACAGAACGTCTCCTTCCAGTTCTTTTCCTGAGGGCATCCCTAATACCACAAGCTGGAAGACACTCCAGGACCTTCAAATATTGCCGCTGCCAGTCTCACGTAGCATTTTGACTGATTTCTTTTAACGCACTGACCTGTATGGCTTCCTAGGGAGAGTAAACACCTTTGTTCTCCACTGTATTGCTATTCTTCTGAAAACCGTACCTTATGGGTGGTTTGCATTTAATGACTTACAGGGGGAGAGATATAAGAAAGAATCAAAGGTGTTTCATAGGTGAGAGGTAAACAAATGATGTTACCTAGCATGTAAAAGGGCTGGCCTAAGGATCAGGAGACTTGAAGTTCTGTCCCAGCCCTGACATGCACTCTCTGCTATGGGATTCAGCTGGCTACCTAAACTTTCTCCTTTTTGCTTTCAGTATGTGTGAAAAAGGAATAGTATTTTGCTATTTAGTAGTGTTGGCTGAGAGGTTTATTTAGAAAAGATTGGATGTGAAATAAAATACCTCTATCAAAAGTGATCAGTAAAAATACCAGAAGTGCCCTGTTCCTGTACAACAAGTGAAAATCTTATGTTTCTATTTATACATAGCCATTATTCTACATAGGCACAATTTTTGTTGCAGTAACAACCTTTGAGAAAGAGGTATATTCTTATATGACATAAACAAACTGCTTGATCCTAATAGCTAAATCTAGTTTGGACCAAATACTTACTGTAATGCTTTTGTCTTTTAGAACATTTGTGCATCTCCTAGCCTTTGTGCATGGTCTCGGTACACGCAGAGCTGATTTGATGGTCAGGCTGTCTTTCTCTAGTGATTGATTCACTTGGTCAAAGAAACTTTGGTGCCTGAAAGGAACCAAAGCATTGGTTCCCAGGGAAGGGTTCCTTTGGGAATGCTGGATTGGAGCTTCTGCCACTCTAGTCTCAAAAAGACCTTTCAAATAAATCAGGGCAGGAACATATGAGGTTATAGGCAACTTATAAAAAGAAAGCAAATTAGAGAAAAAAAAAAAAGTCTTTTCATATAGAATATATTCAAGCAAGTCTTTCATAACTCAGTCCAACAAATTTTAGTATCCGCAAAGCAGGTCATAGCTTTCAGAAACCAAGCTTGCTGTTGCAATCAAGTAAGAGTGGTAACACAAGATCACTGTCTGACCTTACAGCTACTCAGGCTAAGGGATTGTTTGTATAGTATTTCACAGACAGACATGAGCTGCTTCTGCCAGTGAACTCATGAGGTTCAACAAGGTGAAGTGCAAAGATTTTGCACCTAGGTTGGAGCAACCCTCAATATTGATACAAGCTGGGGGATGAAGAGACTGAGAGCAGCCCTGTGGAGAAGGACCTGCGGATCCTGCTGGATGAGAAGCTCAACATGAGCCGTCAATGTATGCTTACAGCCCAGAAGGCCAGCTGTATCCTGGGCTGCATCCGAAGAAGTGTTGCCAGCAGGTTGAGGGAGGTGGTTCTGCCCCTCTGCTCTGGTGAGACCCCAACTGGAATACTGCATCCAGCTCCGGAACCTCAGCACAGTAAAGACATGGACCTGTTGGAGCAGGTCCAGAGGAGGCCACAAAGATGATCAGAGTGCTGGAGCACCTCCCCTATGAAGAGAGGCTGAGAGAGTTGGGATTGTCCAGCTTGGAGAAGAGAAGACTCTGAGGAGACCTTATTGCAGCCTTTCAATACTTAAAGGGAGTTTATATGAAAGATGGGTAAAACTTTTTAGCAGGGCCTGTAGCAACATGACATGGGGTGATGATTTTAAACTAAAAGAGAAGTTTAGACTAAATATTAGGAAAATTTTTGGTTTTTTTGCTGAGGGTGGTGAAGCACTGGAACAGGTTGCCCAGAGAAGCAGTAGATGCCTCATCCCTGGAAACATTCAAGGTCAGGTTGGATAGGGCTCTGAGCAACCTGATCGAGTTGAAGGTGTCCCTGCTCACTGCAGGGATATTGGACAGGAGAACCTTCATGGACCCTTCCAATCCAAAGCATTCTATGATTCTGAGACAAGCAAAAATTATAAATCTCTCTCTGGGGCAAAGCCTGAGCAGTACATCCTACTGAGAGACAGGAGAAATTAACTTGGGCAAAACACTGTGCTAACACAGCTTTAGGGTAACTGAGAACACAAGCAGAGTTTGCTCGCACCTTTCTGCTAAAGAGAATGAGGACGTGAGTGGCAGATGTTGCATGGAATAATGCTGGAACACCAGCAGGGAGGAAGTGTGCACTTCTGTTTGACTTTTCATTCTCCCTCTACCAGCAGTGACACAGAGCAAAGCAGTAACACTTAGAGCAAGCTTTAGGCTTTCAGAATCCTCCGTTAAATGCCCGCGGTTGTCACAAAACTGGCTTAAATGAGAATAGCAACAGTTTGATTAAAATCACGATCCAGCCCCTTCTGGATGATAAAGGAACAAAAGTTTACTCAGTGACATTATAAAGCAATCATTTTCAGCACAGATAAGAGAAGGGGTGTTCTGCAGAACAGCCCTTGTGAAATCTTTTTGCTATAGGCAGTCACAGTTAATGTTACAGATTAATTTTTAAAGTAACAAAATCTCATAATAAAGAATATTTATAGTGGGCATTATGACAAAGGTTAAGAAAATCCAAAAGCTGTTACTGCAGTAGCTGTAAAAGGCCCAAACCCCAAACTTCTATGTGAAAATACCTTCAACGGGAGAAGAAAATGAACAACTTCTCAAGTCACACTACCATTAATACCTACATATAATGATACCGTATGATGGTGGCTATATTCAGAGCATATAATTTTCCTTTGAAACCTCAAGAACTGTGACAACAGATCTTAGATGTGATGGCCTGCTGCACTCATACTGTGTGGCAAGTCTTACTTTTGGGAAAAACACGTGCAATTTCATTACCATGTTCATGTTTAACATTACCTTCAGTTTCAGTGTCCTGCTGTCTGCTGTCTGCTTCCTTGCGGATTGTCTCCATTAACCAGCTGTCTGTGTTGACAGCCGTATCAACCATAGCGTGAGCCATCTCCCTCTGAGGACTCTAGAAATAACAAGAATGCAATCATAATCCAGACCTGATAAGTAAAAGGTTCATGAACTTAGAGCGTAAGATCTTAAGTTGTAACTGAAGTTTACGAAAGAAGGAAAAGAAGACCCCTGGGGGAATTTTTTACTAAAGAAATAACTCTTCAATAAAGTAATTTGTGATCCCTTTGTGGGTTTCTCTACATCTTCAAATGTCCTACAACTGGCAATACTTTGGCCTGGAGGGATCTAAACTGATAGAAAAGAGATGAGGCTAGAGGAGCTCTGGCTGAAAGACAGTTTTGTTTCTCACATGGGATTCCAACCCTGGCAGAGTAATGGAAAAAAAGCTTCGCAATAGCTGGTGCACATTAACCTCCTCCTTGCTGATCCTCATCCAGTGCCCTGTTCATAAGCACCAAATCAACCGCCAAGGATCTTTTTGTTTTCTGAATGGGACAGGTGACGCCTTTAAAAGGGTGGAGAAGTATCTTAATGGAATTGTGCCAGGGACTGTCTTGCTATGGAGCATTCCTTACTGTAATCCTTATCTGGTGTAATGTCTTCTATCTGACACTTTTTCCTATACCTCCTTTTTGCATAGGTAGGGTGTAAAGGAACTGGGCTATGCAACACTTCTCATATTCTGCATCTGTGGATGAGGTTCTATGAGTCTGTTCTAGCCAGTGAAAATGACACCTTCTGCTCTCTCTCCAGTCAAAGGATCAGGAAGCCAGTGCAGAGCAAAGTCTCTCCATTCTTTATTGGGCATACTTAAGGGCCAGGCTGAAAACCTCCAGTAATTTTTTAGTACCAAAACTGGAGGTAACAAAGCAGATGTTACACAGATAGCACACCACATGTTAAAGCAAGAACCAGGGTGAAGCACTCTTTACCTTCTCAAGCTCTATAACCTCATTGTCCTCTTCCAAACAAGACTGAATGTCTTTTGGAACAATTTCTGTCCTCAATGTGTTATCTGTCTTTTCCTCTTCCTCTGTGGAAATATTTTCTGAAGGTGAAATCCTCACTTCAGACAGTTGCTCTTCTACTTTCTTGCTGAGCTTTCCTTTGATCAAGCTTGCTCCTGGGACGAAGGCATCTTCCTGCTGCACTTTGCACCCTGTAGGCCCTGTGGGTTCCCAGGCTGCAAGGCAGCAATGGGGAAGGGAGGTGCAGCTACCGCTGTAATGGCCTGAGGCTCTGTAACCCGGTGTCACGATGTATGGGTAATCCCTGCTTGAACCTACCACCATCTGCCTGGCTGCTAAAGGCATCTGCAGTTCTAGGATGATGCGTTCGCTTAAGGGCAGAGGGATCCGCAGAGCTTGCTCAGAAGACACCTCCTTAGTTTGCCCATTCCAGAAAGTCACAAGCACTTGCCTTCTGCTGTGTGCTGGGCATATTTAAAAAAAAAAGCAAAGAATGTATTAGAAGCATGTCAGCCTGCGTGATTTATCTCTTAGGAAGCAGGAGATAAAAGTAACAGCTTGCATTTCAGATAATTTTCTAACAACTTCCGTGTTTTTTTTGCTGTATAGGTTTAAAATGTGACCTTCTTTTGAACTTCCTCTGAGGAGACAGCAGGGAGCAAGATTCTGGATCAGCATAGCAAGCCAGGATTTTACCCTGCAAAAGCTGAAAACTCGGCTAACAGATAATGAGGTGAATACTCATGAGGGTCATCAACAGTTTTCTCCTTGTGTTGGGAGGACAATGCCTTCCCACCCCCCCACTTTTTAATAAGTTTCCACTCACAGAACAAAGCAAAGGCTAATGCTGTGAGCTGCATTAATCCTGGCACTGAAAAAGAACAGCTGATGCCAAAAACAACAGCAAAAAGATGATGAAGAGAAACCGAGCAGTAGGTTGCAAATTCTCCATGGTTCAGACTGTTCTCTTTTCTCTATAGTGACTGGCAACTGTGGCAAGTTCAGCGCTGTTAAAGCCAAACCGGCATACCTAAACGTGCCTCCTTGTTCTCCACAACCTTCAGCACGGTGGCCGGGCCAAAACGTTCAGCTTTAGCCTCCCATGGTGCCAAGACCCTGTCTCCTGGAGCAAGAGGCTGTTGCCTGGCATCTTCATAGTGGAGAATGTCGTAGAGAGGCGTTTCCTGCATGCGAAGCTGTAGCTTCCTTTTCAGAGTGTGACTTTTGTCAAACTCAATTAAAAAGCGCTCCCTGGAGCCCTACAAGAGTAAAACATGCGGTTTACAAGGCAGACATCTGGGTCCAATTAACGGCCAAACTTAAGTCCTAAGAGGCAAGTGGCAGAAATCCCAGGAAGTGATCGGGGAATGTAGCTTTCCTCTTCTACCAGGTTTTTCACTGTACAATGTCTAGATTGGACTTTAAAAGCAATTAAAAAGCTGGGGCTTAAGGGGCTGATGGCCTTTCTCTTCCTTTGATTTTGGACTTAGATTTTAGTAGGAACACAATTAGCACGCTAAGGTAGAACTGTACCAGGAAAATGGCCCATCAGAAAAAAAAGTAGCCAAAAGAGACTGCTGTGTATGATGCAGTTTTGTTACACAGTGATGAAAAGGATAACAAACCAGTAAAATGTAGTAACTCATACATTTGAAGACTTGAAGCCTTCAGCAATGGGCATGGGTAAGGTCTGTTACCGATATTTCAGCTTCTCTGCAGATCTATGAACGCACTTAATTCAAATAATGCTGTCAGCTCCTACTCCATCTAATGCCACTTGTGTCTCTAGCCATCTTCATCTGCTCACCCCATGCTGGAGCTTACAGCCACCCTCAACTATACTAGCATGGCGATTTATTTAACTAACCTGCAAACTGCAAAACAAACTGGATTTTTAAAGAAAGCCTGCAGGGGGGAGATTTTCTGTGTAGCGTCCAAAATCATCTCACAAATCCCAGAAACATAGATGGAAGAGAACAAGGAAAGCTTTCAGTTTGGGAAGGAGGGGGTGGTCCCTGGAGGCAGACATTTTGGATTACTATTATGCTGTTTTGCTAATTGACTTTGCTTCTAGACTGGGCAGAAGTAGACAATAGGGATAAGGGACACATTTTCTTTGATTGTCTCTGAATAATGACTTATTATGAATTGATTTACAGGTTGCTTCTGCTTGCAGGACTTCTCACAGTAAACAGCCATTTATCATCAGGAAACGGATGAAAATAGGATGTGGGTTAACAGTGGTTATGAAGCATGCTGTATCATGGGACAACCAAGCTACAGCAAGGGTGTGGAGCTGGCGAGGCACGGGAAGAATACGGAAAAGACACAGATCCTCTTACCGCACAGTTCCCAATAAACAGCTACCTTGACCTCTTGGGCAATGTGGCCCAGGTAGTAATGGCCATCAGCTTCTCTCCTTGCCAACACACGAGCCCCTCTCATGAAAATGGAAGCCTCTGAGGATGAATCAATTAAATCTCTTTTTGCTGAGGATGTAAAGGGCATACAAAGGGAATCTGGGTTCCATGTGCAAACAGGAAAGCTGCAGAAAACAAAAATACAAGAAGTAAAGAAGACCTTGCCAAGAGAACTTCTGCAGCTTGCTGCAATGAAAGAAACTAAATCCACATGGGACACCCACACCAGCCCACAATAACTGTCTTTGTTTGCTAGCCTTTTTCTTCTCTGCATTTCCAGTGACCCATCTATAGATTTTGAACTTACTGTGTTACTGGACATCTTGGCAGCAGAAAGCCACAGGGATATTTATTAGCTGTGTGGCAACACTGGACATGTGAAGTGGACACGAAGCTTATCTAGAGGGGGGAAGGAGGAGATGGAAGCAGAAGATAAGCATGATTTTTGAACACTTCAATCCTTAAACAGAAATATTATTTATAAAATTGAAATTTACTTTCTAGCTTATTACTTCTCTCTTTTATTCTTCCATCATATCTTGTGGTGCTATGCTGTTTATCTGCAAGCTCATTGCAAATGGTTTTTTATTTTAAGAAATCAAGCTTGGAAAGAAGAAACAAATATAAAAAAATAACTATGTGATAAAAAACCACTTGTGTTTCACCTGCCTTCTGTTCGGTTGCTAGATATGTAGCAGCTGTATCACTGTTTCTTCAATTATCACAAGATGTGTCCCCTTCAAAGGCCAACGTGTCATTCCAAGTATACAAAGCTATAGTAGATATACATTTTGGCCCATCTTGGATCCTATCGTAATTTTATTCTTCTGTGAAGGAAACACTAAGTGTGTGATTCTTCAATGAGTACAGTTTTCCTTTCTTACTAATTCTTACACCTTTTAGTTAATTGATTTTAGTAAAGTGCTTGGAACCTGGAAAATACACCAATTTCTGAGGGCAAGGCACAGCTTGGGGACAGGCAGCAGAATGGAGGCAGGGTGGGGGTTCTGGAGCTGCCTCTCCAATTCCAAGAAGCAATGCAGAGATATTATCAGCCCTCCCGGCTTCCTCCTGGTCAGTCTGCCCCCGGCTCTCCAACAGTAGCCATGGGCAGCCAGTAGTCACATGTGCATTGCGGCTTCTTGTCCGCGGCTTGTGACGCAGCCATCCAAACTCTCCAAGCAACAGAGAGCTGTAAGGGCAATAAAAGGAGCAGTAGTCAAGGAAGAATGAAGAAGTTGCGGATTGAGACTAGGAAGACAAAGCTGCCTTTGCTGGTCAAAGGTAGGGGTGGAGCCATCTGGCCTGAGCAGGATGGAAAACATGAAATGCATGAGAACAATGACAGAGGGGACAATATGGCAGGGACTATGAGAAGGGCGAAAGACAAAATGCAAGGGGAGCTGGGAGCTGGAGCTGACAACAAAACTATGAAGGTTATACTAAAGCGTTCAGCTTTCATGGGAAAAGATCAAGTTGCATTAGTTGTTTGCTAAGTAAAAACAATGGTTGAATAGTTTGCTGCTATTCACTGTAAACTGTTCCTGAAAATGCACTTGGGCAGTTACAAGACTCAGAAGAGCAGGGAACTTAAAACCCTTAACTATAAGGACAAGCTGGAAAGGGACTATTCATAAAGGCTTGTGGTGATAGGATGAGGGGGAATGGGTATAAACTGGAGAGGGGCAGATTTAGATTAGACAATAGGAAGAATTTCTTCACCATGAGAGTGGTGAGACACTGGCACAGGTTGCCCAGGGAAGCTGTGGCTGCCCCATCCCTGGAGGTGTTCAAGGCCAGATTGGATGAGGCTTTGAGCAGCCTGGTCTGGTAGGAGGTGTCCCTGCCTGTGGCAGGGGGGTTGGAACTGGATGCGCTTTAAGGTCCCTTCCAACCCAAACCATTCTATGATTCTATGAAGTGCCCTCTTTCCTCACAAGCAGAGAGTTAAGGTAAAAGTAACATACAACCAGAAGGGGGGATATGCGAGCTCAGGACGTCAGGTATAGCCTGTCACAGAGATGGCGAACTGTTTTAAACCTTGTCCACAGACTTCTTTGTTCTTGAGCTGTCAGGAAAACACAGTTACCTTTCCAGAGGGTCACAGAATTCCTCCCCACTTCTACTTTGTGAGATGTCTTCATCAGGAGGAACTAATTAGTACACACTAATCTTCTACCAGTGTTATACCTTTTCAGAAGCGGTCTGGGGGGGTCCGATGGCTTGAAAGGGCCCCTCCGATTGTTCAGCTACTTTCTCCATTATTTCTAGCTTCTTTCTTTCACAACCACTCAAATCTCCCAGAAGGCACAAAGGTTGTTGTGTGTTAGAAGCTGGCAGGTTTCCTCTGACTCTAGGACTATGCCAGGGAAAAGATGTGCTGGCTGCCAGCCCGGCTCTGCAGCTCAGCCGACTGCAGCATCCATCCCATCCTCAAACCTCTCGGACGGAATCCAGGCTGCTGCTGCTGCTGTGATCCATCACCAAGCCAGGCAGCTGGGCCAGCTTTAGTGTGACAAGGAAGGAGGAAGAGGAGGAATATGAAGAAGAGGAGAAAGAGGAGAAAAAGAGGAGGAGGAAGAAGAGGAGGAGAAAAAGAGGTGGAGGAAGAAGAGGAGGAGGATGAAGAGGAGGAGAAAAAGAAGAGGATGAGGAAGAAGAAGAGGACAAAGAGGAGAAGAAAATGAGGAGGAGGAAGAAGAGGAGGAGGAATAAGAAAAGGAGGACAAAGAGGAGGAGAAGAGGATAAGGAATAAGAAGAGAAGGAAGAAAAGCAGGATGAAGAGGAGAAGAAAAAGCAGATGATGAGGAAGAAAAGGAGGACTAAGGAAAGGTAGAAGAAGAGGAGGAGGAAGAAGAGAAGGAAGAAGAGAAGGAAGAAGAGAAGGAAGAAGAGAAGGAAGAAGAGAAGGAAGAAGGAAGAAGAGGAGGAAGAAGAGGAGGAAGTAGAGGAGGATGAAGAGAAGAAAAAGCACAGGATGAGGAAGAAGAGGAGCAATAAGAAAAGGCAGAAGAAGAGAAATAAGAAGAGAAGGGGGAAAAAGCAAAGGATGAGGAAGAGGACGAGGAGGAAGAAAAAAAGGAAGAAGAGGAATAAAAGCCGATGTGGAAGAAGAGGAGAAGAAGACGAGGAGGAAGAGGAATAAAAGTGGATGAGGAAGAAGACGAGGCAGAGGAAGCGGCTCAGGAGCTGGTGGCCGCGCAGAAACCCCCCGGGCTGTGCGCGTCACAGCCCTTTCACCCCGTGTGTCTGGGCCCGGGCGGCGCCGCCTCAGGGTGACCTTGGGGGGCGGGGCCGCCTCAGGGTGACCTTGGGGGGCGGGGCCGGCGCAGTGTCGTCATCAAACCCCGACAGCAGCGCAGCCGCCGCCATGCTGGGGCCGCTGGGGAGGGCCGCGCCGCGGCTGCTGCTGCGGGGGGCGGCGGGAGTGGGGCTGCGGCGGTGAGAGGGGAGAAGGGGGGAGTGGAGGACGGGGGGAGAGGGGCAGCAGGAGGAGGAGAGAGAGGGGACAGGGAACGGGGGGAGAGGGACAGGGCAGAGAAGGGCAGGAGGGAGAGGAGCGGGGGGAGAGGGGAAGGAGGGAGAGGGACAGGGGAAGGGAGAGAGGGCGAGGGGGAGAGGGGGGTAGGGGAGGGATGGGGGAGAGAGGAGAGGGACGGGAGCGGAGGGCAGGGGGAGAGAGGGAAGGGGCAAGAGGAGGAGGGAGGGGGGAGAGGGGAAGGGGAGAAGGACAAGAGAGGGGCAAGAGGAAGAGGTGAAGGGGAGAGGGGCAGGGTGGAGGGGAGTAGGGGAGAAGGACTGTGGGAGAGGGGTGAGAGGAGCAGAGGTAGAGTAGGAAGGGAGAGGCAGGAGGGAGAGAGGAAGGGGGGTAAGGAGAGGTGGGCAGCGCGAGAGGAGGGAGAGGGGCAGGGGTAGAAGGAGCAGAGGGGAGAAGAGCAGGGGCAGGAGAAGAGGGGAGAGGGGCAGGAGGGATAAGGGCAGGGGGAGAGAGGCAGTAGAGAGCGGTGCAGGTGCAGGGGCCATGCTGAGCATCCCGGGTCCCTGCAGCGCGGGTGGTGGGGTGCACATCCACCCGCGGTACCGGCAGTTCCCGGAGCTGACGCGCGCCCAGGTGATCCGCAGTGAGCTCCTCAGCGGCTTCATGTGGTTCTGGATCCTCTGGCACTTCTGGCACAACTCGGACATGGTGTTGGTGAGGCTGGCGTGGCGGGGGAGAAGCATGGCAGGGGCCAGACTCGGGCTCTGACCTTATCTCTCACCAGGGCCATTTCCCATATCCCGATCCTTCGGCCTGGACAGATGAGGAGCTCGGGATCCCCCCAGACGATGCCGAATAGGCAGCTCTGGCACCGGTACGTGGTTCTCCCACCTCCCCCCATCATGAGGGCTGCAGCTGAGCTGTGCTGTGCTCTGGAAGGTGAATGTCGGACTGGATGATCTTAGAGGCCTTTCCCAGCCTTAATGGTTCTGTGACTGTGCAGCAGTGCCCGGCACACAGCGCACACAGGGCCTGGGCTGTGCTTTAGCTTTGGTTCAGAGCCCCGGGCTGTGATGCAGTGTCAGGGAATCTGCCTGGTTCCGCTTGCTGGCCCCCCTGTCATTATGGGTGGAAGTGTCCTGCTGTCAGCTGTTATGCACTTCCAGAGGCAAAGGTGCCAAATCTCAGCTGTACAGAAGGCAGATAATTCACACTGTTTCTTTTTATTGCCTTCCCACACTCTTTTCTTGGGTTGCTGAATGCTCGAGTCCAGATAGTCCAGTTTTGGCAAATAAGCCTGGAGTGCAGGGCCAGGTTGGATGGGGCTTGGAGCAACCTGCTCCAGCAGAAGGTGTTCCTGCCCATGGCAGAGGGGTTGGAACTGGATGACCTTTAGACTTACAGAATGGTTTGGGTTGGAAGGGCCCTTAAAGCCCATCGAGTTCCACCCCCCCTGCCATGGGCAGGGATACCTCCCACCAGACCAGGCTGCCCAAAGCCCCATCCAACCTGGCCTTGAACACCTCCAGGGATGGGGCAGCCACAGCTTCCCTGGGCAACCTGTGCCAGTGCCTCACCACCCTCACCATGAAGAAATTCTTCCTAATGTTTCATCTAAATCTTTCCCTTTCCAATTTAAAGTCTCCGTTGTCCTATCACTACACGCCCTTGTAAAAAAGTCCCTCCCCAGCTTTCTTGTTTCTTGTAGCCCCTTCAGGTACTGGAAGGTCGCTATAAGGTCTCTCTGCAGTCTTCTCTTCTCCAGGCTGAACAACCCCAGCTCTTTCAGCCCATCCTCATAGCAGAGGTGCTCCAGCCCTCTGATCATCTTCATAGCCTCCTCTGGACCCGTTCCACAATCCTCATTATTTTGGGGAGTCCAGAACTGGACAGTACTCCAAGTGGGGTCTCACAAGAATGGAATAGAGGGGCAAAATCACCTCCCTCAGCCTCCTGTCACACTTCTATTGCTGCAGCCCAGGACATGGTTGGCCTACTGGGCTGCGAGTGCATTGCTGGCTTATGTTGAGCTTCTCATCAATCAGCACCCCCAAGTCCTTCTCCTCAGGGCTACTTTAAGGTCCCTTCTGCCGCTAACCCAACATAAGAGCTCATTTTTGATGACTTGTAGCTTAACTGCTACCAGTTCAAAGTTATTCTTCCCAGGCTGTTCTGTAGACCCAGCATTACCTAACCTTGAGACCACGCTCCCTGTCACTACAGACAGACCAAAATTTGGGGGGGATTTTTGTTTGTTTCCGATTCTTTAAATACCCTGTGTCCCATTCTGTGATTCTGTGATTATGGCTTTGTAAAACTAACAGCTTCAGCTGCTGCTGAAGGCAGTGTGGGCACTACCGAGTAGGTCTTCCTCTGCTCTTAGTGGTGGCAAAAGGATGGGGGGGAAAAGCTGCTCAGGATTTTCTCCTGTTCCTTGCAGGTCCCTGGAATTAAAGAGGCCCCTGGAACCAAAGCTTTGGCTCCTCAGTCCTTATTTCAATAAAAGTTAACTACAACCAACCTTTGTACGTTGTTTGTGAGTGCTGTGGGGTCTCTGGTGAATGAACATTAGAGTTTGGTTTACTGGCATCCACGTGAGCTTCTGTAACGTCTGCTCCATCTAGAACATGCTGCCCCCAAGAAATAAGGCAAAAGATCCATGTTCAGGGAGCGATTGAAAACTTCCCTGACTGCATAGTAGGTAAGAATCTTATCATTAAAGCTCTGCCAAATAACCATTGAAAGGGTGAGGGTGACTAAAACTTGTTCATGTTAGAACTGCAGAGACTTAGATGTTTTACTGAAATCCTGTCGCCAAGTAACAGTTGGAATAAGTTCCCATAGAAGCCAGGGAACTTACTCTGAGGAGAACGCAGACCAGCTGGTGCCGGGTGAGGAGAAACCATCCTTGGGTATCAACAACATCCAGAATAATCCTTGGGAAGTAAAACCCTCTGGAGAGTTAAAAGCCTTGGGGATAAGCACATTAATCAGAGGAGGCAGCGCTCCAGCAGAAGGAAGGTGAAAGGCGGTGGGTTATCTCCAGGCATCCCGTGGTGGTTGGTTTTCGTTTAGTTTTTTTCCCCTCTTTGCTTTTTTTTTTTTTTCCCTTCCAGAGCTACATTCTGAGGCAACAACCAAGTAAATTCTTCAGTCCCCTCAGCTGCAGCTCTGGATCTTCATAATTAACGTTATAAACATCTCCTTCAGACTTGTCCATGCAGTCAATCTTTATTATAGCAGTATTCTCATATTCACATCAAGTACATAGAACTTTTTGCCTTTTATATAATACAGAGTTCTTTAAATAACTTTACACAGAAATAGGTTTTCTTCAATCTGAATTCAGCTATCAAATTTTAATAGGTTTTAAGTCTCCATGCTCTCTAACCAAACTGGACAATATTTCCCATTGTACAAATTTACATGAGGAAACAAAGTACAAATGAAGGGACAACAAAAGTAAAGGGAGAAGGAACAAACGAGAAAAAATAAGCTGTATTGGCAATTACAGGGGAAACTTGAGAAGGAAAGAAAGGGAGTTGCCATGACCTATGTAACAGGAAACCGAAAAGAAACATTTTGTTATGAATTAAAAAATAAATACAAGTTTCAAAACAATTACTCCATCGTAGATTTTTTAAAAGCAGCTATGGAAATCTACTAACACAATTGTTTTGTTTTTTTTAAGTAACCAGACCGGACCTTCTCCTTTCTTTAAGCCCCTCGCAAACCTCTGGTGGTCAAAAAGAACAAAAATAACAGCTGAAAGGAATGTTGTGTTAGCACAGAGTTTAAATCGGTGGGACATACATTTCATTGCACTAAGGAACAAACAAACAAACAAAAAAGAAATCAAATCCGTATACAAATTTCCCTTTCCTCTCCTTACTAGATACTTTGCCTCTCATAAACGAGCCTCTGTAGTATGAGGTAATGCCATTGTCTTGACTATATATAAAAATAATCAAGTTTAAAGGATATAGATCTGCGTATCTATAAACTTTAAACAAGCCAGTCCTCTCTCGCTTCCCCGGAGGGTCGAGCTACTGAGTGCTACGCCTTCCACCACCTTTTCAAGAAGCGTATGCATTGCGCCTCTCGCGGAAATGCCCCCAAAGAGACGGGCGCCCCTTTCCTAATCTAGGAAAAGCAGCATGCGCTCAAGTAAGAAAGAGAGACGGTGCAAGTAACGCACAGCAGATTACAAACAATTATACCTGCTCCTTCAAAACAAGGCAGAGTCACAGAAGGCAACAGTGGCCAGCCTGCGTGGGTCTGCTGACAAACGGGAAAAGGGTTCCAATCTGGCAGCTGATGACCAGTTACTTTTGCAATTGCTTAAGAAGACCGTCACCTGCCCGGCCCTGGGAGAGCATCCCCACACCCAAAATGAGGCGGGGAAGGAAGTTATAACCAGAGGATGAAGGGATAGAAGTGGGCTGGCTTGTGCATCCCAAACCGCAGACTCGACTCTAGTGGCACAGGTCAGCACTGGATCCCAAAGGTGGCAAGAAGTAGGGGGCAGGATTTTCCCCGATCCCAACAAATGAGATCAGAAGAAAAGCAATGTTAATCGGGGCTGCCAACACAGGCAAGTTGGCCACTGTCAGGTTTCTGTCAGTCGAGGAGAAGCGTGGAGAGGGGCGAGGAAGGGGAGGCAGGTAGGACACAAGGCTCATGAAGGAATGATGTGCATTTTTTTTGTGTATTTTTTTTTCTTTTTTTTTCCCCTAAAGGTTCACAGCTTTGAATAAAAAAAGCACACTTATTGCACTTACATTTTATTTTAGACAGAGTTAATTTAAATTATGCCCCTGGAACCCCCCACCATCACAAAATAATCCAACACCCAAGTTTGGTCCATTTTGCCCCCTAGACCCAACACCCGTGCCCAGAGGGTGGGCTTCATTTCTTGTCCTAATGTTCCACTGAACTCCCCCTCACACAGACAGATTTTCTTTTCAACTAGGGTGAAGACACAAATGCAACACAAAGTGACGTATCAAAACAAAACCCAAATGTTTTCCAAACCCGAACAAAAAAGAAAACAGAGTTATTTTGCGTGTTTTACTCGCTCAAAAGTAAGTGTCACACAAGGCTTATTCTAAAGTACGGCTGCTGCAAATACAACAAACTGGACAAAATGACCGGACAGGCCACTCACGGCTCTGAAGGAGGCTGGATGGGCTGAATGCACTGCTGCTGTGATGCTGTGACGCAAATGCCTACATAGTTTAGAAGTTTCTGAACACTTCCATCAGCTCCCTTCTCTTAGGATAACAGTTTCTTTGTGATTTTGTTTAAAAACAGACAGAACACCACCTTCTCGTCTGTACTTCTAGTGCAGAGTTTGGCATAGGGTAGGATTCCAGATAGTTTCCTGGAAAATTACTAAAACGGTTTCACAGTTTGCTTTCTAAAAGGAATAAAACCAAATTAAAATTGGTCTGGTATTTTGTGAGAACTGCATTTAGGCACAACTTCAATAATTTTCCCGTTATGCCCAAAGTCTTGCCACAAAGAAGAAAAGGAAAAGGTCTGAAAAAAGCACTGATACCAAACCCCATTCTTTTGCCCTTTATGGACAAGCAGGTTAAATGTGACACTGGTATACAGGTACTGCCAGAAGTCGATGGAACTGGTTTTAAACCTGAAAAAAATCAAATTCAAACATACTGGTTGTCCCTCAGCTGACCAGACATCTACCACCTCCCACCGTTCATGTGCAATAACAGTATGCCATCGCTGAGGAGTAGCCTGCATTGTTGATAAACTGCAAGAGCCCCAGAGAACAACTAAGGAAACCTGCAGATATTTCACAAACCAAAATTAATTACACTTTCTGGGCCAGGGAATTAATTGTATGGCCTGATATATATGGACTTTGATTACAGGAGTACTAACCATCAATTTTTTCCTCATCTGGAACTCATTTTTCCTCTATTGTCTCATTCCAAAATGCTATGACAGTGTAACTTCAGGCCTTTTTGGAGCTTTCTATAATCTGTCTTTAGAAAGATCTTTGTGTCCCTGGAGGGCTTATTGATTTTTAAATTAAATGAACTCATTTAATTTTCGATACAGCAGATTTAAAGCAGCAGGTTTATTGTAACCGAATTAGGCATCCTTCAATTCCTAGCTTTGAAATGATCCTAGTTATTCGGGGGATGCTCTCTGCCCTCCTCGCTCCTTTACAGAAGTTTACCAAATCCAAACTACCTATCTATAGTAACAGCTATATACAAAACTACTGCATCAGAAGTAAACCAAAGCCACTGCTCCAGTTACAAAGCACCTGGTTTACATTCTGTTGTACTTTTTAAGGTTGTGAAGGCACATGATGATTTGGCAAACTGCAAAGACTGTTTGGGGAGATCCCTATGTAAACCATTTAACAGAGGGTCTCGGTAGCTCTCTTTTCTATGGAAAAGATGTATACCAGTTTCCACCTGAATTCAGTCCTGCTGCAATCTATACTCCGCAGTTTTGAAACAGTTTCGTCTTTCCACAGTTTGGTATTTAAGTTACTGCTGCCCTGGTGCTGACTCTGTAGCTTTTGTGTGAGCATCCTTGAACTTAAATGCAAAGAAGTTTTAACAACTTATCTCTGCTCTGCTCTCTTTCGATGATTCCATTTACTAGGCAAGAAGTAAGGAAGCAATGAAGAATGGTATTTAAATTGCATGCCAAAGCAAATGTGAAGTGCAAACACCTATTAACGAGGCTGCAGCACACAGAAAATTCATTTCATAAAGTTCTGTGTAAAACACGTAACAGAAAACCAGAATGCCCAGCACTTTCAAGGCGATATCCTAACAGTCCACTCATGCAAGTGCTTTTTAACTGAAACCGACTGTACCTGGGAGCTTTGCCTGTTGCATTGTGCTACTGGGAATGCTTTTTTTCAACAGAGAGAAGACACACTGTCTACAGTACTATGAATAGTTTGTGCTACACATGCTGCACTCACAGTCAAGAAGGGAATGAAATCTATAGGCTGCGCAAGTGTGAAATGTCTACATGCTTCTTTCCTAAATTTAGCCCCTCCAGCTATCAAAACTTCAAGTTGTAGTTGTTAGGGAGGTTTTGGGGGGATCTGGCTTCCCCAAATGTTCTGTAAAACAGTGGATGCATTTACATCACCAGGCAAACACAGAAGCAAACCTACTTACGCTTGATCCTCAGTGTACTTTTTTCCCCAAAATTTGAGCTTTTGTGGAAGGATGTCGTATTTATCAACAGTCAGCATTTCATTATTTTATGTCACGAAGGCCAAATTCTGCATCCAATGAGCACACACTCATCTAAGTAATGCTGAGAGGCCACGATGAGATGGCAGTACTTGGCCACAAACATTCTTCAGCTGCTAGAGCATTCAAGTGCAAGATAAGATGATTTTGGGTAAGCAAAAAAAGCAGATGTGGATTCATTTAATGACCTGCATGAGTTTAGCAGAAAAGAAATGACTGGGCTAATTGTATCTGGCATCATGGAGGACTTAATTCATGCAGAAATTACTTGCAAAAATAACCTTAGGCCTCTTGGTTTAAACTCCACTACAATGTTCCAGTTCCAGCAAATATGCCGCAGGAAACAATCACATACTGACACGGAAGATGCAACAGATAACAGGCCTCTTGTATGTGCATGGAAAAGGAAAGGCAGAGGGGTAGGTATATGCGTGATTAATGAAGATGTGAATAGCTAGGATCGGATACTGGTAATTTTGCCAGTAATTATTAGATGTAAGGTACTGTAGAGCTAAAAGCAGTGTGACTGTCTAGATGTTTGTCCCAACACGTGCATACAAAATACGTACTAATGTTTCTATGGCATGTGCTTGTGGCTCGGACACCACAGAGAAGCTTAAGAAATGTGGTGTAACAGACATGAATGTTGTCGGTCATTTCAGTTTACTTCCTTCATCCCACCACTCTATGGGGGAATTGGGAATTTTCTATGGGGAATTGGACTCCATTATCTGCCCATTCACTATGCATCTACGGGGCACCTTTAAGACTGGTTCTGATGGCATGCAAGACATCCAGAAAAACTCCTGAAGGAAAAAGACGGAGAAAAAATAATAATCCAAATTATTTACAAACCAAATTTCTTCCCAAGCTTTGTATGAGTATTACGTGGGACCTCTTACGGACAAACACACAACACTAACAGCTATCTGGAGGGAAACAAACAAACGTGAAAACCAGTAGAAATGCATCCTGAAAGGACTTTTCTAAACAGCAGCCAAACAACTTGCACATTCCTCAGGGAAAAAAAAAACAAAACAGAAAACCAAAACTACAAACAAACCCCAAAAACAAAAAAACCCCAAAGATCACGTTTTACTTATAAAGTGCTTTGCATGGACAAGGATAGCAGTTTTCCTTGTGCTTTTCCTACAGGCTCAAGAAGCATACTGTAGACTAATGGGTAACGAATCTTCACAAAAATTAGTTCATTGTAAGCAAAGACAGACTGAAAATCCTAACAGCTGCATTTTAGCAGACAATCTTCTGCCAGCATGACCTTGTGGAAGGAAAGTAGGGCTTTTAACAAGCTCTGTGAAATAAATGACTGTTGAACCACCTGTACGTACTTGCTCCAATAAGTTTCTTTCGAGATTAATATTAATTTCCAGTATGCCCGACATATACAAATTCAGTCACAGCCTGGGGCTGGAGCAATGCACAGGGTGGAAGGCGAGTGAGCACCGACCACTTCACCCTCTAGGATTCTGTATCTCTAAATGCTCTCACTTGCCTGCTGAACCTAGTGGCTCCAGGCTCCTTCCATCTCTTTGGTGTTTGGCCTCAGACAATCACCAGGGAGCCCTCCAATCTCACCAGTCTGCACACCACTGCTCGCTCATCAGCTTCTCCACACTGGAAAGTGGCTATTGCTACGGCTTAAATTCCTGCCAATCTCAATAAGGAAAAAACCCTTACAGCATCTGAAGGCCCACAGCTGACAAGAAAAAAATTGTGCTTTCTTTTTTGTTTTTTTTTGTTTTGTTTTGTTTTTAAAATGCATCCTGTACACAGAATCAATTCTATTCATGTACCAACATGAATCACTTCATTCTTGTAGTGACTATTAAGTCATTCACTATTGCTGTCTTGCTAATGTTTGTGGAATTAATATGAATACACAGTATTTCAGTTATAATTCCCACTTCAGATTAGTCCGGTCCCTATAACCCCAGTAAACATTTACTGACAAACCTAACAGACTACCAGCAACACTGCAGAACTCCAGGGTTTTAAAAGCACGTTCCACTACTGATGTGCGTTTCTCTCTTCCCCTGGGAGCAACCTTCTGCAGAAACAGTCCGACTCTCCTAGGGAGGGCAAGACAGTGTCCTCACCCCATACACCCACATTTAGCACGGACACCACATTCACACACATTTAATTCCTTCATGTATTTGTCACGATTTTGTTTAACAGCCCCCCCTGCCACCTCCCACTCCCCAGCAAGCATCTCCCTGCCAGAGGGGGGTCAGTTCTCCTGCCTCACCTGGAGCAGTACAGGGCAGACAGGAATCAAATTCTGAAAGCTTCCGTCTGAGCTTGAATTTCTTTCTAATGTGGTCTGACTCGCCTCTGTACAAATAATTTACACGTAATACCACATACCAGAGAACTCTGCAAACAGATCACATCACAAGATATTCTACTAGAGGTAAATGATGTGCAGAACTTTATGATGAATTCTTTTTTTTCCCTGATTGGGTAACTTGTGAAAAAGCTACCGACCATTTGAAAACCAGGATTGGAGGACAGGAAAACAAAGCACTCTAATGGAGATACCGCCACCTTCATCCTAGTTTGCAAAGTGTACAAAAGGGAAAGACAAACGGAAGGGAAGAGATGACAGGGAAGAAAGCAATGGGAGGAGAAGTAGTCAGCGTGGATCCAGCAAGTACCGTTTTGTTTTCATCTGACAGCTTGCCACTAGGACAAGATGCTCCACATTTACACACACACTTATCAGAGGACATTTAGTTAACAGGATAAAAATCCTCTAAAAAAAGTTCTTGAAAGTACCAAAACATAATTTTCGGAATGTCTAATTCTAGGGGGTTTTTGTATTTGTATTCAGTTCAACCTGAGAACTTTTTTCCTCATTTATGAAAACATTACATATTGGTAAGGTACCTGGCATTAACCTGCACCCTCGTTTAAAATAAAACTTTTAAAGTAGGTACATACACCATTCACAGTCTGTATCAGGAATTCTACAGACTTCAGATGCTGTGGTAGCATCTTTGATAAATACATTGTATCATATGATACAAAAGAAAAAAAATAAAAGAGAGGACAATCTCGCTACATTTTTTTTTCTTTAAAACTTCAGTTTGTTGCTGGACCAACAAAAGAAGGATGTACCTAATCCTTCTCAAAGATGTTGTATATGCACACACCAAGAAAATACTGGAAAAGGAAAAGGTTAAGGTTGGTGGTTGTTGCTTGTTTTTTTTAAGTAGTGATAAAGTAAATCTGAAAAAAGGTGCAGCAGCATCCCCTTTTCCTTCAGATTAATCTCTTTGCCTTCAGCGTAACACACCTTCTCCAGCTCCCATCAGCCCACACTTTCAGTTTTACTGGAATAAAACCCAATAACATAAACAGATTGTGGTGTTTGACACTGTAATACAGTGAAAAGGGGATACTGCATTGTCCATAAATCAGTTGAGTACACCAGGGAAAAAAAAAAAGGTCAGAACGGAGGATGATTCTTTGAAATTAGCACTCATCAGATATTCAGCCTCTGATGGTACGTTGTTAGAGGGACAAAGCTGACTGGCAGACCATCCAAAGCAAGTCTCCTAAGTTGCAGCAGCAGTTCCATCCCCTCATACCCGAGCACCACAGTCAAACCACGAGCGCCCTCTCCTCTCTCCTGGGAATGATGCCAACGGCACAGGCAGCCACTGCGGGTCTCCGAATGCACGTGGTGGTTTGTGTTGAAGGAGAAACTGGCAGCAGAGGATTCTGGTTCCCAAAAAGGTACTTTTTCCCATTGTGTTGGACTGGCAGTTCCATTCTGCTCCACTTTTAAGCTTATGGATATCTTTTCTAAATTACTTTAGATTTTGCGGAGCAGAATAGAGTTTTGATGTTAAGAAACTGTAGGAACACAAGACTTAAATAACAGAGTGGGTGCTGCCATGGTGCTGTGGCTACTTGAACGCTGCAAATTCTCCTGTAGAGGGAGGACAAGAGCTTGGTTTAAAAAGGTGATTTCAGTTAATAGGCAGTCAGAGATTTGCTCCAGAGTAGTTGAATATTAGACTGAATATAAAAGATGTTAAAAAATGCGAACTGCTAAAATCCAAAGCACAAAAGAATACATAGTGAAGGAACATCAAATACAGACCCACCACATTTTACCGAAAAGGAATTTCTTGCAAGCAAGCTGTACCCACTCTTCCCAGGACAGAGCTTTAAAAGGTCAAGCAAAGCCTAATTCATCATGCACTTGAAAATAAAATGTTCATAATGTTCAATAAAATCAAATTTCACTTTAAACACCCTACTGCACATATATCCTCCTGAAAAGCAATTGCAATAAATGCATCAGACTGCGAACTAATTTCTATTCTGCTGTAAAAGTGGTTTAATAACAAAGACGTATTTGACATACTTGTTAACCTTTAAAGACTATATACAGTAAAGTGCCTGAATATTAGACCAGTAGTAAAGAAGGCTAGAATCCAATTTACAGACCAATATAGCAGCTGGCTGTGGGAAAGATAAGAATGGCAAGACT
The DNA here is from genome assembly GCF_017976375.1 of Cuculus canorus. Lineage (NCBI taxonomy): Eukaryota > Metazoa > Chordata > Aves > Cuculiformes > Cuculidae > Cuculus > Cuculus canorus. The sequence continues at coordinate 149,894,053 of NC_071401.1, forward strand.
GTCTACTCACTCCCTGTCTACTCACTCCAAGACCAGAAATTAGGCCTCGCTAATAGGGAGCACAAGAAATAAAGCAACCCCCTGCTTTCTTCAGAATTACTGAATAAACAATAATTCTAGGCAGTGTTTTCACATGCAGTGACCTCCTGAAATTCTGTTGACCTGCCATTATATAGACTGAGAGTCTGGTTTCAGAGATGATCAAACTATGGCACAAAGTAAAATCGCTGCCCAAAGTAGTTTGCCAGATGATGAATAGAATTTGAAACTAAGTTACTCATCTTCTTAATCTTATACATTAGCCAAAACATTTCCCTGCCACCCACAAGGAAACTGTATTCTATAGAGTTTTAGGGAGGGCTGTCCAACTATACTTAACAAAAAGGACTCGGGATCAAGAGAAAAAAACCCCATACATAGCTGCCCATTGTTGGGCTCTTAATGAATTTTGGGTTAGTTTCTTGAGAGCACTCCTCAGAGTTCTCCTAAAAAATGAAGGATTGATAAACACAGAAGAGACCTTTTGTTCTGTTCAACAGACGCATGAATACTGTTAACTCCAAACAATTGCTCCCTATCCTGGTGTCCTTCCACCCTTTCAAGAGCAAGTGTTTGGTTGTTTTTTGTTTTCCTTGAGATTCTCATGCTGAATATTGGAAACAAACCAGAAATATCCCTGCAAACAGAAACTTAGACCGATAGCATTAATTCCATGGAATCTCTTGCTCTATAAAGAAGGGAACCAACAAAATGATCAGCAGTCTGCATAGGGAGGGGGAAGAAAGGGCAACTGCAGGGCCTCAGAGCAACAGCTGACACAGCTCATCTAAGGGAATACGAAGAAAGCAGAGAGAGATGAGAAGGCTTTGGGCATGGTAGGAAATGAGAAGGGAGTGGACCCAGGGTCTAAAGTAAAGGTAGCTGGCAAAAAGGCCTATGACAGACTTCAAGCTCTATTCATCTTGATAGACTGTGGTTGTAGTTTTAAGTTATAACAACAAATGAGTAAAAGCTTCACAATGGGTCTAATTGAATGAGTAAACCAGACTACCGACAGATAAAACCCTCGCTCTAAAATACTCTGAATATTTGATATTTTTCCTTGCTTCTCTCTGGCACATTTCAGTGATCATCCAACTCTCTTCAAAATATCTTCTAGAAACATCTCAATTTTTGTACTATTTTTACCCCACTTCTTCTTTTCTTTTAAGAGAAGGAAAAAAGTCATCAAGTATTGCCTGTGAGGCTAATGTTTAAGAATGACATTCATGCTTAGCTACACTTTCAAAACACGCTCTACTTAATTTATTTTTCAGTCTGCTTTCCTAAACTGCTGATTAAAGATCAATTTATAAACAAGAGATTGCTCCCTCATTACTCATCTTGTCCTTCTGCCCATTTCTGGCAATAATTCAGGTCTTAATGGTCATACAGGGATTTCAGAAGATAAAAGATGGATGATTAATTGGGAAAGGGCAGTGGAAAACCAAGATCAGAAGTCAAGAAGCATTTCAGACAGGATGGAAGCTATAAAAATGATGATTTTCAGACTTTTCTTCCATTTAAATAAAACCTTAGCAAAGACTTTATTTGGACAAGCTAATGCTAAACCTCTCCTTTCAAAATTCAGGTGCTAACTCCATCTCCAATCAACAGGAGACCAAAACAGATAACAACAGACCAAAACAGGTCATCTAATAATGGAATTATGTCAATTGAACACAGATAAAATGCAGTTACCAGTAACAGCTTTCCCTAGATGAGGAATATAGCTAGTTATACCTATACACGTACAGGAATCCTCCATCCTGCAAAGTGTTGACAAGGCTTTCTGAGAAGCAGCTAACATGCTTTATGTCTCCCTTTCTATTCTGAATATGTAAATCATCTGTAGCTGGTTCTTTTACCTTCTGAAAGAAAACTCCATCTGTAGGAGAGGGAGAGAGAACACAGGCAAGAACACAGGCAACCCCTTCTTAAGGCCCAGATGCATACCGACAAATGAAGTAACCTGAACTGTGAATTCACTGTTTTCTAGCAAGACAGGAAGGCCTTGCCCAAGAGCAATGAACCGATGAAATGAAGACAGTTTTAGGAATTTGCCCTGATACGCCCCATCCTGCAGGAACAGGATCATCTTGATTCTGCCCTGCTAAATCTTTGGATACTATTTTGAAATGGCCAGTGCTGATCTAAACTGGGTCTACTGCAGTCTCGCTTTCCCTCCTGACCTAACCTGCAGAGCAGCGCCCATTGTGCCGCACCAGCGCTATCTGGTCCTGATTCAAGACAGCTCAAGGAGCTGAGCTAGCAAATGATAGCTCAGACTGGTGGGGCAGGAGTTTCCTAATCAGTTTTTGGAGAGCTGCTCTGTTGGTAGTGGGGGGAACTCCTGAGCAGAACGGACTCGTGGAATCAGAAAGCATCTGCCAGTGCAGGGGTTAGGAGCAGGGCCATGGTTGCTCCAAATGAGATCAGCTTACCATGAACCTATGAAAACATGTACTTAGCAATTTGGGATGTGAAAAAAACAACAGACATTTTATTCATTGTGAGCCAGACATCTGAAGTGTTTTTCACCAAGCAGAACTTCAGATACTTGCTTTCACTGGTACCAAAGAAATTCCTTTCCAAATGATGGACATCATTTGAAAATCTACACTTCTTGCAGAGCTCTTTCAAGTTAGTTGCTACAGTCTTTTAATGCTTGTCACATACAAAGCAAGTGGAAACTATTTTAAATGCAAACTTTCCAAAAAATCTACACTAAAAAGATAATCTAACTCTTCCAAGTTGTGTCCAGGCAATATATTATAAGGGTATGTTCACAGTGAACATGCTGCCCCTGATTTCTGGAAGGATTTAAGATGCAGTTGCCAATTTCTACTCTCACAAATTTATAAGTTATCAGGATTCAAGAGGTTACTAAGGTATATACACAACACCTTAACTGTACTCCTTTTCCTGGGGTAGATACCATGTTTCTCAGAAGAACTGTAAGGAGAACAATGGTTCCCTTCCAGGCCTGTGCCAGCCTTGTCTACTGAAGTAGAGAGTAACTGACTTATCAAAGGGAAACACCAAATTCTAACACCTTGCCTGGGTTACATTCACAAACTCAGAAGAAACTATGGTAAAGAGATAGTCTTCTGTTGGGTCTTGCATTGATCTTCTAGTATGGATACCATCCACTGGCTAAAAAAATACTGGGAACATACACTGCTGTGGATAGTAAGTATCTTCAGAAGGATACACAGCAGTGTTTATGAGGCACCAAGGCAGATACTATACTGAGATGCAGGGAAGTAAAGAGAAAAGGAAACTCACATAGTATAAAGTACCCCTCCAGAAAAGCCTGGGATCCTACAGGCATGTTTTCAGGAGCAACAAGTATCTGTTTCTAAACAACATAGCTGAGTTGCATCTTTGAGAACACTGACCCAAAAAATAGCTGTATTTAGACATTTCATCCTATATATGTTCCCAAGTCTCACTGAAGCAGGAATTACAAACTACAGAAGTTAAACCCATAAATGTCTTCGTATTAGAGCTAATGATCCACAAAATCCAGCCTCCTTTTAGGGTCCATAAAATGTTTACTGAGAAGCTAAGATCAGGTTATGGCCATGGATCCGAAACTGTGCTTGACATGTGTAAGAGCAGGTGATCCAGGAAGAATTCTAATGCACTTGCCATACAGCAGGAAACAAGGTCAAACGTGTCCAAGGATGGCAGCATTTTTTTCCCTCATAACTGCAGTTCTTAAAGCACAGAAGAATAATCTTAACAACAAGGAAGATAACACTCCTCCAAGGAATAACTTGTTTGAACTGATCTGGCAGACCTGAAAAGCAGTAAGTCCGGGCAGTGCAGTAAGGATGGTTCTGCACTCTCTAATGCTCTCTGTGGTTAAAGCCTTTTCTGCCTGGGATGGTACATTTATGGATTCTACAGGAGACCCAGCAGCACCTGCTTGCTCTTACTGAGATATGCATTGCAGCCTGTACCGAATATCATACTCTAAAGCCTAAGAAGCATTCCTCCTCCCTGTCTAGAATTAAAAAAATAATGAAGAAGATGGAGGGGAAAAAAACACTTAAATCCTTTTTTCATTTTAAGATAAGCCTGACAAAATGAGTGGAAGCTAGAGAAGATGGGGAATAGATTTTCTAAAACAATAACAACTCTCATCTTCCATAACTACTTCCATAGAGATAGATTTCAACAGCTGAATTTTCTTGACTAACAAAATGAGAAAAGTTAGTTCTCAAATTGTTCCAACAGCAGAAGCCCAGAAGACCATTAGAATCTGGCCAGAAAATAAAGACATTGCCTGCATCTCTTCAAGCTTTCTAACACTTGCCTCCTGTTTTAAAAGGCTCAGTTGCCAGACAGCAGCACAGAAAACCTTTTCTGAATTCCTGATCTATTTCAAAAACCTATTGCTAGCAACATACACATTTCTCTCTAACAATGTAAATCAGAAGCCATTAAGAACGCTCCTGGCCCTTGGAGTCCTAGCAAGAGCAGCAAGAGCTTGTTTCTGATGCAGAAGAATCTGTGAAAATTAATAGCGTAGCAGTTTAAAACAAACAAAACCACATAACTAATTTCAAAGCATGCAAGAATAGTCAATAAAACCACCATTTTCATATCTGACATCAAAGATTGCTATAACTTGAATTCCTACTCTTATTCACAGGTTCTAGAGGAATGCTCCAAAGAAAAATACAACTTTAAGGTGAGCTGACTCAGTAAGGTGTCTAGTTTTCTCAGTTAGACACCTAGTCTAACTGGATCTCTTCTAGTCAAACTAGCAGCTTTTATACAGAAGTGAAAAAACCCAATTTGTCACTGAACACAAAGCATGTTCAGTGCTATTCATAACAATATTAAAATAATTAAAACATTTCACCTTAACAGAGTTCATGGTGTAATACTGATTTCCATGAAAACAACTGCTTTTTCAAATCCTCTTTTCCTATTACAGGTGTTAGCAGCCTTCTTCTCTTAAAGTATTTGGTTACGCTTGACATTTAAAATTTGAAATCCATGCTAATTAAGGGATTCAGGCCCCATTACCAGTAGTGTTCTTGCACTTCAGCAAAAGCAGATTTGGAATTTCTTCTATGTTGTATTGTAAAGGAACATTTTGAGATGATCTAAACTGTAACAGGTCAGAGTATTTAGGCAAAAATAGAAAGTAAAAAAAACCCCACGCCACCACTCCTCTGCAGTTCTCTAGAACTGCATCTAGTAGAGATGTTCTCTAAACAGCACTATTTTAAACTTCAACTTTCAAAATAAGAGTCACACATCACTGAGGTCTTTCTGTGGATTCTGTGTTGTATCTGCTCATTTTTGCTGACCACAAGAAGTTCTGGCTGTGCTCAGCCTTGAAGCTAAGTTTATTTTTCCAATTGTTTCCCACATACGAGTAGCATTACTGAGGAATCTAAAGCCTATTGCTCAAATATATAATGACCTCAACTCAAGTAAAAAAAAAACACCATAGCTTGAGTAGATTAAAATAAATACACTCCTGAGTAACTAATTCCAATCAATTAACTAGGCAAAAATGACACCAAATCACCTTAGGATGATTTTTTTTCTTGCTTTCAAGTGACTTTTCCCATTACTCAAATGTGACCTTATAGTTGTTCTTGTGCCAGCTGTTCTCAGGTCATTCCTTACCAACAAAGACTTTGTGCTCGGGACATTCCATGCCCAGTGTAAGGAAGTGAGTCTTCATTCCTACAGTAAACCTTAAAAACAGAGCTGGTAGGAACCGAGAAAGCACACGCATGTTGCACGCACAGGAACACACCAGCCCACAGGCACACAGGCACATGCTTTCATATTGCTTTTCAGTGTACTGGAAACCCACCGTATCCCCCTGCTTGGATGGGTGTTTTTGGAGAAGCACAAGCATATAGACTAAAATCCTCTGTCTGGAAGCCAGCCCGGTTTAATGAGGGCTCAGATGCACTGCGGTGAATTTTTGGCAATGACCGGGCCAGAAGCTCAATGGAGGCAAGAATCTAAAACAAGCAGAAAAACAAGAGATAAACTCTGTTGTTCCAAAGTTGTAACAGTCCTTGAAGCAAAAGTCAGAACATCAATTAACTACAGAAAACTATTTATACACAAACTTAAACAGAAACATTTATAAATAGATTACTGCGTTGCATTCTGACGTTTTTATCCTCAAAAAGCTGAAAAGGACATTTTGGGAAGAAATTGTCTAATTTTCCCCTTTCAAAGGGCACACTGAATTCCCTCTGCAAGTATAATGAATACAGTTGCCTTGTATTTCCCTCGTTTATGCACTAGTACCTATACTTGCCACCACTGCAAACGGCCACAGCCTTGGCAGCGGTTTCCTTAGCACCATTTACCAAAGAGCCAGCTGGGGGAGCTCCTTATTCTTGGAAAACACTCTGGTTACATTCAAATCGAAAAAAAATAAGGTCCCCCTCCAAGCTTTCAGAATCCAAACCTTCATCAGCAGGCATGATAAATCAAGTTTTGTGACAAAACCATCAGTTTCCCTTCATAAAGCCTGAAGGAGAGCAAGGAGGGGGGTATTATATAAAGATGTCTGAGCACATACACAGCAAGTTCCAATTTGTGTGCCTAATTGCCATTATTAGTTTCACCATCTCCCAGCTCAAACTTTCTCCAACACAAATACTTTTCCAACTACACAAATGATTTTAATACTTGTTTTTTGAATGGAAACATTTTTAATTAAGCAGCATTAACAGAGGCAGGCCGAGAGATTTGGAGTTATTCAGCCTGCAGTGAGACCTCACAGCAGCCTTCTAGTACTTAGAGGGGGCCTACAGGAAAGCTGTGGATAGACCTTTTAGCAAGGCTTATTGTGGCAGGACAAGGAGTAATGGATTTAAACTAAGGGAGAGTAGATTTAGACCGGATATAAGGAAGAAATTCTTTACAATGAGGGTGGTGAAATACTGGAACAGGTCGTCCAGTCAGTAGGGGAGGCCCCATGCCTGGAAACATTCAGGGTCAGGTTGGATGGGGCTCTGAGCAACCTGATCTAGTTAGAGATGCTCCCTCTGCTCCTGCAGAGGGGTTGGACTAGATGACCTGTAAAGCTCCCTTCCAACGCAAAGCAATTATGATTCTAACCAGGTTCTGAAACAGTACTCTTACAAAGTCATACTATAGCACTCATCAAAACATTTTGAACTGGCCAGCGAGTTCATAACTGATTTACTTTTAATATTTGAATTGTACAATCTGCTAAGAAAGAAAGGGGAACGTTTCTCACCTGTGGAAAAAGGGGTCTCTCATCTCTTTTCTTTTTTAAACATTCTGCCATTAGCCTCTTCATAGCTTTTGGACAGTTGCTCCGTACTTTGCTGAGGTCTGGAGATAGGTATCCTCGTCCCACCATAAAAATTATCTTTATTTAAGGAACAAAAAGACGAACAGAGAAGAAGGTGAGTCCACAAAACTAACAGGAACAAAAGCTGAATGTTTTGCTAGACCATTTTAGTCCCTGAAGCAAGTTTCCTGCTTCCAGGAGACATTATCTGATATTAAAATTGCCAAGTTTATTAGAGGAATGCTTGCTAACCTGTTCAGTACAGAGAAAAAATAGATTTTTCCTCCTCCTCCTAAGAGAGATTTTTGTGAAACTTGAATACTAGTAAATGGTTACCACTTATAGCAATAACCATCTAAGGAGTGGTGTCAAAAACTGCTACAAAAACAAGAATAAGCAACTCTGTGGCAGGAACAGAATGCCTAAAAATAAATACTCTGTAAAAATAAATATTCTGTTTTATATTATAAGGCAACAGCGAGTTCACATTGAAAGGTATTTTAAGAAACACATAGACTTACAATATTAAAACCCCTTACGTTTTGAGAATAAATTCCTTCATATACTTCTCCACCAGAAAAGCTTTTTCCTGACATCTGACCACCCTATTCAACCCCTGCCCCAAAACCCCACAAAATAAAAAGACAAAATGTCTGTCCTCTGTAGAAGAGGAGACAAACAGACTTTGTATTTTTTACAGTAATTCCTTTAACATGGAAGGCTGGTACTTCACCTAAGCACAAACCAGAGTAGAATAACAGAAACCAGGAAAGCAAAGCATCAATATGGTTAATGCTCTCTTAGATATATAAAAAAACGCATCAAACATCATCATATCAAGCCAAGGTCAAATGCAATGCAGTTTGAGCACTGACTGCAGTTGAGCTGACACTTAAAAGCTCTTTCAAACCAGCTAATCAAAGATCCATTCATGCTGCAGTAGATAATCACTAGCTTTTCTGAATACTCAGACAGACCCAGCAGGTGTATCATACCTTATATTCAATGAAGTGTAACATTTCATATCTTGAATGTGGGGAAAAAAAAAAAAAAAGAGAGAGAAAACCCCCACATCTCAAGCAAGCTATACATGTTATTTATACTAACACAATCCTGGTCCCTTTTCAACTCTCTGATTCAGTTGCATCTGTGCTGGCATCAAAGAGTATAAAACTCCCATATGGTTTCTTCAGAAATCCCCATGTGCTGGAGCAGCATTTCATAGTAAAGACTTGTCTAACCCATCCCTTATCTCTGCTGCAACAAGATTTATCATCACCTAGAAGTGAACCTTTTATTGATTTTCTTAATTACACTACTTAAGTTGAAATTACTCAAACTTTGTTATTATTTACCTTTCCAATACTGTCCTTACAAATAATATAGGGATTAAACTCCTATTTTACCTAGAGAAAAGAGAATATCATGACAAGAACAGTCTTAATTTGTCTAGAAAAGTCTTTTAAGGTGAGAGAAACACTCTGAGGTGTAATACGAACAATGCTTTCCTTATTAAGGTTCTTTGTTGTGTCATAGGAGCCGATGCAGATGCATCAACACAAAGCGAGCAATATTTACGTCTTTTCAAAAAATGGACTAGGAGTGACAAAACTCAAGATATTAGATCACAGTTTATAAGTTGGGCTTCACTTGCAATTTAAAATTTGTTCCAGCACTCAACTGTGAGCATCCCCAGCACTGGGTTCATCTTTCAAATCTCAAAAGATGAAAACAAAACAATGCCCGAATACTGCTTCTAGAAGGTTATATCCACCTGGCCAGGAATCTGGACATTTACTTTCCTTCTAAAGGCAAAATAAAATAAAATAATAATTCAAAAAAGATTTGATGAATTGGGATGAAGTGTTCTGACAAATATGGAAGCAGCCTTATATTCACAGATGAACGTTGCTATGGTTGCAATTCTCAAGTACTGACAGTGAAAAAACAAGGGATGCAGACACAGATACAACATAAATATATCACCGCCCAGACATTGAATAGTTTACACCAAAGATCTTGATGCATAGATACTATTTTCAGATTAGACAGAGAACTAATGAATCAGATATGCCTTTGCAAACGTGCATATCCTGTGGCGATACATTACAGGCATGCCATATCATTAGCCTTAGAGGAATATTTGTTCACAATTAAATAAACTTCTTACAGAATTCAGACACTCTGGAAAGTCATGTACTCCATTAAGCAGGATTTGAGAAACGCTGATATCTTGAAATTCAATTAGGTGGTGCATGCATTTCTCAAGATTGAAATGAATATAAAACATTCATCAAGATGATTGCTGTTCCATTTTGTCAATCGTGTTGCTGAACTGTTATTCAATGCAGGAGGGGGAAGAGGAATAACTAAACATATGGAGGATCATTTCGCCTTTGCAGAACTATTCTAAACTAGATTACTATTAAGTAACCTGCTCTCCCTAATAAGTATCTTGGCAACCAGTTCAGAAGCTGAAAAATCTATACTTGAAGTAAAGAAGAGCAAAAAAAAATACCTCAAGAGAAGTAAATTGGTGCTACATGGCTGAGGCAGATTTAGAAAATGCAGAAACAATCTCATAACATCAGAAATACAAATCAAACTCACAAAACACCAGAACATGCACTTCACAAGGCTGAATTTTACTCTGTTTCAGGCCACAGTTGACTGAAGTCAAACCATTCCCAAGCCTATGCTCTCTTTACCTGGTCCCTGTTGTTGATGTTTGAGTATGGCAACTGTCCAGTCATCAATTCATAAAGAACAATCCCAAATGCATACACATCCGACTGAAAGCTATACGGATTTTTATCTTGCATCCTAATAACTTCCGGGGCCTGCAGCATAAAAGGAAAGAATTAGTTTTTATTTCACCATGTTGGGCTGCACCTCATGCACCAGAAACAAAACACGGATTTATCCAGAGTAAAACAGGTATAAGGCCCACTCTTACTTTCAGATGTTACCTAATGATGTTACCACGACTGGATGTTGACACGAATCTCAAAAATCACTGATTCTTTTCAGACTAGTGATCCCTTTATTCCTCTGTGATAAAACAAGGTCACCTTGTCCTGACTGAGAAACTATTTTGAAATTAGAACTACAACAATATCAAAAATAATGCCAACTAACAGAGCCTTCAGGTTTTTCAGGGAGAAAGCGGAGTTGCACAGGAGGTCGTAACTGTAATTCTTAGTAAGACTTAAGCGATGACCTCTTGAGAGTAATCACACTTAAATCCTTAAAACTTAATGAGTATCTTACTTTTGGCTGAGCTAGTTCCTCTGCTCCTTTGCAGGATGTTTTCCATGGCTTTTCTTTCTCACCTCCTCCTCAACCATGGATTAATCATACGATTTTTCCATAGCCACCATTTTCTTTTCAGTTTAAACTTCAGAGTAACAGATGAAGAGACTAAAGTTTTTCTGCTGACTACTGGAAAAGACACACTTAAAGGAGAACTGAAAAGCATTCCTTTAGTACTTCATACAACTGCTTGTCTTTTCCCGCTTAAGACAGCTTGTGTATGTCAGCAGTGCTTGTGTATGTGATGGAGGGAAACTTTGGCCAAAGGCAGTTACATCTGTTGAAACAAACGCAACACTTCCCCCTTGCTTACCATCCATAGAATAGATCCAGACAACTGTTCAAACTGATGTGATCCACTCCATCGTGATTTCACTGTAGCTAGACCAAAGTCACCTATTTTTACTGTGAGGTCTTCATGAAGAAAAATATCTAAGAGGAAAATGTTAAGGAAAAACAAACAAGCAGTACAAATCCTGTCCTACAGGAACAATAAACTGCTACTCGTTTGCAACAATACACACAACAGTTTTAATCATCCACCACTGCTGAAGAGGGTTTCACATAATTCAGGTTCTGAGCAGCTAGCGTGGTGAATTATGATAATTAAGGGGTACATAAGTAATGACTAGGCCAGTGCTGAACAGACTATGGCCTGTGTGGCTTTCTTGAAATGCCAGATACAAGAAACTGAAAGTACTCCATGAGTGGACTGGCATCAGCTTTCATCACATGTAGAAACCAAACCATGCAAAAATCTTTCTGAGACCACAACAAAACTCACTGTGTTATTGCAATAACATCAATCAATATAGTAAGTATTCCTCACTTTGCTACTAGTGATATTACCCCTACTCAATGAAATTCCAACTCAGCAACTATTCACACATGAACAGTTTTTCACACCAGTGAGTTCATTTCTAGCAGATAAAGCCCCAAACAGGAATGCTGTCACGTTTCACAATCACAGCTCTGGGAAAGGATACTATTACTCTTGAGGTCTCTGTGGATGATTGACTTGGCATGCAAATAACTGAAAAGGAACATGATAGTTTGGGTGGGTTAGATGATATTTCACTAAAATCTCAAGATTCACTGTATTACTGAAATACTAATTCCACACATATTCAAACTGCACATATTTATCAAGACAAAGGAACCCTCCTCCCCTCCAAAATAAAATAAAGCTTAGCTTTCCAGCTCAAACTTGATGTTAGTGAAGAATAACAGAACAATTATGCACCAACTTCTGCTTTTCAGTTCTAATTCAACATGCAGAATAAAAATAAGAGAAGTAGTTTTTGACACGCTATTCAGTGCTGCAGTTCCTGCCTCCCAGCCTTAATGGTGACCGTCAAGATGCTTTGTGAGCTAGTCACAGCATTAGGTAACGAGTCTCTAAATTGTGGGAGCTAATCAGAGGGAGCCTGGGGAGATGAGCAGGCTAACAGAAGGCAAGGTTGGTTGATGCAAACACCTCCCCACTTCCTGACTGAAAATGTAATAGAATACTTAGTGGAAAAATGGCACAATTAACCGCAATCATCATAGCAGCTTTCCAGCTGGAGGGTGCTTTCTCTGATCTTACGCTGGGGTTCCAATTTTGACACACAATATTGGGTTAGTTTTGTAAACTGCAACTCACTCAATTGCCCTCTATGGGAATAAGGATTACTTACAGTCCTTAGAACAAAATAGCTATGTTTTCCTCAAACACTGAAATCTATTATTAGGAGAGCCACAATACTTACAAGCAAAGGAGAAAAAAATCAATTCTTTTTGCTAACAGGGCTGTCTGCCGTCTGCGTTACCTTACAGGATTCTGTCCTTTGGTTCACAGGGTGTTTCTTTTTAAACTGTGTTTTACCTCCTACCATAAGACTATCTGCACTGTGAAGATCGTAAAGCCTGGAACAGAAATCTTTGCTTATAAGACTGAAATTTAACTACACTACAATTACCTTTATTCTACTATCTAAGACTATATTTCCTTGATGATTTGTATTTCTCTGTTCCAAAAGAAGAACACCATGTCTGTTTTACTAATCAAAATAATAAACACTTCACCAAATGCTTTGATCATCAAGGCAGGAGAACCATGGGCTTGGCAAAGTGAGCAGATAGCTGGCCTTGCTTGCCGATGTTAGTCAGAATGTGAAGGGGATAAACGAACATTGTCCCAACACTCCTTTCCAAACCAGTAATGATACTTACTCCATGCCTTGTGCAGTCTGTCGTGCAATATCAATTAGTTTGATCATTTCAAATTTGGTCTCAATGATGTGTAAGTGGTGATATAAGCTGGACCCTTCACACCATTGTGTAACAATAGCCAACTGGGGTTTTGTTGAATAACCCATGAAAAGCAGGATATTCACATGTCGTGTTTTCCTGTAGGAAAAAAAAAATCAGGAGAAACTCTAGTGGATCAGGAAATCAGGAAAAATCCAGGCAGATCTAACACAGTCTAAATATATATTTCCAAACATAAGTGTTGGGTTAATCCCAGTTTTTACTAAGATAACATGATAACCTCTTGCTAGATTTAATTTAATTCAATTCACTATTCCAGCAGTTAGCCTTTCTTATCATAATGACATGGAATAGTTATTCTTGAGTATGCACCACTTCCTCTTGCTTTTGCAAGCAACTCAGCACACAAGGCTGCTCAGAAGATGCTGTTACCACTAAGTCTCCATAGGATAGCGATGGTTTGCAGGCAGGTCTGCTTTCGTCTAATCCCAGTCCAGCTATGAGATGTTGCTGCCCACAAGGAGGACATCCAAAATGAAATTCCAGTCTCGGAGGCTTCCAAGAAGGACAGCTCTTTCATTTAGAAACCATCAACAAGTTTCCCTGACAAGGCTTCAGCTTTTCTTAGTACTTTATTTGACAAGAATTTTTCACTTTCTATGGAGCCAGCACGTAAGAAAGGATGGTAAGAGGAATGAAAACTGTACCTCAGTAAGGTTATGTTATGACCTTGCCTCCTAAGAGCACTGGGGGAGACTGGAGTTCACAGAAATTTAGCCAGATCAAATCAAATCAAACCTATTTCAAAGCTACAGCAACTCCAGACAGAAGAACTTTGCAAAGAACAACAGCACAGAGAAGATTATCTCAGTAGATATCCCAGTAGATTAAAGGCCTGAAAGAATCTACCGATACACTGCTAAATGTGATTCTCATGCTACAGGAAACGTCATTTCCATTCTTATTGTCATCAAATGGACATGAAGAACTAGATGCCACCAAACAAACTAATGAGATATTACAAAGATGAGGCATCTACGAATTCTTGAGTATTTCCTAGCTTTCCCAGGAGCTGAGGAAAAAGCAAGGCAATCTTCTTCCAGCACAGCTCGGCAGCAAAGGCAGGCAGCACACTGTTGATGAAATCTGATAGACCTAGCTTAAAACCTGTGGTAGCTTCTTAAATCTACGCTGCTGCTGAAGATGGTAGAGCTCTTCTTATATTAAAAAAACAACATAGGAGCCTAGAGTGTGAACCCACTTGTCCTCTCAGCAACGCAGACTGCAACAATTCTACACTATGTGGCTGTGGCTTTTTCAGGTTCATGGATTTGTCAAAGTGATGCTGAGAGTAACTGCTGAGTAAACAAAAAATAATTGGTTTCTTACAAATCCTACCTCAAATCTAAGAAAATAACAGTGAAACATAATGGGAAAGACACAACTACAGGTAAATCTGCCTTGCCTGAGTCAAAGGATAGGACAACCGACTATTTAGTCTAAGTGCTGAAATGATCAACAACAGAGAAAGCCTGGACTCCAGCAGAAATCTGAACTAGGTACAAAATACAAGATTTATTACCTTCACCTCTCCTGAGCAGGTACGTAAAACCCATGCAGAGGTATCCAAAGCAGCATACCCCAAAAAGCCTCTACTTCCACAGCTATGGGCTTAAGAGTTTTCAGAACTAACGTTTTCTGAGGAAAAAGGCTGACCCTCCCTTTTTCACTGTTTATCTTAGTGAGGAGCCTCCTCCAGCTCTCCACTCAACACATCAGTTTTCCAGAGGCAAAAACTGTCTCTCTATTTTGTTTCTTAGAATAGAATTATACTCAAGACTGGTCAAGGTTGTACTTGGATGCTGTCTTCTCCAGTGAATACTCTATGGTAGCATGTTGATGGACCCTCTTATGAGAGCTGAGCCCAAGACAAATCCTTCCTCTGAGAAAGCACAAGCAGTAGACATGAGAAAAGGAAAACGGGAAGTGACTTTCTGGGAAATACATTTAAAAAAGAACTGAAAAAGACGTCAGTGCTACTGACCAGGAACTACTAAAGAACAAATAATATGGGCAGCACTGTAGCTCAAAAGCAACAAATAGTCATGCTCTCCTTCATTCTCAAAACGTGGATGTGAGGAAAGGCAGGCCTGCAGTTCACACTTAGGCTTGACTGTGCCCTGAGAGTGGTACAACAGCAAAACCTAGCCCTGCCTGGAGCATCCGGACACACATATGTTCAAAACATAGGTGTATAGATAAACAAATCCAAGGAAATGAAGAACTAGCAGTGGATTCAAGAAACATTTTTAAATGGCAAGTTATATTTTCTGCCCAAAGTATCAGCATGCAGGAATATGATCAATGTGTTCTAATGGAAATAAAAAATACAATGAATAATGAAGCATAAATGTACACACTGTTTTATGCCATTAAAAATATTCTTACCTGAGCACTCCTACTTCATTTTTGAAAGCCTGTAACTGTTGAGGTGTGGGTGCCGTAACATTCAACATTTTCACTGCCACGTCACCTTTAAAAGAGCGATTTTCATTAAGTGCCATTGATACATATTCCTCTATTAGAAATCTCTACACAGAGCATCATAAATATCAACATGCCCTACCTTCTAGCCTTAGCAAAATAAACCACATTATTAAAATAAGTAAATATTCTGTAAAATCTATAAACCCTATTCTTATTATTTGACTCTGAGAACTCCTAGCAACGCCAAAGCTTTCCAAACACACATTTGAAATCCTCATTCATCAAGATGGATACTTCAGCCTTTCCAGTAACTGCGTTTCATGTTCACCTTAACAATTCAGATGAACATGCAAGAGTTGGGTTTCTAAAGAGTTTGAAGTTCTAACATTACCTATTCAGCACACTACTTATATAATTTAAAAATCATCTTAATGGCCGTTCAATGGACTCTCCCCAGTATGCCCATGTTTCTCTTATACCGAGGAGCTCAGAACTGAGCACAGCACTCCAGGTGTGGCCTCATCAGTCCTGAACGGAAGGATTACCTCCCTCGACCTGCTGGCAATGCTTTGCCTAATGCAGCCTAGGATTCCGTCAGCTGCCTTTATGGCATGGGCATACTGATGCCTCACATTCAACTTGGGTGTCCAGCAGAATCCCCAAGCACTTTTGTGCGAAGCTGCTTCCCAGCTGGGTGGTCCCCAGCAGGCAATGTTACTTGCTTAAGAATAACTCCTTGCTACGATGGCCACATACCATGCCACTTTCCTTTGTAGACTGTTCCAAATGATCCAGATCCTATCCTTTGTCCAACAGTGATCTGTCCATCTGGTATCTCCCAATCATCACTTGAATCCCGTCGACCAAGGGTTTTCTTTATATATATGCATAAACCATAAAAAGGAAGAAAATGAATACATTATTGTCTGTGAAAGTAGCTCCTTTTTAAAGGTTTGGTATCAGCATTTCATACCATTACAGTCCTAAAAGAACTTTCTTTTTCAGTTATTGCATTCGACTTTTCAAGCCAGCCACACACAAAACCTCAGCACACAGCTATGCTAAATTATTTCCTGGCATGAAATACTTGCCACAGGTTTCTGGCAGTGTTAGAGCCAGTAAATTTCAAGAAACATTTACCAAAAAGAAAGCCTCATTTATTTTTTCAATTCTTACTCAGTCATAACGCTAAATTGTGAATTAAAAAAAATGCAGTCATTTTTATGTATTGTTACATTTCAGAATCCCTAGAGATCTTTCGATGTTCATAACTCACGGTGGGGAAAGTTAAGCTCTTATTTGAAATGAAACTGGCATTGTAATATGAAGCACACCAAAACACTTGGGTGCAACAGGGTAGAAGTGAGTGGTCAGTTATTTAAATTATTTATATATCAATCCTACAATTTAAATATTCCTTTATTTATTAAAGTCCTTGATCGCTACCATAGTCACCTTCAAGATAATTTAGAAGGCTTTGATGAAAGAAAAGTGAGAGGAACTTAGTTATGTAGCATATCTATACTATAAATACACCATACTCCAAATGAAAATAGCTGATCTTTCCCTTACCATTCTATTTCTGTCTTCTGAGGATGAGGATGATTTCCTTTCCCGTTGGGGTCCTGGTGATTTCTGTAACGCTTTCACATTGGTGAGGGACCCAGGCAAAGAGGCAGGAGGTGTTGCAGACAAACCTGCAGCTGAACCTAAATTTCAGAAACGGGATAATTTTATCTATAAGAAGCCAGCTTAGAAGAATGCATTGCTATTAGGTGCAAGAATTCTGTTTAAGATGCAGTATCTCCAAACATCAATGCAAATGTTAAGAGAGAACAAACATGTACTAGGAATATTGCCCTAATATTAGACTAGTGCTGAAGTCCTAGATTCCAGTAAGAGACAAGTCTTTAGCAAACATCCCTGTACACCCAATAATTCCTGAACAAGAGGCTGGGGACTATCAGAAGGATAATGTCTCTTCAAATAGAAAAAACCCCTCCAAACATTAAAAATCCAGGTTTTTTAATTCCACCAGTTTCTTTGAGAAGAACAGTAGCAGCATTTTAGTTAGCTGCAGCTACATCTCCGATTTCTTGTAGCTAACCTTTTAGGGACCTAATAAATAGCTGAAGTACTGTAATTTGGAATCAAAATAGACTGAATGAAAAAAACCTGAAATGTTTTCTAGTAGAGTCTCCAAGTGCCACCTGAAAACCTTTGGCTGTTTTAAAGCTATCTGTTAGCAGAGAGCTCTTATTTAGAAGTAAATATTAGACTGCGGAAAGGATTAAAAAAACCAAGAACCTTAGTTAGCTATTTGAAGCATATTCTATTAAATAAAAAAAGAACTGTAAGTCTGTAGCTCATATGTTATCTAAACAAATCTATGCAGGAAAATGTCACTAACAGAGCTGTGTTTCAGAGCCCCAATGGCTCTTGACAAATAGAGCACTTCAACTAGACGCTGCTTTTTAAAATACACCATAATTATTTATAATAAGGTTATGCTGACCCTCCCAACGCAAAGGACATAAAACAGGGTCAACTGTTAATTAAATTCATGCTGTTCTGCTAAACAATGTATGTCATTGTACAAGACCTCCAACATTCCAACGATTTCCCTCACATCAGCGCCCTGGGAAGTGCTAGAAGACAATGCTCCTCTCCTCATATCCCTTCAGAAGCCCCCTTCTTACAAAAAAAATCCCCTGTCTCCTAATGCCAACTTGAGTTCAAACTTGACTTCGCGACTTAAAACTGTTGCTTGAGTTCAGTCAACTCAGTGCATGCTATTTCATCACTATATATATCTCTCTCTATATATATCTATCTCCACCACTGCCTGTCTTCATTGAGTTAAAATCCATTCATTCAGAAGTAGAAGCAAAAAATGACATACCAACGCATCCAGTATTGGACGCATTTGTCCCACATGCTAAAGCAACAGTAATGATCCATATTGGGCATCCTAACTACATTTAGGAGCAGCTGGAAGCCAGTGACCTGAAGGATGGAGTTATATTCAGATTCATGTTATAGTTACTATCCTGTAATATTTATTACATTATTTGCCTGAAATCACATGTATATGGATATAAATATACGATGTTCCCAGAAGATGAGCAATTTTCCAAAAGTTTACTGGATTACAGGCTTTCTCTGTCATAGCTAAGCTCTACTATAATGCATTTTCTCTAGCGGTAACTGGAGTCTCCTACTTAATTTTTAATACTACAATACAGAAACACTAGCACAATATTCATCTTTCACCAAAAACACTTACAGCGCTTACGTGGTAGAACACTACATTTAAACTGTTACAGTAATACCAGATTGCCTGTTTTCCGAGTTACTAGAACGGAATGCTTCAGATAATGTTGGGCTTAAGTCATTAGCTTGGACTCTGAAGCTGTACGGAATGCATTCTGTAGCCAGTTTGCTCATTGGGAATACCTGTCTTCTTGTAAAGACTTCTGGAAGAATTTTATAAGTTCATAAGGTGAACTGCTCTTGATATAGTCTGAAACAAAAGTCTTTGAAGCAGCCAAGATGGTAGCATTTGAAAACCACACTACATGCACTGAACTACCCATTTCTACATCTATACGTATAGACACAAATATTTACATTTCATGCTATTACTCAATAGTTGGTTTCCCCAGCATATGAAATCCTGCAGAGTTTTTTAGGGATTTTGTGCAATACAACAAATCCATTGACAGCTCTAGGCCTGTATAACCCCCTGAGTCTACGAGGTGAAAAGGGAAGATTCCTATTTTACATGGTGCAGGGCACAAATACCGTTTCACTGAAAATTTACTAACTAAATAAAAACTACATGGTCTAAACTATCTAGGGCCCCAACGTGGGATCAACAGCATGTTCTCAAAATGAAGTATTTGGTGAAAGGACACAGTACTTTAAAAGATTGAGACTTAACAAGATATCAATGGAAATGTTCGTAATTCACATTTGACTTCCTCGGTTACTTTTCAAAAAAAGAATATTAAAACAGTAAAAGCATCGATCTGACTTAAACTGAACAGTCAAGGAAATTCTAAGTTAAGGACATCCCTCTGTCTCGAAAATCACTGCAATGCAAACCAAGGACTTTTTTTTTTTTTAGAAAAAATATGTTAAGATCTACATGAAAAATCCTTAACTATGAAATTCCTCGCTTTTGAAGATTTAAGTCAGACTTTTATTTATAGTCATTTTCAGGCGTGTAAAGGTGGAAGTGAGTATGTGTGAAAAGCACATTCAAAGCATTCCAGCCAGGCCAAGCAAAAAACAGAGGTGTTTTGATAAACTCACACACTTACATACACACAGTGTGAGGGTGAGGCACAAACAGCATCTGTGGTTTTACTTATTTTGTTTGGGTGAAAACAAGAAAGAAGAGCCCAACTACCTCTGAACACTGGGCCAGGCTCAAAATCAAACACTATTTCACTGGGGACAGAATGAAGGAGGGGACTGGGAGTCCGGGATTGGTATTTCCGAAGGCAGCGCATCAGCTGGTTCAAAGGGGCTGTTAGAGAGAAAGAGACGGGCAGGCAGAGACAGAAAGACAGACACATAGAAGAAATGAAAGAAGTCATGGGAAATAACTAGGATGCTCTGACTTCTATTCACAGATTGCTTCTGTATTTCGAAGGAAAAAGTAAAAGTCAAATTACTAATAACACTGTTTCAGGACTGGGAATCGCCAATTGTTTTCAGATGCCAAGCAGACAGTTTATGATCCAAAGTTTAAACCAACATGATAGCACAACATTTAAATGCCAGACAAAATGGGCAAACTTGGAGAGCCAAACCTATCAACACATACAAAAATAGCTAAAACTGGCAACTTTACATTAGTAGGCTTGCAGGATTAAAGGAAATTTCTTCTTTTTAAAAAGCATTCCACTGTTGGCGTAAGAAAAAACAGCTCCATCATACACAATGCAGTAGGCATGTATCATCCTACCAACTACCAAATTTGAATGGGAAAAACAAAGTCAGTGATAGCCCACAGTACAAAAAACTTAGAGATAAGGACAGAGGGCTCTAAGGTAATTCAGACTTTACTAATAACTTGCTGAAGCAAATTATAATTAGTAGGCGATGACCATGTTAATAATTTGGAGTTGGAAAAACTGCCATATGCCTCCCCTACTTACTGTTTCTTTATTTCTGTTATTTCTATATTACATTCATAGGAATAAATACAGCACATACAAATCCCTCTCAGGACCTTGACAGCCAGTGTGAGAAGGGGCTTAACAGGCCTGTGCATATAACATGTGAAATATTATAAATCTTCCGTCACTAGTTCTGTCTTAATTGTGAATTAGGGTTGTGTGTTACTGAAGGAAACATAAGAAGACCTGTCTTTAGTGTAAAATCCTAACAATCTTGTTCCAAGAGTAGCACAGGCATGCAGTACAGCAAAGCAGCACCTTCAGCAGGGGCAGAGGGGGAGAAGAACCGGAGTATTTTGTGCTGTTTTAGGATGCAGCGGTTCATATGGAAGGTCCATCCACCATGTTAATGGTTTTCAATGCAAACCTCCATTGTTTCCACAGGTGGAAAGGTAAGTACAGGCACAAAAATCTTTGGAGAGTTGGGAAGTTGTAGCATATCTGTGTGCTGCCATGTGAGTGAATGAATGTGTGCAAGGAAAAAAAAGTGATGGTACAAGGTAATTTTAGAAATAAAAAAACTAGATACCGCTTCAAAACTTTTTCTCCTTCTGTCTCCCCCACTCCCAGAATGACCAGCAAATGACTCAAACCTTTGTCAGACAAATATTAAGTTCATGGACAAGCAAATGCAAATTCATTTTTTATTCTAGTCAAATTTTCCTTTGTGCCTGTGTTTTGTAGAAGGAAGTAGAACAAAGGCAAGGGACAGAGTGGTTGTGTAATTAAATATAGCAGCTAGTTTAAACACTACTTACCTCCCTCTCCTCGTAAACCCTGGTCTCTAATCAAGTCCTATAAATAAATAAATAAAAAGGTGCTTAATTTAAGTATTACAATTTACATTCCAGAATCAACTGAGATTGATCAAACCGAGAATCCATAACCTCATATGTAGATCATGAAATAAAAGTTGCTTCCTACCCTGGTTTACTAAGAAGCAGTGACTCCAAATAATTATTTACAACTACAAAACTTTTCAAAATTAACTGCTTTAAAATACCATCTCTTAGTAGTAAAGTGAAATGTGCACCACCCAAAACAGATGCTGATGTGGAAATACCGATTTAAACGTGCAGTTAGCCAAAATGCATGAAGAAATACCGAACCTAACGTTCTAACTACAGTGTTTGTGGCACAAATTATTTGAACTGTCACATCAGAAGCTGGGACACCAATTCTCTGTACTGAGCTACATCAGTCAAATGAGTTCTGCTTCATTTTTTTTCTTCTAACAAAGCACGGCATTTGCATACGCAGGCACACTCTGTTCTTCAGAAATGACTAACTGCAAAAGGTTTCCTTCACTTGCAACCCGCTGTAAACTGAGAGTATCTTTTACATCACAGCCAGGCTAAAAGCAAACTACAGTAAGGATTTTCTAAACAGAAGAAAATTTAAAAATCCTGGCAGTTTTCCTCTGTATGTCCTTTTTGATCACCAAGCTTTTTTTTTGGGATTACAGAATTATTTTATTCCTTTATTGTACTATTGCCAAAAGCAGTGGTCCTGCCTCTCAGCTGCACACCACTGCCGTGTACCACATGCAGATGTCTAAGAGGCCACACTCTTAATACTCAGCCAACATTTCACTTTCCAGTGAGTTCACATGCAAAACAGCTTTCGTCCCTCAGCGTCCAGGCAGATTTCAAAGCCACTTAACCTGACCAATGACTAACTTCTAGAGAGTAGGTTTAAGGGCAAAATACAGGCTGTATCGATTAGCAAAATTAGAGAGGTTGTTGTGACCAACATTTTGCAAGGTCCTAGCTGGCCTTACACCTAATCTCCACCATTATTATTTTTTACGATTCAGCATCCAGAATTTTCAAAAATGTGGAAAACAATAGGTGTAGCTGTTTCTGAACACTCCAAAAGAATGCTCTGAACAGTATACACTGGCCCATTGAAATCCTAAGGAACATTCAGTAAATCTGAACTCAGCTTATTGAGTAATATGTTTATATTTAAATGACTCAAACTGAATAATTTATCTCTTCAATGCTAGAAATATTACTTGAAGTACAAATACTAAACCCCCTTATCTTGCATATAAAGAAACGTGCTTAACACACATAATGGTTTGCAAGAGCAGTTACTGGCTTTCAAGTTTGTAACAGCTTGCAGCATGAGCCTTAGGACTAATGCCTAAAAAAACCAGTGGTTCGTAGTAGAATTTCTTTGAAAATGAAAGGTCAGGACTGTCAAAAGGCAGTTTCTGCTTTTGGAGAATGGGTTATTTGCATTTTTACAGCTCTCAATAGAAAAAAAAATGTATTAACTGGGATCTACGAAGATTCCTACAGATCGCCAAGGATTACCGTAGAAATACACCACTCGTGTGTACACATGATAAATTTAATGCACTGATATTCATAACAGAAACATAAATTCTGCTATTCCTGATCCACGTGTTTATTAATACTTACATCAATATTGACTGGCTCGATTGTATTGATGTGAACATTGGGAGCTGAAGATGATCGGTCACGTTGCCCAAATTGATTCCGATGGTCTTCATCTGCTGGTCGGAGGGGCTGTGGGATTGGAATGGATTTTGAAGGAGAAGGACTAGGGAGAATTGGTGGTCTGAGAAACAAAGTCAAGGAAAAAGAGGATTTAGGTCTACAAACGGCTTCAAATACTGCATAGTGGGTGTGGTAAATCCTTTTCAATTATAATAATACATACATTAAAGAAATTGATCTAAAAAGTCGGCATGAAAACAATTTATAATGAACGGTCTCTAATCCCCTATGATCAATTGCAACAACTCTGCTGCACAAACTACCTAATTACATGGCTGTGAGGTGTTCTGAGTTAAAACAAAAACTCCTAACATACAACAAACTAGTTATAACAAATCCTGATCTAAAAAATTCACATAGCCCAACATATGTTGCAGATAGCAAGATACTTTGCAGCAGTTTCCTCTCTTCAGAGTTAATGGAACACACTTTTTAATGGCAACAAATTGAGAACTAAAAATGCTTAACATCTCACATCGACATTATAGTCAGATGATGTCACAAAAATTATATCAATGGGATTACTGTTCAATTAAGAGTATCTGAGAATTACTGGCTACTCAATATAGATGATTAACATTATGGCCAATGTAATATGAATTATTGGTACTAAAAATAAACATATCACCTCTAAACCTCAATGTTTAAGAAATCACTTTAAGTAGTGCAACATTTCAAATGTTATTTAGAGTTCTGCAGTTAGGCAGTGCAATAGATTTGACTTGAAAGACATGCATTCAGACTATACAGACAAATTTTCCTGAAGAAACGCAAAAGCTGTCAGTCATAAATGTAGATAAAGTCTTTTGTGGTATCCTGATATATTTTAAAGACAAAACATCTAAACTCTTGCTCTTTTTTTTTTGTTTGTTTGTTTTTTAAGGCAGAATGTCACTTCTTTGGTTTTCCATTTACATTGTTAAAGTACAATAAATTGACATTTATCTCTTACTCAAGTCAAGGTCAGTCATTGTTAAGCCTAACAGTTCAATTTAATGCATAAAATGCTAAAGGTCAATGAGAAACACTTTCCATCTCTGTCAAAGAACACTTTGATGTTAAAATATATATGATATCTGACAAGGAAAGTTTTAGAACCTGAAGAAAAGGCAACTCCTGAGAGAGGAGTCTGAGTCCTCCAGCTATTCAGTTACTCATGTGTTAGTTACCATGCCCACACAGGCAATGCCCACAGGGAGAAGCTTCAGAAACAAACCATCTAGCAGGTCCTCCTGGTGCCACCTCCTGTAAGCAAAGGCTCCTTGGCCTCTCCAAAGATCTTTAGGGGCAACTAACATTTTCAACAAGCTCTCTTGACATTTTTTCAGAAACGGGTCTGCTTTAAAGCCTATTACACCAGCTTTCATTGAAGTTTATACAGTCTGGCACTGATCCCAGAACTTGGCGCTATCTGTGTCCTACGTACCTGTCATCTTTTCCTTCCTGGCCAACAGTCTCACCATTGAGAACGGCAAAACAGAGCACTCGTGAATTAATTCTAATATCAGTCTAGCGAGTCTTGTAATAAAATACTTGGACTATGCTTGGGAAGTGGGGTGGGGGAAGAATAAGTAGGGTGTTTAACCCTGTTTAATTTGCTTTAAAAATAGTTACCTATTGTCACATGATGGAATATAAATATCAGGAAGATACTGGGAAGCAATGAACTGAAACTGCCAATAGACAAATCTCTGACAAGGACCTTGAGCCACCCAGCATTTCAGAAGATGCTCAGAATTTCAGAAACGTTTTTTATTTACATATACATAAACTAAAGTTCTCATTCATTGCTAACAAGTGCCTTCAGGTAAAATCTTCTCTACTGTAGATGGGGAAGTTTGAACTCCTGAACATTTTCATAAGGAATTCATGCAACTAGAACCCACGTCAGGAGATGGGGCACTGCACAGATGCAAGTGCAGGGCTTGGCTCACATTCAAAGGCACTGCATTTTCATGTTAAGGCAAGCATGTCAGATGCTGCACAGAAAGATTTCCGAAGAAAATTCTAAGAAGTGTCTCAACCAGGCCAGGACATTGTTGGGATATGTCATTCCTACTAAAACTTCCTAAGAGTTCTCAGTAATAATGAAATTAAGGGAAATGTGCAACAGCAAACATCAGATGATTGCAGAAGGAGGGACTATGAGACAATTTGAGCTCTGCCACACAGAAGACCATCCATCAGATTTTCTGTGATCATGAGTAAGCCAAGAGAGAGAAAATCAAATTGCAGAAGTATTGTTTTAATTACATCCTCCTCTGAGCCATAAACGGCCATCTGCTGACAGCATTTGCAAGTACGTCTGTATTTCTGGTCACAGGTCATCACGCCCATCACACTGGTAGCACAGATATTGTGTTATGTCATACCATATTTGAAAACAATTTGAATAGCTTCTTCTACTCATTAAATTCTAATGGGGAGAAGTTCAGATCTTCAGAAAACAATTACAGACTAAAAAAGAAGGTGGGAATATCATAAGCAGTTAGCTGTGTGCTCTATCTACATAATCAGGATTTCATTAATAGATCCTTGGGACACTTGCAAAAAGGCAGGTTATTTTCGATAAATGAGAATTTTGCTCTGTAAAAGGTAGCTAGTGAAGAGAAAAACACAAGCCTTTTGGCCCCCAAGATGGCCTACTGAGATCACAAGCTCAGAAGAGATTACCACCAGCCTCTGCCTGCGTGTGGCAAAAGCTGTATCTCGTTCTGCATCATGATCTTGATCTACAGACAACACATCACCATGAAGAATGCAGCAATCCTCTTAGCTACCAAAAGCCCGCTCTGTAAGTATTCCTAAATCTGAATTACTCCAGGAGGGTAGAAGGGACACTGGGCCAGCTATCATCATTAGGAAAAGGGTGATGTTGTCTGTTCCAGGTGAGTTACAGAACTAGTTCTGCAGGCTATGCAAACATAGCGCCAGCAAACACACAGGGACAAGGGGGAACAAGGGGACCACAACAACACTGCTGCAAAGAACTGTTTACTGTGGCATATATATGAATAGCAGCCTAGGGCTTAAAGGAGCAGCAGTTTGAATACCAGAATCCGAGATTCTGTCACTCCTATGGCCTTTGTGAGCAGTTAACAGTCAAACTACTAGCCAGAGGAGACCCACAAATAAAAAGGTCAACTTTTCTGACATATTAGGGAGGTTATACCACCTCATCTTACACACTCCAGCCTCTTAGAAGTGGGCATTCCTTTAACAAACAATTATCAGCTTCCCATGCAACAAGCTGATAGAATTGTCAAATCTCAATGTAATATATTACAATCTTTGCTGGCAGTATGACAGGACACGCTTTTGCCTTGGACCATTATTTGGGATAAGCACACTGTTCCCTCCCTTTTTATCAGGGCAAAACAGAAAGAGGTTTTGTCAGGAGATAAGAGCAATTTAAGACAGATGTAGATTTTTACCCTTTGTCTACCACAGCAAGTGCCAACATGTCCACAGATTTACTGTTCTACAAAATTGGGTCCACTGGGCAGAGGAAGGTAACTCAGAAAAGTGCCCACACATGCTACATTACACATAAACAAACGATTTTATAAAATCATATACAGTACCTCCACGAGGTCTTAGAACTTGCAATGATACATGTTAATTCACTTTACAAATATGAAAGAAAATTTTAACACAGGTTTTCCTCGATTTCTTTTAACTCACCAATGTGATGTTTCATATATTTAAGAGCTGGTCTACTCAGGAAAGATTTTTCTTAAAAGAGGCTTGTTTTGGCTTCAAGATTTTTGCTTGAATTTGTATTTTGCTGTAGTTACGTAAATACTTATACCGAAAATCCACCCAGATTCAGTTACAGGCTGTGTGTCTTCTAAAATGACAGCATCCCCACTGGACTGAGATTTGCCTTCTTCTCCCACCCTGAACAAGCGCATCCCAATTTAGCCACAGGGCTCATTGTAGTACATGGGATTCACCTGCTAGGCTGCATCTCATATCTAAGCCAAACCTACTGAAAGCTAAAATGTGTACCAAGTATTTTTTTGTTATTTACACCAGAGTAGGATTGATTTGGTGGTTTTTTTTTTTCTTACTGCTGTTAAATAACAACACAATGCACTTCCATTTTCTAGCATTTTTTAAGGACTGCAAAGGATATGGGATACAATGATAATTCGGCTGTACTAGCAAGCAGGTAAACTGTAAATCTGGAGGCCAAATGAATTCTAATTTAATTATTGTGGTACTCCACAGGTATTGCCAGAATACAAAGCAACTTTTTTCTTTCCCTACCTCTGCAGCCTGGAAACTGTCAGTAATCCCAAATTAAACGTTGCTTTGAAGAAAAGGAGAGCAGTACAAGTTTGTCGCTACAAGCTAGAGAAGCATCACTCTTACAGCATCCTGTGAAGTCAATCTAAAAGCACCACAGGGCAGATTTGTAAAAGTCGTAACTTCATAAGGATTAGTACATTTCTCCTATACCATGATAAATTGTTTTCATCCATATTGGCTTGTAGGTGAAAAACAATTGCCAGGATTATCACAATGGTGTGCATTACTACTGGCCTTTGGGCCCAGATCAAAGCTTGGCAATGCTTTCCTAAAATTTGTGATAGCTTCACATACCAGGTGCTATCAAGAGAACACACATAGCTGCCATTAGTCCTCCAAACCAGGTTTCACTTCACTAGCATGCTTATATAAATCAAGTTTTGGGGAGCAGGAAGTTTCCCCCATGTGTTGTACATACTACAGATGATTTTTCTAAAGATATCAGGCCTTTTCTGCTCAGCAAGAATGCGTATCAAGTTGCATATTCTAGGAAATTTGGTAATGTTTACATGGAGTGGTCTAGAAAAGTTCTGGTGCCAGATTTTTTTGGGGAAAAGTTTGTTATTGCTTTATGCAATAGAACCAAAGCTTTCGCTCACTTAAAACACATGGGGATCTAAACTGTGTTGTAGTACTAAACACAATATTGTCAGACTGTATCTTTGTTTCCTTGGCTTTTCAGAAGCTTTTCTAGATATTTCAGAATCTTTGGCTGATGCAGAATGATCAGCAAACATTTGGAAGAGAGAAAAGAAACCAGAGGTCTTTAATCACAGGCTGGAGCCTGCTCTAAAGGGGGGACTGGCATCCTTCCAAGAACGGTGCACCAGACAGTCCCTCTTCCTTCCTCAAATTTAGAAGATTAAGCATGTTGGGAAACGTTGTTTTGCAAAGAGCCAAGATGTTGCCAACCTCCTTCCTTGCAGTGCTCTGTCTTAAGCAAAGCAGACACTTTCCTTGAATCCAATGTGCCTCTGGACTAATTCAAAGTCTGACCGTGAGCACCCTTCATCAGCCACTCCACAGGTTACTTACCTTTCCGTAACATCTGCCTCATGCCTTTGCTGAGTTTTGCCCAACGTCACAACATCTGACAGAACAGACTGAAGTTGAGAAAGCCAACTCTGGAATATTCAGAATAGTTAATCTCTCTCCTCTTCATATATGTGCAAGATTCAGCGAAGGGAGTTCACAGAAATTCTGTGCTCATATTTTACGAGCAATGATATAGAAGAAACTTTTTGAAAGTGCAATGAATAAAATGAATACAATGTATTATATTCAGTTTGTGTACTTCAATTTTATTACAAATGGCTATTATTAGGGAGACCTACACTTTAATAATTCTTTCCAGTTAAGTGCAGATTATAACTATAATGACTGCTTTGGCACAACAGGGTGGTGCAAACTGAAAGAACTAAAATGGGACAAATGACCTAACAAGGAGGCTGGACACATTTTTATAAGGGGTTCAGAAATGTTCAGGCCGGACTGTATGTGCTCCCTTATCTTGGGAAGGAATGTCTGCAGGGACTGCCTATGGCTTAGAGTTGGAAGATGAAAGGCTACAGAACTGGATTGTTACACATGAACAAAGTGCAACAAAGTTCTCCAGCAAGTTTAGCAGCTTTTGCATCACGTCCAATGGTCTTTTCTTTTATGTCCCTTTCTCTTTCCAACTTCTCCATTTGATTGCTTGACAATTTCCCAGCATGTCACACACGCCTTTGCTCTTGAACTTGTCTTGTAACACGAACTCTTCCTTTCCTTGGGCATTTAGCCTGCTGCTGGAATCCCTTCACAAGGCTAAAGACGAAGAAGGATGCTTGCCTTCTCTTTCCTCAGGTTTACCAAACAATTATTAACATCCCCTCCTCTGTGGGCTGTGCCATGCAAGATGCTAGGACAACAGAAAAATCAAAGCAGCAATTATTAATCTAGTAATAGTGTTAATAAAGAGTTAATTCCTCATATTTTCAATCCCACTGTCCAACTCTTGAATTTCATTCCCTTACTCCTTTCCCAGCCAAGATAACCTCAAATATGGGGGTCTTTTATCCAGTTGAGCTGCTGCCCCATATCCCAGCGGGTCTCTTTAAGAAAACTGTGGGTGAGTTTATGTTTTTCTGAAGGTCAGCATTTTTTTTTTCTCTTAAACTCAGAGAAATTATTATTTCCACAATTACATCTTTAGAAAGCAGAGAAGTATTATTAAAGAAAGGCAAAAGGATAACTAACTGAAGAAAGGTATGGACAGTGCTATATGCTCATACGACAGCAGCTGCTTCTGGAAAGCAAATACTACGAACAGATACTTGGGGAAAATTGCATGACTTCATAACATGCGTACTACTTATGAACGCTCACTGATAATCATAAACCATTTTCAATAGATTTTGAAGGCATGATGTATACCTTTAACAATGAAGTGTACAACGAGGCAAAAATGCAAAAGGTAGAAAGCAAGGAACCTTTTAGAGCTCCCGCAACCACAAACATGTACAGATGCAACACTTACAAAAAGCTCCTTAACATTTAAATATTCTCGCCAGTTGAGGTTAACATTTTTATACATGTGAAGTTAAAAACCTTAGGGTATTAACCAGCTTTTGTCTCAGTTCTTCCTTTCAGTTTTTACTTCACAACACTAAGACTGCCTGAAGTAGTGTATGTATCAACTACAACAATCCATCCTGTGGTATCCTCATAAACTGATAAAGATGCCCAAATGTGAGGCAGAGGCAACCGAAAAGTAGGAAAATTTAGCATATAACAATACTAGGATTGGGGATATATAGTGGCTTTTGGCCTCTGCAGGTCACATTTGGCATGAACAAATTTCTTCAGAGATTAATAGCTCTAGCCTGGTTATAATTTCAGCTGTACCATGAGAAGGGCAGAGCCTGCTTAGCTTAGAGAACCACAGCAGCAGCCCTGTCCACAATATGCTGTACTAATAGCCACAGGATACAAAGGAAACATCCACTACCTGGAAACGGCACTTCCAAGTTTACTCAGAACTGCACGACCTAGTACAAAAAAGAACATCATCTCTCTTTGTACTTACCAAATGGGGTTCCCTCTGCAGGACTGTCCATCTCTTTTCCTGGAAGGCATCATGTTTGATCATTCATAACAGAGTCTTGGCTGTCCAGGGAATTTGTCTTCTTGTCCATAGGTGCCTGCATAACTTCCAGTTGTGTTTCTGCTTTACTTTGTGCACAACACTCACTACTCCAAGAGAGCCTCTCTACAAAATTCGGTTCATCTCCACGCAGCACACATGTCCTAGGAATGTTTTTCTGAAGGCTTTTGTATTTAGTGTTAACAAATCCACATCAGGTTTCTTGACTTTGATACATGTCCTTGAGTTTCTCTTCCCTGGAGGTTTGCTCAACTATCTAGTGCTGGGTGGTGTCAGCGATCTGTTAACTACTGGGAACATAATCTACATAGGATCACTTATCTCTTCACTGAGAGAGGGCACAGAATCTTTGTTGGAAATACAGAGGATGGAGGCTGTGGTCAATTTTAGAAGTCTAATTTTACGAAACCTGAATTTGTAGCAAACAGAGGTTACTGGTATATCCCAACATATTAATAGAAGGAAGACAGCTGGTCTGGAGGACACTAAAGCAACATGTATGTGGAAAAGCTACAAAAGCAGTACTCTGAACCTGGAATTAGCAGCTGTTCACACCGATCTTATAATGGTGTGGCTTATTCTGAAACACAAGGATGTCAATTCAAGGCAAATAAATTGTAGTTTGATAACAGAAACTAAAAGAATCTGTGAAAATATAGTTTTGGTTTGTAATAACTTTAAGTATAAAATCTTTCCAGTTTAGACCAGGTCTAAGCTACCATGCAGAAGAAACCAGTTTAACAAGTAAGGCCCCAATTCTACAGACGCTTCCGCACATGCTTTACTTGGATTGGTTACTAATTTCTATCATTCATGTGAATGAAATCATTCACGTCTTTGAAGTTAAGCATGGGTGGATATATTTGCATGACAAGCTAGGTTATAAAAATGTAGAGAGCTGCAAAGCAGTATTTTGAGTGTTTCTAAGCATACAGTACTGAAATATTATGTTATTAAACAGCAGGAATAAGGTCATACCCAACAGAATCTGAGGGGGGCACTGAGGGGTACGATCCAGATGCTGGGGTGGTCTCTCCTAAGGAGGCCTCCTCCTGCGGTATGGGGTGATGTTCAAAGAACTTGGAGACAAACAGCAAACTGTGAGGCAAGAACAAAACAAAAACAACCTAACTTGTGCAAAACCCAAAAGCTTCACAATGTAACACTCAAAGACTTTTTAAAAAAATCCCTCACTGATCAAATTCTATATTTTAAAAAGAAGATTACACTAACACATTAATCTGCAAGATTTGTTAAAAATATAATTTACTTGACAAGGGATCAAAAGATCACGCCTTAAATATACTTTTGCGGAAAGTAATTTTTTAATCTTTTAGTTGAAATTGAAAATATCTGGATCCTCAAGAATGCACAACTTACAGGTATATGTTGGGTACACAAACTTACTTCAATATTTGCACCAATGCAATTCCCAAACCCAAATGTCAAATGGATAAAACTATGGTATCTATAAGGTCTGAGCACAAACTCACAAGTGCCCAAGGAAACAGTTACAGACACCAACATAAGGAGAAATTAAATTTATTCTTGGACAAAAAATTGTATTTAAAATGATTCCTTATATTGAAGTCTATTTAAAAGACTTAATAGTCTCTGCTGAAATGAATCAAACAGAACATAGAGCCAGTTTATTCCAGCCTACATGAAACACTTATACAAACAGATCAATAACTAAATTCAAGAACAGAGGACTATTTGGGACATTCTCTTTCATGTTTCTTACTTTGGCATCAAACTCACTAATGGATTTATTTTCAATCAGTGTAAACCCAACTGCAATTCCACCATATTACACTACTGTCTCTTAACATTTGTTTCAGGTTGAAAAGAATAAACCTTCACCTAAGCCCACATCTAAACATTTAAACATGGCCCTAGCCATCACATAATAAAGAAGCAGTTTTGATTAAGAATAACATCTGTGAACAATGAGAAGTCTGTCTGATTCAGTCAAGTGCTCAGCCACCCCATTCAAGCTTCAAAGAAAGTATTTCATAGTCCAGCAAAAAAATATGAACTGGTTCTCTGAGCTCGCACAGAGAGAATATGAATTATGCAGTCTTACAAGAGCAGTTGAACTCCTACATTTTTTCAGGCATCTCTTCTGACTTCCCGAGTTATAGATTAACATAAGAAATCACCGACAGCTGTAAGCTTAATAAAAAGCTCAACTTTAAAATCAGATGAGATTACTTACTCGAGTTGGTCATAATTAACACACATCAGTGGCACTTCTGTACTACAGCGCTGGTGAAATTTGTAGCCGCATGTCTGGCACCGGAATCCCTGGAAAAGCAGCTTTCGACAAAAGTCGCAGAATGCTAATGTGAAGAATGTTTTTCGTACCTGTATTGTCAAAAATACAATACATAATTAAATAGAGTCCTTCTGCAAGCCTAACACAGGGTACTTGCCTTTACTTCCCTCAAATACACTTACAAGCCTTCCTCTTAATTCTGGAGCTACAGTTTTTTATATATATCAAATATATTTACATAAAAGACTGTCTCCTTTTTCAAACAGTCTTCATGCATTACAATTTTCTTTCAACTATTTATTGGAATTAATGCTTCACTTCATTAGCAGTAGGAAACCCAGCAACAAATCTGAAGCAAAACAGCACACTATTACCATGCTAGAGACAAACATTCAGAATGTAATTGGATACAACCTATAAAAACAAAAGCTGCTGAAAGATTATCTCATCTCCTAATTTTTCCAGAAGTCAAATGTCATTTCTACCCAACATTCACAGAACTGGAGATACACATATGGCTTACATATATGGCTTCTATGTAAGATTACATACATAGATGTAATTTTGAACTACCAAAACTCAGAAACAATTAAAATCGCAAAGGCGGGTAACATATGTATTAATTATTACATATATTACATGCTTCTATATATTCCTGTTACATACATATGCGTATATATACAAACAGATACATTATCCCCATATCATATCATGGGGGGGGGGGGGGAATGATTTAGTTTCATTTTCAAATTCAGCAACACTTGGCATAAAATCACATTCTAGTTGCATTCCTACATGTAATAATCAAAATTCCAGAAGGATATGAAAAAATGTAAGCCTACTAGTCTTTTCAGATATAGTGAAATTAGTGTGATTAATAGTTTAAATGGCTTACAAATAGCATTCTGGGGTTTTCTACATTTAAATAAAAGGTCCTTCTTCTCTATATGACAAACATTATTTCCAGGATTTTCTATGTAGCTGAAACCATTTAGATGGATTCTGTTTAGCAGCTTCCATTTACTTGATGCCTTATCAGGTCAAAACATATTTGTGCACTAGCATCATTGATGATGTCAGCACCACTCTGGGAATAGTTAGTTCATTAGTTAATTGCTGCTGCAGAGCCAGCAGGGAGGCCCAGAATACATTTTATAGATACAGCAATACAAAAATAGTAGATTATTATTACAGCTCTGCAATGCAGTGCTGATTTAAACCCCCTACTTTTATATATTTTAGAGGGTGTATTCCATCCAATTTTGAAAGTTTTAAGGGAGATCAAGTACTCTAACACCACTTGTTTCAATGACAATTCTATCCAATTCACTTAAGCTATTGTAATTAAAAACCTCTGATTTAACCCCACTCAACATTTCATAGAAAAAAAATACATACAAAATTGTGTGTCGTGAGTGGCACATTCTCCAAGACTTCCACATGCAACTCCTCTCCCGTAAGCCAGGAAATGTCCGTGTCCCAGCCAATTGGCTTCTTCTCTCTGAAGCGTAAACAAACCGTTTATTAGCATCAGCACACAAACCCTTGCAGGTCTCCTGCTGAAGATGTGAGATCAGGTAAAGTTGCACCGTGGGGGTTTGCTACCCAGCCTCTACCTGCAGGAAACTTTAAAGCAAGACATTAAGCTCAGCACGCAGCAAGGAAGGTGCATCCTCCCTGGGGAAACTGCATGAAAGAAATGCATTTCTTCAATCAGCTCATTGGTTCCAACATGACAGAGACCCTTCTGATCATATCAAGTGTTTCTACCCGTTCTGTAACAGATCCAATGAGATCACTAGTTTTGTGCAATAAGATAATCCACCAACTTTTTAGGTCTGGAAACTCAATTTCTGCCCCCACCAGAGGAACTCTATATTCAGTTAAGAATACATTATAACCAAGTCAAATAAACACCAAAAAGTTAATGAAACCTATTTAATACTTGTTTCGGTAGAATGAGTTTGACTAATGAGTGTTTTGTCAGCCGTCTATAAGCTTATATTACTCTATATTATCCCTGTTCTTGATGTGACTGAATCTTTTTCTAGGAGTTCACCATTCTTTTTAGATAGGTCTTCAAGGCACAAATTGTTTTAGTGCAGAACTTCATATCATTCTGAACTTTGAAAACAACTTTCACAAGGCTGGATAGTCTGCCATACTGAGTAACTCCAAGAAGAGATTCTAAGAGGAAAACCCATCGCACACAAACCATACCCATCTTGTATTCTGTAAACAGCACAGCATTCTGGGATAAGACC
This sequence comes from Cuculus canorus, assembly GCF_017976375.1. Lineage (NCBI taxonomy): Eukaryota > Metazoa > Chordata > Aves > Cuculiformes > Cuculidae > Cuculus > Cuculus canorus. The sequence goes on from NC_071401.1 coordinate 149,929,177, forward strand.
TCTCATCATCAGAGCTTTCTTTAGGCTGTCTCGGACCGTCACCCCACATCTTGCTGGAACCTAGAGGTCAAACATAAAATAAATTCATTAAAACAAGTTTCAATTTATCCATCCAACCGATGCAAACATTTTGACCATCAAGTGCTAAACCCCACTTTTCATGATGCTTTACAGAATGCTAGGTAAGAGTTCTTCAAGATGTTTTTTGTACTGTGGAAAATTTTATTGGTGAATAGTATAAGACTCTATGCAAGCAATCCAGCCTAGCCAGAAGACAGAACAAGCTCTACATTTCTATCAATGTTTGGAACAAAATCTTGACCCCACTCTAGAAGTGATTTTCCAATTCTTCTCAACTTGAAGAAAACAGAGATACAGCACACAAACAGCCAGTAATCATGTACATTTATAAAAAGTTGAGGCCAAGCTGTAGAATTAAGTGGGGCAACATGCCAACTAAAATGAAAGTAGTAACTTGGGCTGCATTCAAAAAAACATTATGATAAAATGTAAACATTTTATTTTTTACTCCTAAAATACATAAGCATGCAAACAAGTAAAATAAAACAATCATCTGAGCCAGGCAGATCATCACCTCTCACTTTAACCTGTATTTACAACTCTCCAGACACTTCATAGCTGAAAAACACATTCCTCTCTTCTGTTTTTTTATTTGAAAAGTTTAAATACCTAACAGGATGGGAAGAACGGAGAAACATACTAGAACTAGCTAAGCAAAGAACTGCAAACTATGCAAAGTAAAGATATTTTCCTTGCCTCTATTCTAACTGTAGGCATAAATATATATAATTATAGGAATAAATACATCATATCTCTAGGCATACCTGTGATTTAACTACATACAGTGTCAAGCCATAACAACAGAACAATGCATAATCTGGTGATTAAGAGTAGTTAAGGTGTTGGGCATTACTCACTATTTCTAGACTAGGCAGTGAAAATATGTAACACTTTTGTTGGTGTACACATTGGGACACCTCCTATAATCATGGGCAGCATCTTAAACATTAATAAAAAGAAAACCTCCTAGACTTAACTAACCAAAAAAAGTCATCTGAACACCTGAGACTTTATTCTAGCCTGCTAGTGGCCTAAGCCGGAGCCCTCTGTAGCCAAAAGCAGTCTCTTAATCAGCTTCAACTGGCTTTGGATCAAAGTCTAGCTATTGCTCCTTGCACTTAAATTTCCATGGGTATTTAGGGGCCCTATGTCCTACTTAAGGGTGACAGTGAAAAGTGAGCAGTCTATTTCAAGTAGCTTTATGAACACCACTTCAGGTTATGCCACATATTGCATTTCTAGGACTCAAATATATGTTCTCTCAGAAGAGACAAATTAAAGGAATATTTTGCTTCACAATCTTCTCCCATTAATACGAAAGTGCTTCTTAGAGGATATCTGTGCATTTCATCTGGTCAACATAAACATTTTAAAAAGAGAATTTCTACTAATTAATTGGAAAAAACATCCTACAGCATACTGCTTCACAATAAGTGACTTTGTTTTGTGCATTCCGTTACTTCTTATTGCATCCTTTTATTAAACCAAGTAACTTCTAAGATGGGAAGAAGTTAACACTGTGGCTTTCAATCATTGTAGGTTTCTCCTCCAGACCATCCTTAATGGTCACTAATATACCTGTCACCGGTATTAAGAAGGATCCTGGGAGCACCTTCAATATTGTCAAAACCTTTCCATTGTAAAACTCCACACACTGCTTAAGTCTCTATCAAACCAGTTGCTCACTCTGAAACCAATTGCTCCCAGGGTGATTCTGTGACTGGTGCCCCCTTCTCGCCACCCCTGGCAATGTGGTTCGCATAACTAACGCCATTTTATGAGTCAAGCAGCCATTCTCCATGTCATGAATTTCTTCCCTGTCCCCTCATTATCAGTCCCCGAAGGTTCTGTGAACCAAGTAGACAAACCAAATAGCTTTCTTCTTCTCTTCCCCACTGGCATCAAAGTTCCTGGGCGCCAGGCTGCTCCCTCCCTCCCTTGCTAGTCTTGAAGGTCCCAGGTACCAGGGCCATCAAGTGGTTGGTGATGGCCTTGCCACTGAATAGAGAAGCATGACAGCACCCAGAGCACTGTCTATAGATCAGCCGTTACCAGTACCAAGGGGGAACTTGGACCAGAGCTGTTGCTGGACAGGGAGATCCAGGACCTGCCATGGCCAAGGATGCCTCCAGCGTCCTTTGCTTCCTCACAGGACTGAGAGAGTGACTTGTATTCTTTCATATGAATTTAGATCTACATTATGATCATTATATAATTCCAATACTGAGAAGATGACAGACAGCAGGGCGGGGGAAAAGGAAATGAAGAGAGACAGGAATGTGGGTGGGCATGAAGAAATGGGAGGAGAGAAGAAGGACAAACTTAAGAACTGACATGGGGAAACCCTGTGTATACTGGAATAGGGGATTTCCATCAGCAGGCTGGTGGGAAACAACCAAGCAGGACAAAGGGAAGACAGACTGATGAGCTAAATGAAGCAGAGGGCAAGAAACAAACATACAATGAACTATCATGTAGCAAAGAACTGGCTGAAATAACTGGGGAGGCAATGGAAGCACATCTTGAGCAGGAAGCTTTCATGCTGCGATTAGGAGAAAAGACATCTCTCCTGGACAAGGAGCACCAGGAGAAAGGCGTGCCTAAGGGAAGCATCAGAACTGAGCTTTGAAGGGGGAGAGGTTTTAGCTCAGGCAGAAATCTACAAGGCAGTAATTATTAAAAGAAACCAGGATAGCAGAATCTAGACCTGGATGAGAGAACGGAACAGGACAACAAGGAAATGCCAGGCAGTGGAAAGCTGGCTAACGTTAGAGAAGAAGGAAGGCTTCCCCACTCTACGACACTTTCTTCCCCTAGGACTGATCTTCCATAAAGGGTGACAACATTCTCCAGCACCTCCCAAAGCAAAGGTATGCACCAGTAACTGAAAAGTTCCACCTCTATTAATGAATTACATTGGTGTAAATAAAGCCACTGCAAGTGACTTTTAATTTGTTTTCTTTTTAATTCTGCTAAAATTAAGATTTATGAAGCTACAGGCTTCCTTTTAAGAAATCATTACGGTCAGAATGGCAAGCTCTCAAACCTTGGCAAGTATCAGAATGAAGGATGCCTACAGCTACATAAGTGCAAAAGGACTATGAAAAACATGCATTAAGCATCTCACTCACTCACCATTCAAAAACCCCTCAGCATTACTTCCCCAAGTTCCCTTCATTAAAATCTGAGTGATATTTATACAACTTGCAATTAGAAACACGGCTAGAACATTTGTTCTCTTCACTGCCATTTGCAACAAGATCCAGCTAAAAAACAGTTAGGGAACCGTTTTGACTTCTCTTAAAATCACCAGGATCCTGAATCAGCATCACATTTGGAACATTCTCTTATGGAACTCCTGGGCAGAGAAACAGAAGGCTAAATTAAAAGAACTAAATACTAGAATAAATCCCTAGAGTATTGATTAATCATTTTCCAGACTGGTACAGTACGGTCTATCACCATCTGTGCATGTAGCCATTCAGCCTCCTCCTTCAGTCCCTACCAGCACTTGCTGCAGAGCTAAAATCTCACCCTGCAAAGCACTCCCCTCTAAACCTCTTTGTTCCCCAACCTCTTCTCACATTCAAATCCGGCAAAGTTAAAGACAAAAGCAAGTGTTCTGAGGAGCGGACAAGGACCTGAGGTTTAGTCTTGAGAAGAGGAGGCTGAGGGGACAGCTATCTGAAAGGAGGTTGTAGTGAGGTGGGTGTTGGTCTCTTCTCCCAAGCAACCAGTGATAGCACAAGAGGAAACGGCCTCAAGTTGTGCCAGGGGAAGTTTAGATTGGATATTAGGAAAATGTCGTTACTGAAAGAGTGGTGAAGCATTGGAACAGGCTGCCCAGGGAAGCAGTGGAGTCACCGTTCCTGGAGGTGTTCCGAAAATGCGTAGACACGGCACTTCGGTGTGTGGTTTAGTAGGCACAGTGGTGTTGGGCTGACGGTTGGACTCGATGATCTTAAGAGATCTTTTCCAACCTTAATGATTCTATGATTCTAATCCTGGTCTAAGGAATTAATTTGGAGAACAACTCCATCTTAAGAAAAAAACCAAACCAAATTATTTTCTCCCAGCTAACAGACTCCTCCCTGAGGCAGGGGTTTTGGAACAGCTACCTACTAAGCCCCAGCCAGAGGCAGGGTGTATGGCCCAACAGCCTGGGAGCACAGGGAGCAGAGGCGCCAGTGAGGTGCAGCCCCCCGACCTGCCAGGATTCAGCAGCTCCAGCCTAGCAGGCAGCCAAGCACCCAAAGTGGGTTTATCAATTCCATCTAAAGTTTTGATAGGATTCCCACAGAGCATTTTAATAGAGTAACATCAGCATTTTTTGACAAAATTGGCTCCCTATGGGAAAATTTCTGATCTGCTCCAAAAGATGCACTCTGATGAGTGTAATCCAGCAAACCAAAGTTAGCATTTTATTGAAACAAAGAACGTTTAATATTATTTCAAACCCATTTTATCCACATCCATTATCTTCTGATGCCTCTGTTTTGTAACAAAAAGAATCTAAATATGTTTCACAACAGCTACCACACGGAAGTTCATCCTACTGAATTAGGGCATTTGTTTCCAAATTTTAATTGCTAGGAGTTTTCTTCTTAAGTCACTTATACACCTAAGATTTGTAGATCATAAAAGGTTTAGATTAAACCTTTTTCTAACAATTGGAAAGTTGATTCAGCCAATAACTTTCAGAAGCAAAGAGCATGAAAGAGATGGGCTACAGAGAGCTATGAAGTAACACGGAAGCTGCAGCACAGAAGCTGCAAATACAGACTGCAAGATGCATTCAGTCATAGCTTACTAATCTACCAGAGAGAGCAATTTAGTTGCACGTCTTGGATTGAGCAAGTAGTGATTCAGGAAGGCACCAAAACTCGTGCTCAGCTTTGCAAGTGTGAAGCCCCAAGGAAACACGTGAAAATTATTCCAGATTCCAAAAATTCTCAAAGCAGAGTCTTACCACCTAAACAGATTAAACAGAACTATAGCACTTCATTTCCTCATTTCTTCTACCCACATAAACTATTTCTATGGACAGCAAGTATTCATAACAACATTACTGATAATATATATTTAGTACTGCAGCCACAAGCATTTAAGCAATGCATAATAAATCATTTATTTCTGTAAACCAGGTCATTCCCGATTCAGTAAGAAATTCAGGGCTACATCCCTAAATAACTCTTACATCACTTTTCTAGCATTAGAGCAGAAACTGGCATAGTCTCAGTACGTTAAAAATGCTTCCTTACACCACTGAAGTTTCCAGTATTTTACAGCAATAAAGAGACTGAAGGGACTGACAAGCACTTAAAATCAGTGTAAAGGCATTCTCTTAAAGTGGAGAGGCTGGACAGCTCTGGATATCTAAGTACTACACTTATCAAAACTAGTTAGCTGGTTCTGTTTCTTCCTCTGCCTGGCACTGCAGTTCAGCTCACTTTAGCCAAGCAGTATGTATGCATGCATGCATGCAAGATCTGTGTAACACCTTTTAGAGCTCCAGAAAAACCTGAACAGTTCAACAGGGTACTGGGTAAAACAGCGAGAATACTCCATGTAATACATATTTTCAAATATCACTTCTGAGCGCTAATTTATTTACCTCAACACATATACCTTGAAAGACCACGACTTCCATCCCTCCCCCTCCCATATCTATATGGCTAAAAAACGCCAGGAACACGCTCACAGAATTGAAAGCACTGGGAGAGAAATAAGCTAAACTATTGTTTTGTCAAATAACTAGTTGCCTTCCAACAGTACTTAAAGGGAGCTCAGTACTTAAAAAGGACCTACAGGAAAGCTGGGAAGGGGCTCTTTATCAGGGAGTGCACCGACAGGACAAAGGGTAATGGTTTTAAGCTGAAAGAGGGGAGATTTAGACTAGATATTAGGAAAATACTTCTTACTGTGAGGGCGGTGAGGCATTGGAACAGGCTGCCCAGGGAAGCTGTGGATGCCTCATCCCTGAAGGTGTTCAAGACCAGGTTGGATGAAGCTTTGAGCAGCCTGGTCTGGTGGGAGGAGTCCCTGCCCATGTTCCCTTCCAATCCAAACCATTCTATGATTCTATGTTAGATTTTCTGGTAAAAATCCAAACATGAGATCGACGCTCTTATCTTAGGCATGAAGGAAAAATGTTTACCTCAATCAGTCAGCCATTTTACAGCACCAGCAGATAAAATTATCCCCCTCTGTGGCAAAGAGGATATAAGACGAAATTGAACATCACATCATCTATAATATGAAGAACACTGCTGAAGAACACAGCCTTCAGACACAGCTGTTGTGGATTTCAGGGCATGAAGCCCTGACCAACTTCCCTGAGAAAAAAAAGCATTTAAGAATATACATTCTTAATGGCGCACATTAATAAGAGAAATGGGAGACAATTCCATTGCACTAAATCTTACCACCAAGGGAAGTTGAAGAGAACTTACCCATTTTACAAAGCTGCTACCATTTCATCAAATGCATCCCACTTAACGTGCAAAGACATTGGCTACCAGCACCCTCTTGCACCACCCATGTAATTAATTCTACAAATCTACCGATTTGTAGAACACAATGGACTGATTCACGTCAATACAGAAATATTTGCTCTAGAGTATACCATCACCAAAACAGGATCAAAACTGCCATGCCTAGTCAACAGCAGACTTCACATGCCCATTTTGGAAACACAGAATCATTAAAGTTGGAAAAGACGTCTAAGAACATCCAGTCCAACCATCAGCCCAACACCACCATGCCTAATAAATCATGTCCCAAGGTGCCACATCTGCATGTTTTTTCAACAACTCCGGGGTAGTGACTCCACCATTGCCCTGGACAGCCTGTTCCAATGCTTCACCACTCTTTCAGTAAAGACATTTTTTCTAATATCAAATCTAAACCTCTCTGGTATAACTTGAGACCATTTCCTTTCACCCCATCAATTGTTACTTGGGAGAAGAGACCAATATCCACCTTGCTACATTCTGCTTTAAAGCTTTTGAGGGACAGCTCCCAAACTGTTCAGAAGAGCACCGGTCATTTGTAATGTTATAGTAGACAGTGGGATCACCATGTTAAAATTTTAGATAGGGTGAATATCAGAAGCTGTGAAGACTCTGACCTCCTAATAAAAAAAAAATGTTCGGAAAATATGGCTTTAGACTTCAGATGTGAAAGAAATGCTTACCTAGAAAAATATCCATAGCCACTATATGGGTATCAAAACCCAGGACCTTGAGGTTTCTATTCAAGTAATGAAAAACTCAGCTGGCTGCTCTCCAAACCAAAACTCAAATGCACTAGAAATTTAAATTACAAAATAGTTTAAATAAATCTTTCCAATGGGTCAGACACAGAATCCACTTCCGTAGCGTCCTGTCTCCGGTGATCACACTCCAAATGCTTTTAAGGCACGGGGGCAAGAAACTGCAGAAGTCTGTTTCATTGAGTAGCATGTCATGAGGTAAGCCAAATATTCCCAACAATATTTACCTCTCTCATTCATTACTTTCTACAGACACGCTTTCCACCTCTTAAGAAATCGCTAAGCTCTCCTTATTTGAGGAATATTCTTAAAAAGCAGTGATTGATGTTGCATGAGGTATTCCAGACGACCCAGCATTGATTTTATAATGGCAAATTTTCAATTTTGTTTGGCTTTGCAATCCAAGACTGCGTGTCAATAAAGCTGAAGTAGATTAAATCACTCTCTCTTCAACACATGCAACTTTGAATTTATCCAACACTGAGTTTAGCCTGTGTGGTGGTTTAACTCCCACAAGCAGCTAAGCACCACCCAGCTGCTTGCTCACTTCCCTGAGTGGGATGAGGGAAGAGAATTGGAAGGACCAAAGCAAGAAAACTCCTTGGTTGAGAAAAAGACAATTGAATAAGTGACAGGAAGAAAAAAGATGGGAGAAAATTTTCGTAGCAATGCCGAAGCAATCACTCACCACTAGCAGACTGATGCCCAGCAGTCCCTGAGCAATAGCAACTTAAGAAAAACTTCCCTCCCTCCCCACTGTTTCACTACAGAGGATGATGTTATATAGAATTATAGAATGGTTTGGATCAGAAAGGACCTTAAAGATCATCTAGTTCCAATGCCCCTGCCATGAGAGGGACACCTTCCACTAGATTAGGTTGCTCATAGCCTCATCTTATCTGGCCTTGGACACCTCAGGGATGAGACATCCACCACTTGTGGCATGGTATAGCCCTTTGGTCAGTTATAGTCAGCTGTCCCTGCTGTGCCCTCTCAGCCTACTCGCTGTGGGGGCAGTGGGACACAAGGGAGGCTTTGACCCTGTGCAAGGACTGCTCTGCAATAGTTAACACACTGCTGTGCTGGCAGCGCTGTTTCGGTCACCAGTCTAAATCACAGCACTATACCAGCTGCTGTGAACAAAATTAACTCCACCCAAGCCAGACCCTGGCACAGCCTGCTCTAGCACTGTTGCTTGCCTTCCTTCACTAAACACCGCTCAGAGACATTCTTCAGGCTTTCCTAGACATGAAAGACTTACTCATAGCAGCTGTAAAGTCTATTTCATTTCATTTCATTATTTCATCACAACTTCAATGATGTAATAAAATTTTGTTTGCTTACTGACAGCCTAAAAGAGGTCTTCCATAGTTAAATTTCTTCCCAATGAAAACCAATAACTTAGTCTCTAATTTGATTTTGCCTTTCAGCAATTCGAAAGGTTGGCCAATAGCTCCCACAGGATCCAAGTATTTAAAAAAAACATGTAGCAAGTGAAGTTTACTTGAAAGCAAACTGCTATTTATGTCACTCTACAAGTTTGTTCATATGATGCACAAAATTCCAAAGCATTCAGATACTTTCAGCAAACATCCACTAGCATAGGCTATGAATAAACTCCCATTTCTGCTGCATGTTTGATATGACATGGGAATTTTTAATTGTTTTTGATTAGAAAAAACTGACCATGTAAAAGGGGTGTGCAATTAAAAGCAAGAAACTAGTTTATTCAGCCGCCTGAACATCCTTTCTCTGAACTTTCTGTATACTTGACAGGTGAAACTGGTAGGGCAGCTTGAATGTCTGTAGAAATCCAGTGCTTACTGCTTACTAAGCTTGAGGCACAAACTCATGGGATAAACTGCAGAAGGAAGGATGCAAATCTTAACTCAAAAGAAATGCATCGAGTACCAGATTGAAAACCAGACCATTTGAAGGATCCCAGTTGTGCAGGCATGATGAATAAGAATTCAGGTAGGGTAAAAATATCCGATTCTTCCAGTCTTCATGACTGCAGAGAAGAACACATGATTGCCTGTCTAATTAAGAGGCAGATGTACTAATTAACCAAGGTCTGACAAAAGCGAGAAACCTGAAGTAAGAGTTGTCCCCATGCATGTTCACAATTCTGCTTCCATCTCTGCAAGTCTTAAAGATACAAACTCTCCCTTTAAAAACTCAGTCTCACATTTGCCTTTTGAGAACTTCCTAATACATACATAACTATGACACGTATATCGAGCGTAACAACACAAAGTGGAAAAGAGCTTTACTGGCCAAAATTTATACTGAGTTTTTACACAAATAACCTCTAATTACTTAAACAAAGCAAAACAAAAGAAAAACAACCAAAACCCATAATCTTCTATAGCTGAGTATAGAAGAAAGGAAAACTATCTTTTTTTTTACCCAAGTATTACTTTCCGTTCAGAGCTGCCATAGGAAGTTTTTAGACCTCATGGTGAGTGATTTGATCCTACTCAGAATCTGCAGACAGCTGAAGTACTTGGAGACCACTAGGCTTTCTCAAAGCAGGAATGGCATCTGCTACACTCCAGTCCCCTCAGCTTCACTGTCGCTGCTCAGACCACTATGAATAGAAATGAAATTCAAAAATGACCAAACCCACTCCCTGTTGATGCTCACAGAAACACAGCAAGCTCTGGAGCTGCAAGAGGACTCCCTGTAAACTCTGAGCAGAGCAGCGGAGACTCCTTGCCATCCTTGCAAATACTCTACCAAGGTGTTCAGAAGATACAAAGCAAATATTTCTTCTGGGCACCACTAGCATGTGGCAGATAGCAACAGGCCACACAGATTAAGGGCAAGAACCATCACCACCTCCTGCCTTTCACGTGCCCATCATTTCCAATGCTTACACATCTTCCCCCCCCAACTTTCCATCATTTAGATGAGATATTAGCAAGAAATGTTTCACCGTGAGAGTGGTGAGGCACTGGAACAGGTTGCCCAGGGAAGCTGTGGATGCTGCATCCCTGGAGGTGTTCAAGGACAGGTAGGATGAGGCCATGAGAAACTTTATCCAGTGGAAGATGTCCTTGTCCATGGCAGGGGTACTGGAATTGGATGATCTTTAAGGTCCCTTCTGACTCAAATCGTTCTATGAATCTATGATTATTCAGTACTGCTCATTTGCTTTCAGACTTTTTCTTCCCACACTATAAGTACTTGCCTGGAAGACATTTCTTAGGTAATCAAAATCATTTAGGGCTGCTAATATAAGCTCATAACTTATATTACCTGTTCATTAAGTACTTGAGTTACAAGCCCCCTTACCACTTTCTCTTCCTACTAAGAACGAATGCCTACTAGACTTATTCCTACTAGACTTCCCTACAACACCAGAAATATCCCAATATTGTTCCTCTGCGCAGTTATGACTGGTTCTAATTATTTATTTTTGTACCTTGGCCTTGTACAAAAAGGCTTTTTACAGAAGCCTGTATTTCCCTCAGTATAAAGTTAGAAAGCTAGCATGCGGCACATTTAAAGACGAACACAGAATATGATTACTCACACCACATATAGCCATGCCAGTGGAATTTCTTACCACAACATACAAATTTCTTGTATTCATATCGTAGGTTTAACAGAGCCTGGACAGAGGGCTTCCAAACAGAAAACACTTAGAACTCACGAAATTCCATTGTGACAAAGAGCTCAAATTTGGAAGATGACTTGGGGAAAATACCATACACACCTGCCCTATTTGTGTACTCTTTCACTGCAACAGAGAGATACTCCAGATGCATTCACAAATTGTTTATTCCATTCAAGGTCTCGGAACACTTCCCTGCAAGGCACCAGCCACAACTGATGTGCCATAGGAAATCTGTTTAAAAAGTCTTACTTCTCTCTTAAGGTCTACTGCAACCAAGCAATCTAATAGGTGAATTGTCTAAATAATTGCAACTGTTCTGTCAACTCTTACACAGGAAGGCAAAAATTGGAACAGTCTTTGCAATTGAGAATGGCAATTTTTTCCTTACCCCAAGCCTACCACTTTAAAATTGGCAGTTCCAAAGACATGCAAAAGATATCTTACCCAGGTGCTCAAAAAACAACCTCCTCAAAACCCTCAAAGAGAAAAATCACACAAATAGAAGAATTCCCTCCAAAATGCTTTAATCTTGTCCTATGTGCAAATATCACACTCCTGTATTCTTTGCACTTACACAAAGTTGTTTACGCTAACATATTAAACTTTTTCACTGTCTTCTGTGTCTTACATTAAACTGACGTTATCTTATTGAGATCTTCAATGACTTCTTCCCGTACCCTCCGGATCAGCTCTTAATCCTCACTGTCCTTGAATTACTACTCCTTCCCAACAATCAGCTGTCTCTTTCTGTTGATTTATATGAGTGTCATTCTGTTTCTTTTCTCTGTCTGCTTGTACCTTCAATCATATAATCATACAATTGGGGGAAAAGTCCTAATCTACAACACATCTAAAGATTTCAATCTAAAGATTTCAACAAGGCTCTGATCTTTTCTTGCACCATGTGTTCTCTCAGAAATCTCACTGATAAATGCAACCTATAATTTTATGCCGATAAACTATCAGCTACTTTCCATTCAAGACTATCTCCCTTCCACCAAAACCAAGCCTCAGCATCTAACAATCTTGCAGACTGCTAGCAGGCAGCTCAAGGTCAGATTTCTTACCTCACTCTCCCATCCAAAAGCCCTGCCTTCATCAGCAGTTTTGCTCCTATCCACCCCACAGCCATTTAGATTCCTAACCGAAACAAGCTTTAAACTAACTTCTCCCTAAATTCTCCTTCCCTAAGTTTGGATAAGCCTCATCAGTTTGTTCTTCAAAACAACTGACAATCTCAGGTAGACTTTTACCATTTTGCGCTTCAATTACTTCAACATCCTTCTCTGGCCTAGAGCAAAACAACTGCACTGGCACAGACTTATCCATGTCACATCTACGCAGAATGCTTCTCCAAAGGACATTCAACTTGCCAGTAGAACCAAGTCACTGAAAAAAGAAGAAGCCTACGTATTTCAGACATTTATTCCTCTGCATTACAGGGGATGAACATACCCCCACCCCTTGCCCAGAGAAGAGCAAACAATGTTTTTTTTTTCTAGGAGGTTCTTCAGGGAAGGAAACTTCTCTTCATCCCTTCCCAGGCTGACTACAGAGAGGAATCATCTACTTCTGACATCACTTATTCATTTATCCCCCTCCAACTAACCAAGTCAGCTACCTGGTTTTGGTTTAAAAAAGTTATTCACTAACCCTGCTGTGTCAGTGGCAGAAGAAAGATGCTGAATTCAAGTGCTATTTGATCATCAGCAGTAGGCTCTATCACTTTCATACCTTTTCCTACATCAAGAGAAGCTTTGTCCAATGTTTTGCTTTATCATGACACTTAGAAAGAAACTTGACATCACCTACACTATCTACGCATCAAAATCACTTATGCTGATTAATGTGGTCTTATTTCTTCGTATTCCATCAGTTTCCTCACATTATATTTCTAGTTGGGGCCAATTCAAACAGATGTATTTGCTGGCTCCTACACACAAACAACACTACTAATAAACAAAAAAGGTACTCAAATCTCAGGTACCAAGGCAGTTGGTAGCCAAAAAGCACAAGCATACTCCTTACCCCCTTTCTTGCATTTTTAACACTTTAAACAAATAGCACAAGGCTGTTGTAGTACTTGAGACCAATGCAGACTATCACAGAATCATAGAATAGTTTGGGTTGTGACCTTAAAGATCACCCAGTTCGACACCTCTGCCATGGGCAAGGACGTTTCCCACCAGATCAGGCTGCTCAAGGCCCCATCCAACCCGGCCTTGAACACTTCCAGGGAGGGGGCATCCACAACTTCACCCGGCAACCTGTTACAGTGTCTCAACATCCTCATTGTGAAGAATTTCTTCCTAATGTCTAATCTAAATCTTCCCCCTTCCAATTTAAAGCCATTCCCCCTCATCCTATCACTCTACGCCCTTGTAAAAAGTTCCTCCTCTGCTTTCTTGTAAGCCCCCTTCACGTACTGGGAGGTCGCTATAACATCTCCCCGGAGCCTCCTCTTCTCCAGGCTGAAGAACCTCAGCTCTCTCAGCCTGTCCTCACAGCAGAGGTGCTCCAGCCCTCTGATCATCTTTGTGGCCTCTTCTGGACCCGATCCAACAGTTCCATATCCTTCTTATGTTGGGGATTCCTAGACTGGTCACAGTACTGCAGGTGGGGTCTATATATGATCAAAGATAACTAAGAAGGCTGGTTCTCCACTACCAACTTAATTCCAGTCACTTTAAACTAAGTCTGTTTAAGAACCATCATTGCATTCCCAGACAAAAACAAAGACTCCCAAGAACCTCAAAAGGTTTCTCCGCTCCTGAAGGGGGTCTGTGTTTGGAGGTAAAATATTATTGTGATAAGAAAAAAATACTTGTTTCTGAAGTAGATACACTTAAGATTAGGGTTGAGATAAGCTTGTTGCAGCACTGCAACTTTAAGAGCATCTCTCCTCTCCCAGGTTGTAGGACACATTTTATCCTTACTTTAACAACCACACAGAATGGGGATTTGGGCGGGGGAGAGGCCCCTAATGGCAGGTACCATGTATTTTCACAAGAAATCTCCTTTCTGCTTCAACCCATGACATCAGAAGCTATCCTGTATACTTGAATACCCTAACCTACCGTCACGGCTACATAAGTTAAGTGGCTTATCTAATGGCCACAAGTGAGACACTACGCGTCTGATTTTAAAGCAGAGGTTATCAAGGAAGACTTAAGGCATGTGCAACACTTCTCTTTCCATTGAGAGAACTAAGGAAGTCTATTACAGCAACTAATCGCAGCATTCACTGAAAACTGCTGAGTTCTTTTTAGGCTCACAGCCTATATCTAGTAGCCCTCTGACAACTTGCAGTTAAAATTGCACTGTAAGCTGCAACTCCTTCTGAATTGGCTTTGCTTCTGGAATTTCCTTAGTCTTCAACAGACTACACATACGATCAATAAATATTGCAAAACAGAGAAACTAAATTAAGAGTCACCATACAAGAAATTCCTTTCTCAATAACAGGTGCACTGTTTCAAGTTTCAGAGAAATGAACTTCAGATCCAAGACCAACAACCCCAACACTTGGAGTTCTTATAGGCACCATCTCCCCGCACTAAAATAGAGACTTTTTTTACTAGGTCTATAGAAAAGAAGTTCAACTTAGTAACACAACTAGATCCAAGCAGCATGTAAAACTGAAGTAAAAAGAATTCAGTTGTCTCCCTGAGCCAAAGCTGAACCATTAGTTTGCAGTATCTGCTGACCAGACCTGAGTATACATTTCCAATTGTTTATTTAGAATGACAATTTCAACCAAAACCAGGTCTCTCCTAGCAGGACTAGAGCTGACCTCCACCTTGCTACACAGCAAATGAAGCCGAATCCAGTCAATCTGAGCTTCCAGACAGTGATCCCACCTGTGCAGCTCATGCCTCCTTGCATCTGCAGACATCCGTCTGTTCCCTTATTCAAATGCATCTACAGACACACTTATAGGAGATTTGAGACTAAACTGGAGCGCACCTTCCCTCCACCACTTGCCTGTCTCCTGCTCTTTTGTCAGTATCACTTTTTTATTACCAAAGCACAAGTCTAAAGATTTTCCTGAAGTTCTACTCAGTGTCCCATGTTTAGCAAGCTGGAAACAAGCTGCAGGTCCAGACTGGTAAGGCAAATTGTGTTTAAACTCCAGTAGAGACTTGGGGACAGAAGCAACAGCTTCTCCCTGACTACGCCCAAGTTACACCACATTTGCCTCACACAGTCAGCAAAGAACATCTAGATTCAGTGCTGGAATTCCCTCACCAAAACCCAGCACATTCTCAAGACAGAAATTTAACTCCTAGTCAAAACACAGCAAAAGACAAGCTGGCACTCCTGAACTTCATCTCTCTAGTTAAACCTGCAAGCTTCTAATAAGCATGACTGAACATCACAGAATCACAACATTCACCAAAATATCCCAAGCCTAGGGATAAGAGTGAGAAGGAACGCTAGCCTGGGAAAGCACAGCCTCACACCTGGTTCTGAACATATCAAGCTGATCTGCTACTGTTACTTAAAAATGCATTTGAAGACAGCCTGGTTTACTTCAATCGGAACAGACCAGCAACATGCACAAGAAAGCATCTCAGATGAGGCACGACAGTTCTTTACTGGGCCAAAATTCTATCACCTGGTTCACAATGAAATCCAGCTGCCTCTTTTCCTAACTTGTAATCAGATTTGCATATTCAAAAATAACTTAAACTTAGTTAAATACACATGATTGAACCTAGAAAATAAATAAATCATTCTTGCCTACAAATTTGATGTAATATATTTCATAATTATCCACTATTCTTTATATAAAATGATTTCTTCAAAAGCAAAATATAGCTTAGGCTTGAGAAAAGTCTTACCACACCTCTGATAAAAGGATTGAGCAGCAGATGAAAAATAGGAGAGGGAATGGAGCAGAAGAGGAATACCACAGATGAGGAGAAAAGAGTAGGGCCAGAAACATACTCTGTGGCTTAGAGAAGAGGAGGAGATAGCACATAGGAGAGTCAGAAAAGGGAATGCACAGAACAATGCAGTATGCAATATACTGTGACCCATTACAGGAAAGGAAAAAAAAAAAACAACTTGTGGGACAGTCCCATCACAATGGCTGCAGCTAAAGTAGTCAGACATGGTGGGACAGAATGCAAGAAGAAATCAAGAGTATCCAAAATCCAGTACCCTCTCTCCAAATTTGATAATGTGGGTAGCACTATGTGACTTGCCATACTGAACAACCTGACTGAGTTGAAGATGTCCCTACTTACTGCAGCGAGGTTGGACAGGATGACCTTTATGATCCCTTCCAATTCAAACCACTCTATGATTCTATACCTCACAGGCAGACAACAAAATCATCTTGCTCAACACCGCACACCTGCACGGTGGTCACAGTGTAACATCCCATTATCTAAGCTGAAACCCAAATACTAATTTCAATTTTTAGCAATATCTTTAACAATTAAGCAACATTTTAAAAGAGCCGGTCAGGGAGAACAACTGCCCTTTAATCTGTTGTTCCCACTGCAAGCCTTATGATATATTTTGTTCAGTGTGGCCAGGGGAGGGAGAGGTGGAAGAAAAGCAACAGGGAAAGGGAGAGGACGTGTTCCCAATGCCCAACACTACTCAGTTTATGTTTCCGTCTTTTTGCCAGCAACTCAATTTCCACAGGCAGCCACAGTCCAGTGACAGCCAATACGTGACCAACTGCTATGAAGAGCATTGGTTTCACGTGGACACTGGCTGTGCTATCCATTAATTCATTCCCCACGTTTTCTGCAACCACAGCTCCCCTTTAAAGTGAGGATTACGCATCACCTTGCAAAACAGAGCCTAGACTACAGCTTCTCACTAAATTAATTTATCACCGTTTGCAGTGCATTATTCTAAAGCATATATCAAGGCTCTTCAATTGGCTGCTCTTAACTGACAAAAGATCCCACCTATAACAGGCAATTAATTAACCATCAAAAGTCAACTCTTCTTCAGTGACTCCAGGAATCACTCTAGTGCTGTCAAAGCTGATAAACACTAGTTTTTGAGCAGTTTGCAGGCAATAATTCCTGCCCCTCCTAACAGCAACTGTGTCACTCCCCATGCCAGTTCTCCACATGGGGCCTGATAGTATCATGGTCCCAACACAAAACACTCATCACAGCAACTGAGGAGGAAATGAAAAAAGACCAAACCCAAGTGATTCTGTGCAGCTCACCTCAGCTGCAAGAGGCTGGTACTTGCTCTAAAGCATTCACTGCTGACAGTAACTTTGACAACATGGAAAACACTGACCTTCCCCAATCTTGTCATGCTAAATTAATAAATAATTTTGTATAATAGAGGAAACAGAGCTTCCTTTCCTCTCCTAACCGCTGTAAGATGAGAGATAACTATATATCCAAGAAAGCTGATTTGAGAAAAACATTTCTTGAAGTATCTTAATCGTTATAAAAATCCTGAAAGTTCTGCATTCAGTATCACTGCTATAATGGACACCTCCATATTAATCCTGTAGAACAATTTCAAGTACGAAAATAACTGAGTGTGGCAGAGCACAAATAGTAAGTGTACCACCTCTTCAACCTCTGCACAGGTACTTTTTCAGCTCCTGAATTAACTTTTGCATACAAAGGGTGAGAGATACAGGAAATATTGAGGTTACAAGTATGTGCATAGAAACTGACTCACCACAGTCCTTTGCTTGTTGGGCAGGAAGACTCTAACAATAGGCTTCTGCGGAGACTTAGGGTTATTCCGTGACATATCAGCAGGGTTTTGATAAACTGAAAGGGATGAAGGTGCTATGGAGAGGCTAGAGGAGGAAGATGATGCAACTGTGTCTGTTGAAGCTGAACTGGAGACAGAGAAATCCGTTCCATTTCCCATGGATTCTAATAACTGCTGTTCTCTCTGCTGTAGCGCATCAAGTTTGCTGGTGTACTCTTCATAGGCCTGTGAAGGAAGAACAGCTGTTTTAATGATGTAGTAGCCTCAAACAAAAACAGAAATCTAAATCAGAAAACAGAAATCTAATTCAGAATGAACACAAAACAAAATGAATTCTAAACTAATTTGAATTTCTCAGGAATACGAACAAAATGGTCTGGTCTAATTTTTCAGCAGGACACAAAGAAGAAATGGCTTTCAATTCATTACATGAAACCTGAACCAACAACTATTTTTTCATAGATTAAATGGGTAAGTGGATAAAAGAAATCGTAAGTCAGAGTTTCAGAGTGCCTGCATTTAATAGCCTAATTCAAAACTACTTTAAAGAAAAACAGCAACCTTTAACAAATGTCATCAGCTGCACTGCCTAACTACTGTGTAACAGCTAAATTTACCACTCTGTTGGAATGACAGCTAAATACATCTAATGCAATAATTAAGAGAAAGCTGAAATCTGCTTTTTACTGTCTGTATCTGACAACTCGCCCAGCTCACTGTTCACCATCCTTCACCTCTGACGCTATGCTTTCACACCAGATAGTACAACAAACTTGATTTCAGTTAGAACACAACTAAGTTTGCCTTGTTACAAAGTCATCCACAAACATGAAAAGGAGATCCTTTGTAAGAATTTAACATCTGCATGAGATAAATATGATTTTCCACCAAGTTTACGCAAAACCTGATTACACACTGACCGACTTCTGTAAACAAGAAGCCTCCAATCAGTAACACTAAATTTTTCCTTTATGTTTTTATTAAATGAAGCCAAGTTAAACATTATTGCCAAGCTCTATAACATAAACACATAATTGGTATGTATTTTTGTTTAAAGTTTGTTTCCATAAACTTTGTTTTTGTAACAAGAAAATGTTAATCTGTATTCAAGTATCAGAATTATTTCTTGAGCATATAAATCTCTACAGTTATCTTCAAAATTTTGAATCGGTTGAGCGTGTGTTTCAGGCTACATAAGCAGGTCTGTTAACCAAGGACATGTTAGACTTTTACAAACAAGAAACAAAGATCTTACAAACCTAACATCTAAGCGGTAGAGAACAGAATTTTCTACTTAGCTCTCAAGTGAGTACAAGATCTATGCCAAGATGCATACATTTTGAATCCCACAAAGGATGTTTACATTCAGAGAGATACTTCTATTCTATATTTGCTTTCCTCAAGACATCTGTGCATAAACTGTTGCTAATTAAAGTTACAGGAGAACTAAATTGACCAAAGTTTGCAGGGTCTACACATAGAAAAAAATATTGAAGTTAAGAGGAAAAACAACCAGCACTCAGTAGTGGTACCTGAGATACTATGTTCTACCATGAATTTCTTTCTGCAGGTTATATGTGCACGTTCACTTAACCCAGGCTGGTTTTGTTAAACAAACAGTGGTTAGTTCCTCTCTTTTTATGAGGGTTTAGCATCCCCCAGGATGGATCTAAGTTCAAAATCTGTGTCAGCATCCCCACAGTGTTAACAAAGAGGATCAAGAAAGAACAAGCATTTTAAAGAACGGCGGTGACCATTTCAAATTCTAAGTTTTATTGGTTTTATTTTTAATAAATGGATATAAGTACCTGGAAACTGCGAACTATTTACCATTTCTTTTAAAAACTGAAGACGTCTGGCATTCTATGAATAGACCCCAAACTCAAGAACTTAAAACATAAACATTTTCAGTCTAGCCCAATTCTACTGTCAAAAGTAAATGGAAAGGTTAGCCAACTATAAATAACATAATTTTTTGGCTGTACAGTAACACAAGCGTCATTCCCCTACTGCCAGAATCAACTTTTCATGTAAATTCCAGTAAAAGCTCCATGTGTCAAGCACTGTTTTCAGTAAACAAAAAAATTAAGAATCATAAACTGTTACCATTTCACCAATACTTTTCTAAATACTTACTTCCTTTTCTCATGAACATTGCAAAATATTACTTGAGCGTATGCAACACTACATTGCTTCCGGATACTTGCAGGCTTAGTTACTTCGCAAAAGGACACACATCTTTCAAAATACTCAATCCTACAATGTTTACACTGGCAGCTTCATCTGTCACTACAGCAAACTGAGAGACAAATGATGTATCTTAAGAAAATAAACAATAAGCAGTAAGCTGGGAGCTGCTGCTGCAGGCTTTGGGCTCTATACCCTTAAATTCTGCATGAAAAGTATGTCTCCAGTTTTTATGGAGACAAAAGCTTTCAAGTACTAATTACACTGTTACTCGATGTCACAGCAGAAGATCCTATAATAAAACATAATGGAAATGCATCTGTAGAGTTCAAGAACGTTTTTCTCTTTTAAAAAAAATAAATGTATACAGAAGGAGGAACAGTACATACAGCAGAAACAGAATAGTGCCAACGAAATCCCATTTTCACAAAGAGAAAGTACTTCAGTAAGACATCAATTTCAGCTGATGACTAGCACCCCCAGAGACCTTACACAGCCAACAGCACCGAGTCAAAACATAGACTTATCTGATGGAGTTAAACTGAAAGACTATTACAACAGCAAAGCTGACCACCTATGGCAAGAGTTTCTAGCTAAAAGAATGATTATGCCACCAAGTTTGCCTATCTACAACAGAAACCTGCATCAGCATGGCCATAGTGGCAGACAGGCATCAACAGCTATGCAAACTTTCAACTCAGTCAAGGCCTTCTGGATCAACTCTAATGCCGATTTCTTTTTTACAAAAGCAAACAGAAAAATTTAAAATGAAGCTTGCACAGCACCTACAGCATGAAGAAGATTAAGCTGAACATTCAAGCAATTAATTAAATTAAGGACTTAAAAGGCATTTCAGAACGAAAAGTTTACGAAATCTAGAATGAAATCCATGCATCTTACATATTCCCATTAAGAAGTGAGTAATATTCTACAAGAAAACTTAAACTTTGCTTTCAGCTTGATATAAAAAACACAGGAAGAGGATAAAAAAAAAATATTGGAAGATATCCCTGGAAGTCATCTAGTCCAAACACATGAGTAATCCAGAGCTAATTTTTAAGTTCAATAAGATTGCTCAGGATCTTGTGAGAGCAAGTTTTCAAAGTCTTGAAGGATGGAGACTTCACAGCCTCCATGCAATCAGTTCCAGGGCTCAAAACCTACTCTGATGATGAAGAATTTTCTCTTATGAAATTCTGTTGATGCTGCCTGTGACGTTGCCTCTTCCCCTTTTGCTGTGCATGTCTGAAGAGTCTGGCCTTCTCTTTAGGTTTCAAGAGCCCACGGATTCCTTCTTGGCCTTCTGTGTCCCATGTTAACCATCACCCCAGTGCAGCTGCACAAGTAGTGAGTAGATGGGTCCCTTTTCACGCTGGCTAATGCAGCCCAGTCTTCAGTTTGCTGCTGTTACAGTGAGGGTGGGTCATGGACAACTCAGCTTGTTGCTCATTCCCTGGTCCTTTCCCTGCAGAGTCGCTACCCAGCCAGCAACCCCGCTTGTACCAATGGGCAGCCACCTTGTCCCAGGGGCAAGATGTTGCATTCATCACCGTCACTGAGCTGCTTCTTCCCATCAGGCTTCTGTTCTTCAGCTCCTCAAGGCTGCTTATTAGTTGCCAAGATCAGACTGTCTTTAATGTCATATTAGCCTCAACAAATCTATTTGTTCGCTGTATTGCTTACAGGGCTCCCAATTTAGTGTTAATTTACAGTACTTCACAAAGTTTGAAAAGCTGACTGTTAAGAGTCAAATTGGCATATCTTATCATAGAATCATCTTGCCAACAAACACATAATTCTATGACTATCTAAAATAGAACAAAAAAAAATTAATTTTAAGTATATCACGTATCAGTATACATGCAGATCATATAATAGTTTCAAACGTGTGAGAATACTCCTGATGCTTCAAATAAGTAAAGTGTATAAAGGCCTGGTAAGTTGCCAAGTGCATCTAAAGCATTAGAATCTGGCATGTTTGTATACAACATACATACGTGCATATGTATACAGCATACATAAGTGAGCAACATCCCTGGTGCTCACAGGGGAGTTAAAGATACTTCTCGAACGTGGCAAGCTACTGATAAAAGAAAAACTGACCTTAGAAGTCAACAAAATTTGCATGTTGTTACACAGATGCACCAACAGAATTCTGTCGGCAAGATGATGACCTGGGATTTTCTCAAAAATGTGTGTAATTTTGTATTACATATCATTTCTATTATACTTGAAATTTGGGGTTTTTTTTGGCCATAACCAGGCTGTACAGTCCAGAAATAACATCTAAGGAAACAAAAGAGCAACAAGTTAAATATTTTTTTTCTTAATCTGGGACAAAACCAAGGAGGCAAAACATGGTCTCTCCTTCTCCCTGCCCCGTACCACATCTCTTGAAAAACCCAGTCTAAACTCAAGCAAACCAACTGCTTTTGCCATGCTCTCTCCCTTCCTCAGTCAATTTCAAATAACATCCACACATTGCAAGACTCTTAAAAAATCCTAAACAACAGTTTCCTGGCCTTTGAAACCAAGACTGTGTTTCTATTTAAAAGATGTCTGACCTTTTAGGCTGTTCATCAAATGCAAATCCCACTAAGTTAACTGGGAGCTGAAGATAGGCACTAACGTACGTCAGGATTTCTTGATTTAGAAAGACTCCTAAATCTGTACTTAGTCTAACTTTAGACACTCCAGTTTTGGTCCAACATATTTGATCAGCATCTGTTAGAAGCCTAGTAAAAATTAACCTGAATTTCCCCAGAGAACTGCCACGCTTCCCAGAGCCTGTACCCAGAGTCAGCATTTTCCTGGCATCCAATAAACAGTCTGAAACAAGCTGAGGTCCAGCACCAGATCCATTTTGGACTGCATCGGCCTGCTGTTGCAATAAGCATACTTCAGATCAGCAAAGAGATAATCTTCTTTAATGAATTAATTTGACCTCCCATGGGAAGTCTTGAGATATACAGGAATAAGGAATGAAATATTCTCCTGGAATTCACCAGCTAAACTCTCAAAAATGGCAACAGCAAGGCCTTGGAATAAAATATGTTCAGTAGTCCTGGAAAAGAGAAAGCTAAAAAGAAAAATCAAAGTATTTGGGGACAAACATCTCTCTACCTCCACGATTCTCATTTTAAACTGCTTCCAGAAGAGGCAGGAAAGGAAAGAGGTTGATTCCTTCAAGACAATACTAGAAAGCTGACCGAGTTTTAAAACTTCTTTTGATACCAGTATCATTCTACCTATGCATCTGTAAATTGGGTTTTTTTGTGTGGAATAAAAAAAAAGCAGCCAGCTTATTCTTGTTCTGTTAACTGAAATAACCTACAGGTGCAGGATGCAACCTCTCACCACGGGAAGAGCTGTCTATGTGCAAAAGGGCTAACGCTCTTCAACTGAATTCTCACAGGTGAAGTGTTTGTAGGTCATACTGTACACATGACTGTGAGGCAAGAAGGACACACAGTGTGTTTTGGTAGTTAAGCAGGTAGTTATTACTACCTGAACAGTTATTACGAGTCTCCAAAGTCTAACAAATCTGATTAAGTCCTTTAAGCACCACCTCTCCTTTCTATGTTTGAGCTTACTGCTTTGGGCCAGTCTGGATCTGCACAACCCATTCCGGTTTGGAAACAGCATTTGCCACCAATGCTAAGCTGAAATGCACAGATCTTTATTCTCCTTTCCCTAACTCAGGTTACCTTTTTCATCAGTACTTTGTTGGTAGAGACAAAGAAAAAAGAATATAAGAACATGCAACTGCATATTTTAACCATTTTTGCTAACTGAACCCCATTTTTTTTTCCAGTATCATAACATCAGACCTCTTAGCAGTAAAGATTTCCAATATTTACAATGCTTAGACAAGCCCTTAAGAAAAGGGTTTTTCCACAGTGAATCACAAACTGTGTATTTTGGGAAAAAACACTTCAAGGACAGATAAAATGCACTGAGAAATTGTGGGAAGCCAAAAATCATTGACGTGTTCAGTTGCTGTCATACACTGTGCTTCCTAAAAGTATGGCAAAGCCTACCAAGGAGCTCCTACAGCCTCTTCTCCAGAAGAAAAATGCTATCAATGATATTTCTACATATACTGAGTAAAGCAGTTATTTCAAACATTGGATAGTTACCTCCAGGGCTCTGTCAGACCCGAGATGCATGCTCACAGACAGGGGATGGAAGAAGTTAAGAAACAGGACTACCTAAGAATTTTATCTGCAAGCCCATTTTAGATTTTAATACAGTCAAGGCTTACTACTTTTATTATTTCTTCCAGTCAGTGTAAAGTTTTTATTGTAATTGTATTAGAGAACGTTGATAAGATACCCAAAGCCATTATTAATTACAACAGTTGAAAGAAACTTGTGCAGTTAATGACAAATATTCTTTTCTTTTCTTCTGTTCATTTTGGTTTTTACCTCTATACCTTATAATACACACACACAAAAGTCTCTCAGCGGCTTCCGTCTCCTTCCTCAGCCCCTACTTTCCTGCCCTGACAGGAGACAGACAAGCTACCCACTGCTTTGCAGCTTCACACTACATTTTCCACTCCTCAGCAGCTGCACACAAAGTAGCCTGCCCAGGCTCGCAAGGCCCCACTCGCTGTGCTCTACAGCCACTTTTTCAGGGCTGTCTCTGAGGAGTGATGGCTCCTGCCCATGGCAGCAGGGTTGGAAATGGATCATCTTTAAGGTCCCTTCCATTCTAACATGCTACGATTCTAGTCTATGATCATATGATGAAGACAAGGAGATGATACCCCTGAATTCGAGTACCCCTCTTGCAGGAATAATAAAATATATGCTGAATTCAACATAGCACACATCAATCACTTTTGATACTTCAAGAAAGTCATTCCTCTTTTGCAGTCCACTGACGAATCCTGAAATGATGGCTGTGACAACAGCTGTCAGTTTTAAAGTAAAATGCATTGAACCCCCTCCAGAAGTAAAAAAAAAAAGCTCTGCCATAAAACCCCCCATTTTGTCTTCTTACTCTCAGATGAGCACCAAAACAAAAGCTTTTCAGCTTCTTTTTTCTTGAGCAACTGTAACTAAGACGCAAGATCCTTTTTATTTTTATATGAGGTGTATGTTTTATATTCAATGCACACATAATTTTACTACATCCTTTGAATGCTCAGTTTTTAGAATTAATTTTCTTGTTCAATTCTTCAGCTTCCCTAAGTGCTTCTGCTCGCCCAACCTTTTCCTTTCCACTTCTAATTAAAACGCAATGTTGTCAACCACAATTTTACTTGACAAGTCTACAGAGGCTGCTCCAACACAGGCCAGGAGTCAAGTGTACGGGGTGCTCTAACTTCTATGAACGTGTAAGAAACAAAGGATATAAAGCCAGACAGGAGTACAGAAGAACAGAACAAATCCTATTGTACTCAAACTCTACACACCAGAAGATGGACGAATAGCCATCACGCTTTTCATGAGTATACAAAAAGCCATGGTTTTGCAGAAAGCATTAGAATAACAAACTAGACGTTTATAACAGTGAAAGGCAATATGGGTGAAAGCAAAAGTGTTCATTTGCAGGAACTTAGTTAGCGATTAGCGTTGGCTAATTCCAACTTTTGCTATGACACGCTTGCTGATAGCTGATCAATAGGCGCAGGAGTCCTTAAGAGTCGTCCCCATTTTATGGAAGATCCAAAGAGATCAGAGCAGTGGAAGGAAGCAAAGAAAAGGATGATGCAGTCCAAGTAACAGACTAATAAAATTACCCATACTGACTCTGGGTAAAAGCAAGGCAATAATGCACTTCACAGCCAGAAATGAGACTTCAGCAAAATAATCAAAATACAAAAGCATAAGAGGATTGGACAGAATGTAAGTTACATTACCTTCCCGTTAAAATGCTCTTGAGATAGTACACAGACCATAGGATCAAGGCCTACACATAGTCGAGACATGAAAGCTTGGGGAGGGAAAGACAGGTCATGCATAGAAATCAGTGATGATGGCCAGGTGGAACTGAGCAACAGGCCCAACATCGTACAGCATCTCTGTACATAGAGCGTTTGCTATTTCTAATGAATGACAGACCAATGAGTTATCTGTTGAATCACTTAAGATACCCACATGTATTCTACATACTCTCCTGTTCTTTTTATTCACATCACAAGTATTGTACTTCCTTAGTGCCACATTTCCTAGAAGCAAATGTGTTCTTCCCCATGTTATCACACTACATTCAGAGCTTTTGACAAAGAGCTTTATCCTTTCCTGCTGCAACCAGGGTTGTTCTGGCCTGTTTTCTGACAGATGGAGGAACACAGAAAATCAAAACATTAGCTCTAGCAGTGACAGATTAGACTCAGATAAACTGCTGCAAAGTACATTCTGACAATAGGAAGCAACTCTTGCTCCCAATCAAGGCAAAAGCACCCAAAAAGGTGGGAAATGCACTGAAAGGATGCACCAGGCAACTGCTGCTGAGTTGAAATGAACAGTCAAAGGTAGACAGTAACCTTGCTTCTGGCCGTATCACGAATGCTGCAGTCTATTTCTTCATTTTCTTTCACACTTCAGTTCTACCACAGGAAATCTACACGCTAAATAAATGACAAGTTTGCAGCATTTAATCGTATTCACTTTAATCCATCCATGTGAGGATGATCTAATCTAAGCTAATGACCATCCAAAGAGAAAGTTTCTTTCCTCTCTCACCCCATTTTCTAGGTTCTTGGCTCACAGCTGCAAGCTCTTACCCTTCCCTAACCTTCACCACAACTTTGGGGCTCAATGGACTTCATCAGGACCAAGTTCAATCTACTGACTGGATGACAAACTAATCCAACAAAACCAGAATATTTTCCTTCCAGGTTAGTGACTGGAAGTGGCTTAGCCACTACCAGTGTGGCAAGTACTTGAACAAAGAAAGCAGAGGAACCACACAGCAAAGAGCTGGGAAAAGTAAGGCTTTTCATTTCAGTGACAGTGGGCTCTTCTCACAGGACTTGCTGTCTTTTGGGATAATTCAACTGAAAAAGCAGGAACCCAGTCACTTCCATCTTCCTCCCAATGGCTTACTGCACCCTAGTCAGTACTGCTCCCTACTGCTCCCCTAGCACTACCAGTCACAAGATCCACTTCATGATCTAGCAGAACTCAGTGCAGTGGAGGAACACCCTGCCCTGTCTCGCAGGATTTCCCTGCCACGTTGATGAGCCAGAGTTGCAGTTTCATCTCAGCAGCACATGGAAACACTGAACCTGCAAATCCACTTCTCGCTTCGTGGTTTGCAGTCACACACTATTTCGAAGTTCTCATACTCTTCACACTACTGCAAGGATTTCCCAGTACACATTTACCACTGCAAATGCCCTCTTCCCTATCAAAGAGCTACAGAATAATTAAAAAGCTTCCAGTGTAGAGACAGAATCATAGAATATCTTAAGATCTCAGTTTTAATTTAGATAGAAGTGACAAATGGCTGTAATGAACTAATGATTCCACTACCTGAAATTTTGACTTATAACAGATTAAGCTCGTTATCATTGCAATTTGATTCACAATCTAATGAAACCAACATACATGTGGCAATATTAAATCCAGAGATATGGAATGAACCTTCATGTGAAAACAGAAGTGTGTTTATGTACCACTGAGTGGGTAAAATAGTGATTAGCGCCCATTCAATACTCCCATTTCATATGAGCAATAAGTAAAGCAACTTACAGAGGGCCTCATTTGACATTAATTGTTAATGACACTCTGTCAACATTTGTATAACCAAGCTAGCGCCCTGCTCTGACATATTAAGATAAAAGCTAGAAACACCTCAAATAATGAGATCTTTACTTTTCATTACCCAGTGTCTTTAGGCAGCAATTACAATTAAAAAGGCTACAAAAGAATTTTGGTTGACCTCCAGTTATTCCGATACTTGAGAAAACCAAGAAGAGAGCAGGGTTTTGAGCAAATTATACCCATTCAGTTCCCAAGAGATGTAACTTATGGATGCAGTCTTTTTTTATGATCTCACTGGTCCTACGCCAATGCAACTTTATGAATCCGGAGTGATGAAAGAATACAGAAATTTAATTTGTAGTACAAATTAATCACAGCTCAAAAATATGACTCCACCCTACAATTTTATATATTTCTTTAAGAATTTCCATTCCACTAATACCATTTCTTGGACTCCACATGATTATATACCAAAGAGAAAGAAGTGAAGTCAACTGCTTTAAAGGCAATGTTAGTCTCATAACATGTTTTCATGTGTATATGTAAATGTGCTTTTAACAACAGAGCATGCCTTTTTCTATTATACACACACCCCTGCACACCTACTTTATATTTCAATTGCACCAACGTAATTATTAGACTATGCTACTGATCTTCCGCTGCTGATCAGTATCAGGAATCCCATACAGTTCCTTTCTGTTGCCAGAGAAAGAGTTAAGGTTCTAAAATGCAAGGAGAATATTCTCTCTCACTATAGGTATTCTCATCTTTAACATAAGATGTTTCACATAAGATTAAGATAACACACCATTAATCTAACCACATTAATTTGAACGTAAACTTACCTCTAAATATATCGACGGTGGGTTGTGTTCTCCTCCAAATTTGTCTAGCAGTGCCTCTATATGTTCTTGTGTTAATTTAATCATCTGTTTGATATTCCACACCTGAAACAGAAAATTAAAAATATTATTATTAAAATGAGAATCTATCCCAAACCAAATTACATTTTCCTGGTATAATAAAATTATTTTAATTATCAGTATAAGAGCGAACAAAGTTATCCCGTTCATCCACTGTCAATAAGACACAGTTTGCTTCTGAGATGAACAGAGAAAAATTCAATTTGTTTTTAAATTTCAGGAGTCATTGAATAAACAACTTTTAAAACCAGTTTATTTTACATGCTTATCGAAAACATTAAGTATTCTCCTCGAAAAACTTTGCAACCCAATTTCTACAGCACTACAAAGTTTACTGAAGGAGTTCTTCTATCGAAGTTTAAGCAAACAACATTTACAAAACCTAGACCTAGCATTCTGTTTGCAGAGGAATAGGATGTCTTGATCTTAAAAGAGCACTTTCTATACTCTGCCTTCTCTGAAAATTTTCTTACAGACCTTCACATGATCTCAGGCTGCACCTCAAATCTCATCTTCATTTCTGAGCTCTTCAGTACAAGGAGGACTTTGAGGTGCTGGAGCGTGTCCAGAGCAGGGCAATAAAGCCGATAAAAGGGTCTGGAGAATGAGTCTTATGAGGAGCGGCTCAGGGAACTGGGGCTGTTGAGCCTGGAAAAAAGGATGCTGAGGGGAGACGTTATCACCACCTACAACTACGTGAAAGGAAGTTGTAGTGAGGTGGGTGTTGGTCTCTCTTCCCAAGTGACAAGTGATAGGATGAGAGGAAATGGCCTCAAGTTGCACCAGGGATGGTTTAGACTAGATATTAGGAAAAATGTCTTTACTGAAAGAGTGGTGATGCATTGGAACAGGCTGTCCAGGGAAGTGGTGGAGTCACCATCCCTGGAGGTGTTCAAAAAAAAGTAGAAGTGGCATCTTGGGACGTGGTTTAGTAGGCATGGTGGTGTTGGGCTGATGGTTAGACTTGATCTTAGAGGTCTTTTCCAACCTTAATGGCGTCCATGATTCTCTAGTGCACAGAGAAAATTATGGCACTGTACTGTGACACAATTCACTACTCACTCTTCACAACATCTTGAAAGAGTCAGTTTGAGAACCTTCAGACTATTGTAGGTCAACAGCATTAAGAATCCTATCTTATGCCTAAAAAGGCAGTGAAGCATAAAGTCATAAATTTAAAGCTAATAATGCTATGCTGATTTAAGAAGCTACTTTAGACTACCCAAAGTCAGAAATTTATAGTGAGAGGAGGGGAAAGGAGAATCTCTTCTCAGGTACCGTTATTCAGACTATTTATTAGGAAATAAATTTTATATCAGAGTTATTAGACCCAGGATGGAAGAAATAATGAGAATATACACAATGCTTCTTCCAAAAAAATTTTAAAAGACTCCCATTACCTTTTTCAGTTTAACTCTTACCTATTTCACACTTGATAATATATACAGTCTCAAGATCAGCTTTGGATTTACAAGTTGTGATAACCTGTCTCTTTAAAAAGGAGAGGCAAATGACTTCATATTCTAAAGCAAGCATCAATAATAGGATCCAATCCAAGTAGGATCAGAACAAGTTCTATAATGTACTTGAGATGTTCACGAAGAAACAAACTCTAAAATACAGAACTCACATTTTGCACACCACTGTATTTATCCCTTCTAATTCTTGACATCAGTTACTTACCAGCAGTTTCCTAAAGTAAACTAGTAATTGATTAACTTCTAGCCCAAGTTCTAGAACAGACATCAGAAGATTGTGTCAAGCAAAAAATCGTTTGCCTAGGGACTAGCAATCCAAACTACAAAGAGTGAGATGAGCGAGGGGACACCAAACAGTGTGCAATTCAAGTATTCTATATGTAAACTCCCTTGAGGCAACTGTGGAAGTCAGCTTGCTTCTCAGCTTGCAATCAATTTATCACGTTGAAGCTAGGCCTACCAGCCAACAGCAAAGAGGACTTCTGTATTTTGCTATTTTTTCCCAAGATGGAAAGACCTCTTACAGCTGGTGAAAAGATCAAGCTTCAATCAACACTATTTCAATTAATCTCTTCAATATAAGAATTTAGGATGTTTAGTTACTTTGTAACTGGTAACCTGCCATTAACTTGGGTGTCTATACAGAAGGGTCTTGGAAAACTAAGGATCCACCTCAGGATTACCTTCAGAAACAGTTTCATTAGTACTAAAAGTAACTTCTATTATCTGGTCATTCGGGTGACCACCAAAAAGTTCTCAACAGGTACCACAATCAATATCAATAATTTACTATACTTAAATGCCTGGCAATGGAAGAGGCTGGGAGGGAAGATGCTTCACTGACAATGTAACGCAGAATCGCATAAAGGTTGAGCTTGGAAAAGGCCTCTGGAATATCTTCTTGAATATCTCCAAAGATGGGAGACTCCACAGCCTCTATGAGTAACTTGTGGCTGTCCCCAGTCACTCTCACATTAAAAAGTGCTTCTTGATTTTCAGAGGGATCCTCATGTGTTTTGTTTGTGCCTGTTGCCTCTGGCCCAGTCAGTGGGTATCACTGGAAAGAGCCCATCTCCATCTTCCTTTCACCGACCCTTACTCATCTTTGTGGCCTTTCACTGGACTCTTTCCTGTATGTACATATCTCTCTCATTCTGGGGGAGTCCAGAACTGGACACAGCACACCAGGTGTGGCCTAACCAGTGCTCAGTAGAATAAATCCTCATCAGATGAGTTTCCAAATACTTTTCTTTGTAGATTAATAACTAATAACTTCCTTGTTCATACATTACTTTCTATTTTTTACCATAACCACAACCTTGCTTCTCTTTTCTCTTACAGTAAAGACACAGAATGACAAATATAACTGAGCAACGGCAATATGCACAATGGAGGTGAGTTCGCAGAATGGTTCAGATTGGAAAGGGCCTTAAAGATCATCCAGTTCCAACACCCCTGCCATGGGCAGGGACACCTTCCACTAGATCAGGTTGCTCACCCAACCAGGCCTTGAACACTTCCAAGGACGGAGCTTCCAAGATTCTTCTAGGCAACTTGTGCCCGTGCCTCACAACCCTCACAGGAAAAAAAAATTCTTCCTAATACTTAACCTAAATATCCCTGCTTTCAGCTTAAAACTGTTACTACTCGTCCTATTCCTGCACTCCCCGATAAAGAGCCCCTACCCAGCTTTCCCACAGGCCCCCTTTAAGTACTGGAAGGCTGCTATAAGATCTCCATGGAGTCTTCTCTTCTCCAGGCTAAATAAGAGAAGGAAGAATTTAGGAGATGTTGGCAAGAGAATCAAACAGCCTCTAATGAGGGCAGAAATCTTCATGCTGAGTTAATATCATGACAAGAGCAAAAACTGAGTGACGAATGAAGAAAAAAAATCCGATTTTTTTGAAACTTACTGCCAGCTGCCAGGCTGTGGCAAAAACATCTCTACCTGAAGAAGCTGAAGTTAAAATTTTGTGGAGGACAACATTGCTCAGAGGAGCTGAAAACAGTGTCCTGAGTTACCTACTAAATATCTATGCACACAACCTAGAGCCTTTCCAAAAGTGAATCTTAAAGGAAAACTTAATATGCATTCCTCTCATGTTAGAAAGGCTATTCACACAGTTAAAAGAATGCTGAAGGCACAAGGAAATAAATCATAGTCAACCACAGCAACAAATCATTACTTGTTGCTCACAGAAATGGAAAACCTATTTCATGTGCCATATTCATCAAAAGTTTTCTGACAAGTTGAAAAAACTTCCACAGTTCTAGTACTGACTGGCACATCCTATCCCTAATCAAGCAGG
Source organism: Cuculus canorus (assembly GCF_017976375.1). Lineage (NCBI taxonomy): Eukaryota > Metazoa > Chordata > Aves > Cuculiformes > Cuculidae > Cuculus > Cuculus canorus. The sequence continues at coordinate 149,961,479 of NC_071401.1, forward strand.
CACAGGAACACATATGCCATGGCAAATATCCAAGCTTCACAATTTCCCTTGAGGTTGCAATTTCTACTTACGTTTACTCACACAAAACTTACCTCCTGGCTTCCCATATCAGTGAATATGATTATACATAGGGTATTTTTTTGTGGTCCAGAGCATCCTTTACCTACCTAGCTCCTTGAGAATCAACCGCTGTGCAAGTACATTGCATCCTACTACACAGGATCTATGACTACTCCAATTCAATTGAAGGAACTCAAGCCTTTTCCTAACTGGAATTCCAAACTGGTGCTCTGCACAACTGACCTCATGCGACTCGAAAAAGCCTGCTTTTGCACACGACAGCACTCACAGCTTCTGCCTCACAAAAAAATGCACCACATTTGTTGCACTTACACAGCCAGCAGAGCCAGCAACTTCAGCCTATCTTTTCTCCTCCCAGACTTGCTTGTCCAGATAAGTTCTCTCTGCTAAGTCTGCATCATCTGCATCAGCCCAACCTTACAGACTTTGAGCCAAAACACATCCCCATGAGCTCTGTAGGAAAAAAACCTGACACACTAGGTTCTTAAGAATTAAATCTCTCAAGTTCAGCAGCACTCACAGGCGTACGGGTTTCTTTTAACTGTCCAAATAACACCTTAAGTGTACAAAAATTGCCTAGGATTTTAGCAAGTTTCTCATTCCCCATAAGTATGTACATTCCAGGACAGCAGCAAAGAACAACCCAACAACAGAGACAACAAACCCATGAAATATAGGATCCTTTGAGCAATTAGGTCTGGACCAAAGAGCTTGTTTCTTGACATCAGAGTAAAACCAAGTTTTTCAAGTTAAATATGTACACACGAAGACCATTTCAATATCAGACAGTAATCCCTTTATCCACACTTTATTCACACTTTCTCTAGAAGTAAAAGAAAACTGCAGAAGTCATTAAGAAAGAACAGAACTATTTGTTTGTTATTCTTATGAGCACTCCACTACACTTGGGAAACTCCATACCTGAAGGAAACCATAAAACCACAATTGCCAAGCATCTTGCAGAAATACAAAAATCAATGCCAGCCTAAGAGACAGTTGCTAGAAATCTTAATGTATTGTGAAGTGAATCTGCAATGCACCCAGCACTGTCCACACACAAGCCTAGTCCCTTCCCACAGGAAGCAGCACAGCTATTCAAGACACGCTGTTTCATTGTAGTTCTAGAAAAAAAAGCAATGAATCCTCTACAGCTTGGATAACCTTATCATTTTTCCAAAAAAAGCCTCAAATAAATTTTTCTGTCTTATCTGGTAGCATTAGGTTAAGGTTATTCTCTATCACAAGAGATTAGATTTGATTCTCCTTTCAGTGCTGCTGACACAAGGAAGCTGACGCAGGCTAACAGACACAGGCAGCCAGAAGACTGGGAAATAGTCCAGATATACTGGAATATATCAACTTGTATCTGCCTATTGTGGATAACTGTGCATTAATTTTGCAAATAAGCACTCCCTTGCAATGTAATAAAGGATGATGACCTATTTCAACCCAGAGGCAAGTCAGATACAGTAGAAGCCTAAATCCATCCTATTCAGGGAAGACTATGGCTCCACAAATGCAAGGCTATAAAATACAAAGCTATTTTCGCATCCTTTGCTGCTTGTCAAAATACACAGTGCCTGAGACAGCACAAAGCAAACCACCTTTTATAATTTTTGCATCTGGCATTAATACCCAAATCTTGCAGCACACCTCAACTCTAAGCTCTATGATTCTCATCTGACAGAAGACACCAGAGAGTTCAAACTGATTCTGCGAAGAAAAAGGACATCATTTGTCCAAGAACAGTGTGCCTTTCATTTGGATTATCACACTATTTGATGATGGAGAATACTTTGATAGAACCAACTAGGTAAATCTAGAACAAACAAACAAACGTAAGCATTTGATTTAGAAACTGTTTTATAAGTAGGACAAAATCATCAGTACCAGTCCAAGACTATCCTAATCAGTGCCTTCAGGCTTCTTTCTTATAGAATTAATTCATTTGTTTGGTCCACTGAGATAGGATCCATTTTGTCAGACAATGCTTTAGAAAGCTGTCATGTATGAGATTGTTCTTTCCTGGAATAATGTCTTTATTAACTTGAAAGTGAATTGTTAGCGCGCGAGAGAGAAAAGAGGACATATGAAAGGGGTTAATAACTCATCATTCCACCACAACACTCACATGTCAAGACGCAGAGTTTGCATTTTCCCAGTTTCTATGCTGAAAATCACTGTTACCTCTTCCTCACATTTTGTTCTCTTTTATGGAATCATAGAATGGTTTGGGTTGGAAGGGACCTTAAGATTATCCAGCTGCTCAAAGCCTCATCCAGCCTGGTCTTGAACATCTTTAGGGTTGAGGCATCCACACGTTCTCCCGTTTCAGTGTCTTATCACTCTTATAGTAAAAAATTTCTTCCTAATATCTAATCTAAATCTCCTCTCTTTCAGCTTTTCTCGAGATATTTTCCCCTCTCATCAACCTTGAAGGGTGCTAGTCCTCACATCTTACAAAGCTTCTTCTGCAGTAATCTGCTGGAACGTGCAGATACAGTGGGGAGGACAGTCCTTTCCTTCTTCCTACACTTCAGGCTCTAGTTCTTCTCCAACTGCCAGTGGAAACTTTCCTCAACTTGCACACTGACTGTATTAACTTTTGCATTTTTCCTACTGTTCACCAGCTCTTCAATGTTCACCACATTTTCAATGGTGCGGTTAAACCTTTTATTTAAAAAAGTACAAAAATACTAATAGCTGAAAAACTTCACTGAACTCAAAACCAACTTGCAATGGTTTTCATATCACCATTTTCATAAGCAATGTATACATCAGCATCGAAGTTGCCTTTCCTAGTTCATCTTCACCAAGCTTCTATTAATGTTAGTGAATAATTTCTATCGCAGCTCTTTTACAGTGCCTGAACTACAGACTTTGACAGTGTTCTTTTCATTGTTGGCTAGTGAGACAGTTCAGAATGAGTCTGGTAAAATTTACAATCACAGTATAGTAAATAAGTTATGGACAACAGTATCTACAGAAGTTACTGTAGCAAAAAGAAAAAAGATGTAGTATCTGTTTTTCCACTAAGTCCATGAACACATCTTTCTAGATCGATGAAGAATGGCCTTGATGAAGATATATAATAGTATGTTCAAGAAGAAAAACCCTCAAGAAGAGGTACAACATTTTTTGCACCATGTTCTCTGATGAGGATCATAACTAGACCAGCACATACAGTAACGGGATCAGCGGGCATCTGCTGTAAGCACAGCAGTTAGGGAAATATTAAAAAAGGCCTCAAGATGAAAACTATTTTCTGTTTAACAGGTAACATTTTTTAGGAAGGAAAGGCCTATTCTTAACCCCTTGTAACCAGTAATGCAGGTTTTCAACTGTGTCTGTTAGGACACTGTTCCCATTAAGAAAAAAATCCCACCAAACCCAGACAACTCTTTCCCTACCAAAAAACTAGGAAACATTTGAATGAGTTAACCCTTGAGTATCAGAGAATAATCTTTGAGGAGTTAACAGCAAGAACTCTACTGAAAAAAACAAGTGGGAGACTAACTCTGCAGTTCTAAGACAATAACATTCAATAAAAACTTGCTGGCTTTACCAGAGGACTTTCACCACACAAAATCCTAGTATTACTAACTCTTAGTTTTCACTTAGTATTCTAGCACTGCTCATTTAGTTGCAAACCATCAGTTGCAGCTGAGAGTAATCTATGTCTTTTCCCTTGTGCAATTCTAAACACAAATTGAATTGCTCATCATTCTGCTCTACTCTTAAAGCAGAATAAAGAATCTTCCAGTCTGTCAGGTCTTTCGCCTCTGAAGTTGCCTCCTCTTTAACAAAAGGAATTCAGACTTCAAATGTTCCTTACTTCTCATATGTGTAATATTTCTTCAAATACAATGATAAATTCTAAAGGATAAAGCTCAATAAAGTCTACCCTTGTAACATAATCCAGAAATTTCTCTAGGAATAGGGGAATGATTATCTCCCTGTACTCAGCACTGGTGAAGCCACACCTTGAACACTTGTGTTCAGTTTAGGGCCCCTCGCTACAGCAAAGACACTGAGCTGCTAGAGCGTGTCCAGAGGAAGGCAATGAGGCTGGTGAAGGGTCTGGAGCACAAGTCTTAGGAGGAGTGGCTGAAGGAACTGGGATTGTCTAGCCTGGACGAGGCTGAGGGGAAAACTTAACACTCTCTACAACTACCTAAAAGGAGATTGTAGCGAGTTGGGTGCTGGGCTCTTCTCCCAAGTGACGAGTTATAGGATGAGAGGAAGTGGTCTCAGTTTAGACTAGATATTAGGAAAAATGTCTTTACTGAAAGAGTGGTGAAACATCGGAACAGGCTGCGCAGGGAAGAGGTAGAGTCACCATCCCTGGAGGTGTTCAAAAAACACATAAATGTGGCACTTGGGGATGTGGTTTAGTAGTCATGGTCATGTTAGGCTGATGATCGTAGAGGTCTTTTACGACCTTAATGACTCTATGATTCTATGATTCCAAGAGTCTTAGGCAGTGGTTGCAGCTTACACCAACCGAGAAGGTACGTGCTGTTACCGTATTGTCCTTAGTGATTCACCCCTGCTTCCAGAACTTAAACCTTTGGTTGAACCATTTCAGCATTCTAAACAGGCAGAAAATGTTTCTCTTTGGCCAGGATAGTTTTCTGTCAGTTTTTTGTGCTGAAAAAGACTGGCAAATGACCTGATGACCATATGAGCTGGTGTCAAAAGCCATCTTTCCTCTCTACAGCCAACAGCTGGATGGATTCAAGCTACCATGAAGCAGCAGTCTTCCTGTTTAAGTTTTGATTCTCTTTCATTCCCTCACTTTTTCTATCATCTGCCATCTTTGCTGCCTGCTGCTAAGAAGAATTTGCCTCCAAGCACTATAAAAAGGAAAGTTCGCAAATGTTTTCTACCACAGTAGAACAGCAGAGTGTGAAAAATAAGGGATCTCTGTATCCTTCATTTAAATCATTAACCACCAGTTGCACAGCTTTCTTTGATCTAACTAAATCTTTAATTCCATGTTCCTCTAGGCTTTTGTGTTGCATTACTACCAGTCCCTTTTTCTCACTTTGGTACTAATTCAGTAGTCGTGAGGATTATGCAAACATCAAGTTCTGGTAAATTCTCCGTCTTCACATTTATGAATTCAACAACTTCTACGTAGGCTCTCACAAGCCAAAACCACCTTCCATATGAGGACAGGCCGAGAGAGTTGGGGATGTTCAGCCTAGAGAAGAGAAGTCTCCAGGAAGAGCTTACAGCAGCCTTCCAGCACCTGAAGGGGCTACAGGGGAGCTGGGGAGGGGCTCTTTATCAGAAACTGCAGGGATAGGATAAGGGGTAATAGTTTTAAGCTGAAAGAGGGCACATTTAGATTAGATATTAGGAAGAAATTTTTTATTGTGAGAGTGGTGAGGCACTGAAATAAGTTGCGCAGAGAAGTCATGGATGCTTACTCCCTGGAAGTGTTCAAGGCTTGGTTGGACAGGGCGTTGAGCAACCTGGTCCAGTGGAAAGCGTCCCTGCTCATGGCAAGAGGGTTGGAACTGGATGATCTTTAAGGTCCCTTCCAACCCAAACCATTCTGTGATTGTATGAAAAGGAGGGAAAAAAAAAAAAGGAAAAAAACCTATCCATATTTCCTAACTTACTTGAGAATGCAATTTTGTTTTGGAGAAGTAACTACCAGAGACTCTCAACAAATGCTAAATCCACACAGCAGTGAAATTAAAAAAAAAATAAAAAATACATCAGACTATTTCTCCACACACCTTAAGCTGAAGACAAGTCATATTTGTGATGGAAAGCAAGCAGCCAACCAGCTAATTACAATAATTGCCTATAAGAAGCCAATGCTAGTCAAGCAGAGCTCTCACACAGCTTGGGTCACACTAATTAAAAAGACAAAACAAATAAACTCAGTCTCAGCTGAACTACAGAACTTATTCTGCTCTCTCCTTGCCAGAGCACACAATTAATTAGACCATCCAGAAAAGGTAATCAGCACCTATTTAAAAGTTCATCAATCCATCAAATAATTTGTTATACACTTTGCAATATTCCACCACTAAAGTATTACCACATCATGCATAGGTTTTCTACCAACTTTTAAATTAGAAAATGTAAAACAAATGGAATTGTTAATCAAGTACAAAAAACATTCTGTTTGTTTACAGATAGTTGATCCAATAAAGTACCCAAGGTTTCCTACTTTTATGATAAAACAGGTCTCAAAACCTGAAACAGAGCAAATGTACTTGGCTTTATTTTTAAAACACAGTTTGCTCCCAATCACAGAACAGAGTCACAAATAGAAACTGCCACAGAAACCACATTCTGCTAAACGGCATTCTGTGTTCTACTCAGCAGTCCACGCTGCCTTAGTAACCCTAACACCAACACGAAAAATGAAATAATTTAAAAGGCAGAACTGGCACCTTGCCACCCATTGTAGAGTTAGGAGAGTCAAAAAAAACAAACAACAAACCACCCGAACCAAGACACAACAGGCACCATGGTAAGATATTAAAAAGAAACAACTAATTTAGAAAACTGAAAAAAAAAATATGAAAAAAAGATTTTTTCATTTGACTCAGTAAAACCTTAGCTGATCAAGATGGAGAACTATTTAGTACGTGAAACCTGCTGCAAGGCTTATAACCTGTAACTACTGAATCTACAGACTAAAAAGTTACACCCATTTTCAACAATGTGCATAAGCTTAAAAATGTCACAAGAGACACTATTACCACTTACAAATTGTATTCTAGCAAAACTATGAGAATGATTAAAGAAGTCTTTTCTGAAAGCTACCTCAGAAGATGCTAAAGACTCGCATTTAAATCTACATTACCTACAACTAATGAGAATGTTTGACCTATTAAAATTTAATGAATAAATTTACCAAACCAGTTCAAAGCTTGAGGCACCAATATACAAACATCCAGTTCCAAACATCTACATATTACCAACTTCTTAGTCACAATGATGTATTTTATTTCATGTTGATTTTATAGTGCTTTTCAAACAATTTTACTGAGTAAGTTTTACTAGAGATTAAAAAAAACCTAGACACGCTACTGAGACTTCAGAAATGTCCGCCATCAAAATAATCCCTTTATCTGAGATAAAGGAAAAAAATATAAATTAAAAGTTACCAACTCTGTGCTCAGTTGACTGAACACAATGTAACTGCATTTGAAAAGTACTCACTGCTTATCAGTGCATTTAACAGCTTTACTAACGACTCTGCTGTCTATAGGGCCTCACTATATAACTGATGAAAAGACTGAAGCTGGTATCCCCCTTCTTGTGGTAAAGAAACAAATCTTAGCCACTTAGTTATGCAACACATTTTTAGACATTCACTACATTTTGTTCATTTACAACCTTAAGTGCTTGCCTCCTAGATGAAAGATTTTAAAGAAAGTTGGTACCCTCCATGTAGAAATTTAATTGCCTCTTCACATCAAATTTTGTGCAGGTATACTGGGAGAATCCACAAAAATATTTCACCTGATCAGAACCTCAGAAAAATAAAAGCTTCCTTCAGAGCCCAAACACACTCCAAGATCTCCTGAATTCAATATCTATAGCATGGAGAATTCATCTGAGACCAAGAACTCTGCCTGCACTGCACAACAAACACCATTTCCAAAAGAGCAGAGGTTCTGTTTCCTGATCTCTAATGTTCACACTAGTTGGGGAGCATCATGGTGAAGACAGCTGGCAGCACTGTTCTCTGAAAACTCCTGCCTGAACTGGCAGCACCTTTGGACAATGGGAATAGCTAAAAATCAGACCTTTGACTGTTTCACCCATTTTTTTTTTGCTGAGGTCCGCATTCATAACGAGTCATCAGAAACAGAATAAAGCAAGGCACTGTTGCCGCTCCTTCAAAACACACAAATGCTAAAAAGGTGGAGTAACAAGCCAAATTCTTGCAGCAAGGGGTTATAACAGAAAAAAAAAAAAAGGCATGTAATTCTGCATGAAGCAGTCTTATTCAACTTTAGCACCAGCCACAGAGGAGGAAACCAGTTGCATAAACATGTATTTCATCGTTTTGGAAAGATGTTCGCAGGAGGGATGATTAGGAGGATTCCACTGTACACCCGAAATGCTCAAGAGCAATTGGAATAAAAAATCTGAAGCAAAGAAAGGCATATATTGCATGCTGGCTTTTGTATTGTGCATTAGCTGTGAGAAAGCAGCTGTGTTCACACACACAGATGTGTGAGCCGTTGAGAGTTATGAAAACCATCTCACACCTCAAAAAACCTAAATACTGTACCTAGAACCCTCACATGACCAAAGCTGTTGAAAAAGTATATTTACTAGTCAAGACACTCATAGAGTGTCTTAACAACCCTGGCACACTGGCAAAAATATGGCAAGAAATTGTGTTTCTGTGAAAGGTACGCTGAGAAGCAATCCAGAGAGACCAAGTAAGGCTGTTAGAACCTAGCACAGGAAGCTCAAGTCAATAAAGATCTAAGCTGTCAGGATCTAAACCTGGCAAGTCCAGCTAAGGAAGTATCAGCTGAACGAGGCTTCTCATTCAAATATAAAAATTGAAGGCCAGTGCAGTTTCATTATAGGCTGGGCAAAGAATTGATTGAGAGCGGCCCTGAGAAGAGAGGCTTGGGGATGCTGGTGGGTGAGAAACTCCCTGGAGGTGTCCAAGGCCAGGCTGGACGAGAATTTGAGCAACCTGATCCAGTGGAAGGCGTAACTGCTGATAGCAGGGGATTTGAAACTAGATGCTGTTTTAAGGCCCCTTCCAATCTAAACCATTCTATGATTCTATGAAAGATGATATATTAAAAAAAAGTGAGGGGGGGACCACCAAGCTACCGCTACTTCCCTTCGCCACTTTCCTTTTGTCTCCTGCCTCGTTCATTGGAGCCATGTTGAGGAGATTCAGCTCACTAAGCTTGCAGAAAACCAACCCAGCAAAAGCAGTAACAATTTTCTTCAGTGTTAGAGAATTGAATTGACTTGGGAAAAGAACTATGTGGCACTAAGTTGGTACAAAGGAGCAGATCTGGCTGAACAGCCCAATGCTAGCACAGGAAAGAGCAAAACCTATGGGTGGCAGAGCACAGTCTCACTGACTTCACCGTAACTGAAGTGACAGCGAGCAGCATCCACAGTTTGGGACTAAGGTTATGGCAGAGCATCACTACTGTATTTACCATTATGCTGCCTTTCCAAAGTGACTTGCTGAAACTGAAAACTTACATAAAACATGCTTGGCCAAAAAGTGTCTCCAAACAATTCTCAAACCTGATGTAGCTTCTATGCAAGGCTGGACTAGAAGAGTATTATTGGTTTCATGATCTTTTGAAACCTTCATTTATTTCTTTGGGAGGACAAAAAAGGTTATACTTCCTACTAACTGAAATTCCCTTCAAGATCTCTCATGCAAATTTTCTATAGATACAATAATTAAACTGAACTACAGATCTATTACAAAATAGTATAACAAAGTGGAATACTGAAGCTTTAAGGAAATTAGGGATTTGTTTCAGTTTGTTTTAAAACATAGATCAAAAGATACCTCCATAAAAAAAACAAATCTCACTTGATCTACAGTATTTTTAACTATATGCAACAAAAGAATTACCTTCCCTGGCTAAAATGAAGTGTCAAGAAGGATATTAGCAGAACAGTTTTAATAAGAAGAAGTCTTTGAGTTGAAGAACGAAGTATAAATGAGAACAGTGTTAGTGGCTTAACCAACAACATAGATCAACAAAAAAATCCCAGGAACAAACGCTTTCTACCCAACTAGTCTGTGGGTAACCCCAAAGAGAAGAAACAAGCCTCACAAGACACCAAAACTTTTCAGAAGTAGCTACTACTCTATTAAGCAAGTTTTATGCAATCAAACAAGCTACCACAGGACAGAGCTGTAATCTTATTGCCTTTTGGGAAAAAAACTCATAAGCAGAAATGTCTTTAATATCCCCACTAAACTCATGTATTTCAATGTTGCGTTCTAGTGTTCGATCTACCTTACCACAAAATAAATCATAAAAACCCTAAGGAAAAAGAAAAGATGAGAGGTTATCAAAGTCACTATCTTTTCTGCACCTGGATCAACTTTTAGCCATCCCTCCTGACATGCCTTTGCCTGTGGAGGTAACAGAATCTATTAATGGACATAAAGGAAGTCTATTTTCATGCTTCACTATACCCAGCCATAAATAAAATGGTCTAACAGTAACGTGAAACCACCTCCTCTGATACCATTTAAACTCACTTTTTGCAGTATCCACTAGGAGCCTGGAGAACAAGTTATTTGCATTCTGCTTTGTATCAGATTTTACAACTTCCGTTTCTTTTTAAAATAACCCCAATTTTTTTCAGTCTTTCCTCAACGCTCTGATCTTCTAGACTTCAGACCACACTTAGCATTCTTCTCTGAACTCTCCCCTGCTAGACTATGTATTACTTAAATCTGCAATCCAAAGTCAGATGCAGTATTCGGCAAAGGCCTTTCCCATGCTGTGCAAAACAAAGAATTATTTTGCTTATCTTTTGAGATATACTCCTGCAGAATATTAGCTGGTAACGAAGCATCTGGTAGGCTACAGTTTAACTTGTTCTCACAATTAAATAGGATGTCATTCACAGGCTATGAAGTTAGCTCAATCACCGAATACAAATGCAATGAAACATAATTGAGGCTCAACATAAAACACTATTTCCAAAACTACAAAAGCAATGAAGTAAAAAAAAAAAAGCTTACATCGTTTCAACTTTCCAAATCAGTAGCACGTTTAATTGTGAACTCTTCAAAGAAACAGAAACTTAAAAGGAAAGTTATTCTAATTCCCAGCACGATAGGTTTCCTAAATGTCATTGCAACAAAAACAACCTCAGTTATTCTTGGTGAATCTATCTTACTTTATGAGAACCCATCACTTATAAGGTTAGAGGTATCTTTTTCATTCCATACATTTTATTCTTCTTAAATCTGTTTTAAAAGATTAAGGTTTCTAAATATATAACCAATATTCACACAGGAAGAATTCCAGCATTGCTGCCTAGAAAACAATCAACTGTCCAACAGCTCAGGCCCTCACTTCACAACCTTCAAAGTCATTTTCATCTTCCAAAGAGCAGTCGAGGGCACAAAGTGCCAAGTACAGAAAATCCCGTTTGAATTATTTAATATTGGTGTAAATAATCTCTAGCAACAAGAACAGAGCCTTTCCTCACAGCTGTTGCACACTCCTTACTATATCAACAACTCTCTAATACTCTGAAAACCTTCCTTCCAAACAATCTCTTGTCCCAAGAATTCATCCTGGGGAAGAAGCCAATCTCTGTGCCTCTGGACGCCAGCATTTACCCCAGGCATCCCAACACCAGCAACTGAATGGTGAGTGGAAGAGAAATATTTCTGCTCAATTGACTTGCCTCTACCCTTTTCAAATCCTTCTCCCTCCAAGATGTATCTGTTTCCTCAATGTGTACATGCATGGGCAACTATTCTTAATAATATTAAATTGCAGTACAGGAAAAAAAAGCTTCAGTGATCATTATACTCTTTATGTAATGACTTCATTATTAGAAGATTCTTAGTATCAGCAGTTAGGCTCCTGAGGTAACTTCTAAAGCACTAAATTCATTATTCGATTAAAAACTGGGCGTGAGTTGAACAGCATGGCTTAAATTTGCTTTTGAAAACACCAACTCTTGAATTCATAAGTGACACTGGTGTAGTTGTACCCAACACAGCACTGAATTACAATCTTGATACAGAATACCTCCTCCAACAGGGAGTTGGGACTTATAAGTTTGGGTAAGAGTACTCCAAGGTCTGTTAGAAATTCTTGTTGTTACACCCCCCCTTTTACAAACAGAAACTGAGTATAGAACTGAAGGTTTTCCTCCTAGAAATTGGGACAGCCATTCCCAAAAGGTTATAGGGAATTAAAACCTTTCCAGATGTCTTCTCAAAATAAGTGAGGCTGTGCTCCTTTAAAGGCTTCCATAGCAAAGGCACTTTCAAAGCTTAGATTTACATTGTCTTGAAGAAACAAAACAAAACACTAGAACATGTACTTACATTAGAGCCATGAGTCAGTTAGAAGCACTTCAGTATTTTTTAGACTTGTGTTCCTTTGAATTTGCAAAAACACTTTAGGTTGGCTTGGTTTTGTATTGGGGATAGTTTCACTTCTAACTGTATCAGCAATTTTTCGGTTTTGAACTTCACTAAAACACGTATTTAGATGAAGTAATAGGTGCACTTATGCAGTAAACAAAACATAATTACTTATGACTTGAGGAAGAATGAGCTAACCAAAGAACACAACCACATCAGAACGGCACCAGAAAAATAAAAACTCTGTCACCAGCTGTCAGACCCATGTTTCAGTATTTCCAAGGTACAAGAAGTTTGCTTTTAAATACTACAAGAATAATCCCACACAATTCCTAACCTTGAATATATGCATCCATATTTACAACCTCTGGCTGGCAGGTGTTCCCAACACCAGACTGCTTTTCTCTCGCCCTCTCTATCTCATACAGGGATGTAAGATATTCAGGGCGGGAACAAAAGAAGCCACACTATGTAATTTAGCATTTGGAGTGAAATCTAATGACTGACACAGGCTAAAATATTTCTGAAGTTCAAGCGACTTACAGTAGTTTCACCAACACTCCCTTTGGTACAAAAACTAACTGTAAAAAAAATTTTTGCCTCCTGCCACTTCTTTCCCCCGTCCTCCCTCTTGCACTGCAGTTTATTTATCCAACTCATCTCTACTGATATTACTGTTTCTAGGGGCACGATATAAACCAGTTATTGAAATAATTCCACAGAGATGTGGGGTTTTTTTATGGCAGAAATAACTGAGAAAATCAGTTCCATACAGAGCTGCACCAGAACTATCTGGGTGATAAAAGTCAACCAGAACCTTTTAAACCTCATTTTGCTGCTGCAAGAAAGCATTTGTTAAACCTCACTCTTTAGGTATTTCGGTTTCTCAACCAGTTCAGTTTCTCCTTACTCAGGGAAGTTAAGACCAGACTTGCATTACTCAAAGCATTTAATCACGCTGCTGGTTAAGTTTAAAATACATGTCTACTGCTGAGTTCTGCCTTCCTTCAGCAAGCAAGCCAGTAGTTCCTTAAGAGGACGGACTCAATCTAACCTCTCACTAGCACCAACAGGGCTAGACTCCTTCCCTATTTTTCCTCTCTGGCTGTCTGCCCAGCAGGAGCTCTAGTACTTGTCAAACTTTTCAACTCTTTCATTCCACTAGAATATACCACACTGTTAATATAATTATCCAAAAAATTGGATGAAAACACTGGTGAGCTGGGAGTCAGACTGGACCCTCTCTGCAAGCTGGCCCAGCCCAGCTCATCCTTCCTGTTGGAGGCTCTCCCCAGAGAGCAGCAAGGAGCCGTTACCTAGTGGGCTCAGTGCCTCCCAGGGCCACAAGGCTTTGCTTACACATGAGAGGTCCTGTACTGACTACAGACATACTTGGGGAAACTGAGCTGAAATCATCTTCAGCAACTAACACCCAGAACAAGGCAGCAGGCAGAGCTTCTGCAATCTGTATTTACCTCCAGAACAGACTTGATGCACACAGCATTTGGCAATCCCTTCTCACTTCGATGCCTACAAGTATTCAAATCTGCAAAATACCTTGCGCTGTCACAGCACATTTTATTCCACCTTCTGAAAACATTTCAGAAGCATTAGCAACTTACACTTTAACCCCAGCAAAACAGGTAGTGCCACTCACTCTCTGTGGGATTGAGAAGTTAAGTAATGTGCCCCAAAAGACAGGAAGTATGTAACAGAGACATAAACCAGAGGCCTGACACCCCCCATTCCCGTGCGGTGCCCTGTCCGTTACAGTTTCTTCAGAATCTGTGTGCAGAAACCATGACCCACGCCAACATCCACAAAAGGAACTGTGCCCAACCCGAGTTTTAAAATCATAGAATCATGGAACGGTTTGAGTTGGAAGGAACCTTAAAGATCATCCAGTTCCAACCCTCCTTGCCATGTGGCAGGGACACCTCCCAGTAGATCAGGTTGCTCAAAGCCACATCCAACCTGGCACTGAACACCTGCAGGGATGGGACATCCAGGACTTCTCTGGGCAACCTGTTCCAGTGCCTCACCACCCTCAGAAGAAAAAAATTTCTTCCTGAGATGTCATCTAAACGTCCCCTCTCTCAGCTTAAAATTGTTACCCCTTGTCCTACCACTGCGCTCCTTGATAAAGATAAAATACTCTGGGTGTTTCAAATCCCTTGGTGAAAACCAATTACAACCCCCCCTACACACACACAAGCAAAGATACACACACATGGAAACACGCACAGACACATGTGTCTACAGACACATGAGCACAGAGATACACGCGGACACAGACACACATTTGCAGACACACATGCACTCACACAGAGATACACGCACACATACACTCATACAGAGATATACACACATGCATACACACACCAACAGACACTTGCACAACCAGACACACGCACACTCACACATGTGCACAGACATGCAGATACATGCACTCACATACATGCACAGATACACACTCACAGGCAGAGATACAGACAGTCATGCACAAACATATGCACACTGACACACGCAGACACGCACATGCAGACACATGCACAGAGACATACAAACATGCACACACAGAGGTATACACATGGATACACACACATGCAGAGATACACACACTCACACATACATGCAGACACATACACGCACATACACATGCACAGACACTCATACAGACACAGGCAGAAAGATACACACACAGATATGCATACATCCACAGACGTGTAATCACACAGATATACACGTGCACACAGACACGCAGAGATACATAAACATGCACACAGAGAGATAAACACACACATACAAACTCACATGCAGAGATACAGATTTGCACACACAGATGTACATATACACACTCACAGAATCACTGTTGGTTGGAAAAGACCTCCAGGATCACCGAGTCTAACCATTCCTATCAACCACTAATGCACACACAGACACACGCACACACAGAAACACACTCACATGCACAGGCAGACATGCACTCACGCACACACAGACACACATACACAGGCACACGTGCACACTCGTGCACGCAGAGACAGACACATGCACACAGACATGCTCACACAGACACATGCACACGCTCATACATGCAGAGACACATTAACACACACTCAGACACACATGCAGACACACTAACACATTCATACACACACATGCTCATACTCACATACTAACACAACAGACACACGCTCAGACACACGTGCTCACTCACATGCAGCGAGACACTAACACACACGCAGACACACTAACACACACGCAAAGACACACTCACAGACACACATGCTCACACTCACACGCACACACTAACACACACTCGGAGACACACACACACGCTGACACACACAAACACACACTCGCAGAGACAGACGCGCACACTCACACGCGCCGCCGCAGCGCCCCCCGGAGCGCGCGGGCCCCACCGGTCGGTGGCGGGGGGGGGGAGAACGGACGGGACACGGGATCCCCGCCGAGCCGCGGGGCGGGCGGGAGCGTGACGGTGTTCGGCGCGGCCTCACCTCCTCCGGGATGGCGGGGTCTCCTCCGCCGGCCGCATAGCAGGCACCGAGCGCTGGGGGCGGCGGCGGCGGCGGCTCGGTCTCGGCGTCCCCGTTGAAGAGCGAGGCCCCCTCGGCGCTCCTGCCGCTGCTCAGCGCCGCCATCTTGGCCCTGGGCGGGAGGGGGGGAGCGCTGGGGCGCGCGCGCGGGGGGAGTCGCGTGCCTGGGGCGGGGTGTATGTTGCGGGGGGGGGTGGGGGGTGTAGGAGGGAGGAGGGGGCGCCTCCAGCCTCGGCGCGCGCTGTGTGCGGGGGGGGAAAGGGGGGGGAGGAGGAGGAGGCGCGCGCGGGTCCCGGCCGGCTCCCAACGGCGCGCGCCACCCGCGCGTCACGCCCGGCCGCGTGACGTCACCCAGAATCGCCGCCGCCAGCGCGCATGGGCCGCCGCGGCGTCACCGGGAAACACCCTGACGTCACGGCTCGACATCCCCACCCCCCCACCCCCCCGCGACCCCCCGTCGCCCTGCGAACATGAACCGTGGGCGCCGAGACCGAGAATGGCGGGGAATGAGCGCCCCGAGAGTGCGGGGAAGCGAACACGCTCCATCAGGGCTGGGCAGCGCGAGGAGCGATCTCCATCAGTCGTGTGCAGGGAGACAAGAGCCGGTTACAGAATGCGTGTCCCACTCACATGCAGATGGATAAATCTTCCCAGAAATCTTATGCATATTCTGTTACTTTCCAAGGTCTAATTTTAATGTTAATAAGCTTCTCAACAGCCAAACCTCTCGCTAATTTGGAGCTTTGGAGCCAGCTCTGACCTTGTGTTTGAGACGAGGAGAGTCTGCAAACAGAGGTGATCCCAGCAGACACATCTGCTCAGCACAGACCACACTGCACACAAGGCACTGTCATCTCCAAACAATGAGCAGTGGCTGGGAAAACTGTCTGAAAGAAAACATGCTGACAGAGGGACGTTTTGTCTAACTTTCAAAAAATAAAATTACTTAGATGAAACCTTACTTTGGCTTAAATAAAAAATATCCTTTTTGTAACTACTTCTAGTATCAGGAACACCTCCCACATAAGGACAGCCTGAGAGAGCTGGGGTTGCTCAGCCTGGAGAAGGCTCCAAGAAGACCTTATAGCGACCTTCCAGTACCTGAAGGGGCTACAGGAAACTGGGGAGGGACTGTTTGCAGAGCCTTCTATAGAATCATAGAATTGTTTGGGTAGGAAGGGACCTTAAAGATCATCCAGTTCCATCCCGCCTGCCACGGGCGGGACACCTCCCACCAGACCAGGCTGCCCAAGGGCCCATCCAACTTGGCCTTGAACACTCCCAGGGATGGGGCACCCACAGCTTCCCTGGGCATCCTGTGCCAGTGCCTCACCACCCCTATGGTGAAGAATTTCTTCCTAATGTCCAATCTAAATCTTCCCCCTTCCAATTTAAAGCCATTCCCCCTTGTCCTATCACTACAGGCTCTTGTAAACAGTCCCTCCCCAGCTTTCCTGTAGCCCCTTCAGGTACTGGAAGGTCTCCTCAGAGCCTTCCTTTCTCCAAGCTGAACAACCCCAGCTCTCCCAGCCTGTCCTCATAGCAGAGGTGCTCCAGCCCTCTGATTATCTTCACAGCCTTCCTCTGGACCCATTCCAACAGCTCCATATCCTTATGTTGGGGATTCCAGGACGGGACACAATACTCCAAGTGGGGTCTCATGAGAGTGGAGCAGAGGGGGAAGAATCATCTCCAAAAAAGGAACAGTGTCTGGAAAAACACTGCTTGAAAGAAAAGATGCTATGAGAGGGACATTCTGTCTAACTTTCAAAAATTACTCAGATGAAACTTGACTTTATCTTAACTAAAACACATTCCGCTCTCTGTCACCACTCCCTCCACTCGCTCTGGCCGCGCCCCCCCGCGGCAGCAGCGCCCCCTGGCGGCCGGGGCGGCCGGAGCGGGGCAGAGCCGGGCTGGGCTGGGCTGGGCTTTGGGGCTCCGGCACCGAGAGCTGCGGGCTGCGGCGGGTCCCGGGCTGCGGGACCGTCCCAGCACGGGGAACCCCCGCGTGGAATGCGAGCAGGTGCCTGCAGGATTAGGATCATAGAATGGTTTCGGTTGGAAGGGACCTTAAAGATCATCCAGTTCTATTCCCACTACAATGGGCAGGGACATTTCCCACCAGACTAGGCTGCCCAACGCCCCATCCAGCCTGGCCTTGAACACCTCCAGGGATGGGGCATCCACAAGCTTCCTGGACAACCTGTTCCAGAGTCTCACCACTCTCCCAGTAAAGAAACTCCTCCTTATGTCTAGTCTAAATCTGCCCCTCTCCAGTTTATACCCATTGCCCCTCGTCCTGTCACTCCATGCCTTTGTAAACAGTCCCTCCCCAGCTTTCCTGTAGCTCCTTCAGGTACTGGAAGGTCGCTATAAGGTCTCCTCCAAGCCTTCTCTTCTCCAGGCTGAACAACCCCAGCTCTCTCAGCCTGTCCTCATATGGGAGGTGCTCCAGCCCTCTGATCACCTTTGTAGCCCTCCTCTGGACCCGTTCCAGCAGCTCCATATCCTTCTTATATTGAGGATTCTAGAACTGGACACAGTATTCCAGATGAGGTCTTACGAGAGAGGAATAGAAGGGCGGAATCACTTCCCTCGCCCTGCTGGCCACGCTTCTTTTGATGCAGCCCAGGAGCCCAGGACACTGTTGGCCTTCTGGGCTGCAAGTACATATTGCTGGCTCATGTCGAGCTTATCATGAAACGGCACCCCCAAGTCCCTCTCTGCAGGGCTGCTCTCAATCACATCATCCCCCATTCCTGTATTGAAACTGCAGATTGCCCCAACACAGGTGTAGGACCTTGCAAGTGGCCTTGTTGAATCTCATGAGGTTCTCACAGGTCCACTTCTCCAGCTTGTCCAGGTCCCTCTGAATGACATCCCATCCTTCCAGTGTGGCAGCTGCACCACTCAGCTTGGTGTCATCTGCAAACTTGCTGAGGGTAAAAAGGATGGGAAACAGGTTGGATCTTGCATGTCACCTGGGCTTGGGGTCTGGTGGGAATGGTGTTTTGGTTGGCCTGATATCATTTGGCAAGCAGCAGCGTTGTGGCTTGGAGGTGAATCTTTCTAAACACATACCATGCAGCAGTGACAGAGACACTTCCAACAATCACAGCTTCATCCAAAAACTTTGTGCCTGCTCTGGTTACAACTAAAATAATTAATTGCTGGAACTGATAAAACATCCTTATTTTTTCCATTGATGGCATTTAGGCCTTGAGCTGCTGCAGCTGCAAGCTGGTGTTTTATATGCGTAGGGTGTTTATTCATGTAGAGTGCTTCATTTATGTAAGATGCTTCAAGTGAGGGAAGGGTCTGCTCATGAGCTCAGCAGAAACTGGGACCCCTTCCTTCTCCTTGGTAACACCTCTCTTACCCTCTGGCCAGCCTTGTCCAAACTGCAGGTTTGGGAGCAGATCTCAATTTCCAAACACAAGCATCCATCCAGCCTGCACCATGGCTGCATGATGGGATGTGCATTGCTTTCCCCAGTCCCCTGGCTTACCAAGGAAAAAAGGTGGGCTCACAAAACAGGACCTACTGTGGGCTTTAGTCTTCTGGTGTGAATGACAGAGGAATCAAGGTGGAAAGTAGGGTTCCTTGGAAAAAGCTGCTCCCTCCAGCTCAGAAACGAGGAGGAGCTGGAGCCAGCAGCCACCACTGCCCTCCAAAGCCTGCTCCCAGCTTTGTTGCCCCCAGTGCCTGTGGCCATTTTCCCAATACCAAGTTGAAACGTGCAAGTGCAAACATCCTTATCTTTGTTTCACTTCAATTATGAATAAGAAACCATACGACCTCTTGATGTAATAATCCTGATGATAGATTCGAGGTTTGTATTTCACCTTTCTCACTGGGGCCACTGGTGTGTAAAAGTGTTTCAAATTCTGTTTGATATTGGCAGTGCTGTAACTGGTAAATAAATGCAGCATCAGTTTATGGTATGGGAACACCAAAATCACAATGGAATCAGGAATAACAGACCCTGTGGTATGGAGGGAAGGAACTTCAGGCATGAATTTAGCTGAGGGTCTTTCCTGTAGAGAGCTATGTTGTTTAGTGTCTATAAACTGGAGAGGGGTAGATTTAGACTAGACATAAGGAAGAATTTCTTCACCATAACAGTGGTGAGGCACGGCACAGGTTTCCCAGGGAAGTTGTGGATGCCCCACCCCTGGAGGTGTTCAAGGCCATGTTGGATGAGGCCTTGGGCAGCCTGATCTAGTGGGACGTGTCCCTGCCCATGGCAGGGAGATTGAAAATGGATGATCTTTAAGGTCCCTTCCAACCCAAACCATTCTACGATTCTATGATTAAACACATCCTTGCTAAGTTTAGAAATTTCTTTCTAACAGCTATATTAATGAAGAGAATGATTATCAGCAATTCCTGCTAAGCTATGGGAATCTGTAATGGTAGTAAAATACACATACAGACTATGGAAAACAACACATGGGCTGAGGACTAAACGTTAGGACAAATTACCCTGGTCTTTGAGGGAAAATGCAGCAAAGGAAATATGAGATGGCTCTCCCAGCACACAGCCTGCTGATGTTAATGGAAATGCCAACAGAGGAGTATGGGTTGACTAACAGATTAAGTCCATTCATTTCAATGCGATTTATACCAAGGGATAACTTAGCCTCAGTGTGCAGAACATAGTCATAGCCCTTGTTTTATTCTCCTAGCAATTTATGTCCAGGACATAACTCTAGCAGTGATAGCAGGCTACTATAAATCTGTAACTTGCAATGCCTTTCTCAATGCTTTTAGTAGTCTTGTGTGCCTTTGTTCTTGAGCTTCTGTTTTTTTCAGAGGATTTGCATTCACATAAAATGTATTTGCTAGATTTCATTATTGCATTTGATGTACCACCTAAGAGCTACAATGGCCAATGGATAACTAAAACTAGCAATACAGCAGAGTTACCACTCAAAATACATGACATAGGAGTTACGCTGGTTTTGGTTTGTTTTGGTTTGTTGTTTTTTTTAATAAAGAACAGAATACTGTTTTAAAAGATATTTGTGTAGGAAGGAGACAGAAATCTACTATTTATGATATACTTTCCTTTTGTTTGAGGGAATCCACACCTAGGGATAACTAGAATTTCCTGCTTCTTCACATGGTGGCATCTTTGGCCTCTCTGCGTAACCTGTCATGTTGGAAGATAAATCACTATTGACTGTAACTATTTCTTGGTGATATGAAACCTTATCTGCTAAGAATTGCTAAAATATTTTTACAGAGACTAGCTTTGGTTATCAACATAGGTCAAAATCAAATTTACAAACTAGATTTGAAAGGCTAATTTCTGCTCTCAAATCCATAGGCCACTCAGGGCACTGGCTGGTTGATTCCTGCAATGCAGCACAGCCAGTTTATCTGGTATTGCAGCAGGTAATGCTTACTTGTAAATGCAAAACCTGCCACCTCCCATTAAGCTGTTCGTTATACACTGCGGTTTAATCCACTTCAGATAATTTTTTTAAATTCAGATCAGAAAACAAATCCAGCTGTTAAAAGACTCTTCAGCTAGATTGCCCACCACAGAACATCTATCTGATCTAATCAAAACCTGAATTTCCAGAGCACAATGTTGCAATGAGTCAGTAAGAAATTAGATGTCTGCATGAAAGCAACTGTCTCATTGTGAGCATTTGAACACACCTTTATACTTTCCCTCTCAAAAGAACTAATAAGGCGCTCCAATATGAGAATGTCCAAAAGAGATAGTAAATTAAACTTAATGTCGGTCTCATTTACAGTACTCTTTCAACAGGGGATACTATCTGGAAGAAAGCCCAGCCATCACATTTAATTGTTATGATAAAAACTTCCAGTTCCTTAACAAAAAAATTACAATTTGTATATTAGTACGATAATAGGAGCTTTTCCCCCCTGGCTAGCTGAAAATGCGACACATTTTAAACTCCCAAACTTAAAACCGCTTAGCATTTTCACACATTGAAAACAAATATTTGCCCCATACATTATAGCATTTGCACTTGGCCCACGTACACTTGAAAATGATGGATTAAATTCTGCACCATAAGAAAATAATTACAGATCTTCTAATGCTAAAATATGTGTGTCACTTTTAAATGCTGTAGTATGAAGTGAAACTGCGCAACTTTATGTATCCAAGGCACTGGTACTGTTTATATATAAAATCAGTTCTCAGTCTTAATGGTGTTGATGGAACACTGACACTAATGCTAACAGTCATGTACCCTATAATCTTGGCCAGAAACTGTGAAGCAGAACAAAAATTCACCTGTTGTCCAGAATTCAGTCTTTTCCTCGTTATTAGTCAGAATAACACATACTTAAGAATATTACTTTGCTCCCCAGGAAAAGAATATTGAAGATATTGTTTGAGGAAAGAACTGAGTTTTTATTTTTATTTTATTTTTTTTTTCCACTTCTCTTTAGCACCTATATTGGTGTGTTATCCCACTCACTTTAAGATATACTATACATCTTTTCATATTGCTAGCAATCACAGTCTGATTGTTCCAATGAGAGGCAATAGAGAAAGCAAGACTCCTTTTCCTTTTTTCCTCTTCTCTTTCTCTTTCTCTTTCTCTTTCTCTTTCTCTTTCTCTTTCTCTTTCTCTTTCTCAACTATTCCTGCATTGTATTTTTTCCTTTGGTAGCTTCTTGAAAACTTCTAATTCAGGAGATTTACCATTCTGTGACTCTGCTGAACCTCAAATATTCATACCTTCAAGTGAGAAATTAGGTAATATTCAGGTAGCAATTTGAACTTAGCAGCTGAACAATCTCACTTTAGTTCTTTGCCCTTGAAGTAAATACATGAACAGAAGTGATGAGGATGGGTGAGTACTAGGAGAAAAAATGAGGTAGGGAAGAAAGAAGAAAATGTGAATCCGCCAGGTTCTTAACTCAGTTTTCATTCTACCTTTAAAAGCAATGTTGATCTATGAAGCTTTCTTTTATGTATAAATAATAACATATTCTGGATTTTTTTTGCAATGATATTGGAAACATTTACATAGTATTAATTTGACCCAAGCATAATTTATTTTAGAGTGATTATCTTCAAAACTGTTGCTCTTGTCTCCCTAAACCACAGTCCAGACCTTCAGAAAGTAAAAAGCAAAACATTTTCCTTCAGAGGCAGTATGTGGGAGGTGGAGAGCAGGAAAGGTGATGGAACTGGGATATGGGAGTGTCTTTGCATGTAGGTCCCTTCCATGGTCTTCATGTTGTTCGGTATCACACGAACAAAGTGCTAACCTGTTTCATTCCTTGTCTGAGTAGTGACTTCATGGTCCAGCAATGAGAAAACTACATATTTTGTTGAACAGTAGCATAAATACTGATGAATGTAGCATATAAGGAACCAAGTGATTGTGCCCCTATATTTGGTGCTGGTGAGGCTGCACCTTGAATACTGTGTTCAGTTTTGGGCTGCTCACTACAGGAAAAACAATGAGCTGCTGGAGTGTGTCCAGAGCAGGGCAATGAGGCTGGTGAAGGGGCTAGAACACAAATCTCATAAGGAGCAGCTGAGGGAACTGGGATTGTTTAGCCTGGAGAAGAGCAGGCTGAGAGGATACCTCATCTCTCTCTACAACAACCTAAAAGGAGGTTGTAGTGAGGTGGATGCTGATCTCCCAGGCGACAAGTGACAGGGTGAGAGGAAATGGCCTCAAGCTCTGCCACAGGAGGTTTAGAAACATCAGGGAAAGTTTCTTTACTGAAAGAGAAGTGAAGCATTGGAGGAGGCTGCCCAGGGAAGTGGTGGAGTCACCATCCCTGGAGGTGTTCAAAAAAATGTGTAGACATGGCACCTCGGCACATGGTTTAGTAGGCACAGTGGTATTGGACTGATGATTGGACTTGGTGGTCTTCGAGGTCTCTTCCAACCTTAACGGTTCTATGATGAACAGAGAATATGAGCCCTGAAACCATCCGTAAAAGAACAGAAGTAGCAACCAGTGGAAAAGGAGGGGGAAGTATAGGGCAAAAGATTAGATAGAGAGAGAAAATAGTGGAAGTAGCTAGAGGAGGAGAAGATGCAGCTCTCCTAAGAAAAGAGAAGCAGATGAAAATAGGGAAACAAAGGAGTAGGAAGCACTGCTTTCCTGCCTGATGTACTTTACTGAAACTGGGACCAAATCTCACGTTTGAGAGGATTAGTCAAGACGCTCCTGTTACCTTAGCATCCTTCGTCATTGCTTCCACACATTCTGCTCATTCAGATATCTGATTTCTGAGTCCTTTGTGTTGGATAGTGATAAGCTGATCAGCTTTACAGACTAAGTAGCTTTAGATTCTGAACATTATTATTCCAGCATGAACAATCACATTTCCTATCTCAAACCCATCCCATTTAAACACACAAAGAAGCAGTAATATGATTGAGTGAGTTCCAAGAAAGGGCAGGAAAGGATTCTACCTCAAACAAGTTATTTTGCTGTTCAGAAAATGTTCCAGTTCTAGGATTTTTGTTCATAATATCCAGGCTAGCTGAGCTTCCCCCGACCTGAATACCTGCTGTAATTTGATTCTCCAGCACTTTACAGACAGGTTGGCAACTCTCTACATGTCTGATCTAATACTTTAGTTCTGCATCTTGCAGTTTCTAGCCTCTTCACTGAACAGAACAAGTCCATTACGGTTCGTATTGCCTTGGAGTAAGGAAACTTTAGGAGTCAAAAAAGGCTAAATCAATAATCTGAATCAAATACAGAAACCACAGCTTTAACTTGTGGAAGAGAGATCGTGGTGACTGATTTTTTTTTTTTCAGGGCAATACACCATGTTGCTGGAGTTTAAAGAGTTATTGTGCATCGGTGATAGGTCAAAAGGGATACATAACCCTTTTAAATGAATGCTTATATTGTAGCATATATAAACATATCTTATGTATTTAAAAATATGTCTTTTGCTGACTGAGTCAGTATCACAGTTCATAATCCATCCTTGCCTTTAATCCTCACTACCACCAAGACAGCACAAGCCTCACAGACGTTTAGTCTCTCCTAAAGAGGCAAGCTGCCTGCTGAGCACGTGGGAATTAGGACAGTCTGAACCACACTGCTGTATTCTCATTGGTCCTGTGAGTATGCACTCGGCCAAAGGCAAAATTTCTGGTGCAGTGGTCAATGGCCTCTCAATGTTTTTGATGCTATGGATTGCTTGAAGCTTGCAGTTATGCCTAAGGCCCTCGGATGTGGTTATTGCTTTTTAATGCGATATGACTTCTCTCTCCAGAAGACACATTTGTTTTGGTAAATGAAGGCAATTTCTGTTAGCCCCTCTGGGGGAATTCTGCAAGGCTCCAGCTTAGATCTTCCTTTTATCCTATCTTTAAGCGGTTTGTGTGCCTAGTCAATACCCTACCATCCTTCCTCAGAGAGTATTCATGTTTATTAATAAACTTTCTACTATCAAGCAAGTTGAGTTTGAAAATACAGAAGCACATCACACTGTTGGCTGTATTTGTGTCAGGCAATGGAGCAGTTTTTTGGCAAACACCACTGCGTATAAGCTGAATGACTAAGTGCAAAGGCAGAAAAATAAAGAGGCTGCAGTGTTACTTTCTAGTTGTCAGTAACAACTCTGACATTTCCTAGCCTAATTAATACTTTTTGGTTTATGCTATTCATTCAAAAGGCATTTGTGAAGTTTAGAGCCTGTGAACAACACATACCTGTACATCAGATGCACCAAAACAGACTCAGGACAGCCAGTCAAGAAATAACACGTGCTGCTTCACATGCAGCCTGCGTATCAATCACCTCCCATCCACTCACGCAAGAAATGTTGTCTGTCTAGGTAGCATCTGCACTGTCTCATTCATGGGCTGTTCTCTGATATAAATGTGCCAGTTCAGACAATCTAGCTGAATGCTCCTTCAGGTAGGAGCCTTCATGTAAATGCTCCTATGCCTGCAAACTAAACATAATAGTAAGTAACATCAGCTGAAACATCAGTCATATCATTGTTACTTAAACAAAAAGCCAGCATAAATTCTGACATCTCAGAAATAATACCACCCTTACCCCCCAAAATCTATAATAAATATCTCTAAACTACTCAGCTGAATACTGAATGCAATATCCCCACACCTCCTGGATATCTGTCATTTCCTGCTGTTCCTCCCAAGAAGTTCTGAGCAGCAGTTTGATGCTGCCTGTCACACACAGGCTCCCTCACATGTAGTGATAGGACAAGGAGCAATGGGTATAAACTGGAGAGGGACAGATTTAGACTAGACATAAGGAGGAATTTCTTGACTGTGAGAATGGTGCGGCACCGGCACAGGTTGCCCATGGAAGCTGTGAATGCTCCATCCCTGGAGGTGTTCAAGGCCAGGTTGATAGGGCCTTGGGCAGCCTGATCTAGTGGGAGGTGTCCCTACCGATGGCAGGGGGGGTTGGAACTGAGTGATCTTTAAGGTCCCTTCCAACCCCAACCATTCTATGATTCTATGCTTCTATAATTTAGAACTATGCATTTGCAGCAACACCATTGCATGTGGCAGTAGAATGGTTTTTAGACTTCCTGGAGCTCAGCTGGTTTTCACTCCTAATACCATTAAAAGCCTATTTAATGAAACAGCCCATAAGGCAAACATCGGACCCGCAGAAACAACAGCTGAAGTGGGAGAGACCCTCTGAACTCCATGAAATATTTACAGACAGCTTTAGGAGCCCTGGGATGAAGTAAAGTACTTTCAAGCACAGATAGAAAACTTAATGGATATAAAAATCCTTTCTTGGCTCTTGGTGAGATTTCTCTTCACAGACCTAGCTATGATATGAGAAAATGCATGAGGTCATCTAGTTTGCTGCCTCCTCTTCCAGGAGAGAAGTGGTCTCTGTGCTATGTTTTATAACACTCAGCTCAACCTAGCTCTGCCTGACTCAGACAACAGAAGCTGAACCCACTTCTTAGGAATCTTCTCAATTTTTCTAAATTCTTAACTTTCGTGGAATTTTCTCCAGTATTTCATCCAGAACAATTCAACACAGTATGCATAAAGACACTTTCATGTCATGATTGTTATCCTGTTGATTTAATATTTATCCCCTTCGACAACTGAATAATTTCTCAGCCAGTGTGGTGGTGATGTTCCTCTAACACCTGTCTACAGTCCCACTCCTCACCATTTGATAGCCGGTGTTCTGTTCTGACTGAGCCTTCACAATCAAATTCTCCAGACGTTCTCCTGTCTGTTCTTTCCTCTCTGTACCCCAGAAATTATTATTACACGTGAGGAGAAGGACAAGGAAAAGTGAAGAGGAGAAAGAAGTGAAGAGACTAAAGTGCCTTTTATTCACGCTGCCTTAACTGTGCAGGCACAGGAAAATCCATTTAAATATCAGACCCACACACATAATTTAATTCTTAGCAGGATTTACAATAAAAGTTTTCCAGATAACAAAGAAAGAGGATTTTGTTTCCAGGTTCTAATCCTAAGGGATTGCACAGGAAGTGTCACAATCAGTTACAGAGGAGAACGGAGTTTAAAGGAATCAATCTGAGATCCCCACAGCACTTGTTTTCTTTTTATACTACCATTTGTGCTTTAAAAAAAAAGAAAAAAAATTACAAAACACAGTCATTCCCTCATCAAAGTAACCTTTCAGATTCATGAAGCTTACCCAAAATATATAGACTTTGTTGACTGTTGTTTTTAAAAATGATCCTAAAATGGCCTTCAAACTCAAAGTGGTAGAGGAATATGCACACAGTCTTTAAAATGTCAAAAATATTTACAGTTTAAGAGGTATCTGTGATTATTTCTTTCCAATTTTTACTTTCAGACCAAACCAATATTTTTTTCAGCATTTGAAATCTCTTATCACCTAGAGTAGAACAGAGCAACTTGCCACATCTTATTTTATGTGTTAAATATGTCATCAACTGTTGTATTCAATCATCTTGCTGTAATACAGCCCTTAAATACACAGAGGGACAAGTCCTACCATAGCCAGACTAAGCTGCTCTTTACACAAGGTTCTCTTGAGGTAAATTCCCACCTTAGAAGCAGCTTACCCTTGTGGCACTACTCACTAAGCGATCACTATTCTATTTTTACTCTTGAGGAAATGTAGACAAGTAAGACAAAGCATTTGTCTAAAATCATAGAGCAACCCAGGTGTATTTTCCTAACTTCTGTAAACTCAATGTATTGCTTTAATATGTAGAAGAAACTCCTTCCACATTAGGAGACACTTTTTTTCATGTTAATACTTTCCCAAGGAAAGCACAAATATTTTAACACACTGGTGCCTCTGCCAGAAAGCAAGACTGCTTTTCTTTTTATTGCCTGCCCCCATTACAAAGCATGGTAGTATCATCATAGAATCATTTGGGTTGGAAGGGACCTTAAAGATCATCCAGTTCCAACCTCCCTGCCATGGGTAGGGACACCTTGCACTGGATCAGATAGCTCGAGAAGCCTCAACCAACCTGGTCTTGAACACCTCCAGGGATGGGACAACCTGTTCCAGTGCCTCACCACCCTCACAGTAAAAAAAAAAAAAATCTTCCTAATATCCAATCTAAATCTCCCCTCTTTCAGCTTAAAACCATTCCCCCTCATCCTATCTCTGCAGTTCCTGATAAAGAGCCCCTCCCCAGCTTTCCTGTAGGCCACCTTTAAATACTGGAAGGCTGCTGTAGAGTGTCCCTGGAGCCTTTTCTTCTCCAGGCTGAACAACTCCAACTCTCTCAGCCTGTCCTCTTGGAGGAAGTGCTCCAGCCTTCTAATCCTCTTTGTGGCCCTCCAGTGGACTCGCTACGTAATTAAAGAAAATAACTTTTAATTATCAAGGCAGTACTCAGCAACTACGACTATATTATACAACTGTACAATTAAAGACAAATAGTTAAAGCACTGTAAAATAAGGAAGCAGTGGTACCCAGTAAAGCTGTTAAGGACTGGGAAGAGGTAAGGGTTTTGACTCTCAGTTTGTCCCTCAGATCACCTCAACCAGGCAAATTCCAATCAAGAATTAAAACACCAGTCTAAACAACTGTGAGGATGGGCAGCTTTCACCCTTGGGAAGAGGGAATTTTGCAACAAAACACAGCCAAGTTTGAAAGGTGAAAAGAATCATTGTAAAGGAAAAGCCAAAAATAAAAATGTAATTGAACTTGATTATTTGTACCATAAATCGGATATGGGACTATACCAACAGCTGTATAAAGTGCAAGTGTTCCCATTCTTACCCCTCAGAATAAGGCTGAAACTCTCCTTCACCTCCTAAATACACATCCTGCATTAATTACTGGCATGATGTTACAGGACTGACTTGTAATTTGTCTAGACCCTGTAATTCACAATCTTCAGGCAACGTCTTCCTAAATGACAGAGCATGATTTAGGAGGGACGAAAGAAAGTACCTATTTCTATCCCAGCTATGGAGAGGAGAAGGCTGTATTTTCGGGAACAAGCAGTTACACTAACACGCACAGCAAGCAATGGATTAACCTAATGCTAGGATATACTCCAGTAACGGCTGAATGGCTGTTACTTTACAGTGAAGGCTCAGGGGAGGGGAAACAGCCATTTTTGAGAATACCTAGTTCTAACAAACAAGTATAACAAGATCATGAAAAAAAATAGGCAGGGGAACATTTATTCTACTTATACTGCTAAAGGTATCATTTTTCTTCACTCCACCTACTTTGCTTTTGTAAACACCATGTAGAAAAAAATAAAAGTCAACAATTCAGTCCATTTGTTTCCCATCTGCTTCCTTGACAGGCACTTCCAAAAGTTCCTCTCTCTTTTTGGATATGCTGCTCCAAGTATCTTCCCAAAGTGTGATGCTTTGCTTGTAGAGCAGGTTTGCTCTGGCAGGTTGCAGGCAACGAGGATCATTATAGATGACATGCCAAACAAGCCTTTTGCTTTCCTGTTCATGACAGCAGCTTCTCAAAATCCATAAATAGACAGGCAGCTTGGAGCAGAAAAGTAAGAATGGATCTGATCCCCAGGCGTAATTATTTGATATTACACTGCTGAGTCCATATCTGTCTCTAGCAAGGTAGCACACTAAGATACAAAATACCTGTAGCATTCACTGCCCTTAGTGGGCTCTGTAGGTGCTCAGTCCTTAAGTAGGCTAAATGTGGATTTGGAAGCATAAGGATGGCCAATCATGCTGCTTAAGTATTTTATGTATTATTACATGTATACTCGTAACAAGGTCTCCCCATACCCACAAAGTCTAAGGCCGTGCATGCTTTCTTATGGAGCAGGAACATAAATCACTTTTGATGCAGGCACACTTTCTGTCTCTTGCATGTTTATACTGTCAACACCTTAAGTGCTTCACAGGGACAAATAAAGACGCTGTTGTTTTTTCATCTTAAATTGCAGGGGAAACATTTTTATTGATCTTCAGGTTCTTGCCAACAAAACTGTTTTAAGTACAGTTCCAAGCTGTCCAAAGCTGCCACAGTAATTCTGCTGAAAAGGTTCAGAACTGGTCTTTCCACTGAGTGACTTCACTCTTCAGTGACTTCAGTCGGATCAGTGCCAGGCAGCAGTAGCCTTCCTGCTCGGGGAATTCCCTCTCCTAGCCAGTATGGAGCTCCATGCCACTCTTCCTTGTAGAAGAGAAATTCAAGGGAACCAGATCGCTTCCCCTCAGTTGCATGCACATGTCCCAGGAACCAAGTACTTTTTGGAAGGGCCCATTCCAGGCTCTGTATATTTCAGTACCAAAAAAACTGCAACCCGTAGAACACTAAAATGCTATTGGCATATTAGAGTTTAGCAAAACATGTAAGTTGCTAAAAGGATTTTAAATGAGAATGAGAGAGAAACTTACCACTATGGTGAAGAGTGGCTATATATTTCACTAACTTCTGTAGTATTTTGTTGGCTGCAGTAAGAACTCATGCGCTTCTCCCACAACACTGCAGATTTTTTAAAGTCGGCTTCTCAGAGTTTAGAAAACCAAGTAACATTCCGAAATTATATGAACAAGAACTACACAGCTCACCAGAAACACCTTTAATGCCATCAGCACCTCTCCAATGAATAACCTTGTCTAAGTACAGTTGTTGAGCTGTAAATTTATATAGATCCATTAATTTCAATGATCTGACAGATCCCTTTAAATACACTTAAATTTGAACACAGGTTAGTACTGCTCCCTACTTCTGAACACCTCTCTATGCAAAATCAAGCATACCCCAAGCTAACCCCAAACTGCAAATACTCTCTGCTCTGTCACTCTACGTTTTTAATAGCTCTCTTTTTTTATTACCTCAAAGACGTTCCTCTAAGCTTATGTGGTCTGGAAACTAAAAGATGCCAGCAAGATGCACATGTGCCCGGGCAGAGTAGCACAGACGCATTCTGTACTTCTGTTCCCTGACAGAGACTGATAGGTGAGAATGGTAGATGTATGCAATCATTACTATTAGCAACATTGAAAGAGACTAGTGATAAAACTACACACTAAGTACCAGTAACACTGCTCTCATCACCTTATGAAGAACTTCATACATGTCCTCTGGTCAATCAAAATAAGTTCAAAATCCTTTTATTATAGTAAACTTAAATATTGTATTTTCATTAGTAGGGGGTCTCAGACTGGAAAAGTTTGAATCTTCGTATTCCAGCCTCTTCTGGTGCAGCACCAAAATATTCAGGGTGAATGAAAGTGCTGTGGACAGGCAACAGACCATTAAGTATTGTCCAGTGCAAAATGCTGAACAGCAGATTCCAGCAGCAGCTTAAAAAAACTACTGCTAAAGCTACCTGAAATGAAACTCGTTATAACAGGTGAGATGACAAGCAGCAGTAGAAGCAGGAAACCTTATTTTTTTTGTGGCCACTTGCAGAAGAGCATGATATTAATGCAAGAAAGTAAAACAGACAATGAAAAGTAAACGATTTTCCAGATCCAGAAATACTGAAATGGCTATAAGTGATGGAAAGAAAAACACTGAGTGCTTATTTTTTTTTACTATTGTTTTTACTACTTGGATGAGAGAGGGCTCTGACAAACCAATGTGCTGCAACACACAGCATAATTAAATCACAGAAATTTAAAACCGAGAAAAAACACAGACAAGTGCACTGCCAAGGTGGACCCCAGTATTTCACGGTGTGTTTCTCATGACCCACATGCAGCTCACCCGCCAAGCCCTCTCCAGCTGGGAACGCAACGTGTGGGTGATAGCTGTTATCCAGCATTTCCAGAGTAGTTCATTGCATTGTCCAAGTGGTATTATTTCTTCTTGAGAGCTCTCTTTCCTTCCCCCTTCTTTGGTTTTTCCTTTCCACGGAGCTTTTTCAATCGTCTCATCTCCTCCTTAAAGTCCTGATGTTCATCCCTAGATAAGGAAGAAAAGAAAAAGAAGTTTACTTCTTGGAATACCTACATGCAAAAGGTTCTTTAAAGTGTATAATAATGAAAAAAAAACTCAGAACTTTTTTTACCACTGAAGTTGATACTGAAACTCACTGCAATGTATTCAATGTTGCTGCTAGCAGTAATTTTGGATTGAAAAACATAAAAGATTTCCTCAGGCACTTTCACAATTAACAAGGTTGCCCTTTTCAACAACAAATGGTGTATGCATATATATGTTATTTCCATTGCATTTATTGATATACTGTGTTAAAATGAACAGTAAAATATAAAAATCAGCAAGAGATGAGAATGAGAATTTCTCCTCTTCTCCAGCTCAGCAGTCTAGCAATAGCACATAGTTTTTCTGTGCTAGATTCTAAGTTCAGGTCATTAGCTTCTAAGAAAACAGGGCCATGCTGAGCAGTAGTTACAGTATGTGACACTGCTCTCAGGTGACTTCAAGAATGAGTTATGAAGAAAGCCTCAGCTACTGCTAGAACAGGAAGGAGGACAAACGGGCTGGCAGAGATAATGAATCCTCAGTAATGTTCTAATTTTTTAAGCATGACTTTTCTTAAAAGGAAACAAAAATCTTGCAAGTTATTATCAGGCCATATTAGTCTTCATTACATACTTCGGACCAGCAAATTCAACCCTCTACCAGCTCTCTGTATAAAGAGGAGCTAGAAAAGGAACTAGAGATTAGGAGGGAAGGAGTAAAGAACACTATCGTGTCACTGGGGCTTTCTCTGTCAACAGCTGTTCTAGAAAGTGTTTGCATGCCTACCTGAACCAAGAGCACCCTGGATGCAATTCTTGATAGCTAGCATTGTGACACTGGCAATAGAATCTGTTTTGACTTTACAGGGCTACCAGCCTCATTTTAAAGGGATTTCCTTAGTGCTACCTGACTGAAGTAGAAGAACTGCATTTGATTCCTGTTGATGTTCTTTAGCAGCGCAGTTTTTCCTACTTGAGACTGCGGATATTCATTTAGAAATTAGAAAACTGGTTTGGATGAAGCTGGAATTAACAAGGCTATATAAACCATATTTGAATTTAATTTAGCTTTATTTATTTTAAAGGATAAAAAGCCCCTCCAACCTAACACAGACTTTCCTCCTCATCTGAATTTCACTTATTAGCTGTTGAATGATCGAGGAATATATGGTAAGACTATCTTAGCGCAATTTTCATCGTAAGGCAACATCAACTTTTCGAAGCACATTCGTTTGCATATTCAGAACTACAGACACATCCCCAGTCTATGTGAAAGCACTCTTCCCAAAGCCAAAGCAAACTAATTCTTACATAACTGGCTGCCCATAACTACACTTAAGTAGTTATCACAAAAGGTTCTAATTATGGTAAAAGTTAGTTAGACAGTAGGTCTTATTTTACTCTCCTTGACCTCAGTGCAACAATCAAGTGCATATTTCCATATACACCATATTCTGAACTAAACCTTTTTTCTACATTCTGTCCCTCTTTTCTTCGAGGAAAAAACCCCAAACCTGTAACAAACCCCACACCCACCCATTTCCCATCTCCAGTTCTGCTCCTACCCCACAGCATGGAGATTACCTGTAGAGACCAAAGTAACGGAGTTTCTTCATGAGGGCATAGTAGGTGTTGTGAGGAGGATACCAGTTGTAGACCTCTTTCCGCTTGGCCAAAGGCTGCTCACTGAATAACTTCACTACCTTCATAGATTTTGAGTCAGTTGGCCTGACAACTTCTCCAAATATCTGAGCACTCAGCCGGGCCATTCGAAGCGCATAACTGGATACACTGGACATCTCCCAAGGAAGAGTGGACACACATGGATGGATGGACCTTCCTGAAAAAGGAAACACAAAAGAGCCACAACAGTAAGATGATTTGAGTATTGCAAGCTATTCCAAAATAAAGGCAACCAAAATGACTCATTGTACTCTGATAATGCATCTGAAGTCACATATTCCTTGCATTAAATCATTCTAATTCTTAATCCCACATATAAGCAATGTGTCTACACCAAATTCAGGAACAACTAGCAGCCTAACAAGGGCACTACAGACAGCAATACGGACTATAAGGGTACCTATACTGAACCACCATTTTCTCTGGCTAGTTTATTAACAGGTCCTACTCAGCTTGTTTGAGGCTACCTTTAAATTGCAGTCACAGGAACAATTACAGTGTGACCTCTGCCAAAAGTGGCTCCTACTGTGATGCCCCCAACTTCTATATAAGCACAAGGTAAACACCACTTAAAGATATCAAGGAAGCAACCTGGAAGTTTTTCCTCATGAAAATTTCTCACTCTATTCAAAACACTGTACAAACATTGTTGCAGTCCACCTAGCAAAAATGGCTGATTAACTGTCACAATAAATAAAATAAATCTTGTTTCCCTATATGAACCATACAGAACTTTCCCATGTCA
The DNA here is from genome assembly GCF_017976375.1 of Cuculus canorus. NCBI lineage: Eukaryota > Metazoa > Chordata > Aves > Cuculiformes > Cuculidae > Cuculus > Cuculus canorus. The sequence goes on from NC_071401.1 coordinate 149,996,015, forward strand.
ACTCCCTTCCCTCAACTATTTTCACCAACTTTTTCTCTGTTGTCTTTTCAGTCTCTCCTGGTATCTGTTCTTTTTAAGAGAGGCAAGAAATATTTTTCCCATGCTTGTTTCTTTTTTTCTAAGAAAATCCCACATCTGCCGCTTCCCATTCTCTTTCAGCCATCTCTCACCAAAAGACACCTCTGCAACAAAAATGCTCTGAGGACAAAACTGTTGTTATTATGCCACCAGAGACAATGTCTACACTCTCTTAAAGGAGTACTGAGAAGAGTTTTCTCTCAGCTTTCCTATCCCTCCTCCTTCTTTCTCTTCTTTGCATCATTACTCTTTCTTTGCAGAACGGGATGTAATAGACAAGAATAGAGTCCCATAATCCTGTATTTAAAACTGTATGTTGCATGTACTGTGCCTTTTTGAGTAAGTGATGATATAAGTCCCTACAAAAATTAAGTGGGATTCATTCAAGTGCACTACACTCATGTTAAAAGTTTAAAATTCTCATTTTAAGAACTACTGCACAGCTGATTCCAGAAGATGAGCATAAAAAAATCAAAGAGCTTGGAGCAGGGACAAGCGTAATCAACAGGACAGGGCTAGGTCTATTTTAGGAAGATAACAGGGACCTTCTTGTTTAATAACACACATCTTACACATGTCTGCCCACTGGAGACCTGATGTAAAATCGTCTACTTTGACTTATTCCTGCTAGCAAAGCACTAGAAAGCAAGCAGGAAAACAGCGAAGCATGAAAATATGCGTCAAAGAGCAGAGAGAATAGGTTAGGGCAGCAGACCTTGTCTGAGAAGACAGAAGCTCTGAAATGATCACAGGGCAACGCTTCAACTTGGAGCAACTATTACATGGGGGAATGATCACTAAGTCTTGCTACATCATCCATTTCAGAACAGCCAGTCCTAACTCCTGCGTTCAGAGATAAAGCAACAAATCATCCCCCAAACACTTCATCTTATCATAATTCTGAAAACATCACCAGACTCAACTCAAACACAAAGCTTCCTTAATCTCTTCCAACTGTAGCCTTAAACTGGGAATACCTTTAGCTCCTAAATGATGCAAACTAGTGGTATGAGGGTCCTGCTTTTCACTTCAGAATTGCTAAAGGAAGCCAAGGCTGGAGACCCTCCATTAATCCTTGCCAGTCTAAGAACATCTGAGATAAGAAAGGCCAGGGCTACAAACTCCAAAGTGCCAAGTCTGTTTTAAGGCAACCTCCAATTCCGTGAGATGCTGCCAGAACAGATTTTTTTTTTCTCACTTGAAGCAATGATATTTTCAGGATTACCTCCTGCTAATTAACTCACCCAAACCAAAGGCAAAACCATCATGCAGTGCTACTTCTTCATCTGCTCCCTATTCCTTACTGCTACCCAAAACCTTGCTTTCCCGTGTTACGATGAGCTTTTTCTTCCTGATCTCCTAGCCAGTCTACAACTGCTTCCTCCTTCTTCATTGCATTCCAGGAGAACTTTCTGTCTCCAAAACGATGTTTGATTTTCCCATAAGCACACAGGGAAGGGAAGGTAGTGTGGCCTGGCCCAGTGCAGCCCTCCAGCAAGCCCCGGAGTTACAAAAAGTTTGGATTTGAAGGGACCTTAAAGGTCGCTGCCCTGCCATGGGCAGGGACACCTCCCACCAGACCAGGCTGCCCAACGCCCCATCCAGCCTGGCCTTGAACACTCCCAGAGATGGGGCATCCACAACTTCCATGGGCAACCTGTGCCAGTGCCTCACCGCTCTCACAGTCAAGAAATTCTTCCTTATGTCTAGTTTAAATCTGCCCCTCTCCAGTTTATACCCATCGCCCCTAGTCCTATCACTACAACCCTTTGTAAACAGCCCCTCCCCAGCTCTCCTGTAGCCCCTTCAGGTACTGGAAGGTCGCTATAAGTTCTTCTCGGAGCCTTCTCTTCTCCAAGCTGAACAAGCCCAACTCTCTCAGCCTGTCCTCATAACGGAGGTGCCCCAGCTGTCTGATCATCCTTGTAGACTCCTTTGGACCTGCTCCAACAGTTCCATATCCTTCTTATGTTGAGGATTCCAGAACTGGACACAATACTCTAGATGAAGTCTCACCAGACAGGAATAGAGGGGCAGAATCACCTTCTCACCCTGCTGGCCAGGCTTCTTTTGATGCTGCTCAGGATTCAGTTGGAATCACAGAATCACCGAGTTTGGAAAAGACCTCTAGGATCATCCAGCCCAATCCTCAACCCGACACCACCAAACCACGGTCCCGGCTGCGCTGTACGAACACCTCCAGGGACGGCGCCTCCACCTCTTTCCCGGGAATCCTCTTCCCCTCTATCCAATCTACCCCCCCCTCCCCCGGCGCAGCTTGAGGCCATCTCCCGAGTCTTCCACGGGGCCGAGCGTGCAACCCCCGCCGCAGCCCAGGGTTCGGGAGAGCCGGGATCCCACCTCGATCCCCACATACCCAAACCACCCCCCGCCTCCCCCCCCCCACCCCGGGCTGACCCTGCGAGGCGTTGTGCCGGGGCGCGTGCGGGTACGCATGCGCGGCGCCCTCCCAGCCCGGCGCGGCGCGTGACGCCGGGGGCGGGGCGGGAGGTGGGGAGTTGCGGGGGATGAGGAGGTTGTGGAGGGGGGAGCTGTTCTCATGTCCTCCCGCCCACGTGTCCGGAGCGCCACCTGGGATTGAATGGTTGGGTCGTTGGAGTTATTGAATCGTTAAGTCAATCATAGACTTTCTGTGTTGGAAAAGACCTTTGAGATCGTTCAGTGCAATCGTACCTTTCCGCTCGGGGCACAACAACCCCGTTGCAGCGCTACAGACTCGGGGAAGAGTGGCTACAAAGATGCCTGGAGGAGAAGGACCTGGGGGTCTTGGTTCAAAGGATGGAGTTTCCAAGCCCCCTTGCTTTCTAACGCTCCTCACCAAAGTGGGAGGCTTGGTGCGGCTGGGCAAGGAGTCCGAGATAACAACTCAATAACAGCTGCATAATCGTTATTTAGCAAGTATATATTTATTAGCGCTGCTGGATGCCTGGGGGAATTAATCCTCCAAAAAGACGCATACCAAGTGAGAAAACTGTGCGTCTTTTATACTACGTATCTATGCGTATTCATTTCATTGCCTGAAAAGGTATTACATACTCGTTCCTTTTTGTATGTGCAGTCAGTCCATTGAGTGGTCACAAGGACCCCCTCCTGGGGTCCAAAGATGAAGGCTAGAAGTAAGGACGGGGTGCAGCCCAGATTTTGACTTAACAGTCCTTTTTCTGCTGGCCTGACAGTGTGGATTCCAGGCTTCCTTGTCTTGTATGATGCCTGTTCCTTGCACAGCAGGTCGCCCTTTAAATAAATATCCTTCAAGGCTCAGACCACTATGGGATGTACAAGCTTAGACAGCTGCTATAGATCAAGACACAAGCTCAAACATTTGCCATTCATCAGTCCCCTTCTAGAAAAAAACAAAAACATTTCTTAAGACACATACCATGGTAAGACATACTTAGAAAATTGCTATTGACTAATACCCAAGCTTAAACATTTGCCACTTACCAGGGTGTTGATTGACAGCTGACTGATCATGAGCCAGCAGTGTGCCCAGGTGGCCAAGAAGGCCCCAAAAGCATCTTGGCTTGGATCAGAAACAGCGTGACCGCAGGTCCAGGGAGGTTATTCTGCCCCTGTACGTGGCACTGGTGAGGCTGCACCTCGAATCCTGTGTTCAGTTCTGGGTCCCTCGCTACAAGAAGAATGTTGAGGCTCTGGAGCGTGTCCTGAGAAGAGCGACAAAGGTGTTGAAAGGGCTGGAGAACAAGTCTTACAAGGAGCGGCTGAGGGAACTGGGGTTGTTTAGCCTTGAGAAGAGGAGGCTGAGGGGAGACCTTATTGCTGTCTACAACTAGCTGAAAAGGAGATTGTGGAAAGGAGGGTGCTGGTCTCTTCTCTCAAGTGACAAGGGACAGGACAAGTGTCAAGCTCCGCCAGGGGAGGTTCAGGCTGGATATCAGGAAAAAAAAATTCAGAGAAAGGGTCATGAGGCACTGGCAGAGGCTGCCCAGGGAGGAGGTTGAGTCACTGTTCCTGGAGGTATTTAAAAGACAGGTAGACGAGGTGCTCAGGCACGTGGTTTAGCGGCAGATAGGAATGGTTGGACTTGATGATCTAAGAGGTCTTTTGATATTGATTTGATCCACACTTCCTCCCAGCTTGTCCGGGGAGCTTGGGGGAGGTGCAGGTACCCCGTCCATGCCTCCTGGACACTCGCCCTTCATGGCTCCAAAACTGGAGTAGGAGGCCGGGATGCTGTGGGGCATTACTGAGGCATGAGGCTGGGCACTGAGGTGTCTACTACTTCCCTGCCAGCCTCCCTGCTTTGGGCCATCCATCCCAAGCCCATTCATGTGGACCGTCCTGGTGTGTGCTGATTTTTAATCGGTGCTGGGAGGTGCTAGATGAAACTATGCAAACATCTGAGTCAATGACAATGGGAAAGCTGGGGAAGGGCTCTTTATCAGGGAGTGCAGGGATAGGATGAGGAGCAACAGTTTTAAGCTGAAAGAGGGGAGATTTAGATGAGATATTAGGAATTTTTTTTTCCTGTGAGGGTTGTGAGGCACTGGCACAGGCTGCCTAGAGAAGTCATGGATGCCCCATCCCCTGGAGGTGTTCAAGGCTAGGTTGGATGAGGCTTTGAGCAACCTGATCTAGTGGGAGGATCGTGCTCCAAGGCGAGGGAGGTTGGAACTGGATGATCTTTAGGGTTCCTTCCAACCCAAACCATTCCATCTTTCTGTGGTTCTATGAGTCTAATTAAGGGATTATATTTATAAGCCAAACATATAACACCATTGTAGAATGGACGTTTGTCTGGCTTGATCTCTTTTCTGTAAGAGTTTATACTGACTGGCATTAAACACGTTGTTATTCCTTAGTCCTCCCTTGATTAGTTTTCTGTCACCTTTTCCATGCATTCCCAGCGCCTAATCAGCCCCGTGGCCTAGGCATGCATCTCTCTTGCGCTTCTGGAACATTGGCATGATCTTCTGCAATTTGCTTGATTTTCCAAGATTTATTAAACTTAACAATACTGAAATGTCTTTTGCCAGTTCTTTGAAGACTGTTATGTGAACGTTCCCTATACATCCTAATATTAAAATATTTGTTCTAGCAGATATTGTTTGCCATCATCATTAGTCACTAAAGTAATAAAAAGTGCTTCTGTTTTTTTGCTAGATAATAAAGTATCTCTTACTTAATCCTTCTAAGGAGGAGAGAGAAGTTTTTACCATTTTTGCCACTTCTGCACTGTTTTACCATCTATTTTAAGCCATACATCTTGGCATTGTTGCAGTCCCTGTTCTACGGTTTGTGGTACATCACTTGTGCATTTCCTGTAGTTTTAATCTTTTTTTTTGTGTACTCCAGAACTTTTTTCCCCTGTGATTTTTGTCTTTCCATGTTGTTTTAACTTCTGAATGTTTCCTTCACCCTGCTGCTGAGAGAGAATTGGTTTTCAGCCAAAACAGGCCATTTTCCTAATTATGCAGTCATGACTTTTAGACTATGGAGTTAATCATAATAATTCTCATTTACATTTCTGTCTCTATTTTTAAGAAGTATTTTTCTTATCCTTTCTCTCCTCTTGATGGAGATACTCTTTCTGAAGTGTCTCTCTGAGTGTAGGAAAGTATTTCCCTGGCTGGAGATGTCCTTTTTCACTTATTATAATAAAATTTTGATTGCTGGCTCGTGAGCAACCACTACTTTCTTGTCCAAGAATTAAATTGTTTAAACATAATGAGTTCCAGAATACTTATTCCATATAGACCTGTATAACTTCTGTCATAGAAAATAAAGGTTTAGAAACCCTAATGAGACATGGCTGCTGGATATCTGGGCTTTTTCCTCATACAGCTCCAAGTTCATCACACTTTTTGTACACTGGAGGAATAAGTAGTCAGATTCTCTGTAGCCTCTCCTGTTCTGTTCTGTTCCATTCCATTCCATCTCTCCTCAATAGGGTTAATTTGGACAAGTTACTGTAACTGCATCTCTAAAATGATAAGGGTGGTTTAGTATGTATGGTTACCTCCTGACATCTTCAAATGTCTTTATTTGTTTGAAAGGATTGTGGCAAAGTATTATACTATTCCAAATCAGTAAATCATCCTGCCTGTTTCAGTAATTAAATCAGTTGGATCTCATTTCTCATCATCAATGAAAATATCCACTTCTTCCTGCATGTTACCTAAACTCAGAGAAGTGTCTTGTAGACCATTGAAAAACATCTTCCTGCTTTCCTCAAACTATTGCTTACCTAAAACTGGACCAAATAGCATGATTCTAGTTCTGTTTCTCTTTTCCAGCAACGTTATCAGCCAGGTGTCTGAATCTCTAAAGTTACTCTGCTGAGTTTCAGAACACAGAAATTTAGCCGATTGCGCTGGTGTGAGAATTATGACCATTCCTGATCAGGGCAGTAGGCAAAATGACTTTCATCATTAACACATCACAGCTCTGGACCACTAGGAAGGCATCACAATCCAAAGATTTTCTCTTCAGAGACTGAGTGTTGTTGCCTACATGTTGCAGGCATAAAACTGTGTAACTATGCATGTGAAGAGCTCCAGCTTGTCTTTTTTTGGTGCGATAGAAGCACACATCTATGAACAGGTCTACGATAGTAAATTTCTGCCTTTTTTTTTTCCTCTAAAATCAGGTTTTTCTCCTGCCAGTCATGCAATAACATGCAAATATTATTAAATCTGAGGTCAGGAATAAAGAAAAATGTGCACTCATGAGAGCATATTTTTGTAGCTATATCACTGTTATTCCTGTGGTTATGAGGAGCACTGCTTGCAAAGCACCCAGCCAGGGTTAACATGTTAGCCAGTAGGGCAGCACACAGGCACTGGGGAAGAAATATCAAAGTCACAACAGTCAACAAAGTGGCAACTCCACACATCTGCAAATTTGCAGAGGCAGAGCACAGTCTGTTTTGCAACCCATTTAGCCCATAAATGGACCTCATCTGAGGGACTATGTGTCTGCCTAGATTCTGAGAAAGAATTTAAACTTGCTGAGTGATGTTTTCACCGTGGAGGACATTGTCCAAATCACTTTCCCTGCCCATCATGAGAATCGGTTAGACAGGCCAGTCACCTTTCTGGCTGCCTAGCAGTGCTGTAACATACATCCCCGAGAACAATTACTATCAGTGGTGTATGGGTGGCTGCTCTCCTGATTTAGTTGCCGTTGCTTAACATTCAGGATGAAGGCTGAACTGCTGCCCAAGCAGTTCATTATTGTTCCTTGTTTAATTTCCTTGCTTAATTATTTAGTTATCACTGTGGGGAGGCAACAGGAATGGAAGACATTTATGTCCCACTCCTTCATCCCAGCTTCATGCTACTGCAGAATGATGATGGGGTGATTGTGGAGATGGGGTGCACAAGAGCTGGACCTCCAGTTCCTGAAGCTGGTGGCATCTAGACCGCTACGCACACCACCTGTCTAATCAGAGCAATGTAATACTATTTAGGTGGTGTGGTAAGTGTGTGTAGAGTCTTTGGACACATAGAATGAATGTCCCCACTCTGTGGTTTTCGCAGTCCAAATTAGACTTGACTTGCTAAGGGAGGATAATAGTAGGGAATGGAAAGAAGCACCAGAGGCTGACAACAGGAATGGGCTTGTGATGAGCTGAATTCTACAGATGTGTTGTTAGATCTTCCTGAGCTTTTTTTTCTGGAAATAGAGGCAAGTGTTTGGACTTCTCAACAATTATTTAGAAGGAAATCAGTGGCAGATGGGTGAGAAAAAGGTAAAACCCTAGAAAGCAGTTAAAGGAGAGTGAGTTGATATGGGGCTTTGTGACAACATGGCATTCTCTGTGTGGGGCTGTTGTGAAGGAAAGAAATAAAGGGAGTGGAGAAACATGCATGGAGCACACACTGAACAGCGAAAAAATGGGGAAGAGATACTCGCGATCAAGTACAGACAAAACCTCTTTACAAAGAATTGGCAGTAATTTGATCTGGACTTATTTTAACTGATCAATAGCGATTCTGAATTACTTATCTGGTTGATTCCTCTTGTGTATGTATTTTAGTTATACCTGAATGCTGAATATCCTTAAGGTGGCTTTTTGAGAAAAAGCAACACCAGTAAAAGCAAACCTGGGAATGTGTCCTGAGAACGCAAAGGTATACACAGAAAGCCAAAAAAGATCAGGATGCCAGTTTGCTCATTGATGCTTATTTATTGACACTGAAGATTAAAGATGAGTCTGAACTTGTTTTATTTGATCTTGGAAATAAGGCATTTGAGTAGTTCCTGTGTGACACAGTAATCAACTTCACTCCTAAGTTTATACTTGTAGCTATCATCTCATGCTGTAAGATGATCTCTAACATTTTCTTGTTATAAATATTGATATGAGGGAACAAAATCATCTTCATCTGAGTCAAGCAGAAGGACCATCTGAGTGTTTGGTAAAACTGCCTTGGTTACAACTGTATTTAGAATACATTTGTTATTCTTTTTTATGTCATCATGATTAACTGGTGAATTTCAGCTGTATTTTTTTGTGCAGTGATTCTCATTGAGCCATGGAGACATCTAGCAGGGCAAATCCCCCTGGAGAGAATGTGTTGTGTTAAGAGACTGACAGACTTTGGGTGGGCATTTGAAGGATATTTTGACTTTAAAATAACTCATCAAACTGATGCCACAGAGTGAAATCTACAGAGATGCAGCTACTAGATACTGCTACTCCAGCTATCTAACACTGGAAACACTTGAGAGGGAGATGCAGTGTAAAAGGAAAAACAGAAATGATTTTTCAAAGCCAGGTGGCATCTTGAGCTTAATGCTTTCCCAGAGAGCCAAGCTGTCGAGGCAGCCTTCTCTCCTGGGGAAAGAGAGCAAGTGCTCTTCCACTCTCTTGCGATGTCCTGGGACTTACGCCTGAAATGGTATTGACAGTTCTCCAGGACTGTAGTACATCCATTTTTAATGGCAGAGGACCTCTTCAGCTTAGCAGGGGGTGCATGAAGCTGAACAGGCAAGTGAGAGGAGGACACTGTAGATCTCCACATGTCCACATGCATGTTATTTAGACTGACTAATTTATAGTTAACAGTATGTCAGAGCAAATGATCAGTGATTTAAATGAAGTACTTAAGACTGAAGAGAAGGAATGTTTCTTAGTGGTTAGATCAAGTGACTAGGAATAAGAATTATTGAGTCTATTTTTTTTGTAGCTCCATTACTAACTCACTGGATAACCTTAAGCAAGTTAATTAACCTATCTGCCATTTCATTCTTCTGTAAACTGGGGATAATAATATCTGTTTCAGAAATAGGTTGTGAAGAATAATTGATTCTTAGAAAATGCTTCAGCTTCTCCTAGTGAAAAACATACTACAGAAGTGGAGTATTATTGTTACCAACAACATGCACATAAAACTTTTAAAGGCAACAGTCACAAGGACATATCTTTCTTGGCTAGAACAAAGTATTGCAGGGAGAAGGAAAAGAAGGAAAAATATTAAAATGATGGATCGGCTGAAAAAAAAAGAAGAAATAATAGAGACTTCTGGCTCACTGCTGATAAAAGCTCTTGTAGTTTCTCTTCCATCATTCTTTGCAGAACTCATCTGAAAGGACATCTACCAAGGTTTTCAAATGGGGTCAAAACAGCTGTCCATCTCTAACTCTGTTTGACCAAGTGTAAAAAACAAAGAGCGAATAAAAATGTTCCAGAAATAAAATCTTCAGGAAGACATCAATCTCTTATACAGAAAATCCAAGGAGATTGGTTGGTTCTGTTTGAGTTCACATTTCTGTTTCTGCATGCTGAACTCTTGTCAAGCGCTGTCTTAGATGGAGTCCTCTTGGGTTTGTGAGCTGTTGGCTCCCCTGTGTTTCAGTGGACTTTGATATTTTAGGTCCCTGCTGACCTCTGTGATACATTCCAGTTGAGATTTCTCTCCAGGTTTTCCTGGTCTTAGGGTGTCATGGCCAATGTTGACCACAGGATACATCATTAGGTCTTTGGGAACACTCTAGATACTCTCTGACTGCCTCTATTTGCAGGTCAGTAGGTTTTCCAACATCCAGCTGGACTCCCAAGTAATCGTAGTCAGTTATTTCAGTAGCACTCTTTGTAGACCTAAACATTGTTTATCAGTCTTGCCCTCTTCTGTAGTTTTTTGGATGCAAAGCCATGGAAAGAGCTTATTCTTTGGTTTTAGTTTACAGTGCTTCGCTTCAGTCCTAGTGGGTAACATGAAGATGTAGTTTACTATGTCAGAGTAGCACCAGGATACATGCAGTGACCTTGCACAGTACTAGGAATCAGCGCTGCTCTTTGCTTCAGAATTTGCCTATCTTGAGAAACATAATCAATCTTGCATGCGTTTCCCAGGCTCCGTTTCTTCAGCCTGCAAGAAGATTCTTCTGGCTGGCAGGCAGATTTGTGGAGTATTCAGAATCTTTGTTTTTGCAGCTTGTGCTTCTCTTTTTAGCTGCAAATGTATTTTTTTTTATTCAACTCATTCTCTCTGACCTTGCCAGTACCCAGGCTGAACGACCCCTGCTCCCACATGTGCTCTCTGTGCATCTGTTCCCTTTTTAATGTGAAAAATTACTTCTGCAGAGCCTATGGCTGCAAGTGCCACATTTCCTCTTTTCCATTTTTGTCCTTGGGAAATTTTGTTCCTTAGTTTATTTCTCTGGAAGCAATCAAAAGAATTAGCTTCTTGCAGTCCAGTCTCTTTAACATATCTGTTGGGCAATCAGAGTATGGTCACTAAGGTTTAATACTCTGTGTTGTTACTTATTTGGTGGGTACTTGAGACCTTTACAGCAAAGGTGAATAAATGCATGTCTTCCATGGCACAGCAGTTCTCATTGGAACAACTTCAGAGTGTGAGCCATAATGACCATGTTGTAGATGACTGAATAACCCAAATAATAGTAAAAAGTGTATAAAACTTCTCATTTTTTCCCCTGCTGTGGTGCGTAGTTTGCACAAACATCTCTCTGGAGGCTTTAAGACCTTCTGTTGACAGTTGCTTGCCTTAAGTGGTTGAAGCTCAGTCCTGCTCTGTGACTGGCCCTGTTGTATTCATTGCTAACACAGTATTCGAAGCAGGGCTAGGTTTGTTGTCATGGTCTCAGAGGTGTCCTCCTGATGAGCTGTTGTTGCACTGAGCTTCCTGCTCGTGCTGGAGATGTCTTGACTACTCTTCTTCCATCAATTAAGCAGACAAGCAGCTAACTACTACTGGGCATCAAAATCAAACTGTGTCCAGCCTGGCTGTGGTGGCCCCAGTCTGCCTTAGTAATGGGTCAGTTCTGCTCTAAACAGGATTTCTGAGGATGGCAGCAAGGGGCTGTGCTTGCAGAACTAAGCTTTGCATGAGGTCTTCACAATTGTAGCTGCTACTGCCGGCATGCAAGTCACTGCCAAATGGTCAGCCACTGCATGGGGTCTCCCAGCTGTAAATCCTCTTCAATACAGGACTGCAGGGATCACTCTGGCCCTAAGTCAGATATGTGGGTAGGAAAGCAACTTGCAGTCCTGTCTGGAGACTACAAATAGGCATTTCCCTTGAACATGTTGTACCTACAGAGTTTGCATCCATTCACTGCACTGTAGGCATCTACATTATTGCTGTAAAGCACTTTGAGATGCCCAGCGTTGGAAAGGTGCTCTACAAGAGAGACATCAAGCTGCAGGTTTCTGTAAATGCTTCATTTTGTGTATCAGGTTTAGTGTTACAATATATTGGATTGCAGTTTCCAATGAAAAATAACAATGGCCTGTGAAACTAACTGTCGTTGCGATTTCAACTCAGTATTGGCAGAAGAATAGTCCTTTAGGAGCTGCTGCCGTCTCTTAGAAAACAAGCACAGGTAGCAGCAATTCTGATGAAATGTATAGACTCCCCTGCTCCCCTTTCCTTTATTCTTTGGTAAGAGGAGGAAACCAACGGCAATTGCATGGAAACTAGGTCTTCTTGTTTAGGCATTCATCTCTTCCTTCTGCATATTTCCCACCTGGAACTCTAATCCTTTCTTTGTGATCTAATCACCTCCTCAACAACCAGTTGTGGTATCAGAGTGCAAAAGTTTCATGTGGGGAAATGTGCTGTACGAATGGATGAGCTCTGAAGAACCAAACACTTTACTTTCATGCAAATATTGTTGGTGATAATAAATGAGGAGAAGTCAATGCAAAACTGCTGAAGATAGCAGCATACCTATGCTAAATAGTTTATCATCCTATATGTCAGCTGCTTTTACAGAGGCCCAAAATATGTATATATACACACACGCATTTCATTTTCTTTTTTGATTTTAAATGAATCTACTCTACTAGGACTTCACAGCCAAATGAAATACATGAAGATTGAGGTCTTACTTCTGAGTCATGTTCCAAAATTGAGTGTTTGTAGAGAATATAGTTTTTCTAAGCAGATGCTATTTTTGTTTTTTCTTACTGGTTTTCTTCCCAGTCCCTTCTGGGATGATTTCTTACAGTCTATGAATTCTGATTTTTAACTCACCCTTGTTCTTCTTTTGTGACTAAAAGAAGCACCAAATTGAATTGGCAGCTGGGAGTCAATCACAGATGTGATAAATTCATTATCAAAGACCGTGCTATTAGTCTACAAAGACTGTGGCTCTATCTTTTGGTGGATTAGTTCACAAAACACTGCAGACTGATACAACCCATGTCCAGAAATCTCTCTGGGAATGAACAATGTGTTCTGAAATCTGTCAGAAGCTCAGGCAATGTTGTGCAGTCTAACTTGCTACATCAAGGAAATTAACAGTACTACAGATGTACCTTCATATAAGACTGCTTATATGAGCTAAATATTGATGTACTACAGCAAAATCAGAATTATTCAGGCTTTAATGTATTGAAGATCAATGTGTGAGATGTAGCTTTAAGAACAAAAGTCCCTTCTTACAAATATGCTTATTATTGGCATCGAGAAGTCTGAGTTTTTGATCTGAGTCAGTACTCTTTGGCCTCAATATCTTGTCTCTGCCATCCTGGATTCTTCTTTCTATTTCTATAAAAGTTGCAACATCTATGAATTTTAATGAGAAGTAATATCTCCTGTTTTCAGCTGAGCCCAGTAATGGTGACATTGGAGAGCCATCTTCCTTTTGCAGCTGGCTCTAGGCAGCAAGTAACCTTGCTATATGATTCCCGCACTCAGAGCAATGTCACCTTCATCACTGCAGCAGGGAATGGGTTTTTCCTGCAGCAGGACTTAGGGTAGGAGGCTGGGCTTGCAATGTATCCAGAAGGTAAACTGGGGGAAGCCCAAGAGGCCTTGTATGAAACAGTAGTTGTCTTTAGCAAGGCATTTGGGGAAACGGGTCTGTGGGAGGGAGTTCATGTGAAACCTAGTCCAACTCAGAGCCAAAGGAGCTGTGAAATATGAAGATGTTGACTACCAGGCTGGCAAGACAATAAGCAGGAGGTGTAACAGAGTGACTGCTGCGATTGCAGAGTGCACCAGGGTGAAGCTCAAACTCAGCTTGTGAAAGCAAAGGCTAAGATGTGTTTTCTGTTGTAAGAAGATGAATTTGAAAGAGCCCTGAGGGCTAAAGAGTGCCTGTGTGCTTTGGCTGACTTGTCTCCTAGCCCAGCAGAACTCTCTCTATCAACACAGACTTACACGTGTGCAACTTGGGCATCTTCTTTTTCTTAAATCTTTTCTTGATGCTCCTCTGTCATTGGAAGCACTTGAGTGTTTACTCAGGACTCGACGGAGACAGGGACAAGGCATTCCTGAGTCACTGTGGTGCTCAGCTGTAAGCGTGGTATGTGCTAAATGTAGCGTGATCTACATTTAGATCCTACCACCTGGTTGAAAAAGCTAAAACTCATGGCAACACCTTTAAAGGTGGAGCAATAGCTTCCAAGTTATTCTGCAGTTTACCACAGTGGCCATGAACACTCAGTCTGTGTGGAGGTGGTGCAAGGATAATGTCTTCTGTTGACTAAGTTTGCCTACCAGGCTTTTTTCAGTAGCTTATAGGTTTGCTAAACTTCAGCTGTTTGGGCTGACATTTTCCATGCATGATGTTTGCGTTGGGGAGTTTGGGGGAAAGTTTAATTGCAATTTACTTTGAAAAAGTTCATCCTTGTTTTGCCTAAGCTTAAAATTATTCCTGGAGATGTTCTGGTGCAAAGTGGTAGTTATCCTGCATAGTCAGCTGTGTCCACCGTGTAGCCTTAGGTTGTTAAGAGTGATGTGGTTTTGACAGTTGACAGCTAAATAATAAAAAGTAAGTTTTCACAGGAGGAAGCAATTTTAGTGGAAAGCCCCTGGTGATTTTTTTCGGTCTTGTCTTTGAAAAAACCAAAATCATATTATGGTTCTTTTTAGTTGGGTACTGTCTTTTACCTGTCTCTGTGTAAGGCAATTTAATGTTGTCCATTCCCTCAACTTTATTGAAAAAGATGATATAGCACTGCTCACCTACATATCTTTCTGCCCAGCAATTCATTTTGCTTCTTCCGAAAATAAATCTGTTGTTTAGATGCTACACTCCATTCAGTTCCTGACCCCCTGATTAATTCTGTCTCAGCTCATGCGTGCTTCTCCTGTTCATCATAACTTCAGGTCACTAAATCAAGACTCTTAGAAAACACCAGAATAAAAATTGTCCATGAATTGCCATTCACTTGTGTCTTGAGTTCATGAAGTAAGATGCATGATCAGATCCTATTCTCTACACGAACTCTGTTTCCATTCGTGGTAGATGACGGATGAAGTAGGACTTTGCAGTACTGAGATGGTGGCTGTTTGGTAAAGAGTTTGGGGGCTGTGTAGTGAGCCCAGAAGAGGAAGACAAGTGGGGAAAAAATATGATCATACAGCTAAGGCAATTGAATTGAAATTGAAAATTGAATTTTATTTTGCCCTTTGCGACAGTCGCTATTATGAAGCTGAGCAACTCAAATAAATTACATTCTTCTCAACTTCTGCCCATGTGGTCCCCATTTTCGGTGTATGCAGCATCAGTCATCCATGCACTAATTTGTAGAAATACTGCCCATCATGTCTAGAGCCAAGGTGACTGAGAGCTGCTCTCTGAGGAAGAAAAGTGCTAAGCACTTTGAAAGTTTTGGTTCTAAGCTTCTTTAATTGAGCACCCAAAATGCATTAACATGTTTGAAAATATTGGCTTTTATCTCTGTTCCTCAGTAGGGAGCTGTGAAGATAAGTTCATTGATGTTTGTAAAAAAACCCAACAATCCTCAAACACTACAATGAGAACACCACTATAGAAAAGCCCATGAGGAAATTAATCATTCTGTATTGAATGCAAGATCTGGATGCTCTGCAGTAAATAGTACATGCACACATTGGATGATAAGGAGAGGAGAAAATTTGAATAGTGTTCATTAAGTGAGCAACATCCATCCTTTGCGCTGAAAAAAGCAGGAGACCCATGGAAACAAAAAACATGTAATTAAAGATTGTATCATAATGTGTTATGCATAAGGGGTGAATTAGTGTTGCATGGGTGATCTTAAATTTGGCATCCACTCGCTTGACTTTGCCATCCAAATGTTTTGGGTTTTTCTTTTCTCAGAGAGACAGCAAAACAAATTCCTCTTGGGAATTGGCAGGAGTGAGGGCAGAAGACATCCTGCTAGGTGCTTGTGTGTTCAGCTAGATACTAGTGTGTGCACAGCTAAACACTACTGTGTACATAGCTGACTGCCTAATCTTTATGTGTGTGAGTGTGCGCATGGCTAGTTTGTCATTATCCAGCTGCATGGTGTTTCCCTCTGGAAATGCCTTTCTCTATTAAAAAAAATAAATTAGAAAGAGCATTAAGACTGGTTTAGATGCCTGGGTTTTAGATGAGAAACTTTTACATCTCATTTTGCAGTCCACATCTTCCTTTATAGAGCCTCTGCTTAGTTCTGAGTCACCTGAACACCCCAAAATCTGTTTGACTGATGGCTCACATTGTGGGAGTTATCGTAAGATGCTTCCATGGGATAGACAGCATCTTTTATATTTGTGTCAGTCAAAGACTTGGGATGCTGAGGATTTACCCACACCAGTATCCAAGGTGCATTGAAATGATAAAAAATATTAGTAGATATAATTTGTTATATCTGTGTTTGGTTTGATTACTGTCTTGTGTTTGAAATCTTGTAATTAGAGGAGCGAACTGCCTCCAGGGCCAGTGCTACTCCAAGTAATGCAACATAAGCGTGAGTTCCTTTGGCTTCTATAGGCGGCTCGTGAGAAAAAATGAAAGCTGAGCAGATGTAAATTAACCGTCACCTCCTGGGAAATGAAGATCACAAAGAGAGGAGAGAAACAGTGAGGATCATCTCTCCCTGTTGAATAAACTGAGTTAGCAACACAGATCCCCAGAAATGGGAAAAACGTTTACTTGCTCAATCCCCTCCCCCACTAGATGGCACTGAACTCTTTTTCTTAAAAGAAAAAGAAAAAAGACGAGGAAGAAGAATATGGTGGAGGTCATTTTGATGTAAAAAAAAAAAACACGAAGGAAAGCAAATTGCAATTGGTTGTCCATTAACCCTGCCCTTCCCCCCTTCTAACTGAACACCCCGCCTGTGTGTACCTTGGTACAGGCACTGTCTTTGCTTTTGTGTCAGAAGCTTTCTTGGAAGGCAGTGGGTGATGGTAGATGGAGGATGCTAAGGAATGCGGAAACAATCCTAGGAGGGAATGGAGAGGAGATTGACCCTATCTGTAAGATAACATTCGTGGTGAGGTATAGCAGGCAGTGCACAGGGCTTGTCACAAGGGATTTGCTCTGAACAGACTCGCCGGGTTCCGCTTCTCTGTCCCATGCCTTCAGACATTTTTCCTGTGCACCCATGTGCTTTAGCTTTCCCTCTGGATCACTGAAATTGTAACCTGCAGAAGGGAAAGCCTCAGCTTTCGGTCCTTTACTCAAACTGCATTTTCGCTCCCCGATTCATTTAACACCAATGAATTACCTGCCTTTGCCAAGATGCCCTTAATTCACTGTAGGGAGCGGTTTCCACGTAGCGTGCCCAAGTACGCATGGAGTTTTTTTAAAATGCCTTTCTCCCAGCTTACATTCATCCGTAGATCGACAAGGATTGTTTTTTTATCCCCTGTGGTGAGGCGGGGGTGGGATGGGAGGAAGAGAATTTAATAATGATCTGTTTGTGCCGAAAAGGGGCTGTCTATAATAATCTGGGGAAGAGACCGAGGAGAGATTCTTAATGCTTGCAGCAAGCAAGATCCTGCCCCTTCTGAAAAGAAGGGGATAATGATTGTGAGGGAGAGCAATGTTTAATGTAAGAGTTAAACTGGAGCTCATCTGAAATCCAACACTTTCTCCTACATTTATATATTTAAGGTGACTTGCAGGAGGATGCAGACTGCCATCTGATAAAGCTAAAGCAGGCAAGAAAAAAAATGCATAGAAACTGCCACTGAAATGCCTTTTCAGAGAGAAAGATAAAACCTGGAACTGCATGATGATTTTTGGCTTTCAAAGCCATGTTCAAGAATGACAAGAGGATACAAGTCTGGCTTCTCCAGGTGCAAAAGTCTCCCCTGTCCCAAACTCTCTTACTGCCTTGGAGTGTGACAGAAAAACCTGACACTGGGACCTGTCTGGGTCCAACTAAATCTTGGCTCTTTGGATTGTAATACTAATGTTTGACTAGAAAAGACTTGTAAGTATTATTACGTGATACGATTTTCCTGTCCCCTAATGTATCTATGGCCAATATAATGAGCAAAACAGCTCTAGGAGCTGGATCCTCCATTTTGCCCTTACTCCTAGTCTTTCAGTTCTGTCTAAACTGGAAGTTTAGACAACAAACAGTTCTGTTTTCCAATTCGGTCTAAATAGAGAATAAATGTAGCGGGTCCTCATGCTTAATTAAATCTCAAATCCATCAACCCTATCAGCCGAAAACCACCTTTGGTAGAATCAAGCTTGTTTCCTGTTCTCATCTTCCAGCTTTGGACTTGATGCTAAAAATTGTCAAAGAAATCCAGGTGCACTCTCCTCTCTGTGTGGGTGTTAAAACGAGAAACCTGTTCACTATCTTCTTATAGAAGCCAGCAGCTTTTTGACCACAAACCTCTACATTTTATCCCCAAACAGATGACAGATATGGCTGCTCCAAGCCCACTATAAAATGTATTTCTTTTTATGTACTGACATTTGGTAGCTTGAAGAATCCAGTTATAGAAGTGGATCCACCTGTGCTTAACTGTTTTTAAAAAAACTTAAAAAATTTACCTTTATTGTGAACAACAGAGGGAAGCCCTTTAAACCAGAGTCTTGCTTCAATAGAACAACCAACTTTATCTAGAGCTTTCCAGATACAGTTAATATTCACAGTATAACAGTGAAATTTTGCAAGAGAGCTGTTTCAGCAGATGTGGATTATCGCAATGTCTGTGGTTTGGATGACTGACTTTCCTTTGCGAGTTTCGTAATCATGCAACTGGGTTAGGCAATACAGTACTTCTCAAACTGAAAATGGTCTATTGGGAGAGATGCTATTTTTAGCCCTAGGTAAAAATCCCAGCTGACTCAAGTGTTATGACCCCCCATTTTCCCTTATTTGGGTTGTAACACTTGGGGCCTGTTTTTGCCAGGTAAAATGGAAGAAGACATCTTGACTTTTTTTATGATACAATTCAGTTTGAGGCCAAAATCTGGTAGGATTCAGCCATGTGTTTTTTTTCTGATGCAGCTATATTTCACAAGAAAATCCGAGTATGCGTTTCTGATACTTCAAGAGCTACTATGTCCTCCTCTCTGCACTGGAGCAACCACATTTTGTGTGTTTAAAAAGCTGCAAAACAACAGTACTCCTCTCTTGGGGTCAAGGTCTATCACCAACCTAGGGTAAAGACTGCTGTGCTTATTTTCCATTCAGATGATGCAGCTTGGGCTTCAGGGGCTGAAAGCTGGTAGGATCCAGCATGGATGCAGATTTTTGCGGCACTTGTCCATGGAGAGGCATCAGGCAGTGGACTTTTTGGTGCAGTAGGAGTGACTGCGTTGTTTGCTATTCATGGTGTGGAGTTGCTGGTGTGTGGGTGCCAAATATTGGATGGGGCTAACTAGGTCCCTCTGCCAGCTCCAGGATGCTGTGCTACTCACAGAACAGGATGTGCCAGGATCCAGAGCTTTCTGATGCAAGGGGAATGACTGTGATTATTTCCTGCTTAAACAGTACAATTCAGTCTGGAGGCCTCAGTTTTCTTGATCGCACAGAATCCAAGTCTTGAATCCAGGTTTTTCATTCAAGCTCATGCTTTGTGGTATGTAGTAGGCTGGGATTTTTTGGTGCAGTAGGAAATGGCTCCAGTTGTCTTGCATTTGGTTGACACAGTGTAAGGGCTTGTGACCAAGAATGAGCAGGATCCAGTTAAATCCAGGTTTTCCATTTTCCCCTGTTAAGAAAGTAAGGCTTCGACATTTCCTGCCTGGGAAGTGGTGCAGTTTATCTTTAAGGAGGCTAGAGAAATAAGAAATGAGTCTCACGTTGCATGGGTGACATCACTGGCTTTTGGCTCAGCGCTCTGTATTCTCTGTCTGTAGGCTTTAGCCAAGGCTGCAGGGCTCGGTGTTTGAACAAGGAAAGATTCCCAGGTGTACAGAAGATTGGATTCACTCTTATTTGGGTTAAAAACATTTGAAATGAGATTTCTAAAGCTTGGGGACTCCAACTCGCCTTCTGTTGCACTTGATCTCTACAGGATGGGTGAGTTATTCCCATTAGAGAGAAAGGGAGTGGAAATTTAAGGAGAAAAAAAAAATAATATGTCTGAACATATAATTGCCGATGCCAGGGATACGACTCTCATGAAGCTGCCAAGCTAAAAAATCTGAGCTCCGACGTGGAGATAAGGCCATATGGCAGAGAAATTATGTTGACAACAGTTAGGGGCTGCTTTCCTCTCCCCGTGTAAGGTGTGTAGCTTTCCTTCCCCTCCCTCCTCCTCCTCCTCCCCGGTTTGTTTTGGTTTGCTTTCTACCCCCGACCTCCCTTCTCCTCCCTCCCCGCTCCTCAGCATCCTTTCCTCCAGCCGAAGCCCTGCCTTCATCTTGCAGATGGCCAACGTGCCGCCGCGTTAGGCAAACTGTGCATAACACATCCCAGCAGCCCCGGGGGGGGGACACGAAGGAAGCTGCTCCGATCCCGGGGTGTGCGGGAAGGGTGTCGGTGCGTGCGGGCAGAGCGATGCTGGGGCCGGGCACCGGAGAACCGGGGAGCATCCTTCGGCTGATGGGGATGACGGCGCAGATGACAAAAGCGGGAGAGTGAATGGCAAGGCTGGCGGGGAGAAGCCGAGGTGTTTCCGAAGCCGAGATGTCAGTGACTGTCAGCCCAGCCTGCTAAGGGGGAGCGCGGTGCACGCCCGCCTTTCCAGCTCCAGCCGGGGAGGTTGTGTCGGAGCCGCGATTTAAAAGGGCAGCAGCGACAACAACAGATTGCTCCCCCCTCTCCCTCCCCCTTCGACCCCGCTTTAAACCTAAGCAAGCCACCGGCCGCCCAGACGATGATGCTCTCGCTGAGCCGCTGACAAAGAAAAGGCGAGTCACCCATTCCCGACACCGGGATAACGGGGCTGCTTGGAAGCCGGAGAGCGCTGGATGCTGAACTTTTCCGTCCTCTGATGATGCTGGGGTGAGCCTGCTGAGCTGAAAGCCATCTCTTCTGGATTTCTGACCTGAAAGAGATTAATGGACTGATCAAACAGCTTTCAGGTAGCTTTCAGGTCTTTTCAGGGGGGATCCATCCCTTCGGTCCCGGTCGCTCAGGTGCTCGTGGTGACGGAGCAGGACATCTTTGTATAGGTGGGTCGCTGGCTTGCTCCTGTTTGAGGTGGAAGGCTGTGTTTCACCCTGCCAGGTCTCCTCTGTAGAGGAGAATAGGCAGATGAGACTCCAGGACTGTCCCCAAGGCAGAACTTTGTAGCACTCTTGGCATCCCTCCGCAACGTGGATGTGAGCCACGGGGGTTGGGGATGTTTGAGGCAGTCTCGGCCAAGTGACACCTAGCAGCTGCTCCGGAGGTTTTGCATCGTCTCAACGCTCGAGGGCTTTGCCTGTTGTGAAGATGTCCATGGTGTTTCTGTGAAGCTGAGGTATGGCTGCTGGAAGGTTACTGCTGTATGCTGGCCTCTCTTTAGCTCTGTGTGCCCTGGGCATGCTGGCTGTGGCAATCTGCTCTGACCATTGGTATGAAACTGATGCCAGGAAGCACAGAGAGAGGTGCAAGAGCATCACCACTAAGAGAAATGACCCTGGCTTCATTTATAACTCCAACAACAACCTGCCTCTCAGGGCCAGCAGGTCTAGGTTGGACCGCTGGGAAGGGAAACTCCTCTTGGCAAGAAACAGGAGGCAGATCTTTGCTATGAGCGCAGTCGATGAGTGCAACAGACAGTACAACTCGACCAACATGGGGCTCTGGAGGAAATGCCACCGACAAGGATTCGATCAAGAGCTGGAGGAGCTGATTGCCAAAGGTAAGGGCTGTTCCTTTTTACCAGATGAATGTGCCAGGCCCTCCTGAGCTGAGCAGAGGCTGACCAGAGCCATTTGCACTTACAGATGGGAGCTGGCGTCTCTAGCCAAGTGCCTCTCCTTGCAATGGGTCAACTGGCCTGGCTGGTCATTGCTTCCCAAAGGACTGCCAGGGCAGTTTCCCTTGGGGTCTCTGTTGCTGAGGCATGGGGTTTGGGAGCAAGAAGGCAGTGGAGGTGGGAGCAGACACAGCCCAAAATGTCTTTCTTATGTCTCAGTCTTAATGTACTCTACTCATCACCATGGTATCAGATTATTTTCCACATACCAAGTATTATTAAAGCAGACATTGGATTTTTTTTAAAATATAATTTGACCCTGGTGACTCATGCAAGGTACATATTATTTTATTGGAGGCTACGTGTGTCTGTATTTCATCGTTCCTTTACTGAATGCCCCATCAGTCCCAAAATACACCATTTGCAGTGCTCACATGTAGGCTTTTTCTGTCCTCAAATGGAGAGTAAACAAAGAGAAATGCAAAAGAGCAGGAGGAAACCCAGCTTGCTGTTTACACTGAGCTATGTTTTGGAATATTTTCAATGTCTACAAAACATTACATGAATTTATTAGGAGTGTTAGAAAGGAATAATTTCTCTTGGGGTAGAGATGCATATGTTTGCTTGTAGCATTTTTGTGCTATGTTTTTTCTTGTCTTTTGGTCCTTCCCTTTTCCCCCCCAAGGTATCAATTCAAGGTGATGGTCAGTTTGCCTCAAATGTTTCTTTGATCCAAAGTATAGAAAGGGGAGATATGCATAAAAACCCAGCCTAAACATCTTGTCTACAAAAGATGTATGATTTTGCAGGATGATGATGGTTTCAGTAGAGTATGACAGCATCTTTGCTACCCATGGCACGGTTATTCCATATAGCAAAATAACACGTCCCTCCTGTGGTTCTTCCATTGCATATCTCCAGTGGTTTATTTCCATAGCAGTGAAACCATTGCTTCTTTCACTGTACAATCTAAAACTACTTGTTTTCTAAGTGTGTTCTCTGTCCCAAACTCCCTTGATAGCCTGCATTAATTCCCTCTTCAGACAGTGCAAGAGGAATTATTGCTTAAAGCTAATTATTCATGAGGGATATACTCTCACATGTGCTTGCCAATGTATACATTTTGTTCCGTATGTTTTAAAAATGAGCAGTAGAGGTGAGTAGCATGGTGTAGACTTGAAGTGAAACAGTACGAACAGGTGGTGTGGCAGGGAACCTAGCTGGGATCCTGTCTGTGTTGCTAGTGCCCCTTAAAATCTGGTTGCTATTTAATGACTCCTATGAGATGAACTGGTGGCTTCAGTCCCATTTGTAATGCACAAGTGAATGTGTCCAAAGTCTGTCAGCACCCTGGCACCCTGCTGCTGATTTCAGTGCCGAGGGAGGAATTCCTCTTCCCTCTCTAGGTGAGGACGTGGACGTGCTGGGAGCTCTGCCACGTGTGCTTGCTGTGCTCGGGGCGTAAACAAAGAATCCAACCTTGACAGCGGGCAAACATGTCACCAGAACTCACCTTTGGCAAATGGAGTTTCAGTTATTAGAGAGGTTTTTATGTCTTGAAATATGTGAGACTCTTTCACTGCCTGTGGTGTTGTCCTCTGAAATGTCCATTTCTCCTGTCAGAAACTAGTGAAATTGCCTGGCACTGGGTTGTGTGTAAGGGTAGCTCTGCTAAGTGTTAGCTGTAAAGAAAATGTGGCAACTCAAGCTGAGGTAGTTAAATGTCAGAGAAGATAGTCTTCAAAAGATCCTGCTGTAATTCGTGCATGTTCATGTGTATGTGTGACTGTGCGAGTAGTCAACTAACTCTAAATATATACAGCGTTCAGCTGGTAGCAAGGGATTCCCAGAATCAGGTACAGTGTGCGTTCCTGCACCCATATTCCTGGACATATGTGTCTGCAGATGACCAGGTAGCCACTTTGCAGAGTAGCTGCCCCAAGGTCAGAAGTGCAAATTATTCTCATAAGGGAGGTACGTGCAAATATTGGTGTGTGTCACTTCTTGCCTTCTTTAAAGGTTTTTTGATACACATTTAACAAACTTCATTGTACCTTGAGGGAAGTGTTAAAAGAGAGAAATTTTTAACACTGAATACCAACATTATAGTTCATTTGATGGTCTTTCTGGAGTGAGGATATGCCTATACTGTAATTCTCAGCCATGATGGAGGGGAACATGTGTTAGCACTAACGCTATGGAGGTATGTTCCTTTGGCAATTCCGGATTAAAACATAGATAAGCAAGTATAATGGGAATTTTATAAAATAAAGCATTTGATTTGCTCAGAAATGAAACTGGAGGTATTATAGGATGTCTTGTCCACTTTATGTTTTCCTAGATCAAGAGAACTATTGGGTTTTACTTCCTCCTTACCAAAACGTGATGTAAAATACCTGTCTGTTAAAAATCCTTGTATGCTGGAATCACTGAATTAGAAGGAGCCAGCATTATATGGGTAGTCAACTAGTGTCTGTGTTCCCATCTAAGGCCACCTGCTAGACTGTTTCTTTATGATCGTCAGCTATGCAATGAAAGTGGAAGAAATGCATTTGCCATCGTTGTCTGAAATTGAGAGCTGCTATAAGTTCAAAATGAGGCAGGTGTTCTAGTTTCTTCCTGACAGCACCACCTTGCTTTTCTAGTTTTTCTTCCATGGCAGACACTTGTCTGGAGTTAGAGGTTGCATGAGTGAGTGCTTGGGCCAAGCATGCCCTGTGCGGCTGTGAAGAGCTATAGATGTACTTTGTCAGTACATCTATACAAATACCCTGACTGGGGTAAATATTCCTGCACAGATGAAATGCCTCTGTGTGAGCTCCAGGGCAAATACCCTGTAAAAGAGGATGTCGTTGATACTTCAACCTTTTACTCTCCTTCCTCTGCCAGCTGTTAATTCAATCTAGCACACCTCTTCTGGAACTGGATAAACTAATGTAGGTTCTGGCCCCAAGTCTTGCATGAAATGCTGTGTGTAATTGGATGTAAATACTGCTAAGGGTTGGTGGCTTTTTGTTTTTTGCTTCTTTTTTTTTTTTTTAAGCTTGACAGGATCTAAGTGATCCTTTTATTTTGAGACAGATCCTACATTTTTCCCAAGGCAAAACTTCCAGTATTGAGCATGGTAGGTTTGTCTATCAAAGGATAACAAAAAATGCTCATTAAGAGACTAACTAGCTTTGCAAATACCCTGCAGTTATTCTGCTTATGAACTCTGTTGAAATTAATACAAGCTGTAGGCAATGGCTTGTGGCAGGATCAGGCCCTATGGTACTTGGCAGTGTTCTGATGCCAGTGGTTTTAAAAAACAGTGCTGTTCTGAATACGCCAGGTCAAATCTGTAACTCTATTCTGTATTTATTAGTTTTTACTTTCTGGCAAATGAATCGAAACCTTTATGTTGGATTTTGCTAGAAAAAATGGACATCTCTTACTTCAGATGTCTTATTGGGTAGATATAATAGACACTAAAGCATGGATAAAATAGCTGGTCCTATTTATGTTAGAGCTATCTCTTTTCTTATATTACCATAGGACCCAGTTGCGTATTTCAAAATAATACAATTAGATAAATAGGCAATGAATTAAAACAGATTGCCACAAGTGAGTGTACTTGGGGAGAGGCAGGCAGACATGAGACCAAAGACCTGAAGAATATTCTAAAGCTGGATCAAAATTGGACCGTTAACTTGCCCTTTTTGTTATCATGAATGAAAAAAAACCCCAACAAAACAGAAGCAACAGAAATTACAGCCATTAAAGAAATTATTGGAGTTGAACATGCAAACCCAGGGCCCAGTCTTGATAACTCTTACTCACCTGAATAATCTCTATTCCCTGAATGGGCTGTTTTAACTGAGGTAAAGCACTCTTGTAGAGATGAGCAGTCAGAAAGAAAGGGCTTATAAAGCTGGTCCTCTGATTCTGCTTTCGTATGTGATTAAGTCTTAGAGCATCTCGGCACCAGAGTTTCACTCCTGATCCGTAAAGCCTTGCAGAGTCAGGAAGCGCTGGCTCTGGGTTGTTCAGCACAATGCTCTAAGCTTCTCCCAATACTCAGGTGTCTGTCCAGTCTCCTTTGTGAATTAAATAGCACTGCTGCTTAACACCCCTTTGAATTCAGTGTTCTCTATATCCTATTAGATCCACTGTCTGCCTGTTTACCACTGAGTTTCTAGCAAAAGCAGCATTCCCTCCCCCTACCAAAAACATCGCAGTGAAACGACTACCCCCACCGCTAAGCAAGCAGAGATTTGAAATGCGGATAAGTGACCATTCATGTCAGAGAGCAGAGTTTATGTCCTGTTTCATCAAACACGGGCTCAAAAATCCTTCTATGTGACTTTTAGTGACCCAGAAATAAATCTGGAAGCCACAGAGTCTGTCTGCGTCCTACAACAATGTTGCTCAGATGCTTTCCTGCACTAGTCGGAAGGAAAACAAGAAAGAAAAGGAAAAAAAAAAAAGGAATTACATCATTTCATTATAAAGGTACAATAAAGTAGATGAAGAAGTTGCACAATAACCACAGACTATTCCATTTAGACAATTACTACTGAGAGGACCTCTCATCTCACTTTTGGAAGGCTGCCAGTTAAACCTGTCTGGATTGGGTTCCGCTGCCTGCTATTGGAATCCAATTTTATTGAAAAAAAGAATTTACAGTGACCTTATTATTTCAGTCCCCCTTTTACTTTCCTTCTTCCCCCAAGATCTGTGGAAGTCATAGTAAATCCTATTTTTAAAACATTTTACTGCAAGTATAATTAGCTCATGCCTCCACTGAAAAAAAACCCCAGGTAACTCCTCTGCAGCCTACCTGCACCTCAAATAATATGCAGGATTTCTGGGATGAAAGCATTCTCTGTTTTGGTTTGTCAGATGCATGGCACAACTGAGGAAGAAGGGCTTAAGAGGACTACTCTGGCCGTCACTAGGGATTATTTATACACAATTGGAAAAGCCCGGAGAGAGGCTACTCACAGCTATCTCTAGGAAGGAACAAAAATATTTTCATAAAACCACTTGCAATACCTTGCAATGCTGCAGACTGTACTTTTAAAATGCTGTGGTTTTGCCAGATAAATTAGGACAGCCATTTTTTTATGTATCCTTCATGCATTAAAGAATCCACATGATTTGTTTAAAATGTGTGTTTGAAATCCCAGCTGTTCTCCAAATGCACTCATTATAAAAAGGGCTTTATTGAAGTCTCAATTCTGATCCTAGTAAAGTCAATAGTAAATGTTCTATTGAACGAGGTGATGCAGCAAGTTCAGGCCTTTAGCGTTTTGTTTGAGGTTAAAATTGGCCCTGTATCGAAAGGCCAACACAAGGTCTGTGCTTACTTCTGTCACAGCAGAGATCTGCTGGAGGGATCCAGAGAAATTTAAGCAGTAGACAGCCTTTGCGTTGAATCAGTGGCTATGCAGGTATTTAGCCTTCACCATTTCTGATGCTGTAATTATTCTTAGTCTACTGATGCAGATCGGAAGTCAAATAACTGCATGTTTCTAAGATACAGCAAAGACATCTTCTTGTTCAGAGATTTTCTAAAATCATTTAATGGATGGAATCACGGGTGTTTTATGCATGTGAGTTCCAGGAGGATTTGCTCCATCGTATTTTAAATAAGCAATTTTAATATTTTAATTGCATCAAACTTGAATAGCAATTCATTAAAAAGTATCTTTACCACAAGTAATGAGAACCTGACACATTCCTCTGACACATCTGAGATAATTAGTTTGATAATATATATCTGCTAAAAATACTAAGAACATATATGTAATTTAACAGAGCTGCAACTGTTTTTAATCATGCTGTTTTAAAGGGCAAATTTCAATCAAGCTGTTGGCTTTCAAGCAAAATTGCCAGTGAAGGCAAATGGAAATTTTGCCTCAGTAAAAATGATGGGATCGTGCCCTTCTCGAGAGAAACTGATATTTGCAGAGCTGCCTGCAGGACTGCATGTTTAATTCCTGTTCATTTAATTGAGCATTCAAATCCTTTTGAGAAATCTCAGCATTTCTATCCTTTCTGCCTATTGCTTAAAAACTTCTAAAATAGCGTGGAGGAAAGGTTTAATATAAGTGCAGTTGTGTTCTGTTTACTGTAAAAATTAAGATATGAAAGATTATTTTACTTAAATAGTGATGAAGTGATCTGAACTATTTCATCATCTCCAGCAAAAAGGAAAATCCACATTAATATTGCTTTTTCTCATTGAAAAAGTCTTTATCTGCACTCAGAGTAACTGTTGAAGAGTAGAATGAGTTCATTAACTATTACAGAGCCAGTAAATGAGGAAGAAGCATTTGTGTTTTGTAGATTCTGCAAAAATATGACAATCATTTATAATGCAAGTTACTTAATGGCTCATCGCTAACGAAGTGTTGCTGGAACCCTCAAATATGTATTTATCACTTTAAGAGCAAAAGGAAGAAATAAGACAGCATTACTTAGTTTTTAAGGTGTAAATAAATAAAGAGTCTGGATTCTGCAGTCCAAATGCCCTCAACGGACCATTCAGAATAGGATCCATTCGAAAGGAAAGAGTATAAACTAATGCATTTTCTCTGCAGGAAAGAAATCAGACTATAAAATGGAAATTTCCGCATTTTGTTTCTCATAAAGCTTAATTCTTCCACAAATAAATATGCAGAACTGCCCAGCTGAGCCTGCTGAAATCGTAATACTTTGTAGATAACTATTGAAATAGGTAGAAGAAAGGTAGTACTGTGGTTAGGGCAGGGCTTACAAAGCCAGAATTCAGTTGAAGCTCTCTTACAGTCTTCCTTCATGACCTGAGGCAAGTGACATAATCTCTTGTACCTCAGCTCAGTAGCACCATAATAGGGATTTCATTCATTATTATTAATACCAGTTAGAGTTCTGCTGTAGGATTTATGAGCCTTAATCATGGATCAGAAATCACAGATCAGAAAAATGTCCTCGTCTTTTTGACATGTTGCTGCACTTTAAATACTGGAAGGTGATGCAGCCTTATGAGAAAGTACAAGGAGATGACAAAGTAATTACGTTCAGCGTGACCAGCAGTGGTTTTAAAACACCAGCAGGCTAACCACATTCCTGTAAGTACCATGAAATGCAAGATTCCTAGAGGAGTTGTAAAGAAGGATAGTGCATAAGAGGTGCAGATGTTTATAAGATAGTCATCCAAAGATTGATGCGTGGCACCAGAAAAATCATGGGTCATGTCTGCTTGAAATATTAATAAGTAGGTGATGGGGATTGACCTCTTTGGTTGACCGTAGGAAGAAATTGACATTTCCTTAATGAAGACAAGTAGATTGCACTAATGAGATAGATATTGGGACAGCAGTCTACAGCTACTAAGAGAAATGACACGGTCAGAGTGATGTGTGAGGAAAATGATATTTCTAGCAGCATCTTGAACAGATACATGGAGGGCAAGATCACATTTGTAAAGGTCAGAAAAAGAAATATTGTAGCAATAAAGGCATGAGATAATGAGAGCCTGGATGGAGAAAGTATATGCAAACCTTAGACATCCTGTGGATCTATGGAGGCTGTGAGAAACATGAGATGAAGATGTTGCTCCAATTGTTGTCCAGAACAACAAGAAAAAAAATAGTGTTGGCTGTGATGATCAAGAGGGGAGTTACTGAAGACAGTGTATAGTAAAGAAGGGAGAAGAATGTTACGAACTCTATTTTAGCTATAAGCTCAGTTGATCTGTGTGTCTATGGGGGAGTGTTAGAGACTGTGGCTATGGACCTTAGAAGGCAAGTTTGTGTTAGAGGAGTGAATCTGAAAATTGCTGCATGGAGGTGGTAGTGGAATCTATGTGATAGAAGTTACCAAGGTGTAAAATACAAAAAGAGAAAGCCCCATGACCTCCCAGCAGAGCTGGGAGAAGAAAAATGTCTTCTGGAGGACGTGCAAAAGGAGCAGATTCAAAGGTGGTGCAAGAAAAGTGAGCAATGTCTTGGTGGCTGAAGAAAGACACCATTTCAGGCTGAAACAGCACAAGAGACAGGTAGCTCACATGCTGCAGCAGAAGAGAACAGAGTATCCAGACTATGCTGAAATTTGCCTGGAATTTCAAGGGGAGACTTTGGCACCAGCAGTTGCAAGGGAGAAGAAACCGCACTGAACTGATGGTGGGGACTCCAGGAAGCATTTGTACCTGGCGTATTCGAAGAGATTGGTGATGAAAGGATGGAGAGAAAAAGACATGGTATTTAGAGAGGGAAATAAATGTCTTAACATGAAAGTTGCATTATGAGACTAAATTGTCAGAGGGGAGTGAGAGGCCAAGGAGAAGAGGGAACGAGAGCACAAGGGCAATCATAAAGTGGAGAGAAAGGATAAGACTGGCTCAGTGGCATGGAATGAAGGAAGACAGATGCATAGGAAATGCTTCATCTGTGGGAGAGAAGAATGAGGAAGGAGTTGTAGGAGGGGAAGAGGATACTGAGGGCAAAGCTACTGGAAGAGGAAGATCATAATTTGTCATTTGTCTCATGGAAAAACTGGCTGAAATCCAGTGTAACAACTGAAGTCGGGGCTGGAGAAGGTGGGAGGGTCTCACAAGTGAATCAAATGTGGCAAAGCGGTGACTATTACTGTGAGTCCGAGGTTCAACTGAGCTTAGATGGAGTAGTAAGTCTAGGAAATGAGCTGAACTGAGTGGGGGAACAACGCATTTGTAGTGGAGAAAGTTAGCCATGCAGTGGGGCTCCCATGAGAGATGCTCTGCTGTGAGACATAGCAGAGAGCAACTGGTGTGGGTCAGTCGGGATTTGGGATGCTGGGGCAGGAGAAGGTAGAAGAATGCAGGGAAAAATGTCTATGAATGAAAGAGTGCAGCATGGATAACATCAGCATGTGGAGAAAGGAAGGAATGATGAAGAGGGTGATAAAGGACTGAGAGGAGGCAAGGAGTCCTTAATACTAATGATTTGAGGTGACAGAAAGGCCAGGCAAGCTTTGTGTGAATGTGGTCGCTGATGGTTGTTGCAGTAAGAGTCCAGGACATTGTCCAAGCAGTGGTGCAGAAGGATGGGGGTAGAGCACAGGGCCCAGTAGGAAGCCCTTTCTTTTTGGTGACTGACAGCGTCAAACAGGGTTGTAAACTGAATGGAGGAGATACTAAAACATAGACCTTAAGAAGCAGAGAGGTCCCTACCACTGACTCTCTTCTATAACTTGCCCTGTCTTTATGCTGAGAGTTCATCCTTACAGAGGTGTCGGCATGGTTCTCCCAAGTAGGAGTCAACGAGTTGTCCAGCTCTTGGAGCAACCATACTCCTATCTCAGATTGAACCTCCAGTGCGGATAAATGGATACTAAGAACAAATTCAGGATATTTTCCACGAAGCAGGGGGAGCAGAAGGAGGTATTTGTGGAGCTAAGAGGCTTTTATGGATAAGGTCTTTTCAGCCTGTCGCACCTTTGTCATAGTGCTTCTGCACTTGAAGGTCTGTACTCTCCCAAATAAACATCAGCGCAGCTAGGGAATCCTGGGTCAGAAGTAACTGCTAGGATCCCCTGGCAATCTGGCAGATGCTCTGCTGGTCTCACAATGAGATTTCTCTTTACTGAGTGGCTTGCTATTGTCTGTGCCCACTTCCGTTTCTGACTCTAGTGAAAGTGTAACTTTAGAACAAGCTGCAGTAGCCTGATGTGCTTTAGGGGTGCCAGAGGAGCCAGAGGTTTATGAATTATACGTATGATTTACAGAACTGGCACTCACACCTCCATGAAGCAGAGCTGAGAGGATCTTCCCAGTATCCCCAGCTGCTTTTCCCAGCAGCCCTACCTCAGTTGTGCCTAGAGGGACTCTGCACTCAATGCTGAGAAGGAAACTGTGTCCCCTGAGCTGCATCTCTTGTCAGATGACAGGGACTGCTCTCAGGCTCTGAACAACTTCGTCCCTCCCTCGTGCCACCTCTGTTCAGAGCAAATGGCTGACCTACCTGCTCAAAAGTGCTCTGTGATTCTGTTGTTTCCTACAATAAATGTGCGAGCTGAAACACCATAAGGAAGAGGTAATCCAATATGTTCCTTCTATATGGCAAAATGGGTCCCAGTAAGTTATCCCACCAGAACGAACGAAAGTCGCAGAGAATCTTGTTGCAGCCCTAATTTGTCTGAGACCTTTTGCTTGTTTGTTTTAACTGCTGACATTTGAAAAAGAGCTTTGTATATGTATTTCTAGACTTTCTGATAGGATGAAACAGTTCTTTTAATTTTATCAGGTAAGAGAAATTATTTGAAAAGATCTTTCTGCCTCAGTATGAATTTATGATGCCAGTCCCTGTTTCTCCATTAGTGGTATGTAGCCTTGAGTATTCAAAAGAGCCTTTGTAACGTAAATACTCTTTCTTTCTTCAAAATCATTTATTGGCATAAAAATTATCACAGAAACAAACAAAAAATAAACTTTTTTTTTTTTTAAATCAGATGTTAAAGGTGTAAATTAACTGACTTTGAAGGGATAATGCTGATTTATGGTAGCTGATGAGCCAATTGCATTGCTGTGTCTTAGGTGCTTTGGTAATGCCTGTTGAAACTGTATCAGAATAATGTACTTATCTATAACCATAAAGGACTTCTGAAGAGTGGAATTATCCCTGGTTTACACAGTTGCCCAACAGTACAAACATTCTGCAGGACAAAGATTCACGTTGGAAATAAATTTCTCATTTTAGTCCATAACTGCATTGGCTGAGTTATAGTGTTAAGTTTCATCACTTTTCTCTTCACCAGTCCTCAAGATTAGCCAGTTCTCCTCATATAATATTCCATAATGGTTAAAGAGATGAGGAATGTTGTACTGATCAGAGAGACAAAGGAGCCAGCTAACAAGAACAGGGGAAATGGAAATAGCTTAATGGGCTCAAGTTGGGAAGTTGGATAATTTCCATCTCAGATTTCTGAAAGATGTAGTATGTGACATTGCAAGTCCAGTAAAAAGGATTTTCAATAAATCTGTCTAATTAGGATGGCATATTAGGAATGAAAAGTAGCAAATCTATATTTAAATAAAGGAGAAAAAGTTGTCTGGGCCACACTGGACCTTTTAGTTTAATCATAATAATACCAAGCAGAAATTAAACTAAGTTCTAAAGGAAAGATTAATTAAATGCACAGGGGGAAATTAAATAAATGTGTAACGCATGGTTTTCTATTTGAAGTGTGCCAAACTACCCTGATATATTTTGCTAGGAAAATAACTGGGTTTCAAGGCAAGGAAATGCCTTAGACCTAAGTTATTGGGATTTTGGTAAAGGATTTTATATTCTACCCCTAAGGAAATGGTTTGTTACAATGTTAAGGTAATTAGTACACAATTTACAGCCTGTTTAGGTAGCTAACCAAGGGAAAGCAACAAGTGCTGGGAGAGGGAGTCCTAAGATGAAGATCGACAGTAAGAGACCAACCTGATTTAATAATGTCGTTAATGATATTGGAGAAGAATCTGTAAGGGAAGAGAATGATAATTCTCATTGGGCTGGGTACAAAGGAGTGAACTTAAGACATTCACTGCTGCCACAAGAATGAGACATTGCCAAGAGAAAGGAGACCTGGCATATTATATACAAAGAAATGGGTAATGTTGAGGTCTGGGGGATTGAAAAGATATGAGATTTCTTTCAATGTGAACTTTTGGTCTCTGTTATAATCTTTGGTGTTCTTGTGAACCACCTCTCAGAAAGATGAATTCAAAGCAAGTCTAGAGTGGGATTACTGCGTGTGAGGAGAAGAATGGAAAATCTATTTTACAAATATAATTGTTATCCAGAAGAAATGGTGTTAAACACAGGAGGGGAGGGGAGATGTGTTTAAACAAAGGACAACATTTAACAAGGAAAACACTGTGTGTGAGAGCCATGAGTATATGTAGGCTTGAAGCTGTGCTGGAACTGCGCCTGCGGAAGAAGTGATGAGGCCACAGCACTTCTAACAGGTTTGAAGGATAAAGATGGATATATTCAGGAAGAGAGGTTGTATGATATACTTGCCTGCTATCCAAGAAAAATGAACACGGTCCTTTCCAGTGCTATGTCCTTGTGAAACATGCCATAGGACTGTGAAAGATTAATTTATTATTACTATTAATTCCTCTTTTTTTCCTCAAGGAAGAGCATATTCAGCTCTCTATCAAACAGAATCTGATAGAAGGAGTGTTTGTCACCAAGCTTTCTGATACCAGCTGTGGGTGTCCGGTGAGAGAGAAGGGACATATGACAAATCCAGCTGCACCAACCCAGCTGCTTTGTCTTTTTCACCTTGATCTGAGCTGCACTTTGTTTCCTTCCAGTTACACCCCATGCATCCAGGAAGGACTTGGAATATGGACTGTGTACACTTAATACACATTTTACATAGCCTTCCTTTAGATAACACAGTTAATAGGGTTTTTGTTTCCTGGTTCTCTCATCCGCTTTCATTTCATATTGCCTTATCTCAACGACAGCAAAGACCTTTTAGATTCTCAGCCATTTGTATTCTTAAGCCAAAAGAATGCAGAGCCTTCAACTTCTTCATTGAAATAGTTTATATAAATTAAAAGAGAATTTCTGTACTATATTTAAACATTTGGGATGGCTGGCAGTAGTTGGATTAAACTCTTATTTGCACGTATTTATATTACCATGAGACGTGTATTTCAATTCACAGGATGTTCAGCATTTGGCTGGTGATGCGGTGCTAGTTTCCTTATAGTAGAAAGAAATTTGCTGCAGGATCCACCAGCTTATGAGGGCTAATGGCACCTTCTCGTGGGCTTTGTTCACTAGTGTGTGCAGCAGCAGACCCCACAATTCTCACAAGAGAGGCAAGGTCTTAAAGGGAACGGAAAGGCTCCGTAAAGGTAAGGCAGTAATGGTAAGACAGCATCATCTGGGATAACTTTTTGGGCTATAACTCAGCTCCCAAAAACGTGGAAGTAGGGCTTCATCAGTCAGTATGGAAGAAGACAAGCTGGGATGCTCTGCATGTCTGGAGTTTCAGGGAACTGAGACTCCAAGTAGCAAAGCTGCCTTCTATGTTACTGGAAGAAACGGTTACTCTGCTCTGCGCCAGAGTACCTGGAGAAGGAGGTTTATATTTAAGGTGGATCAGAGAAGGCAGTTTTCATTTTCAACTTTTGTTGAGGAATGACTGTGACCTTATGAGAAGCAGCTTCTGTTCTGCTCTGGGTGGTGGCAGAGAGTGAGGGAGGGAAACTGGGGGTTGTTGGTGTTGCGTCTTTGGGTAGGTCACATACGTAAGAGTAGCTGGATGTGAGGTCTTCTGCCTGTGTACTGAGCTGTGTGAATGTGAGACAGCTGCTTTTTTAGGAGCTGTATCTGTGGCAGAGGGACACTATGCTAAGCCACTAAATGCAGCTGGGATTTTGGAACAAGGGCAGACGTACATGGTTTTCTATGCTCATTTATGTAGGTGTGAGACATTTGTCCTTTTTCTATGAAATAATCTCTCATACTGAAGATATGAAAGGAATCCTTTCTGCCTGGTATCCTGAGGAGCCTCCAGTTTTCAAATACTATTCCTTGTGATTCTTTTATCCTAGTGGGAGCATGGGAGAGGTAGCCACAGACTTCCAGAGGTGGCATTGGCTTTGTGAAGATGGGAACACGTCAACACTGTCTCACACTGACCACTCCATAAGGTCCCTGTTTCCTGATGATGAAGTGGCCACAGAATGGGCTTGTGCATAATCTTCACCTCAGGACATGGAAACTTGTGTTTGGTGAAGCATGGGGACTGGTTTTCTTCTGGGAAAGAGGTTTTTAAACAGGAGGTTTCATGGGAGAAAGTAGGGCAATTTGTTTATGTGTCTTCAAGAGAAAGAGGATAATGCTGCTTGAATGGTTGGAGAGAGAAGTGTATGTCAGCGTAAGGACTGGTCTAGGAACCCTGTCCTGTCCTTATTGGTGTCCCCACACTCTGTGCCACACCAGAACTGGTGGCACATCTTTCCTCTTCCTGTTCATCAGTTACTGTTAGCATCCCGCCTGTGACACACCACCTAATTGCATTGTCAATACCTTCAAATGAAGAAGAAGGAGCAGCAGGAGCAGACAAACTCTTCAGTGCTAAAGTCTTCTTTTCCCGTGCAGCTGGATGTGAGGTCCATGTGCATATCTCTAAGAATACAAGTACAAAGAGAAGGAAAGGGGGAAGAAGCAGGATTTCTCTTAGCAGAAGGCTGCCTGCAGTGCTGGGGCATGGGCAAGTCTTCAGGCCTAAGCACTGCTTTGCCTGCTGTCAGCCTTGCTTTGAACCAAGGGCATCCATTTGGTAGTGTTACCATAGCTGGGGTGTAGTTTTTGGGTTGTGGCACTAGGATGACTGGAAAGACACATCAACTTTAAAGATTCTCCTTTGAGAGTAGTTCATGACATTTTGGAAGTTCCTGGAGCTGCATTTTGAGGTGACCTGCACTTGATTGCTGTGGTAGAATGAAACACAGTATACAGCCTATAAAATTAAGTTGTTTGAAAGTTTATCTTGGGCAGGTGAGTCAGACACTGAAATACCTCCTCTGGGGACCAGGATGTTCCAGGCTGCTTGTGATAATGTTTCAGTGCTTGTCTTTAAGGGTCTGTGGTTTGAAATAAGAACCAACTGTCCAATTCTCAGAGAACATGAATCGCCCCATTTCTATCCATTCTGGTAGCAGTTTACACCAGGGCAGGACTTGGTCCTAACGCTTGAGGATCAGATACCAAGACTTCTCCATTCATTTCAATGCTATCTTTACAGGGTTTCGGTCCATGCTAAAATGCCAGTTTGACTGCACCCCTCCTCCAGAGCAGGAGCATACCATTCTGCATGGTGTTGCAAGAGGCCATGGAAACTTTCTGGTAGATTTGATAGAACCTGGTTGGTGAATGGGTGGGAGTTCCAGAGCCCATCTCTTGCATCTCGGACCCCTTCAATGTGACTGTATTAACCAAAGTCTTTGGAGTCTGCAGACTGGGCTGCGTATACGGCACAATTTCACAGCTATGGAATTTATCACAGAATCTACCCCTTAAGGCAAGTCAGTGGTCCTGAGCTTTTTATTTGAGAAAGTATCCATCACAGCTATGGCAATGACCTTAGAAGCTGACATCCCACTTTAGGCATCTGGTGTGCAGATAACTGAATGAGAAATTTAGAGGGAACATATAAAAATCTGGATGTGAATGGAGGAAATAGATCGGGAGTCCTCTCTATAGTCATCAACAGTTTTTTTTACTGTCAGGCTGCTCCTTTTCAAAGGCTGATATCAATTATTCTTCCTTTGTTTCTCAGGGCCTGGGAGCTGAGAGTTTACTCCTCTGATATTTCAGTATATTGTGGCAAAGAATATGGAGAAAGTTTTCACATGAAACATATGAGCCAGAGTTTACCCATCAGAGATGCCAACCTAGCTTCAAAGGATTTAAGAAGGCATATTGTCTGCCATGCTGTTTGTTTGATATTCTTCTATTGATATATTTTCTTTGTAGCTTTTTCGTCTGCTAATTGATGTATGGCTATGTACACTGGTCTTTCAGCTGTGCTCAAGTTTTATGTTAGACACAGTGCTTTATTTACTCATGATTCTCATGGTTCTCATTAAAGGTTCAGGAAGGTAGGACAGAGGTTTGTTTGTAGCTCTCACGGCTTTAGAGATAACTTTATTGAAATGAACCAAGGGAAGGCAGAGATGCAATGAGTACCTGAGAACTCGGGCAGCCTGAATAAATGACTTGGCAAGGTTATCGCCGGAGTCTGCTCTTTGTCTCACTGGAGCATCGCATTTCAAGTCAGAAAGCGACAATTCAACTCCAGTGATGAAGGAGAGATCAATGTGGGAATGAAACCACTGAAACTGAAAGCTCATTGCTGTGGAGAAAAGAAAATGGGGATGGAATTAGAGATTTACACAAAGAGAGAAGAGGAAGAGAGGAGGAGAAGGAAAGCACCGGGGAGCAGTAACAGCAGTGGCTAGAAGGGGAACAGGTCTTTTATTGAGTATAAAGACCAGGATTTGGCCTTGAACAAATATTGAAATAATAGCAGGTACAAAAAGACCATGTTTCCCCTTTGTTATCAAACTGCTATAAGTGTATGTGTATGGACACCCTGAACTCCAGTTCTGTCTGTGAACTGGGCTCACTGTGAGCTTTTTCTGCCAAAGATGCATTTGGGTCCTAGTGATGGTAGGGCAAATCTGCGACCAGACTTGTGAATCATGAAACGGTGTTTACATCTGTGCAGAGTCTCCTTGGGGACAAGTCTTCTAGCAGCGCACTTTTGATCAAGTTTTCCTCCAGAAACTGAAGCAGGAACCAGAGTCCTTTGGAAAGCCCTGCATATAAATATCTTGTTTAGTTAGTCTAATAAAGGTATTACTAACAGTGCTGCTTGGAGGATTTATTGGGGGATTTTACTAAGACAGTGTTAGCAGTGGAATTATAGTCATTCTCTGGTAAGACCTTGTCAATGCAAGAGAAAATAACGTTGATCCAATCAGAGATATTTTACAGGATCAATGTAATATTCCTTTGCATAATCACAACTGAAGGATTATGGGCCTGTGCTGGGAGTGACGAAGGATCACGTGACAAATCACAGCCTCATTTGTTCTCATTGTTTTAACTGGTGAAGTCCAGACAGTTTTAAAAGTAAGCATATATACCTCTATATCTTAAATAAATCAGGATTCCTTAAGGCCACAGGCATTATTTTCAGTTTATTGCTTTTAAACCATATTTTGGGCTATACATGTTTTTATAGCTAAGCCATACTGAAGCATTATGGTATTATCTTGGGACAATTCCCTCTGCAATCCAGGAAGCCAGTGTACAGTAGACGAGGCCCCAAGATGGGCAGGGGGGAGGAGAACACAAATCAATATACAGCACGAGCCTTACAGCCCAAACACCATGAGAGATCCTGAATAAGTTTGTGTAATTGAGCTTTTGGATAACGCAGCAATTCCTCCAAAGGGATATGATTGTTGCAGATGACAGTGAATTCAGGAGGCTCAAGAGCATGCTGTGGTATGCTGGGAATAATTTATAATACAACAAGACCTCCTTATTGGTTACGCTACTGTCTTTGAATTTTTCAGGATCCCAGTACTGCTCTACTGCTTTAATGACAGATTTGTCACGCATTGTGGAGTCCTTAAATCCCGCTGTTGGCTACTGTTATCTAGTTAGCCCCCCTGCTTTAATGAGGCTTCTGCTGAGGAAGAGGGGCAGTATGTTTGATGGCGTCACCATATTTGATGGACTGGTTACTTTGGATTTGTATGTACATCTCAGTGAACAACGGAGAGAGGAAACAGTGGCTGAGGCACAAAGCAGCAGCTCAGCTCACTGATAATATCAAGGGCCATTCAAACTCCAATCTTGTAGTTTCAGATGCAACTGCAGGGCTGCAAAAGTTTTTTGGGAAGAAAAAACAGCTATTACAAGTGACATTTGAAATTAGATGGGACAGAGCTCTCATGAAAATACAGCAGGAATCAGCTTGTTTTCATCAGGGGTGAGGAGAGATGGCTGAGAATGTCCCTTCTGCCTTCATGGGCAGGGTACCGCCTGTATCAAAGCATGCAACTTTGCTAGGAGGTTGTGACTAGCGTGGGGAGTGTGTACAGAGGAGCATGTGAGAGGATGCAAGAGCCTGTTGGAGTTAACCCTTTCAAACTAGCTCAGGCTGGTATCAGGTCCTCCACTAGATTGTGATGTCCATGGTTTTGCCTTGCACCAAGAAGCAAGGAAAGGGAACAGGAGGCAGGGCCGCAGTTACCCACATTCTCAGAAATGCAGATAAGTTGTAACCTCCAGGCAGTGTCAGTCCCTGCCAAAGTCACCTTATCCCTCTTGCTCTTGGAGGCCTCATGTTTGGCAATGCAGGTCTTCTACAGCCATCACTGTGGGACAATTTACTGGAGGAAGGCTGTCTTGATGGCTCTCCTTTGCACTACCTGGTGCCTCCCGTGCTGCATGGCATGTGGTGGGGAAGCAGCCACACACCTCCTCCTTATACGGACTACAACCCCCTGCAGTGCTCTGCCTGTATGGGCTCTTGTTACCCCTGGGAGAGCTGCTTCTGCTTTTGTTCATGGCTGTTTCGATAAGACCTGTGTAACTCTGGGACCTGTAAGCTCTGGGACGTCGCCATGGGTCTGGCACTGTGGGTGGCACCAACATGATAGGACAGGCTCATATTGCCAAAATCATCAAGTGAGAGTAATTACAGTGCCTTTTTTTTTGCTACCTGGAATAATCAGCAATCAAATTGCTTCTTCAAATTGTGACAGTGAGGAGTAATCTGTTAGTAATCATTTACTGTATTAGCTCTGGCCACCACAACCCTCGAAAGTATTTTTATCCTTGCAGTTCATGTCTGCTTGTGAGTTGTTTTATTGGTGACCCTGTACAAAATTCATATCAAAAAAAGGTTAGGGTTTCTGACTTAAACTGAGAAAGGCATAAAAATCAGAGTAAATCCATGCTGATAGTCTTATTTATTGCATAAATTTAGAATGGACCCTTACCTAAGATTTTCACTCTTCATTCTCAGTATCCTGGTTTTGGTGAGCCTCCTCAGATCACGCGTACTTCTGGACTGTGCATATTCCCCTATTAGTGCATCCATAGGCATATGATGAACATGCCGGTGTAATTTGCATTTTAAAGTAGTCTGAAATAGGCTCTTATGTCTGCAGCTGGTCTTTGAGAGGATTGTGTTCCCTGGAGTTAGCCCAGGGCAATGTGCTGAAGATCACACATAGCTTTTACTCTGTTCTTGCTCAAGCAAAAATGCTTTTAAGTCCAGGAGAGCAAAGTCAGTCTTGCTGAAGTTGGAAGCAAGCATACCTTTGACTTCAGTGCGACATGGATTTTGTCCAGCATTAATTTTTGTTGTGAAAAAGCTGGAGGAAAAGGTGGAGAAAGGCCTACTAGATGAAACCTCCCCGAGGCTTTCAAATCACCCCTTCTTGCAGAGGTTCACTGCCATGTGAGTCCCCTGAAACATTTCCTTGAGCTGAGCAAGAGGTTTGCCTAGAGAAAATGACCTACATACAAGGTAAGTGCCATGTCACACTTGCAGTTAACGTTTTATTTGTTGATATAATAAAAGAATGTCAACAACTTAGTCTTGCCAAATTCCACTTGCCTATTTGGCTGGGATATGTATATTTTCCTGAGGAGGGAGTAAAATGATGTTCATTTTTTTCTTTACTACACTCTTGGCAAGGAAGAAGATTTTGTGCCTGGGATGATAAATTTTCGAGTGAATTTTTTTAAGCTTGTTATTCTGAACCACTGCCCGAAAAAGTCCAAGGAAAAATAATCTGAGACTTTATATCAATTTATATAACTACCTTCATGAGTGGAAACGTTGGGTCTTTTGTTGAATAGTCCAATATACCTCTAATATTGTTATCTCTGCAGAACCCGTTTCTTCTGTGAAAGCTGCAAATGGAAATGTTCCCTTTCAAACAGTGTCACTCACAAATAAATAATGCAGATCTTCCTTGATGTGCATTGTGTCAACCAAATAATTTTCATCGCCTTATGCTTGTTACTTTTTCATTTTTCCCAGAGGGATTTGCAGTCATTACAAGTAACTTTCCATTTTGACTTGTAGCTTAAGCAATTGAACACGAGTGCAAGGCTTTGGTAGGAAAACTGCTCACTGCATTTAAGTGCGACCCCCGTTAATAAGCGGGTAAGGTCAGGTCTTTCAGTTGTAATCTTTCTGGGGGGCTGATCTG
This sequence comes from Cuculus canorus, assembly GCF_017976375.1. Lineage (NCBI taxonomy): Eukaryota > Metazoa > Chordata > Aves > Cuculiformes > Cuculidae > Cuculus > Cuculus canorus. The sequence continues at coordinate 150,037,388 of NC_071401.1, forward strand.
CTAGACTGTTACACAGGCTGGAGGAGCATACCGTGATGTTCATGTCACTGAAATTTATATATCATCCTGTCACAGCAGCATCTAAATGCAGACGTGCACATCTCCACAAGGAAATACAGCTCAGAGACTGGAATAGATATGCCATTTATTATTAATTACCCAATTGAAGTATGTGTAGTAATATTTGTACTATGTTCTCTGCAGCTCTATTCCCCCCACCCTTTTAAATACTTCATTTGAATATTGTTATTCATTTTAAGCTGCCTGGTGACACCCAGGCTTGAGAAGCTTAATTCCTGCTGTAGGCAGGGGAAGTTTGACACTTCTATGCGTGTGGTCCTTGTTGTTATGTGGGCTTATTCAGCAAAATGGCCGATGCGGGCAGAGGATGTGTAAATCAGCGAGTGCTGCAAGAAGAGCACTTAATTGAAGCTTTATCAAGTGCCTGCAGAGCTGACCTCTGAGCAGAGGCTGAACCACAGTTGGGATGGGAGCGAGCCAGCAGCTTTCACTGATGACTAAGCCCGTGTGCTGGGAAAGGATTTGCTTACAAAACTTGCCTGCTTTACCCATGGGTGGTACAGCACTGCATAGCTAGAGGTGACTTAAATCATCCTGCTTAACTCACTTAAATTGTTCCTTTCAGCACCGATTCATAGCTCTCCGTACAGTTTGATGACTATAGTTGTGTACGGGGGGATCTAAGTTAAAGCCAGGCTGCTGACTATCGGGGTCAGCGTGGTGCTAACAGCACAAGGGGGATGTCAGACCGTATGGTGACACAACGACAGCACGTTCAGGCCTGTGAAGTTTTTCTTTCTGGTCTGGCATTGGAAGAGTAGATCCAGACTGTTCCTATCCCTGTTGCACGAGCATCTCCATGTCTCGCACGTCTGCAACTGCATATACAGAGACAGGCAAACATCAAGAAGTTCTACATACTTGCCAATTGAGAAAGAGATCCCACCAAACTATGCAAACACAAAGCCCTGGAAGTTGAATGCAAAAGTGGAAAGAAACACACAACATTTCACAAAACTGCAAATGATGAAGGATCAAATTGATTTGTGGATAAAATCTAAACAATCCTAACAGGTAATTTGGAACTTATTGACAACACTTACTACATGTCTGCAAAAAAACCACAGTGCTATAAATGAGAAAGAAGATCATATTGTTAAAAACTACAATGACTTTGCTATAAGTGGAAGTAAAGGTAGCAGGAAATAAAAATTGTGAATGTGCCTGTTTGCAAAGGCAGGAAGAAGAAAGAGCGACATACTGAAATATCCAGAAATTAGAAACTAGAAGCGGTACAAGCTACATAGGAAAAAAAGTACAAGAAGTGAGAGCTGTGTCTGGCTGAGTTAATACCGGTAACAAAGCTCCAAAAGCTATTAAAAACCAGACACTTGAAGGAAATTATTATTATATACTCTGTAATAGTGAAGCATATTAATGATAGAAGTGCTAACAATAGTATTTGTCTTTTGCCAAACTGAAATGATTAAAGAAAAACGTGGAAATCAAGGAGATGTTTAATAATTATTTTTGCTTCTTCTTTTGGAGAAAATATCGATGATGTGTTATGCCTGCCGTGTGATGACAACAAAGTACTTTCTTCTCTGTCAGTGATTTAGACTGGTGGAGCACAGTTAACAAAGTCAATCATTCAGTCATTTCAATTCAACACATCTGAGTAGTTTGATACTAATAATTTTAAAAGAGCTGGCTAAGGAAACTTCCAGACTTAATTCAAATAAACGGTGATTTTTAGATTTTGTCATATTACTGGTAAAATATCAAAGACCTAGAAGAAAGCTGATATTATTAAAACTCTTGAAAAATATAAATATAGCAATATAGGAAAAGTAATTTAGCAGCTAATGTAATTAATTAATAAATTAATAAAAAATTAAATGCAGATATGCTAACTACTGCTAATCATCATGGATTTATAACAATAGATCTCATTAAACTAATTTTTGTTGATAAAGGAACTAGTGTTGATTGAACATTCCTTCTCTTATTTTAGGTACTCAATTCAGTACTGGATGACATTTTGATTAGTAAGCTACAGAAACCAATATGATGTACATTAAATGGATTAAAAAGCTGGCTAACTTATAGAGTTTAAAATCAAATTTTCTATAGACGTAAGACAGGTTTCATAGGATGTTACTGGTAGCAGCTTTTGGCATTAGGCTAGTTACCATTTTTATTGAACTACAAAAAACCCATGATAAAGTTATCCATAAAGTATACTAATAATAGTTTAGGGAGTGATAAATAATAATGAAAACCAGGTCACTCAGCAGAAATGGCTTGGACCATTTTGTGAAGTGGACAGAAACAATATGTGTACTTTAGGTACCTCTGTTTGAACAGTGGGATGGCATATAGATACAGTTGACCTATCCTAGCATCTGAAAACAGATGATGTACCGTGGCTGTGCCTCAGACTACATCTTCGGTTACAGTTGGCCCAGACATCGTCCCCTTGGAGCACTCCTCTGGGTTACACAAGTCTATTTGTTTTGCTATGATGTCAGTTTTGTGGCTTGTCCACTTTTGGCACAGGGTTGAGGTAGCAGAGAGGCTTCAAGGCAGAAGCGACACTGCCATCAAAGAGGGCATGCTCTGTAACGCGAGGCTTGAGGAGCTCAGTCAGCCAAGCCTAACAGAGAGAAGATTAAGGGGTGGCTTTATCATAGACTATAAAACCTGCACATGGAAAGGCAGCTTGCACAGGGAGGACTCTGTATCTATCAAGAAGATGCTGGTTTCAACACGAGTCAAAGGCTGGGGTTAAACCAGATGAATTCAAACGAGATATAAGGCCAACAATTTTAGTGGGGCAGGCATTAACCCTGGGAATAGCTTGCTCTTAGAGGTGGCAAATTCTCTACTTTGAAAACTTAGATTGTATCTTCAGAATATAAATGAATTCAGGACAGTCCCATGGCCTGTGCTCTACTGGATATCTGAGTGAATAATCACTAGCGTGGCACTAGTAAAACGAGTGCCTGACACCAAGAGTTCAGATTTTATGTGTCAGCCAAGGGGTTTTCTGACTTTCCTGAATGTAGATAAAAACTTGTAGTATTTTATGTGTGTCAGTATGCAGAGCCATCAGTGCATCTACTAAAAAGCACACATCCTTGCCACACTTTGGGTAACAGTGTGGATCTGGTGGCGTAGCAAGGCAATAACCTAGGAGTGCTCTTAACACAGGGCCACATTATTCTGATGCCCTGAGATCAAGCTGAGTGGATTTTATCAACTTCAGCAGCATTTTACTGTAGTATAACTCGGAGCTAAGTTTACCCCACTAAGTCAGCACTGCCAGTTGTCCCATACGTGGTGGGGCAATAAAAGAGGGAAAGAATATGTGAGAAAGATAGCAAGGAAGTATAGCTGGAGAAGAACTGTCAGGAGCATGACAGAAGCTAGAAAGCAGAAAAATGGGAAAGCTGCATTTTAAGCCTTATTTTTGTGTGTGTACAAAAAAAAAAATAAAAGGAGGATGAAATATTACACAAAAAAGAGAGATTTGAGAGGTGAAAACTAGAAGAGAAAGAGCATATAACTAAAAGAGAGAAAAGAAGAGGAAACAGAAACATGTTTGTTAGTCTTCATGACCTTCTGTTACACTTAATGAATTATTTATTCTGATATTTGCTGGTATCTTCCTGCTAACCATTTAGTGTCACGATATAAATAAGAGCGGAACTCCGTTACTGCTGTTCCTGGAGGGATTTTGATGTTGAACAGCAATGGTGCACCTCCCCCCACCACCCTGCCATTAGGCGATTATGAATTATATGCCGAGTGCTTCTAATAACTAAAGGGAAAGGGCTGCTCAGCACATTTGGAATGTAAATCTCATTTTTTTTCTCTTTTGTAGGTCATGAAATGCAGCCCTCTTCTAAACCCCTGTGCTCAGATCACAAGCTCCCACTGCACACAAATTCCTCAGCCAACCCTCTGCAAGGGTAACATTTCACCCAGCACTGAACCTCTCAGCATCCCGTGGGCTTGAGATAAGATTGTTATTATTATTATTATTATCGTTTTAGACACAGGCATGTCACATCACATCCCTTGAAAATTCCTATGCAGATGTTAAACCAAATGCAAAAGCAGACCACTGGAAAAACAGAGATCAACGCTGTATTGCAATTGAAAAGCAAGAACTTGATTTACCTTTTTCCCTGGCCTGCAAACAGTCACAGGATGCAATTTGTAGGGAATCAGCACTTACTACTTAGACTTCAGAAGTGTTCCCCCAGCCCCTCTCAAAGGGGCAACGGGAAAGCTGGGGAGGGACATTTTACAAGGGAACATAGTGATCGAGGAGGAATGACTTTAAATTGGAAGGGGGAAGATTTAGAATAGACACAAGGAAGAAATTCTTCATGATGAGGGTGGTGAGGCACTGGCACAGGTTGCCCAGGGAAGCTGTGGCTGTCCCATCCCTGGAGGTGTTCAAGGCCAGGTTGGATGGGGCCTTGGGCGGCCCCGTCTGGTGGAAGGTGTCCCTGCCTATCGCGGGGGGTTGGAACGGGATGATCTTTAAGATCCCTTCCAACCCAAACCATTCTATGATTCCGTGTTTTTCAGAACAAGCCCTTCTGGGCTCCACATTTAGCTCCTGAGCTCCTATACCTCCCACCCTTGGCACCTCCTTTGCAAAAGAGGTTCTGGGCTATCACAAGAGCTGGTGGCCTCCAGAGAAGATAGAATTGTGGTTGTGCTTTGCAAGAAGTGAAAAGGAGGGAAGAATCTCTTCATTTTAAAACACAGATGAGCTTGACTCTGCCTTATGATTGCAGGCATTCAGTTATGATTCAGGTCATGGATGGTCTGTTTTGGTTTCTTAGTATACTGACATTATGGGACATGTGATTCAGACCTCATTTCATTTGGGAAGAGTGGGCAAGGTAGTAAATAGTTAAAAGGAGGAGAGGCATGTAAAAGGGGAAAAGAAATTAATATTACATGGTGTTTGTTTTACTTTTGGGATAGGCAGTTTCTGTCTCTGGGGAAAAATTTGCTTTCTTACATTGGTTAAATCTCTTTTGAACCCCTAGAATAGGGCTCTGGAAGTGACATGGCACTGAGGCCTTGGTGCTGGCCAATTTCACCTTATCATATTCACTCAGAATATTTCCAGCCCAGCAGAGTCACATTGCTGACAGCCCTTCGCAAGCTACAAGACATTTCCTTGCAAATTAAGTTTTCTCAGCAAGCCACCCTGCTACTTCAGTGATCACCACTGGAGAATGGATATCCTAAGGGACTCAGAATGGACTATGCAGTTTCTCACCCACGGGTTTTAATTTGACCTTGCTTGTATCACTAGTGACCAAAAGTTGTTATCATAAGTGGCTTACGTGAAATGTATTGGTCTCGGTCAATTATGAGCAGACAGTTGTCTGCATTACCAAACCACCATCAGAAATGGTGCTTTTTTTGGGAAGACTTAAGCAGAGCTAGGGTCAGCGTGGCTGGATTGAAATCTCAGCAAAAGTGCAAGGAGAACAGGGTCTAAGTTTTGTGCTTATTCACTTTCAAAGGAATGCAAATAACACAAGCTGTAAAATAGCTGTGAAAGCTGTTTCAGACCTGAATAAATGGGAGCAGTCTCTGGGGCTGTCCTGATATATGTGTGGGACTGTTCTGCTCCCCAGACAACCTCCATCATCAGGAGGTACATAAAGGTGGCATAAAACCTTTCTGGCAACATCTGCCTCTGTCTCTGCTGAGTCAGGGCAGAGACCGGCAGCCCAGGCTGTGCTCAACACATCGTTTTTCATCTAGTGTGCCAATGTGACAACATGCTCAGCCATGGTCTGTGCAGGATAAATACAGATACCGTCTGCCAGGTCTTTCTGAGCCATAGAGCACCATCAGATGTGCTATGACTACCCAGAGGTACTTGGCTTTGTTGGGGTACAGATGGGGTGAGATGCAGAGCCAGAGCCATGGCCCAGGAGGAGGGAGAACAGTTGGGCCATTTTGCTTGAAGCTACAGGCAGCAGATTTCCAGGCTGGGGAATGCTTGCAAGAGCTGATCTGGAAAGTCAAAATATCGCATTTTTCTCAGAGCCAAAACACCACAGTAGACATTCCGTTTGAATCAGCGAAAACCCCTTGTTTTAGTAACTGAGATATTTAATTTTGATTTGGCTTTATTTATTCGTTTATCTTGGTAAGCACATATTGTCTACTGCCTGCTGCTAAATTCCTAGAGCCTCCTGTCTTCCACCACTCTCCCCTCCCCAAGCCATGACTGCTGTACCATGCTTGAAATGTCTCTATGCCCAGATATGGGAGAACCACAATGGAAAGTGCTTCGTTGGAGGCTGACCCTTTGCCATTACTTAATTGTGTCTTTATAGCTCTTCTTACAGTGAGGGAAAGGATGCCTGCACCCTGGCTACTTCTGCCGCTGTGTGTAGTCCTGCAGTTATGGGTACAGACTGAGTCCTGCTGTTGGGTCACTGTTGTAGAAGCACCCCTGCATACTCTTCATTGGGGTGACTTGGGGTGCAAAACGCCTCACGTCTCCCCATGCCGCAATGCTGAGCAGAGGCGAATGGAGCTCTGCTGCTCTTACTAACTGGGCTTTCAGAGCCAGGCAGTCTTTGTTGTGGCTAAATGTGTGTTGCATGGAGGTATTTGTGTCCCCCAACCATCAATGTTATGGTAGCGAAGGAAGGGAGGTGGAATTATTGCAGTGAGGCTTACTGAAAAGCAGTCTCCGAAAGGAGCATTAAACACGTGCAGGGATATATTGATGGACCTCAGTGGAGCTGCAGCATGGAATAGATACACCAGGGAGTCTGCAGGAGCTGCGTCCCTCTGTTAGCATCTGCTGATGCAGCATGTGCCCCGCATAGTGCTGCCCTGTGGTGCCAGGTGGGAATCCTCAAGGTGCATCCAGGGCCTGGAAGAGCTGAAGCAAACGTTGCTGTTGGTAAATGAGAAGGGCATCTCCGTACTGGAGGAGTATAGGTTGCTGGGGAGACAGTGCTGCCAGCTTGTGATAAGCTCTGCTGATTGGAAAAAATATTCAGCTTCCACTTTCCAAATAAGCAGAACCTCAGTGCTGGGTCCAGTCCTGTTCAATATCCTTATCAATGACCTGGATGAGGGGATTGAGTGTGCCCTTAGCAAGTTTGTGGACGACACTAAACTGTGAGGAAGTATATCTGCTGGAGGGTAGGGAGGCTCTATAGAAGGATCTGAACAGGCTGGATTGATGGTCTGAGGCCAATGGGATGAGGTTTAACAAGGCCAAATGCCGGGTCCTGCGCTTGGGGCACAACAACCCCATGCAGCGCTACAGGCCTGGGGAAGAGTGTCTGGAAAGCTGCCTGGAGGAGAAGGACCTGGGGGTGTTGATAGGCAGCCGACTGAACTGAGCCAGCAGTGAGCCCAGGTAGCCAAGTAAGCCAATAACATCTTGGTTTCTGTCAGAAACAGTGTGACCAGCAGGACCAGGGAAGTGATTCTGCCCTTGCACTCAGCACTGGTGAGGCTGCACCTTGAACACTGTGTTCAGTTTTGGGCTCCTCACTATAAGAAAAACATTGAGGGCCTGGACCGTGTCCAGAGAAGAGCAACAAGGCTGGTGAAGGGGCTGGAGAACAAGTCTTATGAGGAGCGGCTGAGGGAAGTGAGATTGTTTAGCCTGGAGAAGAGGAGGCTGAGGGGAGACCTTATCATTCTAAACAACTACCTAAAAGGAGGCTGTAGAGAGGTGCGTGTTGGTCTCTTCTCCCAAGTGACAGGTGATAGGACGAGAGAGAATGGCCTTAAGCTGTCTCAGGGGGAAGTTTAGATTGGATATTAGGAAAAATTTCTTCACAGAAATGGTTATCAATCATGGGCACAGGCTGCCCAGGGAGGTGGTTGAGTCACCATCCCTGGAGGTATTTAAAAGGCAGGTAGATTAAGTGCTTAGGGATATGATTGAATAGTGGACAGGTACAGTTGGAGTTGATGATGTCTAACATCTTTTCCAGCCTAATGATTCTATGATTCTGTGAAATAAAACAAATCCTCCTCAACAGCATTAAAACCGAGCTTCAGCATGTCGTTTCTACCACGGCTCCGAGCAGAAGATGTAGTCCCTAGTTAAAGACCATATGTCTAATGTTGGATTGACTAAGGTGATAAGGAAATGCTTAAAATCTAAACAGAGAAAGAATTATTGAGATACTATTTTCCTTGTTTGGCCAAGAAACTGAGGATACCTTGTCCCCATTCTCACAAAAATCTGAGCTAGATCTGGAAGTGTGTCCAAATATCTTGACTCCTAGTCTTATGCCTTATCTATTAAATCATCCTTCCTTCCTTCCTAAGTAGTTCAGGTAATGGTCTACATAGGGAGTGAAAAGAAATGTAGACTCTTATCTCCAGTATTATAAATCTGAATAAAGCCTCAGGTCAATGTAATCAGACATATGGAAAAATGAAAGATGACATCCCTATGACATAGTTGAATTACTGGCATTGCAGATCTGGTCAAGTATTTTTTTCATAAAAGTTAAGCTTATCAGTTTTGGGGAGAATCGAAGGTTCTTGTGAATTTTTGTCAAGCATAGGGACAAAATAGTCACTATAGCATTAGAAATTAAGGAAGGGCTGAGGGAAACAAGGGGGCGAAAAAGTAATTTTTTCAGCACAAAAAATATCATTGTGGAAATGATGACAATTTTGAGTATTATTAAAATAGGCTTTCATTTTTAGGGAATATTTCTTAAGGAAAAATTGATCCAGTTGAAAATATTAAACATCAGAGCATTTCATTATCGTTTGACTGAAACATTCTGGGTTGACTTAAAATTATTTTTTTTTTTTGTCGTAACCTTTCACTGAAAAGCTTTAAAGATTTTATTCAGCTTGATTCAAATTTAATTTTCCTGATTTTTCTATTTAGCCAACTATATCTGATGGATCATTCTTTACGAAAACAGCTTCCTTACTTTTGCTAGCTTGATCTTGCACACTTAATTTGACATTAAATATCTATTTGTTTGACAGTTTCTAGCTTATATTTTTGAATGTCAAAAAAGGCAAAAATATTTTGAAAATTAAATGCATTAAATTTTCATAATGTGTAACTTTATGTGTCTGTAAATATTTCATCCCACTTTGGTTCCTCTAAAACATCCTCCAGCCCATTGACTGTAGCAATGGGTCAGGTAAACATCTTGACCTCTATCTACTCTATCTATAAACTCAACTTAAAAACCCTATAAATAACTTTTCTTGGTTTCCATCATCTGCAGCTACACGTAGTGTCACAGCTAAGAATGTCATTGCACAAAACTGGCAATTATCTTTTTCTTTTTTTTAATTTTCTTTTTCTTCTTACATAGTTTATAAAGTGCAAAGACAAAAAAGTCAAAAGCAAGATCTTCATTCAAATAAAAGTAAAATCTTGCTGCACACAGAAAAGTGACTTTGGAGAAAAATGATGTCACCAGGCTCTGTATTTATTCTCTTCAGTGGCATCCAGATCAAATTTACTGGGTTTTCAAGGTGATATTTCTAACCAGCCAGCCCTTAAACTCGAATTGGGATCTGAAAGTCAATCTGTGTCCTTTCTGACTCATGTATAATCATCCCTAATGAAGTTTCTACATTCAGGATTTAGCTGACAAGTTGGTGTTTATCATACACATGACAAAAAAACATTAATCCAAGCCATTCATCCATAGCTAGGCTGACTCTTCGTCATTAATTGGTTAAATGTGAGCTATCTGTAAAGCAAGACAGAGCAGGATGATCTAAAAAGCAGATCTCCTAAGATGGAGTTGGTTTTATGTAGTGCTTTCCCCTACCACAAACGTATTTCATTTTAGCAAAATATTTCCCAGTTAAACCCACTGGTGGGCCTCTGTGTGCCTGGGAGAAATCCTTCCCACAACTTTGTACCCATCCAAAGCAAAACGAGTTTGTGAGATCAAAAGTAGGGGAGCAAGGGAGGAATATGTAGGACTCTGCTCTGCAAAGTGATTGGCTGTCCAATGGAAGATGTGGTGAGATTTTGGAGTTTCCAGCCCTGACGCTTTCCTTGTTCCTTGTTTCCTTGTTGAGCATGGGCACTACATGATGTTTGGTGCACAACACTGAACCTCGTGACATGCATATTTTTGTATTTAATGTACATGTGTGGCAGCCTGACATGAGGCGTGACAGAAACCACCAGCGATCTGTGCAGCAAGCTGCCATCTTCCATCTCATCAGGGTGAGGTAAGGATACAATTTGAGCACTAAAGCGGGGGAGCAGTGGCTGGTCTCTGTTCTCTGATCTGCTGCTGGAGTGTCTTAGGAAGCAACATTACCTGAGCCTCAGCCTACTCACCTGTTACTGGTGGTGGAGATACCTCCTTTGCAGGGAGCTTTGGAATATGTCAATAGAGTGCAGTATTAAAGGAAAGGGTATTACTGTCACAACTCTGTTAGAGTTACTCGGTTTCTGTTTGGATAAAGATGAGATTTTGTTGGTTTCTCAAGTAGATGTGTGGCTGGGTTTTATCTTGGGAGAAATGGCTGTTGGCTATTGCCTTCAGATACCTACTCAGTGGCTCAGTCTGGGGCTCTGTGTTGTGTCTGTAATTTTTGAAACATGGAGAGTGCCCCTTTGGAAGTTGCCAGGGTTTTCTGTGGATCACATTCATAAGTGACCCGAGATCGTGCTCCTAATGGCCTGGCACAGTCTGCCACCCTGCAGCATGACAGTCTGGGGCCGAGCAGCCTTTCTTTTCTGCCTCCATACTGCTATTTTTCCAGCTTCTTTGATTCTGCTCTTCTCGGCTCCCTTCCATGCTACCCCTTTCCCTAGACCTACTTTGTTATTATTATGCTTGTCCTTTAAAGTTAGCCTGTTATTTAGCCCAGCCTTCATCCCCTGTCCATTTTGCATTGACCCTGTGCCTTCCCATGCAAATTCTACAGTATAACTTTTAAGGTTCCTGATCTTTCAAGAGCCAGAGATGGTCAGCACGGGCAGTCCTGGCCTCCCACAGGAGGGGCACGCAAGTAACTCATTTCTCAAGGACTCTCAGGACAGTGAGTGGGTCTCAGCCAGCCCAGAGGAGTCAGAGAGAAGACTTACACCTTACCAACAAGGCAAGGCTGGGAAGCTTTCAGATAAGGCTGGGCTGATGCTCCTCTCTGTACTCTTTGATTTGTCCTGTGTGTGAGTTGGATGACTTTGAGTTCCCTGCTCCAGTATTGTTTCCTCACTGTCTTCTGAATCTCCTGTCCACCCATCAGCAAGACTTTGTACCATGTTCCTCCCTTTGATCCTGTGACTGGAGGCTTAGCAGCTTCCTTTTCTGTGGGAATGCAGCTGAGCCTAATCTGAGGTTATATAGGTTGTATATAGCAATGGCTGCTGCTCCACAGTGGTCTCAGGACTGTGTGATTGTGGGATTAGGTGGTCCTTTGCTGTCCCAGGAGTAATTTCTGTGCACACAGAAACAAAACATGGATTTAGCCAATCCAGTTTTTTCTTTGGGGGTAAAATGCCATGGAGACTTTGGAAAATATGTTGAAACCTTCTTTTAGAATCATGGAATCATAGAATGGTTTGGGTTGGAAGGGATCTTACTGATCATCTACTTCCAACCGCTGTGCCATGGGCAAGGACACGTCCTACTAGACCACGCCGCTGAAGGCTCCATCGAACCTGGCCTTGAGTACTTCCAGGGAGGGGCATCCACAATTTCCCTGGGCAACCTTTTCATCATTGTGAAAAATTTCTTCCTAATGTCTAGTCTAAATCTTCCCCCATGCAATTTAAAGTAAATCCCCCTTGTCCTATCACTACATGCTTTTGTAAAAAGTCCCTCCCCAATTTTCTTGTAACCCTCCCCCTCTTTTCTGATTGTTATTTTCTGATGCTCCTCCTATTGAGATTTTCTGAGCCCACGAACTCTGTATCTGTCTAATAATAGAAAAAGCAAGATTTGTAAATAATCTGGAACTCATGCCACTCAGAAAGGAGCAAGAGCCGGGATGATCACCTCTTAGACTTGAGACAGAACATTGCATGTTAATTTGTAAAGCAGCATGTTTGCAGAAAAGTGACAATATGGTTTTGAGCTGCTTTTATGGAAGCACCATATTGCAGCTCAAGGTGGTAATAGATTTAATTTATACAATCCTGATGCATTCACACCTAAAACCATCACATCCAGCCTTGCACTCACCTGTACTAGCAGTGTCTCAACAAACTGAAAGGAGTTCAAAGAAAAGCAACAACAATTATCAGGATGGCTTCAGGATTGATTTAGGTGGAAAGACTAGAAGTGCTAAATATGGGTAAGGTATGATGAAGGCAAGGATGCATTAAGACACTACAAACATTTGCAGGGTGTTAGTGCTAAGAGGAGGAGAATTACTTTGCGTGATTCAAAGGAGTATATAATGAGAAATGACACACAAGGAAGTGACAAATTAGTCTGAGAACTACAAAGAAATTTCTGCAGTCAAAATATGTAGTACTAACTTTCTCCGTGTTTTGTTTTTAGTAAAGTATCTACAGAGGTAGGTAACAGGTCCTGGAGGGAAAACTTTGGAGACCACACTGCACGGAATCAGCCTGCATCAGAAGAGAGGTGAACTGGAGATACTCATTCAAATGTCAGAGACAACTTCAAACTACCACACATTTTTTTTCTCTTATTTCTTTTACATATATACTGCCAAATAAAAAGAGTCGACTGTCAGATATAAGGTTATAGAGACTGATCAATACCAGTTACTTTTATGAGAATGAATATTATGAAAAGTTGCAGAGATAGCAGTCATCTTCTCTGTGAGTACCACTGAAGAAGCCCTCTAATGCCACCAGGCTTATAGGGGCTTGTTACCCCTTTCATACTTGTGAGTGTCTTGCCTGACAGAACAAGATGATGAAGAAATATTAAAAATATCATATTTGGGAATGTACCGTTCATTCAACCTGTCCTCTTCTAACCCAACACATCTAATTTGCATATTAATTTATTTCTACATGGTTATGACTTCCATATCATGTTTCCAGTTAGTGTAGAGGAATCTTATTAACATAGCCCAATCTTGAAAATGTTTTATCTAAATATCTAGCCCAAACACATTGCAACCCAGTGAGTTAACCCCTCACATTCTTTGCCACACAATTAAGAACAAAGGTTTTCTTCTTCCTTAAAGGTGAAACTCTTCCATTACTCCACTTCCCAAATCTCCTAATTGTTTGCAGCTAAACTCCAGCTCCCTTTACCTGCTAATGGAGTCTGCACATGATGAAGGGTGAAAGCTGTGTGCTCAGGCTGGTCTGGGCTGCAGAGCCCCCAGCCCAGCACCCACGTGTGCCCACCATGGTCCTCCCTTGCAGCTCCGCTTCCTAAATGCTGCATCCCATGCGCTTGCGTTTCTTGATGGAAAAGGGCTGAAACATCTGCTTTGATACTGCTCACTGATGTTTTAATAAAGTTCCCTTTAATTTTGGGTTCTTCCCTAAGTAACTGCTTTCATTTTGTTCATCTGAAGCAGCACAGCAGACCATTTACATACAAAGACAGTGGCTCTGGATCAGGCTTTTGGTCTTTGCTTGCTAAATATTTCCAGAGGGTGTGTTCAGTGGCTGCAAAATGTCCCTGGGCTGAGGAGATGAGCAGGAGTGTGCCTGAGCCAGCTGCAGGTGCTGGTGGTTTGTGGAGGAGTGAGGAAGGCAAGCAAGGGACAGAGGCACACGTCCTCCAAGTGCTGCTGCAGGGGTGCAAGTTTTGGGCACCTTTCTCTTGCTTTTTGCCTGGCAATTCCTTTATTGCAGTGGCTGTTTAGTGCTGGAGGGGGAGATACATAAGGCCCCATGATGTTAATTGCCTCTGCCAAGTGATTGTTGTAAACAATCTTGAGGAAATTTATGGGGGATTTGTTTGCCTTTTGCTAGTTTGAAGTTTTCATGCGGGAAAAAGAAACACTACATTTCACTCAAGCCTTGCTGCCACATGCCTGGATGTTGACCCCAGACACTGGTGTTACCATTTGGAATGGCTGCAATCCCTCAGCCCAGTGACACCTTTGCTCACCCTGTGGTGGTGTAGGACCTGTTTACATGTACGTGGGTGCTGGTGCTGGGATGTTCCTGTGGGATGAGGACCTGGGTGCTCTGGCGTCTGCAGGCTGTATGAGTAGCACAGGCTTTGTTCCTATCCTGGACTGGGCACAGCTCTCCTTGCAGGCAGATTGTGTGAACACAAGCAGCAGCCATCTTTGAGACCAACATGGAGGTGAGGGGCAAGTGAGGCAGGAGTACAAGAGCTGGCGCTGCTCCTCTGCCCTGGAACGTGGCTCTGCAGGCACAGATATGGCACATCCCTCGGACAGGGAGTTCCCCTGCTGCAGGAGGTTGCATGGGACCCGCTGGTGCTGTGGGAACCTCCCTCATGTCTACACAGCTGGCGTATCTCTTGTCTGTGCGCCCTCAGAAGACAAGGCTTCATACTAGCTCGCTGGGGACACAAGGTCTTTTTCTCTTTTGGCTCTTCCTTTAGCTTGGGGAGACTTTACCATTGGTTTGTGGCATCACCTTCTAGGAGGAGCTGTGGGAGTTTCTCATGTGAGGATTGCTGGTCCTGGGGCTGGGTGATGCGCTACCACGGGCTCAACTTGTAAATCCTCTGTGTGTGATCCTGAAACTGGCTGCCTGTGCAGGAGACACCATGCTGACCTCCTGCCCAGTGGGTGCCTGAGGCTGGGCTGGGGCAGCAGAGGGTTGTCCCTACACAATGTGGCTCTTCAACTTTTTTATTCTTAGTCTAGGGAGGCTGTAGTGTGGGGTCTCAGTCTGTCTGAGAGCTTCCACTGAAACCAGCCCAACAGTGGCAGCTCACGATGGCTCCAAGCTTGTGGCCTTAGGGGACCAGGGACCAGGACCCAGTGTGACTGAGCCAGTGGAGCTGCTGAATGAGCAGTGAGGGTAAGCTGCTTCATGTTAGTCTGGTCTGTATTTACTTATGAGTAAGTAGAAATAGATTTAAGTAAGAGCTCTATCAATACTTCCCCAAGAAAGGTCTTTATTCAGGGGCCAAAATTGGCCTCTATTGAATTAATGGGAGCAATCATATTCTTTAGTTATTTGTTGTTTTTCTGATTTGAAACTTTTGAATGCAGCGTTGATGACTTGCCAAGGCAGGGTGGGAACTGGAAGTTGTCACTCTGCATCCTTGTTTAGGCCCTTACCTAGCAAATACTTTTGAGTGCAATTTCATACCTTTGTGTAGTTTCCTTTACTGCACTGCTTCTGTTTGCTGGGGCAGTTGCTTGTACAGGTACCTGTGTGCCGGCACGGAGTCTAGGACTTGCCAGTCACAGGAGTTTTTGCTTTGCTGCAGTTTGTGTAGCTATTCAGCTTATGATTCGGTCAGCAGTACTGTATGTGTCAGCATGTAATTCTTCACTGCCCTAAAGTAATGGCCTTCGACCAGTGGCCCACGACCTATTTCGAAGGGTTTGTGAAAGGTAATGAGAAAAGCGAGGATATTGTCATTAGGCTTAAATTCATTATCCAGGGATCCATACCTCTATTTGAGATATTTTATAGGTCCATGAGTTTAAATAGGTTGAAAACCATGGCTCTAACATCTTCCTTACCCTCTGATGGTTCCTTACATGAAGAAATAGCAACACTTTTTTTGCCAGAGTAACAAATAGCAAGAGCACTAGGTCAGGCATCTGTAGAGGAAACTATCACCAAGAAGCTCTAATGGTAGCTGCCTAATTGAATCGACATTTTATGTATTATAAGTGAAAATATTAAATGAACCCTATTATAATACGTTTCAAATCGAGAACAATTTTGGGGGATGACTGCTGCTTTTTGCCAAATGTTGCTGAAAGGAGTATTATAAATGGGACAAGATGTCTCTTTCATGCAAGATTTATGCCTGAGGTCTTGGTTTTAATACTTTTGTTCATATCTAAATTTTGTTCTGTGCATTATTCGACAGCATCCCCTTCATATGCAGAAAAATCAATCTATCTCTAAAAAAGTTGAGATTTAGAAACAATATATAGCGAGCAAATATTGGCTCAATTTTTACTTTTTTTTCTGGTTATTGATCAGTAACCAGACATTCAGGGTATATTTTCAGCTGTCCTGCATGACTATAACTGCTAGATTCCTGGAGCTGAGCCTTTAAAAGTCAAAATATCGTGGGAAGTAGTGGCAAAATCTAACAGGTTGGCTTCTGCTTTGCAGCTGGAACATAATACAGAATTTGGTGCTACTCTTCCTAGGTACTATGGTCTTGTGAAAAAAAGATCATTTTGTCTGGGATATACGGGGGATGGTGGGACCATCATTTATACTGTGGCAGTCTTCAGAAAATGATCTAATAAAGTCTACGCTGAACAACTGGCATAACCTGCTTTGGGGGTTCCTATTTGTGTGAATCTTGCATATCCAAAAGATACAAAGTTCATGCACATTTCCAGCTTTATTTTGGGTATTTAAATTTATCTTAAATGGCACATAGGCACTGTCATGACAGGTTGCACAGGGGTATTTTTTATCAGGAAAATACAGTAATGGGAATAGCTGTAGAATTCGTCTAGACAGAAGAAGCGAGAGACTAAAATAGCACAGTGGAACATGGACAGGAAGGAACAAAAGACAAATGTGTGTGTCTGTGTTGTGGGGGGTTGGCTACACATGACTGCTTATACATTCAGGGCAAATCATCAGAACTGTGTTATCACTGGTAAAGGAAAGTCTTGAGGACAGATGGAGTCCCAGGGGTGAGAGCTATCTGATAAACGAGAAAACACTTGTAGAAAGGCAGTCCCAGTCTTCTTAGGTAGTTTTTTTTAGGTAGTTCAAGATAAGCTCGTTTTCTTTTGTCTTTAACCCATTAAATTTCAGAGACACCTACACAGAATCTTTGGAATCGTTATAATGAAATCCTAATTTTCTAATTGTTAGATTAAGCTTTTGAGTGATGTTTCCATAAGACCATATAGTCATGGAAAGAAGCAGAAATAAAAAAATAATGGAAGACTTAGATAATTTGGTGATGAAAGGTGTTTTTCTTGATGGGAACCCAATTCCTGGGACCCAATTCAGTACTGCCCTACACTTGTTGGCAAGAGGTACTTCATGATGTAATGCCAGTGGCCTCATGGGGGCCCCTGTTGTTTCAAGCCTGGGCTTTGTAAAGCTTTTGTTGCTCGTGGGCAGAGTCCTCTCTAGGAATAGTTCCGTTTAGTCAAAAAATACAAACAGTTGTAACCTGTGTGAGAACAGATATTAAACTGTCAGGATTTTAAATTGTGTTCTAAAAGTGTAGAAGAGGGCAAAGCATCAGAGTACCCCAGAACTATTGGTAGCTATTGTCTGGCTGCAAAAAAAAAATTCACTCTGCTATCAAAATAATAATGGGGGGTAATCAAAGAACAGTAAAAACTGGGACACCAGGATGACTGGCTTAGGAGTTAAATTATTTCAAAGATAAACCAGCAGGGTTAAATTTCAGAGCTTCTATTCATGTTCAGTAGTATCCCCATTAGAGCCACCTTCCTTCTCCTGACTTTATGCACAATTAAAAGGGTTACTTCTGAGAGCCAGGTTAGCGGTATCAAAACTTGGCTTGTACTTTAGCACATAAAATGGAGGGAAAGATGGGAAGTCATCAAGCTCTCCATGTATCTAGTAAGAGAAAAGTTTAGAGAAACACACAGAGGGAAGTGATTAATAATGAACTGAAACGTAAAAATTTAGTTCAATACAAGACAGAATTGACTATAGTGATAAGTTAAGGAATTGGATTCTGAGATAAATGGTAACCCCTGGTTGCCTGAAGCTCTTAATTTGTTTGAGAAACTGCGTAAAGCGATCTTCTGTAATGTAGTTTCATGTATTTATTTTAAACTCCTGAAGTGGAATGCAGCAGGAGAAGAGGAGCACGTGGCCCCTGTTAGTGTAGCCCCAATGCTTGATGCAAAGTTTGCTGTGCGTGCTTTGTGGTACTAGGAAAAATGCAACAGCTTCCTGGTAAAGGTGCATTTTCCAAATATTGGAGTACTATGGAGAAGATGGAGTGAGTTGTCATTTTCTGAATTTCAGATAATCATGCTTAAATTAGAAGTTTTTTTAATATTACTACTAGAGCATAAGGATATGTAGGAAGCTCATTTATAGCTTGAAGGCCTGCATATTTCATTGGGTGTGGGCAAAGAAAGTGAGTTTCAAAGCACATCCTCAAATGAAAGATTTGGTATTTCCAACCTAAATCATGTGGCATTGTTTGTTTCCTGTGAGGGTGATTCCTGTAACCACCCAACTGTTAACTGTGAGTGCGCAATTAAAAATGCATGCTGTTTGTCAGCTTTTTAAACTGTTCAAGCTAGTTACGGAAGGTGAAGAAATTAATTATGTAAGTTATATGATGAATTACAAATTGTTTATTTAGTTGTGACAGTCATAGCTTAAGATATTTGTAGGCCAAGAGTTAGTCAGTGAAGACATTTATGAATCACTTTGAATAATGAATAAATTTCAGATTTTTTTGCAACTGTTAGCAGACAATTCAAGAAAAAAAGAACAAAACTTGTCGAAGTCATATTTAAATTATTCAGCCTGCTCCAGCTTACTGACTTAAGCTGAGTAGCTGGGTTTGTACTATTGACTAAATCTGGCACTTCATGTCTTGTTGTCAAACTCCTGAGTCATCTAGACTTTTGAATGTATAATTATAGTGAGAAAATATAGTACATTAATAAGGCTTAATTAAAACACGTATAGGCATGCATACTCGTATATACAGATGAAAGTACCAAAACTTCTATGTTCTCCTGCTTGAGCATCAGCGACAGCAGTACTCTGCAGTGCAAATTCTCTGTAAATGTTGTTTCAAGTCTATTTCCTGCACTGGTACAGCGTTTAAAACAGCCCGGTGATATAGTAGCAATTGTTCTGAAAAATAATCAAAAAATGTTGGTGTCTGAATTTTCTCTGTTAATCTCCAACTTTTCCAATAGAATAGCTTGTTCCCGTACTGCAACAAAAATAAGCTGTATTACTGGCTGGTTTGCTGCTAATACAGTGTACTGGAGTTTCTGCTAGTATGATTTTTGTCAGGAGAAATCTTATCTTGATTGCAATAATGAAGTGAAAACCTAACTTAGGTACATACTATACCTTGAGTCTCTGTTCTAGAGGATTCTGTTAATTGAAGTGAAGTCTTACGCTATGGGCTCTTCATTGGGAAACTTGTGTGTCAGGTGTGGGTAGTGGGAGCCGCCTGCTACAATGGCAAGGGTCTCGGTCTTCTTTTCCTGAGATGTGGGTGACTCAGCTAGCTAAATTATAATTCTGTGATCTCATGGCCTGTGGGAAAATGTGGGATTTGGCTGTGTCCTTTCTGCCCCTCCACCTCGCTTTTCTCCATCCTGGCCCATGAGAACTCATTAGCGGTGGCTGAAGGCCACTTGTGCTGACAGCCTGTGGTCTGGCTCAGCTGCTGGGTTAGTTGAAGATTATCAGTTCATGGATGCCTGGATCTCCTTTCCTTTCTCTTGGATGAAGCTTTTGGGATGATTGACAAATGCTGGGGTGCTGTTGGCCAACGTATGTTTTCTTGCAGAAAAGTAACTCTTCTGGGGATGGAATGACTCGCAGCAAGTTCGCTGTGTCAGCAAAGCAGCATGAAGTTGTCCTAATGTGAAATGGCCTCTAGCTCTGTCTCTGATCACCTGTTTGATGTAGTTTTTGAGTAGTTTGGCACCTTACAGGTACTTTGTGGTGATTAGTGAATATTTATCATTCTGGATCTCTTCCAGGAGAAAACATTTAATCAGTGCACAGGAATGTTATTGAAATGCACTTCACTGTGTAGCAGGAAAAGATATATTTAATTGTAATTGCTGGGCATCTTTTCAGGAATGTAAGTTACATGTGCACCACGCACAGAGCATCTAAGCTTTTAACTGCTCTTTGTGTTTAACTCAGATGGCTGGTGAATGGCTACCCAGCCTGGCAGGGGAATTTCTTCAGAATCTGACCCATGTATAAACTTCTGGTGTTAGCGTGTGTGTGTGAGCCATATCTGTTTTGAATGGTGGAAGTGGCCAATGTTTCACTCTGACTCCAGAGCCAATGAAGTGAGTCACCTGATGAATGGGGCCATGGAAATATTGAGAACGAGGAGAGGTTCCATGCTGGATCTTGTTCTCGCCAACAAGGAGGGGCTGGTGGGGAACATGAAGCTTGAGGCAGCCTTGGCTGCAGTGCCCATGAAATGGTGGAGTTCATGATCCTTAGGGCAGCATACCAGTTAATTTTATGAGAATGAATATTGTGAAAAGTTGCAGAGATAGTAGTCATCTTCTCTGTGAGTACCACTGAAGAAGCCCTCTAATGCCAGCAGGCTTAAAGGAGCTTGTTACCCCTTTCATACTTGTGGGTGTCTTGCCTGACAGAACAAGATGATGAAGAAATATTAAAAATATCATCTTTGGGAATGTACCGTTCATTCAACCTGTCCTCTTCTAACCCAACACATCTAATTTGCATATTAATTTATTTCTACATGGTTATGACTTCCATATCATGTTTCCAGTTAGTGTAGAGGAATTTTATTAACATAGCCCAATCTTGAAAATGTTTTATCTAAATATCTAGCCCAAACACATTGCAACCCAGTGAGTTAACCCCTCACGTTCTTTGCCACACAATTAACAAAGGTTTTCTTCTTCCTTAAAGGTGAAACAGAGCCCCCAGCCCAGCACCCACGTGTGCCCACCATGGTCCTCCCTTGCAGCTCCGCTTCCTAAATGCTGCATCCCATGCGCTTGCGTTTCTTGATGGAAAAGGGCTGAAACATCTGCTTTGATACTGCTCACTGATGTTTTAATAAAGTTCCCTTTAATTTTGGGTTCTTCCCTAAGTAATTGCTTTCATTTTGTTCATCTGAAGCAGCGCAGCAGACCATTTACATACAAAGACAGTGGCTCTGGATCAGGCTTTTGGTCTTTGCTTGCTAAATATTTCCAGAGGGTGTGTTCAGTGGATGCAAAATGTCCCTGGGCTGAGGAGATGAGCAGGGGGGTGCCTGAGCCAGCTGCAGGTGCTGGTGGTTTGTGGAGGAGTGAGGGAGGCAAGCAAGGGACAGAGGCACACGTCCTCCAAGTGCTGCTGCAGGGGTGCAAGTTTTGGGCACCTTTCTCTTGCTTTTTGCCTGGCAATTAATTTATTGCGGTGGCTGTTTAGTGCTGGAGGGGGAGATACATAAGGCCCCATGATGTTAATTGCCTCTGCCAAGTGATTGTTGTAAACAATCCTGAGGAAATTTATGGGGGTTTTGTTTGCCTTTTGCCAGTTTGAAGTTTTCATGGGGGAAAAGGAAACACTACATTTCACTCAAGCCGTGCTGCCACATGCCTGGATGTGGACTGGACACTGGTGTTACCATTTGGAATGGCTGCAATCCCTCAGCCCAGTGACCTCCAGTGACAAGTTGTTGATATTAAGACCAGCACTGTTTAACGTTTTTGTAAGTGACATGGAAAGTTGGATTGAGTGCACCCTCAGCAAATCAGCTGATGACACCAAGCTGAGGGGTTCAGTCATCCAGAGAGACTTTGGCAGGCTTGAGAGTTTGCCCATGAGAACCATATGGAGTTCAACAAGGCCAAATACAAGGACCTGGTCATGTGTCAGGACAATCCCAGGCAAAACTATAGGCTATGAAGACAGGCTGGGAAAGCTGGGGTTGTTCAGCCTGGATAAGAGAAGGCTCCGTGGAGATCTTATTGTAGCCTTTCAGTACTTAAAGGGGCCCTAAACGAGAGCTGAGGAGGGACTTCTTAAAAGGGTATATAGTGGACAAAGGGTAATCACTTTAAACTGAAAGAATGTAGACTTTAGTTAGATATAAGGAAAAAATTCTTCACCTTGAGGGCACGGTGGTGAGACACTGGCGCAGGTTGCCCAGAGAAATTGTGGATGCTCCCTCCCTGCAACTCTTCAAGGCCAAGTTGGATGGGGCTTTGAGCAATCTGATCTAGTGGAAGATGTCCCTGCCCATGGCAAGGAGGGGTGGAAGAAGTTGATCTTTAAGGTCCCTTCCAACCCAAAACATTCTATGATTCTATGATAGAAATAAATCTGTAAAACAAACCAACAGCAACAACAAAACTAAAGAAATTCAAATATGTAAAGCAGGAATCACTGTTCCAGATCTACAACAGTGTGAAAGAAAATGCAGTTTATTACAAGGCGAAGTAATTTCAGAATAATTTGGTACCCTTCAGGAGAAAATACTGATTAAGTATTCCCTGCTGCTCTTTTTTACAAGGCACTATAGCTCTGGTGCTGTACAGAAAGCTTGGAAGCTTCGAATGACTGTACTGAGCTAGACTTATGGATGAGGAAGGGTGATGTGTGAGACCCTTAATCTCTCAGGTTTGTACTGACTATGATGCATATGGAATGGAATACTCTATTTGTCTGTTTGGAATCACCTGTCCCATCTGCCCCTCGTTGCAGGTGTGATCTTTCTTCGTCTTTGACTTAATGGCACTCCACCTGGTCAAGGAATGGCCTTGATCGCTACAGGAATAAGTATATGCAGTGGTCTTTCTGCATACCAGTGCCCTGTGTTATCACTTCTAGAGAGAAACACTGTCTGAAAACCATGCAGTTAACTTCAGAAAATGAAGTTACTTAGAAGAGACTCATCTGAAGTCAGAAAACCGACTCTACTTTAGGTAAAACTATAAACAGGTGAGTATAGTGGAATGGCAGCTAGAGGTGGTTGATCCTTCTTTAAAATATTAGCTAAGTAGAGAGTTCTTCAATTAATGTAATGTGGTCATAGTGGCAGAATATACAGAGGAGGATCGAAATGTTTAGTTACTCATGTGTGGTCTCCTGCTTTGCTTCCAAGAAATCCAGAACATTCCTTCTGTCTTCTCCTGACATCTCTGTGTAGAATTGGAGAGAGCTGCTGAATCAGTATAGTCCTCTGCCATTGCAAGCAACTACTCTGTATAATTTCTGCCATAGATGTCTTAAGCTACATGTGAAAAAGTAGAATTTTTGACCTTTCTTCTTAGCTCCCACCAAAACGCAAGACTGCACATATGTTTTTTTTAGGTTTGGGCTCATTCTTAACCTGTCTTTCCATAACTGATAGTCTTGCCCCAGTCTTCTCCTTTGAAGCTCTTACCATCGGAATGAGTCTTTTCTGCCTCATTGACTTTCTACCTCATCTCAGGAGACAGTAGAGAATGTACCCTTTTGTCAGTCCCTTAACTCCTTTATGTACCTGCCATTACTTAATTTGCCTCTACAGGGTATATTGAGAATTTGTATGGAGAGCAGACTACAGCCAAGTGAAGTCATATTTTTCCACAGCTGACCGAGTAGGTCCTTCTTTCCCCTTAAAGAGCAAAGAGAAGCATTGAAACCACTTTAGGTGTAAAGTGGTCCAGTTCTTTCAAGCATAACTCCTGTAATAATTGAGATGCTAATACTACCAAATCTCATGAACCTGTTTCCTGTGGCTGTAGTAGAGTTATTTGCTAACATCCTACATTTGGATTGCATTGTAGTGACTTTGACTACTTTGAAATCAAGGTAGGCCATTTATTTGAATTTGGTTTCTACAGTGGGGCTTACATCCAGTACAGAGAAATTCTGCTGGTGTCAAGCCTTGAGATGGAGCCTGTGCATCTGTCCTGCTTTGCGTGAGTCAAAGGCAAAATACTTGGGTGATGTCTGGGCACAAATCACAAAGGCTAGAATAGTTCCTGAACAGTTTACCCAGCTGCTTGCTTCAGATTAGACTACCTATGAGAGTGTTTTGAATTGCCTGAGAGAATTTATGCAGGAGTTTCTGGGGCAGACAGAATTCTCTCATATCTGATTTCCCCCTTCTTGATGCTCCTTCACCGTTGCACAAGTAGCTCACTGCTTAACTGCCTCCAGCTGCAGCTCACTGGCATGGATCAAAAAATTGGTGGTTTACAAGCTGAGGAAAATTCAAGCATCATGCTGTCTCAAACTGATATTGACAAGGAAGAGTGCTGAAGAAGACCCAATAGTGCTGCTTGTAAATCTATGAAAGAAACAGACAGCCACCTTGAAAAGAGATTTGACTTCTTGCCAGGGAGCCACAGAAAGAAACCAGGACAAACTGCATCCACTCACCTGAACATCACTTGGCCATGGTTAGTTGTGTGATAGGTTTGCAATATAACACTTTGGTTCATTCTGTGAGCTGTCCTGTTCAGAGCTTTAATTCTCAGAGGATGGGAATTTTGTTTTGCTTTTATGGTTGATGGTTACTTAAATACAGAGAGTTCTGCTTGGGAAAGAATGTTAGTCATGCTGGAGACATGCATGTATTTGAAATGGAGGGAGATGCAGAAGGAGGAACCCTTAGCGATGCTGCGTTTTTCTGCTCTCCTTAAAACAAACCCCTTTGATCTCCAGATGAAGCAGCTAGCACAATAGTTTGTGTTGATTGATATCACTCAATCATCAAACGATCCACTCAGCTTCTGCAAAGAACATTAGTTCAGCAGCACTGGCAGAGCGTCGCTGGAAGTTAATTTTAATGGTAATTTGGAGCCTGGCTTATTTCTCTTTTAAAAGGGTTTTATACATGAAATAAATTTTTATTGCTAATTCATTTCATAATCATCTGGTGTGGGTTCATGCTAAATAGCGCAGTTCACACTGAACTTCCTTTTTCGTAATACAGAGAAGCTACTGCCCTCTCCTGAATGCTCATGGCTCGTGATTGTTTGTAGTTCAGAGAGGTGACTTGCAAGGCTATGGAGCCAAAGGTTAAACCAACGAAGGGGATGTTTGTTTTTAATCTTGCAACCTTGCAACAAGCTTCACTTCCTTTGATCAGGTAATTAATGTTACAGGAGACTGGGTCTGCCTGCCAAGACACACGACGGAGTCTCTGGCAGGACAGTGCTCAGATTTCCTATTCCTTTCCTTCTAACTCATGTGAACAGCATAGCCCTAACCCTAATGGAAGTTTCTTTAAAAACCTGCCCTCATGCTGTCTTTCACTTGATTTGGCAGAGCAGTACAGCTCATGTGTGAATGTCTCATCTCCCTGCCTGGGACTATCTGACTGCATCCCTGATGCAGCACAGCTGTCTTGCAGGCATCTCAACATTCCTGCAAGTATGAGTGTATCCATTGTTGACAAGGCACTCTAGAGATTATCCCTGTCCTTTCTAGCAGTAGGCTGAGGATGCAGCAGGGACCAACATTCTCCAGATAGAGATAAGTAACTATAACTACTACTATAACTAGTATACTGGTATGACTAGTAACTAGACTATATCTAGTATAGCTTCCAAATAAAACCCCAGAACCTTCTCCTAAAAATCTCTAATTAGGAGTATCTGTGGTGACAGGAGTCTACTCTTTTCCTATTAGAAGTGAGACTGGCATCCTTCCTGATGGCCGCATGGTGTGACTCAAATTCCCTTTATGGTATTTGGAGTAATAGTTGAGAGGAAATCATGCTCAGCTTGATGATGCCAGGGCAGCATATTTGGGTCTCTGGTTCCGCAGTGTCATTGATGAGAAGTTACAGACATGTCTAGTGCTGAAATGCTTCAAGTGTTGTGCTACTGCTGTGGCTCATATGCAATCATTTGTAGTACCCTCCCTTTATTGATTTTGTACTTCATGGCGTGGAATCAGGGCTATGGAATGATCAAGACCTCAGACTTAATTTGTCCTAATCAGACAAAAGACATCTGATGTCAGATTTAAGATTAAATCAAAGGAACGTGTTGGGGCTTTTAGAAAGATGCAGAGGCAATCTATAGCTTATGTGACCATATAGTACTTCCCTATGGGACCTCAATTGTCTATATATTCTTACTTCCCCTTGGGGTACAAGGTGCTGAGTCTTCTAAACAACCAGTACCATTTCAAACTGTGTTTTGCCCTGGTATAATGTGAATAATAAAACTAGAGGCTTGTCCTCAAGGAAGAGTCTTGTGGGTAGGTGAGATCTGTAGTTGAGCACAGTGAGGCTGTGTGGGTAGGTGAGATGTACGGCTGAGTATGGCGAGACTGTTCCACTTGGTTATGTTTCTTTTAGAACTTTGAATATTAGTAATGTAAACAGTTGTTTTCTTTCTTTGATTTTAAATGCGTCTCTCCACCTCAGTACAAAAATCGGCTTATTAGACATGGTATTGGAAACATTCATAAGCACCTGAAATGTTTACAAAATGGTAAAGGAATTGGGTCTGAGACAGTTTTAATTTCATGGTTGCACAGTGCCTGGCCTTATGGGGACCTGGTCCAAGTTGGAGGCTCCTAGGCATTGCCACAGCACTGCTGAGATACAGTAAATATCATCAGGTCTGTGGGAAATCTTTTGATGACAACCTAAGTATTCTTAAATATTATAGTCTATATGACATGGACCACTGCATAGTTTTCTTTAAACTAACTTACTATGCAATTTCATAGCCAAATCTTTTTTTCTGTAGCTGAAAGGCTATGAAGGAATGGATGAATGCTGTTATTTCTCACTCCTTAAATTTCCTGTAAGAAAGATGTTTGCTGGAAGGTGGGAAATGCTACCTAGAAATTTCTGTTTTCTACCTGCTGAGGGACTCTCCACTTCTGGGCCTCTTGCTCACTCATTTTGGAAAGATAATTATTGAACCTCTGGGATTCTGTATTGCTGAGGTAGCTTTTCTTTAATGTAATCCATTATGAAGTGCTGATATCCAGTCTCACCTCTGTCCATGCTGCTGGCAAAGGCTTATCTTTTGTGTGGATGAACTCACA
The DNA here is from genome assembly GCF_017976375.1 of Cuculus canorus. Lineage (NCBI taxonomy): Eukaryota > Metazoa > Chordata > Aves > Cuculiformes > Cuculidae > Cuculus > Cuculus canorus. The sequence goes on from NC_071401.1 coordinate 150,064,236, forward strand.
TTCATGCAAGTTCAAGCTGTTCACTTTCTGGTATCCCAAGATCGGAGTATTTTACCAAAACTGTGTTCCTGTACTGGAATGGTTAATCCCTGTATCCCGCAGCCACTGTGGATATCTTTAGAAAAAACATTTAATCCTTAAAGTGTAAAATCCACCACATATGCAAATAAGTTATACAAAGAAGTAGGGTGATGATATCAATTTCAGAAATTGGGCTGTTTTGTCTTTTATTCTTCACTCCTTTTCTTGCACAGTTCTGTGCTGCTAGCCCTCTTTTCTTGCCTGTTGTGTAGTTGTGAAGCTACAAGCCTCAGTGCTGTACCCCACTTAGTTTACTATGTAAGTTTGAGTGCTCTCTCCTCTAGGCATGATCACACTAAGCAGTTGCTGGAAGAGGACATGCTAATATTTGTTTCTTTAGCTGAGTCCAGCAATGAAAAACAAGTCTGTTTCATGAAAATTTTGGGCATTGGCTTTTCTGCTGGTGAGTTTGGAGCTTATCTATCCTCGTTGCATTTCTACTGCAGCATGGGACGGTCTTTTTACTGCTTCCTCAAAAATCTCCTTGTCCTGGGAGTGCTTCCCTGAACCTCAGCCACGTACCCGCCACCTTAATCTCTTGTTACCTTTGAGTTACACTTTACTTGGAACTCTTTTTCCTGAGAGTGTTTTGAATGTAGTTTGCTCACTGAGCTTGTACTGCAGTCTCTTCCTTGTGCTGCATTTGGCTCTTACCCCGGTGGGTAGAATCTCTGGGCAAGATCAGCTTGCAGCTGTATCTCTTTACTATGATTTTTGTCCCAATGGTTGTAATTAAACCTGATACTGCAGAACCCTGGGGGATAAGAATAAAACTAATGGTGTATTTTCTTAAAGGCCTGGATGTTTTCCAAAGAACGTGTTTTCCATTAAGTTGACATGTTCTCTTTGTGCCCTTCACCAGAGTGGCTAATGGCCCAGTGGAGGCATCTTAAGAATCATCCTGGATCTTCTTCACCTCATCCTGCAGTTTGTGAACTGAAGCCTTATGCTTTTGGAGTCTGAGAGGCTGAACCCAGCTTCTGACAAAACAAGAGCAAAGAAAATTAGGGGTTAGGTTAACATCTACCCAGTTTTTCTCTTAAGCCATGTTGTAATTTAGTGTAGGAAGAATTACATGTTGTAATAAGACGTTGGTCCCTAACTTGGGACAACCAGTGATTACTTGCTTTTATTGCCTTAATTTTTAATCGAGATTTTTGGAGTGGGGGAAAAGAGATTTGCCATCTCTCAAATAACTTAATTTATAGTTAATAGAATGATGGATTAAGGTCTGCATTTAGACCTACTGCAAAGGGAATTGATTGTACTGTCCACGAATTAGTATCAACAATTTAGCATACAAAAGTAGGAAACAGAAGGCCTGGCTTTTTTGGGGGGGGCTAGTATATAACTTAATGCTGGGCAGCAATAGTGTTTTTATTAAATGCTTTGAGATATTATCAAGAAATATACTGTGCAAGGTATTGTAAGAGTAACGATTCAAACAGAAACTATAGCATTAATAGAATACAACAGTCTACAAAACACTTGGATTTAGAATTAATTGTATGGATGTAAATAGGAGTCCAGAAGCGCATAGGATGTAGAGTTAATTTTTAAAATCAAACATTACAGTTCAAGACTTATCTTTCCATATTAAGCAAATGGAGCAACTAAATGGGGAGGGAGGGGGTGCAGCAAAAGTTTTCCAGGGCACAGATTCTATTCACTGTATTTGTACAGCATTCCGCCTCAAGAGCACCTCTGTCCCAGTGGGTGTTATCAGATGCTACCAAGACACAGGCATTTATTAAAGCTCAGACTAGGAAAAAAAGATTAAAGGAACATGAAACTTCAGCTGGCAATATCTGAATAAATGCCTGTTTCCATAGCTCCTTCCCTCCAAATGTGAAGCAATGATCAAAACTGGTGAAATTCCAATGTGGAATTGAAGGGCTATTCTGTACCTTGCAAATGGTGTTATGAAGTGCTTTCTTCTCTGATCCCGTGTATGGTGATGGGTCTTTTGGGATGTGGTTGACTCTTCCTCTCTCAGAATAAGGATCATAGACGACATTCTTTAATTGTAAAGTTCTGATTAACACTTAGGGCTACAAGCCCCACTGGTATATTCTGTTGGTCTTTCAGGCATAGAGGTGGTTGGACAAGATAGGTAGGGACGGTGCCTTCTGAGGTTTGATGCTTACCTTTTAGATAATGCTTGTTGCTGCTGTCAATAGATTTATATTAACTAATGGCTGTATGTACATTTTGAAGCATCTCTTTCAAACTATGAATCCTTCTTGACAGGCAGCAGAAATATTCAGTCCAGCTTGCCCCAGCCAGAACATCTTACATTGCAGTGAGTGGGAGATTTTCATACTGTGATCTTCTAATTTGATTTGACATTTTTGACAGGAAGATGTAAGAAGAGGTAGATTACTTTTACCAAATGACAAGAGGATGTTACAGGCAAGGGAACATCATGCCACAATACCCTCTGAAAGCAAAGCAACATCTACCTTTCCATGCAAAAAACCAGCCAAACTATAAAGCCAACAGCAGCAGTAAAAGCCCAGACTGCTCCCCAGTCTGTGCTGAACAAACAGTAGACATGTGTCTACTGGATGAGAAATTCTAAGCCCACAATAATCTTTCTATATTTAAATAGCTACCAGTGCTGGGTCTAAGCTGGGGTCACATGGTTTTACAACAACCTGTAACTTTCTTTGGCATATAAGAAAAATAATAGATGCTATTAGAACTACTTAGGTTTTCTCTACCGGGTTTTGGCTGTCCAGTTACATAAGCTGGCCTGGTGTCTGCCATTTTTTAGTTCTGCATTAAATGGCACATGTTACACATATCTTAAAAGAAATGTTATGAATCTTAGCTAACATGCTTAGGGATTTTGCTAGAGCAAATGAATTCCCAGCTGAAGACTGTGCTGTAAGTCTTCTCTCTACTGACTTTCCTGTATCTGGCAGCTATCAGCATACTCTGGTCCTCCCCATTTTGTACTGGGAATAAGCAAAGGGAACGTTCATGATGGAGATAAATTGATCCCTCCTCAGTTTCTGGCTCCCTCTACACCAATGCAAGGGCATTTATCCTTTCAGTACTCTCAGCTACTCTGAAAGATGTGTTGCTCATTTGGTGCAGAGTGTCTGCAGTGATGTTGAGATTCTAGCTCTAAGTTGTTGACTTAAGTACATTTGAGTGCAGCCAGAACTTGATGCTACACCCAAAATGAATTATTGTAGCATTTGTGAAGAGGCACTCAATGTCTAAGCCTTCTGGACACAAGGGTGTATGATGGTATTGCAAAATGCATCACTGGAGAAGTAAGGGCATAGTCCAGTCAATTGGAAAAATATTTTTTGATCACGTCCACCAACCTTTCCTATTTCACATACTTCTTCAAAAATAATTTCTTTCTGTAAAGGAGAAACCACTTATGCCAGACAGCTGCAGAGAGATTAACAGTATCTGTGGTTCATAGATTTTAGAATGACCAAATTGTGCTTTAGTTCATCTCAAATTTCACAGTACAATCATCTGATCTTTTTACCACCATCTTTATCTTCTCCCTTTCCCTCTTGTTGTTTCTTTCAGTCTGTTTGACTATTCAAGGACTGCTTTCTAAATATATACATAATATTTAATTTCTTAAGGCCTTTATTTGATGTGAGCCCTCATGTACAATAGTTAGTCCAGTTCCAGCTACAATAGTGCAGCAAATGGCCTTGCAAGGAAAGGGCAGTCAGGTGTGAAATCTTTTGTCCCTCTGAATGCGTACTCCTTTACAAAGGAAGATGGAGCATCCTTGTAAATTAGTGATGGTGACTCGCCAGTTAATGAATAACTTGAATAAGGGCAATCTAAGGAATGACTTTACAGGGAAAGAGCATGGTTAAACATGAAACTACCCCTTACTTTGGTGAGAAAATAGTATTACATACTATCTTTATAATTTAGTGGTCTCTGCTTGCCAGTTAACAGTCCCACGGTTTATATCAAGTTAGTTTTAGTAGCTTTTGTCCATCAGGCTGCGTGATCAGAGTAGATATTCAGTTGGTAGAGTTTATGGGGCAAGAGATATTATGAACTTGCAGGGGAAACTCTGCTCACTTTAAGATTATCTTGTCTGTTAGCTTTACATTGTGCACACATTTAATAACTGCGGAGTGCCTTGTGTATAACGTGATGTCTTGAAAATGTCTTTCTTCCAGCCACACTACTCTAGCAGTTATTTGAAATAGCTAGAATGGGGATAGCATAAAAAAAGGCTAGTAAATTTTAGCGAATCCAGGAGATAAGGATGTACTTATTAAGACAGGAATCTTTCCATCAAAGAGAGAATATGTCCAAAGTCGCTCTGTTTGCATAGTTTTAAAGTCTCAATAGACGTTGGAGATGGTTTGTCTCATCAGCAAAAGGAGGTTACAAGCTTAATGCACGGTAGACTGAGAAAGTAGTTTATGGGCATAGCAGAATGCACCCTTTCTGGTCTTTGTGTAGTGAAAAAAACTAGCCAGCTGATGCTTGGTTCCTTCCTCACTTACTTCTTTGATAGGCTTGTTGCCTGCTGATATTGTTTTTTGGAACTGTAATCCTTTTGAATCCTATAGTTTCTCACATTTACCTTTTGTTTAAAATGTTCACAACAGGGTCTATGCTAATGGTGTTGCACTTTTCATAATTAAAGGTGAACCAACTCACTCTCTCCATGTAACCATGTGAGTTAGGAAACCATGTCTTAACTTCAGTATATAAGAAAAGTGCTTTTTGGCTATGTGAGTGTCCTTAAGATATGGGAAAAATAGATTTCTTTCTTCTGAAAATTGGTCTCCTTAGTTTGATTCCTGTGAATCTCTTTAATAGGCAAACCCTGCCAAGAACTTTATCCTTCTCTCTCCTTTTTCTGTGCCACAATTTATGTTCACATGAAAGTTGTGAATTTTCCCCTCTCGCCCAACCTCAGTTGAGGGACAAAACCTACATGAAAATAGCAACATATAGAGATGTTGCACAGCCCACATCAGTCCTTTCATTTAAGTGATGTTCTTGAGAGACTGCTGTAGGTGCTGGATGAGGCTGGGCCTGTAAGTAGAACCTTCTGGGAAATTAGCCTGTATTAGTTCTGAGCTTAAGTTTCCTAATGTTGGATGCAAAGCATCTGAATGATTCTGTCAGACTGTGATTTTTCCTCTTTAAACACAAGGTTGAAGTGCTGCAAGAAAGATAAGTGCTTTCTCCAGCTCAGCAGTTTGTGGAGCTAACTGCAAACTGACAGTAGGAGACACAGGGAAGGGCTTATGTTCCTCTTGCTTTAAGTAATAAAGAGGAGCAAATGTGTATAAGAAGGCACATTTATGTTGTAAAGCAGCACATAAGATAGCTTTCCAAGGTACAGTGATAGGTATCCTTAGACTTCACTGCGTGTGATCTCAGATCCTCAGCAGAATTAGTGGTATCGTTGGATCCATTCTTTTTCTTTTCTTGGCAGTCTGGGACCCTTCTTCCCAGACATCTCTTTAAAATAGGTTTCAAAGCTTGTTCGATAAATACCAAGCTTTATAGGCATATCTTAATATGAGAATGAGACGATGTACATTCATATAAAAGAAATCTGACCATGGCATAGCCTTTGTGCTTTTTCTTCGGCTTGACAGCAGTGCTGAGATAATGCTTTCTTCCATGAGCTATTGGGTCATCAGTGAGTTTTTACTGGTAATTGCTGTCTCAGTGACTTTTTATTGATCATTTAATTTCTGCCTCCAAACAAGTAGGAGCAAATATTTTTCATCCCTTTTAACCTCCTTAACTTTTCATTCATGCTCGGCTCCCCTCTCCCCTGTGGCCAGCCCAATGCAAATAGGTGGACAAAAAGATTAATAGAAGGAAGGAGATGCCTTCCTACTCTCAAGTGCCCTGTGGCTCAGAGGCTGTTATTAATAGCTGAAGTAAAAAAGTGTTTCATAACCATCCTCTTGCTCCTGCTTCCTTGCCAGCCCCCTTTCTGTGGTCCCTGGAGAGAAAGTGTGAGCTCATCGCTTTCCAATGCAAATTCAGGCTTTGGTCTCATACTTGGATTCTTTTCTTATCATGGGTGGAATATTTATCTTCTGCCAGCTGGTTGCTTTAAACAAGCTGCTCTTTGCTGGGACACCCATAGAGCATGTTGGGGAACAGGCCTAGTAAAAGCTGTTCAGGCACTTTTTTCCTCTACTTTTAAAATGTTTCTGTCTGCTCAGTGCACACACACACGTCTGCACCTTTATCACTACTCATATAGTGGTTGAATAGGAAATTTAGATATTTCGGTGTGGAAACAGAAGTTGAACTTGAAATGTAGGTGTTTCAGTCTGAAATATTTGGCAGTCCCTGTGTGGAATCTGATAGCCATACAAATCCACACACGCCAAAGCTGTTGTTTCTGGAAATCCATAAGCTTCATGGATTGCTTCCATTTCATTTGCACTTTGGATCTATTTTTTTACCGTATCTCTAGAGAACTAATGGATCAGTTCTGAAAGTGAGCTGGCAGGTTTTCATCCTAGATGACCTGGGAAGAATGGGAATGGCATGCCATCATCTATTACCCCATTTCTGTATAGGTATTACAGTACAGTAGAGTATGTTGGATCCTTTCAACCACCCTCCCTGCTATATTTTCACTGGGTTTCTACATGACTTCTTTACCAGCTGCGCACTATTTATCAAGTTTCACCAAGCTAGAGGCTCTGAGAGAACCTTTATTCAGAAATCAAGGAGATGAGCTATGAAAGAAAAACTGGGAGGAAAAAAGAGAAGGAAGGTTTTGCTTTGCTCATGTAAAACTTTGCTCATGTAAAGAGCATATTTAGGTCATGTAGAGTTCTGACTACTGAAATATACTTGTCCCACTGGCAGCCTGGCAGACTTTCTGCATTTTACCCAACAGCGAATCATAGAATAATAGAATAGTTTGCGTTGGAAGGGACCTTAAAGATTATTTAATTCCAGCCCCCCTGCCACGGGCAGGGACGCCTCCCACTAGATCAGGCTGCTCAGGGCCACGTCCAGCCTGGTCTTGAACACCTCCAGGGATGTGGCATCCACAGCTTCCCTGGGCAACCTGTGCCACTGCCTCACCACTCTCATAGTGAAGAAATTCTTCATTATGTCTAGTCTAAATCTGTCCCTCTTCAGCTTATACCCATTGCCCTTAGTCCTATCACTTCAAGCCTTTGGAAACAGTCCCTTCACAGCTTTCTTGTAGGCCCCTATCAGGTACTGGAATGATGCTATAAGATCTCCTTGGAGCCTTCTTTTTTCCAGGCTGAACAAGCCCAACTCTCTCAGCCTGTCCTCATATGGAAGATGCTCCAGCTCTCTAATCATCTTTGTAGCCTTCCTCTGGAACTGTTTCAACAGTTTCGTATCCTTCTTATGTTGAGGATTCTAGAACTGAACACAATACTCCAGATGAGGCCTCACAAGAGGGGAGTAGAGGGGCAGAATCACCTCCCTCGACCTGCTGGCCACGCTTCTTTTGATGCAACCCAGGACATGCTTGGCCTTCTGGGCTGCGAGCGCACATTGCTGGTTCATGTCGAGCTTCTCATCAACCAGCACCTGCAAGTCCTTCTCTGCAGGGCTGCTCTCAATCACATCATTCCCCATCCTGTATTGAAATTGGGGATTGCTCCAACCCAGGTGTAGGACCTTGCACTTGGCCTTGTTGAACGTCATGAGGTTTGCATAGGTCCACTTCTCCAGCCTGTCCAGGTCCCTCTGGATTACTTCCTGTCTTTCTGGTGTGGCAACTGCACCACTCAGAGAACTGTTCACCCATCAAATCCATCTCTCTCCAATTTAGAGAGAAGGATGTTGTGGGGCACTGTGTCAAAGGCTTTACAGAAGTCCACATAGATCACATCCATTGGTTTACCCCTTGTTCACTGCTGCAGTCACCCCATCATAGGAAGCCACTAGGTTGGTCATACAGGACTTGCCCCACGTGAAGCCATGCTGGCTGCCAATAATCACCTCCCTGTCCTCCATGATCTTCCCAGGCACAGAGGTGAGGCTGACAGGTGGGTAGTTCTCAGGGTCGTCTTTTCTACCCTTTCTAAAAATGGGCACAATGTTACCCTTCTTCCAGTCACCAGGGACTTCTCCTGACTGCCATGGCTTTTCAAATACCATGGAGAGTGGCTTGGAAACCACATTGGCCAGTTCCCTCAGGACTCTGGGATGCATCTCATCAGGTCCCTTAGACTTATATATGTTCAGGTTCCTCAGGTGGTCACAAACCTGATCCTCCTCTACAGTGGGAGGGGGTTTACCCCCCTGGTCACCATCTTGTTGTCCCATGACCCAGGAGGGGCTTGCACCTCTGCAGCTAGATAGGTTAAATTCATATTTGTAAACAGTATGATACAACAGAGGTGGATTTGTAACAAACAATTGGTGATTAGGACCTAATGTTCAATTCGTGTGTGTTTTTGGGGGAGAGAATGTTACTTCACATTAGCTCTGCTCTCATACCATTAGTTGAATCCTCATTAGCTCCTCTTCCAAATTAGCTTTATTTCTGAGGAATCGAGTTGGCACAGTCTTGCAGCACATCACGTTATGAGCAAAAGCAAAGTAACTAGAGGTGATCAGGAGGTAATTTTCAGAAGCGCACTCCTGATACATGCTAAGTGTTACAATAGGCACATTAATTTTCTCTCCCAATACGTGACCCTTGGGTCTGCCTGTGAATAGGGAAGGGAACTGTATCACTTTCCTATCTCTGACTTTTATATGAGCTTGTAAATGGTGAGTAGAAGCTGTTTGTGGACCTCTACCCACCTGTAGAGGTAGCAGTTAGGGGCTAGCAACACAAACCCCCGCCTGTCAACTGACGGGATGTGTCAGCCCAATTTCCTTGCAGCCCACAGTAAGCATCAACCAGTACTAGAAGTTATTCCACTTTATCTAGGACAAGTAGTGACAAGTTGTACTGGCAGACCAAGCTGAACCTCGGTTCAGAATGATGCCAGAGACAGCCAGGAACAAATATGATCTCCTGTTCTAAATATTTGGCCTACGCTGCATCTAAAAATCTGTCTTGAGCTCCCTTAATTAGAACATTGGCATCTATTTATGCATATAACCTAATGAATATTCATTGGGCATGTTGATTAGGTGATATGATTTGCATATTCTTCCTAGATTCTTAGACCTTTACCCTTGCATATTCTAATATTCAAGATATTCTTGTGGAACCAAGGGAAATTCTGATTAGCGATTAGGGGGAAAAAATCACAATTGAAGTGGTCAGATGTTGGAACAGGTGCTTGAAGATGGCGTGCATCTCTGTTCTTGAAAGTATTTAAAACTTGACTGGACAAGGCCCTGAACAGCGTGAACTGTCTTTGAATTTGCTTTTAACTTGGAAGTTGTTCTTCCTTTGAACAACCTATTAGGCCCATCGACATATAGAGGACCCTTCTATTGTAAATAATTCTACAATTAATGCAGAAGAATAATGATCCTGCATTTTTGGTATTAATATATTTACAGATGGGCATAAATATGTAACTGGTACTTTCATGGTTAGTATTACTCCAGAGGTAATGAAATAATCCTGTTAAGTGTGTTGCAATACTTTCTAATGAAGTCTCTGCCTTCATTAAGGAGATAGTTACTCATCATGAGTTCATTAACTGGTCAGCATATCTGATTGCAATTCTGTCATAGCAGCTGGTCAAGGTAGAGCCTAATTTATCCTCTTGCCTTCCTTCAGGGCTTAGTTTGACCAATTAATGTATTCTGAAACCACAACAACAACCTTGCCTATATTAAGGTACCTCCAGATGAGTTCTGATGATTCAAATGAAGCAATTTAAAAGACAGAGGGCAGCACGTAAGGCTGAAGAGAATAATTCTTAAGCTGCATGAGCCTGAATGGCCAGGATTGGTTTGGAGGCTGCATAAAATGTGAGCATAATTTAACAATGAGCTTTTCCAAGGGAGGTAAGACTTCTAAGATATTAACAGAGACACATGCCACTAGCAATTGCTTTGTGTAACCTCACCCTAGCCCCAGCTGTGATTGTAGTCCCTGGAAACCTTACTGAAATGTTAGGCTAAGAAAGAACTATAAGCTTTCTCTGCTCTATAGATTTTCTGAAGATAATGGAAACAATTAGAAGCTAAATGACCAATCTACATCTTTTGTCTGCTTAGTATTGATGTAGTCACCCAATAAGGGAGCAGTAACCAAAATATGGGATTAAGGCAATCTCTCATACGGAAGGCAGTTTCTCATAATGAACAGCAAACACATGTAGTGAGTGCAGTTTGCAAGCCAGAGGCTAGGATTCCTTTTACTAGGAAATGTTTGTGTAGTAATTCTCAAAAAGATTTGTTAAAATTAGAGCAAGCACAAAGGGTGAATTTTGTGGAATAAATTGTTTGCTACAAACAGTTCATCCAGAGGTATCTACAACACAGAGAAGGAAAAACTGCCTGGAGGTAGCAAAAGCTCAGAACATCCACATCAGTCTTTTTAGGGAAGCTCATCATATCAAAAGCCTCAGCAGGAAATATAATAAAACAAATACTAGCTCTACAGCTGGATCTTTCTTAGAAATCAACACACATACTACAACAGAAGAATGGCTACCGCTTGGTTTCAGATCTCTGCGTGTTACAGGAAACAACATGACTCTCATGTCAGTAGTGGCTTGTTGTGAAATCTGGAATGGCCTCACCATAGTTCATCCAGAGCAAGAGGGCAGCTGGCTCCCCGCATCTGTCAGAGACGCCTGATTGCTCTTACCCAAGGATTGCTGCCAAGAGTCTTAGAGTAGAAGAAATTCTTATGTGTAGCTCCAGAAACCAAAGGTAACTAGTTCACGGTACTAAGCTAATCTGTACCTGGACCTTAAATATAGTTCCACAATCTGCAGCCTTGATAGGCTGGGAGGGAGGGAAAAGTGGCATCTTGTAGCCCTCACTGGCAGGAGGTGAGCATTCAATGTCTTTATCAATGACCTGGATGAAGGCATTGAGTGCACCCTTAGCAAGTTTGCAGATGACGCTAAGCTGGGTGGAAGCGTGGAGCTGATGGAGGGTAGGGAGGCTCTGCAAAGGGATCTGAACAGGCTGGACTGCTGGGCTGAGACCAACGGCGTGAGGTTTAACAAGGCCAAATGCCGGGTCCTGCACTTGGGGTACAACAACCCTATGCAGTGCTACAGACTAGGAGAAGTCTGGCTAGAAAACTGCCTGGAGGAGAAGGACCTGGGGGTGTTGGTTGACCGCTCACTGAACATGAGCCAGCAGTGTGCCCAGGTGGCCAAGAAGGTCAATGGCATCTTGACTTGTATCAGAAACAGTGTGACCAGCAGGTCCAGGGAGGTTATTCTCCCTCTGGACTCGGCACCGGTGAGACCGCACCTTGAATACTGTGTTCAGTTCTGGGCCCCTCACCACAAGAAGGATGTTGAGGCTCTGGATCATGTCCAGAGAAGAGCAATGAAGCTGGTGAAGGGGCTGGAGAACAAGTCTTGTGAGGAGCGGCTGAGAGAGCTGAGGTTGTTTAGCCTTGACAAGAGGAGGCTGAGGGGAGACCTCATTGCTCTCTACAACTACCTGAAAGGAGGTTGTAGAGAGGAGGGAACTGGCCTCTTCTCCCAAGTGACAGGGGACAGGACAAATGGGAATGGCCTCAAGCTCCACCCAGAGAGGTTCAGGTTGGACTTCAGGAAAAAATTTTTCATGGAAAGGGTCATTGGGCACTGGAACAGGCTGCCCAGGGAGGTGGTTGAGTCACTTTCCCTGGAGGTGTTTAAAGGACAGATGGATGAGGTGCTGAGGGGCATGGTTTAGGGATTGTTAGGAATGGTTGGACTCGATGATCCAGTGGGTCCTTTCCAACCTAGTGATTCTATGATTCTATGATAGTCAGATAACCCACAAAAGTAACTCCTTTGCACGCCACCTTGGGCTGGATCTGAAGTGGCACTAGTGACACTTACGTAACTGCTCTCACAGATTACCAGTTTAACGGAAGACCATCTGAAGAACTACTTTCTGTTGCCAGCTTTCAGAGGAGTTTGTCTGTATTATGCAGAAGACCAAACTATATGTTTGCAATGACAGTGTAAATTCCTGAAACTTGACAACGGCCTTTGCAAAAGTCGAGCTGAGCTCACGGGGCAAATGCCTCTGGGCGCTTCTGAGATCCAGATTTTACGAGTGATATGACCTGGTGGCATTTTGAATTTTCATTTTATTTCTTGAATTAACCACAGGTAAGGACTATTTCTTGGAGAAGTCTGAAAATGCTGAAATGTTATTATGATACTTAAAGGGGAGGATGGGGATGTGGCTTGGCGATGAAGAAAATTACTGGCCCATAAGTTCTGAGAAAAAGTTGTCTGTTTACCCACCAGACAAATACAGTGTGGATACCATCAGTATGACCTTTTTAATTGATCTCAACCCTGTTCATCCTGGAGTGGGAGAACAGTTCAGTCACACCCTGCATTACCGAAGAGTTTGAGGCCTTTTCTAAGGTAGCGTTTACAGCCCTGGTAATGCTGTGGGAGCTGAACTAATACCAGGACATTGGGATAGTTTTGAAAATTGAATATAAAAGATTTGCACAGTGTTTTCAGGTGATTTTCCTGCTATACTACAGTTTAAGCATTTTCCTTGTAATGGAGAGAAGAGGAAATACATAATAATAAGGTGATAGTACAAAGCAATGCTCAATGGATATGGGAGGGGAGCTGAGCAGATAAGTGGATCTGTAAGAGGTGTGGCATGTTTGATTCTGTAAATACTTTGCTGTCACTGCATGAAGATATCTCTAGTTTCCTTATCTCGATTTTACTCAATATTTGAACTTTGCTGGAGTAGTAGGTTGCCAACCACAGAGTTACAGCTGCCAAATCCCCATCTGAACATCTGTGCTTATGTGAGGGTGGTATGGCAGTTTTGCTCTGTATCATCCTAGTTGCATCTTCCTGCTGATCCCTTTTTTAACACCCTATTTGAGATGTCAGCCATTTTTCATTAGGATCTTCAGCAAACATTTCCCTTTGAGAGGAACATGGAATATGCTGCATCTGTCAGGGGAGCAGCTTAGTGGTTGTTTTGTGTTTCTTGTGGCCAGCTATAACACTTGCTATGGCAACTGCATAGGTGAAAAAACCCACTCAATGATTTGCTCTATAAATACTGTTCCCAGTTATTTGAGCAAAGTGCAGAGCTCAGCTGCAGTTGCATTTGGTCTTTCTAAGTTAGGGCTGAAGACTGGAGATGCTCCATAAATTGCAGTTACTCTGTTGCGGGTATGGAAGGGAAAGTGTGGTGGTTGTTTTTTCTTACTCCTGCTTCCCCTCCTACCCCAAAGCTACGTATTCATAGCTATATGTGAATAGCTATGTATTCATCTGAAGGTAAGGATTTCTTAGTTTTTTCTAAGAGGACGTTGCAGGAGAGCAGTAGTTCTGATCCTGCAATCGCTGCCTGTGCTCTCCCAGGAGCCTCTAGGAACTTTGGGAGTCTTGAACCTAGTTCTTTTTTTGTGGGGGACAAGCAGGGAAACATCATGAAGTATGAAATTATCACTGCTATAAACTCATCTTTTTCCTAGTTTTTATTGGCAGGTCCAGGCAGATGAAAGCCCTTTTTTTAAATTTCAAAAGCTAATTCTCACCTCTAGCTAGATATATGCTGATGGGGTTGCATTATCTCATTGGGGTCATGCTTCTACACCTCTGAGAACAGGTTTCAATAAATGTGTCATGTTTAAATGCCAAGCAATCATAAACCTTGTCTGTTTGGGGCATGAAAAGCTTGAGGTTCCAGTAAAATCCTGCCTGACTCTCCCATCAGCAGCAGCCATGTGGATGAAGATGGCTGCATGCTTTCTCCAGCCCTTGCTAGTGTTCCAGAGTCTGAAGTAACTGAAGTGCTGGAAGCTCATAGAAGACTGCTCTGAAACACTCTGAACTACATTCTCCTGAGTGTGTTAAACTCCGCATTCACAGGAGTTTAGTGTCCTAAATATAAAAGGGCCAATTAGCACATGTGGGCTGACCTCCAGTATACCATAAACATTAAGTTTCACCCGTTTATCCCATTTTTGAGCTAAGTAACTTGGATTAGACTGAAGTATTTTGAGCCCTGTAACAAAAAATTATTTAGGCATACCCTTTCTAGCAGTGAAAATCCAGGAGTGGCATCCTTGTCTCTCTGACATGAAGGTCTGTTTCCCCATGTAGGACAAATAGTGGGGACAATTTCCAGGTACAAGTGAATTCTCTGTACTCTGCTCAGCCCTGTTCAGAGCATGCAGTGGTCAGCCCTGTTATTTCCAAGAGAAGTAGGGAAAAAAGGAGAACGTATCTCACTGTGTACATGGAAGAATACTTTACCTTCTTATCTCTACAAACTCTTAGAGTCATGAAGTTTATTCGCTAATAGCAAGTTATTTAGAGGTGAAAAGCTGTGTTGACATACATTGTGTGCCAGGAAAGGAGACCATCATGGAATTTACCATGCAAATGTGCATGTACTTCAACTACCATTGATCCATTGCCACTGCAGTTGTACTATTAGTTCTAGAGAGTCTTTAAACATCTACTGAAGTCTTATTAAAGCAATGGGGATGTAAGCGTAAGCCCAAAATTATGTATGTGGTCAAGTGATGACCTGAATTCAGACCATAATGTCTCATTCTGTTTTCAGCTTTGGTGATATAAAATAGTGAACAGCTCATTGCATTACTAATAACGGTATTTGTAGTAAGAATAAGAAGTTTGATATACCTTGCTAGAAATTAGTTTCTTTGGTGTAAAAGGAGGTGCTTTCTGCTGATAACTTTAAGAAGTTGCAGCAAATGGAACAGATTTTTTTTAGTTCCTTCCTTCTGTATGCTTTTATTTAGAATCTTGGCTCTGTGTCTTGGTCTGCTTTTCTGTATAAATCTTTTCTCTGGGCAGGTGTCTTATAACTTAAAGATTATTTTCTGACAATTAAGCGTTTTCCATTTTCTTGCCAATGGTTCTGAGCCATGAAAGCAGCTGAGAAAAGGGGATAGGAAAACCTATAAGAAAGCAAGGTTGTGATTTGGGGCTTTTTTAAAGCTCTTTGCACACTAGCTGGGTTTTTTTTGAAAATACTATTCTTGGTTTGAAACTTTAATTCTGGGCGTACATTTGGTGCCCAGATGGTACAGACTCACACAGAAACCCATCACTCTGTCAGGGCAGGCGGATACATATGTAAATATTTTGCCTTTTCCCCCTATAATATTTGGCTTTGTCTAAGCTAATTGCCATCAAAGGCAGAATGTGAAGAATACTTAAGAGGAGCAAACAAAGAGGACCTCAAATGTTTGCATTGCACTAACTTTGGAAGATGCTAGTAGAAGGTGATGTAACTAATAATTTTCTTTCACGAGTTTCCTTATTCGTGCTGTGAATTCATGGTGTAGGATCTAAGTTCATGCCAAGCAATACTTTACAACCTGAGATAGAAACCTGTATTCCTAGTAGCATAAAAGCATATTTAACCCCTTAGAGCTATTGATACAAGGCCAATGTCTCTGGCTTTTCAGTTCGGGCTAACAGTAAGTGTTCTCTACCTGTCTCTTGGTGTTGGCATATAGCACTCTACCTTATTTGTGTAGTTCATTGCTTCATTTAATTTGTTCTATTGAGTGCCCATCTTCATGTATTTTTAATACATAAAAGCATTTCCAGAATAGCTGCTTCTCTGACCAGTGGTAGTTAGTAACAGCGTGGGCAACACATTAAGGATGCCTGTTTTGTCATAAAATCATAGAGTGGTTTGGGTTGGAAGGAACCTTAAAGACCATACAGTTCCAATGCCCCTGCCATGGGCAGGGACACCTTCCACTAGACGGGGCTGCTCAAGGGCCCATCCAACCTGGCCTTGAACATTTCCAGGGATGGGACAGCCACAGCTTCTGTGGGCAACCTGTTCCAGTGTCTCACCACCCTCATCATGAAGAATTTCTTCCTAATGTCTAATCTAAATCTTCCCCCTTCCAATTTAAAGCCATTCCCCCTTGTCTTATCAAAACATGCCCTTCTAAAAATCCCTCTCCGGCTTTCTTGTACGCTCCCTTCAGGTACTGGAATATGGTCTCCCCAGAGCCTTCTCTTCTCCAGGCTGAAAAACCCAACTCTCTCAGCCTGTCCTCATATGGGAGGTGCTCCAGCCCTTTGATCATCTTCGTGGTCTTCCTCTGGACCCATTCCAACAGTTCTATATCCTTCTTATATTGGGGATTCAAAAACTGGACACAATACTCCAAGTGGGGTCTCACAAGAATGGAATAGAGAGATGGAATCACCTCTCTCAGCCTGCTGGCCATGTTTCTTTTGAGGCAGCCCAGGACACGATTGGCCTTCTGGGCTGCGAGTGCACATTGCTGGCTCGTGTCAAGCTTCTCTTCAACAGCACCCCCAAGTGATTTTCCATAGGGCTGCTCTCAGTCACATTGTCCGCCAGCCTGCATTGAAACCATGGATTGACCCGACCTGGGTGTAGGACCTTGCACTTGGCCTTGTTGAACTGCATGAGGTTCACACAGGCCCACTTCTAAAGCTTGTCCAGGTCCCTCTGGATGGCATCCCATTTGTCATTAAACACCTGATTCAAAATACCTTAATATTAATGGAAAAATGACTCTCATAAGCTTTGAATCTGACCACTCAGTGAGAAAGTCTAATAAAGCCAGTGCTAGCCGAGGATGCTGGCAAAATGGATAGAGGAAACCTTCCTGTTTTCTATCAATGCCAGAATGGTTGCACTATCACAAGTTTCTGATCAAATGTGAAATTTGGCTAGGCTATAATTCATGGAAAGCATCAGGCTATGCCAGATCCATTCCTCTAAAGACACTAGCTACGCAGAGAGATGCCAAGAGATCAGGCCCTGGAGGTGTGATTATTGTAGAGGAAGGAAAGTGGCTGTTAAAGAAGAATGTAATAACATGTCCAGAAGACAAACAGAAGCAGTATGTGGTACTTTCTTTCCATAGAACATAGATGAAACCTTGACTACAGGGAAAGAACATTGCCTATTTCAGCCATTTGTATTGCCATCTGAGGCTTATTACTCAGGAGTGCCAATAAATTCTGCTTTTGAGCATGCTATGAAAGTGTCTGGGTACCTTTAAGAGACATACCACTGTCTGTCACGTATACTTCTGCTCGTCTTGCTTCTTGGCTGTGGGGTGGAAGGGGCTCAGGAAAATTGTTCACTATCTATAGATATTGTTTTTCCTGTGCTGTTTTTTATTACTGAAGGAAAGATCAAAGATATTTACTTCGTGTATCTCCTGGAGTATGGGCATTGAGACACATTACTGCAGAATAAGCCAAGATGTGAATTTATAGTTCCTTCACAGAAAATGCCAGTATGCCTGATGCTAGCTCACGGTTCAGAGAAAAGAAATGAAAGAAGAGGTGATTTGCCACTTATATACGTGGTGGTGACAATACACACTGGCACTTACTGCAGGCCTTTTCATTGTATCATAAGTTTGGATATGAGCTTACTGTATGGGTAACTTGTGTCTGTCATGGGCCAAAGATAACATTGGTTGTCACAGCAGACTGATGGTAGGGATTGCTTTGCTTCTAGCTTTTGCTTTCGGTTGTCAAGCCCATCTGGTCTACAGCTGGGAGGGCACGTTGCATTCATTTAACAGCACTTTCTTTTCTTCATTTTGCCCTTCCCAGGAGCAATTGAGCGGTGCTCATACATCAAGTACCACTACTCCTCAGCGACCATTCCCAAGAACCTCACGTACAACATCACCAAGACAATCCGCCAGGATGAGTGGCATGCCTTGCGTAAGTGTTGCTGGCTTTCTTCTCCGTTCTCCTCACATGCAGACTAAGGGAGGTGCTCACTGGTAAAAATGAGAACAGAGGCTTTGACTGACAGCCTGCTTAGAGCTTTCTCTCACAGTTTGTCTTTGTAGCAGACTTATCGATTTGTTCTTAGGACCTACATCTCTGTTTCTGCTGCTGACTAGGAATTCTGCTGAGGCATGTAAAAGTGGTGGTAGGGAACAGGCATTCATACTCAGAGATTAATATTGAGTTAAATACAAAAATGAATAACAAAATCAATGCCCTATTTTTTAATTCAGTTGAATGCTCTTTGCATGAGCGTATTCTCATGCAATTCATGCTGCTGCTAAGTTTTCTGCTTCCAGCAGAATTCATTGCTGGCTTTCATTGTAGCTGCCTGCAGCTCCTGGGCAAGTGTGGCATCACTCTTCTTTGAAGATCTAGGAAGAGAAATGCTGCACCCTTTAAGGCACAGGGAAGCAGCTTAGCCTTTAGTGATAATTGTAGCCAGTGGTCACAGTTGTAACGTTGCTGAAGCAACAAGATCTGACAGGGATGGAATTGCCTTGAGATGGATTGTCTGGCCTTGACACTTTTCTCCCTCTCATCTGGGAGATGGAAAAGGGTTTTCACTAATAAAATGGAAGAGGTAGGATTTCACAAGGAAGAATGCTACTGCAGCTTGTTCTTATTACTATGTGGCGATGGGGACTGATGAATATCCCGAGCTTCTCGATCTCGGTGGAAGCAGTTAACAGCTCCTTGAAGATGGCAAGCATTGAGGGATGCTGATTCTTACTGAAAACCTTGAAAAGTGGTAGTGAGCAACTACTGTCCAGACTGTGTTGGTCTGAGAAATGTGTAAGACCTCTGGTGTTCCCAGGGCTTTCAGTCTCTGTTTCACTCCTGCCTTATGTGTCTTTTTTAAGCCCTGGGGAAGAAATATGTAGTGATATAGTC
The DNA here is from genome assembly GCF_017976375.1 of Cuculus canorus. Lineage (NCBI taxonomy): Eukaryota > Metazoa > Chordata > Aves > Cuculiformes > Cuculidae > Cuculus > Cuculus canorus. Next base: position 150,083,102 of record NC_071401.1, read on the forward strand.
TGTTTCCTGCATTGATAAGGTCAGGCCTGGTTTGAGACTCATTGGTGCTTGTAAGCCCATCTGGTCAAATCTGGGTAATACATTAAGAAAGTTCTAGAGGGTCTTGCTAATATCTTTTTTTTTTTTTTTTTTTAATGGAAATGTGTATGTGTGTGTATAAATACATATTTTAATTTCGACATGATGAGGAAAAGGAATATTGAACTCGTGCCCCTCAGAAGACTGTAAGGGGCTGGTCTTGCAAAATATTGTGCTGTGCTTATTTGTCCCTGAAATACAAAGATCGGGCAGATCTATTCCCTTCAGGTTTTCTGCTACCACCTGTCATCTCTGCTGGTGTCAGTTTTATGTTAACATTGCTCATCTGTGAGAAAAAAGAAACATCCCACCACCCAAGACACCTTCTGTTAGCATTCATAGGGCAGTAGGAAGGGTCTTTAGTCAATGCTTTTTTTTTTTGTGTAGGTGTGCTTTTGCCACTGCTGTGAGCAACAATGCTTTTTCTGCAAGCATTCAAGGGAAATCTCACTATTCAATGTAGGAATTGCTGTCTTAAAGATTCATAGGATTATAGAATGGTTTGGGAAGTTCACCTTTATCTCAGCAATGGCTCAACTAAAGGTTTATTCTGAAACTGTGTTTATATTCCCCCCTACCAATTTACTAACATCCCTGGCCATGTAAGGCACTTGGTGTGTGTCCCCCTTGTTGGAATCAGCAGGTTCCTGAGCCTGGTGTGTTGGCAGCTGATGGGAGATTTCATCAGGGCATTCAGCAGTCTCCAAAGTGGCAGTCTAGACACACTGTGCTCACACATTTACATACCTGATTTGGTCTGAGGCATTTTCAGAGTGAGGCTGCTTGTTCCTTCCCTGGGGAGGGTACGCTGAGCATGTAGGTGTACATGCATATCCTTGCCCAGATTTTCTTGCTAGTTCATGAGTCAGATAAGTGTAGGTAGATGCAGACAGGACTGAGGTTTGAATCTCCCTGTCTAAAAACAGGGAAAGAAAGAAGTTCTTTGCTGAAGCGCTCTCTTCTCCAGAGGAGTTGGATGTGATAGTGAGTGCTTGATGTATGGGATCAGCCACTGGGGAATCTGAAGGTCACTGCATTTAAGGATTAACTGAACCTATATGACTATTTCCTGTGTACGAAGAGTGACCTTGCTGTTTTTCCCTAAAATGTCTGGTTTAAAAGATAAGAGCAATACCAGTCTTTTCAAATGGTGTTTCAGTTGAGAAAGATGTTCTCCCTTTGCAACGGAATAGACATAAAGTAGGGTAAGATTCTAAGTCCTTTCAGAAAGTCCCTATAACTTTTGGTCCCTGCCTTAGTATCCAGCCTGGTTCTGAAACTCTGGACTAGCTTCGTCCAGGGCATGGTTACTTCAGCTCTTCACTGCTCATCTTCGGGTAGAATAGTGTTTCCAAGTCAATGGGGCCATTATTTTCATCTGAACAATTTCCTGTTTGGAATTACCTTTTTGCTGAGTGTTGCAATAAACAGCAAACTGAACAGGGTGCAGGTATGTTGTTCTTCCTGCTCTTGCCATGGGTAATTTCTCAGATTTGTATCATGAGATGGGAAAAAAGTATTTCCTGATGGAAAAAAACATGAGGTAAAATAGAATTCTGGAGAATTTCAGAGGAACTGGAAAGGTGAAACCAGAGTGTCTGGTCACCCTATTAAAGAAAAACACCTCATCCAGGCTGAAGCCACTTCTGCCCTTTGCCATATTTTTATTTCGGTAGTCATTATTTTCCTCCCCTGGTGCATGGGCAGTGAACCATTATGCCTGGGAAGGAAATGTCTTGCTTTGCCTGTTTACTGGGTGTGGGATCAGAAAAGAGAGGACATCAGCCACGCCCAGCAGACTGCTTTTTTTCAGACTGGTGGGCAGGACTGATGCTTCAGCAGTTTCTCTTGAATTGTAGGAATAGGTAAAGGACAATTAATTTGAAGCTGAGGACCCCATGGCACCAGTCAGCACAGAAAGCAGATATTCCTCTAGCTGTGCTGTCAGCTGTGCTAGAAGAACCCAGGGGAGCAGCTGGACCTGGAGGAATGGTTGGAGCTGACTTAATCATTTTTGATTTTATCTTTTTCCATTCTGTTTGACATTTTCAAGATGGAACCTTTGCTCCAAATTGATTGCCTATGGCAGCATGAGTTGGGGAAATAGGACTTCACTTCCCTGCAATCACTTCCTGTCAGTTCTCTCTGGTTAAACAGGGATGGAGAGAAGGATGATTGTAGTATTGCCAGCTCTTGCCTTCAGGAAATAAATGTTCATCTAATTAGACAAGATGAGTGTCTATATGATCTGGAAGGGGAAGGGAAGGAAAGCTGTGTCCAGCAACTCTGAGCATGAGTAACTGTCTCTTTATGGAAGATGCCAGTGTAATTATATGATTGAGTTAGAATTAGGCATTTACCTGTCTCATTTTGGCCCCTCATGCACAGAAACTTGGTCCATAGTTCTGGCTCCTGAAAAAATGATGTTTTTAGAAATGGAGATATATATTATTAAAACAAAAATAAAAAAAATCTGAACAGTTTTATGTTTATTCACATATTCAGTCATGTCTTTTATGCTGTTCTCATAGGTTCACTTTCAGTGTGCTACAGATTTGTGTTTGCAGAACGCGAGGAAAGTGATCATGGCAAGGGTTTGAGCTGTAGAATATGGTACAGGCTTTGGGAGGGGTGAGAGGCATTTTCAAGTACTGGAATAAGCACTTCAACTGGATGCTTGTACTTTAAGAAAGTTGACCATAAAAAGGAGGCTGTGTTGATGTTATTTTTTCTCTTGTCCCAAGAACTTTAGGGAACCAGTATTGGGTATATTATGGCTAAGAAGGTGAAAGGTTTTGTTTGCTTTGAAAATGGTAGTACCACCAAAGCAATGCAGGGATGTACTGTTTTCAGTTGGCATCTTCAGGAACCAACCATGCTGTTCTCTAAAGACACTGTGAGGGGTAAGGTACTCAAAGCCCAGGGAGTCTTTAGTCTACTGGCTTCCTCCTTGGAGCAAAACAGAAACCTGTTGGTTTGATGCTGTTTTATACCATCAGAAGGACTGCAGGAAGGTCATTCCGTTTTAATTTTTTTTTTTTTTCAAATAGACTGTAGACAACTCAGGCTCTAAATTGATTTTCTGCTGCAGTCTTAAAAAACCCAAGTGTTTTATGAAAATGGGTAACCACAGCATAGAAGATATGCAGAGAGGAATTTCTAAGTATGCTTAAGCCAGCTATCTGCATTTCATTGTTTGGCTGGGAGAGTTAGGCTTAGAAAATTATTTTGAGGAAGCCAAATAGTGCAGAAAAGGGAGAAATACACAGATAAGGGAAGAGGGATTGCCTTCATACTTTCTTAGAGCCATTCTAGCATGATGATGTTTTGTTTTTGCCTCTAGCTTCTTTTGTTTAGACCTTATGCTTCCTCGCTCATTTTTTACCTTTGAACATACTTGTATTTGCCATGGGACTACTTTGTGCATCCATTCCTTGAACAATTTCAACAAGAACAACTGCGTAGGTACTACAGGACTGTGGGTTAGCCTGCTGTGGGCTCAGACCTGCCTGGAGCCTCACGGGGCTGATGCTTGTGGATCACTCTGCAGTCTTCCTCGCTGTGGTATTTGCAAGGGAAGGATAAAAGGAAGCTTTCTCCAGGGCCACCTTCTCTCCAAGGCAGGTGAAGAAAGTATAGTGGTGTTAAAGCTCTGCAAACACACAAGTTGCTGGTGTGTGTTTTTCAAGAGTGAGGTTTTTTTTTCTGTCTCAGTCAAACCACTGCCTTTTCCCTTTCTTCTGCCTTGGAGGCTGAAATGGGACAAATGCTGCATAGTGCTCAGAGCCTTTGTATGGCAGAGCTCCTAGTAGCTTGCACTATATCTCATGAAAGTCTCCAGATAAGAAGGAAGATGAAAAATTCTTCCTTCTCTCAAAAAGCTTTTATTTTGCTGACTCACAGAGCCTATCATGAATGTGAGGTAGCTCGCTAGGTCTTTAAGTCTGTTATTTTTAATTCCTCCCTATGTATCAGAAACCTGAATTTGTACTCTGGATTAAATATGGACACAAAAGAGAGAATTTCTGTTTGTCTGCTCTGCTGCAGCTATGACATTGCTACCTAGGCCTGCCTTCCACAGCAGCTGTGTTTTGTGTCTGGGAACATGGAGAGTGCTGCATCTGGGCAGAAAGCGGCTGGAATTGCTATGGAAACTGATCTTTTCCTGCACAGCTTAGAAATTGTGTCACCAGACTTCTTCAGAGAGAACCAGTTCACACACAGGTAGCTAATGCTTCTTGAGAAATGTTTAGAATTTCCTGGGTATTTTTGAAAATGTTCCTTTTCTGGCACTGTAGGATCTCCTTTGCCTGTCTCCTACCCCTCCATTTCTACTGTGGGACCACAGAATATGTATTTAGAACATTGACATGGGGGAGCTGCATTGTTAGGAGAAGAGAAACCATAATGCCTTGTGTTAATTGGAATGATAACGTTTGTCTGCGCTGCTGAAAGCTGCAGTAATCCTGTGTTTGTGGTGGTCTGAAAGCCATTTGTATGAAAAATGAATTGCGAAGTCAAAAGTAATAGCCTGGCACATTCTGAGAGCAGCAAGTATTGGAGGAAATGAAGGATTTCTACAGGATGTAGAGAGTGATAATATTTTAATTCGTAAAGCATCTATGCTGAAAGCTGGATGGATTTTATTAGCCTTAATGGTCTGAAGATTAAGCCCCCCTCATTTAGGCCTATGAGGTACTCAAATACTTCCTTATAGCCAGTAAAAATACTGGGATGTGTGGAAAAATCTCCTTTTGTGGAGGTCGGTTATTGTACTGATGGCAGTGGCAACAATTAGCGCTCTGGATAGACTAATATCTATACTTCTAATTTCTACAGTCTTCCTAAGCCTTCTCATTCCGTGGAACAACATGCGATTTGCACGGAAGCTCAGTTGATAGCTTGACAATGCATTAGTAACACCAGTAAGCCCATGGGCTTGACCATGTCTGCTTTTATAAGCAACAATAAATATTTCATTGTTGTATCTGTATTAAGTGCTGACCTGAGAGAATTTTTGCTTCTGGTGGGTTGGTTTTTTTTGTCCCCCCTGGGTACTACTGAAAGTAGTGTTTGAAATAAATAGGCAGCATCCCACTTTTCTTGCTCCTTTCTTTCACACTCTCTCCCATAATCCCTCATGTCTCCTTCCATTCCTGTCTTCCCCTACAAAGAAAAGCTAATTAAAAATGAAACAGAAACCTTGACCCCCCAGATGGAGGTGTACCCTGAAATATGACACCGTCCTGCTGGTCAGTGCCATTTGGCTGACAATATGATGTCATTCCTCAATGCAATGGTTATTAAAGCAGACGGGGCAGCCATCCTGGAGGTTAGTCAGGCAGCAGGTGCTCACATGCCTGGAGGTCTAGTGTTGTTGGATCTCCATCATATTAATCATTCCCATAGCTAATGACCAGGTGGTAGTGACAGACATTCTCATTTCCCTCTTTCTCTCTGCTGTAGGGTTTTCTTCATATCCTGCTACTTCAAGCTAAGAGATAAAAATGTTTTTTTAGCAGCAAATTCAAAGACCTATTTTAAAATCTGTAAGGGGGTTTATTGCCTTCTGCTGGGCTTCATCTTAGGATCTGCTAATGCGGCTGTGACCTTAATACCTACTCTAGAGAATAGATTTCTCAACTGCATACTACTTCTTATTTCCCATACTAGCTTTGCTTCCCAGAGATAGAAGAGAAGGGAAGGAGTGAGGGAGAGGAGGTCAGTAGACCTCCCAGTTCTGGGTTGACTGGTCTGTCCGAGTAGGCCAAGATTTGGGAAGGGAGGAAATGAAGACAGGGAACAGGGTGAAACTTAATGCTGCTGAATTGGGAGAGGTGAGACAAGATTGAGAGTCGGATAAGGGCTGGAGTGGTAGACTGGAAACATTTGGAAGGGGAAGTGCAAAAATGGCCAGACTCCGTGTGTGTTGAAGGGGAGTGGGGAATGAACCAAGAAGGATCTCCTCCAAAGCTGTGTTCAAAGTGCACAAGTCACAAGTTTGATTGTACATCTACTGCTAACACACCTGTGAAACACTGCAGAGGGGAGGTCTCATCCTGCTCCCTCAGCCAGCCGGTTCTTCTACCAGCTCACATAACAGAGGGCTCAGAGGTGACTCAGAAGAGTCTTATTCTGCTGACAAACCGCTCAGCACTGTTCTGAACCAGTAAGAAACCTCACACGAGAATTCCTGCTTTTGCAGTTTGTTGTTTGTTTTCAAGTATTGAACTTAAAATCAGATAAGCATTTTTAAGGTTGCTAGCACAAGCATATAATATTAGGAGATAACACAGTTTGGGCTGTATACTTGGCCTTAATTTATCTCCTCTGAGCACACACATTATGAAGTCTTTAATTACTCTAATCACATACTGTGTTTTCCACAAGACCCCTGCCTTGTTCCATACGTTTGAGGTATATTGTTTCCATTCGACAATATCTTCACTATTTGGTTTATTTCCATTGCTTAATGTGTGGTTGCTCACCTTTTTAATGCAGAGTACACAACTCCTGATGCAATGACAGAGTTAACTGCTTGATAAGCTTGGTCACATTTCTAATTATTGTACTGAAACATGATGTGTAAAGATAAATATATTAATCTATAATAATCTTTTGAGATGGGCTCTGATTTCCATTTTAGGCCTGGCAATTAAAGTTAACTGATTTGGGGTTTTTTGGGTGTCCAATTGAAGATGATGGAGACTTGGGTTTTATAGTACTTAGCACCAGATAGTCTTTTGAATGTTAAAAGCACAACTCCCATTGACTTTCAGAGCAACTATAAGTGCTCTGCACCCTGTAAATCAGACTTCAAATGATCACTAAACTCACACTGGGTCAGAGTAAATGAGGAAAACATGTCTAGGGAGCACCTTTAAAGAGATTTTTTAGATTAATTGACTTATCATCACCAAGGACTTTTGGGGTAAGTGTAGAGGAAAGCACTTGTGTGAGAAGGAGGGGGAGCTATACGTCAACTGACTGATCTCAGCTCCTGCTGCACTTGGCTAGAGCGTTGCAAGTGCTCTCACCTTTCACACCAACCCTTTCAAAGGGTCGCATTCTTGCTTTCTGTAACTTTGGCATGCTTGACTCAGCAGGCTTCATAGTGCTTTGATATTTTTGTTTGCTTTTGGTTTTTTGTTCTATTTGTAAATGCAGGCACTTCGATTCACCTTGGCTTAGGCAGTGTTTTACATCAACTCCCTCTGTTATGTTGGAAAAAAGAAGACAATTTTTCAATCTTTATCATTGAAAGGAGTCCTAGGGTATTTATGGAGCTGCTTTGAGTGCTGGAAGATGGAGAGAAAACCCCCTCCAGCCTTCCTGGTTATTTCTTGCAAAGGAGCGTGAGAGGCATTTTGCCTGTTGCAGTGTGATGTTGACAGGTAAAACATACCATCGCTAATCATCTCCAGTCATTCAGCCAGTCAAAATATAGCTTTATTAATATGCATACAGAGCTCTCTGTTTCCCTTCTCTCCCTCTTGAGAGACACAGAGGGGGAGAGATGGGCGTTTTTCTATGTCTCTTGGCTAATCAAGAATGATGCCTTGTGCATTCTTACTGCGATAACCCAGGAAAGAACAAACAGGATGATCTAATGGGTCTCTTCCATCTCTGACTTTTATAATTTTTGATTTATATACCAATTTAATGCCTGGTTTATGATGATTTATCTCCCAGCTTATTTATACCCCAGTTTGATGCCCCACCCCACACTGTTAGCAAGATGAAAGCCAGCCAGTTAAATATTTCAAGGTGATTATATGCCACATGCCACACACAGGGTTAGTAATGAGAAGTAAGTGCTTCCTTGCTTCTGTGCAAGAACGAAGACTTAAGTGGAACATTTTGGAAATGAGATTATTGTGATTTGTTCACAAAGCCATGCACTATCCATAAGGGGACGTCACAGCAGCCAGCGTGAGATAGATGCCAACAAAGTTTGAATCAAGCAACCTGGCTCTGACCCTGACAGAAGCTGCATGCTGAAACATGTAGGTGATTTTTATATGTTGATCGCTACTAGGCAGTGGCTGCGATTTTAATTACTGTTTTGTGATGATGATCTCTGTATGTTGAATTGCATAATAAATCTGATCCTCATGTACAACCAGGACATCCTCCTACTTGCTACTTTGAAAAGGTCTAAAATGTGTGAATATTATTATGTGAAAACTGTACCATACCTATACATCCTCAGTTTCTTGTATTGTTAACTGGACCATAATGATTTTGGCTATGTTGTCAACGCTGAGTGTAGTTCTCGTCCACAAAGACTGGATGAAATGGAAAGATTTTTCCTAGGGCCCATCCCAAGACTCTTTAATTGGCTGGGTGAATCACAGTTTAGCTGTTCAATTATTCCCTGCCCACCTCCAGGAAATGATTGCACAGTTGGTGAGGGAATAGGAAATCAGGAATATAAATCAACTGCAGGTATTTCCTGTGGGACTTCAGAGTTCAGTCTCACAAATCTCATTTGGCTGCTCTGGGTGTAGGTTATATTTAATGGAGCTTGAGCCTGTGTGTCCCTCTGCATCACTGGAATTATGACAGCTAATTTGGGTCTATCTGTCACTGGTGTGTGCAGTTGATCAATATCTCTTTCGTAAATACAAACACACATCTCTGCCTCCATCGGCTTTGTCTTTTCTGGATTGCCCTTTGCATCCCTGTTTCTTTTGGGCTATTTTTCCCCAAAACTTGATTCTCACCTAGATATTCTGGGAGAAGGCAATCAATGGAAGAATATCACTTACTGACCTAAGAGGGGCTGCTTGGCCATACACAACTAAGGCTGTAAATAATTCATTAGGGTCCCTGTCTTTTCTTTCCACCCATAAGACTGGGTTTATTAAAATTTTATGGGAGGCGACATGGAGGTGGCTGAATTGCTGGGTTTGTCTGATTCAGTCTTTAGCAATGCATTAGCTTGGTACTAGCTGCTCTTCACTCAACATTGTAGGCACATAGTAAATCAGTCTTCCTTGTAGAATACATTCTGCGGCATGTTATAATCACATATTTGAGCATGATGTAATGTCATTCCCTATAGCTCACTCTCATGCCTGATTGTGTTGCTGTGGGAAGAAAAGTGTTAAACTGCCAAGGCAAGGCTGAATCTTTCTTTCCACTGTCAGGAGGAAGTTGGGAGTGGCATGAATCCACATACACAAAGGTCCTAATCAAAAGGGAGCCAGAAACTGGGGACTAAGAGTTTGGTTCTGCTTATAATTACACCCAAATAATAATTCTACTGAAGCAAGAATAGATCTTCAGAGGTCAAAATAATGTGCAATCAGTATCTGGGTGGAAAATACTCCATAGATTTCAGAAACATAAAAGTGGTCCGTGAGATTTTAGACGTTTTTGATATTTCAGTGAAAATGAACGAATTCCACAATTACATTTTTCTGTTAATCCTGCCACTGACAGTGTGTAGTGTACCGTCTGTCCTAGCATCTTGGAGCACTGGGGCAATGGTTTTCACTCGGTATCTTTCTGACTTAAACAGGGTGCTGAAGGAGGAATACAACCCAATAACACCCATTTCACAGGCAGAAAAAGTGTTACAAAGAAGTTAATTGACCTGCTAAATGTCACACAGAGAGTGAGGGGGAGAGCCAGAAGCAGAACTCGGGTCTTTGGACTCCCACTGCTGTAAGTGTTAGACAGTGCTGCCTCCTGTAGTGACAGAGATTATATCTCCTAGAAAAGACCATTGCAAAACCCTGTATCAAGGATAAATTTTTTTTCTAAAGGTATTAAAATAAATACAATAGTTTTGAAGTGAAAGCTTACTGGCCAGAACTAGAATCCATTACATACATTAGCAATGATTTTCTCTTAGAAATAACAGCAAAAGAACCTTCAAAGGCTGGCAGTGAACTAAGGTATACAAAATTGGGATTCCTTAGTGCCTGCTGAAAACCAGCTCCTCAGTGAGCAACTGCAATCAATAATAACTTCAAAAATTATCACCATTAGAATACATGTAGGTGCTCTGGATTTGCTGCCACATATGAATTGGACTCTAAACCAGTGCTCTCACTGATTGTCATGACAACTGATATGCACAGCAAGAATAACATATAGGTACTCAGAGTTTTACCAGCAATTAATCTTGACTGTCATTTTATATGAAAAGTAATCAGATGAGTAAATTTCGAGAAATAATAATTATCAGTCCTTTTATAGAGCCATAAAAGAGTCTGGAAGAAGAAATGCATACTGAGTGAAGAACCATAGGCAAATAATTTCAAAATAGTCTTCCTGATAGGGCCTAGGGAGAACCCATCCTCTATGGCAAATCCTCCTTGGCCAGCTCTGCACCTCATCCCAAAATGGCACTGGTGAGGAACTGATTGATTGACAGGTATAGCCTTGCACCAGGATTGCTAGCTGAGGACCATCTACTGCCAGGGTGTATTAGAGCTAGTTTTTCTTTATTTTATCATATAAATGTAGGTTGCACTGTTCTTCAGGTTATTTCAGGACTATCTTCATCCCTCGTGGAAGTCAGCATATTAGGATCTATGTGTTGGGTCTTTCTGATGTATATTATTGTTGCTTAGGTCTTTGCATGAAAGCAGGAGTTTTATTCAGTAGATAAAGTTTGACTCAGACACTTAATCCTTCACTGGAGCTTGTACTGACTTCAGTTTATGAAGTGGAAAAAGTCTGTGATGACATCACTTTCAGGAAGGAACAGATTTTTCGTGTGGAAGGAGATGAGAATTTTTTTAAGAAGCAGAAAATTAATGTAAAAGCTTTTTGCAAAAAGGAACAGGGCAGAGAAATGCAAAAACTACTTGATGTGGCAATAGGATTAGCTTTTCAGAGTAGTCCTTCTGAAGTTTTCCAGGAGGGACTGGTCATCCTCTGAAGACCTGAATTGACAGCTCTACTAGGTGAAGATTTTTGATGGACTAAGCGTAGCACATGCAGAAGCACTTTAAAAATCTATATGTGATGCACAGATGAATTAGATCACTTCATGTATTGCTCTGGGTGCTGGTTTGTAGGATTCTCTGACCGACATTTCTGGCCTTGGCTTTCCACAGGAAGGCATCCCCTATGCAAGTAAGAGAGCAGCGTTCCAGAGGTGAACAAATTCCCATTTTATGGCAGTCAGATGACACCAAGTGCTATTTAAGGATAGCCTTTTTTTAATCACTGTCGGGGCAGACTCAATATTTTACTAGCCAGAAGAGAGGACTTTTATCATCAGCTTATTGAATTCATGACAAGTGTTTTGCTGTCCTTTTCTCACAGAGAAGATCTGATCTGCTGCTGTACAAAAGCAAGGCTTGGAGAAAGCACAGTAGATCCTCTTCTAGGGGCTGTAGTAAGATGTGGGAGGCCCCTAAATCTGGTGGTGTAATTCCCAGAAGAAACATGTTAGCTGAAAGTGTTCCACCTGAGTTGAGGATCAGGGAGAGCTAATCCCAGGCAGCGATAGCCTATAAGAATTGCAGACTTGGCTATGAAATTGACAGAGGGATCTTCAGTGAAAGAGGATACAGGAAGGATGCCGATGTGGCCCCAAGTTATCTGCAGAGGGCTCTGACCCGCAGAGCAGTCTCATCTTGGTGGGTTTTGGAGGAACTGTTTTGGGGCAGAAAGCTGCTACTTGAACAACTGCCTTCATTTTGGTGTTGATAGAAAGGGAAAGACATCTCCTGGGTGGCTGTTCAGTGACATGTTTGGCAGCTGGATTAACATTGCTGCTTTTCGAGTGTTATTGCTGTATTGTAGGGATGAGCAGTGAAAACACTCCCAGGTGTAGGAGCAGGACTCTTAGAGCCTTGGAGAGTGGTGAGTGAAGAGAGGATCTCTTCAGATGACTGAGACAGTGATTTGGTTTGTTGTTTTTTTTTTTTTTCCTCCTGAGGAAGAAATTGGATGAGCTTTTAGTGGTGCCTTTAAAAATATGAATAAGGAAGCCAAGGTGATGTGTGTAAATACCTGGGGAGAAGCTAAATAGAGAACAGAGAATAACTGAAACACTGCTGGGGGAAATAAAAATGTGATGCCTAGATGTTCTTCTGCCTATAGAGAGAACCTGTCTCCTCTGTTTATTAAGTACCAATGTGGATGCATTAGATCCGTGTGAAAATCTAACAAATTCCTGACATTGCTGGCACTGCTGAGACAATAACCAGAAGCTGTTGCCTCTGTCACTTTCCTTTTGCAGCAAAGTCTGATAGTGAATGAGACTGGCATGAATTTACCATTGCTTGCTTATTACTTTTTTAAATTTACTTTTCAGTCTGTGTGTGTCAAGCTCTTGGCACAACCCTGATAAGGAATAGAAATGAGCAAACGAAGTGAGTCTTTCCACAGATCGATGGAGATCAATCTCTTCATTTCAACTGAATGACAAAACAAAAACTGCAATTAAAAGTATGTTTGATGCTGATGGCCAGCAGGCAGCTCCCAAAACCAAAGTACCAAGGGACTCATAGGAGAGCTGTTGCCTGCCCTTTATTAATACTGACCCCATCAGAGTGATGATGTTAGCATAGGCAAGAGGGTCACGCAACAGGTAGATGTGCTTTGAGGCTTGTGCATGGAGGATCCTGACCGTACTATTTGACTAGGGCTAGGTTTGCTATTTTGTTATTTATCAGCGGTCCAGGACACTGGCTGCAGTGCCATACAGCTTTGGGCACACGTCCTAGACCACAGCATCAAGGGCAGAGCTGCAGGTGACATGAGAATGGGCCTATACTTTCCTGTTAGTCAAAATCTGTAATGTCAATTGGTACCAGGTCACATGCAGCTGTCCAGTAATACAACGCATCTGGTGCACTGACTTACCTAAAAGTCTAGGAGTGGGATGATTAGTTCATTTAGGTATCATTAGATTGTTCAACCAACCATGTGGGACATAGCCACGCCAGCGCACTGAAGTCCAACAAAACTTAAAGATGTAGCTCAAAGGCAGCGTGACTATGTGTGAGATTCGCTGGACTTGGTTTCTTGAGCAAGTGCTACATACTGAGAGGCTTCCTCACTGTTGCATTTGAGTGCCAAAACACTGGTCTTGATGAAGTAGTTTGAAAAGGTATGTCAGGACACAGTATTGTCAAGAAAATAGTTGTCCTGGTTGGATGACTGGCTACTTAGAGCACCAAGTTAGAAAAAACACAGTTGTGGGTGCTAGTCCATGGAGCTGCTGTGAATACCCATATTCTACCCACCTGCAGAATATGACTGCTAGAAAATATCAATATCTGGCGCTTCTCTTCCTTTTACGGAGTGGAAAGCTGTTTTTTTCAGTTGTCCTGAATTCAATGTGTTGTTTTGTTTCTCTTGCTACAACGCTGGCATCATCAATAAAAGTAAATGAGATGCAGTTGGATGTGACTGTTCTGGTGGGCCTCTGGTGTGAATGAACAGACAGTAGGAACAGAACATTGGCTCCTGGAATAAGATGAGTTTTCTCTTTATTTGAGGGAATGTGCGTGGGGGGAAGGTTGCAATGATGTATTGCTTGTGAAAGCAAGAGACTTGACAGCACCGGCTAAACCCAGGCATACTGCAGGCAAGTACTGGGCACTTTTCCCAGTTATAGGCATGACAGTGTGCTTGATCACGGTGTACAAACTGTTGTTCTTGCAAGAGTTGATCCCTTGTTGGTGTGGACAAGACTTTCTTGTCTTCAGACAGCTTTGCTGCTGTCTTGAGCTTTCGGTTGCAGTATCACCCTGCTTTCCCTTGAAACATAGCACTGCCACTGCTGCCGCTGCACAGCTCTGCTCCCGGGGCTACCAGTTGCATCAGAACTCATGTTGCTTCCCTGTCGTGCTCTCCTGGAGAAGTTTAGATCCTGTAGACAAGCAACCACTTGTAGCATATGAGTTCAAGTCATTGCCTTAGTCTCTAGGTCCTTGGCTTTATCCAGCTGTTAGTTTTGGGACAGAAGTATCTGTGTGATGCGTTTATTTGCTTCTCATCATACAGCTGCCTAGGAAGCACTTTGGCCCCCAGTGCAAGTGTGTTGTACCTGGGCCTGACAGGCACAGCCCTGAGAACTTCTTACACCAGTAGATTTCGTCAGAGAACCAGAGCCCTCTGGAGCGACCGGTCAGCTCTTATTCAGTTGTGAAGTGGGAGAAACAGTGTTGAGTCAGTGATCTTGGCTTTCCATAAGCCGAAGTTGTGCAGACTGCCTGAGGAGTGGGCTGAAGCTGCTGCTGTGGCACAGCCAGAGTGGTACAGGGGGGCCATGGGCCTGCTTCCAGTCCCTGGGAAGGACAAGGTTGAGGCTCAAGAGCTGACAGCATCCCTGCACCCTCACTTCCCTGGTGGTGCCCCTATGTGTGTCCTTCTGGAGGTTTTGCTAAACTGAACATCTGTGTCTGGAACATGTACTGCTGCTGAGTGTAGGAGAACAAATGGGCTGCAAAAAAGGAGGTCTAAAAGCTTATGGAGCAACATCACATGGAAACAACAGGAGGTGGAGATTTTTCAGTAGAGCATCAAGATCCCAGCACTTCAGGCAAACAATAACAAACCCCGAGTTATTTGAGCTGCCCTCCTGTGAAGACTTAGCTGTCATGGTTGTTCTGCTCTGAGGCTGCTCAGAAACGATTACCTCTCCTTCCTCTTTAGGGAAATGACAAGGGGTGGGCTGGGGGAAAGGTGCCAGCAAGCACAGAAGGGAAGAGAGAATAGAGAAAATTTGATGTTGAATGTATTCATCACCATCTATTCTAGGGTCAGTTGTAATATTTTCCGTATTAAATGAGGTGTTATTTTTAGATTTCCAAATCCATACATGGAAATTATTTTCAAGTGTTTCAGCTTTCATCTTGTATATAAAAAAAATCTCTCATCTTGATAGCACATTTATTGCATTGTTTTTGTATGAGTTCTTTTATCTTTTATCCTTCCTGCTCCAAAAAAAAAAAAATAAAAATTGTTCCCCTGCTTTGGCTACTATTCCTGGAGATGCAGCAAGAGAAAGCAATTTAATTTTCACTTGTTGCTCTACTGTTCTGTTAGAGTTATGAGGGAAGTGCTGGTGGGTTACGAAGAGGCTTAGCTGGCAGCCCACCCACTTCCTTGTGATTTTTCTTCAAAGACGAGGCTGACAAAGAAGAGTTGTTCTGTTGCAGATTTGCTGAGTTCAAAGCAAGTGCCCTACAGATATGACTCTCTGATTAATTCTTAGAACCAGCACATAAAGCTTATGATATGCCACTGCTGCTAATGTTAATGGGAGTCAGGCAGCTTACTCACAGTGCACTCCTTTAAAGAATAATAATTTACCCAGAAAAGTCCCAAGGCAGGAGCAGTGATAGTCATTTATTAATTCTATTGTAAATTCTTTTGTCTGTGATGCTGGCATTGCTTTCTATCCATTTCTTAGTCATGACATTTTGGTGAGCCCTGGGTCAGCCTTGAAACTGAAAGGCAGGATGGTACTTTTTGCATGTCCTTGTACCCTTCAGTGCCAAGAATCGTAGAATCATAGAATCATAGAATCATAGAATCATAGAATCAATCATAGAATCACCAGGTTGGAAAGGACCCACTGGATCATTGGGTTCAACTGTTCCTATCACTCCCTTAAACCATGTCCCTAAGCACTTCATTGACCCGTTCCTTGAACACCTCCAGGGAAGGTGACTCGACCACCTCCCTGGACAGCCTGTTCCAGTGCCCGATGACTCTTTCTGTGAAGAATTTTTTTCTGATATCCAGCCTGAACCTCCCCTGGCAGAGCTTCAGGCCATTCCCCCTTGTCCTGTCCCCTGTCACTTGGGAGAAGAGGCCAGCTCCCTCCTCTCCACAATCTCCTTTCAGGTAGTTGTAGGGAGTAATAAGGTCACCCCCCAGCCTCCTCTTCTCCAGGCTAAACAACTCCAGAGTAGGTGCATATACTAGAGTTCCAGGCTGTACTTACAAAGCGGAGACAAAAACCTCATAAGCATATTTCACACCCTCTGCACATGCAAAGGTAGTGGCTCAAGAGAAAAATTGTGACCTTTAGGCAGCTATTGAATAGCACACAGAGAAAGCTGCCCCATTAGCTTTGGTAGAAAGCAATCTTGTGTCAGGAGCATGGTTTTGACATCAATGAGTTATTTACTTATATAAATATGTGCTTTTTCAGAGGGAAACTAATTGAGGTGTGTGTAATTTTGAGATATCTGACATGAACTGTGCTTGAAAGGGCCTGATGAACAGCAGAAAAGGGCTCTGCATTTCTCAGCAGCCTGTGTAAGGTTGTCAGCATCTGACTACAGGTATGTGCAGCAACACCTCCTAGTTTAGGTGGTTTCTCAAGGAAGGTATCCCTTTGGCAGGTGTTCTGTTTTGAGCTAAACTGTGAGAGCAGACTTGGCTGTATTTGTTACTTCTATGTTAGTTAGACCTGAGATTTCCAGTGAAGATGCTGATATTCTCACTGGAGGAGAGGACTTTGGCTAGGAATGAACTCATGGAAAAAAGTCTGTGTGCGAAATTGCACCATAATTCTCGATAATTTTTTGCTACACTTGAGAATTTTCCTTTACACATGCAGTAGATGTTCGTGTTCTAAAAGCAGGAGAACTATAAGTCCGGGATAAATTACCATACTGTGCTGATTTCTGAAAGGACTTGGACTACTTGGGATCCCAAGTGACCCTGAAAATCACAGTGTATCTTAAAAATCCCATATTTTGTTACCAGAGTAGATGAAACAGCACAAAACCCAATGGATAAAAATTGTCTTAGTGATCTTGGTGTCAATTGGCTTTGGGAGTGGCAAAAGGCATCTGAAGTAAAGGACCTCCTGAATACTAAGTTTCTGTCTTGAATTGTGTAGTCAAGATTGCATATACATCGGTAGCTGGCATTGCAAAACTTGTGATTCCTTCAGAAATGCACAAGATTGAGTCTGTCGGAGGGGGTCATCCATTAGGCAGAATTCCGTTTCCCACACACTTTCCAATAAAGGTTTTGAATGATGTTTCCACCTTTCTTGCTTTTTTCCTTTCTTCTAAAATGTGTCAATTTTATAGGGATGCTCCACTTCCAGGGAGGCGACACACACAACTTCCCTGGGCAACCTGTTCCAGTGTCTCATCACCCTCATCATGAAGAATTTCTTCCTAATGTCCAATTTAAATCTTCTCCCTTCCAGTTTAAAGCCATGTATAAGATGATTTCCCAGAAGATATCCCTCTTTGCCTGATGAATATTTTGGTAGCAATGAAGCTCATGCCAGGTACCTATTGAAAATAGAATTTTTAGTTATTTCAACAATGTTCTCTCAGATACTTGGTTCATTTCCCTGCCTCTGCCAGTGGTGACAGTCAAAGGATAGAGAAAAGCTTGAGTTTCCTTTGGTCTGAGAGAGGTGAGTAGTAGAAGCTGACTTCTCTGCAGGATGAATGGGCAACGATTTTTAGATAATCGGTACAAAACCCATTTGAAATACCAGCTGGAGCTGGGCAGGCAACGTTCAAGTAAAAGTGCATCATCCCTTCTTCATTTGCTTGCTGGCATATCTCAGATGGATATGGGAGACAGCCTGGAGTATGGTGGTGGTCTTTAGTGCGGTTGGCAGGGGCCCAACATTTAATGGCAACGGTTGCTGCTGGAGCATCTGTTTGATATCCATTCTTAGCAAGTGTAGAAGGACTAACAGACCTTAGAATTTCCTAGTGGGCTGTGCAATATGCTTTTGTCCCCTTTCCTTATTTTCAATCCTGAAACAGCCTGAAACAGCACAAACCCATTTTGAATTTTGGAGTGGGTTAGTAATGGAGTACTCTGGTTTAACTCCAAATAAAACATGATTATACTTTAGGCATGGTCTCATTTATTCAGGCAACATAGGCTTTTCTGTCTTGAAGGGTTCACATGGATGTTTTACGTGCCTTAGCAAGATGTTTGACAGTGGCATTATTAAGTCACACTGTTAGTGTATAAAAATGTAGTTATTGAATTTCATTTCTATGAGAGTGCATTAGAGACATCTGGGATAATCCGGAATTTTTAGAAGAAGATGACTGCTTATTTTCAGAACTCCCTGTAGGCCAACCATAGAAAAAACAACTTGTCTTTCTGGAGAAGATTGAGGACTGTAATTACACAAAATAGCATATACTTGCAATGAGTTGAATTTTCATATTTATGTTTAAAAAGAAACCATGCTCATCTGTTGTTCTTTCTCCAAACTGTAGCATGAACTAGTACTCTGAGTTTTTTTCCATTATTGGCTTCTAATCCATAGTAATTAAAGAAACAAATTCTTCTGTAACTCTCTAATAGGATTTAGAAGTTACCATGCAAAAGTCACAGCAGCCAGACTCTAAAATCCTTCCTTTAAAAAGTCATTGTGAGTTATTCCTATAATAGTCAATATAGTTATTGACTCATACTGCTTCCCATCAGCCCTGTTCCTGGACTTTCATTGGCTTAATCTCTCTGACGTTCGGGTATTTATTCATTGAATATGGGTATTTTTTTACTGAACATGTTTTCCTAAGGGAGACAGAGTCAGCAATTTGCTGCTAGAAAGTACATAATAGGGCAGTTCTTGTGAACCTCTTATGTGGACAAAACATGACTGCACACCTTGTCTTTTCTCTGTTTCCCTTAGTCCTCTCTCCATGCCCATTTCCTCTGCAGAAGGGCAGACTATAGCACCTTGCTAATAAGACTTGCAGCACTCAGGCTGGGGCATTTTCCAGAAGATGCTGTCGGTGTCTTTGCTCAGCAAAAGCCCCTGATGTCTATAGGAGACAACAGGAGCTACGTAGTGGTGGCTGTGACTGGGCAGGCAGAGGCTTGCCTGCACTCAAGTTGAGAGGTGCCTTGGGCTTCTACTTTCTTACCAGCTAAGCTCAAGAGCACACCTATGACAGGATTCTTCTCCAACAGTTTGATTACAAGATAAGTTTTTGAGCAAGATCCGATGTTGCACATAATACAATGTCAGCATCCTGCACCCATCCCTGTGGTTACAGCTTCAGAATGCTGTGGGCAGCAGTTGCTCTGCACGTGCTCCTGCCTGGGCATGCTCAGGTCCTTCACACGCTGCTTTGGCAGCTCTCAGACTCTGACTGCATGGGTCTATATTTGGAGCTGCGGAAAGTCGAGTACTGCAGTGTCACAACATCCTACGGAGCGGGCGGTAGAGCAAGCCGTGATTTGAATTTGAATTATTCCTTGTGTAGGAAAATTCGTCTGAGTTCATGAACCTCAGTTTTAGAGGTGCATTAACTGGAGAGAGAGAGCTTTTGACACGTGCTCTCTGCCAAGTCTAACAACGAGGAGGCTATCTGCATGATGGAATTACTTTTTGTAATCTTCTGGTGTCATTTCCTTAACCTTGTGCTAGTTTTATCACAGGGGTATCTTTTGTTACATTCTACTTACAAAAGAGAAGAAAGTAACTAGTTATTATTCTAGTTGAATCACTTACAGAATAAAATTCAGACACAGCTGTCACACAGTTCTACTATCTGAGGAATATCAGCATTATGAACTGAATGCTATTAGCATATTTATTATTAATGGTGCACAGAACTTATTTATTAATAGTAATGCACAGATAATTCACTCTTTTTATGTTCGCACTTCTGTTTTGATGTAGTTAATATTGAAAAAAGCTTGTATTTTTCAGTTTACGTTAAAAATATTGATGTAAAGATCGAGTCAGTTTGCTGTTGCTGTGTGTCGTGTGTCACCTCACACTCCCTTAGGGACAAATTTAAGGCTTCACTTTCTTAATATCCTCTAAGTACGTGGCAAGGTGGATGTTCTCAGCTAGTATTGATTATTGCTGTTGATTCTTGCAAATTTCAAAATTACAGGAAACATTTGATGTAAAATTTAAATTGACTTGTAAATGCTGAAATCAACAAATAATTTTTCACCTTCCTATTTTCAGTACCAAATATACACTCCCTAGAGCAAAACAAATAGCATGCTCTGTGCTTTATGAATTTGCATCACAAGAGCAAATTATTTTTGTAATTGCTGTGGATTTTATTTGTTTCTAGGATTAAGACATAATGGTACAAACCACACAAATACCCCTAGTTCCAGCTGTGGCTACTCACAAATAGACAAGACTGTTTCAAGCAGTAAAAGAACTAAACTGGAGGGTGAATGTGCTGGTGCACTATGTCTTTGGGAAGTTTTCAGCAGCAGCAAGGCAATGGATCTCTGGTTAGAAAAAATCCCCACATATCTCCCTTTCCAGGGAAAGAAGCAGCTACCTTCCTTCTCTGGGACTGCATCCTGCTCTGTCCTAAATGAGCTGATATGTTTGACTGGCTTCGGGATTGCTCAGGATGCAGCACAATTCCTTTAATTGTTCGTCAAGTACATCTTGGTGGCCTTGTTCAGTAAATGCTGCACTGGGCTCTTGTCATGGATTCCTCACCAGCATGGATGTGACTCTTAAAACCTGTGTTTCCCAACTTATGGCTCTCTTTCAAGGGGAATCAGAACAAGACACATCATGCATCACCCAAAGGGTGTAACCTTGTGGCGGTTGTTGCCCACTCTACAGTCTTAACTGGCTTTTTAACATCTGGAGAGGGGAGGGATGCTCTCTGCTTGGTTAGAAGGAGCTTTGGACGTCTGACAGAGACTGTTTCAGAGATTTCACTCATTGGGGATGATGAAAAGAAAGAACAGGTCCAGGGAATCAGGAGGATCTTGAGAGCTGTTCTCAGTGCTCTGCTGAGCTCACATGTGAGTTCTGATTTTCTGGGACCAGCATGTATTTCTGATCTTTTAAAACATGTTGTTAAGTCTCACTTTCTAATCACTTGCTGCATTTGTCATTTTAGACTGGATTCAGCTTTGGAGAAAGCAGGAAAAACAGAGTGAGTTGGCCCATTTTATATAATGTCACATCTGCCACAGGGAGCTGGAATCATGCTGTGGATGGAAGGAAAGAGATAGGGCAGTACACGTACACATTTGTGCCTGCTAGCTAGAGCCCTGCAGGCAGACAGCTGGAAGTTTTCTTGGCTGGTCCATTATCCTGGAGGAGAAAAGGGATTGATATTTACTACACTTTGCTCTGGGTAGCTTCTTAGTTAATTGCTGTTAATTTATTTGGATTTTTGTTAACCCTTTGGTAAATGAAGACCGAACTTGTTTTACATTAAAAATCCTTGCAAAATACATAAGCATAAGAAACAGAAACTCTTAGCTAGGGAGTGCCCAAGGGATTAATCTGTAGTCAGAGATTTCTTCAGGATGCTTGATTTGAACAGGCTGCTTGCACAAAATATCAAAGGTGTTTTATTTGGAATTAGTTAAGTGGCTAGAGATAAATTTAGAAGTATAGCTCCTTATCCACAGACATCAGTTCAAGTTCAGAAGTGTGTGGGGGTTGGGTGTTCTTAAAAACAGTCTGACTGAGGCATTTCTGGTCTATTCAGGCAGAAAAAGAACTCTCAGTGGTTTTGGACACAGACTGATGTTGCTTCTCTCCCAGTGAAAGGAGCCTTTGAATAAACTTCTTCAGTTTCCAGTATTTTGAAATTGTTCAGTTTTCCCTATGCCATGAATATTCTACAGGAGAGCCTTCCTTTCTTTCTTTCTTTTTTTTTTTTTTTTGTTTTCCAGTACTCCCTTTTCATCCTCCAAGTATTTGAATATGATTTCTCACAGGACAGTGAGAGCACAACTATACTGACCTCTAAGTGTATTCACTTGGGTTTTTCTCCTCACAGTGCATGTCCAATTTCATCTCCAGAGGAGGGGGTTGTCTTTCCCACTGAACTTACCTAAACTAGTCCATGCAGAGTAAGGCTGCCTTTCCTCCTGTGTTCCTGCTGTATCAGGTCCTCTCAAGTCCTAAATATCCTCTAGTTGGAGGGATGATAGTCATACCAAGAGGATTCTTTGTGTTTTGTCCCTGGTGCTCTGTTCATCTCACAACTGTGTTACTGGTATTTTGTTGTTTCAAGAGAAAACTCAAAAGATTCCAACTTTTCCTTCCATGTGATGTGATTGCCCAAGTTGAAGTGTAGCTAATAAATGGCCCCCTTGAGGACTACGATCTTCAGTTTTCATTCCTGATAGAATATGTCTCTTTCCAGTTATCTTTGCTTACTCTCTCCCTTATAGCTGTAGAACACACATATACACGCATACATATGGGACTGAGGGCAAAGTCATCATGCTGCCTAGATGTCCCGTGTGTGCAAGAGGTTACTACACATGAACATTTGGTTGTTATGCAGTTACTGATGCTAACTATGATACTGTTGTCTGCACTGAAAACCTATGGAAATCAATGCACCTCGATAGTCTGAGAGCTTGATGGTATCTGTAACTTTCATCATACGTATGTCAACATCTTGCACATTTTCTCTATGCCTTCTCAAGGTTTGCTGCTCTTAAACGAGTGTCTTAACATTGATATACAAATGCCGTCAGTGAGAATACAGCATCCTTGAGTTATCCTGTACTCAGACAGAAAGAACAAGGGCCTCAGTGTGGAGAGACAGGTGCTCTTCCTTCTCTTTCCATGAGCTCTGCAACTAATTCACAAAACTACTTATGCAGTTGGCACCTTGTAGCAGTCTCAGAAGAGAGGCCAAGAGCTGAATCAATCAAGAGACTGAGTTGGTCTCTGTCTGGCAGGTAAGGTCCCTCCTGGACACAGCTGAAATGAGCTCTTGTTCTTTTTAGCTGTGCTTGCAAGCTGCCACTCCGTGAGCTGTTTCTGCTGTGTGAATAAACTGGGGACTTCAGTACAGCAAATTTTTACCCACACTAACCCTCACAAACAGCAGTTACTCGACAACGTTCTGCAGCATTGCCCTGTACGTACTGCAGGTATTTATTCTGCTAGGAGAGTTTATCTTTATTCTGATGTCTCATGGAAGGAAAAGACTTCTCATACAGGGAAGGAGAAGGACTGGGCTTGGGATAACTTTGCTTGATATGAACCCCAGAAACTGAAGAGGATTCTCAAGCCTTCTCCTGAAATGCAGAGAGCAGGCTTGAGCTGAATTTGGATTTATTTTTGAGCTTTCGCCTCTCCCTCTGCCACCCTCAGCAGACTGCAGGAGGGAACAGTAACTTTCATTTTATAGCATTTTTGAGCAAGCTGGGAAATAGAACTGGTAATAAAACTGTGCTGCTTGAGTGGCATATATAGGCACCCCTCATACATGGGTAAATGAAAGATGACTTGCGGAAATCAGTTTTTGGTTTTTTTCCCCACATACCGTGTTTTTTAATGCTCATAAAATATGGTTTGACTGGTGAAAACAGGCTTTGGCATGTGTATGCCATGTGTATTGGAATTTGACCCATGAGTACTTGTGTGCAGGATCTTGGAACGGCTGCAGTTTTTGAGGTTTTTAGATTATGAGGAGTCAGCAGCATTGAAGGAACTACTTAAGAGGTAGAAGTGTCATGGCATGAAGGCATCATCCATCGTTTCGCTTGTCTGCAACTAGAAAACATCTCATCTGTCTGAAAGTCTTTGGCAGGCGTTCCAGTTAGTGCTGTAAAAAAAATGTGCAAAGAATTACATTAAAGAAAAAAAAGTGCCTTGTTCAAGCCTATGCATTCTAAACTGTTTCTGGGCCTTTATAATAACATGAGAGACCCTTATGGCTTTTCACTACTCTCTGAAAACTGAAAGAGCTCACCAAACATGGGAAGGAGGAGGAGAGCATCACAGCATGGTCTTGTACTGCTCGGTAATCCCTACTTCACTCCTTGCAAGCTTGCCGAGGCCCAGTTTATCTTACTGGATGCAGAAAGTTGCCTTGCATTTTCATTGTTGTACAGATTAGGATATGTGCTACTGACATTATCTTTGTAAAGAAGGTGCCTCTATTTTTGGCACACGTATTCTTTGATGAAGGATAGAGGTTTCTGGTGTGCAATCACTTCCCTTTTAGTTTCTTTATTGCCAGTAGATTTTCTTTTCTTTTTTTTTTTTTTTGTCAGACAGGCTTTTTTTTAAACACAGAGTTGAATTCTTTACCACTACGGCTTTAATGCTTCCTGCTGTGATTTTACAGCCAAACCTAATTTACAGTTGTTGAATGTCAGTACATACTTATAAAAGATACACAGAGAAAGAAGGAAATAGTAGATGAGCAGGGTGGTATTTTTGTGTTGAACCAGATGTGCCTTGAGAACCAATGGAAGTGAATGTCTCTTAATGAAAGCTTGTCTCTGTTAACTGCAAGACTGGGGATGCTACTGATGCTTGGGAATTCTTATGGAGAAACCTGGGTCCTAGATGACCATACTATTTCTACCGCTATTTTAAGGTGTGTACATCAGAATCAGCAGTTCAATATCTTCTTGTTTCATATGTACACCTGTTTTGTACAAAAATCCCAGCAACTAAGAAACTGCAGACAGGTCTGGAATGAAACATGAGGAGTAGAAGACTGGTACATCTCCCATCTTACCAGAGTGGTTTTAGCCTCAAAGTACACCATCAATTCATAAATTAGTGAAAAACTTTTACAATGTGGTGTTTCTTTAAACGTTTGACACATGAATACAGTTCACAGGAGCGAGATGTCCACAGCACAGTTAAACAGAGCAAGTATCTTTGCAGCCAGCTGAGCACAGAAGACTGAAGCACTGAAGCTGCACAAACTACAGTGCCTTCTTGGCTGAGATGTGTGTGTGGGAAAGTGTTTGCTTCAATGACTATTTTTGACCTATTTTGTGAATGAATAGGACTTATGCCTCTAGAGCTTTCTATCTGCCAACTTTCAGTAGCACTACATTGACAAGGAGAAGAAAACAATTTTTAATTAATTCACTCAAATAGAAATAATCCTCTGCCACAGCTTTTGAAATTCCACATTTAAGATGATTTTGTATGAAATACACCTCTAAGATTACCTTTTATTAAATTAACCCTTATTATTCTTAAAAAATTGATGCCAGGTTTTTGTTCCTCAGTTCCACGCAGGTTATTGGCAATGAGATAGAGGATAAAAGAGTTGTAAAGTGGGGAAGCTGTACACAGAAAAGTATCATGGGAAAAACATCGGTGTCACCCTACCTGCTCTGGTTTTCCTAATGAATTTACTTAAGATATAACCTAATTGCAAAAAATCTTTAAAACAAACCTTTGTTCTGAAATACAAGGTGGGTGTGTTTTGCTGAGCAGAGAGCTTTGGGTAAATCTCAGAAAAAAAGAGAAAAGTCTATTAGCTTTGGAAGAAGGGCCAGGCATCTCAGGAGAACTACAAGGATGAAGTGAGATCATGCAGAGAGAAAATCAGAACTTAAACTGGCCAATTCTGTGATAGATCATAAAAAATCCCTGGAGATATTCAAGAGATGGGTAGATGAGGTGCTTAGGGATATGGCTTAGTAGTGGACAGGTACAGTTAGACTTGGTGATCTCAAAGGTCTTTTCCATCCAAACAATTTTATGATTCTATGCTTTTTTACAGAAAGACATGAAGGAGAGTTACCAGAGAGAGGTTAGCTAATAGTTACTTTGATGTGTGAGGCAGAATAGAGTTGTTTATTCATTTTCTCTGTTAGCGTAGTAGAACAAAACTTGTTTGCATGAATGCGACAAGTGGATAGTATAACATCACGTACAAGAGAAAACATGATCCAGAGCCACTTGTTTAAATGAATCAAGTTACAATTGCTCCAAGTGTGATTAATAAGTGATGGGGGAATGTTTTTTCATTAAAAGTCCTGACAAAAAAATTAATGCTTCTTTTTGAAGGAGAATGTTGGTGTTTTCCAGCAATTCTTTTATAGTGTTCTGGCAAAAGCTTTTGAGGCTTTGATCTCTTATAACTGCAAACTGCTGAAACCTCCTGAACTGCAGACAAATGCTGAAAAGTCTTTAGTGTTTGTTTCTCCAACAAAAACTATACTTTTTTTTTAAGGGAAGTGAATGCTTTCCATGTTGTCTTTTGTCAAAAATCTAATTAACTTCTAAAAAATCTATTTGAACAGAATTTTTGACAATCTCTGAGTAATGTTGGGTTAAAAGGCTCCCATTTTAAAACATAATTTTTTTGAAAGTACTTTCCAGCAAGCTGTAATATAAACAACCAGATGCTCTACAGAACTAACAGAGGCTGCATGGACTTTGTTTAGGGCTAATTTTTTTACCATTTCCTGAGATTTGATTTTAGGATGGCCAAGGTAATATAGCACCAGCTTGGATCCAAGATCATTGTGTGATGGGATATTGTGCAGGATCCCCCAAGCTGTTTATCATCCCCATCAATGCTGTTTATTTCATGTGATACCACACAGTGAAAAGGCCAGTGGATGTGTCATCTTGCACCTGGAGTCAGCAGAACTGCCTCCCTGTGGCATTGTGCTTTCACTAAGCAGCACGCTGACACCCAGACCTGAGCCAGCCTGTGTCCCACTCCCTTCGATATCTGTGTGATGTGCTGCAGTGCTTCTGTTCTGGGTTTAACATGGATGTGCTGCAGTGTTTCCGTTTCTGGGTTTAACATGGATATTCAGCTTGGGTCACTCCATCTCTGTGATGGTTTACCCTTCAGTTAGGCTGCGTCTAGATTGCCACATATCAAGCCTCTCAGAGCCCTTAGATCCCTCTTCTAGGTCACCTCTTTGCCTTCCCCAGGGTAATATAGCAAGCCATACCTCCCACTGAACTTTCCTCATGTATGCTAACAAGATGCTATTAGTGCCACCTTCTTCCCCAGAGAGTTGGAAGGAATAATGGTTTTGGGATGCAGGGACTTCTGGCTTCTCCCCAGGCACTGGGACTGCTCTTCCAGTGGCTCTTACCAGCTCAGTTGCTATCTCTGAGTGACTGTAATGTTAAAATTGAAATGATAACACTTCCTTACCTGACAGGCTGGAGGCGAGAAGTGGTTGTAAGGATTAGTTACCTAAGGGCTATAGCGTGCCAAATGTTATTAATAATGCAAAGCAAGAAATGTTCTGAAACGGAAACAAAATTCTTGCTTTTTGCTTCAAAGGAGAGATTTATCAGAACGCTGTGAAGGCACTACTTTCCAGTCAAGTGGGTTAGCTGATGTCTTATGGAATTGTGGAAGTAAACAAAACAGTGGGAGACTAGCAGGCCTTGAAGTGTCTTCCACATCTGGGTCACTCTTCACTGTTCAGCACTTTAGTGAATGACAGAAGATGATTCCTGCTGATGAGATGCACCTGCCAAAAGCTTCCAAGGTTGTTTTCTTAATATAGCATGTCAAGGTTTTGCTCAGATAGTTACTTAGATCCTTCAGTTTTAACAGTCTCTTCTAGAAGAGTCAGTGAAAGCGTGAGAGATGAGAAGACTTGTCTCTGTGTCAGTGTAGGAGTGAGCAGAGATAAGAGGAGGAAAGGACAGCAAAGGACGGAGAAGAAGCCAATGAGCATGTGGACTGAGATAGAGGGGAAAAGAGAGGGCAAAAAAGAGAAGAAAAGACAGATTCAGTAGCAAAAGCTAAAAATAATCAGTGAAAGGATTGAAAATTGGTTGCAAAAGATGGAATGTCAAAGTGCAAGAGAAGGCAAGGTAGAGTGAGTCAGGGAATAAAGAGGAGAGGAAGAAAATGAGTTTATTATCTCTTATCTGACAGCATTGAAAGTGCTGTAAAACTTGCTTGATGGAGAACCAGCAATTACTCTGCTCCACGTAAGCTGCTGTTTAAAAAGTGGTAAGGAAATGAATCCGATTTCTGATCAAAGAAAGACAGCCATCTGTTCTGCCATCATTTGACTGCTGAAGCAGTTCTTGCTTCTCTGCTGGTTCTCTGCTCTCCAAGCTGAGCTGCTAGCATGCCCATGACCTAGATGCTAGTATTTTGCAGTGCCTAATGGGGTCTCATACACGTAGGAAGCACCTGGGAGTGGGTTGCTTGATTAATGTCAGGTTTGTTAATGAATGAAACCAAACTTAGATGATGCACATCACATGTCTGTTTACACAGCATCTAGGAGACATAAGAGGTTGGTTTCATGCCATTGTGCTACTTCCTTCAACACTGACACCTGTGAAGGCTTGCGGGATTTCTCTGGACAATATCTCATTTTACTCTGATGCTTTGCTGCAGCGGGAGTCCCTGCCACACTCATTAGCATGCTCTGCATGAGGTAACACACACTTCCATGTCACTGCTGTAGTTATTGCAGTCATCTCCACACTGATGCATGCAGCGTGGGCAACAAACAGGAGGATTTGGAAGCCAGCATGCTGCTAGAAACCTACAACTTAGTTGCCATTACTGAAACTTGGTGAGGTGAATCCCATGACTGGAGCATGACTATAGATGGCTGCAGGCTGTTCGGAAGTGACAGGTGAGGAAGGAGTGGAGGCATAAAGAAATGGATAGAGTGGAGAGCCATCTCTGAGGAAGAGAGCCAGGAGCAGGTTGAAAGCTTATGGATAAGAACTGGAGACCGAGGCAACAAAGGGAACCTTGTGGCTGCTGTCTGCTACAGCACCGGATCAAGGGGAGCCCACTGATGAAGCTTTCTTCCTCCAGCTACAGAAGGCATGGCACTTGGAGGCTTTTGTCCTGCTGGGGGGACTTCAACCACTCTGACATCTGCTGGAAAAGTAGCACTGCAAGCTGTAGGCAATCCAGGAGACTCCTGGAATGCCGGAGGATAACTTTTTAAGCCAGGTAATAGACAGCCCTACCAGAGGGGATGCAATGCTGGACCTGGTGGTCACCAATGCAAGTGAGCTAATCGGTGACATCAAGGTTGGAGCAATCATGCACTGATGGAGTTTTCAGTCCTGAGGGATATTGGTCAGATTAAGAGTAAAGTCAGGACGCTGGATTTTAGGAAAGCAAACTTCCAGCTGGTTGAGGAGTTAGTCAATAGGACCCACTGGAAAACTGGCCTCAGGAACAAGGGAGCAGAACACAGCTGGTGGATCTTTAAGGATGTTTTCCATAGAGTACAAGAGCTCTTGATCCCCAGGTGTTAGAAATCAGGAAAGGAAGGCAAGGGACCAGCATTGCTGAGTTGAGACCTGCTGGTCAAACTGAAGGGCAAGAAGGTAAAACAGAGGCAGTGCAAGCAGGAACAGGTATCCTGGGAAGAGCAGGTCCAGAGGAGGGCCACAAAAATGATCAGAGGGCTGGAGCATCTCTCCTACGAAGACAGCCTGAGAGTTGAGGTTGCGTAGCCTGGAGGAGAGAAGGCTCCAGGGAGTCTTTATGCAGCTTTTCAGTCATTAAAGGGGGTTTATATGAAAGGTGGAGACAAATGTTTTAGCAGGCCCTGTTGCAATAAGACAAGGGGTTTTGAAGTAAAAGAGATAGATTTAGACTTGATATAAGGAAGACATTTTCTATGATGAAGGTGGTGAAACACTGGTACATGTTGCCCAGAGAAGTCATGGGTGCCCCATACCTGGAAACATTCAAGATCAGGCTGGATCTGAGCAACATGCTGTAGTGGAAGTTGCCCCTGCTCACTGCAGGGCAGGTGGACTAGATGGCCTTTAAAGGTCCTTTCCAACCCAAAACATTCTATGATTCTATTCTATGTTCTGTGATCCTTGTGCAGTGCCAGGGACCAACTCCACTCCTACTAAAGACACTTGTGAATTGGAAGGGTGCAGCACACAAATTTCAACTGCAAAAAGCAGAGAAGATTTTCTGGCCTGACAGGATTTACAGTAGCCCTAGAAGCTGCTCTGGGGCTATTGAATCTTTCACCTCAGAAGCCACTTCCACTGGAGCTCCTTGTGGCCCTGGCACATTCTTTATGATTGGACTAGAAAGCTTTGGTTCCTCTGTCAACCCACTGGTCTGACACTGGGGAATCAGCCTCCAGCTCTTACATTTCTCTTCCATTGCTCCATCAACCCATTGCAGCAATCTGGGCATTCTGGAAAAGAGTCCCTGTTCCTCATTTTTCGGTGGGATAGGTTTTGAACTTTGATGAATGGAGACAATGCTCTAGTAGAAATATAGGGTCAGCTGCTGATTTAATCTTTTTATTTAATTTTCAAGGATGACGAACTTCCATCTCTAAGTCTTTAGCTTGCATCCAGCCCAGAGGCAATGAGTGCCGATCACTACCACTTGATAATCGGGACAGATACTGTTATTATTAGATCCACTGCATTTCAACCATACTGATAACATACCTTTCTGACAATCAGGAGAGAAACCAGGGAACCAGGAGCATTAAAAGGGAATTACCTGCATAGAAATGAACTGGAAGGAGAGGCAGTGTGCAGGCTTGATTTGAGTTTCAAGTTCCAGATTTCATCATTGATGCCTGCCGATGTGGCCATGTAAGCACAGCACGTCAGCTGTTATCTGTAAAACTGGGATAAATATTACTTTCCTGATTGATGTTATAAATTTTAAGTACTTAAATACTATGTAAATGAAGGCCCTGTAAATAATGCAGTAGTATACATGAGCATAAAAGGGGGAAGATGAGCAGAATGAAAAGAGGTTCAACTTGAAGCAGAATTCCAGTCTGCTGAATGAATATATATGGGGAGTCCGTAAACTGTACTTATTTTCTGAGTAGAGCTAGTTGGTTAGACATAAATCCCTAGCACTAAATAATTATAAATATTTATCTTGTTTCAGTTTTATTTTTCTGACGTTTCAGTTAATATTTAAGAACTATGTATCTAAGAATACATCTTAGATTCAAAGCTTATATTTTGATCTAAGCCTGCTTCTAAATTGTAGGGACTAAATTCTGCTGTCAGGTACGTAAGCACAGCTCTCTGGGATGTTGGTGAGAAGTGGAGCTGCAGAGCTAATTTTGCTGCTTAATATATTTTCCATAATGGTAGACTTAAAAAAAATTATGTTTAAAAGGTCTATTATTTTTTGTTGTTGTTGTTGAATAGATAAGGTATTTGGTACTAATGCACTCAGTTTTGCTGAGTGAACTCAAAGACTTCAAGTTGAAGCTGTGGCTGTCCCTATGATGTGGATTGGTGGTGTGGACAAGCCTTTTCCTGTGTTGAAGGATGTACTGTATGGTCTCAAACCCTGTCAGGACTTGGCAAAAAAGTTGCAGTTGTTCACAGTCTTACAGCAGGTACAGCTCAGTTATAAACCTGCAAGAGATAAACGCAGTCTATCAGGTAGATGCAGTACATGAAGAATAACATCGGAGAGCTTCCTCTGTGAAAGCTTCCAGTGGCACACCAAGAAGAGATCCAAGTTTTGCTGCTTTCATGTTTCACTGCAGTACTTGCCATTTCATTGAAAACTTCCCTAAAGTGTAGCTGGAAAAATCTGTGAGTATAAAGGCAGAAGCAAGTGCTTAACCATAGGCAGTCCCACATGAGTGTGATCTGAGTATAATCTATAAGCAGCAGAAAAATACTTTTGATAATGTTCTTTTAGGTATCATGGTTTCAGGATATACTTGCATCAAGTCTTGCATCAAGGAAGCGGTAATGTCTTCAGGAAGAGGAATATTGCATGCCTGACTGCGTATTCGTATTTCTATTTGGTATTTGGGTTGGTATTTTGCTCTAACAAAAAGAACTGCCTTTTCCATTAAAGTTTTCATTGGTCTTTTACTGTCGCAGGTGCTTCAGAAACTCTAAGGAACAGCTAGTTACATCAGTAATACTTATGTATGGACACAGCAAAAAACAAACTGGAACTACATTGGCATCTAAGGCTTTGGAAGAACAGGGAAATAGAGCTGTGTTTGCCAACTGTTCAAAGGGATAAGAACAATAGAGGCAGAAGCACTGCTTTTTTTTCCCCCTACAAGCAACACAATCTTGAAAGAACAAAAATAAGAGTCAGTATAATCCCAGTGGTAAATTGCTAGCATATTCTTCAGTCTGGTTTCTTATCTACATTAATATAATATGCAGTGATGGTAAAAATGCAGGACTTCAGACTGAATTTCTGATTATGGCTGGACAGCTGTGGAGAAAGGCTTTTAATAGAGGGTTTATGTGAGCTGGTGAAATTCTGGCTCTTGAATGTAAAGAGAGCTTTGAAACACCTGTATAACTAATTATGTAAAAGGTAATACGAAGTGGAGTCAGATTTTTGGCACAAAAATTAAGGTTTTGGTTTGCTTTTTATTTTCGGTTTTTTCTATTTTCTCATATTTGTGAACTTTCTCAAGGGATATAAATAACATCTCCATCCTTTGCCATTATGCCACAAGGTATATGTGGGATAGAGACACATTATACGAGTGTCATTTTAAGTCTTTCCCATAGCCCTTTGTTTCCAATAGGTGTAAAATTAACTTGGCTTTAGTGCATTATTGAAACACCTGCACAATGTTGGATAACATCTTCTCTGCCCTGGGAATTGTTTTTTTCAGCTAACAGATGCTCCCTCTGCTTGTTTTGAAGCTGGAAAAGATAACACAAGGTAGGACCTACATAAACAGAGAAAATTACTCTTTCAATGTTTCTTGGCAGTAGTTGTGGATTAGATACACATGGACATCCCCTCACAGATGTAGAGGTGATATTAACCTGAGAAGTCATGTGATACCAATTAAACACGTTATGTCAACTGGCTCCTATTCCGTAATTTATTTTTATAAGTGTATTCCAACTTTTTTTCTTTTTTTTAATAAATCCGATGCTAAATAAAAAAAATAATCAGCCTGGCCGAGTAGCATTTTCTTTTCTACCATAAGCTTATATTTTTTTCCTTCAGGGTTACTAGTATGGCCTCAAATGGTCATCATTTTTAATTCGATCCTTTTGACATAATGGTATGACGTGGTGCACATCAGAAAATTCGCAGCTCTGCAGAGCATGAGACAAGAGTTTTGTGCCACTCAGAAGGGAAGTCACCTTCTTTTCCCAGTGGAACAAACTCTCTTCTACAGCATTCAGAAAGTCTGAGATAAGAGTTGAGATATTTTTGGATACAGGGAAGTTATTTTTTAAGTCCTTTCTTCCCCCCAGTTTTAATGGCTCCCTCTGAGCCCTCTGTGGTTGGGGTTGTTGTAACTAAGGCACCTGGTGCTTCACTTGAAAAAATGAGTAACATAGTCCTAGCAGCACTTTAAAAAGCTCTTTGTATTGTTTCAAAAAGACCTTTTTGTAACATGTAGCATATAGAGACTATATGATAGTATAAAGTTTTGGAAGTAGGCTATGAAGTCTACTTGATATGGAATAGAGACACCATGCAGTTCATGGTTTTGACACTTAAGAAGTCCTGCGATGCACATATTTCTATCAGTAGTGTGCACTTGTTCCTACCTCTATACCATCTCCTCAGTGCAAAACCATGGGTGCCTGTACAGTGAACAGGAACAGGGAGCTAATTCCTCTTGATAAAGGCCCAATAGGAGGAAAATGCTTATTTTTCTTCTGAATCGGCTTCCCAGCCCAGATTATTGCAGGAACCCACAGCCCCTTCCATGTGCAGTGGAGCAGTAGTGTGATGGCAGGGGGAAGTGGCTTTGCAGCATCAGGGCAGGGCTGCTCATGCACACTGGACTCCAAATCAGTATTGTTTTGCCGTATCTGCACACTGTTTTCCACTGGGATATGTGATCAGTAAGCAAGAGAGAACATATAAAGAGCCATACCAGAATGTGACAGTTTTAGATTAAATGAAATTTTGAGCCCACGTAATTGAACCACTTTCAGTAAAGGATTACAGCCACTTCTTCCCAGTAACCCGATACATTTACTTTTCTCCCTACCAGCCCGTGGGACAGAAAAAAAATCAGTTTAGTCTTTTCTGTGCCCTCTGCCAGGCAGACAATAAGTTCACTTATTTTTTTTTTCTTGAGGCTATGTCTGTTCCACAGTTTCCTTTGTGCTTACTAAACATGAAGAGACATATTTACTTGAGGTGTTTTCCAGTCCATATCCTCCAACCTTCACAAGGGGCAAAGCTGTGATGCCTGCTAGGGCAAGGCACTGCCCTCATTCCAGCATCATGTCCTTCTTCCATGACCTGAGCACAAGGCTGGTTAAGGTTGCAGAAGAGGAACATCATCCTGTAGATCTCCCAGATGTCCAGGTTGTTGGTGGCTAACCTGTCTCTTGTGGGTTACCAGGAAACTTGGTCTGTAAAGTTTGAGCCCCTGCCTAAGACAAGCCTCAGACAAAGTCTGTAGATACTTCAAACTGTCTAATTTCTCTAGGGTGCCATCTGAACTCTTTTTCTTTACTGGGAGACACTGAAATAACCCTCACATGACTTAAATTCATGGTGACTTTCTCACTGTAAAGCTCTGACATAATTTAGTAAGTACAAATATGTGTTTATATATGCATTTATGTGCATATATGTTTTTGTTAATATATCATATGTATATTCTAATATAGATTAAGGGACTATATGTAATAAAAGATCAGATTCTGTGCTGTACATCTTTAAGAGTGTTTTATTTACTGTTGCATGTTATCGATTTCAGGCTATTGCTGAGACTGGAAAGATCCCTGAACCTGATTTAGGCATCTTCTAAGACTACTGTAAATTTTGGCAATCTCTGCCACCATCCTTATCCTCCCATTGGTGATTTTTTTTTTTTATATATATATATATAGCTTTCAATAAGGAAGAGAATTAAAGTCTACAGCTTTCTCTTCCCTCTTCTGGCTGCAAAACTGATAAGGCTCAGAAGCTGTATGGATGCCTCTTGTAATGTGTTGGTGATTGCTTGCACCTTTGAGGTACATGAGGCTTTACATCTCTTCCCAGCACAAAATAGAGGGAATCCTTACAGCTGAGATGTAAGATTGTATGTATGTGAGATCTGCCATAGGGTTTTCTGCCTGGTATTTAAAAGATGTGTAGATGTGGCACTTAGGGATGTGGTTTAGTGGTGCACTTGGCAGTGTTAGGTTTACAGTTGGACTTGACGATCCTAAAGGTCTTTTCCAACCTAAAGAATTCTGTGATCCCCTCACACAGCATGGATGTGTTCTATGTGCAGTGTGGCCATTCTGTCAGTCCTGTTCCTCCACCAATTTTGAGACACTTCTGTCCACTTTATAAAAAGCCTTATAGCTCATGAACAGTTTGAAATATTCTTTAGAAGGTCCTTTAAGATGCTAGCTTAGAGTTTTCCTTTTCAACCATATGCTGGTATCACTATTATTTTATACTTCATGTCTATTGTCTTTTCAAACTTTTTCAGAACTGAGCTACTTGCGTAGATCTCGACCGATCACTCTGTTACCAGCATGTGCATTTTTATGATACATTGCAACAATAGATGTACAAATATATTAACACGACAGTTGTGAATGAGGAACCTATATGAGGGGGTGAAGAGACATGCATGGTCTATACAGACTTTTGTAAAGTCAGGTGGGCTTAGTCTTCCCATCCCTAAAGCTTCCATGGAGCCATGTTTGTGCTGAGCACGGGCAAAAAAAAAATGTAGCATCTACCTAGGAAAGATTATATAGGCATATGCTAAAAGAGGAGGAAATATGGGGACATAGTTCATATTATTTGTCATTTTCTGAAGAATTAATTGCCTAGTCCCAGATAACTGAAGAAACCTTTTTCTACTTTTCAGGCTTTGCTATCTACTTTTACTGATCACAGAACTTTAGTTAATGTTACTTTTATTCCTTCATATGGAGGTCTGCTGACCCACAGAAAGGATGAGGTTAGAAGGGTTTGTGCTGAGCACGTAGGTGTGTTTTCGCAGAAACAGAACTGGACATTGTGCATTCAGTAAAAGTCTGTGAGGCTCTCTCCTTAGGTACAGCAATGAGCTCCGTTTGCTAGCTGCGAGGCCCAGAATTCAGGTTTCTGTACAAAAGTGAAATGAAGCCTCTAGGGCTGTGTTAATAGTACCAAATAGATTTAGTACCATTCCAGTAGCTCAAAACAACAGAGCATAACCAAAGCATATGTGCAAGACTGGTTGCTGCACCCATTCATCCAGTGTTGATCTTGAGGAGGAAAAGTAAGTCTAGAAAATCTTTGGAATCACCACTGTATCCTAAAAATACTTTTTGCTGAATGAAATTTAATAAAATGTACAAGACTGCTTCCTTATGCTTTTGCATAACTGTCTTTCTATGTACTGACGAGATATTTATAGCCAAGGTCTTTTGTTCCCTGTTTGCTGATTTATATTAACTCTCTGGATCTTCAGAATCTCAGACAGGGAAGGTGCTGGTCTTATTAAAAACGAAAAAAAGTTTCTTCAGAGTATAGGTGCAGTTCTAGGGCTTTGGATTTTGCATGTGCTCCTGGGTTGTAATCAGAGATGGTTAGAGACAGCTATAATGCAGTGCCACACTGTAGTACAAAATCAGTTTTATGGTAGGTGGGCAGTGAGCAGAATATTTCTCGCTGTCTGGGATAAATACAGCCTGTCCTGTGGTGTCAGATATTTCCACTTCATGTTGCTGCCCGAATTCATGTCGTTGGTCCTGGTTTGTGTGGGTTCTATGTATGAAATGGAAGGCTACTTTTGCTTCACTCTGTGCCTGCTGGGCTGCCTGAACAGGGGGAATGAGATCTTTTTTAAACCAGCCATCGCTACAGCCTGGCACTGCTGCTCAAGCAATAGCAGAGGTTGTCTTACTGCTCATCCACTGGCATTTAGCTCATGGTTGTTGGTGTTACTGCTCAGTCCCCAGCACAAATAAAAGTGTGATGAGTTCCATTTTGACATCTGTTTATTAAGCTTCAGACTGGCTTTTTACCTAGCATGAGTCGTTCAATAGTACCACGAGATGGCACTGCACTAGTTCTGCTGCAGGCAACGACCAAAAAACTCTTCTGAAGGGAGAATCTGTGCATTTCACTCAAAACGTAGCAGGGTTGATAGACTTTCCCACCCCATACCCACAGTATTACTGCTTCAGAGCCAAGTGAAAGACCATCTTCTTGCTTCCCCTGGAAGGTGGTAGTGAATCTACCCGCCTCTAATTGTGCGGGGTTCTGCTAGGTTACAGGTGGAGAGGAGAGGAAGATTTGCAGAGGGAAATCGAGAGATGGGAAAGGTTGCTTTAAATGTTAACCTGCTGGCTGGGTTACCATGCTTTGCTGGCTAGAGGGAAGGTGCTGCTTTCCCATGTCACTCTGTTTTTTTCCTAGGCTGCCCCAGCAACATATAGGCAATGTCCTTTCAACAGTTTTGTCTTGGAAAATTGCCTGCAGTCCACTTTTGATCATATTTTGTGCTCTTTTCTTCATGTGCTTGTGACTCTTTAAGGACAACTTGGGTTGCTCCCTCTTTTCCTGCCCCTTTCCAACTGACATTCTTAATTGTTCCCTGTCTTTTCCAGTTTCTTTGCTGCTTCTGGTATTAATTGATTCCACTTTGCAGTCCCCTTAGCAAGAACACTAACAAGGAGTCCCAGAGTCGCTTTTGAGCCATGTTCTTTTGCTTGACAGCACAGAGCTTCAGGTTTTTGTCCTATTCCCAGGCAAGCTGACTTTGCCAGTGGAGAAAACTGAGGAAAATGCCCATTGCTGAATACAACTTTGGAGCACCACAAGTGTAACAGCAGAGCAGGGAGATGACCAAGTGGTGCCTGCCTGCTCTGCCATGTGTGTGCCCTGTCATGCCATCTGTTAGCATTACTCAGGGCTAATCTGTCAAATTTTCAGGCCATCTAATGGTTTGACTGTATTAGTCGTAGAAAAAGTAGGTCCCTTGATTTTTAGTGCAGGTCCACTAATTTTTCCTGTTCTGAAACAAGTTTAAAGCTAAGACCTGTTCTCCAGGTACAAAAAATACAAAAGTTGAGTTTGGGCTTACTAATCCCTTGTGAAGTTAACAAGATTTTCTCCGATTCCTGCAAAGGATGCAAAGATTTAGGTACAAAAGTTAGATGATTTGCTCAGGGGCATCCAGAGAACTGGTATTGAAACTGTGAATCCTTTCTGGTCTTGTGCTCAGTCCTTTGAGACATGTAAACCTTTAAGGGTTGTAGAATTTATATTAAAAAATGACCTGTGCACACTCCACAGGTGTTGACTGGTAAATGCCCTGACACAGGAAGTAGGAATGCAACACTCATGCTCTCAAATCAGTAAATAACTCCCCTTCTCTATTCTGTCTTTTTTCCCCTTTTTCTTCTTTCTCTCCTATGTTCCATCTTTCTGTCTCTTTATGGTTCTTTTGTCTTTCCATGCCTGTCTTAAGTCTTTTGCTCTCTTCTTTGGTTTCAGTCTCCTTTTCCACTACTTTTTTCTCCCTTCTTGGAGACTGGTCATCCCTAGGCCATGAGCAGTGAAGGTGTCTCCCAGACTTTGCAAGCCACTGGTTTCTCTTCTTGCCGCTCCCTTTTCCCATTTTGAGAATAGCAACATGGACAGAAGTCTGAACCTTCAGCAGGGAATAGCAGCCAAGGCTCAAGCTGCCACATGTATGCACTAGAGGAAAGCCAGGGGGAGCAGGCTGCAGTGAAAGGGCAGGTACAGATGTCATTTTTCACCACTGACGTTCTGCTCTGAGGGAGAAAAGGAAAGGAGAGTGTTAAATCTCTTCTTCTCCACTTAGCCTATCTCTGCTCATCAGGCTTTGGGCAGGCTGGCTCCAGATAGCTGAATTGGTACATTATTAGTAGACAGTGTCCCCCCAAGCTGCCCCCCACGCAGTGCTTTTTTTTCCTGTACTGTGATTTTTAAGTCACCGCATTCTGCCTCTCTTTGGGACCACCAGAGTTTCTGTTGCTCTTTGTGACCTGAGCTTTAAAGGCCATAGGAGGCCCTTCTCCTTCTCGATGAAGTCAACTGCAGAAAACAGAAAGACAGATGAACCAGGTGGGAAGGGGTTTTTCTGGGTTAGAAATGGGCTGTGGGCCTTCCCAAGTAAGCGTATTCCAGATCTGCTGAGAGCTTTCCAAACCCCTTGCTCTCTCTTTCCAACTCCTTATGTGTTTAAGATAGAGTCAGGTGAGGGTAGGAACCTCTCCCAGTTTATATGAACTCCTAGAATGAAACAGAGTATTTTTATTTGCTTGCCAGGTGTTTGGGTTTTTTTTGCAAATAGTCAGGGACTGTGGATTTTGAAGGTTAATGCACCACGTTTCACAGAATGAAAATGGAACTGACCTTATAGCCTTCCTCTTGGATTTGTCAATAACTGTGCCTTTGCACCCTCAGATTGGCCTCTGCATCCCTCAGTAAACAATGTGTGGCAAACAAGCCTTCTTAGTAGTTTGTTGTGCTGGACAAAAAAAGAAAGGCAACTTTCCTAAGATTAGTGGCCTCAGCTATGGAGAGAATGACCTGTCAAACAGTAAAGAGAAATTTGGGATGAACGTACTGCATGGTTCTCTTTGCCTGATTCATTTAAGTGAAAATGTTTTTCTCTTGGGTATGTTTGCAGCCAGTACCAATAGTTAGCACTTAGGTTGCCAATGCAGTTTGCAAACATTAATGAAAAAGTCCCAGTGTAGAAGAGAAGCAAAAACTGTATTTTAGAGCTGGGGAAATGGAGTCACATTTAATTTAAGCATTTTGTACAAGCTCATGAAACAGATCAATTGTACACCTAAAAGAAGTTAAAAGCTAATGCACTTGCAAGGCTGATGCCAGCCCTCTGTGATCATGACAGGATGATAGTTGATGCCTAGCTCTGAGCTCGGGAATATGGCACATGGTATTTTCTCTCTCTCCACGGAAAACAAACCAAGTTGGAGGAGCTTCTGGAATAGTTGGCTATCTTCTTACTACCCTCTCTTGTTTTTTGATTTCTCACAGCAAGCTCTGACTGTCTACATATCTGCTTCTCAAGGAGGGATTGCTTCGCCGCACTGTTTGGCCAAGCTCGATCAGAGCAGCTAATAGCTGTTTTCTCATAGATTCCTTGCAGTTCAGCTGCAGTTTCTTGGATTTATTATGGTTTAATATGTTGCCCATTTATCTCCTGTGCTCTGTAGTCCCCATTGTGAAGATGCCTTCTGTTTGGCACTTCTTCACGATTTGTTACTTCTTGAGCCTGGTAGTTGGAGTATACGTGATGATCTGTGCTTGGCATCAGTCCCACTGTGGGTTACTTTGCAGTGCTTCCCTCAAAGCTGGAGTGTTATGGAATCCATATTGAACCAGCCTGTTCAGAGTTAGACTGTCCAGAGTTGACCCAGGGCAGCTGGCTGAGATGGCAGCCAACAAGGGCAGCCTTTCCTAGTTTCTTGGGGAAAACAGTGAGGACTTCTTCCACCCTGCCTCTGCTTTGCAATGCCTTTTAGTAGCTTCTCTTGGTCCTGCACCTCCAGCCCTTGCCTTGCCATGCATTACTCCAGCTACAGCTCCTAAACTTCTTGGTCACCAGGCTGGTCCCCCTCCTGGCAGTCTGCTCCTTTAGCCCCAAAGCAGAGGAGCACACTTGCTCTGAGAAGCCACCTCCCAAGCAGGGCGTGGGCTGTTGGATCTGCCAGGGAAGGGACCAGGGGAGCTGGGAGGAAATGATAACTGCTGTGAGTTGGCACATCCCTAATTGCAAAATATCACAGCTCCCACCTTTGCTCCTGACCCACTCCTGGCACAAGGGGAGCAGAAATCTCTGCTCTGTGGGGACTCTGTCCCTCCTGATCCTGTTCTTTCTCTGCCATATATCATGCAGCAGTGGAATTGATGGCAGACCTGCTCTTTCCTCCTCATAAGCCCTTTCTACCAACCAGGAAAGTAGGACAGAATGAAAAATGGTTTCTATGGGGAAAAATGTTGGAGGAGGACATTATTCCAGAACTGGGTTGGAAGCAACAACTTAGGGGTCTCAGGTTAGACTAAGAGGAAGTGCTGTATCCCAAAGGATGGGACTAGGAGGATAGGGCCTAGGAGGAGGAGCAGACTGTGTAGGAATAGAGAGGTTTCCTAAAGTTCTTTTCTTCTTTCCTGGCCCCTGCCTGATCAGCCATCTCCTGAGAGTCTCCAGCTCACTCCCTTCAACCCTCTTCACCCCAATGGTATCTACTGCTTCTCGCTGTCCAAGTAGACCCTTCCGTGTTTCTCCTCAAAATTTAATTTTTACCTCCAATGCCAAAAGCCTTTGAAAAAGCTCTGGCCTGCTGTATACCCAAACATCACCTTCCCTTTCCTTTCCCTTCTCCTTCTCCCCCTTTTCCCCCTTCTTCCCCCTTTCTCCTTTCCTCTCTTCTCTGTGTATCTGTGGTTCATACACATAAAGTCCTAAATAGATCAAGAACTTACAGGGAGCTGAAGAGCAAATGCTTCTGTTTTGGTTTCCCAGCAGCCCATGACCAGCAGCAGACTGTGGTTGTTAGCAAGTTCTACTCATAGACTTGCTTCCTGTTCTGAATCATTTGTAAGGTCTTTGGTGGGGAATCTGATGTTCTTAGCAAACTGCTGTTTAGAAAAGATGAAATTTATTTAAATCTTTGCCTTGCCAGTGCCCAAGGTTGTAATGCTGGGTATGCAAAGCAGATCGAAACCAAAAAAATCTCTTCGGTGAGTTGAGGTCTGAGAAAATGTTTCCTGCATTGCAGACAAAATGCAGGCATTCAGAAGGAAACAAATACTGAGAATTGTAAAAGTAGTAATGTCCTAAATCTTATACTTAGCATAGATGTTTCTTATTGCCATCTGGTCAAGATTTGCAGCAGAAAATGTAATATCTGTTGTCTTTGAGCAAAGCCAAAAGGCTAACATCACCCATCTAATCTCTCCTGATCCCAGCAGCATTGAGGTAAAGGTCCAATGCATGTTACCATTGCTGTACAGTGCTGCTTTTTGACTGTCATACCAACCTTTTGGGATGACTGGCAACTCACATAAACTAGAAGAGTGTTTAGGCTGATCAGACTTACCTAGAATAGCGATAGTCTGGAGCAGCTGTGAAAATATGAGTGATATAAGTGCTGATCTTCTTTAAGGACACTGATGCAAGTCCAGAGTTCAGCCTGTGTCAGAATCAACTACATAATCTGGTGGCCCAGCAGCATATTAGGTGTTTTATGTAACTGACTGGAGAAGGATGCTGGATCTTTAAAAATGGCTCGCTTTCCTTCAATGCTATAAAACACTGATATTAGAAAGCGTGTTAATAAGCAAACAACCACCTTTGCACATCTCAACCCAAATAGCACAACCACAAACCCTAAGTCTCCAAATTTTTAAGTAGTCAGATTAAGATTCTACTTTCCTTGTTTTTAGAGTTGTGATAAATAACATTTAAAAGTTTCTCAAGTCATTAAAACATCTTCCAGAAAATATCCAGACTTCCCATGGAAGGTACAAGCAGGAAAATACCTTGTAAAATGCAAATGATTAAAAAAAGACATCTTCTCAGGGTTCACAGAACAATAAAAAAGGAGCTCAAAACCAAGTTGATTGTCCCTTTACAGGTCACCTTCAGGGATGCTGAGCTGTGACGAAAGGTATTTCTTCCCACTTGATAAGAATGTGTTTATTGTACAGGCAGAATGCAATTTATGAGCTCCTTAGCTATTTATTTC
The DNA here is from genome assembly GCF_017976375.1 of Cuculus canorus. Classification (NCBI taxonomy): domain Eukaryota; kingdom Metazoa; phylum Chordata; class Aves; order Cuculiformes; family Cuculidae; genus Cuculus; species Cuculus canorus. The sequence goes on from NC_071401.1 coordinate 150,125,502, forward strand.
CTGGGCTTAAATTAAATTGGGTCATAGGAGATCAGTGGCCTGGCTAACATTTTGTTCTCCAGTTTCACACCTTTTTTTTTTTTTTCAAAAGGAAGTCACTGATCTTCCTGTGTGAAGAAAATTATAAACATGAGCCAGCAGTGTCCGCCTGAGTCTGCAGGCAGCCTGAAACCATAGCTTGTGGACAGGTCAGGAGCTGTCTTGGTAGCATGCAAGTCTGGTGCTTGGTTACTACAATTTCAATGGTAACATCACGAAGTGCTGCACTATCAACATGTGGTGCTGTAAAGGGATGAAAATATTACAAACAGATGCTTTTTTGTCAGTGTTATTTCTTTTCCTCTGAAATGAGGAGTGGAAGATGTTTATTTCAACTGGCGTATCAGGAACACCTGGCACCCCAGAGAGGAATTTTGCTACACACAGGCCAGTTTTAAATATTCCTTAATTTTGGTCCTGTCTCTGAAACTCTCCCAGGGGATGCCTGGCAGAACATGTATGAAAGCAGTTTTAACAGCTGCAGGATTTGTGGCTTATGCTTTGCTTTTTTTGTCTCAAGTATATTAGTATTTCATTCCAAGTTAGATTAGTATTGTACTTTGAGAGTGATGCTTTAGAAAATATCACTGCTTGTTTATCCCAAATTCAGCCCTTCATATTCATTTTTTATGGCTGAATAAGTACTTCATTGTCATGTAGCAATGTTAACTGTTGCTTAAGCCAAAATGTTTTTGTTGTATGATTTTCTAATATTTTAACTATTTTGCAAAGCGTTTCATTTTTTGATGGTGCTTTAAAAAAATTATTATATAGTAATGCAGTTTAAGAATAGTTTCTTTCAGTCGAAACTAGTAATTTGTGGAAGCAACTTTGATGCACCTGTAATGGTTTTGAAATTGTCACAAGAAGAAATCTGTTAGTGAAAGCATATTTTATAGAAGATCCATTAGCCCCATGTCTTTCTCTTGGTCAAAATAAAGGATTTTCAGGTGATAAGGGCTTTCAAAAATGCATACCCTGTCTTTTCCTTACATGAGGTTCTGTTTTAGAGAATTATGTTATGTTTTCAGATACTGGCAATTTGCTGAATGTTTTGCTGTTCCTCATCCTTGAAAAATGCCTGTTACACTAGCAAGTGTCAGAATCCATAGGTTCTAATCATTGCCCTTTACACAGTGCTTATCACTGCGATATTCAGGGACTATAAAACAACAAAGAATCTGTCTTAGAGGAGTTAGTGTGACTTATGCCGGGGAGGTTACAATGTAAAGCAATAGATGACTGGGATGGGGAATGGACACAAGCAATCAAATTATTTGGAGGAAGGTGTAAAGTATGGCTACTTAAGTGAGCAACCTAGAACACTAGATCTGGGGTAATAGTAATAGTAATAATAATAATAATAGATTATTTCTAAGGTCCCTTCCAACCCAACCCATTCTATGAATAGCTGTACCTTCATGTCTGAACTCCCTCCACCCCTACTTCAGTTGTCCCTGCTGGGTATCCCCACCCATTTTGCAGAGGTAGACGCGGCAATGCTGGATCCTCTTTCCTGCTGCAACACTTCTCCTTCAAGCAAAGGTGACTGGTGTCATCTGCGACATGGAGAAAAAGGGTTTATTTCATTGCTTGGGGCAGTAACCACCTGGTTGCCTGTGGCTATGCCATGTTCCCTCTGCTGTACTCTGGCTGAATGCTGTCCATGTGGTTCTCAGAGCTGAGAGCAGTGGTAGTCACACACCTTTGAGGTGGTGCCTGTTGGACTGTCTGAAGACACAAGTGGCTATCACTTGCCTCAATTCAGGATATGGTTTCAGTAGTTTCTTTGCAAGCTGGGTGTGTTAGTATTTTCTGTCTCTTACAAGGTGAAATGTACCTTGTCGCACGATCATATGATCAGGAGAGGATTTCCCGGGGAGCAGATGGGCAGTGGTTACTCGATAGCGGTTACTCGATAGTGGTTACTAATGGATGGCCTCAGGTGGCCCCTCACGGAGATGAAGTCCCAGTGCTGGGACATGCTGCTGAGCTGTGCTTTAAACTAGGCGTATTAAAAACCCCTTCCAGTTTTAAATACAGCTTCATGACTTGTTCTTGTCAGCAACATTGAGTTGCAGCAAACTGAAAACACCATTTTTTAAATTTTTTTTTTTCCCCAGCAAGCGAGTACAAGCACGTTTTTTAATAAGACAGTGATTGTACCACTGCTGAGTAGAAGGTCTGCAGTCTGCACCTGGGCTGGAGCATACGGTCAGCAGCACAAGACACAGCTTCAGCTTTTGAACCCAAAGCAAGGTTCTCCCGTCTGCTGGCTGACTCATGCAAAGATGTTATGGACAGGCTCCAGCTTTCCAATCACCGAACTTGCTGCTTCTGCTCACGCCACAGCCACAGCACCCTGCAGACTTTTCTGGGCATTTGACTGTTAGATTTCTGAGGGGGAGGAGGAAGTCAAAAGATGGTCAAGTGAGCAAATTAAACAAGTTCAATAGTTTTATATATATATATAGAAATTCCTGCAAGCATTGCTTTATAAATTGAAAGTTTTTTTTTTTCCCCAAGAAATTTTGAATAAAACTTTATTTCTAAATGAAAAGTTAATTTTAAAACTTTTTCTTTACATCTACTTTTGTAATCATAGAGTCATAAAATAGTTTGGGTTGGAAAGGGCCTCAAAGATCATCCAGTTCCAACCTCCCTGCCATGAGCAGTGACACCTTCCACTAGATCAGGCTATTCAAAGCCTCATCCAACCTGGGCTTGAACACCTCGAGGGATGGGGCGTCCACAGCTTCTCTGAGCAACCTGTTCCAGTGCCTCACAGAATTATTTCAAATGTTGATGTTATAGTTAGCAGTAGAATTAAAATTTTGACTTTATCTAGTTTTAACAAGAATACTGATTTCTGTGTACATTTGCAACTTTGTAAAACCAAGGATGCCACATGTCTACCCATCATGGAGATGAATCTAGTGCTTGAAGATTCTTCCAGTTTAGTATTCCTGAGATTAAAATAATAACACTGATGTTATCCAAATGTGTGGTCAAGATCCTAAATAGTAGGCTGTTCTTTTTAGCTCACACGATCCTATTTTATTCCCACTGCGGAACAGTAGCCCAGAATGCTGTAGAAATACCAGCAGTGAAATGATTAAGAAAAACAATTATCCCAGTACAGCGAAAGGGTCCCCTGAATTAATGTCTGCTTGATATAGTTTCTGACCTTATGCCTTTGCATTCCCTCCTTGCCCCCCACTCCTCTTCAATCCAGTTTTTCATTAAGATGTAGGAAGTGGACCAATGGACTGAAGACAAGACACTTCTTAGGTCCCATGGTCCTGGGTGGAATTGACTGATGATGAAGTCGACCCTCATTTTGTACTAAAGGCTGATGATAATCCCTCTTCCTCCTTAAGAAACTACCATCAAAGAGCAAAATAATTTCCTTCTGTTTTGACAGAAGATGAACAATTGTATTTGCAGAAGCAGTTTGGGACAGCATGAAGGTGGTGTCTTTCAGCATTCTCTTTTGAAGGTATCAGCTTCTTCTTGCTCATTTATGTACATGTGGTCTGGTGTATGAGAAAGGACAGGCACATACAGGACTGCAGGAGTGCCTGCGAGTCGCAAGCCCGAATTAGGGTTTTTTTGGTAATACTAGATGGAAGAGTAGGTGGCTGACAGCAGATTTATCTTCTTCAGGGAAAATGGCTGGGGGATATATTCTGATCCCGTGCCATGTGTGGTCATCTGCATCACTGCAAAAGGGACTTCAAAGTGTTATTGTTTTGATCCAGTGACATGCTGCAGTTATGGCACAGCTGTGTGAACGGCTCCGCATAGTGCCTGGAGAAATCTGGTTTTCTTTTTAAACAAACTGCTTTAGCATTTTGTTGTACAAGAAAGAACTTCACAAGAATCCATGATATATCAGACATAGGGAAAAAAGAGTTTGGACATGGCTCCAATGGTGAGCATTGCTCTGCAGCCTGAAGAGCAGCGGAGTAACACAGTTTGCACCTTTTTTCTCCCTTTGGTAGTAAGTTAGAGCTATTGTGGTCTGAGGCCATGGGTTCAACTTGGTCTCCTTTTTGCCACATGGTCCTTGCAGTGAGACAGATTTCTTTGTTATGTGGTCTGAGAGGCCAGAGGTGGTCCTTTCCCCCCTCTTGTTGCTGTAGATGATGATGTAGTCGTTTCATCCTTTTGTTTGTCATAGAGAAGTTCTTAGCAAGCGGTTATGCACAAGGGAAAGCAAATGTGTGCTTGCACAAAATGTGAGGGCATATGGGGAACTGCGGGCATGTTTCAAGGTTTGTGAGTGTCCAAGGCAAGCTGTATTTGCACTGGAGTTGGTATTTTTGTGGCAGTAGACAGGACTGAGCGATGTGATTGATTTGGGCTAAACACACAGAAGGTGAGGCATGCGGTTCTGTTTTTTTCATGGCTCTGGGTGTCAGGAGACTTGGATTCCACTCCTAATCCTGCCACCACCCTTTGTGACCAACACCTTTGTGCCACAGTTGTCCTACTGATGAAAAGGAACAGCAGGTTTTTGCTCTATAATTAAGATATTATCATGACAAATTCTTACTATTTGTAAATGATTTTGAGATCCCAGGCTGAAAGCTATCACGTAAGTATAAAATATACTATTATGTTTTATTACAAAACAATAAAAAAAGTTTTAATTGTGCATTGTTTGAGCAATTGCTTTCTAGGAGGAATGCAAATGAAGACCATAGCTTTTCACATCATTTGAAAGAGGCAGTTGGTGGCAGCATGACAGAAAAATACTTTAGAAAATTCAAGCACAGTTGTCGCCAGAGAAAATACTTCAGGTTTTGCCCTTTTATCTTTCCTTTTGAATTCTGGGTTTCTTCCCCACATGGCCTGCAGACAGCATGCCTATGATACCCTAGCCTGCAGTCATACCTGCCTGGAGAGATGCCTACGTTCCCAATACCCAAATCTTCATTTTCTCACTTCAGCGGGTGTATATTATGGAGTAGGTGGTAGGGGGAAGAATATTATTTGACAGCTAATATTGTAAATGCTGTCTAATATTGTTTGTATATGGGAACAGTAATAGCTACTGCTGCTATGGTTTTGTTGCTGCAGGGAAAATGCAGTAAATAGCAATTTCAGAGGAAGATCTGGAGATGAAGAAAGGTCCTGGGATTTCATTTGCTCCTATTTTGCTACCACTGTTAAATCTCCCTTCTCATCATACTGGAATGAAATACAGATCTAAACAGATCCTGGCATTCTATAGATGTATTTCGCAAAGGCAATATACATACCTGTTCCCATTAAAATTCAGCTGTACGTCCTCAGTGGAAAACAATGATGTGTTTCATAATAAGTTCCATTACAAGATCTCAAAGCACTCTCCAAAGACTAATCACTCATTTTTGTGCTGCTTTGTGCTAAGTTAGCGTTATTTTTGTCCTTTAATTGGTGAAGAAGGTGATGTGCTCCATAGCCACACCATAAGCCAGTAGCAAAGCTGAGAAGAATGTACACTTCTGACCTTGCTTGTTTCATCCTCTAGGCTGTACTTTTTCCTTGCAACCTCAGCAGTGTCTGCCACTGCACATCATTTATTGGTTCCCTTGCTCAAAGCTCCCTGTTTTCTCCCTTTGCTCTTCCGTTTTGTCAAGGCACCCAAGCATGTCAAAGACTGCAGAGTACATATTAAGGAACAACACTGTAAGGGAATAAGATACAGCTTCTTTGCTTACTAAAATAAAGGTATTATTTTTAATACATGCCCTGGCAGTAGAAGAAGAAAACAAGATAGTGCTCTCCTGCTTTTGCATGTGTAGGCTGTGTTCCAGGAGACCCTTGGAGGAAGCTGTTGCCCGACTTCCTAAGCTGCTCAGGCTCAGCATGTGGTAAGAGAACATAAAGCTTGTATTTTACTGTAATTCCTTTTCCAGAATCACTAGAGGAGTGTTTGATTAGCCAGAAGGGTGTATGGCATGGACTGGAGATGTCATGGATGCACTCATAAACTGTCCAGTTGCCTTTTCTCTGTCTGCCCATTGCTGCATGTCTGAATTTAGGCCAAAAGGACAGCATGGTTTCTCGGCTGGTTAAAAGCACTGTGTGCTTATGTGCTGTCTCATTTTCCCTAGGGATACTTGGGGGTTTTGGGCAATGCCCAGATGCTCCTATATGCTTTTCAGTGAAGCATTTTTGAGAATGAAGCAAAGGGCTGTTACTTAAGCCTTAACACTGTACTGACTCAGGCAGGGCTTAAGAGGGATTTTTGTTCTGTAAGACTGTTAGGCATTGGCCTGTTACTGCTGGAATGAACTGTGGTATTTGCAAATTTAAGAATAGTTCGCTTCACAAATCAGACTCTGTAGTGTTTTCTGCCAGAACTGAATATTCCTCTCCTCAATCCTGAATGTCACCTATGTATTGGTTAGTGTTTCCATAGTCTCTTATCATGACCTATGTCATATCCTCAGTTCTGTATCTCTCTGCATGATCTTGTGAACACATCTCTCTCACTGCCTTCTCCTCTTTCTTGAATTCAGCCAGTCATTCTGAAAATCTCATAAACATTTCTGTGTGATCAGATGCATATGTCCTAATAAACACATCTTTCATTACCTCTATCATCTCTCTAGCTGAGGTTTTACTGAAGACCACCTGCGTTGTCTGGGAGATGGTATCCTGCTCCTTCTGTGGCTATCTGAGGTTTTGGCGCATTAGGACTATACTCCTAGTGGGATAGGAAGTCAGGAGAATAAATTAAGAGGAGTCTTGGTATAACCTAATTTGTACTTAAGATAATTAAACCAAATTCTGTTTCTCTGACTGTAGTGAAAGAAGTTAAAGTGGGAGTTTTCAAAGCTTCTTCATCAGGAGTCCCCGAAGTTCTTCCTTCTGATGAACTCTGTGCCCAAGGAGGCCCATCCGCTTCTTCCACACAGGATTCCTCTTGTGAGGACTTCTGCTGCTTTCTATCTGTGGTACACCATCTGGACACTGGCTCATCCCAACTTACAACACTTAAACCTAGGAAACCCTTCAGCAGAGGCATCTGTGATCTGGCCAGTCTCATGATCTTAGTGATGAAGGCCCTTCTGTTGTTTTTGTTTTTGTTTGATTTCACCCTATGGAAAGGCTTTACTGCCTCTTCTGACGAGTCTGGAAGATCATAACCATTGTTTTAGCATTTTAGCTGATCATTTTACCATTGCATCTGATCCACCCTTGGATCATTTGCTCCTTCCCAAGGCTGAACTGGAAAGTGTCTGATTCAGCCCAGAAGTGCTGGGTGCACCTGCATAAGGTTCTGCAGCCGCAACCCTTATGCCTACTCCAAATTTTTGTTCATCCTAGTGTGTAGCTTACCTCAGTGAACAACTATGGATGCAGAAGGGTTAAGAAGATGTGGACTTAGGCTGTGTGTACATGAGACACTGAAGCCCAGATGGTATGCTTAATTACTTTGGCCAGCTCCAGCACCATCCTGCTCCAAAGGGAATTCAATGAGGAATGGTGTGTCATAGACGATTCATTTCCAGTCTCCCCAGAGCACTTCAGTGGTACAAGCTTCACAACACGTTGGGCCTAGCTCAAACATCCCCAAGGCAAAGTGGCTTTGGGGTGGTGCCTACCCTTGAGGTTCCCAGCTGGGCTTTTACACACTCTACATGTCATCAAGGCTGCAGTGGGAGTGCCTCATTACAAGTGACTCTAGGACACCATTTTCTCACCAGAAGCAGTCAAATTCTGATTGAGAGTGTGTCTGTAAGGCTCACAGCTCGTAAAGCCTCAAATGCACAATGATAGTTTTCCCTAGGAGTTTTATTGTTAATCTCACCCACCTGCTGCTTGCTACCACATGAATGGAAGCGCACTATCTTGATCGCTTGCTTGGCAATATGCCTGCTTCTGGACAGAATTTATAGGACTGATCCCTGTTTGCTGTCAGCAGGGAAAACCCAAAACACATCCACAGGATGTGCAGTCTGTATTTTGGCTTCTTGTGTGTGACTCTGCAGAGTGAGGCTGAACATCAGAGGAATGCAGATGGCCCCATGGCAAGATGTGAACTGACCCCAGATGGTGCAGCTCAGCCTTTCCCAAGGAGTTATGGCCTGGCTGCAATGGTTAAGTCCCCAGCTGGATCTGCTATTGCTTACAGTGCCAGATCTGGTAACCAAGTGTTAAGAGGAAGCTGGCTGTTCTTCACTTAGCAGAGTCGTGGTCAACACACATATGCCTCGATGCACTTCTCAAATTTCCTCTTCCCATAACCACAAGGAGTTTTAAGAGATAGAAGTGCTATGAACATTTTTAGCAGGGGCTAGTGCAGTTAAAATTACACTTAAGATTACCAAGATGCTTTAAATTTTAAAATCCAGTTTTCAGACTGAACCTGGGAGTCCTTTTGCAGTTGGCACAGATTTGTCATACTTGTTTTCTGGTCTGAAATAAAGCTGTTCAATTGTTTCTTTTGCTTTTTTCTCTCCTGTCCCACCTTTACAAATAAAAGCAAAGTTACCTCTGCTATCCCTGAGAAAAACATGAGGAAAAATAAAACGAGAAGATCGGAAGTGTCTTTTAGGTGGTGGTGGTGATTTTCTTAAGCTGTTTTTCAGCAGTAATGGCAGATGTTTGAAAGCCGTGATTTAAGGTGGAAATGCTCCTCATTGAAGAGTGATGTGTAGCCTTTTTCCAGAAGAAATTTGGTTTGATTTTACCACACCATTAGTACTGAAAATCACATACTGAGCCTGCACTGTAAAGTGTTTTTCCTGGGCTTAAGTGTGCATCTCGGGAATGAGGCACTGTATGTGAGTGAATAACTTCACTCTGCAGTCAACTGGGTAGACCTCAAAAGGGCTTTAAAAGCATGGGCTGCTTTTCACATGGCTTGAAAAACTTAAGGTAAGAAAAGTGTGCCCCATAGCACCTGCTGCTCTACCAGTCAAAATGCCTCTGTTGCCTGGGGAAATGCACATGGCTCTGAAAGCTGAATCCTATTTCCAAGTCTATGCTTAATAATGTTCTGTGCTTTACAACTCCTATTTAGTGCATCTAGGTGGTACTGAGCCAGCTGGAATTCGAGAGCTGTCATTCCTTATGGAAATAGTCACTGCTGGGGAACAGCATATGGTTCTGATCCAGTGGCGACTGATTTTTATTTGACCAGTTTAAGGGGTTTTGAAAATCCCACACTAAGAGTGTGGCACAGAGGCTTTAGTAGGCAATATCAACAAACCCCCTGATGATAGCTGTGTTCCACAGGAGTGCCTCAACTGAGGTCAGGTGCAGACTGAAGTCCCTGATCTCCGCAGGAGTGCCACTAATGAGCCTACACACACTTTAAAAACAAAATTTGGTGAGTGAGAGCAACACTCTGGTGTTGTTTAGCAAATTACTTTCTGTATTTTTGGGAGCTTTATATCCCTGTAGATTTAAGATTATCTTTTTTTATATTCTGCTTCTTTCTCATAAAGCAAGCAGATAAAAACACTGTAAGGAAGAAAATGGAAAAGCGTGTATTGCATTTGAGTTTGAACACATAAGTCATCTTGAGTCATGTTCAGTCTGAGTGTTACTGCTTGGCAGTGAGTGCACACGGCCCTGGGGATGTCACAGTTTGTTTGAGGATGAGGACGTGAGAGGGAGATGATTTTCTGTGGGGTTGCATGAGCTGTTTGGTGCGGTCGCTGGGCTTTGGGTGAAAGGGGGACACATGCATCGCCTGCTGGCTTTGTCCTCTGCAGGTTAGTCAGCTGGATCCACCCGCATCCTAAGCAGGACAGACAGGGTGGCTGAGAGACACACATAAAAGCCAGCAGTCTCCTATCCCTGCAGACGGAGCCTGGGGACTCTTTGCAGCCAGCCCTGGAAGGCAGTAATCATGAGAGGGATAATGGCTTGTTTCGGGTTAATAGATCCTGACAGCCTAATTTCCCCTGGTGAAAATAAAAGGGAATAAATCTTACAAATACTGTAAAATCAATAGCTAGCAGTGAGGGGGCTGACAACAAGACCCTATATACACAGCACATTTTTTTTCATGCATTGTTCATTTCACATTTGAAGTGCATGGGTTCCCTGTGGCTTTGCTAGATCCAGGAAATCCTCCATTCTCTTTTCTGTCATGTCCATCTCTTCAGTGCTTGTGTTTTACTTGCTCGCCTTTGAGTCAGGAATCTGAAGCCTTGAGCTCATCGGAGTGGAATGCTACCTTGCCCAGGGAAGACCCAGCGTGTTCCTGCTTCTCAGGATACCTTGGAGTCTGTGCTTCCCTCTTCTCACAGGCATGCACGGCTAACCTGATTACAGACCTTTTTCTGTAAACAGCTAGAGAACCATATGCTGACCCTCCAAAATAACCCAGCCAAGGGAGCCTTTGCTCACCACTCTGTGGCCGTGCTCCCCAGAGGAAGACCTCTGTTATGTCAGTGGCCTGAAATATTTACAGAGTAAACATTGCACTTCTTTGCCTTCCCAAGGTCAGAGTTTAAGATTCATGCACTGAGCAGCCAGAAGCCACTTCAGATAAATCTCCGGGTCCGCTGAGGACAGTTTGCACTGAGTATGTATTGGCAGTATTATAGAAATGGAAGATCATGGAATAGGAAGTAGTTAAACACTCAGTTTGCACGCCTAAATGAATGTTGAGGAGAGCACCACTGTGCTGGCATGCAGCTGTGAGTTGTTGGACTGGGATGAAGCAGGGAATGTGATTTCTCTGTTGATTCACTCTCTTTGTAAATGGTGGGAGCTTGCTGAGAAAGGCTTCTGGATCCTTGCTGACACAGGCTTTGCAGACAGAGGCACAAATTCCTCCTGTGCAGAGGGGGACCTTCAGCTCCAGACTTGAGGAACTTCTGGCTCCTTGGGCTTCCATGAGCATGGACTGGGGTGTCTTCCCACGGGAACTGGCATGCAAGCTTGAGGAAAAGGGCTTGGGGTGGAATGAGTTTTTTCTTGTTGTTGGCTTCCCTATGAATGAGGACCGATGGGAGGAATGGTCTCTATTCAATATTCCTGTGACACTATTTTAGAGCTAGGGTGGAGGAGATACATGTTTCACAGTTTTCAAGTACCAAGAATTATTTAGGTTGTTAAAAATTAGGGTGAAAAGCTACTCTCTTCTCAGAGATAAGAAGTGCAGAGCATGGACTTAAGAAAAGCCTGTGTGAGTGGTTGATCCAGCCTCTCAATTATATATAGGGTTTTGGCTCTTTTCTGTCAAAGTATTTACCTTTGAGCTTTTGCTTGAAGTTATGTCTTTCATTAAAAGGAAAGAAAATTCTCACTTTCTTTGTTTCCTGAATGCAGACATTCTTTCACAAAGCCAGGTGAACTTTTTTCCTCAGCCTATCATGGCTTCACACTTCTTCCTTCCTGCTGAATAACACTCAGAGACAACTTGCGTTTCCTATGAGCAGGCACTGTCCTGCATCTCAAACTCCTACCTCTGAAACAGGCTTCTTCTGTAATGTTGAACATATCATATCTTGGCCCCAGTTTTTCTCCTGTTAGATGGTTTCTTCCTTCTGTTTCCCTTTTCTGTCTCTTTATCATGTAGTTTTCAGTCTTTCAGGCTCACTCTCCTTGCTCTCTGTGCCTAAGGACAGTGACTATTCAGTTATATCCTTTCCTTTGCTGGCATTTCTGTTGCTACATGTAGAACAAAAGTACTGCTGGGGGAAGTCTGTGAGGGTTTCTTTGATGATTGAGCTTATCTTTGAGATTTTCTTACTTCCCCAATGCGTGCTCTGTTATTCCCTCTCTGCTCCTGTGTATTTGCTATTCATAGTGCTGATGACCTGGTGCAACACCTTTTTTTTCTCTTTGGTTACTGCCTAGGGGCTGTGGGGAGACACTTTGCGTAAAGTAAATTAAACTGAAATGTATTTTTAAGAAGCAGTCATATCACCCTTATTGCTGTATCATGCAAGCAGTGGCTAAGATAGCTTTCAGAGAGGGCTGGTCATCCTGCTGCTTACTGTGGGCACTTTCTCCCCTTGAAATAAGAGAGAATCTTCATTCCCTCTCCCCCACCAAGGATTCTGCTCACTTTGAGTGATACTAAATGCAAAGCAACATGAATAAATTTACACACAGAAGCCTAATTTAAATCATACAGGTAGTTGTGTTTCCTTGTAACACGTTTTTGTGTGGAAAAATCAGGAAACTGGTGCATTAGAGTTCTGCCTCTGCCTTGTGAAAGGTAAACAAAAATCAATATGCCACAGGCAGTCCATGTTTACAGAGAAGAGGCTGATATCAGGCTGGGCAGACAATCCCCTGGTGACTCTGATTCATAGCACATATTTTCCTCTGCCAGAGTAACTAATGAAATAATCATAATATTTAACAATAATGATCATAATAGTTGGGTGACATGTAGATTTTTTTCAAAGATTACAGGCCCCCCTTCTTACTGATGTATTTGTATTTTGAAGATACATAAGCCCAGGGCAGTAAGATACTTTTCAAAAGTCTTATAGCAAATGATTTATGTCCACTTTGGGAGATGGGATCACTAGTGATGTGCTTCTGAGTCTATGGAGATGCTTTTGTGGAAGAAGGGTCTACTGAACAGGAAAATAAGTCTGTAGTCATGAAGGCACAGAAGGACTTGGGTCCTCAGGAGAGCTGGAGCCTCTTTGTGCTATGCAGACTGTGGGAAATGTCGAATGATGCAAGCAGGTGAATGCTGTGTGCACAGCTGGTGTAGTCCTTGAGTTGCATCACATGAAAGAAGCCCTCCTGCACACATCAGGCCTTGAGAGGTGGAGGGAGAGCTGAGGCAGGTGACTTTTCGCAAATGTGTCTTGTAGCACTGAACCCTCTCTCTTGCTCTGGGACCTTGCAGGTCCATCTGGGATCCCCTGATTTAGCAGGCTAGCACGTCAGGAGGGGAAAACTACAGCTTGTACAAGGAACCAAGAGGCAGATGAGAGGCTATGACTATGCTGCAAATGAGTGGGATGCAAGCGCTGTGAAGAAATAGCTTGGGAGAGAATGGGAGAGTGTGAGTCTCGCACTTGCTACGTGAAACCTGGCAGATGTGTTGAAGTCATTTGTCTTGAGTCATTCGACAGGTCACTGGCAGAGTCAGAAATAGAATTCAGGTCTCCTGAACACTAGGGCCATCACCATATCTCCAAAACCATATTGGCTCTCTAAAGTTATTTCAGAACTAACAAAATGCCAAGGGATCTTGCACTTTTCTACTTAGCTATCTCTGCAACATGGCCAGGCCGGCACTCTTTGATCATGGCTGCATCTTGACAGGTCAATTTTGGACAAGAATTAAAAATATCTTTTTTATATAATGAGGATTTTTTGCTACTGCAGCCAGAAGCTGGACAGTGATGGTAGGGTTAAAATGAGCTAGCTCTTTACATTGCAGCTTTCAAGGTGACTTTCACATTAAAAACCCCACCTTGAACATAAATCAGGAAGTCTCATGTATTTATTTGTTTTTGATTTAGGAAATGCAGTTTAAATACGTGGACCTGTACAGACACCTAGAAGAAAACGTCTAGGAAGCTTCTGCACACCTTCTGACTCATACAATGTACTGCAGAATGATGTAAAATCATGCAGACCTGTCTGCTATGGAAATCAAGCATGGGAGGATTTGTAAAGCAAGAGTCTGAGCCAGAGTCTGCCAAAGTTAATCCACTGGGGTTTTAATCAGCCCCTGAATGTGTTTTTCCCTCTCCTTATCCTGGTGCTGGTTCTAACTGCAACTGTGACTGGGGTCTCACCATGGATCTCCAGCAATTTGTTCAGGCTAGCTGTTAACCATATTCCATTACCAAGAAGAATGCCTTCGTAGAAGGGTTTTTCTCTTGTATGCCACTTTTCTATGCAGTGTCTTTCCTTTTTAGGCATCACATACATTACGGCATGAATAATCATGGATGTAATTTAAAGGGTCTTGTAGCTTTGCTGCGTCACTAAGAGCGTAACAGTTAAGAGCAAGCATCATGGTACCTCGAACACTACAGGCACAGCAATTTGGAAAGTGCTGATTTTTCTTTCAGCAGCGAACGCTGTGCTCAGCAACCTTTTCACATCAGCTAGGGGATTGTCAGTGATGCCTGGTATTGACTGCATCCACTGCGAGGTGGCAGAGGCTGAGCACAGCCTGCAGGCAAGCTGTAGTGCCTGAACTCTTCTGCCATGCTACAGTCACAGCTGGAGCGGCTGGTGATAAGGTAAAATGTGGCCTTTTCAGTGCTGCCCTGCTGCATCCACTGCATCCGTGATATACTAGTCATTCGAAGATTTTGGCTTGGGATAACTTATATGCTATTTCTAAATCCTCTTAGGACCTAGGGGGATGAAACGCATTTTGTATGTATGTGATTCTGTAATTCTTTTTTTTCCCCTAAAATAAGGATAAGCTTGGGGCTGCAATCAAAACAAAAAACATAAACAAATCCTAAAGTGCCAAGAGAAGCTGAAACAATGCTTTTGGGATGGGTCGTCTGTTCTGCTGCTATCAGACCAGTGCATTCCCCTCAGTGAGAGCTCATGTATCATTGGCTTTTGCTGACTCGAAACCTCTTTTTTACATTTTAAATGAATATTTGTCTTGATTTGACATTTATTGACTATTTAATATTTAAACATGCTTAATAAATCCTGAAATGAAATCACTGTTGTATGAACATGGGGCTTCTGCTAGTCTGAGCAAGGGCAGGCATCAGCAGTAAAAAGACAAAAAGCCCAAGGTAGGGACAGTGTGAGTATTACAAATGGTGTTCCCTGTCTCAGTAAATGTGTTGTGGGCTCCTCTCTGCACAGGCAGCAGCGAGGCAAAGGCTCCTCTGGGAATGCAGTCCTGCACTGAGCTCTGGTGTCAGAGGGCTGGTTACAGCCCAGTGCCATCCTCATCACTACAGCAGTGAGGAAGACCAGGCAGCGATAGATCCATCTCCCTTGGTGCCTCTTCCTGTGGACACGGGATGCTGCCTCTACCAGGGCACCTCCGGTGCCTCCTCTGCAGGAGTGCGGTAGAAAGTGCCAATGACATAGCCTCTGGCATGGCAACTTTTGTCGCTTCACAGTCTCCTCACAGATTTCATTTCTTGACCTGGCATTTTCAGTGGTTCCTTCAGACTGTCTCCAAGCTGTTGTTATTTATCCCTTGCTGTCGGGAGCCAGCTCTCTGCTCTATCTTCGTTTGGGTAGAACTCTTTCTGAAGGCAAATTCTTCAAGCCCCCATGTCCCTGCTGCTGTGGCTGCAGGTCCTGCTGGTGCAGATGCTTCCAGCATGAGCTTCCTAGCCACTCGCTTACCCCGAAAACATGGGCTGTCTTCGGAACTGTTTTTTGCGGATGATCCCCTTCAGTTTGGATCCACTAGATGCCCTGAGAACATCCCTACAGCTTTCCTCCTGCTGTCAGTTGGTGTTTGTCCAAGTGTTCACACTGGCAATAAATGGAAATTCAGTTCAACAGCCTAATGGCCTAAAAAAGGATGTACTTCTGTGCTAAAGCAGTCCTAGGAAGGTTTAATGGTAGCCAAATAAAAACACATTCTATAGGACCATTCTGCCTTTAATAAGTTAGTTCTGTATCATGCAAATTCACTCAGTGGGACATGAAAGATTCTCAGATATAGTGCAAGTACCAGAAGACTCCTCTTTATGGATCAAGACATTGCAATAACTTTACATCAGAAAGCAACTCTGAGTTGTACAGCCGCAGTGTATCCTAATGCCTGGTTGTCGCCTTTGTTTTCCAACACTCAGTAGATTCAAGTGTTTACTTGTGCATCTTAAGAGTCAAGATGTGCAGCTGGTGGTTTGCAATGGCCACTTTCAGGCCTCTGGAGTGCAGATGAAAAGCTCAATATAAAAGGAACACGATTTGGCCCTATATATCTAAAACCTGGGACTAGAAATCTTCCATAGTTGTTTGCAGTGGGTGCTTTGGCAGTATTAAAACTGCCATGGTAGGCCTGAGCAGACGTCATTTCCTAAGTCATTCCTGTTTCCTTTAGGAGTAAACCCAGGCAAGTGGACAGGACAGGGCTGCAGGCATTTCCCAACTTAGGTGGACCTTAGGATTGTAGGATGTGCTACAGAATGCACCTTCCCTGCAGTGAAGATGAAGCCAGAGAGAATGAATGCAGATGTGTTTTTCTACCTATTTTTTTAATAGCCACTAGGAAGTATTTTAAGAGCAATATGTGTCCTTGCTGAAATCCAGTGATGAGTATTTTCCACCTGGTGAATGTTTTCAATTATGAAATCTATTCCTCTTAGCTATTCAGTGGAGCCTAATAAGCCCTGTCCTGACAGCTATTTAGCTACATCCTTATCCTGGGAACACTGGCAGTCAGACTGAGAGCATGCGTTCTGCTTGCTGAGCCACGTGCTAAAACACTGAAAAATATACATCCTACCTTCTGTGCAGATATACAGTGAGCACTCATAAAATAAAACGTAGGGAGAAGCCCACAGGATAATAATCAAGTGTTTAGCAGCCAATGCTCAAGATGCTCTGTGGCTTATGTAAGAGTGGGACCTGAGAAACCTCTGCATGCTCTGGGAGAAACTGTAGTAGTGATAATGAAAATGTTATTGGTTGTTACTGTTTCAGAGTATTCATAGTGCCAGGGAAACTTCTACCAGTTTTGAAGTCTGTATGCTGGAATACAAACTTTAAATCTTAGAGTCCTTGGAGGCTTTATAGAAGCTTAGATGATTAATTTGAAGCTAGATTTTGCAGATTCCAATCTTGAGAATTGGACTGAACCTTGTAGCTTTTAAACTTCCTTATACATTTGTAAAGGTTTTTTTCTGTTTGTTTCCTGTTTTTTCTGTTTTGTTCCGCCCCCGCCCTTCCTCCATACCCTGTCATCCATCTGTAGTTTCTTTTCATCTCCTGTGGTTCTCCAGCAGGCTCTGCCACATGATTTGCCCTATGTTTGGGGCAAGTCAGAATAACATCCTGGACTACAATAGGTTTAGGTAGAGCTCTGGAGAAGCACTTGACTTTTTAACAGTATGTTAAGAGGAAGCTCCTAAGACTTTTGTCACTGTGTAGCTACATTGGGACAACAGAAATTATGGTGGCGATTGGTACTGGCTAGGTCCAATGTTTAGTCAGAATCACTATTATGATAGCCCTGATGAAATATTGTAGGAAAATACACTAGTGATGATGTCTGTGTGTGTTTGAAATAAAGGTCAAGGAACATTGGTACAGACAGTGGGCACAGAAGGTGTACAGGTCCACCCTCATTCTCCACGGAGATCTTTTTCAGTATGTGAATTTGACCCAAGCATGTTAGAAGACAAATTTGTTGATTGTGTCAACTTCGATTGTGTGCAGAAGCCTGTAAAGAAGTCTTTTTGCCCCAATTCCACCCCACAGCTTATTATTTGGTTCACCATGCATACTATTATCTTCTGAAGTTTCAGTCAGTAGTGGGGTTCAAGCCTCAAAGTACCAGTGACCTGACCAGAGATGGCAAATCATAAAGGAGGAGGAACTGAATGTCCTTCATTCCTGTGCTAATAACTGAGAACAGTGACATCTTGGTTTTATTTATGATGGGTCTTCATTTTCCTGATTGTCCCTTCTCAGTAATTACTTCTCTCAGTAATTTTCTTTTCAGACCCTATCTTTGGTCTGTCTTTTTGTCTGCAGTCTTGAACCCTGGTTGAAAGACCACTATACCTGGGAAGATGCTGTTTAATGCTCTGCTATTCCAGTGGCTGGTCTGGCTGACTCTTATGGTGATTTGTTATAACCTAAAATGACAGGAATCAAAGCATGCCATGTTAATATTCAAAAGCTCTAAAATGCTCTTTCCCTAAATACAGACTGCCTATGACAGTACCTTTTAAGGATATTCTTCAAAAATATGTTGTTCTTTTTTGGATTGGCCTGGGGATTGCACTGCCACTAATGTATGAGCAGTAGTAGTTGAGTGGTAGTAGAAAGTATTCAGAAACAATTTGATAAATTTTATTTGAGTTCATATTTATTCCTCTTGCATGCATTACACAGGATTTTTTTCCCCTTCTAAGTATGTTTTTGCTACCTGTGACAATTTTTTTTTATGTTGAAAGACAATACAATCTGTCAGTAGAGAGACCTGTGGGATGACAGATTTCCTGCTCTCTCCAATCTCTGTCTTTAAAACACTTCTTGTTTCTTCTTAACGTTTACATATATCTCATTCAGAGAACTGAGGAAACTTCATGGGAATATAGTGATCAATTATGTAAGCATAAAAATTATCCAGGAAAGGCATTTAATAAGCACTTCATAGGTCATATTTGTCAGCATTAAGCCTTCGCTCATCAGTATTAACTGGGAAACATATTTTTAGGTGTTAGTCTGTTCAAAACAAAATAAAAAAAAAAGCCAGAGTACCAACCTCTAAGTAATTTATTTACTTTCAGTAATTCACATAATTCTATAAGAGCCTAATCCAGCATCCATTGGAGGTAATACAAATTTCTAGTGATGTCAGAGGTCATTGCTTTATGCTATTAGTGATTTCAGTGATTTCTGTGTACTTTTCTGTCATTTGGCCTTTCTGGGGAAAAAAATAAATGTTCTGTTCTGGACTCTTTGTCTTGTATTAAGCAGTGACAAAGCAGATGTGGTGGTTGTTATTGCATGCATAGACTTTGTTAATATTGTTCTAGGGAACAGAATTTTGTATTTTTAGCTTGTGCCATAAAAAGTTGGGTTTGTTTTTTTTTTTTTTTTTACTTAAACGTGCTTATCTCTCCATTTATCTAATAGTTGATAACTGAGATATCTGGGCAGCCACATACCGAAATTATAATATCATCTGGGTTGCAGTTGCCATACATCTGGATTTCACTAAACCTTCCAGGCATGGAGAATCTTTGGCATCTGTGCTGATTGGTGACTTGCATACCAAGCCTCTGTTTGGCAGGGAGTGGCCAGACATGCAGAGAAAGAGGGAAAAATGGTGGAAGGTGGGATTTTACTGCTCTTCCTCGGTTGCACCACTAGGGCTTTGTGGTGGCTTCTTTCATGGTTGAACATGTGGTGTGTCAAAACAACACTAACTCGTGCCATCTCTCAGCCACGCACTCCTCCTTGGCAGGCATGTGGGGCTGTGTGGTGGCCAGTAGACCACCATTTCCTGATCAGGGCTTTCAGCCCTGACCTAGAGGGTCCCCAGATGTCCCCTGCAGAGTTCACATCAGGGGTAGACACCAAGGAAAGAGATGGAGGGACTGATAGCGAGAGCTTCTGGCAGCATTAGCAAATATAGTGAGGTGGGAAAGACCTGCAAAGCTTAACAGTTAAATTCATGTGAATTAGTTGTTCATACAGACCTGAGTCTTACGGACTCTCCCACTTGCCTTTGTTCTTTTTTGCACAGGTTGAGCTGATGTGATTTAAACCCTGTTCCCCTGCATACATTTCTGTACTGTCCCTTTCTTTAACTCCTCTGGCACATACTGTTTACAAATCTCCTAGGCCTTCAGGGCCAGTTCTGGTCCCTATGGAGTTTACCATGTAAACCCATATTTTCCCAAATCTTCAGCTTTATGATTGCTCCAGCTTATGGCTTATTACAGTGGGATAGTTGAAATACTTCATACATTGTTTGAGGGATTCCAAGTCAGTTACACTTCAGCTCAGACATCACAAGGAATGCAACAAAATCAATATAATACTAAAAACATTTCTCTGCTTCAGTTGTCTCATTCCTTTAGCATGTTCCTTGTGTTTTGGGTTCTCTTGTAAGACCAGGATCCTTTCTATTTTTCTGCATATGACCTCACCTCTGTGGTGGAGTATCTGTGGCATTTTCTGTCTTTCTTTTAAGTAAGTGATGAGCAAAATTTGCCTTTAAAACTTGCTGTCCCACTTGACAGTAACATCTTGGCCAGCATGGTTGGCTGATCACCTTGCCTCACTAGCTTGCTTGCTGCTTAATTACCAGCTTACCAAAGTGGATGTTTTTTTCTGGTCTGACTGTTGTTTTGGCTTAAAATGTTTCTTCTAGCAGAAAATTATCAAGGTTTAATGGTTCTTTTACAGTTCTGTCCTGTTAGTCTTACAATTTCATTTGAAGACAGAGCTCTAAGAAGAAAAGAGGGAAGCAAGCCTCTCGCACAAAAGCTGTTTGCAGTTTGAAGCTGGCTCTCCAATATCAAGCAGAAGTCTGAGACGGAGGAAGCAGATCAGCACTGCTACTGTTAATAAAATAAGTAAACAATTCAGAGAGGCCACATAGGTCTGGATGAGTCTGGAGGCCTCGGGAAGGTGGTGTGCAAGAGATTTGCTTCCTTTTCTATTTTACAGTCATCTGCAGTATTTTTTAGGATAGGAACATATCAGTACACCTTCCAGCATTATTCTTCTCTTTTGTTGGAATTTTTGTCAGTGATTGCTAATGGGATTAAGCACTGCCCCTTTTCTTTGGAGCAGTCCACCTGGGTGTGCAGTGGTTAATGTGAAAAGATGTAAGAGGAAAAGTAAATTACCTAATTGTTGCTGATGGCTGCCAGAATGCTTCAAGCACCCCAAGCCCAGTGTGTGCATGTGCGCACCTCTTGTTTCTTCGGGGAGAGCTGGCTTCATTCATTGACTGCTTTGTGTCTGATGAAAGGGAGAGATTCTCAAAGAACTAACACCTCAAACAGGCTGTGAGATTTGAGGCAATCTTTTTGCTTCAAGGCCTTCTTTGGGCCATGAGGAGTCAAAAAATAATGGCTAGCAGGGTTAGTAGGGCAGCTAACCTTTTTCTACATTTTCCAGAGCAAAAATAAGGTCATTGCCCTTAACCTATCTCCTATTCCTAACCAGTGTTTTTGTTAACTCTTAATGTTTTCTGTGTGCATTTGCCACAGTATCCATCTTCCTTGCAATGCTTTTTTTTTTTCAAAGCCAGTGAAGTAAAAGAGAGAGAGAAAAAAGATGGTTCAGCTTTTAGCCAGAGGGGAAAGTGTTATCTCTAAGATAAGTTTGGAGAATGTAAAAATGTGAAATGAGCTAGCCTTGTAGGGGTGCTGGCTGCTTATGAATTACTTGCTTCTGGTGCTCTCTGACTTATGTAAGGAGCTTTACCCTAGAAGTGTGCATGTCCACCTGCTAGTGAGAAAATATTAAGTAGGCAAGATCTGATGTTACAGAGAAGCGTTCTCTGCTCCTCCTTGGGCTGCAGCTGTGTGAGAAGCAAACAGATAATGTCTCTTTCTGGTATTCTACATTCCTTTCATCTCTTCCCCTGTTTTGTGGCGGCTTTAGTGTGGGCTTTAAATCCCCAGAGAAACCTTCTTCAGAGTGAGGGCAGCACAGGCAACAGAAATGAATGTTTCTGCCTCCCACCAGAGCACCTCTATCTTTAACTAGAGGATAAAATGTGAGAAGTTAGTTTGGTTTGCAGACCTGATTTCATTATTGGGTTGTAGTACTGGCACTGTTTTCTATTTACGTATTTTACTTATTTGTTTTCTGTGACATGGAGCTTAGTCTGTTGTGAAACTGCCAACTTCTTTCATACAGTTGACCAAAAAGTCATTAAAGTGGAACAACTTTCATTTTACTTTCATTTTGTGTTGAGACGATTTGGATTCTTTTCAGTGACCTCAGCTGAAAGGCTTACTATCCCATTACCACTCACCTGACTTTGCAGTCACTTATTTATACATCCTTTTCTTGGCTAGTTAAAGGTTTTCATTGTGTGAGGTGATGCTGTGGATGCAGAACAGTTACAGGGAAAACACTGAGGGTGAGCTCATCTTCTGCTGTGCATAAAAGAGAAAGAAAAGCAAATGAAAAGAATTAAAAGACTATAAACTGAAATAAAATGACGTGGACAGAAAAGCCTGGGAATGGATTTCAGGGATTCCAGATCCTTGTGGGGCTTAGAACACAGAGTATTGGTGCATTGTAAGAATAAGTGTTAATATAAGCACATCTGCAAATAGGACACGTATTTTGAGTTCTGGGGACCGAATTTTTCCCACTTTACCTTGTAGGGCCCTTTCATACCTATTAAGTTCAGGGCAATGTGTATATAAAAGGCTCTTAAATCAGCATTCCCTATTCATCTGCTACAGACATTATACACTTGCTTGATGCTCTCAATGCGTGGGTGCAAATCACTATACAAGACAATCAGCCCTGTACCACTTGAGAATTACTTCAGAAGTTCACGGTTTATTTCGGTTGCATTCATGGGAGTGTACAGGTTTTTACTTAACACCTTAAGATCCTCTGATCAGAGTATGCAACTCCCTGGATGGATTGTCTGACTGACCTCTAGAAGCTGTGAGTTCACATCCTTTTTGGGGTTGTCTTTCAGCCAGAATATGCCACAAAGTCTGTTTTCCTCTGAAATTAAGGATTGAATTCTACACACACTGTTATTCTTATCAGGCCAAAACATGCTGCATAGGACTAAAGTATTTCAATGGCTCTTTGTGCTAAGGAAGAAAAACATGTGAAGTTTGATTTTCCAGAAATAGTGCATGCATGACGAGAGCTTTGCTCCATACGACGGAAGTGGATATACTTTGAACTCTCTGTCCCTTTGCTTGTGGAGCATTCAACCCCTCATATTGCTGTTCCCCTGTGCTTCTGTGCAGACCTTTAAAGCAGCTGTTGTGCTGAACTCCATCCAATGAGAGTATTTGCTGGTGTATCTGCAGCAGCCCAGGAGATGCTGGGCAGCAGCATGTATCTAGTGTGCAATTGGCAGAAAGGAAATAGTTAATTAGCCGGTTTAATGCCAGTGTCAATATGTTTCCATTGCAATCATGGGTCCATGTTGCTACCCTCAGGTGGCTAATTTACATGAAATTTCTTGTATGCATTGAGCTTCAAACAACATCCTGGGTAGCCTAGTGAAAAAGGTTGTCAATGGCTTTTATACAAAAGATTGAAAATTCACCCTTTGTCGGGATTGTGCTTTCAGCAACAGCACAAAAATATTAATACCTGTCTTTCTCTTCCTGTTAATAAATAAATCCTTATCTCTGTTCTTTCCCCCTAGACAAAAGAAATGATCCAAACCATTTAATACATACAAAGCCAAAATGTGCTATTTATAAAAGGAGTCAACGCAGATAAAGAATGATTTATGATACTCATAGAGCACCTTTCAGCCAGCTAGGTCACACGACATTTTGCAAACTGATTGCATATGCTCTGAGTGTCCGCATGCATTGCAAGATAAATTTTAAAAGTGTAACTTTTTCCAGAAGTCAGTAGAAGTAAGGCACCTTACTACACCAACAGCTTAACAAATCTGCACAGAAATTTCAATGAGGCGGAGATCAGCTGAAGCAGAAGAGATAAATATACTGTAGTTGGGTGGATCTTGAAGCCGCACTAAAGCCTTTACTTCAGTGAGCAGTGATGTTAGAAATGATGAATGTCTGGCACTTTGTGCTGCGCTTTGGCTACCCAGAAGTCAGGGGAGCTGCACTGATTTACACTGACCTGAGTATCTGGCCAATTCTACATTAAGTTTGTTCATACTAAATGAATTCCTGAAAAACACAAGCTATAGCTATGTTGGCAGGAGTGGGAAAGGTTTATTGGAAAGAATTTCCTTGCTATCATTACTGATTTCTGTTTATTACACGACTTCCCTAGAAAGGAACTATACAACTTTAACTCTTTCCTGTGGTCCCTCACCTCACTGATCTCCGTGTCGAGATGTGATCCCGACGGAAAGAAGCAGCAGTACCTGTTTTCATTCATGTTTCCACTTGAAACGTTGTAAACACCTTTCACCATGGGCCCTCCACTCCTAATGTGGCAGTTAGAAATCCAAAGATGATGGATGGACCTGCTGTCACTTCTCCATGCTTCAGTTTTCTTCTGGCATTGGAGAAGTGTCAGCCTCTATCCCAAATGCTCTTCTTTCACTGAAAACTAAGGATCTCATATCAGGGAATGTGTTACAGCTCCTGCTGCTCTGCATCCCTGCCCTTTGCAGATCCTCCCTTTTCCTGACTCTGTGAGCGTCCTCAGACTTGCCTTTAGAAAGGTGTCTTCAATTTGTGCCTCTGCTTCTGCATCACAATGTTGCTGTTCTCCAGAGCCAGGACCCTTTATACACACCAAAGACTGCGGGAGCTATGGCTTTTCTGTGCCGAGGTGGTCCATAAGCAGCAAGGAGAGGTTACATCCTCCTCTGTGCCTACTTTGGGTGAAATAACAGTATAGAAAACCCCTCATCTTCCTGAAATCGGAAGGATTGATGCCTTTGGTCCTTGCAAGACCCTAATTGAGTTTCTACTGTGAGCCAGACATGGGGTTTTCACATGTAGGTTGCAGCATCCTGCGTTTCATTGATGCTGGTTAGCAATGCCTGCTGTGTGTAGTGTGACTTAACACACCCATTTTGCAGGCTGAATTAACTAGGACAGAGTAAAGCTGGGTGGGTTTTTTTTTTCCAAAGATATATGTAAATCAGTTGAAGGAGGAAGAGGAGGACCTGAGAATCTAGGGTCTGCCGGACTGACTTATGGTTGGAGAGATGCGAGGTAGTTTAGGAAGCATCAGTGTTTGATGATTGTTTTCTAGTTAAGTAACCCAGCTAAAGAATAGAGTTTACTGCATGAAATACAATAGAAAGCAATGAGACATAAGTGGAGCATCTTTCACAGACATGAAAGTGTGGCTTCATTCAAATCCTTGATGTTTGTAGTGAACAACATGAATGAGTCTATTTCTGTATAGTAACTGAATGTGCTACTAGAAATGACAAAAACACAGAAGATAAATAGAGGCTTATAAGGACCCTGCAATTGTTAATAGTCATTTAGTCCAGAGAAACAGCTGATGCATCTGCTTTTTTTTGTAAAGTATTTGAAAGATACGTCTTTCTTCTGTCTTAAGATACATAATCCTGAGATAATTCAAGGTGACAGATGATCAGTTGAACTATAGGTCTGCAGACTGATCAAGCTATCAAATGAATGTTTACTCCTAATTAAAGTGTGTGAACTTCTGCTAATATATTAAAGTGAAATAATTTTAATAATCTTTTTTTTTTCCCATTCCACAGACTGTGCATGGGCATGCATGTTTATTTAAGTGTATTGCAGCAGATAAAGGCATGACTTACAATTCCATAGAGAGAAAGGCAGTTTTACAGAGGTGGGTTTTGTGTTCAGCTCTGAATGCGGTTAGGCCTGCACTGTTAACAAGTATTTGAGTGATGCCTGTAGTGTGTAAAAGTTGTATCCCGTGAGCCTCCTGCTGCTAGTCAGTGGTGTAATTGCTTAGGTGAAGTACAGTTATCTTGGAGGCTACACTGAGATCCGTTGAGTAGCTACTGCCAGGACTATGAGAAACCAAACTTCAACAGAGAGCGGAAAAACTGAGTTGACCTCAAATTTAATGAGGAGTCTTTGATATGTGCAATGACCTAATATGCTAATAGTAAGTAAGCAGGTTCATTTAATATGCACTGAAGTATGTTATGTGGATGCATAACTAAGCATAACTAGTTGTCACAGTCAAATACTGATATCATGGATACTTAAACCATAACAGCCAGATATATCTCATGAGATGGGGTGTAATCCTGGTAGTCACAAAAGGATGTAGGATACATTTTTCATAACTTCATTATTTTTGTATTCAGTGATCCTACAATATATAAAATGCATATTTTTAAATCCAGATTGGTTCTCAATCTTGTCCCCTGCCAGCAAGGAGAGGACAGTGAAGGGGATGATTGGCTGTGGGACAGGAAGGCAAGGCTGCCTTTTGTGGAGTTGAACTGCAAGATCATGTGGATTTCATATATTGGTAAAAGACTTGTAGTGTTAGAGGAAGAAAGGTCTTTGATGTATTTCTTTCTTTCTGCAAGCATGTCTTGAAAAATCTTGGAATAATACTATTTATTTGAGTTATAAGGAAGATAATACACCTTGGAATCATCTGTGTTTCATGCTGCATAGTTTTATCACTAATACCAACAGCCTGAGTAGGTGGAATGGGCCTAAAGGGGCTGTGGAAGTGGAATTAAAAATTGACCATAGAGACCATTTGTCTTTAATCTTAGAGGAAAGGCCCTGGCTATTTCAGAGTGGATTTTTGTAGTCTAAAATACATAAGTAATGCAAATTTTATAGGAAGAGAATATCTTGTATTAGATCAACTGGTGTAGCTGGAAAAATAACCATACAAGTTTTTCAGGCTGAAAGATCATCTCTCTGTTTCTTTCAGCTATACCAGCTGGTCTAATAAAAGATATTCTCTCTCTAGTAAACCTTGCTTCAAGGATAGACCTGCACTCTCCTGCAGCCTCTCACAAGACAAAGTAACCCAGAGGAACAAAGGTGCAATTTTCCTTCATTCTACTGTGCAGCAGTCCTGTCCTTGGTCTGTGCATTGGCCTAAAGATTACCAAACAGCATCCAACACCCTGACTGACCCAAGAGTTTGGGTTTGTGCCAGGTTCTCAGCTGACTTGTTTTGAAGAGGGAGGCTGGTGGCTTGAGAGGCTGCTACTGGGAAGTATGGTTTCTGTGGTACCCAATTGCCCAGTGGTTAATACAAGATTTTTCATTTGCTAAACCAGGTATCCATGATCTGTACTGGGAGACACTTCTATTACGTTCTCTATTCCCATATAGCTAGGAGGAGAAGTCATAGTTGGTGACTGTGGTTAATCACTCTCCTCTGGACTAGTCCATGAAGCTTTTGAGGGTGCTGTGACCCTCTTAACGAAGTATGACATCTACTTACAATGGCACTTTCCAGCTTATGGACCTGAAAGGTGGGGGCCTAGGTTTATAAAAGGGTTTATGAAAAAAAAGTTAAGTAGGCGAATGCTTCTCCAATTTTGTCTAGATTTCACGGACTTCTGAAGGAGCTAAAAGTCTGTGATAAAGAATTGTCAAAGAAAATTCAGACATCCATTTGGAGAATGCTTCTAATACATCATCTAGTAAGCTCCGATAAAACTTTTCACCTCAGGTTTCTCACAGTTTCTGAATCTCCAAATAATTTATTTCTTGACCTGTATCCTAGACTGAATCTCACAAAACACCGTACAATTTCAGGCTAAAGATGGGCTGTGTGCTGTCAAAATGAGGGCAGAGTTTCCCTACAAACAGGGAAGTTAAAAGGATTTGGTCAGGGTAAAAATCATGGGGCTGCTAGTACACCACAGAGCTGCTGAAGCAAATAATTTGTCTCCGTATTTAAAAGTAATAATAAAATTAATGTACTTACTTTGTTACTTAAAATAAGCTTAGGAGGTTAAAACTGAGGATTAAAATGATAGTTTTCATTTTTCGTTGTTCATATTGTTTGACCACAATGCAGTCTTCTCTTTAATGAGGTGATAGTGATTTTCATTTTTGCCTGCATAGTCATTTTCTGCTCGGTTTCAATTTTAGATTTTATGCAGCATCACAGAGATGCAATCGCCAGAGCAGATTGTTAGTTTATATTTAAAATGCCTCCACTGTTATGTTTCTTTTTTTAATTAACATATAACCCCCAGGAAATGATTCTGTTGGGCTTGTGCATTGTAAAAGTCCTTCAGAAATGAAATTGTAGAAGTGGTGTGACTTCCAATATTCTATTAAGTTAGGAAATCATTCAGTTCCTAATAAGTTCCAGTACGATCAGTAGATAAAACCCAGCAGCTGTGCCACTGCAAGTCAAAAGGAAATCTTAAGGTTTTCTTTGTGCATTGAAAATTTACAAATCATCTATTTGAAATTACTTAACAAAACATTTTACTTTCATTAAACGCATTAAAAAAGTTCTGGGGAGTTTTGAGATCAATATAAACAACTGCCCAAATACATGAGAAGCAACTGCTTCTTGCAACTAGGCATCAGTAGGAGCAGACTGGAATTAACTGTCCAATTTTAGAGCTTAGAAATGACTAATAACCTTCACCTCTACTTGATCCCAAATATTTCTAGCCATTTGGATCAAAACTTTATTGATGAACTCTGGTTTAGAGCATGTGTATATATTTCAGCATTCTTTAGTGACTTACTTACATTTCACAATATTGCAATATTGAGTGTAGTGTAACAGATGTGTACTGCTAACGCCAAATCTATCCTGGTTTATACTGATGCAGAGGTTGTTGCTTATTCCTCTTATCTTGGCAAAAACTTGCATGTTAGACAAATAAGTGATGTAATCTGATTATCGGGATTGAACTGGCTTTCAAGAGTGATGAATACATGGAAAAAATATCCCTTGTGTATGGAAATAAGTGCAGGATGAAAATCTAGTTGCCTTTTCTCTTCGGTTGGAAGAAATTAAAAATAGATGCATGGAAATCACAGGATTCTCACGCTTATTATGTTAATGCAAGATGAAGATAAAATTCATTGTTTCAAATAAAAAAAATTACATTTAGCAAATATGATGTACTAAAGGAAGTTTTAAAGAAAGAAGGAACATTTTCCTACTGCAAGAAGGACAATTTTTGTTCTACCATCCATGATCCTGTGGGATTTTTGGGGGTGTACACCCTGCTGAGGCTTTTGCAGATTTAACGGCAGGGGGCTAAAATGACATAGTCAATGATCCATGCTCAATTTTAAGATATCCATTAACTGTCCACACTTTGCTGGAAGTCTCCAGAATTAACATGTTTTACATTGTGCAGGTAAGGACGAGAGGTCAAAAATCTGTTAAAAGGGCTGGGTACATTTGTGAAAAAAATATAGACACTGATAATCTGGGAGCAATCAGAACTGAAAGATTTACAAACAGAAAACATAAATAGTCAGGTACATCACCATGGATGCTGAAATCTGTTTGAGAAGCTGCCCTGGGATAGAGTTAGAAAGATGTACCAATTTATCCCCATGTGGAAGAGGTGCCAGAAATGCTTATCTGTTGCACAAAGTTTTGTGTAGAGCTGAGTAAAAAAAAACCTCTATCAAGGTCTTTCTTCAATGTCAAATTTGATTCTGGCCTAAACTACGCTTTTGGTTTTGTTTCTGGAAAATATAAATTTCCCCTCAAGAATATATCTATATTTTCAAATCTTTAGCCTGACCAAGAACATGTAGATAAGTATTTAATCCCAAAGTAATTTTTTTTATATTTTATTTTCTCATGAAATTTTGTATTACTAGTAGAAGTTTCTGATGTGAAGAATATCATTTTTTTTTGGTCGTTAAAAATGTCCATAGGAAAAAAAACAAGCAAACTGTGTTTCAGCCTCCTGAAATGTTGTACAGCTTGAAGGCTAAAGAACTCAGTGAGAAGCTTTGTCTTGATCTGAGCAATATGTTTGTGGGACACCATGGTTTTGGGAGCTTTTGAACTCTTGGTTTATGGGGGAACCTCCAGGCTGAGTCAATAGACTGCATGTGCATATGCTGCTGAGTTAGGAAGAAATCAGCATTTACTCAGGATGCCATTTCAAACCTTCTGCATCGCTGATGCTCTAGTGTAGGCAGCACTTTCAGAGGAAGTGAGCCTAGTGAGTTCCCACCTGGATTTCAGTATGGGAACCAAGACACTGAAATATCCAAGAGACAAGGTGGTATGGTCTTTTTCTCATTTTCTGTCTTCCTTCTTACTTTCCTTCATAGAACAGACTTGGTAGGACTAGCTAACAGTGCCAGGTCAGGATGTGGGGATTGTATATGGTTGCTATGACTATCTCACTATCAAGGGCTTAGCTTGAGGTCCTCCTGTCTCAGCTCATCCCCAGGGCTAATAGTCTGGAATCAGAAGATTCTATGACTTATTTTCAAAGCTCAAGATACAGAGGCTTCTGTGTTTGGTCCTTAGAGTCTGCAAGGATATGGCTGGGTATATGGAGCTGATGTTACCCTATTCTTCACACAGGTTTTCAGGATCAAGACTATGGAAGGACTGCTTGGGAGACAGAGAAGGGCTAGTTGGAAGACCAGGCTTAATTCCCCAAGGTCTTGGGGTTGAACTTCAGCCAAGGGAACATTCTCTGTATCACAGAACTTATTTTGATTACTGGTTATAAATATTAACCTTTGAATTTTTGCAAAAAATTGTTTTTTCTGAGCCATTCCTCTGTTGAGCATACAGTAGAGACCAGCAGAGGGGACAAAGTGCACACTGCAGTTAAAATAATGCTAAATCTCTGTGTGCTGTGGTTTGAATCTAGGAACATTTCTGTATCTTGCAGGGGTGTATGGAGTATGTTTTCTGCATGTACACTTGCCTGACATTCTGTAGCATGCCTGCAAGAGATGCAATGTGAGTCTTGCAGACCTGAGAAGGAATTCAGAGCTTTGTGCCTGATTTGATGTTGTTTCCACATTCTGCAAGCAGTCTGCAGTGAGTTATGACAGCACTGTGCAGAAAACTCATCACACAATGGGCCAGTCCAGTCCTGTACCTGTCACTTTCTGCCTTTCAGCACATTGATGGCTGCCTGGCACACTGCCCGGAGTCCTCCTGTAACCTGTGACAATCAGGAACCATACCAAGTTTAGAAAATGCAACTATAGAACTTGCTTGCTGGTGTTAGCATACTTCTTAAACCAAGCAGTTACAGGCAGCTCCAGCCTGCTGAGAGCTATAAGTCATTGCTATCAATAGGCAGATGTAGTAAGGGTAGTTAGGCCTTAATCTCACTAAGTTTTCACGTGCCTATAGAGGTTTAGGTCCATTCCCATTAATTCTCTCACCAGAACCACTAAGGATCAACCAAGGCTGGTGAGGAATAACCCTTCTACTAGAAATCAGCCATGCTGACCTTGGACAAGGACACAAGCAGTGTTGGAAAAGCCTACCTAGACTACCTCTGCCTTGAGGGTGAAGGGAGCAATCTTGCAAACTGCTGAATATCTCTTCAGAAAGGCTCATTACTCTCATTTTCCATTCGTGGCTCTGAGAAGGTTCAAGTGGTTTCAGGAGGCTCTCAGAAGCTTGTAGAATTAGGCACAGAAGAGGGCTGTCTGTCAATCTAGCCCTGTCCTCAAGCAACACAATTGTTTAAAAAAAATAGTGTGTCTGATTCTTCCTGCTTCCATCTGTCGGTATAAAAACATACATATATCTATAGGTTCAAATGATTTTATGAGTCTGACTGTGAGTGGCAGCTGAGAAACACTCACATGCCTGGATTTTAATGCAGTTACTTCATCAGGAGAGTGGAAGAAGTAATGAAGCCTGTTAAAGGGGAATAGCTCTGTGGCATGTTTTGGTTTGTAAATATTGATGAACAGCCCCTTCTCATTTCATCGCCCTTTGACTAGTTCTGTTAACCGGGGGCCATTAGCTATGGATGAAGTTTGAACCTCTTAAAACATTTTGTGGTCATCAGATGCATTATTGGAGGGATTTGCAGACATATATTATTGACATTTACATCTATTCCATCTAATTATTTCCACATTGAAACCATAAGCCCCTCTTTGTGACAATGCAGTACATTTTTGTGGAGTTGATTATGTCATTAGAAACAGGGATTTACAACTTCAGCCAGGGAATAAGTGAGACACTGATGAAATTTTAGTTTTTCTTTGCTATATTCCTTGCAACATCACATAAGTTTGGGAGACCATATATGATATATGTATGAGCCTATATAATGTATAGAAAAACTTTTTTGTGTGTGTGAATATTTTACTGAGGAGGTAAGAAGGCAGTAGTAAAGAGCTTATTCATTGCTTTGAATAAGGGATCAATACCCCTCAATCATTCATTTGGGTCATAGAAAGTATTCCTCTGTCAGGAATGAGTAAACCATGGAGAAGGTCTACATTTTGAAGTAGCTTCATGCTTGGAGACTCCTAAGAAGGTATACCAGGCAGTGCAACCCTCATTCCCTTGGCTGGACCTAGGAGTTCTGTTAGTGAAGACTGCTCCCATATTTTGGGAAGCCAAATAATCATGAGGAGGATAGGGACATAGACACAATGAGATTAGTTTGGATCTTTAGTGGGAAAACCAGTCATTTGAATCATTAGTTCTGTTTTTTCCCCTTTTCTCCTTTGTCCCCCTACACCCACCTTCCATCCCAACCCTCCAGTGTTCTTTAGTTCCTTTATTACTTCGGCATGTTTTTATGGCCTGATAACTAATACCTGCTGTATTGTGAGGTAAATACCTGTCCAGCAGGAACGAGATGAAATCAGCAGCTCTTTTCACAAAGTATGCTAGATGCCTAGTAAATGATAACAGATTTTGATCAGCTCTCAACTAGAGAAGAAATACAAAACTGGGGGTGACTGTTTTCTTAACTGGCATGTTATTTTATTGTTCTCTCACTTTCTCTGCATCCATTCTCTGCTTCACCCACAGACTATGGGACAGTCACCAAAATCTGTGGGACAGACACCAAAATCAGACATATCATCCCACAATGCTGAGAACAGGTGGAAACCGATATTGTTCTTTGTAACAGCCAATTGGCTTTGGGGATTTAAGGATGAAGCAATAAAATGACCAGCTGCTTGCCTGAAAGGAAAATCCAGTCCATGTCTCATTTAAAAAATAAAGAAATAATTGTTTGTTTATTTATTGCAATTATTTACAGACTGCTGATTCACTGCCACGGTTTAATTTTTATTCTCTACGCGCGTGCACACACACACACATCACTGCAAATATGTTACAGAAAAGCTGTAAATTACAGGATGTCTAATTAGAAAGCTTTGAGGAAAAAATGACAAAGAATCATTCACCATGGAGACAGAAGTTGCATGCTGGTTTATAGCCAGCTAAACAATGCTGGAGACTCTGATAAGCTATTCCTGGGGAGAGTGGGAGTTAGCCTATGAGAAAAGCAGAGAGCTCATACGGAGTGTGTGGTGGAGGAGCAGAGCTCTCTGCTCTTAGAGGGGGACAAGAGACAAGGATACGTGAACAGAGAGTGATGGATAAGTGGCTACATCTTAGATCTGTTTGTAATCTGGTATAATGCCTGATTCAAACCTCTGAAGACAGCAGAAACCGACTCTTTGCTTTCACTAACTGTTGTTAGGTCACAAACAAAACAAATCTGTGGTTCCTCTGTAGACCTGTTCATCTGCTTCATCTGTAGACCTGTTCATCTTTCTGAAGCATTCTGCTTCAGAAACTGTCTGCCTCTGACCTGGACAGGTGCACACTCTCCTGGGTTGAAAACTGGTTGGATGGCCAGAGAGTGGTGGTAAATGGAGTTAACTCCGGCTGGAGGTCAGTTACATGTGGGGTTCCTCAGGGCTCGGCACTGAGTCCAGCCCTGTTCAATGTCTTTATCAATGACCTGGATGAAGGCATTGAGTGCACCCTTAGCAACTTTGCGGATGACACTAAGCTGGGTGGAAGCGTGGATCTCCTGGAGGGTAGGGAGGCTCTGCAAAGGGATCTGAACAGACTGGCCCGCTGGGCTGAGACCAGTGGCATGAGGTTTAACAAGGCCAAATGCCGGGTCCTGCACTTGGGGCACAACAACCCTGTGCAGTGCTACAGACTAGGAGAAGTCTAGCTAGAAAGCTGCCTAGAGGAGAAGGACCTGGGGGTGTTGGTTGACAGCCGACTGAACATGAGCCAGCAGTGTGCCCAGGTGACCAAGAAGGCCAATGGCATCTTGGCTTGTATCAGAAACGGCATGACCAGCAGATCCAGGGAGGTTATTCTCTATATCAGGGAGGTCGCTTAGCCTTGAGAAGAGGAGGCTGAGGGGAGACCTCATTGCTCTCTACAACTACCTGAAAGGAGGTTGTGGAGAGGAGGGAGCTGGCCTATTCTTCCAAGTGACTGAGGACAGGACAAGGTGCAATGGCCTGAAGCTCCGCCAGGGAAGGTTCAGGCTGGACATTAGGAAAAAATTTTTCACATAAAGGGTCATTGGGCACTGGAACAGGCTGCCCGGGGAGGTGATTGAGTCACCTTCCCTGAAGGTGTTTAAGGGACGGGTGGATGAGGTGCTGAGGCGCATGGCTTAGGAATTGTTAGGAATGGTTGGACTCAATGACCCAGTGGGTCCCTTCAAACCTAGTGATTCTATGATTCTATGATTTTATGATCAGAGTCTGGAGACAACAGCTCTGAATCTAGATAGATTACAAGAGTACTAGATTTTTACAGTGCTCAGACAGGAGGATTCTTAAACTTCAGCTGAGAAATCCAAATGTTTGTCCTCAATATGTATTCTCTGAGCCCTGTGGAACTGGCCAGAAAAAGGATATTTGGTTCAGGCTGTTTTTACATGTGAAATATTTGTCACTAGCAGAAAATCTGGTGTGATAGGCAGCCTCTGCGTAACATGGTCTGGGGACAACAACAGCAAAAAATATTGCAGATGAAGACTGAGGTACATTGACAGTGATCTATTACTATATGTAGAAAAATTATGCTGGGTGTGACTGGATAGAGCCTGTAACGTAAGTTTCTGTATCCATTTCAGAGATAAAACATTCTGAAGGTTTCAGACTTTGGCTTTTAGCAGAAAGGGTTCCAAAATCTTCCACATTTCTTGCATTTTAAGAACTACATGGTGACTCCTGTTCACAGCTTTGTGAGCAGTGGGCATGGGCATGCATGTTGCTGTCACCATGGGATGTCACGCGTGACAACATTGCACCCAATGCAACATCATAGCAGCACTGCACACAAGGTGTCAGATCTGCCACAGTACTATATGAGATGTTCTGCTTGCCTCAGAGAAAAGGGACGTAAGGATACTTTTACTAACATTTTGATTTAGACTGTGTTCAAGCTAGAGACCAATCTGGTCAACCATGACCTGCCTTGCTGCAAAAAACACCAAAGCAACCAAACAAAAATATGAAACATTGCTGAGAACCTATCTAAATTACCAAGAGAGGGAGTAAATTTGTCAGGTCTGAAAACCTGACAAAACCCCTACTGTGAAAACATTTGGGGTCTAAATTTATACCTTTCTGCTCAAAGTACACATCCGCCTCTTTAAAATTAGGTTTTGATTTGCATTTGGAAGTGATCATCAGGCTTTAACTGAGTGAAATCAGAAGTCACTGAGGGTTAGGTAAAAGGGTTCTTATGAAAACTAGATGAAATTTGGGGTCTGTTTCTATTTGAGGGGATGTCCCTCAGGTTAGGTGAAGGAATAAATTGACTGTATTTTCAAAAAACCCAAACCAATCCAGGATATCTTGCCATTCTGAATTGCTGAACAAGCGGCATTAACATACAAAAGAACAGCTTTGATATTATCTACGCTCAACTTTTCACTTCAAGCACTTGTACCTAGGATTGCTTGTTCCTGGGAACTGCAGAGAAAATTTTACTCAGTACAGCAATAAGCCTTGGAGAAATATTTTGTCATTAAAAAAAGACACAAATATTTTAGCTGATGTAAATGAAAACTAGGGCAATGATGTTCCTTGATCACAAGGCCCTCATGAAAATGTGAGGCAAACCTAGTAGAACTGGGCTATGCATATTTCTCAAAAAAAACCCTGCTGACATGTATCATGCAGGGAAGAAAGGACAACTTCTTTCAACACACCTAGGCTAAGCTTCAGTTGACTTTGGTTCTGGCTTTTGGTGAAGAGCTGTCATTTCATCTAGACATCAAAGGGAAACAGCTGGCAGAAGTCACTCAAATCTTCTCAGCAGTGTCTGCAAAATGGGATGTTTTCATTCCCAGAAATCTGAATGTAAGTTAATTTATATCTGTGTGGACTGGTGAGTTTTCATAAGTTTTGGAGCTTTTGGATACTCAACATGGATTGAGAGCAGCCCTATAGAGAAGGATTTGGGTGCATTGGTGGATGAGTATCTGAACATGAGCCAACAATGTGTGCTTGCAGCCCAGAAAACCAACTGTATCCTGTGCTGCATCAAAAGAAGCATGGCCAGCAGGTCGAGGGAGGTGATTTTGTCTCTCTACTGTGCTCTGTTGAGACCTCACCTGCAGTACTGTGTTCAGTTCTGGACCCCTCAGCACAGGAAGAACATGGATCTGTTAGAGCGAGTCCAGAAGACTACCAAGGAGATGATCAGAGGGTTGGAGCATCTCCCATATGAGGACAGGCTGAGGGAGTTGGGCTTGTTCAGCCCGGAGAAGAGAAGGCTCCCAAGAGATCTGGAATGGGTTGCCTGGACAAGAAGTCATGGATGCCCCATGCCTGGAAGTGTTCAAGACCAGGCTGGATGAGGCTTTGAGCAACCTGATCCAGTGGAAGGTGTCCCTGCCCATACATGGTGTGGAACTAGGAGATATTTAAGGTCCCTTCCAACCCAAACCATCCTATGATTCTGTGATTCAAAAGTCAAGTCTGTACAAAGCTGTGTGAACTGTACTTGCTGAGACTCTGAAGAGGGTCTTCCCATTCACATACAACCTTCTCTTCATGTACCTGTATTCAGCAGTCCATACCTGGTTCCACCATTCACTGAGATTATACAACCTGGAGCAGGCAGCATTGAATAAGTAATCAGAGAGCTTGACCTTAAAATTAAAACTCCTCAGCTGGGCTGTGTATTCATAAAGAGGCGGCAGAAAGGCTAAGCTAAAGTCCCAGCTAGTGGTGGTAGTCTATAGGATGGCATCCTAAGTACAGGAGGATGCTTTGCATTTGGCAAGGATGCCACATTTCACAAGTGGCAGTCTATACATGCTGAGATGAAAGATAAAAAGAAAGGGTAAATAGTGGTTTAGACACCAAAAAATTGTTTTCAAGTACAACTATGGTCTAAAAGTTGTGTGAAAAATCGTTAATTGCTTCAGTATAATTAGGCTGCCCTATGAACAGAGGTCCTAAATACTTATATCTACAAAGCAGTAGTAGCTGATACCACTCTGCCAGGTGTGTTTGGTCAGGAATAACCTCCAGGATAAGTGGTCCTACCATCAAATCAATGGCAACAGTGATCTGCTGAGCTGATTAAGATATGGACTTTCTTCACGGCACCTCTTCCTTTCCCAAAACCTCTTCAGGTGTTGGTAAGGCAAAGACAGAGACTATTCAAGCTGTGTGGGCAGGAGGCTGCTTCCTTCAGGGGTCAAACCCAAACTCACCCTAAGAGTGGAAGGACACTGTCAGAGGAGAGTCTCTAGACTGAGATTTCTCCCACCCCAAAGCCCCAAAAGATTAGAAGTCTGCTGTGTGTTTGTCCATGTTCT
Organism: Cuculus canorus; assembly: GCF_017976375.1. Lineage (NCBI taxonomy): Eukaryota > Metazoa > Chordata > Aves > Cuculiformes > Cuculidae > Cuculus > Cuculus canorus. The sequence continues at coordinate 150,162,556 of NC_071401.1, forward strand.
TGGCTGGGCATATGGTATTCTGTAGAAGGAAGGCACTTGAGCCAGGTAATTAAACATGTCAGCTCTTTATCCAGGAGAGTATTATATTAAATTATGTACAGTAAATATTTTTGGAAGGTGGAATTCTAAAGAGAACTTATTGATTTATGGCAAAGGGCCAAGCTGCTGATGGTATTGGCAGATGTGTTCAGCATTCAGGGTGAGCCTTGAGTACGGCGCCTGCTCAGGAGACGCAGTGAGTCGGGTGTATCAGTGCAGGGAGAGGCTGCTCTGTGCTCTGTAGCTCTCCCTCCTTTTTTTTCAACTGCACAGAAAAATTGTGAGCACCCCTTGGCTTTTCATATGCCTGTTGAATTGATAATGACTTTTTAGAGGTGCTTGATCAGCACTACTGTCTCCGCTGTTCTTGTAAATGGCAGCATTAGCAGGGCTACCCGGCCATAGCAAGCAAGGGTGGCAGTGAGGGGAGGGTGGAGAAAAATGTCAGCATTATGGATGGCCTTGCCAACACTGTCAAGGACTGGAGGCGATAAGCAGGCAGCTAGAGACGTCATTTCACCTCCTCAGGGAGGCTGGGGTCAGATGTTCATCATATCTCTTTATTCTGAGGGGAAATACTGTATATGAGACATCGGGGGTTTACTTCTTTATATATTACCTTTGGTCAGGGCTCATAGGTGCACTTGGCTTTTTGATGTTTGTGGGCTCCCAGTGCTCCTCAGAGGTGCTTCACATCTCTGTGTATGGTCAGATGAGCCTCTTGGTCATCTACAATATAAGTCAGAACTAACCTAGAAGAAGTCATGCTACACTCACAGAGAATGCATTAGGTAACCTGAAGAGAGTTCTTATTTGTCATGTCTTTCTTTTGTTTGTACTTGCATTTTAGCAAAGAGCATAGAATCCTTGAATGGCATTGTGGAATTTAAGGCTACTTATGTCTGTATGTGGCCGTGCTGCATACAGTGTAATGATGGTAACTCACCTTACAGCTGTGTGATCACAGCAAGGTGTATGTGTGCACAGGGTTTGGCAGGACTATAGGTGTGTTATTGTATAAACATGTGGAACACTTACCGTTACTGGTTGTTAGGATAAGGAGTGCGATTCAGAAATGGGAATCTATGTTAGTCATGCATGTGCATTTAGGTTTCTGTGCTCGTCCAAGTCTGTGCTTGTAGGTTTCTGAATTATAAGTAAAAATCTTACATGTAAGATATAGATATTTACACTATGTGTTCCATACATCTGTGTCTTCATGTGTTCTTGTATTTTTCAAAGATAAGTGCTTAGGTGGGGCACCCTGTACGTATTGCAGAGTTGTAAAAAATATTGTTATGCAAACAGGTGCATTTTTATTGTAAAATATGGAGGCATGTGAGTAGATTTTCCTGTAGTCATCTTAATTTTCTTTTCTGCTGAGAAGTTAATAATGCTTGTGATAGTCTCTCAAAGGAAGAGAAAGATCCGGTGTAGTACAGGGTATGGCATTATGTTCTCTGCAGGGAGCCATCAGTTTGTTAAAGATGGCTCTTCATTTTGCAGCGTAAGGTCATTTCACACCTAAATGATAGAAGTCCATTTCACCCATAAAGATTTTAATTTGAAGTGCCCAGTACCACTTCTTAGCTGCAAAACAGCTATCATTGGATCTTTCTGTGGCTATCATAAGGAAAAAAATTAACAAGGTCCACCAGAGAGCCTTCTATGCTGCCCCTTTTGTGGATGTCATGTATATCCAAAGGGGGTCTTCTTCACTTTGAAATGTTCAGAGATTTGGTGCAAAGATATGTCCAACTGTTTTAACAACGTTTTATATTTTTTCCAAAACTAAGGTGAAGTTTCACAAAAACACAGGTTTGAAGAGATTTGCCAGTATTACCAATTTGCGTCTGAAAAAATAAGCAACATTAGAGTAGGCTTGAAAGGTAACGCATGCAAATTTGGAGCATATTTTCACTTACATAAATAAATGGTGGCTGAATGTGCTATTAATATGAAGTTTGAATGCCCAAATATCAGTTTGCAATATTAAAGGAAGATGCATAAAAATGCAGTTTAGACCGTAATTTGAAATTTTCATCTCATGAAGCCTGAGCTGCTGCCTTGAAAAGCATGTCCCTTTCTTCCATCTCATAGCATAATGATGCGTGGTCTACCGAGTATCTTTTTCCAAAATAATTGCTGAAATACTTCCTGCAGCTTGATTGAACATTCCTGGACACTGCCAAACAACTCAAATAAGATTTGCATTTCCACTCTCCCTTCCACAGAACAGTAAGCGAATGAGTCTTCAGGTCATATTTAATCTGCTGGAGTCATGCCAGGTTAGGCCAGCTGTAAGAATTTGGCCCCAGGTCACTAATGAGAGCTCTGTCACTGGAGCTTCAACCTTGCAGTGGTCTCATTGACACTGCTGGCACTTTTCTAATGCAAAACAAGCATAAGAAAAATTTTGGTTATGATGCAGTTAAACTCTCTTTAATTTGAAAGTGATTATAATCAGTGGAGAAAATCCTGTTAATTAGGCAATTATATACTCCACTTCTTCTCCAGCCTCCCTCTTTCTTCATTCTCCACCTTGTTTTCTACTTTGGAAATCAGAAGAACAGACATTTTAATCTTGGCTTCTAATTCTAAATTCATCTCCTGGGTCAACCTTATTCCAGTCAGCTCACCTCGGAAGCAGCAGGATGATTTGAAACCTCCACCATACCATTGTGATCATCTAAAAGTGAAAGGTGACACTGTGTGTGTTTGTGTGTGTTCCTGTCTTTCAGAACATCCTCTCAGGACATCTCAAGTGTCTCTTACAATAAAACCTTCCCAGATATATTGACATCTCTTTCCATTGCAGCTTGAGGATACCTATGAGTGAAAACTTTGCTGACCGAAGGTCCAAGGCTTTCCTGTTCTTGAGGTTATTAACTGGTATACTAGAAGTCAGTCAAAATCCACACGTGTGGAAAGATGTACCTCAGTGTAGCATGAACAGATGTAGCTGTATAGAAAGGCAATAAGGTCCTGTCAGCTTGTTACAGTCCTTCCTGTCCTTCGTGTCCCCTTTCATCCCACCTTGGTTTTATTTGATATTAGTTATCTCAGGGAAACAAAGCTATGTTTTACTTTCTCTAGTAGCATCATTGCCCTTACCCGGAACCTGAAAACCCAGGCGAGCCCTGGGGTCACCTTGTGTTTAATGCTGTAAAAGGGCTTCGTGCAGTGACCTCTGGGCTAAGGGAATGCTGTTTTTCTCAAGCTTTTCCGAAATGTTTTTGCAGTCTCTGCTGTGACAGTTGCTTGTGAAGCAGAGACCAGACGGGTAATCAAAATCAGTAGTTATGCATGCTTGTTAGAGAAACAGGCCATCAAGACAGTACTTAAGGAGAGATTAAAGTGTATCATCAATATAAATAGATATATGCAAAGTTGGAAAGGGAGAGGGAGGGGAGTGGGGAGCGTCTGCAATAGCTCAGCATTAAGGTTGTCAACCCTTCCCCACACCAGAAGTAGGATGACGTACGGAAGTGGAACAGGAGTGGGTCGGGTGAGTGGAGACAGAAAGGAAGCAAGGGGGAGGCAGGTGGGACCTGTGGAAGTGGAGCAGGAGTGGTTTTGACATGTGAAAACAAGTTTTGGAGCGGATGGAATGAGTGGGAATGGAGCAAGAGTGGGTAGGGCCCACAGACGCTTGAAGACCATATTTCTGACAGCTTTTCTCTCTTTTTGGTGTGGGAAAGCAGTGTCCTCTCTGGAGCACATCTGGAGGTCACCTGAGGGTGGGGAGAGGCATCTGGTGACTTCTCCCAGCATGGGAAGGCGAGAGGGAAGGAGACATTTCAGAACCATTTAAATACTTTGCTCTCCAGCAAGGAGCCAGACACCAAGATACTGTCAGGTACCATGCTTCTTGGCAGCAGAGCCTTGCAGCATCATGTGTGGTGACAGCATTAAAGATGTTTGTTTCACAGTTTTTGGTCTCCTGCTGCCCAGGGGTGGTTCCCCATCATGTAGAGAGGTGACAGATAGTTGGCCTGAGGCTCTCCCAACTCCCAGCAGCAGCACCAGCTCCTTCTGCCCACCCCTGCAAGGGAAGCAAGGACCGAGGACGGGACAGGAAATAGCTCAGCCTTGGAGCCAGGGCAGACCTAGATATGTCTTCTGACTCCACCCCTCTCTGTAGCACCAACCCAAAATTGGCAAGACAGTTTGGTAGGGATTAAGACAGCTGGTGAGATTTTAAAAGGTGAAATGGAAATGAGGGGGAAGGGGCAATTTAACCACCCTTGTCTCACCCAGGACTCTTGCAGATAAAGCAAGATGTTGAACAGCACAGTGTGATGTATTTTGGATGTAGGGCTAATGTTGTTCCCTTATATTCATGAGTGCCCTGTGGTGACAGAATTGTTCAGAAAACACTGAGCCATTTAGCCATTTATCTTTATGTCTCTACGGTCTTAAGCAAAGCTTATTGCCAGATCCGAAGAAATCAGAAAAATAACTGGGAGACTTTTTAGATCCAGATAAAATATTCAGTGAATCTGGTTTATTTCTCTTTGCAAGCTGATCCTGATTATGGCTAAAGCATTCTTTCTGAGTATTGTCCAAGTATTGTGGGACTTTTTGCTCAGTTAAGGTTGCCGCTATCTGCTGTATGACTGACTCATCCCCGGAATAGGTTTTCCAGTATTGCTTTTGCTCTTTGACCAGATGTCTGAAATATTTCCAGTAGAACTGCAAAGGGAGAATAGAGAATAACAATTTTCTGTTATCAATTTGGACAATGCCAATTGAGCTTTTTGGATTTTCCAATGAGATATTTAAATAACAAGACAAAAAAGAACAATGCAGCACTCCTTAATGGCTCAGTGGTGGACCCTCTGCTTTTATTCATAAATCCAGTATGGGTGTTGCTTGGGTAGCCCTTCCACTGTGTGTTACAATGCACATGTATCCTGGCAGCCAGGTTAGAGCCTGATGTCCCAGCCTGGGTTTCTCTTGGTGTGTCTCTGTCACAAATATCCCAACTTGCATGCAATATGGCAAATCAGGCTGTATGGAGAGATGCCTGAAAATAAAAGAGATTTCTGTCTGCTGTCTTCTGAAGAAAACCAAGCATGATAAGTTAGCCCCCACCCTAATGCATAAATAAAAAAAAGAGTAAAACAGAAGAGAGGATGGCAGTGGAAAGGAAGAGGAAGGAAAACAGCACATTTTCTTGCTTTCCTGAAAACAGGGGCTGATTTTGACCTCTGGTTGAATTTGTCTGTGTTGGAGCCGGCAAGAGAAGGATGCTTCTGCTGGGCTGCTGTTGCCATGGAGACCAGCAGAGACAAGAGAGGCAAAAGACTGCCAGAGATGACGACTTCTGAATTAAAAACAGGGTATTCCTGCCCTTCGCACTCCCATAACCCAATTCCCACTGGTGTCTGCACTTCACAGGCTGTAGGTGTAGTAGCTTTGATGGAAAGGGAGACACAGCTCTTTACTCATCCTATGGAATGGTTATTTCCACACCTTTCACAACCCAACAAAGCAAATACAGCTTTTTTTTTGTCTCACACTTGGTCCAAAAAAAATAAAAAGAAGAAATAACCCAAGGAAAACAAAGACAGTGTGAAATTGTTCTTCCCACCTCCAAAACTCTCCACCCTCCTAGAGACTAAAAGGAAGTATCATCATTTTAATTTGAACTATTGCTTTCAGCTCCAGTGGGTGGGTAGAGGTGGGTGAGTGCTGAATTTCTAATTTCTCTCCCTGCCATCAAAAATGAGCGTGTGGATCAGGAGCTGACAAAGTCTGTTACCTGCCTCATCCTGTCAGGTGTATTTGGAGGAAGAGAAGGGAAGGAGGCAGAACAGGCTGTGTTTATTCTTTATTTCTTCTTCAAATTTATCCAAGATTTCTCATGATTCTAGAGAAGATCTTGATGTTTGATTTTTTATTTTTCCTTTTAACTGTGTGTATTTGACATATATGACTTTTCCGTCTTGTGCTGTCAGGGTTGGGAGGAATTAGGAGCAGCAAAAACAGCAAGTGAAAGAGCAAAATGACCTTTTGGTGTTCTGTAAAAATGGTGCTTTCTTTTTCCATTTAGGCTTCTATGCTGTTAGACTTTTCTATGTTTACCCTTTTGCCACAAAATGTCCCAGGTTGGTTCTTGGTGCTGGGTGGTAAATTTCAGTTACTGACTTGTAACCAGGCACTCCCCAAATACCACGCATTGCCAGCGTTTCATTAGCATGTAACACCCTGTGGAAAAAGATTTTTAGTCTCACTCTTCAGCCTCTTTGAAGGTGCACTCTGCTGAGAGTCAGGCCTAGGCTGCCCACCCACAACTTCAGCCAACTGCACTCTTCCAAACCCTGCTTCTCCTATTTTGATCTCCACACCTACACCTTTTTGAGAGGATATTTTGGGTAGCTGGCTGGTAACATACAGAGTAAATGCTGCGTTAATACACATCATTTTAATCACTCTGTAGGCACTGGCTCTGAAAGGCCAAGAATATAAGAAAATTATTGTACAGGAAGGTCAAATATAAAAGGTCGGAAACAGAAGTCTTCAAGGTTTTCCTTGTTTTTGGCAACTCCCTCCCACTTCCCCATTTTCCTCTTTCAGGTTTTTTTTGACAGAACTATCTCCAGCCCTATTGAAATACCATATTTGAGTTGGAGAACGATTTCCTTAATCTGTTTGAGATCCTTGTTTTTGCATTCCTGTCCTAGTTTTGGCCAGGATAGACTTAATTTTCTTCTCATTTATTGTGAGAGTGGTATTGATAACACATATTGGTTTAAGTTGTTGCTAGGTAATGTTTATGTTCAGCTGGGATAGAGTTAATTTTCATCCCAACAGCTGCCATTTTTTAGATTTAGTGTGAGAAGAGCACTGAAGTATACACTGATGGTTTTGATTGTTGCTAGGAAATCAAGGACTTTTCCAGTTTCTCATGTTTTACAAGCAAACAGGTGTATAAAGCTGGGAGGAGTGGAGCCAGGACAGCTAATTCAAACTGGCTAATAGAAACTATCTGAAAGGAGGTTGTAGCAAAGTAGCTGTTGATCTCTTCTCCCAAGTGATAAGTGATAGAACGAGAGGGAATGGCCTCAAGTTGCAGCAGAGGAGGTTAGGTTAGACATTAGGAAAACTTTCTTCACCAAAAGGGTTATTGGGCACTGGCAGAGGCTGCCCAGGAAGGTGGTTGAGTCGCCATCCCTGGAGGTATTTAAAAGATGGGTAGATGAACAGTTTAGGGATATGATTTAGTAGTGCACAGGTGCAGTTGGACTCAATGATCTCAAAGGTCTTTTCCAACCTAGCGATTCTATGATTCTATGAAATATTCCATGCTATGAATGTCAAGCTCCTTTTGTAAGTGGGAAGTTTGCTGGGGACAGCTCTTTTTGGTCTCAGTGCTCCCTTTGCTCTCAGATTCCCAGCTCTTGATGTCTGCCAGCTTTCAGTGCTCTGCTTCCAGTACTCTACATTCGGTGTTCAGGGTTTGGAGACCTCTGTGGTAGCTGTGCTGGCTGGAACTGCTGTGCTCACTGTGTTTATCATCTACCATTCACCACTTGGAGCACACATTCTGTGATCACTACTCAGGATAGCCTGAGTATTGTTTTGGATGATATTATTGGTTTTGTATCTTCTTGTATCTTTCTGTTAAAATTTATTTTGTTTCAACCTGTCAGTTTTCCTTTCGTTTTCTGATTCTCCTGCATAGGAGGAGTGAGAGGGCAGGTGTGCACTGTTTAGCTGCCAACTCTAAGGGCTAAATTTAGATAATTCCCTAGTTTGCATTTTCTTCTCCACACCCAGGAATCCCAATCCCAGCCTTCGTTCTGCAGTCTCTCTGCAGCAGTCAGTGGTGGGGAGATAATCAGGACTGGTGACATTTTGTGTCTAATCCTCTCCAATGCCTTCCTCTGGTCTTCACTGTCCAGTAGTGGCTGAGAACATTTGTTATCTCCCAGGCTTGGGGCCCAAGCAGGAAATAAGTGTTTTAAAAAGACAAAGGTACATTTGTTATTGACATCTGTTCTTGTCTTAAGGAGTGGAATTAGAATGAAGGTGGAAGGGCTTCAGGTGGAATTAAGTTTTCCATTTCTCCAGCAGGACACCCCATTACAAGTCCTTCCAAAGATGCTGCTGAATCTTTAGTAAAGGAGAAGGAAATAATTTACATACTGGTAAAAATACAAAGAGTAGTCAAGCACTGCTCCATTCACCCTCCCACTCTCTTGCCTCCCCTTCTGCCTAGGCCAGTCAGTAATGCCTCCTGACTGAAATGAGCAGGTTACTTTTCTGGTGAATCACAGCTATAATTTCCCCACCTTGACTCACCCACAGCTTTGAAATGCAGGTATTTCTCCAGCTGCTTCACAGAGGTTCTTCTGTAACTGTTTCTCTGTAATAAAGACTGACCAAAGAGCAGGATTGATGTCTGACATGATAATTCAGTTGCCGGTCTTTGGCGATCTATTAAATCAGCCTGTGCTCTCTTCTGATCTGCCTCTTGCTGGAAAGAGCCCTTGCAGCAGTGGAATTGCTTGCTGCCTCCATTAATTTGTAAATAACCTGTACGTTTGGAGGTCAGTTTGGCGTGACATTCTCTGGCTGAGAAGGTGGTTTGCACCATTGAGTCCATTTGATTTTTGAAGGCTTTAAATCAGGAAGAATAATTTATAGTAGGTGAGAAAAAAATTCTTCCCCGCTTTTTTGTCTTTCCAAATGGGGAGAAATAGAGTGAAACAGTGAGTCCCTGCATCCTGTCCTTGCCCCTTCACTTACCTCCTTTGTTCAGTTGCTCCTGTTCCTTTTCTGTTCCTTCCTCTCACATCTCTGTTCTGACTTTCTGTCAGGTTGGGGTGTATTTTTTTTGTAGATAAATACAGGCTACTAGCTGATATTCATAACTGTGAGATAAATACCTTTGGGTAGCATCTCTGGAACAGATACCTTCTCAGCACTGATGAGTTTGACAGCAAGGAACACACTGTACTGATTTTTCCTCTTTCCAAGAGATAAATTCCACCTTTACCTCAGAGTTATTTCTGCTTCTCTCTTCCACTTTTGAGAGAAGTTTGGGCTCCACTTTGCACATTGGTGGGTGTTGTATGGAGTCTATCAGTACGGATGGAGTGATCTGGGAAGGCCCCTATTTCTCCCTGTGTGTTCAGTGGCTGGGAGAGCACAGCCTTCCCTCTGTTGTTGCAAGATGCAGGGTGAATGTGTAGGAAGGTGTTTCCTGGCTTGCTGGTATCCATAGTTTGGATGTAGAGGCAGTCTGAACCCAGAAAGGTTATTAAATGAGGCACAGTGCTGTGTACATGAAAATGTATTATTTCCAGATGTATGTCACCTCCACCAAGAGTGCAGTAGCTTGGGTGTCTCTGAGTTGTTCTTGGTCTTTGGGGTAGTGGGAAGGGAGTAGTGGAAAGAGGCCGGTTCTGCATTGTCTCTTGTTGATCCACCTGCTTTTAGAAGCTCTAGCCTCAGCCAAGCTCCACACGTATCTGAGGCTGGAGGCATGGAGAGGCTCCATTTTCTGCCTCGTACAAGGATTCTGGGGACTAGGAATGCTACAAACCATGACGGATATACCCAGAGGTTCTGTGGCAAGTAATCTAGTCCAGAAGAGATAATGTTCACCTGGGGCAAACAAACCTATTTGGACTTCAGCTGGCTCCATACAGAGACCCCAGGATGTTTTTGTATCACATTCCTCACTGACTTAGTAACACTAATCTTCCACTATCTGGGATATACCAGCCTCTTTCCCTTACCACTCCTGATAGCAGAACATTTGCTGTAGTTCAGTTTCCATGAGAGATCAGAGATTTGGAATGGCCTCTTCACAAACTACGGATAAAAGGTGTCTGTTCTTCGAGAAGTACATCATGACTGTATTTAGTTCTCATTCAATTAACTAGGCAACAGACAAGACTTCACTGATACGCTACTATGCGGTAGACAAATGGAAGACTCCATTGCAAATGAAATAGATCTGCCAGGTGATTTCGCTGGCAGTAACTGCTTCTGTGCTCCACTCCTAGGTCTTGAGTTGCCATTCATATTGGGTGTGTTTGTGAGATGTATTGGGCTGAGAATGAAATTATCAAACTCATTGTGCTCAGTTAAAATGTGAATTCAGATTCCCAGAGGCCAGTGTCCTGACTCACAGGGCCATCTCTTTTCTGTGAAATAGCTGTTGACAAAAAGTCCCCACTCAAATCTATCTGTCTTCAAAGAAATATAGTTCTCAGTTTGTATTGAAACATTTAACTTGTCAAGGAAATAGGGTGTATTGAATGGAAAACAGTTTGATGCTGTTTTTTAGTGGTTGTGTTGTGCCATGAGAAATTACTTCCTTTCTAGTTGTGATGTCTCCTGCAATACTGCTAAAAATATGGAAACCCTCATGATATTAATCCTGAAGATCTGAAAGTGGCTGTGCTGTAAAAAGAAAATGGTAAGCTTGTAGGATTCTCCATGTGGTTTGAAAAGCCCTTTGCCTATAAAGTACAGGGTTTATTTAGTCTTTCTGAACAGAACACTGAGAAGTTGAATTGCTTTAAAACTAAGCATTCTGGATTTGCATCAGTGCAAATAAGAGAGAATTTGCTCTGCTATTTCTGCACCCCTCCTTCTTTCTCTATGTTGTCAATTAGGGCTAATTACAAGGGATGACTCACCACTCCATTACTGCTCAGGTTTATGCCATCATAGCTACCATTTAAGTGAATCAGGCTGCGTGGCTGCATCAGCCCTACCCTTGTTCTCCTGGCTCCCACCTTCTTTTTTCTTTATTTTCAGGTGCCATGAGCTTTCCTTCGCTCTTTCCACCATACTCACCTACCCTATTCATTCTCTGCCCATGATCTTCTCTGTTTGCCTTCCTTCCGCAAAGTCCTTTACCTGCTAGTGCTACCTACCACACTTTTGCAGGAATTTAACATTTTGCTGTTTTGTCTGGGTTGCAATCGGTTTTCAGTTGTCGTTATAGTTGCAAGGCTACCATAAATATCATTTGTGAGATGCTAGGAGAGAGCTGTGCAGGCAATGGGACGAAAATTACCCAGCTTGGGTCAGTCCCCACTGAGCCTCAATCCCAGGGGAAGAAAGAGGTTTCACACTGGGAAGCTAAAAACATTTCTTATTTCGCATGCAGTCCCTCAGCGCATTTTCAAAGAGCCTTGCCTCGCATAGCATCCTCTCATGTTTCCTTTTGATATTTTCACTTCCTACCTCATATTTTATTCTACCTTCGTATCAAGGCTGCGTGTGGTGCCGGCTCATTCTGAGCTGCCATTACAGTAGCTGGAGAGCTGACAGCACAAGCTACTATTTGTTGTTTTGATCATGGATTTTAGGTTTCAGAGGTATGTTAGCAGTATTGAGTGGTTGGTTTGCTGATAGTCTGTGAGCTTAGAAAGTACACAACATGATGTTCTCATCCAAACACTCAAATTAGAGTTGAAATGGCATTTAGCCTTCTGTGACATGTGTTCTGTTGGGGTCCACTTGAGCTGGACTACAGTGGGACTTGTTGTTCTTCTTGGAGTAGATGCAATTCAGAAGACTGACCACTTACCGTCTATTGCACTACAGATTTTCTCAGTCTCCTTTGCAACTGTAAACCATATTGTAAAGTAAAGAGAGTGGCTTGTGGACTCCTGCTTCCAATTTGCCACCCTGCACAAGCTCCTCCAGTTGCTGAAGAGTGCATTATTTCCTTGTGACAGCAGCAGTACCTGCCTACCGAGGAAAAAGGTAGTTTTAAGAGAGCATGTGTTGTACTTTTAGGTAAGGGGTACATGCACTCTGTGAACAGGCGACTCTTCGCTCAGCAAGACACACATGGTTTGTGGCACATCTCTGGGGAACCTGTGTGCTGGAGTTTGCCACTGAGTACAGTAGTGTCACAGCTAGAATTTGGTGAGTTTGGGAGACTCACTCAAAAGCCAGGAATAGAAGCCACACGCTAGTGTGGTGCTGAGAAGTGGAACACTGCAGTGGAAAGGGAATCCCCAGGCCAGAGCTGGAAATGCTGTAGCTGCTATTCTTAACTGCTTAAACTCAACAAGATCCAAGGGCTATGCTTCAAGAGAAATCCCTCCATTGAAAGGCCTGATTCGCTTTTGAAGTGGTCTGGCCTGGAAAAGAACTAACTGTTTTGTAGGTATAGCTAGATAGCCAGGGTAAGAGTACCAAAAGCTTACTTTATTAACCGTACCAATGTATCAATGCTAACTGTATACTGAAAACTCTTCAATATCTTTTTAAAATAAGAATTCTAGGTATGAAAAACCACAGAATATGTTCCATTTTCCACTCTTAAAATTCAACCAGATCCAGACTCAGCTTGGGTGTCTTTGACCAAGCTTGTTGGTCTGTCCTCTGTAACTGCTGCCCAAGGATAAGTCAGTGTTCAGAGATGCACATACCCAGCAAAACAGGAAACCTGTTAGTGGTTATCCCACCCCTGGGCAGGACTTCTTAAAGCAGCTGTGCTGGAAAGGTTGCCTAAGAAGAACATAGTGAGTTTTGGGAAGGCAGTTGGGACTGGCTTCATTCTGCAGGATCCTGCACTCTTGTGCTTAAAAGTTTCTTGGCTGTTCCACCAGCAGAGACACATTCTGCACAGAAAGAAAGGATGCTCTATGAAACCAGCAGGGCTAAGGAAAACTTGTTTGGAGCTATATATGTAACAAATGGGTGCTGAGCACATACACAGATTCAGCCTTGGTGTGGAAGCAGGACAGTGTGTTTGCATGACGGTTACCCTTGCTGATAACCTAGGTGGATCTGTGTAGAGCTAGACAGAGCCAACTCGTGTCTCTGTGCTGTTGTCCAGTATGTTTGCAAACCAAGTAGTTCACTTGCAGGTAATTAAAGTGGAACATGCCTTTCTAATTACCTTGTCATTAGAAAGAACTGGAGCTGGAACTTGAAGCCTCCTCAGTTGTATGGTCTACTTAGGGCATTTCCATAGATTGAGTTCCCTGCTTACAGGAAAGACCAGAGTCTCACTGTGTAGCTGGGATCCTCACATTTGTGCACTCAGAGGATTTCCTATTCTTTTCAAAAAAATTAATGATGGCATGTGTGTACATAATGTATAGCTATTTGGCAACTGGAAAGCTGCTGATTCAGCACTTAGTCTCTTGCAGATGTGTACAAGAATAATTTCAGTTTGCATTTTAGGCAGTTTACGAAGTGCGGGACCAACCACTTATCTACTGGCTTTTTGCCACTGTAGCTAACCTGATTATCATTTTGTGATAGGATGTATTTACAGAACTGGAAAACCAAGGTAGTTGCAAATGAGTTAGCATTTTAAGAGAACTAGGACATGCTGGGCCTTTTCCGTATTATCTAAAGAAAATCACAAATTTGGTCTTTGGAGTTTGGTTCATCCTAATAGGACACAGCAGGATAACGCCAATGAGACTTTTGAGAGCAGTTTCACCATCAGAAACTTCCATCTCTGAAGACCTAAACTGTAACGATAAAAGCAGCTGTTTTAATGCCCCCACAGGGTGTGATGCCGTTATGCTAATTTGCACCACAATGCCAAAGACTCTGCCTTAATAACAATAATGTCTTAGTTAGACCAGTGGCTTAGTGACTGCCTTTTAAGATGCAGTGGATGAATCAGGGATTTGGGAGCAAGTAAAGCAAATTAACTTTGTCAGCTTATCCTTGAGTAGAGAGTGCCAGTTCTCTTCGCACTCACAGACAGCTTCGGAGGTGGGGGAACTTGGAAGAAGAGAAATAGTCAAAATGGAAAACTGAGTGCTACTTACATGTGCTTTACAGACTCCTCCTGTCATACCTGTCAGTGATAGAAGACTGGTTTATTCCCTTCTCTGTTTAACTCCAGGCAACATAATCATTGCAATAGTCATGATGTGTCAATGCCATCTTTATTTTTTTTCACTCTTGACAAAAAGACCATTGTCACTGGCACCAAAATCTTTCCATAGTCCTCCTGCTTCTCTCAACACGTTGTGGTCAGAAGGTAGAACACACTGTTGGGGAGCCAGAGGAATTTGGGCCAGAGATCAGAGACTGTTCCTACTACTCTGCTTCCAGGAACAGTGAGTCGCAGTGACAAACACAGCAGGGATGATGGTGTCACTGGTGAAAATAAGGGCAGTTTGTACTTTATGGAGGCTGATGGTAACATTTCTGGAATGAAATGGGAGCTCTAACAAATCCGGGGTTTTTTTGTTCTCATCAGTTTTTTCCATTACACGCTCTACAATACATCTGTAGGTGTTCCCAGTTTCTCCACTGTCAGCCACTGTTCCTCCAGCTGCGAGTGATAGAATTTCTACAAGTACTTCTGCAGAGGAATGGAACCACTGAGTCTTTGTAACTGAGCAACTGGGATAAAGCTGAGTGGCTTACTTGTGGGTACTTACATCTCATATTTTAAGCACAGTGGACTTGACAAAAAGGGGACTATGGTCCTTAGCCACCAAGTCCAGTACAGAGCTGTCTGGAATTGTCAGGATAATGCTGTAGACAGAATGAGAACAGCACTTTTGTTGGGCCAAACTGTGGACTGAATACCCCTAGAGTCCAACTGTCCTTGTAACACTTTTGGTTGCATCATAAGCCACTTTTTTGGAAATGATTCCGTTGTGGTTTGTTTCAGTCTTTTGGTAATGATCACTTACCATACCGCACATCAGTTGATCGCAGTTCTTTTGCAAATAGACCAATACCAACAACAATAAAGTGCAAATTGCACTGGCCGGCAGTTCTGCCAGCACTTTGAGCAGTATGACCATGAACTGAATGGTGTGGGCAGGGAGACAGCCCATAAACTTTGGTGGTGGAGTCTCCAGTTGAAGGCAGAAGGATATTGGCAAGGTGAAGGTTGTAATGACAGCACCTGAGAGTCCCAGGAAAAAGGCCTGAATGAGATCTCCACTGGCTAGGTGGGTTGTCACCCTGCACAGAGGCAGGACCAGCCACACTTTCACCCATTCTGCTGGACGTTTGCGTGGCTTGTTTTGCTGTATAAGCCCTGCAGTCAGTCTGGACAGGCTGTCCACGTGGTGACTGCCCAGTGGCAACAGTTTCCTGAGGTCTAACCCGCATTTTGCTCTACATAATAAATTCAAACTTGTTTTTTGTCCTGTTTCCTATGAACAAGAAGAATTGCTTATTTCCTGTCTTTCTGCACCCACCTTTCACGTCTGAAGACTGCTTATCTCCTTTCAGCTTCCCAGAGACTAAACACACTGAATTCCTTTTAAACTCTGCCCCCACTTAGTCATGTTTTCCAGAAGTTTGATCAACGCTGTTGCTTTTCTCTGTTCCCTGTGGTATGCAGATGGTGGACTTCTATCTCTAAGGTTGTCAGCATAGCGCTTTTCACCAGCATTATCTCATTTCAAATAAAAGACACGAGTAAAGCAGCACTCTGACCCACAGCATCTGTACATTTCTGTTGAAGGAGGAAGGGTCATTACTGTCACCTAATGAACATTGGGTTTAACCCAGATTGCATCAGTCCCTCCTTGCTATGCATTTCTCACTGTGTTAATCATCAGAACTGGAGATAAACAAGGTCTCAAGTGAATAAGCTTCTTGGCTCTGTTTGTATGGGCTCCTGGGAGATGATGATCTATCTTCCATATGATATGGAGGACTGGCATCTGTGAAAGATAAAATGACATGAACAACAAAAGGACAGATTTGTCATTGCATAGTTATCTCTTCCCATGTAAGTGCATTTAGGAAAACTGAGCTGGGTGGTTTGAATTAAAGAAAGGAAATTGATCTTAATAGTGGCACTACTAAGTGTATAAAGCTAGGTAGTTAGAACAGGGGTGTGAAGGCTTTGAAATGACAACCCAGAGTAAAATACTGGAGATTTAGACAGTCCAGTTCAGCTAGGCTGCCAATCTTGTCTTTTTGCCTCCTTGGCAAATGTTTCCTGCCATTTGAGATTGTGACCTCGTAACAATACAAGCAGCTGTGTTAATAGAAGGTTCTCAAGTGTTTCTTTGCAGAGACTCAGCCTTTGTTGGAATTTGTCTGAGTGTGACCTATGGGTGGCTGTCCCTTGTCAGCCATATGGTACAGTGAGGAAGTGGTGTTATTTTGGAACTACCTAGAGAAAAGCTACGTGAAAGCTACATGGTTTAGGACAAGAGAGTGGCATTAGGGTAAAAGCTGGAGTAGGAATTCACTTAGAATCTGGGCTGCTTTAACAAAATGTTGCTTTTATGCAAAAGCATGCTGTGCCGTGCTGCGTGCATGTGTGGAAGCAGGGAGCAAGAGCTTGACTCATGGAGAGAGAGAAGCAGAGGAGGAAATGAGGGAATCGACACTTGGTGCCAGTTGTATTTCTGCTGCAACCTTCTGTTTTGCAGTCAGATTTTTACACGAGGCAGGAATGTGGACAGAAAGACACAAAAAACCTCCGGTGGGGGAAAAAAAGATAAGCTGAAAGGAAGATAAAAAAGAAGAAAGGCTATCATCTGCCATTATGGAAAGGAGGAATGATAAATTTAATTTCTTAAAAAGGGACTCAGTCTGTGAAACTGTTCAAGCGCAGGAGAGATTTTATTCTTTACATGCATGGGTGATTTCTGTCCTCTCATTAACCTGGTCCACAAGTTCCAGATGGCCATAGTCAGTACCCTGCATTTTTGTTCCTTCACTACATTCAGAGGCAACAGAGGGTTAACATTTCCTCTAGAAAACAATCCCCTTTTCCTACATCTGCCCATTGTTTCTCAAAAGGATTTGAATGACAAGTTTTGCACAGAGCTCTGATGCCAGTGGAGAACTTGGCAGTACTGGGATTTCCACTTAATGAAAGTGCATCAGGGAGAAAGCATCACAACAAACAGAAGTCAGGTTAAGGTACTTGGATGATTCTGGAATTCCCTCAATTATCCAGCGTCAGTGCCACCACCGTGCTCATATTGTAATGTATCTGTAGGAGGCTTTTGATAGAGGTACCAGAAAAGGGCCCGACTCCAAGGGGTGTGCAGCCTGAGCCCCAGACAGTAGTTCTTAGGTTGAGTGCCCATTGAGGATTGCACGGAGGAGACAAAGTCTCTAGGTGAAACAGCATACATCCTGGAGTGATGTAGGTATGGAGTCCCTCTGTGTCACATTGCTGTCAGCACACCTGATCTAACCAGAGGAGGAGGAGCCGAAGAGGGAATGAGGGACAATGCTGTTGTTGTAGGAGTTCTTTCCATCCTGTCGTGTCCTCAGCACTCTTTGGCTCTCCCACTGCAATTCCCTCCAATGCTTCTGGTGATGGGAAGGTTGCACAACGCAGGGCAATAAAGCACTGACCTTGTCTCAGCCTCTCACCAATTTACAGCCAGTAATGCATTTGTAATGAAGTGCCAGTAGGTGCCACTAACTACTGTAGAGAGGCTAGACTGCTTATCTGTGGTTTTGTAGGTCTCGCTCTGGGAAAGCTTCTTTGGCTGGGTTTGCAAGGAACTATGCTTCTGGGATCTAAACGGCTTCGGGCTCATGTCCTCAGTGACTGTGCAGTTTTGTGTGGCTGATCTGTGCAGTGTTGGTGATAATGGTGACATCATAGGAAGATATACGTTGTTTGGGATGGGTGCTCTGTGTTCACACAGAGTGTTTTACAGTCCATGAAGGTCCTCCTTATTTGACATAACTCAGTCCTTGTTCTCATGTTCGGCTCTGGTTTGTGAGGAGGTGGGATCTGTGAATATCTCAGTTTAAAATGTGCTACAGCAGCAAGCACAAGAGCCCTATACAGTGAGCCTGGCCATAAGATCCGTGTTGCCGCTCTGACAAGTTTACTTACATTGTCTGCAATCTGGGAGCAAACAGAAGTGGCTTAGAGGCAGAATCCCCTGGGTGAGCTTGCCTAGTCTGGTCATTTTTTATGTGTGGAAAAGCCAATGGATCAATGCAGGGTACATGAGGTCAAGCTCCTCCATCATGGGGAGTCTGAGGACCTCTTATTTCCAGGGCTTGCACACCCATCTGTCTCAGCTGTCTCCCCTGACCTTCACTTTCCAAGAAAAACTTCCATCCTGACAGACACAAGGAAGAACAAAACATTCTTCTTGCTAATTTTTTCCCTGTTTTCTTTATCTCTTTCACCCCTTCTCTTCCCACAGTTAAAAAGAGAATAGAAGACATCCAGGAGATGGCCAGTAACTAATTTGTGTAGAATATTTTGCCTTTAAAATCTCTCCCTATTTCCTGCCTTGATTATGTATTACTCAAGGGGATGTTTTCTGTTATTTAACAGCTACGCCTTGAAGAGAGCTCGCAGAAGCCTTGCTCATTTGTTTAACTGGGTAGTAAATTGAAGTAACCCACCAAATTATTTTTGAAACAAATAAAATGATATTTTAAAATAAGGTGTATAATAGCTCTTCCTCTCTTGTGCCTTCTTTCTCCTCTATATTTTATAAATTCCTGATAGTCTCTTCTTTCCTAACTTTTTGCAGGCACATGAGAGACCCCAAGCTGCTCAGTGTATATCCAGTTGAAAGCCTTTGCAACACTGTGTGTTACAATATACGGTGTGGCTCTTGCACAACTGTTTATAATTTGCTTTATGAACCTTAATGCCATCCAGCACTCATATTCCCTTAAGACAGGTGTTGAAATTGAACTGCCTGCAAAGACTTCTTTATTTTTTAAGCTTTTCTTACAGAGAGCTTGTTTATTTTTTGCATTTGCTTAATTTTTGTTTTGCTGTTTCTTTTCATTTGTGTTCAGGGGGTGTAAACCAATTGCTCTATTCCCATGCGGAGGGGAGGGGTGTGGAGGTTGACAGCAGGACAAGGAAGGGGACAGTGTATGATTCTTGCTTTGTTTGTACAGCAAGGTATTGTCTGTGAGACATCAGTAGCCATCTACTCACTGGGATGAAGTGCAACCTTGTCACTGCACGAAACAGCTCATATCATCCTGTTCAGCAGGCACTAAACAACACGGTGTGGGCTCCATCTCGTGTTGTATGCTGCAAGCTAAACAAAAGGCCTCCAGGTCCCGGCTGTGCTGGAGATGTATCTATAATGAGTTTTTAAGGATGTGCAATGAATGGGAATAAATCTACTTAACTCCTTAGCTCCTGGGCAGTTCCCTGCTCCTGCTGTTTTCTGCTCCTGTCTTTTGAACTGGCTTGCAGCATAAAGGTCTCTAACTTGCTGTTGTTCTTCCTCAGGCTAGGAACCTGTTCCTAGTTTATTGCAATCTAAATAGGAGACAATATCTTCAAAGTTCTCTAAAAATTTTTTCTTTTTCTTCTTCAGCGCCCTAATTAGATATGAGAAGCTCCAATGTTTTTCACTAGTTTTTTCTTTCCTCAAATAGCTCTGGACGTGGGCTTGCAGATTTTTGTTTAAACATAGGAGGATTTTTGCTGAATCCCTTGTTTAGACAAGAGCACGTTTGTTGCTTGAGACGCTGCACTGAGAGTAAGACAGTTGAATTTTACTTCAGACTTTGCTCACGCTTTGTTCTTGAATGCATCATTTGCCCTTTTTACAAGCACAGGTCAACCCTGCAGTATGTAACAGGAATTTAGCTGTGCTGAAAATTCACTTCTACTTTAGCCAGGTTTAGTGCTGCCTTGTAATTTTCTGATCTGCCAGCTAGGGATGAGAGTACTTGCCCATTAATGGAGAAATGTTCCAATTTACCAGCCCAAGAATTAGAAATCAGAAGCCAGCCATGCAATAAAAGAACTGACTTAAGAAGGAAGACTTATTTTTTATTATTTTCTTGAGTGGAAGCAGTTCTTCCAATACGTTTAGGTTTTTTAATCATAGGACTTGATTTTTACCTCCCCTGCCCAATACAGAATCTTGCATATCAGTTGAATTCTGAGAATCAGCACTTCATAAAAAGCAGAATAGAACAATTAAAGTGGTGAGGCTTATAATAAAATCAAGGAGATGATAGCACTAATATTGTAGAGACAGGGCTTCATTTGTTAGTATTTGTAAACTGTTTTGTGAGCCTTGTATGTCATAAGCTACAGAAAGAAGTATTACCATGCCATGTGCATCAACAAATGATGCACCACATGTCTCTTCAAAGTGCATGTGAAGTGGGAGCGCAGGGCAGAGAAGTATTTCCATCTCCATTTACTAATGATCTCTGAGCAGGTGCTCATCTCACAGGCTGCCTGCACACAGACTGCTTTGTTGCCAGAATAACTCTGTGTTCTGCCATTGTGTTTTTAATTTAGTAACTGCAACAAGATGTAAGATTTCCCCAAAAAAGAAGAAATATGACTAAGATAAATTGTCTTTGTTTCTTTTCCAAGTATTGTATTGATATTTGAATCCAAGATGTGAAACTGATTTTCAGTTTTGTAGCACTCTACAAATGCAGGTTATAATCTGAAATGATTCTCTCCAGTAAGATTTAGAGACTTAAAACTGGGTGTCAATTGACTTGTAAGAACCGAACCTCGTAGGCACTCACAGCAACACTAATTCCTGCAATTCCTAATGTGCAAAATCATCTTGAGGTGTTTTGCTCATTTCATGACTGAAAGATTTGTGAGCTCACACCTTCTGTATATCTATTTTGGGACCATCAGGGGGAAATGAGCGATAGGCTTCAAAAGACTTTGCGTTAGGCTTTGTTTCTAGGTTGCCATTGCTGCAGTTCATACAGATGTGGCCACAGTAGCTTAAAATAGCCAGAAAAGATCTTCCTAACATGGCATCTGCCTGGACATCAGGGTAAACTGCAAAGCCTACCCAAGAGTCTGAGTAAACATTTTTTAATTAACCAGTATTGAGCTACCGTTGGTAGGTACTAGCATTACCCAAGTTAAGTTAGATATGTCTATGTAAATATAGATATATTAGGCTCCTAAGGAAGAAAATTGGCTCATGTTGATGTGCACAGGTGGCTTCTGATAATTCCTTATATGACTGTAGTTTGGAATATGGTATCAGCAGAGAAGAAAAATCTCTTTTCCTCCATTCTTTTAAACGAAGACCTCCAGGCAGTTTCCCCTCCCCTCTATCACTCTCCTCCTCTGTTCATTTTCATGCCAGGTCACTCCTTGCCAAAAATCCCATCTGCTCATCAGTGGCATTCCAGAGCAGGAGGTGCTCTGGGGACTTGATGCAGATTAATAGCCTCAGCATCATTCATGAGCGTATGTGTGAAAGGAGGAGGGGAGGGAGACAGTGACGATCAGAGCTGAACTAGCAAGATTTAGGAGGTGCCTCTCTAAGGGCCAGTGATCACCATGTGTCCTTTCCCTAGGTAATACTTGTTTCACTATTGTTTCCTCAAATACAGTCTTCACTCTAGTTTAAATGTCCATATGGAAGCAAGGGAGCTTCTGCCTGGGTCAGAGGCAGGCTTCAGAGTCCGAACAGCTTCCATGGAAATCACTGATTTTCATTATGTTCATTTTCATCCCATTGTTCCTTAGTATTTGCTTAAGTGCACATGGTAGAATATACCATGCAGATAGATGTGCACCCACTTGCGTCCGTCTGGGGAATTTCTCTTATCCTCCACCATACTTGCCTTGCCTTTTGCACTGGTCATGTACTTTTTATGGGGTCACCTTGCATGTAGAGCATTTTGAGGTCTGTGTCCCATCATATTTGCACAGTGGGCTCCAGGTACCTCACTAGTGTCCTTCATGATCCTGCTGTACAAAGGATACCTGATGCACATACCCTTTATATTTTCCTTATTTAGCAATCCTATTTAGCTTTTTCAGTTTTCCCTATTAAATAAATTAGGTTAGGTAATAGTCCTTATCTTTCCTTAATCCTTCTATTGAACAGCTCCAAATTACCTACTTTCTGAGACTGAAGTACTCTATACCTGAATATAATAGCTTTTCAAGTCTATGAAACTGTTTTCCATCTTTGCCTTTTTTTCCATCTCTGCTCCATTTTCTGCATCAACTCTTCCCTTTCTGTCCTTCACGTTCCTCTCCCTGATCTGAATGAGGGACGGGGAGAGGTCTTGTTCAGTCCTGTCAATGCATCCATGACAAGAGATTTGGCCCACAACCAGTAGCTTTAATTGTAAGGAAAGGCATAGAAGGAGGTAGAATCAAAGAGGTTCCAATTCTTTCAGCCTCTTCAGGTAAATCCATGCCTACCTTCTCCTGCGTTTTCCCTGAATACCCCCTGCAAGTGTCATTTTCTGCGTTTTCTCTCTGTTGACCCTCCCTTTTCGATCAGTTTTGTCTCCACTGGTAGTGCTTTCCCCCCTGCTTTTCATTTTTTTCATCCTGTCCCTATTCTTGCTTCCTTTCTCTTGGTGTCACCTGCTCAGGTTCCTTCTCTCCTATCTGCTCCTATTCCACCCCTACTTTTGCTGCCCACCTCCCTCACCTTTTTATTTTCTCTCAGACTTCAAAAAATACATGCTCTTCTGGGTTCTTCATTCAGTAACAATTTCATTTTCCATTTGCTTCAGGAAAAACATAATCAGGTACTACACAGGGAAAGCTGAGGGGACAGAATCTTACTCCGTTATGTATATTGATAATAGGATATGTATATACAACATGAATAAGGAAGAAAAAATAATTTTGTTAATGGTCTCTTCTGCTGCTGAAACACCTCTCTGAAGCTATACATCTGGAAAAAGATCACATAGCTTGGAATGGTATATCTCTATTGCCTCTTCATTGGACGTGACTGGAATGAGTTGGAGGACAAGACCTGGCAAGTTTTGAGTCAAGTCGTGTTGTTCTTAAAGGTTGCAATGGAGGTGTGTTTTAATAATCTGATCAGTACAGATTATGCATTGTTAATTAATTAATGTGCCTCTTGACATGGTAGAAGCAAGCTGTCCCCACCTATTGGAACTGGCTGGTGAGCGTGGGGGTCATGACACAGGGTGAAGGCAGTCACTGGCTGCGTGGGTGCTTGCCTGTCTCTCTGGCTGCTGACAACACCTTTTCCTGTCATCACAGCTGCTGAAGCGTGCATCAACCTTCGCCTTAAAATGGAGAGAGAAAAAGTAAAATGGGGAGAAAATTGAAACAAAACACTAAATTACTTGCATATGTACACTGGTTTGGCTCCTTTCACTCACCAAGGTGATCCAGCCCGAATACTGCCTCTTTTTTACTCTTCCCTCTCACACTTCTTGTTGGTGTCTATTTTTTTTTCCCAGAAAGGCACATTTAAGAGAGAAATCACTGCTGTTGTTTTTATTCAGCACTTCCTCTGAAATAAAAATGCAGCTTGGTATGGATGCTGTGCAAGTCTTAAGAGGAGCAACTGAAGGAACTGGGGTTGTTTGATCTCAGAAAAGGAGGCAGAGGGGAGACCTTAATGCTCTCTGCAGCTACGTGAAGGGAAGCTATAGTGAGGTGGGTGTTGGTCTCTTCCCCCAGGTAAAAAGCAATAGGACAAAAGGAAATGGCCTCAAGTTGCACCAGGGGAGGTTTAGATTGGGTATTAGGAAAAATTTCTTCACCAAAAGGATTATCAAGCACCGGAACAGGCTGCCCAGGGAAGTGGCAGAGCTACCATCTCTGCAGGTGTTTAAAAGATGTGTAGATGTGGCGCTTAGGGATATGGTTTAGTGGTGGTCTTGGCAGTGTTATGTTCACGGTTGGACTTGATGATCTTAAAGGTCTTTTCCAGTCTGAACAATTCTGTGATTCTGGATGTCTCTGAGCTTCTGCATGTGTGTGCTTCTGCATGTGCTCACTGTTTATGAGGCAGATGTTGACTGTCCCACCCTCCTTCCTTCGAGATATTTTCCAGCCACTGTGTTGGCTCCACACCTTGGTTCTTCTTAATCAAGACTTCTTATACCAACTTATTAACAATGAATTAAAAGAAAGAAATGTCATGTTAACATTCCAAATCAGTTATATGTTAACCTCATAGAATCATGGGATGGTTTGGGTTGAAAGGGACCTTAAAAGATCAGCTAGTTCCAACTTAATAGGTTACATGTGACCACAGAGTAGCTAGAGACATCCATGAAGCTCAAATAGTTTCATTTTATTATTTGGTTTTCTGAAGTATCTCCAGTGCAGTCTCTTTTATGGCAGAAAAAACATAAGAACGTAATAAAGTGACAAGCAGGAATTAATACACAGCAAGTCACTTATTTATGATCAGTAAGGCTATGATAGGAATAGCACATAGTTATATGCACCAGCTAGTATTAGAAAATGGAATCTACCGTCTTCTTATACTAAAATCAGATTTCCAGAATTCCTTATAAATCACATAAATGAATACTGATCAAATTCAGATTAACCAAGGCCAAGGAAGATGACCCTCATGTCTGAGGATCTAGTTTTTGGGATGTTCTCTCAGAGCATCCCCGATTATGTCCTAAAGAAATCAGCAAAAAAGTACTGATATTCTCACTGGTTGGAGACCAGTGCAAAGGCATCATCACTTAGCATCTAGGCACAGGAACTACACAAAAGCACTGCTGGGCAAAGGGATATATTGATTTACTAGCTCACAGGCTAATTTGAAGCTCTTTGCACAAGGGAAGTAAAAAAACAACCAAACAAACACAAAACCACACTATACCAACTCTCTTCTACGGTTTCCATCCTCTTTTATTCATGAAAATGTTCAGTCTTTTCATTATGTAGATACATTTTGTACTTTACAACAGGTTTGATTCTTAACACCCCAGGTACTGTGCAGCAAATACTCTGTAGATCAAAAAAGCCGAAGAGAATATCTCTGTGGAGCTCTCCGCCCAGCCATCCTCAAGCCAGGATCTGGAGTTTTGGAGACTCTAGGCCCCAAACATTTTGTGTGCGTCTGAAAGGCTTTGATACAGTCAGCATGTAAGCATGCTGTTTCTAAGTCAGAAGCTACATTTTTAACACCATGTTACTTCCACTGCCTTTGGTCCCTCACTTAAAAAAAGTGAAAATCATTCTTACGCACTAGTTTTGGTTAAAGCTACTTATAAAACCCACCAATCTTGCAATGTTTTGGGATGTGCTGCAAATAGAAAGCCTTGATTATTCATAGAACTGTTGGTAGTGCATATTGTAGGTTTATATTTGCCTCCTCCTTCCCTAATTTCATTGAAATTTCCATCTCCTGCCTGTCACCCTGTCTCCTACATGCTTCTCATGTACTCTGCTTGAGCAGACTGTACCTCTGGCTAAACAGCACTGCACTCAGCTTTGGTTCGTGTTTGGTGATTTAAATCTTGTGTCCTCATATGCCATAGATAAACACATGGAGATACAAAATCCTGCCAGCTGCAGAAGGCAGCACTGATGTTCCCCAGAAAAGGACGCTGTGCTTCCCAGTTTTGGCAAGAGGTGATTTGCTTAATACATTTCTGTAGAGCTAAATTGCTGATGCTTCTGCAGTCAGACACACAAGCGTGTGTGCCCACATGCATTCCTTTCCGGGACTTGACAATCCGTGCTGTCAGGAGATTAAATTATACTAGTGGAAAACGGTGTGAGGGAAATAGCCTGAGATGGATTTCTCAGATATTGACCGGTTTTCTGCAAGATCCGTTAGTGTTAATTCTCTGTTCTTTCACTCTAGTGTTTTCCTCAGTAGCAGTTAGGTGCAAAATGTAATGAAGTCAGCATTTTGTGGGTGACATGTCCAGAGCATTAGCCGTGAAAGGCAAGTGTCTTAGATTAGTCCCTAGCTCAGGAGAGGTGTTAAGATTCTGGCTTCTAGAAATGCTGAGCAGTCCAAAACATGGGAGAAATCAATGGGAGCTGTGTGGCTTCAGCTCGTCTGCAACTCTGGCCCTCTATGTAATGCTGATTTAGCAAAGATTTTTTTTGGTCTACTCACTAGTAAACAAAGTAGTTTTCCCTTTTTTTTCTTCCTTTTCCTCCAGTTTCTGCCATCTTTTTCCACCCTCGTGCAGACTTCCCCTTCTATTTTCTCCTCTGTCTCAGGTGTTTGGTGTTACATGGCTTTTACTGTCCGAAAGTCAGGCTATTAATTTAACCTGGTTTTGAGGCTGTCTTAACAGCCACCTAACCTGAGACAATATTTATTATGGAATAATTAATTCTTTGGAAGATAGCTCTCCCTCCTCCCCCCTTCTTATTGACTATAGCACAAACACACAGCCAGGTTAGACAGGACACCTACGCTAAAGTCACCTGAACTTAGGGGCGATGAATCCTGCCCAATCTCTTCTCTGCACATCCATTCCAAAGCCTGAAGCACTGTGTAGCTCCAGCCAGATTCTTGCATTAGGACTCCAAAGATGCTAAACACCTGGTGCCAGTGAGTGCTGATTTTTATTCTGGTTCCTCTCTGTCTGTGGGACCTAAAATTACTGGCCTGCAAAATAAAGTGCCACACTGGAGGTTGGCAGGCTGGGTTTGTAAGTGGGCTGGCTGGCTCCCCTGTGGCTCTGTGGCTGTAGAAATACCTTGAACATTATTCTCATGCAGTTCTTTTTGTGCAGGTTGTGGGGAATGGATTGAGTGGGACAGGAGAGTTAGCAGGCAAAAAGACGAAATAGAAGAATAAGGAAAAAGTAAAAGAGGGAATGTATATAATAGAAAAATAAGGAGAAGGAGGCAGGATGGATGAAGATTAAAAAGAAGAAAAGGAAAAGAATAAAGGGAGGAATAAGAAAGATGGAAATGGGACACAGATGAGGGAAGAGGACAAGGAAGGCAGATAGAGAGAGTATATGAGGGAAGCTGAGGAAGAGAGAAAATGGGAACCTGACAGAGTACAGGAGAAATTCATATAAAGGGTTAATTTTCTTCCCAGTGGAATAGTCCTGTTAGGAAAAAAGAGTCATCTAACAGACAGCATGTCAGCTTGAAATAACACACAGAAATTAATATTGCACTGTGTATGATTTGTTAAATTCCATCCCCTGGGGAACATCTTCTGGTGGAAACAAACTTTGGGTTTGTCAGAATGAGGCTTTCTCTTTGCAGGTAAATTGTTCTGTCTTTGTGTTCTTTACCTGACAGCGATTCATGAGCTGATGAAAGCCCACAATGGGGAGAGGCAGAGGTGAGAGGTCTTTCCTCTTATCATGCTTGTGTGCTGGGGTAGGAGAGAAGTGGTGGGGCAGGGGCATAGTGAGAGAGTCTGTGCAGATTAATGCTTCTAAAGGGAAACATCTATAAGGGACTTGTAAGAATAGAAGAAAGTGTATGAAAGAGAACAAAAAGCATGAGAGAGAATGGAGAAGTGTAACCAGTGAGCAGAGACAGAAAGATATCCTCTTGCCTTCCTATCTTCTCATCAGTGAATTCCCTTCTGATGTTTGTTGGTTTACTTCTCTGGCTTCCCTGGTATTTATGTTCAGCTCCTTCTGTACTTTCCTTTTACTTTTGTTTTCCCATGTTCTACTACAGCCAAAAGCCCTTTCTAAGACCTTTCCCCTTGCATATCCTTCTTGCCTTTTCACAGGCTCTCTGCACATTAGTGTCTCCTTTTCTTCCTACTCCCTTTTTCTCTTTCTTTTACACTTCTCTTACACATTTGTGCTCTTTTCCAGGGCTTGTCTTCATTTTCCAGCTATTAGAGGTTCTTGCTTGGGTGTTCTCCATAGCTAGGGTCCCACAGTTATACATATACATATTTTTTTGTATGTATACACAGATAGATATAATGTATATAAATATGTATTTCATAATAATCTAATGCATATACATTTTTAAATTTTCCAAACAAGAACTAGTTAATCTGTCCCTGGGTGTAAGATGAAGCCTGGGTGCTGTTCTTCCTGTATCTGATGAGCTGCCTGCTTTGATGTGAGGACTCGGACTCAAAGGTGTGACTGCATTTCTCCAGTATCTTCTCACAATACTCCTTTCATGCCCAGAAACTTTCATGCCTGTGGCTTAGCAAGATGGGGGCATGGGAATGGCTTAGTTTACTTCAGCACTAAGATTATGAGATAGGATTCCTGAAACTCAGCTGCCCCGTCCTGATGATTGCAATACCAGCATAAAGGTTGTCGGGTGATCTAGCAGAATAGGATAGAGCAGTGCTAGTTGTCATCATGAACCATACCAGCTACAGATGATCCTGCTCCTCCCTCTTGCTCATTTCTCTTCATACTAACCTCTTCTTTGCCCTCACACTAGACAACAGAGGTAACTGTTCTCTGTACTGCGAACACAAAATCCTTTTAGCGTATGTGCTGAAGGCCTGTATGTCTTGATGCTTTAGACCTTTAATTATATTGGTCAAAACTGCTTGTAAATAGCTTAATTTTTATTTGAGGTGATTGTATTTACTGTATGCAGACACATGGTTTTGGGCATTTACAGTCAGAGTAAATTACATATACGCTCAGTCCTTGGCCACGTTGCATTGTTGGGGGCTTAATATAGGTGTGAAGCAAGACTATAAGCACTGAATCTTTTCTACCTTGCTTTACTAAGAAAGAGAATTTATGTACTAAAACTGATCAAGAGAGAGAGTTAGTGCCTCTTCTTCCTCTTAATTAAGTTAGACAAATTGGTTAGAGACCCTCCTGTGGAGAAGGGTGCTGCAGGAGCCACACTTTCTTGAACATCAGAAAAATCTGTTTGTGAAAGTTGCCTTGAGACATACATCCACTGCTGGCCAGGGCCCATTAGTTCCTCTGGTTATAGGACTATGCACCACCATCCTGCTGCGCTTTCTGTGGTGGGGCAGACGTGCTCTTTTTTCCCATACATCTGCCACAGGTTGTCCATGCTCTTTGCACCTTTCCAAAGGCCACACTACCCTGAGGGTACAGGATCAGTCACGAGAGTAGCAGCACTTCTCCTGTGCCTTCTCACTGCAGTTACTGCCCAAAACAAAAGCCAACCCCCAGTTCCATTATGATATGACAAGAAGGCTGGGTTTACCTCAGCCCTAAGTCATGGCTGAGACCTTATTACTCTCTACAACTACCTAAAAGGAGGTTGTGGAGAAGAGGGAGCTGGCCTCTTCTCCCATGTGACAGGGAACAGGACAAGAGGGAATGGCCTGAAGCTCCGCCAGGGAAGGTTCAGGTTGGATATCAGAAAAAACTTCTTCACAGAAAGAGTCATTGGGCACTGGAACAGGCTGCCCAGGGACGTGGTCGAGTCGCCTTCCCTGGAGGTGTTTAAGGAAAGGGTGGATGAAGTGCTTAGGGACAAGGTTTAGGGAGTGTTAGGAATGGTTGGACTCGATGATCCAGTGGGTCCTTTCCAACCTGGTGATTCTGTGATTCTGTGATTCTGTGATGGCAGGTTACAGAGCGTCAAGGTTTGCACAGAGCTAGAGTTGTTTCTGGAAGCCCACAAAGAGATCACATCTGTGGGAAGCACTGACTTTGTAGGCAGCATTCTTGCTGAGACCAAGAACCCATCAGCTTAGAGCATAGCCATACAGCCAGAAGTGTCTGGAAAGAAGTTTCCACATTCTGAGTTTGAAAATCTCTCCTATTTGCATTTTTTAGTTTGCTACCCTTTTGGTTCATTGAAAAGCCTCCTTTTGCAAAGTAACAGAGGTCAAGGCCAGAAGAGTCAAAATGTTGTATGGAAGAAGGTCCTGTAGAACACAGGCTATTTAATATTATTTCTTTGACTGAGGCTGATACTATATATTTGGTGAATGCTTGTCTTCCAAAAAAAGCCATCAGCTCTGAAAGTTAGGAGTCTGAGAGACTGAGAAGTTACTGCTTCTATTGGTAGTTTGTTCCAGTAGTTAAACATTTGCAGTATAATTTGTAACTCATTTCTAGTTTGAAGGTGTCTTGCTTCACTTTCCGGGCTTACATTCATCCTTATATCCATAGCTGGCTTATCCACAGTGAATCTTAATCTTCTTCAAGGTCCTTCCTTTCAATGTGCTTTGCATTCCTTGGTTCTTGACATATTGCTCTGTATGTAGCTGAATTAGAATATATTCTGTTCGAACAGGTATAATTTAGAAGGGTTCCACTTTATTTTATATGTCTGCCTCTATAACTCTCTGCAAACTTCACCTTAAGTATTTTGCATTTATTTCCACATCAGTGATGAGATGTAAAATCATGTTCTGTTTACTCATGATCTATGCAGAACCTCGCACCAAATCCTCCTACTGAATGATGATTCCCTGTTCATTGTTCTTTTTTGAGATTTCTCAGGCAGTCCTCAATCTGTTGAATAGGTATTTTATTGTTACTGTATAATGCAGTTTAAATCACAATGATATGAGGTAATAAGACACAACCTCTACAAAAGACCAAATTTTTGTAGGTATTCATTTACTTTTGTCAACTGACTTTATAATTTAATTAAGAATATGAAACCATATTGCTTTAAAAAGACTTTTTTTCTATAATCCAATGCTTCTTGGCTTGATTTTTATTGATACTGATTTGTTCTTTAAGTGTTTAATATTGACTCAGCATTTCTATGATCTTTTCTGGAGTATTATCAGGCTGAGAACCCTTCCTTCCTCCCCTCCCCTTTTTGACTATTGACTCAACATTAGAGTCTGTCAGTCATGTTGAGTTCTTTGATGTTCTACAATGTACTAAGAATTAATATCAAGAGGCCAGAGATGTCTGTAAGTCAGGTTATTAAGAACTGTGAGTATAAGCTGTCTGACCTGCAGAATTTGTCCCTGGGCCCCTGGGCCCCAATGTGTTCATTATTTACTAATGGAATTAATTATTGCCAACTTGGAACAGGTAGGATAAATAGCTGCAGTAAGAGTTATAAGACATTTTTCTACCTCACCATGAGCAATTTTACCTCTTTTAACTGGTATCACACATACACTTCTCTTCAGATTTCTTTTATTCCCAGAGTATTTTCAGACACCTACACTTTGTCATTCCTAACACTGTCAGCCAAGCATTTTCCCTAATGTCTTCAGTTTCCCTTATCTTACGCCCCATAACTTTCATTTATGTTGACTACTACCTGTAACTGCTGCCTTACGTTTTGCCATATGTTGCTTTTATTTCTAATTACTGCTTTATTTGCCATCAAACAAAGCATTGTTTTCTTACCCAAGGTTGCAAGCTTTCTTGACTGAACAAGTAGCATTTTGACTAGTTAATTAATTCTTCATGTTTTAAGTGCTTCCACTTTTCAGGCATGTTACCTGTTTAATATTTGGTCCCTCTCAGTTTCAGTCAAATTTTCTTTAAACGGCTTCCCTTGAAGCCTTAAGAGTAATTGTAGGTATCTGTGTACTTTGTATGCCTGTGGGTCTGTATATGTAAGTATTTCTAGTAGATGCTGACCTTTTTGTTGCCCCTTATCGACTGTAATCTGGTCGTGATAATAGGTTTCCAGGCAACTGTCATTTTTCAATTCAGTGATTAATCGATCTTCTCTTAGGAAGAAGAGAGAGATATATATAATCTCTTAATTTAACTTTTCTTCATCATTTCTTGTTTTCATGCTATTCCTCCCTCCAGGATGGGGTTTGTTCCTCTGAACATAGTCGCTCTCATTCTTTAAAGTCTTTTTATTTCCTCTTAGTGTTCCCAATCTCCTAACAATTGCTCTTTCTGGAACTGACACCCCTGATGTTTTCCTTCCAGTCTTACCCTTCAAAATTTTCTTTTAACTAAATTTTTCACCATGCATGGATGTCATGGATTACTGTAATAAAATTATAATATTTCAAGTGCTCTTCTTTGCTCTTTTCTTAGTACATCTTGATACTTAATTTCTCCTGAAGATTGTCTTTGTTGCACACTGAATTGTCCATAGAGTTCATAGATAATTTAGAAGCCAGTAGTATGTGCCACAAGTTCAAATAATTCCTTCAGATACTTCGCATTTTTCAGCACTGAATTCCATTTCTTGTCTTTATGGTCATTCACATATATTCACCAGGCTCATCACAAAGTCTTTGTCATTTTCTTCACTCTTGATTAAACAAAATAAATGGCATTGTTTGGAGGTTTAATCACCTCTCTCTTCACTCCTTTTCGTTGATCCCTACTGAACATGGTTATGTAAAGTACTAAACAAATATCACAAATCTCAGATCCTTTGCTGTGCAATGTTTCTGCTACTTCAAAGGCAGAAAAGAGAATTTCTGAGATTCCAAAAGATATTTTGGAGTAGTGTAACTGTATTAAAATCCAGAGTTAGGAACTATTCTGATGAGTAGTGCTGAAATCCTCTTCTCCCCAGTCACTAAAAGCCCCTCTCATCTTTGCTTCCTTTTCTCTTTGGAGAGATAGTCTTCTTTCTCCTAACAGTTTTCAGAGGAGTTTTGAGATAAAACCATGAGATAAACAATATCAGATCAGCAAAGAGCAATTTCCTGTTAATAAACTGAATAAACTCACAGGAGGTCATCAAATATCGATTTGTCATTATGGACAATATGGACCAAATGAGCTTTTGGTCACCTGACTTCAGCAAAGCCATGTTAAGATAACGGGAGTAGAATTTAGCTAAAGGTGCAGTTTTTATTTTCACATTAGCTACATTCAGCTAAGACATTATTGAGGAGCCTGCATGAAAATATCCTGATTATCTGTGGGATCCGCAGGTCTTCCCTGCCCTGCCCTCCCTTTCCCACTGTGTCTGCAGCGATTGGCTAAGCAGTGCTAGAGTGATGAATGGGAGGGAGCATGGCTTGTCATTCAGACAGGAAAGCACTTGCTTTTAGTCTTCATTCTTTCTTTGCTTGGATTTATGTGGGCATTTGTCAGCAGGACACTTTTTGGATCTGAGATTGGGTCTGCTTTCTTTGCTGAATATGTGCTATGTCATGCATTCAGTCAATTGCTGTTATAAACAAAGGACATCTGTATAATCTAGGCTTCACAGCTCACTATAACTGATGTTAAAAGGAATGTTTAATTTGAGAAGAGTGGGCTGTTTATGTGAATGGAACCTGCATGCAAGAAAGTAGTGTGTGGAGTATCACCATTGTTTGCTCCCCGCACAGAATGGGGAAAGATAAGGAAAGAAAAGTGAGAAAAGTACACCCTGGCACATCTCTGCCAGCTTTCAATTGCAGTCAGGCAGTAAGTCCATGCATGCATCAGTTCTGATGAGCTGGTAAACAAATCTATCAAATTTGCCAAGTCTGTGGGAATCCCAAGCTGTCTAATGGTAGATGGAGGTAGGGGTTACAGCAGGATGGAATTTACTATAGCTAGGAGCTGAAAGACAATAATAATATAGTAATAAATACATTTCTACTCTGGCAGAGAAAGCAGAACTACTGGGGCTGCATGGAATTGAGATATAAAAGGGGCACCAGTGGGAGACCTGGAGGATATTTAGCATAAGGCAGCAGGAGATATCCAGGAGCTTAGGAGATGTGGCAAATGAAGGAGGTTGCAGTCTGTGAAGCACGGAATTCCAAAACTAGGATCATACATTATATTTTAAATGAAAATGATATGCATTTGGATAATGTTTTAATTTTATCATGGTATTTAGTAACTGGATGAAATATTTGTCCCCTCTGGGGAGTAATACCCTCTTTAATTTACCATCTGCTGAATATGCAAGCATGTACACGTGTTGTACTAACCGTTCTCTTTTTGTTTTCAAGGGGAATTCATTTCAAGTCAGAGATGTTTTAGGTGATATTTTATCACCTTAAAATTTTTCTTAGATGTCCTTTAAATTATGAATTGTCTGTGCACCCAGAATGTGTACTGTGTGGCAAAACCTAAGCCAACTTTCTTACTTGTGTGGGAAATAAAATCACACCATGCCAAGATGTTGTGAGGGTTTCAAGAGTGTTTGGCACCAAAGTTGTTTTGACCTTTTCTCTAAATACGTATTAACTTAAATATTGGCATAAGCAGCTGAGGAGAGATGTGACGTGAACGTTCAACGCTTGCTAAGTCTGACAGGATGGATCAGCAGCAGCTCCTATGCGTGCAGAATTGCGGAGACAATTTCACTGATATGAGCAAACTCATGTTGATGACTTGGGTGAGAAGACAGAGAAAGAGAGGAAAGGACAACGTGACATTTCAATTACATCAGTGTTTAAAAAAAAATTAAGAAAGTAGATAGAAAAGGATAGGGAAAACAAAAACAAAACAAAAAAAATGTCCCCAGGAGCTCCATGTTGTTAATCTAACCTTCAGCATGACTGAAAACTGCACAGGCAGGTGAGCAGAATTATTGATGTTTGAAGTAATTACTTCAGCAGGCGCTGCTATCAAAATTCATAGTGATTGATTTCCCACTAGTCAGCTTATCTCTCTGAGAACAAGTTCACTGGAAAGCAGCTTATAACCCCTTCCTAATAAGCCATGACACATCACTGGAGAAAATGGCGTCAGGCGCGTTTTGTTTTGCATTCACTGCTGTTAAAGGTTGAACCATTCAAAATTTTAAGAAGCCAGGCTGTTTTCTTCTCCAGACAGCCTGGGAATGCAGAGATCCACACTCTCCAAACAACCCACCTTTGTCCTTGTAGTTACAGTGTGAACCGAAGGAGACTGCCAATCTGAATTTCTTTCAGTAACAAAAGGGAAAAGCCATATCTGAGTACACACTCAGACCATAACTTTATTTTTAAAGATGAGTCTCAAATACAGATTTTTTTTCTGCAGGCTGACTGTGAGCTGGTTAAATCAGGACACTAGAGGGTATAATTGAGGTGCCTACCCTTAGGGCATACTGATGATGATGCTCTATCGACACTGAACAGCTTAAATCCCTGTTCCCACAAGCCGTGGATCCAGGTCTGAATCTGCAGTGAAGTCTTTAAGGTCAGGTTGGTTGACAAGGCAGGGGCTGTTTTAGCCAGAAGATCTAGAAGACACAATCCATGTCACAACAGTTAACTGCAGCAAGAGACCACACTGTTGTGACAAGAATTTGATTAAACATCTCTCCTTTTGACTTGTTTCTGATGCATAGAGAGCCAGAAAGCTTCCTTTCATGGATGGTTGTTTCACCCTTCCATCTGGCAGGGTGCACACACATGGGAGGTCAATGGTGCTGTTTGTCAGGAGGCAAAAGGATCGTGTGCTGGATTGGTTTAATGGAGGAAAAAAACAGGAAGAAGAGGGTGCAGGAAAACCATTTTGTATAATTGGCAGGAACAGAAGCTGGGTGAGATAATTTCATAGAGCAGAGGTGAGCTGCTCTTTCCAGCACACAGCAGCTATCTGCTTAAAAGCCATGTGTGAGAGGGAGAGGTGGAGGCAGGAGAGGAGTTAGGAGCTGAACTTTTGTGGAGAATTTAAATGAGAATTTTTTTAGATTTTTGGGAAGATTTAGGCTGGGTTTTCCTTTCACTATTTGCTCCGTTAATGAACACTTGTGTTTCCTGGTCTTTGATGGCTAATACATATGCAACACAAGTGGGTGGCTGGCTCCCTGTGGGTATATCACTTTCTCTGACATGCCTGTGGGTTTCCAGCCTGATGGAGCCTTTCTGTTTGCAGTAGTGAAGATTGGCAGGGTGACATCACAGCAACATCGTACTCCAGAGGTACATGGTATCCCACAGTACCCTGTTACGAAACACCAGTACACCTACAGCTCTTCTGTATGGTCAGGACTAATCTTGCACTCTGCTCTTTTGACATGTTTTGGGGCACAGCTAGGTCCTTTTTACAGCAGGACTGGAATATCAAACGTTTTCTAGAATGGCCCTGAGCTTATCACAGACCTGTGTTACCTAAACACAAAGTGTTCTACTAGGAGACTAGGCACACAAGACTAGGCAATGATTAGCATTATTTATGTGTTTTTCTACATCCCAGCTGCAAGGTCACTTGAGCGTGTTTATAATTTCTCCTTGCTAAATCTTCTGGTATATTCCCAAAGTCCTGTGTAGTGCCGAGTTACTTGGATGGGTCTCTGCCCATCTTCCCGGAGCGGAGGCAGCCGCTCAACACTAGCCATTAGAAAGGTCTGGTGGTGGGTTTTCCTTCTGCTCCCTCAGCAAAAAGCTATGTCCCTGAGGTGGCTGTGTCCAAGAGAGCAGTGGAGGAGGCAGGTTAGGAGGCAGCATAGAACAGGAAGAGCTCTTAAGGACTGGCTCTGGTGTCTCGGCATGAGAAGAGAGAGTTAATAATTGAAGAGAGAGAGGTCTTCACCCGGAGCTCTGCAAAATCCATCTGGCTTCTCACCCAAAGTACCTAGAGTGTGTCAAAATACATGAACACATTTGCAGTTCTTCCCTGGCAGCAGTGGTGTTCAGGGCTTCTCCCTCTGCTCATCTGTACTGTTTAGGCAACCAACAGGGGATGGAAAGGTCTGTAAGCTCTTTCTCTAATACAGCCCTCAGCATGTGGCA
Organism: Cuculus canorus; assembly: GCF_017976375.1. Taxonomy (NCBI): domain Eukaryota; kingdom Metazoa; phylum Chordata; class Aves; order Cuculiformes; family Cuculidae; genus Cuculus; species Cuculus canorus. Next base: position 150,198,744 of record NC_071401.1, read on the forward strand.
GTCCTAGTAGGGGAACTCTGGATTGTTTAAACAACACATCCTAGCAGTCCCAGGTGGCCTGTGGCACTTCAGATGCTGTGACAGAGCTGTGTCAAGGCAACCATTTACTTTCTCAACTGTACCCAGCAGACTCTGGAGGCACCAGAGGCTCCACCGATTCCTCTGTGTGCCTTTACTCTCATGGATTTCATCACCTGCGTTCTTGCGACCTATAGGGGCCTCAGGCACTGTTGATATGTGCTACTACACACACCTCTGCTCTTTTGTGGGCCTCGTACCATGATCTGCAAACCAATATGCCCACCTTGTTTCTTGACCCACTTTCCGAATAGGCGTCTGGGCTTGTTTTATCCTTCTGGGTTTCCAGTGCAGTGGGCTACAGCAGAGACTGAATTACTGCATCACCATTCTGGCTCATAACGTGCTTTCAGTGCCTGGCTCCCTGGTCATGGTGATCCTCATGGTCCATGGGATCCTGGCAAGGGTGAGGAAGCAGATGGTCACAATAGCGTAATGAGGTTATATGAAAATTGCCTCTGATAGGAGTGCATTTGTCTCAGATGCACAAAGATGACTGCAACTTGTCACAGCTAAAGAGGAACTTAGATGAAGATCAACTAGTTCTCCTTGCAGGACACCTCTTCTTAAGCCCTTTAAATCTTCAGCTTCTTCCCCGTGTGTTTGTATCTATTCCCACTTATCTTTCTGGATGGGTGCTGTGGCAGCTTGACTCTTCAATTCCTGCAGAGTCGGGAGGTGAAGCACAGAATGCAGACCGGATGGTTCCCCTGTGGGGCTGGAAAGCCTCTCTCTTTCTGTAATTGTTTCTGACGTTTCACCTGTCACATCCTGAGTCGCTTCTGGGGAGAGGGGAGTGAGCTAAAATGTTTGGATCTCTGAATGTGTAGCCAGTACATTGTGTTCCCTGTCAACAAGAGATGAAAGTTGTCAGAGCTCTGGAAACGACAAAAAAAAAAAAGAGATTGAAAAGTGAAATATATAAAAGAGAGAGAAAGACATGGAGAAGGAGAAGAAAGTCGAGTAGAAATAGGAACAATTGCCTAGAGACAGGTGGACAGATGCCTAGCAAACCAGTTAGACAGACAGCCGTGGCAAAAAGACAGCATGATCCTTGCCATTCTTGGGCTGTAATTATCAGCTATTTAAGCAGTAAAGCCCAAGCAAACCAGTTATTATCAGTATTCAACAACTCTTAGGTGAAGCCCAAAGCAATTAATGCCTTTTGAGAACTGGAGACTAACTACAATGAGGGCTGATTTTAAGCAGAGTGTTTGTAGGGAGGGATGGATTAGGACTTTTTCCTTATATAAGGAAGGAGAGAGGGAATCTGCAGTAGAGGAGGTCCCCATAGGGTCCCCATGGATAAACAAAATGTGAATGAAATTTAGCAGAGGTAGAAGCTGCGAGCAGTGAGCAACTCCTGATCACATCTTTTCTACTTCATCCCTTTTCTTTAAAGGAGAAATTGGTGTCTGAACTGACAGAGTTCTGAGAAAGCAGAAGCACTCAGAAACACATCACTAGGAGAGGAGGGAAAACCAAGACCTGTGAAGGGCAGGAGCACCTCATTCCTCGTTTTAGTGGGGGTTTTTTTGACTGGTGTAACTGTAGCATCTGTAAAGGAGACAAGCCTCATACAGTGGGAAATCCAGGAGCAGGGCTCACCTCTCCCAAGTATTCATCTCTTGCCTTAACTAGAAAACCATCCTCCTGCTGATCTTGTCAAATAGTGATAGAGGGCACTTGGCATGGCATTGCAGAACTATGCCCACTTTGGTTTTTCAGGGGAATTCAGAAAAGTATCCCAAAGGAAACCTTTCAAAGAAACTTCTGAAAGATTGCATAGTCTGCAGTCTCATACTTCAGCGTTAGTAGCTATGTGTGCACAGTTGCCATGTACACATACACACAGACCCAACTGAGTGTCATGAGTCTGATGCTTGACTGCTGTACAGCACTCCAGCTCTGCTGAGTCAGTGGAGCTGTGCTGATCTGACGTTACTCAGGGTCTAACCACTCACGGTGTTAGTAACTAGCTACGTGCAGCATCCTGACTTGTGTGATGGTCCAACAGCTGGGAGCTCCCAAGTCAGACACCTTGAGAAAACATGAACTTCAAGGCGCAGGGAATTCTGTCTGTCAAGGCAGCCTGAAACTCAGATTTCTTTCTGATACTGAGCAGCCACCGGATGCTTTTTGGCTTGGAAAATAAAGTGTGAGCAACTGAGATGAGAACTTGGTGGAGTTGTTATGTTGAGATACTTTCCTCTAGATCTCAAGCGTGCTTGGGGGTGAACAGCAGAGCCAGCAGTTTATTAGTGAAGACGTGTGAATTAATAACGTATGTTGGTGTTTCTAATTAGTCTTTCAACCACAGCACAGAACCTGCTTGGAAAACCTGAGATTGTGAATTGCTGCTTCACTGTAAAATCTGTTCCGATAATGAGAAGGAAAGTGTTTTAAAGAAGCCACATATGAAAAATGGCTGTTAATCCTCCTTAAAACCACCATATTTTCTATTATAGTCTCCTGGAAAACACCTTTCTTTGTAGTTTGAGCTGTGTTTTTTATATAAACTTGCTGTTAGAAATTTTAGAGTACAAGAACAGCTGACATGCAGCAAGAGTGGCAGAGGAGAGAGAAAAGAGGCAAGAGAGAACATCTATTTCCGTGGTATCTGAAAAGATTGAGAAGTGAGAAGGTGGTTAGAGAAAAGGAGCTAGTGGCTGCAGTTGCGGCAAAGGAGGCAGTGACTCCCATGGCAGTGAAGCTGTGTGGAGAGGGTCCTGGTGATAGCAGATGATGTGAGGGAAAAAACACCATTGCAAGCCAAGTGCCCATGCCCAAGAGGCCCATTTCTGATTTGGGGAAGCCCCCAATAGGCTGAAAATCTGGGCAATGCACAGCTGCTGCATAGCTAGCCATACCTTACTAAATAAATCGAGTGACTGACACGTACTGAGTGGGACATGAAGGGAGACACCCATGTATCAAAACAGGATAATTGAAGTAAACGTTTGAGTTCTCCTACCCACTTATTTATTTGTTTAACCTGCAGCTTATCTCAACATCTACACAGGCCCAAAGCAGAGCTTTAAAGCTAATTCATTGAATGATGCTGAGAGTTGTTTTCTTTTTAGATCTAGCAACATTAGTTAGAATCAAGCAGACTGGGGAGTGGTGGAGGCACCATGTTCCTTAAGACACTGGGTAGGATCAGAGCTGCACTCTATGCTATGCAGCCACTTGTCGGAAACCCTCAGGCTTTTTGCTACACGAATTGTTGGAGATGTTGAAAATGTACTGTTTTCCCAAACTGGCTTAATCTTTATTATTTTCATTTTACCACATCCATTGCTTTTCTCCAGGTACTTTGAACACAGTTAGAAATTGATAGGGCTTGATTGCTTATTTTCTCTTGTACTTTAGATCCTGGCATGGCATCAATACTCCAATTGTGATTTATTAGGTCCATGCTGTTGCCTGACCAGTAAAACAGCCTAGTCTGTTTGCCCGGGGCTATCCCTCCATTAAATGGAGTCCTGCCTTACACAGCAGGTGCATATGGGTGTTTTATTGCGTTTCTTCCTTTGAAACACTTGCTGTAGTCACTTTTGGGAAAGATGGCACGGCAAGGTGACAGTTGGCTTTTTCTGACATAATAGTTCCCACAAAATCTATGTTGAGTTTTATTCTGGCAATGAGAGAGCTATTTAAAAAATACACATTTAAATGTCAGTGGACCTGTGTAAGATGTTTGGAAACGTGATGTCCTCTAGGTGCTTCACCAGACCTTGAGAAACAGAGCTGAGGCTGTCCTGGGTTAATCCCGCATAGCTTTGTGCTGAGTCTGCTACGTGATGAGATGGGATTTGAGTAGTTTATTGAGTGTTATGGGAATGCTTGTGTGGTAAAAACATGATAAATGAAGCTGGTAGATTGTGTTTCTTCTGTCAACTTTGTGGCTTGATTTACAGAGCTTTCAGTGGTTTAGGGCCTCACAGCGTTGTAATTCCAGATCATGCAGAATTTGCCTACTTTGGGATTTGATCCAAAACTCTTCCCACGTACACTGAAAAGGCTGATATCTCTTGGAGCAGACAGTTTGAAGCATTTCTTATTGAATCATTCCTTTACAACAAGATGGAGGGAAATCTGTTGTGTTGCTATATATATATATATATAAAAGAAATGTTTGGAGAAAGTCTTACTTTTTTTGATGTCTGGGGTTGCCAGAAAATGAGTCTCAAAACAGAAATAGCAGGTGCTTTTGCCTAGTCTATGGCAAATAAAGAGGGGTATGGGCGTGGAAAAAAAAGGACTTTACTTAAGAAGATAACTAACCATTTTCCCGAAAATTCTGCTAAGCACTTTAAAAAGTCATTTTGAAGAGCAAACGAGGAATGTGTCTTTATTCAGTGGGCTGGTTAATGACTTTAGATGCTGACTCTACTGGCAGTTTGGCATTGTTTTTTCTCCAGTCTGCCTTGCTCTAGCTTTGTTTGGAGGGAGGGAAAGGAGGCTCCCAGTAGCATCACTTGGAGCTCTGGTCCCCACCCCTCCCTCATCCCCTCTACCTCCTCACTCTGCCACTTTTTGCTGCATGTTCCCTTTTCAAAAAGTAATTTCATGGCTCATGCACTTAAGATTCCATCAGAAAGTCGAGTCTTTGATCAGGCAGACAGACGTCCTGCTGGGATTTCATTGGCAAATCACAATTCCCTTAATTAAGACTATGTGTCTTTATATCACTAAACTGATTCCAGCTGGGTCCATGCTCGTTTTACATCCAGATTTACCTAGACTATGGATTCTCACCCCCTGTGACTCCAGAGGAATAAAAACCACTTAAAGACTCTTCGTTCCCAGCTTCACCCCCCAGCAGCTTCTCACTGCTGGTGCAGTGGGCTGGGAACTAAATCTCTCCCTCAGTCTTGTTTGCAGCCTCCTTCAAATCAGGAGGTGAAGTTGTGCAAGGGATTTGCTCTGTTTCTCTCCAGCACTTGGAAGCTTGGAATCAGTGGGAATTGAACTTGCCTGGTGTTTTGGTTTGGTTTTTCTTCTTTTTTATTTTCAGAAGCCATGCTTTTATTGAGAGTCAAGACGACGTCAAAATTCAGCAGAGTTTTCTCTTCCTTCCCAACCTTCTTTAGCTGTCAGTTAAAGATGAAGCAGGTTAAGAGTGCTCGCTTATGGTAATTACAGGTCCTGCGTGGGAGGGACTTTGGTGACATTTCTGCTGTGCTGGGTTTGCTTGTCGTATCAGTCATGCCAAGGCGAACATTTCTCCAGAGACAAAATACACAGTCAATGAGTCTTGACTTTAAAGCGTGTGGTCTATTCTGGCCAAAGAGATAACACTTTTGGGGGAGTTTCAACGGGCGATGTTGTTTTTCCTTCAGTCATCTGCGTTTTCCCTTCCCCCTCCTTAATTTCCTCGTCTCCTCTGAGCAGTGCCATGACACTTTCTCCAGGGAGAGGAAACTTCCATAGCAACCCGTTAAATGGCACTAATTACAGGGATGGCAGCTAGCATGGCTGCAGCAAGGCAGCACCCAGCCTCTGATCTGAGAGCCCAGCCACTCCCCTCTGTCATGATGCCAGTCTGGGAGGGCAAAGGAGGTTCAGGAATGGGGAGTCTCACTGCACCCATCCCAGTGGTACAAATGTGTTTGCCATGCACCACAGAGAGAAGTCTGGCTCTTCTGGAGCAAATTCTTTAGGCATTTTCAAAAATCCCTGTGGGGAGGCAGCAGGTACTAAGAAACATGCCCACGGATTGAAAAACATCCACGAAAATAGAATGGCAGGTGTGTGCAGTCAAATTCTGCCCTACATGTGGGCAATGGCCATCCCCTTGTGAGGCCCATGAGATGCCACCCCCAGGCTCTGAGTACCCCTGCAAGTGACAGCTCTGTGGCCAGGAAACCTGGCTGCTGGCTGAACAGCCCTGTGTAGTGCTACAGCACACGGGAGGCTTTTGGCTGCTTATGTAATCATGCTTAAAATTAAGAAATAGCCAGCAAACAGGGAGGCTTTAATGGCTAGCAAACTCTGACCTGGCATTTCCAGAAGCTGAGCAGCCTGCTTAATAAATGGATCCCAAGTCTCGACTCAGGACATATCCTCTTCTACAGGCGGATTCATTTTCATGTTTATCATATGGAATTCTTTGCTTGAAAATGCCTACTTAATTTTGTGCCAGCAGAGCTTCAAACTCTGTCTCAGGGATGCAGTGACTTTGTAATGGGCAACATCAGAGCTTGACTTTAAAGGGTCTTAATATTAAGAGTCTGGTGTATTCCCAGCTGTTACTTGCAGCAAGAAGAGATTTGGTTCAGTTAAACAGGCTCCAGCCTGTGCAAAAAATTATTTAGGTCTTCTGATGCTAATAAAATTGTTCAGTGAAAACCCTCACAGAAATTTACACTTAGATAGGTCTTTGATTTGAAGATTCCAAAACTCTTTTTAATGAAGTTGCTGATTATGACTCCATGGTAAGACCACATCAGATCAAAAGGAACTCAGGATCTCTCTTTTGTTTGAGAAACAGACCAAACCTATCCCAAATGTACAGAAAGTACCTTCTGTGACTAGACAATTAATTTTATGCGTCTTTATAAATAACCTGATAATTAATTTTTTTGTTAAAATTAATTAAAATCTCATACTTCATAGAATGTTAACATCGATATTTATCTTCATCTTGTCTCAAATAATCTTAATGGAATGATAGAGCCACATTAAACATATATGGTTAAATTTAATTGAAATCTTTCTTATAGGGTCCACATAAAGAAATTAGGATGTAATTAAGCTAAGCTGTTAATCATTGCTGTGTCTAGATGCTGTGGTTATCAGGGTCTGGTCACTTGGAGGTGCAGACAAAGGAGCCCAAGCAGTTACTGTGATTCCTCTGTGGCTTGTTGAACACAGCAGGATGGTGAGCTGCAGGGACTTGGTGGCACTGAGGATGTCCCTCCGCCGAAGAAAGAGGCCTTAGTTGGCAGGAGTATGCCAGGACCCAGAAACCCACCATGGCTTGGGGATATAAACCTCATGGCTGAGGCACAGCCACTGGGAGGATGGATCCTGAAGCACAGAGCCACTGAAATGTGTCTGAGCGTTCTCTGCACCCTTAACTGTAGTGGCAGACTCATTTACAGAGCCCCTGGACGAAAACATTGATTGAAGGTGAAAAGCTAATGTCACTGTTGTTCTTTGGGTGTGTGACACCACCGCATCACAGTAAACATCCTGAAAGAGGTTAAATTAGGAGGAGCAATGTAAAGCTGGTGCTTCAGGTCATCAAGCCATTAGAAACATCAGAAGGTAAGGTTTTTCTTTGGCTTTCCTATACAGTTCATTATGCATGATTTAAAAAAAATAAACCAAGCAATAAGAAAATTTCTAAGCAAAACATCAAGTGCTGTCACAGTTAAGAGTATCAGTAACTTATAGATAAAAATAGTAGAGGACAATATCAAACAGCAGAAATCCTGAATATTCATAGCTGAGTTTATGCATAAAAGAAAGCAACTACATTAAGGCAAAAAATGCAGAGACAAAGCACCCAAGCTCTCCTACCTCAGCCCTGGAAATATACCGCAAAGGGAGAAAATGGAAACTCAATGATGTTGTATTTTACCAACAATTTAAATCTCACCTGGGACCGTAAAGACTGATGATAATCTTGTCCATGCTGAACTGTAATCATTGCATCTGGCCACTGACTTCCCTAATATTTTCTTTTGACCTGACAAAGAATCTGATACCTGACTACAGCTTTTTGGATGTTTTAAAAGTCACTGGGAGGGTGTTAAGATGTGTCAACCTAGAGAGAGAAAGAAATGAGATGGGAGGAAATTATAGGGAAATGTTAGAAAGGGAAGGGAGATGCACGTTAAAAAGGGAGGAACAAAAGAAGATGAAAAACTAGAGCACTACGAGACAATGAAGAGCAAGTAGAGGGAATTTCAGCGATGGAGATAGAGGAACAGGTAGGAGGAAAGGAGGGGAGATAGCTGCAGGGTGCAAGCTGGCAGCTGTAAGGGGAAGGGTGGTATATTTTCCTAAAATATGGATATTTGTATGCATTGGACATGCATCTGGGCTGTCTAGGTGAACAGGCCTCAGCTAAAGAAGAGGAGAATGGGATCCTGGACCCTGATAAAATGTGTTTAATCCTTCATTGACTGCGCATTTAGCAGGATAGACTCTTTTAAGGGACATATCATTGTCGTCTGGTGCATAGCTATATGCCTTCTGCTCTGCTGCTAATAACTAAGGGGAAAAGGGAGATAAATCATGCCTGTAGCCTAGCAGAATGCAGCAGAAGTGAATCCTGGCCCCAGTGTACATCACTCCCTGATACAGTGCAAGTTTTCTGGATTTTCTTTCTTCTTGCACATACAGGAGAACTATGTGCCTGGGAAGAAAGCTGTTCTTTCCCAATCAAAAGATGCTTTTTCCTTCTATCACAAGTGTATTTACTGCATCTGTCTCTTGCTCTGTGCCAGGCTGATGCTTGTGTTTTGATATGCAAACGTAGCAGACCTGCCTACAACCTTTTCTGTTACTTTTCAGTGTTTCAAACTGGATGATGAGATCAAAGAGGTTAACTGAATTACGAATGACCTAACCACAGCTTTTCAGAAATGCACAACTGTTAGCAATGCACAGCAGGTCTTTCCCTCCATTTGTTCCCCCTCCTTCACATATGTACCCATCACAGCTTCAAACGCTGCATCAGTTCTGGAGAGACCCATTAGGAAGTGAGCAAACTAGCCTGAAAACTGAAAAGCTTCTTAAAGTGAGAAAATGTGCTACAAGGATTTCAGATCCCAAATCAATTGAATCACTCGTGGGTAGGCACAAAAATGAAACCATATGTCACGTCAGAAACAAAATATTTGAGAATTAACTCCATTTTCACTTGCCTGGAAGGCAAAGTGAATAGAACAGCATGGTGGAAGGGCTGCAGGTGGCTTTTAGAAGGTTTTTTTCAGCAAAGTGAAGAACAATTTATTTTGGAGCAACCAAGAGAATTTTGGCTGAATTTAGATGCTTTGACTGTCTTACTTAACCCTTCCAAACCCTTTCTTCTTTTTCTTTGCAATGTAGTTGCAATTTTATAAAATGCTGTCTGAAATGATAAGTCAGAAGTTTTATTATAAGAAAATGCCCATATGTGACAAGGTTTGGTTTTTTTACATGGAGTATATCAACATTTTTTCAGTGCTACTTAAACTTCCCTCTCTTGTAACATCTCAAAACCAGTAGAAAAGCAGATTTAAGCAGATAACTGCACAGACACTTTGTTGCCCTGCTTTTGGGGTGCTCTGCTGCCAGGGAGCCCATCGGTTGGCTACCCCTTGGGGAGGACAGCATCCAGGCAGGCCTGCTGTGGCCAGGCAGGTCTGATGGATAGCTGGGAAATCGGCTCAAGGGCAGAGTCTGTATTGAGATTTGCGGTGTTCCTGGCCAGGTCTAGTACTGCACTCATGGGGCTGGGGCTGTCACCTGGCTGAAAACAGCCCCCAATGGCAGGGAATCAGCCCTGCTGGGGACCTGCCTGCTCACTACCACAACCAATTGGACTGTTTCTGAGCATTTCATGTAGATTTAACATAGGACTTCGTCTTCCTTTAGCTCTTAAAGAAGTTTTTGTTATGAGAGGCAGGAGATGGTACATCTGGCCAAACGGAGGATTTGTGCTCAGCCAGTCCCGAATTGCATGCTGTCATCAGCCATGGCTGAACACTGCATCAATGAAAGCAGCCTCAAGGGTGTTCTGGTACCATCCAAGGGGAAACTACCTACTGCATGTTTATGCATATCTCTACGTGCAGAGCCACATCACCTGAGCAGTGTGAAGGACATGTCAAGGTAGTTGGGCAGCCAACTTCCAGCTTGCATCAAAACCATTTCTGATCTACGTCAGTATCACAGGCTCAGCCTTTAAAACGAACGCATAAAGAAAACCGTATAGTATGGTGAACTTTCTGACTTCGAAGTGCAGTCACCAGACCACCATGCAGTGAAAGAAACAGGCTAGCTGTGCTTTCCACAAAGAAGAATCACTTGGGTCATGCATCCTATGTTGGTATTTCTAGACTTGGAAGCTTACTAAAACTCTCTTCTGGGGCACAGAAATCAAGCACATGTTTTATGGAGCAGGTTTTGAGCTGTCTAGTTGTTTCAATATGCTTGTAATTAAACTTTACAAGAACTCATTGGAGTTGCTCTAGATTTCCACTAAGTCAAGGATCTGACTAAGTACAAGGATATTTCCTTTATCTAGAGAATCTGTTTCATGGCAAGTTCTTCTAGGTCATTGAGTGGTTTTGTGGAACTGCTGTCGAACATGGTATTTATTAAGGTTGTGCACAAATACTTTGTGTTGTGAACACACTGCATACATATATTAATTGCAAAACATTTATAACTGTCTCCTCTTTTCCTGTCTCTCTTTTTGCATGTCTCCAAACACATGAACAGCCTGATTGATGAGGTAGGTAGGGTAAAGTCAGATAGCACCCTTCATCCTCATGTTACTGTGCAGTCTGCAAACTTCTGAGACTCTGTGTACTGAAACTTCAGTTTCTGGGTTGGTGGGCATGTGGTAACAACAATAACCCAAAGTCTGGGATGGCAGTTGAAAAATGTATGGTATGAAGAAACACCACCAGTGTCTATTGTTTATTGGTTTTAAGTGACCTTAGATAATCTTGTAGAACCTGTAGTGGTATTCTCAAGAACATTGGCCCTTCTACTGTGTTTACCATGCAATTTCCAGGCCCTTCAGAGACCTCAAGCTGCACTTCACTTTGTCAGACCCTGGAGCCATACACAGAGTGCGGGACTTCACTGCATTAACAGCAGTCACTATTTTCCTTAGCAAAGACTGAGGGGTGCTTTCCTTGAAAACGTTAAGAGGTTCCACAGGATCATGTTCAGCTGCAAGATTTTTTATCCTCCTCCCCTGTCAGTCAGTGAGCATTGGCTCTTTAAACTGGCCAACTTCCACTAATACATGGTCACTTCTCAGAAAATCTCCCACAGTTACACCACTTTGGTGTAGGGTTTTGTAATGATAGCAGCAGCAGGAGTGCTAATGCTTTCCGGAGAAAAATCTGCCACTAACCAGTGCTTCCACTGTGGCTGCCATCAGGAGAGCCTGTGCAAGGATAGGTCGTTCCTGAAAAAGTGCAAATAACAGCACAGCTCGTTAGCAGCTCGGGAAGTCAGAGAAGCAAATTAGCCGCTCTACAGGGTGGGAACTGGGTGCTGGGCCAGAGAGGCCCTCTACAAAACTGGGAATGAGCTGGTTTGAGGAAAAAGCTTTGGATGAACATCTATGGACTATTCTGTATCACCAGCTCTGCTATAACAAAGTGGTGGCTCGCTCTCTCCTGTGCCATATACGGAAAGCCTACCTGCTTTCAGAGTTGTGGCCAACTAATGACTCAGTCCCACTCTTTTCATTTAATGAGACCAGGTAGTCTCACGTGCCAAGTTGCATCCTACTTGTTAATTTAGATGAAGCAATTTGTTGCCAGAAGTGGTGAGAGCTAAATGTAGTATACTGGTTTTGGAAGCCACTTCATGCTGTTTCCTGAAGTCTGACAGGTCTCTGGCTTCAGCTCAAGCATGCCATGGTGAAATCCAGCATGTTTTCTGTCACAACCCTGCACTCCTGACCTCCACCATCTTCCTAGTCCCATCAAGCATAACCCCTGCAGGCTGGTAGCAGTCGTCTGTGTCCTGCAGTCACATGAAACACCCACGCGTGGTCCAGCCTTGGCCACAGTCCCCTGCCTATCAAGTGATATTACTTCAGAAAGGTCTTAGACTTCACACTCCCCATGAGCATGGTTAATACAGTGATCCGGCAGATACCCTACTATTATTTCTTCAGCACAAAAAAAATCTTCAGTGAAAATGTCTCAAAAGCAGCCTGTGAAAAGACACAGCTTCCTGAGGTTGTGCTTTCTCTTTCTCCCACCTCCATCAGCTGCTGCTGACCAGTGGCTCCCACTACCTTTGCCTGGAGAGCACTTTGGAGTTTGTTAGAGCTCTTTAGGGCCCCATGTTTGGCTCTGTGTTTCTGGAGACTGGAAGAGTATGTCCCATTGCCTCTCGGTTGCAAGGTGGAGTATGCTTACCTGGACGCTTGTGCTGCCTTCCTGCCTTGTTTGTGCAGAGGACCTACATTGTCATAAAGTAAATTCAAATAAATCATTATATTTAAATAGTAGTTTTGCATCGCTAGTTAACCATGTACAGCAGTTATACCACTGACTGTACACATCACTATGTACATATGCATATATACAGCAACTCCACCTCCATATTTTCCACTGAGATATCAATAAATCGTGGTAAAAGACATGGTCCTCTGACTTCAGTGAAAAAGTTGTTTCAGTGTTGCTGAAATGGGGATCAGAAAGAAAGGGAGTGATCACAGCACCACTTACCTCACCTCATAGCAATAACTGTGCCTGGAAGCAGAAGCCAGACACACCTAAACGAAAGAGCAAGATTGTCTTTCTAACAGTGGGGGTTAATTAACCACCTGAACAAACTGCTAGGTGGAACATTTTTCTTATCTTCACCTTATCACATGATCACTGGACCTCTTTCTGGAAGTTAGTTTTTATCCAAATATTATGGGATTCAACATAGACGTAATTTGGGGAAGATGTAGAGTGGGTGATACGTGCGTCAAGTAGCTGAGCCAATCTGTGAACTGTCAGTGATGTTTTGTGCAGAGATACCTTGAAAAGTAAATTCAAAGGCACTCCACAAGACAGTGTTAGAAAATAGATGCTTCCCTACGGCTGATCACATTGGTGGAAATATTGAAGATTCCTTGTTAGAGCAACTGCCGAGTCCTGTGACATCTGATGTTAATCAGATAGTTTGCACAGATTGAATGCCATGTCCTATTTCCCTTCTGCTAGTAAAGACTTTCCCTAAATTTGCCACATGAGGAGAATCTGTTGGGAGGCATCTCAGGCTAGACTGGGCTTAATGGGTGCCTAAGGCTTTTTTTCCGAGCACGTATTTGCTGGGGTACATCCAGCTGTGGCTGTGCTTTTCATTTTTGCTGTGTGTAACATCTGTGCAGTGGGCTTTTGTTTGGCTGGTTGGCAGTTTTCTCCTCCTTCCCCCAATCTGCTTTGGCCATTGTTCACCCAGCTTTTTACCAAATCACAAATTTATATTCCTTCTGCTTTCGGCAGGCCCATATGGGGAACTGTCAAAATGTCAGTGGCATCAATTGTGAAAGGTTAGTGCCATATTATAGACAGCGAGCTTATTAACAGGGAAATAATTGGGTTTTGGAGAGGGGGAGGGAAGGGCAAATGGGATTCCATTTTCCAGGCACCTGCTTCTTCTAATAAACATTTCTTCTTGTCATGTATTTATTTTCGGGAAGCAGTTGCCATCTGCATAGGAAAAAAAAATAGCTGGAGACCCCAGGAAGCATGAGACTGTTAGTTGTGAAAGCCTGGCAAGCTGGAATGGGGAGATGGAGAGGCAAGGAGAGAAAGTTGGCCAAATCTGTTTGGATCTTGAGCAGCAGGAGACATTAGCCTTTACTGTTCCAGTGACTAGAGACAGGATCATGCTGCAAAAACTGAGTCTGAGGGAGACCCAGTGTCAAACTGGGACAGCATGGCTCTTGGTTCCATAATTTCAGCTTGGGCCAAGAAATAATCATGACATTCAGTTGCTCTCCGTAAGTTTACAGGTGCTTGTATACAGATGAGAACTGCCGTTTTGCTTACTTACATCTCTCTGCTTTTTCAATTTTAATCAGATTGTATTCAAAGTCACTGCTGATAAAAATTGCTGTGTCACAATGCGAAGTTTTTATCTGTCTAAGGCATTTTTAGGGCTTCTGGTACCATTGTTGCAGAGAACCCAGATCACAATCTTTAATGTATCAATCCTCAGAATCACCCAGTGAGAGGAGATTATCCGTATTTATGAGAACTGAGGCACAGAAAGCTGGACTTTCCTACCTTGCGAGTCTGTGAGGCAGCAGAGTGTTGTATCTGCATCTTTATAGACTCTGCTAGTGCCCGGTCACTGAACCATCCTTCTCGCTTTCTGGTTTTAATCTTCTGCTTTTCTGCCTTGTTTTTTTCCGAAACTAACCTAATGTCCAGCTAAAAGCACTGGAGCCATCCATTAGAAAGGCAGGAGGAGGAGAAGTGCCCAGACCCTACCAAAAAGTTAGATCTGTTTTGCATTTTTACTGTCTAAAAAGAGCCATAGCATGATGTAGTTGCTTGTCCTTTGAGTTTGTATGGAACCACTGTTTCACGGGAACGACTGGCTGGCTTTTGTACTGTAGACTGCAGCCAGCACCAACCTGACCTAGATTCAGACCAGTGACCTGAAAGTGAAGCACACCAGAGTCTAGCTGAGCCTCTAGGGCATCAACCCTCCTTTGCTCCTGATTATTCCATTTTGACACTGCAGAAAAGGTCCTCAAAGTGCCTGATAATGTACTACTGGGGGAGTAGATGTGTCTGACCTTTTCCGTAGAAATGAGCTTGAAAATGAGGTGGGGAAAAAAGAGAATTAATATTAATATTAATATATTGGATTGTCCAGGGGATTCTTCACTGGTGAAAAAAGCCCATTCTGCCCTGGAATTAGAATGAGAACCACACACACAGGTGGATCTTTGTTGCTCTCTGAATGCTGCTGGCAGGTGAAATTAAATTTCACCACTTGTGACAAAAACCAAGAAATGGAGGTTCTGCAGCAGACATAGCCAGTGAGAGGTGCCTCTCTCACAAGAAAGAACTTCTCTGCTTCCCACCATGCTCCTGCTCATCCCTCCGAATGTGAGCAGATGGCCAGCACGTGGGATGTGAGGCACTGGCACTTGGCAAGGCTGAGCCTCAGAATGGTCACTTCAGGCAGAGGGGAGGCAGGAATAAGCAGATGAGGACAGGAGGCAGGAAGAACCTGCTTATACAGCAGGGGAATATTGCCTTTAATAATTTCCAGCTTTCCACCTTGCTGTGTGCACATTGGGGATTTCAGCTCTCCCCTGCTCAGCAGGCTGCTCTTGATGTTTCTTGCTCGAGCTGCTTTTGCTGCAGAAAAGGAGGTAGCACTCTACAAAACACCAGATCCAAATCTTATACAAGGTTTCTGGGTTTGTGTTGGTCTGTGCAGAGCCCCAGGCAACAATGAACAAGATAAAAGCATAATGTGAAATGTCGGTCAATGTGTGGATGCCTCTTGTTGACCCAGGACTTCTCTCTGAACCCTCTGAGCACAGCCTCCCTAAGTCCCACTGACTCTTTGTCTGTGAGCTCTCCTCTGATGACGTCCCAGTTAACACCACACATAACAGCTGTGCATTGTTGCCTTTTGGGGAGGTGCATGGCCCTGGTTTCTAGATGGTGCCCTGGAGGCCCAGAGATGTCTAAAAAAAATGCAGAAGGTCTGATTCTCCAGCAGGGACTGGCAGACCTGGTGATTACTCCAGCAAGATGGGCATTTCAGTGGGAGTATGCAGCTCCTCAGGCATAGACACTGTGGCACTGAGACCAGGCAGGAGAGGGCTTAGTTGGCCCCATCCCTGGCAGCCCGCTGGACTGCCTCTTGCAGTCTCCAGAGACCCTCCTGCAAAATATCTGAGCTCAAAACTTGGGTTTTGGGCAATTAAGCAGCCATCCCTCCGCCTCCTCATGCCAAGCAGAATTTTAATGTACTTCCATTTCTCTTTTTAGCACACACAAAGAAAAAAGAAAAAAATTAATAATCATCTATAAGTGAAGTTCTTTTCAGACAAATGGAGAAGCATTCAATGCTGATATATTTTTTTTTCCCACTTTTAAATGGTATCTATTTAAATGCAGATTTTCTGGTTTCCTCTGTGGAGCTTGGAAGAAACGCCTTTCAATTTAAATGTTAATAGAAGAGTAAACTTCAAAATCAAAATTTCTCCATAAGGGAGGGGTTTTTTTTTTGTAGCTTTAAAAGTCTTTCTATACTTCTTTTCTCCTTCTCCACCATCCTTCTTCCTCTCTTCCCCCTAACCCAGCCTCACTTGCATTAAGCAGTCTTTTTTAAAAACCAGAATACACCTTTCATAGTTCCTGAATTAAATTGTTTAATGCTGGGGTCTGTGGAAGAGTATGTTTGAGTAGAGTGCTGGAGCACTGATAAAGCAGAGATACCATCCCCAGCCATTTATCGAACCTGCTCCTCTGAATGCTTTATGATAGGATATTTCTCAGGCTTGTGCTGCATAATATTGCACCAGTGGTCGGGGCAGGGACTGAAAGGGAGGAAAAGCCTTTAGGATAATGTTTCAGTCACTTCTGAATGCAGTCAGGGCTTTGGTGATGGGCTGGGATGGGCAGCAGGAGAGGGAAGTCAAGTGCAGAGGGAAGAAGGTTAAACAGAGGAGGCATTACAAAGTCTTTCTTTTTCTGTACTATCCCCCCTGCTCCTCCTGTGTTCCATTCCTGTGTGCCTCCAACTTCATTTATCTTCAGGAGGAGCTTCAGGAAGAGATTTACCAAACTGCATTTTACAAAAGACTCAACACTGCCAGATACTGAGCTTTTACATACAATTATGTTTCTTGCTTCCTGTCACACTCCATTTGCCATCTTTAATACAAACTTTCCTTTAATTTTCCTCATCACTCTCTTTCATTCTCCATCTGTTTTTAGCCTCTCTTCTCTCCTCACTGAAAGAAAAATGGAGGAAAAAAATATTTCTGCTTTTTCTTCTGCTTCCTTCAGGCCCTGATGAGCCCGGGCCACCTTTGCAAGAAGTGGTTCAAGAGGTTCTAACTGAAGATTAAATTTTAATAGCTTTGTATTTATCTATATGCCCATGTATTTAGTGGACATGTAGATACTGTGCTGCTGACTGGCGTATAAAAAGCAGCATAACAGAGCAGAGTGTGCTCCCTGTGGAAGCAGACTTATGTAAACTAGACAGTAAAGCCATGACTGTATATAATGGGATATATGGCTTTCTGTATCCGGATTATTTTTACTCAACTGTTATTGTACTCTGTACATTATTATTATCTGAATGCCTCTGAAAAAAAAAGTGTGGTGAATCATCTTCCGTGGCACCCTGTGAGACAGGTGGAAGTCTGATTTTTAGATTAAAGCTTTGGAGCACCCAGCGCTGCCACTAATTTCAGGGAAATTAATGTTCAAGGCCAGGTGGGATGGGGCCTTGGGCAGCCTGATCTAGTGGGATGTCCCTGCCTGTGGCCGAGGGGTTGGAACTACATGATCTTTAAGGTCACTTCCAACCCTAACTATACTATGATAATATGAAAACAGAGCTCACTCAGGTGTTCTCTCCAGATGCTCAGTTCCTCACAGATAGGGGTGCTGGAGTGACCACTTGCCCCAAGACATCTCTAGGTGCCTGAGACACCCTGGCAGTGCTGTGTGGTGAGGTTTGCCCTGATGCCCTGCGCTGCGTTTCCTCCTGTGCACTCTACCTACTGGTGGGGGATAAATGATGGAGTTTGGTTTTCAGTGCTGTCAGAGAAGCACTTCTCACCAGCACGGAAAGCACTTCACAAAAAAGGCCTTTGCCTTGAAACTTCCAGACCAATGGAGAATGCAGGAAAACTTGTATTTAGAAATATGGTCTTCCTGCTTGGTGTCTCCTGCTGCTGCTGGGTCTGGAGGTGCTAGGAATAGGGAGATGGTGCCTCATATCCTCTAGCTATGAACCTTCTGGACAGGCTGAGGGACTCTGTTGTTCATCCTCCCCAACAAGATCTTACTATTGCTGTGGTGACTCAACGGAGAAGTCACTTAAAGTAAGAGAGTCCAGCATAAAGAACTGTGTATTCCATGAATTCTATAAGAGAACAGGAACTGAGAAAAATTTAAAAAAGGACAGCTCTGATATGATAAAGTCCTGAAGTTCACATTGAAATTGAGCAGAAGCCATGTTATTATTACCTGTGCCTCAAATTCTTCAACATCTGCATAATCCATAAAAGCTGTGTAACGAAAAGCCTCTTAGCATGGCTACAGCTGGGAAATGTTTGCTTTGTGTGGCCTTACTCAGCAGGAGCAGGAAGGATTAAAGTTATGAATATGAAGAAGCATGGCAAAAAATGCAGGTTCCTCAGACTTTCTTCTCTGTTTCTAGGGAATGAGAGAAGGAGAAGAGAGATGAAAGGATCGACTGGGCAAATTATAAGTGTATTCTTCTGAGACCAAAGCTTGGAAATCTTCCTAGATGATCATTGCAGTGGTAAAATACCAGATACTAAATCTGGAGAGAGAAAGACTCTTCCATACCAGCTCTTGAACATCAGCGAATAAGTAGAAAATTATCAACATCTGAGAAAAAAAAAAAAAGATCTCCTCTCCAGAATCAGAGAAAGGGAGGAAATGGAGTGGAGTGGAGTGGAGTAGAGTAGAGTAGAGTAGAGTAGAGTAGAGTAGAGTAGAGTGGAGTGGAGTGGAGTGGAGTGGAATTGTGCTTTGGCATAGGTTCATCTACTCTGGCCCACTACATCAGGGGTTGTAAGAGCAAAGCTTTTCCTTCCTTCTTAGCCTGCTGTCACTCAAAAATGAGTTGCAACACAGCAAGTAGCAGAAAAGATCTATTTCTTCTCTGGTCAAAGTTTCTTTTTCAGCAGAAGGAGAACTAGGATTGGAGCAAAAGACTGAATCCTTCTATGGGACAGTATCCAAAACCATCTTTCTCCCAAGACCTAACATAAGTTTTGTGCCTTCTACAGTAGAATCGCATCTGATATGTTAAACTTCTACTGTGCAAATGCCTCCTTTATGTATTGACCACTCTAATATCCTTATTATGAAGCCTCCTGAGGACAAATGTGTGTTTTCAGCTTCACGGGACTTTTTTTCTCACCTTTCCCCTCTGCACTTAAACAAGCTTTGTTTTCTTCCTTCTCTACTGCCTCCTTAAATCTCTCTCTTATATCTCCTGGTTCTCTTTTGTCTTCTCTCTGCTCTACATGAGCAAAAGGCAAGAGTAAAATCAGGACTTGATATTTAAGCTCCAGGTGGTGTTTTCAGTCACTGCAGAATTTCTTAGGCCACTGTAATTTTCCCACATACTGGAGGACTGTTTTTTAGACAGTAACACACCAGCGCGCTACATGTTTTAGGATGCTCCCTTCCTCTCTGGTGGTTTGTGAGAGGGTTCACTGGAAACAAGACATTTCAGTGTTATGTAGAGTTTGCAGTTTGTCAGCATGAACCTCTGAAGTTGTCAGCCTTTGTAGAAGACGGGACTTCATTCCTTGTCTGATGAACTGCTCACCTGACTCAGGTTGCTGGGGTTTCCTATGAAGGAAGGCTGGCTGAACTGCCAACAGTCCACATCTGGCACCTTCCTTTCATGATTGTTTCTGTTTTGATTAACTGTAAGAACACTGAATAACTCTGGTGGAGGAAATCCAGATAGATTGTCTGTCCAGACATGAATAAATCACGTCAGGATGTCCGTTGTACGCTTCCTCCTCAGGGACATGATGACCAGCACAGACCACAGCCAGTTTGTGAAGCTTCCTATCATTTACGTATAGGCAAGTTCAATACATACTGGCAACCAAACACTTCTTGCTTCATCACACAAACAAGAAACTAGTCAAGAGAAGGTGACAGGATTTTCTGATTTGGGTAAGTTATTCATGTGTCTTATGAACACCATTGCACCTCTTGTGATACGAAAGCTCACTTAAATTCTTCAGAGTGCCATTTTCTCTTTTTGTGAGGGCCTTCTGCTGCTCTTTCTCTCAGCTTTTTGAGGGTTGCATTTTAGTGTGTGTGCTTGTGATATGCATAATTTCCAAGTCATTCTCTGGTGCAGAGAATTTACATATAAACATAATGCACTGTTACTTCAGAGAATTTACATATAAACATAATGCAGTTACTTTTGTCGAAGCGGATTGTACTCACTGTTATTGCATTAGATGAGTCTTTAAACTGGAGACTGGGCTGCCGTATGATTCAGTAAAAGGCACTCAGAGATTTTTAGATGAGTCTAAGACAGACTAATACATATTTCTTTTCTCATCTCTCTACATATGAAGCAGAAAGAAAAGATTAAAACTGCGCCCTCCTCTTGCCAACCTCATCCAAAATACAGTATTAAGCCACAGAGAGAGAGAGAGAATCGTGAAAGCCAGAAGGTGCCCCTCAAAATCACCTGCATTAATACTCATTTGTTCATTGCGGCTGGGAACTGCTAAGGCTGGAGACACATCTGCCTGATTTGACATCTTGCCCCCCTCACCATAGTTTTGGGGTGAGGTAATAGAAGGGATGACATCAGAGAAAGGTACTTCTGTGCTGCTGATTCTTTGTAAGAGAAGGAATTTTAAAAAAAACTTAGTGAAGCCTGGTAAATTGTGCTCTTGGGCTGTGTGCGGTTCTTGAATGTTTTTCAGTACATATATTAGTTTGGAAGAAGGTGAAAAAGGAGTGATTTAGACTCTTTTCAAATAAAAAGTTTTTAATTCCAGACTGGTAAAGGCAAATGAGAATGAATTTAGTACAAGAGGTTATAGATCAAAGTGACCTGCAATGAAGGATTATGCTACAGAGTTATGCTATCCCAGTCTATTTCTGCTTGTGTCAATACTATATTCTGATATTTGGTCCTAACAAGGCACAGAGATACATTTGTGATTTCCTTTTTAGATTCCCCTTTTGCTGAGAAATCTCAAGAAAGAACAGCACTATATCCAGAATGGCTTCCAGTCTGTTCTAGATATTCTGGTTACAGACTTCAGGGTCTTTAGTCCCTATGGACCTTTCTCTGTTGGGAGAAGGAACGGGGAGATGTAAGATGGGCTATCTGAAAAAATATTTGCAACAGTATTGCACTTTCTGATGGTCTTATAGCAAGCACTGTAGTTTGATATGGCAACAAATGCTTGAGTACAAGCAGTTCTGAAAGTGAAAGCAGTCCAAAGGGCAGGCTGGAAATCCAGGTAAGGTAGATTCAGTTATTACACTGCTCCACAAAGTTCTCACGTAACCGTTGCCAGGTTGACTGCTCTCATCTAGGTTTCCTTATCTTTCACAAGTGGAGAACGAAAATCTCTGCAGCCAACTCTCTGTGGCCAACTCTTCGCTGTGGACAGCTCTCTGTGGGACGGCTCTACGTGGGGAGGGTCAGGGTTAGGGTTATGGTTAAAATTAGGGTAAGGGCTGCGGTTAGTTTGCGGTTAGGGTAAGGCTAGGGTTAGTGTTTGGGGCCTCCACATGCAGAGTTGTCCCCGTGGAGAGCTCGCCGTATAGAGTTGTCCATGGAGAGTTAGCAGCAAATAGTTGGCCATGTAGAGTTGTCCTGTGGAGGGCTGGCCACACACAATTGCCTGTGGAGACTTGGCCACAGGGATTTGTTCTAGACCCTTCACAACAGGCTTGTATTTTCCTTCCTATAGGTGTTGTCAGGAAGGAATTCTCTGACATTTTGGGAGTGTTATTAAACTCATTTCTGGAAATGAAGGTAGAGAAATATCAACAGTAGGACAGAGCCCTTGCTTTATAAAGATGACTTGCAATTTCGAGGAAGAGGGCAGAATATAAGAAGTCAGAAAGGCATATTGAAATTTCAAGAAGCAATGCTGCTTCGGAACATGTTATGTTTGCAGCTGCTGGGGTGTGAAACTTCTTCCACAATGTGACAACCAGCATGAATTACTTTCTTACTCATAACAAATACAGATGGACAGATATCAGGGTGAAATGAAGGGCGCTGGCATTTGCAAACTGTCAGAGAGAACCTTCTACCACATGCTGCTTGGAAATAACTGGATCTTAATCAGCTCTTCTGCCTTTCTTTATCTTCAGAAAACCTTTAGAGTTAATATTCTCCATCGGAAGACTAAAATGCTTTTAGGAAATGCATGTCGTTTTATGAGAATCTTTATTTTAAGGAGGTTGTCTAAAATGCTAATGTTTCTCTTTTCATCATGATTCACAAAGCTTGTGGCTTTCAAATTTGCCATTTCAGTTTCAGTCATGGGAATTGGATTACTTCGTTCCCTATCCATTCTCCAGTGCTATCAATCAAGAAATTTGTTGCTTCCAGCCTACATGAACATGATGCCTCTATTCCTTGCCTGATGATCCACATTGGTTTTGAATCAGAATTTAGCTCCCTGCATGCAGCAGCACTGTAGCAGTGCTAAGCATGGAAAGTACTTCCAAGGGGAAGATATTCACACATGGCTTTTAGTCTGTTAATAAAAAAAAGAAAACAGGACGAAGACAAAGTTTCTAAATCATGAGTGGAAAGATAATATTGCACTTTCACCCACAAGCGACAGGGGTATGTAAGTCCTTGTAGTAAAACATTGAAACTACTGGTCAAGCAGGCAAGGCACTGAAAATCAGCTTCTGCATTATCGATTTTACAGAGTGAGCAGTATTATACCTTCCTTATTTGTGCCCTGTAACTACCTTCCTAAAAGTTTGTTTACATGTGGTGTTCATTGTCTGTCAGAGGTTAGCTTTCAGGTTTTTTCAAGACATAATGTAAGCCCAGAGTTAAGATGCTGGTGGATTTTGCTATGTTGTTAGAAAGGGAATTTCAGGTTCCGTCAGGAGGAGAGGTCAAGTGAAACAAATCTCAAAATTGGGCCCTAATCTTGTTCCTGCTACTTTAACTCTTCAATGGCAAAACTCACACTGATTGTAGAGGGGTAAAAAACATTCCTTAGTTTGGTATATAGGGTGTGGGAATGCTTGTGATCCCCTCTAGGGGAAAATTTGCTCCATACGCTAGTTTTTGGGGTAGATCTGAGGAGTTACTGACATCTTCCACTGAATAAAGGTATTTAAATTCAGCTTATTAAAAGAAGTTTATTAGGGTATGTTTCCATTAGGACAAGCAAGTGCTGCTCAAAGTCAGCAGTGGCAAGTTAAAATGGAAGGGTGTTGCAGAGCTGACAGAGAGCGCTGTGCATCGCCTCTGATGAGAGTCATGTTGTCCTGTGTTTTAAGATGATATAGAAAACAGTAAACATTTTATGTTTTTAACTGTCTTTCAAATGGACCCCATGTCTTTATGGACTGAAAAGGAGGAAGACACTCTGCCATCAAAGGTGCTTACTAACATTTATTACCTGTTTTAGAAAGCACTCCGAGAAATTCCCAAGAAACAGAGACAAGCGTTACCTGTGGGAAATACGAGTTTCTGCAGGAAATTCTTTTTCTTTTCTGCACCAGACCTCCTTAAACACATCAAATGCTTTGAGGGAATTTGTTTTGGTTTTTGTGGGATAGTTACAAAACCTAAGATAAAGATATGAAATTTAAGATGTATATCTTATTAAAAGGGCCCTGGTCACTAGAAAGCCAAAGCCCCGGTAATCCTTATGTTGTCAGAGAGACACCTTATGAAAACCAGTGACAGTCTACAGGAACCAGTTATCATTTCAAGGGAGGGGTTGCAGTCTGTAACTGCATCTTGCATAAGAATTGCTATAATGAACACAGCCCTGAGTAAACTGTCTTCCACTGAATCAAATAATTCCATCCCAGCACACTTGTGGACACAGGATTTTGGATAAGGAGTTTTATAAGTCTCTGATGATGCTATTTTATCACTGTTCAGAAATTTCACTGAATCTGTACTGCTGATATTGGTGCTCCTTTTGATCCACTGTAAAAAAATGGTAAAAGATAATAGGAACTGAGAAACAGTCAAAGGCCATCCATGGAGAAAGGCTGCCACAGGGACTGGTGGATGATTCACAGTTTTCAAATCTTCCTCCCTCTGTCATAAATATTCTGTCTCTTGAAAGAAAGAGAGAGCATTGCTATGAAAACAAAAGAAGTTTCAAGAAGGAAAACAAATGCTTGGAGAGCTGACTTGGCTGGAATTTTCCCAGCACATATACTCTTGACGTATCAGTGCTTAAAGTTTCTATGCATGAGGGGTGACAGGGAATGATCAAATGTTAGTGAAGATGTCGTCCCCATCTGTTCCATTATTTGAAGGTGTAAAGATGCTCTTCAGCTCTCGTAGTCCTTACTATTTCAGTTGCCAGGAAATCCCTGCCCAGATTTCACATCAAAAACAGCTGTGAAGATTTCTTGTTCCCAGCACATGCAGGAGGAGGGATCCCAATACTCCTAGTCTTTTTGCAGAAGGCAAATATGTGATATAGCACGGTCTTAATTTAAGAGTTGCTTACATTAGGTCTTGGAGATCTTTCTCTTTTATTTACAAAATAAATGCAGGTCAACCCCGTGCAGTCTTATCAGATGCAGTACTTACTCCCCACTTGCAGAGCACAAAATGCTTCTCTCCAGCCCTCTGCCCTGCTCCTACTCTCAGTGCTCCCTGGAGCACTCAAAACTGTCCTTACCAAAAATCATTTGACAAGGTCACCATCTAGATAGAAGAGAGGGCAGCAAAGTGTCCTGTGCCCCAGCCGTGTATCTGCAGCGCCTATATTATCTCTGACACCACAATATCTGAGTGCCTCCCCATCCCAGAGGTACCCAGTTTCACACACAACACTGGTGGACAGCAAGGCACTGTGCCCTAACTTATACATGGAAAGCCATAGCCCAGAGGGCATCAGTGACTTTCCAGGGTCACACAACAGGTCAGAACCAAGGTAAATACTCTGTGCTGGAGCAAAGCACAGAGACTGCTTAGCATGTCCGTTTGAGGAGGCACGTCCACTGCAGGCAGCGGAACGAAAGATGCAGATGTGAAAGCAGGATTTAAATAGAGTTTTGCTAGCACTCAGAGACCAGAGGTTTTAGGCACAGCATTGCAGTGAGGCCATTTTACAACTTCTAATTCCTGAGCAAGTTGTCACAAGTCACTTGGATGCATCTGCACTGAACTTCATTGCGTGGGTGAAATGATCACCTCCTCTCGCTCCTCCGGCCAAAGCTAGTATCTTAATTTATAGATTGTCCTCCCTCTGAACCTTCCTTACTCAAATTATCCTGTGCCAACACATACTGAAGACCTTGCAGATCAGTAGAATATTGGATTAAGACTGTTATGAACTTCTGATGATGATAATTTATCACCGTTTACAAGCATGCTGTTTTTCTGTCTTCCCCGCTGCAGATCTGCGCAGGATGACAGCTGGCTTCATGGGCATGGCTGTGGCCATCATCCTCTTTGGATGGATTATCGGGGTGCTGGGGTGCTGTTGGGATCGAGGCCTTATGCAGTATGTGGCGGGGCTTCTCTTCCTCATGGGAGGTAAGGATGTTGGTGTCTGAAGAAATGTGTTCTTTCACTTGTTTTCATGTTCCCTCTTTCCACATGTTCCCCTCCTTCCCTCCTTTTCTGAGTCACTGTAATCAGCTTTTCAGAGTTGCTTTAGGTGATCCAGGCATGGTTTCATTACAGACTCCTTCTGGTGTACAACAAGGATAACCCAACCACAGCTGCCTGTTAACTTCTATCACAAAACAGTGTCTGTGAGTCACAGGATGGGAAATGGCCTCCTTGTTGTTTAGTGCAGTGCTCTGTTGTTGCAAGTAACACTGTCACCCTTAAACTTAATAAGCTTATTAAATTTAGTAATAAAAATCTGAAGATTATGCAGATGCTATTCCCACCACTATCCTACTTCATAGTGGGACACTTTGCTTTGATAACTAGAAACTGTGCTATATTTATTCCTGTTCATTTGTTCTTGAGTCAAATACAAACTTTAGCTTGTCTCATTTCTTTCTCTGATTTATCTGTGAAGAGAAATGGTATCCTGTTTTCCTTTTCCAACTCTACATATGCTATGTTCTTGTAAACTTTTCTCTGAAAGACAGTTTTCAATCCAGCAGCCCTTTCTGCCACCTGTTCTTGTTTGTACTTGCCTTTTTTCAAATACGGATGAGAAGGACTGTTCCTGAACAAGGTCTGATCAATTCTTTGCATAGCAACATGACAGTTCCCTTTCTTTGCTGGAAGTCCCTTGCCTGAAGTATTTTGTGGTTGTATTTGCCTTTTTCATGCTGTGTCACGTGGGAGACCTACAGTCTTCCTTCAGTTGGGTAATACATCTGGGCCTTTCTTCTCCTTTGTAATTTCCTACTGATGATCTCCCAATTTACAGTAGAGGTTCGGTTTTTTTGTCCTCAGGTACACGACCTTGGACTCAGTGCTTTTGAGCTTCTTCCCATTTCTGCTACACCAGTCCAAAAGGTCATCCAACATTTCCCATTTAATGTTCCGGCCTTACTTCCTACAGATGCCATCCATCTTTCTGTCATCAGCAGGTTTCATAGCACACAGTTACTTTAAATGAGGGTATGAGAATAGAATCCCAGACACAATGCTCAGTGAACGTCTCGAAGTGAATAGTGCTACTTCTGTTCTCTCTTCTTTTCTTTGCTGGAGGTTTTGCGTTGGCTGGGGTTTTGCCCTCCAAGCAAATCATCGTTTCAATGCACTTGATGGCTTGTTCATCTGTACTGTGGTGTGACATAGCTGAGTGTGAAAAACAGCAAAGCTTCTGCAGTCCCAGAAGAGGAGTTAAGTGCTTGAGTAATAAGTACTTAAGTTCCAGTGCTGTTGGTGCTGCTGAGATAGACATTAACTCTTTCAGTGCCCGCAAACATATTTGAAGTCTGCTAGTACCTTTTGCAAGCACACACTTGTCTGTGCAGGGATGTCTGTAAAAGGTTTGTTGTGGGTGTCAATACTTCATGAGCACTGAGTCTACCAACTTATCTTGGTATTTCTTAAGTAATTAAATGCTTAGTTTGCAGAGAGGCTATGTTACTGTAATATGCTCAGATATCTGTGTGGTATTTAACTTACTACAGTACGACATTCAGATTAAAGCATTAGGACTATACTAAATAAATGCAGACAAATTTATTAGAAACTAGCTAAGTCCTGTTTACTAATTGGAAATTATCACTCTGTGTGGGAGAGTTTCTAGTGCAGTTGCAGATATTAGTTATTGGCTCAGTGTTATTTAATAGTCTGTCAGTGATTTGAAAGATGGATAAGTTTTCAGGTGAAGCAAGACTCAGTGTAACCATGCATAGTGGGTTGGGTCACTCATAGCTTACAAAGCCATCTTTTGGCATGCTCAAACAATACATGTCTCAGTGAAGACAGATTCAAGGTCAAGCGATTGGGAACAAAAAGTGCCAGTCATCCTCACAGAACAAGAGGCTGCCTCTTGGAAAGCTGCAGCTCTGTAAAGGTCTCTGGGATTGCGGTTGCTGGGATCATCCAACTGCACAGGAGCTCTCAGTGCACTGTGAATGCTAAATGTGCCTGTTTTGATGGGAATGAGCAATAAGAGCATGAGATGGGGTTATCTCTGGGCAAAGCAAAGCCATTTCTGGGCATTCTATTCCAGTGCCCATGCTAAAGAAGGATGTGGAAACATTTGGAGAGGTTTGCAAAAGAGCTGTAAGAGCAGCTCAAAGTCTGAAAAACAAGAAAAACAGAGCATGCCACAAAAATCTAATTGCTTGAAACTTTTTAACAGAAGTTTTATAATTGACTTGAACACAGTGTGGAAGTACCTATGCAGGGAGAAGCGGTCTGATAGGAGCATGCCCTTTGACTGAACAGGCAAATTAATAACAAGATCCAACAGTTGGAGTCTGAAACTAATTGAAATGAGACGCACCAAATTATTTTATCTGTCAAATTCTGTCAAGATGTGTGAAAGTTTTAATAAAGCTGTATTGGGAGGAGACCAAACGTATTTTGTGCTCCAGCATGAACAGGTGGATCAGGATTACAAAAGGTTACTGTCTTTCTTGTTTTGCACAAGCCAGCGCCAACTACTACACCTTTCCTGATTTCTTTTAACAGCAAACATGCATAATGTAGCATCTACAACCTGAAGCAGTCAGTTAATAAAATACACAGTGAGAGCCATCTAATCGGACAATCAGTAGCTATCAACGTTTTCAGACTGTCTCATATGTTAAATAGTCATTCCTTCTAAAGCAAATGAATCTTTTAGTTTGAACCTTTTTATTGCTGAACACTGTTTGAATACAGACTTGTTACTTCTATCACCAGAGTGCCTCTTAGTTTTCTTTAGCTTTTTCTCTGGTCTAATAATGGGAAAAATGCTTTGGGAGGCTTATGACTTCCGACCTCACTGCAGATGAGACTGTGTTAAATTGGTAGCTATATAATCAGCCAGAAATCTAACTTTCTCTTCCATTTGCAACACTGCTGTCTTGGCTACATTTGTAACATTTGCTCTGTTTTCTTTTCTAGACAAATAGCTCTTCTGCAATGATTAAACATTCCTGGGTTGCCATATCTATAGGGTTTGTCCCTTATTGCTCATAATTCTTTGAATGGCAAATCTCAGTGGGGCACTGAGAAGTGTGCTGTGATAATCTAACAAGAGCAGACATGGTTTCCTTGGACCTCTGGTTCTTTATTATACTTACTGAACAGTCTTCTTTCTAGCCCATGTGGCGGTGCCTAATAAGGACTTGCTTTAGTATGCTTGATCTAATTTCTCAAGCAAATTGCTGAAATAAGTCATTTGAGAAATGCAGGCTGTTATCTGGTATTAGCTCATCTGGAATCCAGGATGTGTAAACTGTGATTTAGAGTGTGTTTTACACTGTTATTCAACATGTTTTGTAACAAGTTAAGAATTATCAATAATTCATCTTTCCCGTTTAGTCCAAATATATCTGTATTAAAAGCAATCACAGGTCTCTTATGCCCTCCCAAGTTCTTTTGCATAATTTTCTTTATGTGTTGTAGAATTTGTATTTGGATTCCTTCTTGTGAATGATAGCATTTGCCCAACCACAGCAGGATTTTTTTCCTGTCACTCATCTTCCACAGAGCCAGATGGATGCTGCAAATTCTGTTTAGTATTTCTGACCTCATTCTGCATGATGGTGCTACTACATAGCCTCCTGTACCCAGAGCTGCACAGTAATAACACACTACTACACAGACTTGTAGCTTACCTTCATTATTGTCAAGATGATTTTATCGTGCAAGGTGGGAGAGTTTCTCTTTTTGAGAGTTTTTCCGTTTGGAATTGTGCTTTTAAGTTTCGCTAAGGCCAGTTGATTTTACGCATTGTATTTGAGACTGTTTAATTCTATTACAGAAGTGGGTCGTACTCAAATTATACATGACCCCAAGCACATTCTTTTGCAGCTTCTTGCATTTTCTTTACATGAAAATTATTGAAAATCTGTGCACCAGCAAAAGCTCCATACTGGGCATATCATCTAGTAATTTTGCAATTTTATAGTAATTCCTGAAAACTTAGAAGCATCTGTAACTCTTCTTCCAAATGTAAGAGTTCTATTGCAAACATGATGATTTCATGCTCATCAAGTACTTTAGTAGCAGCCTAAAAAGAATTCAGTTGAACATATACCCGAGGAAATGCATATGGAGCATTTTATATGTTGTGTTTGGACCAAAGAATACTTACTTGCACCAAACTTTGCTTTTTGAAGTCCAGACATCACCTCCTCATAAAACCCCAGGAAGTAGTGCTCACATTCTCTGGCTTTGAGAAGTTCTTCTGAATGTATTCAAATCCTTGACTTGTTTGGGTTTTTTTTTTTTTTTTAATCATGGCAAACCTGTCAAATCATTTATTTGGTGTCTTTACTCCTTCAACACTAGCTAATGTTATTGCCAGGTCACAGTTTTGGTTTTACTTCCAGCTCCAAAGAGTTGAGATGCTATGAACTGCCACTCTGCAAACTGTACCAACGCAATTTCCTGTATCTTCAGGAACTCCTCCTTTCAGTTCTTTATCAAGTTGTTTAAGAATATTTCCTGTATTAAGCAGACGAGCTGCACATCCATCTAACTATTGTTTTTTCCACCTGCTCTCCAGCACATTTATTCATAGGATTTTCTTGTTTCATCATCTTAGTTTCTGCTAGGTTGATTTTTCTTCCACAACCATGCAAACCCAACCTCACCACACCTTCTATTATTGTACTTGCATTATAAAATCAGCTTTTAAAGGCAATCTGTGATAGTCTGCTGTTTTCACCGTTCAGCTCTGATGTCATTTCAGTCAGCTTTTTGGAAGCATCACAGGGCTTGCTTTATTTCTCATTTAAGGGTAGGGTTGACTTTGTACCTAAATGCTCCAAACCTCTTTTCCTCCTCATAACTGTCTTCCACGAGGCAAGTGGGGTGGCAGGGCTGCCCCACAGTGGTGCACTCCAGTGCTTCAGCAGTGGTTGCATCCTCCCCTTACCTAGCTGGTGCACCTCCCTCCTGAACTACTGTCCCAGCTGGAAATATAAAATGGCACTTCCAATAGCTTGTCCTTGTACTTGCTTCAGCACAAAATTATTCCTGGCCAAATTACATCCCTGGCCAAAGCTACGTCTTTTGCCTATTTAAATGTATTAAAACACCTACAAAGAATGATGGTTTATCATCCTTATCAGAGCTCTGTCCTTCAGCTGCACATTCATGAATTTCCCTGTTTTAAGCCTGTGATTTGTATTGAGAACACATTTCAGTAGAATAGTTGGGGGTTTTACGGCGTACCTAACAAGGCAACCCTGCAGGGAAAGACTTCGGTGTTGTATTATTTCATTCCAAACTTACTGCAAATAAATGCAATACATCATCTTTGCACTTGTTTACTGTTTTACCTGTCCTTTTCACTCTTATCTGCCCTCTGCCAGTTTTACCTTGTGACTTGCACATTAGGATCACTTTAGGGTTTTTTCCCAATTTGCTAACGCTTTCCTTGGAGAAGCATATAATTTTACTAGCCTTACAAATGTTCATTATTCTTTGCAAAGTCAAGTGTGTTTCTTGCTGTAACCTTGCTTTGAGCCAATTATAAATTTCACCATTAATAATTCAGTCTCTAATTAGTCTATTTGGAAATTATTCCAGCTGTTAAATGCCCTTATTCATGTGATTTAGCTTCACCATGCAGACCTGTAATAAAATGGTCTCACATTCTTGTCTTTGCCTAGTGACATTTTTGCATGAAATACAGTGCTTGAGGCTTTGCTTAGGAGCCTGTAATTCCCTCTTTTACTGGCACTAAAAGGCCTGAAAGCTTTGGTGTATACATACACAAGCACTATGGAGTCTTTCCTCTCTGATTTTCTGTCCTAACATCGACTTTAAGAGACATTGGGAATTTCTTCCATCCTCTTCTCCTTCCTCCCCTCCAATAATGATCTGCCAATCTTGGGGATTGAAGCTCCACTTCTGCCACCAATCTGGCTTTCTTCTGACCCACCTAAGAGTGCTGCAGAGAGATTGCTCTTTGCAGCCTGTCCATACTCAGGGGACCTAGGTAGGAGTTACTAAAGCATCAAACCTTTTCCCACAGCAGAGGTGAACACCTATTCTTTCCAGTGCTGGCTGCTGCAGCAGAGATAAGCAGACAGGAAAGATGAGTGAGAGGGAAGAAAAAATAAAGTTATGCAGGTGTGCTGGCACAATTTAATACTTTATTTCAGATACACAATCAAGGATGTTTATTAAAGAAATAAACAACAATACACCTACGAATGTATGAGTGCATTCTGCTTTTATATTCCGTTCCAGGTGAAACAACCTTTTACAAATCATTTCTATCCTCTTCCCTTCTAAAAAGTATTTCCAAGATATTCCTTCCCTTAGTCCAGGGGTAAGTCAACAAACTGCTTTATCAGCCCCGTGGCCAGAGGATGAACTGACCATTTACACCAGGTCACCTGCTCTTGCCCCAGCCAAGCCACGCTTCACATGGGTCTGTCACAAGGCACCAGGGAAGGAAGGGCGCACTCAGCGCATGCCAGAGCTCAGGAGCTGCCAAAGCACTACTTGCTATGTCCAGGAACTGAGAGCCAGGCTGATGCTGAGGGATGTAAAGCCCATCAGAAAGATTTCAAAACAGGGCTTGGAAGCCCACGTGGCACAGTTGTCGGTATAGATGCACTGCACACGTCTGTATCCTCTTTCACTCTCCACCCCCACAGAGCATCTTGTCTTCAAAATCTTCATGGCTGCGTATTATACTTCCTTTGTCTGTGCTGTGCATATGTTAGTAGATGACAAGTGAGTATTTGCAGCTATGGATTGTTACCAGCTGTTGAGTCATTTGAGTCCCAAATTTGACTCACTGTACTTTGAAAATAGCACATAGCAGTAGAAAATAAGAGTGTTTATTCTATACAACTGCGGTCCTGCCATCTCAAAATAGTCATTCCACTGCTGAATAATTTAAGAAACAAAATTGGAGCAATTTAATACAGCAAGTGTAAGGCAAATCTCTGTGATTGACATCTCTTAGACAGTTATGAAATACCTTCATAGCAGCTGCCAAGAGTAGGCACAGAGAAAGATAAACAAAAAAAGAAAGTAAAAGACATTCTTCAGAGTTCATCTGGAAATACAGTGGGTTTCACGAGGAATCTAGGATATGTGTTTCTCACTAATAGTCGAGGTCTCTATCCATTCTTCAGGATGTTCACTTGCAGTGACATGATCAAGCACAACACTGAAGATGAAAGATATTTTCTGTGATCATGTTTATTTTTTTTTCTTTTCCATGACATTATTCTTTGAAAATGCTATCTCTCGTGCTTCTTTCCCAAAAGGAATAGCTTTAGAAATTTTACATAAAATCTCTTTTTCCTTATGGAAAGGCAAATGCAAAAACACATGTGTATGCACAAGTGTATGTATACAGATCTTAAGCAACAGCACGAGATCTTTACAACACCAGAGTTTACTATAAATGGCTGTAATCTGAACTGTGGAGCTTGGCTTAAATATAGTTTTCACAAAGACATAATGCCTTTTGCCAGTTTGAGAAGTATTTATAGTTCAAAAAAGTTAGATTACTGGAAAAAAATGAGATGCCTATCATTTTCCAGTCCTGCGGGAGATACTAAATTAGTGATGACTGCAGAGGAACTCAAGAAATCAGCAAAACCTTGCAGACTACTGTAAGAACTTGTTTATGTGGACTGACCTCCAGATGGAGACAAAGGCTGGTTTGTGTCAAGAGGTGCCATAAATTGGTTTTAAGAGCCATTTAAACGAGCCTCAGCATACCAAGGTCAGTCCCCTCTCTCCAGTGCCTCCCACACCACTCACATACGCTCTTGTTCCTACTTGTGCTTTTGGTTTTTTACAAATTTTACATTATGCTCTGAAGTGATTTAAGGCCTTGAATTGGAATGAACTTGAGGTAACATACAGCATTAATAGGTTTTAAATGTCTAAAACTCTCTAAGGGTTCTGATTGCTTAAAACTCTCAAACATGTCACTGTTGCAAAAGGCAGAAAAGGAGCTAATGAAGGTCTTTACGGACCTGCGATGAGACCCAGAGCTCAGAGCAGCCATGCAGGCTTTGTGCCTTCGTACCCATCAGGCAGTAATGTAACAAGGCCAAGCACATGAATATTAAGGTAATAGGAGTCAGCCTGCTTTTAAAAATGTCCCTTTTCATTGTTTTCAGGATTTGTCTGTCCCTCTTTTAAAACAGCTCCCTCCTGCACAACTTGTGATATCCCTCACAGACGGTGTTGCAGGTGATCTTCCTTGGTCCCATTTCGCATTATATTTCTGGGGCCTAATGAGAAGCCCTTCTCTTCTTATGTGTTTCAAAACCTGGACACTGATGGATACATGCCCAGATACATGTATATGGGTATAAGTCAACTGGATATATATGAAGTGTGACACAAAAACCAGAGACTGTGCCTGTAACTGTTTTTATTTAACAAATTAAGAAAATCAATTATGGTCTCCTTCAAAATAGTTCCCTTCTGAGTTAACACAGCTGCATACAATGCTGCCGATGTTCAAATAAATTCCACAAATCATTTCCTGAAAGGCTGTTGATGAACTATGCCATTTTTGCTTTCACATCTTCTATCAACCAAAAATGAGCACCAACTTGATCTTTGGGATCTCTTCACTGTAAGCCCCCATCAATAAGTGAAATGTTTCCATTGTGGATTTCTTCAGTTTCACAAGAAACTTGCTGTTAACTCACCATACACTCTTGCACATCAACGTTTTCCAGCTGAGGGTAAGAAAACGTCTGTATTTGAACTCACATCCACTCATACTGAGTAAAGTGATTGAGTTGAGCCTTGTCTCTCTGTGATAGGGTAGAACAAGTTCTGTGTCCATCTCTGTCTCTCCCCTCCCACTCTGGATTCCCAAGCTTTAGTCTTGGGGTTTTTTTGTGTCAGACCTTGTCTACATCCAGTCTACATACGCGGAGAAGACTAGAGGTGCTTCTTCATCCTGACTGACTGTCTATTAGTCTAACCTTTAGAAAACGGTGTCACTTTCCTTTTGAATGGTATTTAATTTCCTGTTTTCACTCCAAAAATAAACATTTTAGGAAATCATGCATGCAGACATACACACACCCCCCCCCATACCATCTTCTGGGGTTTTAATATGATGCCAAGATAGCCTCTTTAGTGTTGCCAAAGTGAACTGTTTGGTGTTTCCAAGCTAGAAAGAAGTTGCTCAGCTGATAGCATGACAAGGATCACAATACATCATGCTTAAAAGGCAGAACTAGGTTAGTGTGTGATGTCTTTACTTCTAGTACTCTTACTGTGCACTGATAACGCGTTTTGCATGCATTTATTAATGCTGGCACCAATTTTGAAAAGGGAATAGGAGACTCGCTGGAAATATGAACTATCTATCACCTGCTTTCACTGTTCAGGCATTTGTCTGTCACTGTGTACAGGCCACCAAAATGCTCTTCTATAATTTCATGTTATATTATTCCTCAAGGGGAATCGTAACACCCATCTTCCCATCTCCTACAGCACGTACTCAAAAGCAGAGTTATGTCCTTCTCACAGAAGCTGTTTTCATTAGATGCTGTTTTTTTCCAGTACCTCAGGAATTTAGGTGATTCTTTAGGTCAATATCAGCAGACCTAGCCCTGGAAAGCCAAGACCTCTGTAAGAGAATGGGGGTTGGAATATAGAAATGTTTTTTTTCAAACTAATAACACAGCTGTACTGCAGGGCGTAGTCCTTCAGAGATGTTTTGGTTGGGGGTTTTTTTTTTTCCTGGAAGGAAAGGCACAGGGAAAGAATTCATTGTCTACTCCATAGCATTTGATCTCCATGGAAACATTATCAGCTGACTTCAAAGTCAACCTTCAAATGTGTTGGGTTTTTTTTTTCTGTGGCTCGTTTCTGATTCTCCAAGATGTGCATTTGCACATTGCTGGGAGAAATACCAACACAAGCAATTCCTGCAACCTTTTATCTGATCTCAGAAGCACACTGGCATTAGGAGAAGGAGAGGAAAAGCTTCTTAATGAGGTGCAGACATCTTACAGTCTGGAGCAAAAGACAGGGCAAGTAGCGTATGTGCACTGAAAAACTCACTGTTTTTCAGCCTTAACTCAAATCACTCTCACTGATCTTGGCATACAGTAAATTAGGGAGCTCTGGCTTTTCAGCAAAAAGAACTGTTCATATTCCTGCTTGTGTCCATTTTACATCAACTATACTGACTTATCATTTCTCCTTCAGCAGAATGGGAGGCACTGACAAAAGCATCAGTACCTTCTAGAGTTACCAGAACAAGAAAGGGCATGTAGTCTAGTTTGCTTCTCGGGGATGTCTGTAGGTCTTTGGGAAGCTGATGGAAGGTGAATTAAAGTAGAAGCAAAGTAGAGGAGAAGGAGACAGATCAGATAGAACTACGGAAGATTTTCCCACCCACAGCTCTGGAAAACAAGTTATGTGTATTTTAAAAATTCTATGGTTGTTCCTTATCCCTTATTAACAATGTCACCAGGTCTTTGATCTGCTGGCTTCTGAATTCCAATGGCAAGACCCATCAAGGCCAAAGGGAAACAATGCAACAAAATGGGTTGTTTTTTTATTAAAAACCAGAAACATTTTGCTGAGTTGTTTGATGCCTTGCATCAAAGATGGAAGAATACTGCACATGCAACAGAAGGAAGAGAAGTATTGGAATGATTTCCTAGATGGAAAGAATTTCTTACAGAGAGAAAGGGAAGCAAATTTCTCTGTGTAGCAGATCGTGTTTTTAAATGTGGAGGTTGAAGCAAGATTTAGATTCACCTTCTTGGCTCCTCAGGTTATCAGTTTAGAGAAAAAACATTCCCCTTAGACAAATCACTGCTACACTTGTTTGGTCTATACTGAATGAACAGAGTCCAACTGGCCAGTTGAAATTCTACAGAAAAAGCAACTGGATCTGATAGGCACTAAATGGGTGAGGCCTTGCTCGTTCCTGCTCAACCCAGCTCTTCCAGGGAATACGGAGACAAGTCCTGCTGAGGTACTTGTATGGGCTACTGACACTGCAGAAGTGTTTCCTCTGAAGCAGGAAAGAAGATTTCAGCATGTTATTCTCAAATGCAGTACAGTCAGGGTAGTTTGTTGCTTGCAAGCGTACACATGAATGATATAAACTGAACAGGGATGGCCTGCACTAAGTGGTCCTTGTTGGCAAGACTGTTGCATCTCATTTTGATTTCTGGCTATTATATCTCAATAACTGCACCACTTAAAACACACAGAAATGATTTTTCTATTTCTGGCAGGTCTGCTTATAGAATCAGTAACAGAACCCAGATCCTTTTGCTAAAAAGTTCCTCAGTTCACATTCAGTACGAGCAACGGAAATTTGTACCACCAGAGGGTCCTTTGGTCACTTGAAAAAATGAGTGGGTAGGCTTCTCTGCACCATCTGAAAATATCTAAATCAGATAGCCACCATGGTCACCCAGAGCTCTCAATGTTTTCTTCAGTAGTGCCTTCAGTGAACAAAAGGATTGAAAAGGCATGCGAGTAACTCTACCCTTTCATGCCTGAAAGTGTTCTCTCTAAGAGTGTTTTTAGAGGCACACACAAGGCAAGGTGGAAGAAGGCTGCACTCAATTTGTTTGTGTTGTGTCAGTTCTCCAGTCTCACTTGTCTTGAAGAACATCTGTCGGAAGACTCAGCAACTTACGGTTTCCTACAAAAGAAAGATTCCACAAACCCTCTGAGGCTTCCTCTTAGGTTCCTTCTGAGAGCGGTTCAATTTTTTCACTGGAAGAAAAGCACCTTTACATGGAGAGAGTCAGAATGACCTGGTTGCTAAAAGACAAATGCAATACGCTGCATGGATGCACCCGTATGCTATGGGAGAGGTCCTGGCATGAGGCAAACCCAACCTGACCTCACAAGTTTCTCTTCAGCTCTGGAAAATGCCTAAGGTGGGAAGAACTTGCCTGAGGTATAATTTGACAGTAAACTTATGTGTCTTGTCATCTGGCAAATCTGAGATGTGATGGAGTTACTCTAGTTCGCTCAGACCTCCAGTGCCTCCTTCCATTTAAACTTTTAGCCTCTGCCTGGGCAATCCTGGGAGACCCATACAGCAGGGGATGAAAGAAACCTGCAGGCAGCCTCTGCATGTTGCCAAGCATAGTGCCTGCCAGCACAGGGATGGGGTAATTTCACTAATTTTGATTACAGTGTTTCTTCATTTTGACATTAAGAGATCTTCTTCCTTTCTTTCCTTTCTGCTCCCAGTAAAATACTGAATCACATCCCGCTACCACAGCTGGCACAATTTTTGCTGCCTCCTCTGTTGTGGCTGCAAGTTCACGAACCATTATGTTTGCTGTAGTCAAGTCAACTTATTATTGCTAGGTTATTCTGAGTGAGTCTTAGGAGTCACCATTGCTAAAGTAATCGGAGGTTTATTCAACTCAGGCTTTGATCAACTCCCCTATTTCTCACTGGTCTATTTTATCAAAACAATGAGCCCTTAGCTAAGTAGTTTTGCTTCTGCCTTAATTGCCAACTCATAACTTGCTTGCTCATAGGTGGTGCTCCGTGCCTGCCGTAGTGCACAGTGTGGGCATCCAGTCTCAGTGCAGTTCCATTGCACTGTGGGAAACGGTAGAACAAATGTCACCACGTGAAAATCTGCAGGGTACTATAACATGAAATATAGACTGGCTGTCAGTTGCACCAGCGTAGCAAACTGTGGATCAGCCCTTAAATGACGTAATATCATTTCACACAATACACTGATTTACATGAGCCAAAGGATGGTACTCATTAAGTATTTGTGGTCGTGACTAAGGGTACATAGTCCTCTGGTGCCAAAATGCATTATAGCTTGTGTCACAGCAATTCAATAGGCAGACACTGCTGCTGAAGTAACACACAGCAGGCATACGGCTCTGGGGTGGCGTGGATGCTGCTGGTACGTTTGAGGTAGCAGGCCAAAGGCCAAATGCAAACTGCATTCTGACAGTGCCCATAATGCAATATCATAGAACTGCTATAGACCTTACAGTTTACTCTGGTTCATGGTATAAAATAAAAATGCATTAAGTTCCAACCCAGGTGGGTATACGCTCTCACAAGGACACCACACTGAATCTCTGTCACCCAGTCAGACTTCTCCTCCCATCTCGGCTTTTTTCATAAGGGCAATTTTCCAGTAAAACCCTTGCTATTCTGCAACCTACCGGTGAAGCTGCAAGCTGCTTCTGCTGGAACAGTACATAATTAAGCAATAATTTATATTCTATGCATGTATGCACAGAGCAATAAAGTGTTCTCAAGAGCTGCGTGCTGCTGAGGCGTTTAATCTGTGCACAGAAGGAGTTTACTGCAAAGCTGCTCCTTCCAAAAGGCTTTTGTCATCACTGTGCTGGGAGGGAATTCGGTTTATTCTTTAATAATTTCATTTGATTGTGACATAATTTAAATAGCTAATGGTACACTCTCCACTTTAGGATCAGACCTCATTTTATTTGTTTGTTTGATGTACCTTGAAAATGGTAAAAGCTAGCAGGGCAAAGAGAAAGTAAAGATAATATTGTTTCACTTCTGAGATTTTTTCCCCCATAACCCCACCACATAATAAAAAAGTCATGATAATTAAATAACCAACACTCCTTCCAGAGACATCAGTGGCCACAAATTGCCATCAATCGCAGCTACTAGAAATACATTAAAAGGCAGAAAAGGCAGAGATTCGTGTTTATTTGAGAACTGTGTGGTTTCAGAGGACATCTTAAAATCCATACCTTTGTGTTTCTCGTTTTATCTACCATTGTTTATAAGTAATACTTGACATTTCTATCTTTTGGGGAAAAACAAAACAAAACAAACAGAAGGGGAGAAGAACCAGGGTTTTTTTGTTTGTTTGTTTACTTTGTACATCTGACAACACAGTTAGTTGGTGAGTCATTTCTGCCTGTTGTGGGGGGAAGGGAGAAAACGAGCATTGTTCTGTCAGATGTGGAAGAAATGTTTTCCAAATAATAAGAAAAAGTCTTTGTTGAGGGGAGAGCCTCCGAGGTGGGCTTGGTACCCAGATCATTTTGAT
The DNA here is from genome assembly GCF_017976375.1 of Cuculus canorus. Classification (NCBI taxonomy): domain Eukaryota; kingdom Metazoa; phylum Chordata; class Aves; order Cuculiformes; family Cuculidae; genus Cuculus; species Cuculus canorus. The sequence continues at coordinate 150,238,108 of NC_071401.1, forward strand.
TACTGGCTTTTTGAATTTCCCTTGACTTCAAATTGGTGATAACTCCTTTAGGCTACAGTTGAACACCTCATCCCTGGTCCTAGGGACAAGGATGTTTAGGTGAAGCTCCTGCCAGTGTGGTCTGTTTGCACCAGCACCGCAAAGGCTCATCTTTGTTTGCAGTATATCTAAGAAAGGCAGCAGTTCTTGTTTCTGCTAATAGCATGGACCCCGTGAAATCCCTCAGGCTGTAGCACTCTGGAAGCTGAGCCAGGTCTGTGGGTGAAGGACATGGCTTCTGACATGGGTCAAGGGGCATTGGTGTGAGGCCAAACTCAAATATATTTGGTATGGATGGTTTGAGCCTGTTTGTGTTTAAATCATTTCACTCAAAAGCATTTCTGCTCTCCCCTGGAGGTAAGATTTCAAAACTGCAAGCGGAGGCATTGCAACCCCTCGCACAGCTGGGCTGATCGGAAAGAAAAGGGACGTTCATTTACTGAAAAAAAATATAATTCCTAGCAGCCGGGGCCCACGGCTCTGCTTGATATAATCATGCTTTAAAACAGCTACAGCAAAGGGCTGTGACTCATAATCCACATTTGGCTTTGACCAACAACAATATTACCTTTCTCAGCCATCCTTCTACTGATTGTGTCTGCCCCTGCAGCAAGGATGGCAGGACCCCAACCTTACACACATGTGTAGCAAATAAGTTGATCTCTGTCCTAAACAAACATCCAGTCTAAACGGAAGATACTTTCAGTGTAATGTTTAATATTCTTCTTCTATAATATATAAGTGGGAAAAGCACAAGATAGCCACAAGGTACTTAATAACACAGATGCTCAAACCGCTGTTGATCATCAGTCTGTTAGCAGGACAGGCTTTGACAAAACCAGCATGAGAAGAAGGGCAGCCAGCTGTCTGATGTGGAGAAGGGATGGAGACTTGACTACATGTCAAACAGCAGTTTCTGTGGCACAGACACGGCGTTACATGAAATTTCATCTCTCACCTGACTGAAGCATTTTGCAGTGAGACGTGAATTCTCTTTGTCAAAAATGCTGCTATTGCCTTGTCTCATTCATTAATGTGTTGCTTAGGATGATAACGTGTAAATCCTAGCACAAATAGCTTAGCAGGTTCTGCACTCCCCAGATGCTGAAGGAGATGGTCTTTATCTCCCCTACCCAGCTCACATACCAGCATATCCCCAGTGAGCTCTTATTACTGCCTGTCATTCATATTCTGTGTACCAGTGCCACAAAGCAAGTGCCGAGCCTTGGATCACCAGCCTTCAAGTCTGGTCATCTGCTCAGGCAAGAGTTATGGGGAGGGTTTTTCATGAAGAAAGAAAAGTTGGTATGGCTGCGGCTGCCTGGGGATCTGCAGCATTAGTGCACATGCAGGGGTACATCTCACTGATGGCAAGAACCTACCAGGAACGTGAATAAGGGTTCCATTTGTTTTCTGGGGAAAGACAGAATCTCAGGGTTGGGGATACTCATGACATGCTGCAATCTTGCTGCCCCTGAAGCACCATGTCCATAGTGCAGGCAGTATCATGGGCAGGAGCGATAGCCTTCCTCCTCCTGTCTTCCCAGCTCTGTGTATTACACAGTCTAGTAGAAGCTGCATTTCCAAGGTTAAGCTCAGCCTCTGCAGCCTTGCCAACCATGATTCATTTACTATGATGGCCAAGAATTGTCCAATTTGCAAGGATCATCCTTTGTGTTATGATTGTCAGTTCATGACAAAACCCCACCGAACAGTCCTAATGTAGTAACCGTACTCAGTTTTCATCAGTAACCCTCCTGGTGAGAGGCCAGATTGAGTACAAGTGGGAACTTCCTTGCTCAGCTGAATACAAACAACACATAGTGCTTGTATAGTGGCCATAAAGATTCCTCTAGGTGGTACAAAATGGTATTTTTTTGTGCCTGTAATGAACAGCACTAGGGAGGCTGATAAACCTGTGCTGTGTAAGACATCCTGCAGAAGCACTGAGGGGTGACTGGCTGAAGGCCTTGCTGTGCATCCTCTAACACTGAGCATGGCAGTCATTATTTATCGCCGTGGGATTACAACATCCTCTGGTGAAGTGGCAGGAGGGGGGCAGCCTTCCTTTAAAGAAGTCTCATGCTTTATCCTCTATTGTTGTTGCTCATTCCTCTTTATTGACACATGTTTTGGGGCAAAATACCCTCGGCAAGCCTGAGTGCCAATGGGCCCTGTTTGAATACGAAGAGTAACCAACATTCCTTACATTGAAGAGCTGGTAATCAAAATAGGCAAGACAAAGCATGAACGCACAGGGAGTATTTGTAAACCAAAGTTATTTCCTTCTCTTTTGTACTTAGCAAATGCAGCTTCAGTCTGGTCACACAGATTTTCCCACCCACCTGTCTTAACAATCTTAAGTTTCAAGAGAGCTGAAATTATCATGTTCTTGCTAGCAGAGAGACACCTTTCATGTAATTTTCTAACCACAGCCATTTGAAATGAGCCACAGAGCTTGGTTCAGAGCACAGTGACTCTGATGGATCCTTTTTACCTTGATCCCAAAATGTACTACCCATGTTGACATATCACACAGGGAACAACCTTGTTCTTGCCAGACACCTTCATGTTAATGGATAACCCAAGTGCCTTGGTGAAACACAGAAAGGAGTGTATGGTTTCTAATCAAATGACCTGATTTTTTAATAAGGGATTCTGGGAGAGAGACCTCCCCATTTATTCTGCTCTGCGCTTTGAATTAGCGTAGGACATCTCTGAAGACACCTCCAGAGCCTGGGGTCTCACAAGGACTCACAAGTCGAGAGCACTGACTCTAAAGGCTAATTGGATGCTTGTCAGAGTCAGGAAGGCCATTTTTATTTAAACAGGCATAGTAAGTTCCACAGCACTTTGCTGTTCCTGACTGATACCCTGTGGCACTATCATAACACGAGAACCTGTGAATAAACTGGGCTGTCGGGCAACTATATGTAGCGTTAGGGGAGACACCCAGAGTTCCCATATTCCCTGACTATTACAACACAGAGTATCTACAGGTGGCATTTCAGAACACATTGGAGAAAAGACAGTCCAAATAGACAAAGCAGAGACCTCAGAAGAGGGAACAGAGAAAGGGACATGGCAGTTGTCTCACAGCAAGTCCATGATAGAGATTTGCCCACAGATTCTACACCCAGAGGTGAGTTTGGTGGCAAGTCCGCACATTTGTGGTGGTGGATCTATGTTCCTACAAATGCCACACATTTCTAAGCCTAATTCCAGATGAATTCACCACATAATCTTACTTGTGTCTTCAAGTTGGGGAGTGTAAAATCAATATAACTGCAATTTAAAAAAGCAAAGTATCGGAGAAACAACGGGAAAAGTGTTGCAAAAGAAAAGCAGGGGCAGGAAGTAGTAGAAGGGGGCAAGGACACCAGAGGAAAGAAACCTGACACTAAAACCAGGTTGGGTATGACTGCTTTAGGGGATCATGCTGTCTTAGGGATGGGAGTAGATTTCTCACTAGGACCTGCTAGTGCACAGATGCAGGATGTGCTGCACAGGTAGCACACATAGTATGCTACTGATCTGCACTTGACACAGCAGGATGACACACAGGGCTGACCACACGTGTTGCTCTAGCGTGTGTCCTGTAGGTTGCCTTCTGTGCCCAGGGCTCTCCTAGCAATTCAGGGAGGCCCACACAGGAGGAATTGGAAAGAAAAAATAAACCTCCAACTTTATGCTAACTCTAGTTGTTATCTCCTGAAACAGGTGTTTAGCATCCGTAGTTATCCATTATTTGGTGTGTGGGTGGAAACTGTGACATTTCAGGAGCTCAGAGTTTAGCTTTGTTGAATCTAGAGGCCAAAGATCAAAATTAGAATCATCTGGGTGGGCTAAGGTTCAGCTTTGTCTGATGCCTGTGTCTTTCCATAACACTTGCCACCTGATCAGAGTTATGAAGCCTGTCCTCACTGTGTTCTCAGGAAGAAATGAAATGTTGCTACAGAAGTGGAAAACAATAATAGGATATTTTTAAGACTTCCCCAATATTGACGAGGGCCTCTACATTGCAACTGGAGTCAGGCAGAGGGTAGAACCTGAATTTTGTGAGGGATTTTAAGATTTTGAGAGTGGTATTTAAAAGAGGAGCATATGCTGAAAAATTTTTACGTTTTAATATAAGGAAAGTTTGGAAAAAATATCTCAAGTAATTTCAAATGTATGTTTCAACAGAGCCAGAATATGTCAAGTATTTTGTAATACCTTGTTCTATAAAAAACCCACCACTGAAAATTGAAATTAAACAAAAAAATCAAGCTTTTTTCCTCCTTAAAAATATGGAAACATGATGATTGACTCTGTATTTGTCTAAAGCAAAATTCAAAAAAATCAATATCATGAAGTGTTCTTCTTCCCAAAGGAGAACTCATAATGAAAAAAATGTTCCTGTTGAAGTTCCTCTGTACAGCTCTGTTCAGCATCAGATCAGTATTCGATGCTCTAGTGGCACTCAGTTCTTTCCCCATGGAGCCACTAGACCAAGCTGCTTTCTATATGAACATCTTCCCTTAAGTATTTCCTTACCATTTCCACCAGCTCTTTTCAAGTGGCTCAGAAAGTTGTATGTCTACTACTCTTCTAACTTCTCTCTGTTTTTTTTCCTCCCTCATTCTCCCCTTCCCACTCTCCTCCAGGAACCTTCTGCATCATTTCACTGTGCACGTGCGTGGCTGGAATCAACTTTGAGCTCTCCCGCTACCCCCGCTACCTGTACGGACTTCCCGACGACATCAGCCACGGCTATGGCTGGTCCATGTTCTGTGCGTGGGGAGGCCTGGGCCTCACTCTTATCTCTGGCTTCTTCTGCACTCTGGCCCCTTCTGTCCAACCTGTCCCCAGGACCAACTGCCCCAAATCTAGACCTGAGAATGGGACAGTGTGCTAAAACAAATAGCAAACAAATGCACACACACATATACATATATATATGTCTATGTATACCTATACATGCATATATATGTATATATAATTATATATATATAATCTCAAGTTAATGCCAGTGCCAAGATAGAGCTGAGTCCAACACGGCACTCACATCTCCACCGGACTCTATGTTGCTTCGTTCTTTCTCACAGCAATGGGAAAGCTTTTCTCTCACATGGATCTTCCATCCAACTCTTAACTTCAGCATCGTATCTTAGAGGTTGAATGAACATACAGTTGCACCTACGTACTGTCTTTTGGGAAGGGGAACAGGGGGTCTGTATGGGGTATCTGGAACCAGAATCTGTACAGGACATGGAGGGTGGGGCTGGGGGGGACAAAAAGCCTGTCCATTGGAGACAGAAGGGAAAAATGCAAACAGCAAGCAAAGGAACGAATCAAGTGTTTGAGGCACCTCGACAATGCACCTCCTCAAGGCCATTACCAGAAGCCAACCACTTTCTTTTTCTTTCTTAAAACAAAATGACAGAAGCCTACCCTGTCATTGATATTCAGTTTTGTTCAGTTTTTTTTTGAAACACAGAAAACAAAATGGACAGAACGTGTGGGGAAAAGCAGAAAAACATTTTCTCTTTGCCTGCCAAACTTTAGAGAGAAGCAAACATGTGAAAATAATAATAATAAACAAATCTAACAAAATAAAAACAGAAAACAGAAAACAAAAAAGAAGAAAACCTCCACGAGGACATCTCAGCGGACTTTCCAACAATGTGGTTTTAATCTTCCAGCTGCCTTACATCCAGGCTTAAAACTGAGGCTGAACTGCTAACATAAATGCAGCAGAAGGCCTTTCGAAAATGCTGTGATACATGTGTGTATAACTTTTTCTTCCCTCTTCTTTTATTTATTTTTTTTTAAGAAAAACAAAAATTTAAAACATTGCAATGTGATTGTCCACAAAACCATCCATGCTGTGTTTGTGGTCCAAGACTGAGGCAGTGCAACTGCAGAAGTGTGAGAAAAGCTGTCAGGTCTGAGACAGCATGTCTCCTCTGGTGGATTTCAGGATGATTTTTTGTTTTCACGAAGCATCTGAGAGTTCAGGATGGTGGATCCAAGGGAAGACCAACCAAGGAGAAGGGAGGTGGGGGATGCCCTGGCAATTGTTCTTCCCAGTTATTTGCTGGAGTGGGATTTCATCAAGTCTCTATTTTGGATGTTTCAGACATGGCAAAAGCCATTGCCAAGGAGGAAAAAGGGAGGTAATTTTTGTAAGGGAGAAGTAAGAAATGCCTCTTGTTATGTTCATATATGCCAAATAAGACCTTCCTACATCTTGTCTTCGGATACTGCCCCAGTTCACTGGACATCTCCACTATCCATCTGGGAGAACTGTGTACAGATGGAAGCAAAAGGGTCAGGTGCAGAGAACGGAGATCCATTTCCCACAAGCTCAAGCGTTGTATGATATAATTGTGAATTTGCAAATGGGACTCTCTCTTTTTTGGTCTTTCTCCTTTTCCTGCTACTCCTTTTCCCATTGTCTCCTTTTTCCTTCACTCTGCTCTTCCTGTTCTTCCGGTCATAGGTCCCAGAAGAGCTAAATGAACAGCTAAGTTTGAAGAGGTGGGTGAATATCATTAGAGGAAGCAAAACATTTTGGCTATGAGGGCAGCGGGTCCTTGCAGGGGACCAGTGGCTGAGGAGAAGATGGGGAGAAAGGGCCAATGATGTAATCAAAGGGAGTCTGAAGAGGTGATGACTGAATGCCCATGTGCAGGAGTGAGGGTACCACTGACAAATATACAGACAAAGGGAGGCAAAGCAAAGAAAAAAGGCTTCCCCGAAAGCAACCCAACCCAATGTGCTCTTAATTCAGGGACAGTAATAGCAATCCTTTCTTACATGATAGGTGCATGCCATCAGTCCTCATTAGTCAATAAAAAAATCACCCTTTGAGTCTAAAAAATCTTACCAGGAGAAGGAGGCAACTTGTTGAGACTGTGCCTGCTGCACAGAAATTAAGGCATTCGTTTCCAGCTCATGCCATTTACACAGATGACAAGAAACAGTATTTTGCTTGACTAAAAAAATCCAAACCACAAATACTTCTTATGCAACACAATTGCATAGCCAGCCATTCCCCTTCCAGTCCTGCTTCCTCTCCCTGTTACATCTTGTGATGATGTTGTTGCTTTATTAAAAATGCCCAAAAAATTAAGTTTCTAGAGGGTCTTTGGAGTAGAGTAGATTTGGGTTTCTTTCACTCTTGCTCAACTACCTAGCTTTTGCTTTCTCTAATCTACCAATTCCCCAAACACGCAATGCCAGCTGCCAAGTCAGTATGTTGCCACTGAAGTGCCACCCCTGGCAACTGAAGTTTTGTTATTTCATTCTCCATTAGATGTGACCGGAGAAAGTATTAATTTACTGATGTTGAAAATACAAGCCTTTTGAAGAAACTTCCTTCTTAAGTAGATTGGTTTATTTCTTTTCTCTTTTTTTTTTTTTTCTGGCAAGGCTTTCAAATAGAGAGGTTTGAAAAGCTTTGAAACCATTTGACTGTGCAAGTGCCTGCTAGGTAAAAAGGCTGCTGAAATACCGTTGGACAGAACAAGGAAATTAAAAACAAAAATGGATCTTGGAAAGCTAAATGAAAACTGAAGGCAGAAAAACAGTAACTGAAAACCAAAAGAAATCTATAAAAAAAAAAATGAGAATTTCTTCAAAATATGAAAAAAAAATGAGAAAACCCAATTTCTCATTAAGATATTAATGCTTTATGAAAATGAAAACTGTTTCGTTTTAACAACTTTGAATGCAAATTTTCTTTTTCCTCTGCAGTGGTGAGTGCGATAGGGAAGGTGTTTCATGTGAATACAGATACCTGGAGTGACCCAGGTAAACTAAAGGGCACAGAGGTATCTAGCTGGTGTCCACCATCAGGCCCTGTGTCATGGAAAGTGGTACGATAGCTCCTGTGGCGATGTACCCTTGCTTGCTCTGTGACGGTTCACAGCATGTATTCTTTCACAGCTACAGTTTTGACAGAGATATAGCAGTAAGATTTAAAGAAATGGAAATTATGTTGCTGTTTCGTGGATTGTCAAAGCTTTCCTTTCTTTCTGCAGCCGGCTCGAAAAATAGTTCTGCCTTGATGACCTATTCTCTGATGGTGTTAGTTTACAAGCTGTATATGAGCCTGTGTGTTTGTGTGTGGCAGTGGTGGAAGAGGATTATGATTATTTTTTATTCACAACAGAAAAGTGTTAACTTTGGATTTTTGGGCCAACTCTGCAATTTTCTGCTTGCTATACCATAGGCTCTGTAAGGTCCATGTGGCTATGAGACACTTAAAAACTATGGGAGTGAGTGTCTGAAGCAAGACGTGATCATATTATCTTAATTTCAAACTGAATCCCCAAAGAGATCGTTTGTTCAAACACCAGTTCTCTCATCTTCGCCTCAAGTAAGGGCAAAACCTCCTTGGGATATTATGAATTTTACTCCATGAGACTCACAGAACTGAGAGGAGCCCAATGCGCTTCAGAATGAATGGGGCTCACAGCCCCACGACACTTTCTGGTGGCTCAGACTTATCTTTAGAGTAGTGTTGACTCAAAAGACATTCAGATCCAAAGTTGCTGTTGTTAGTGTCTCCATCTACCCTGAGCTAAAGCACACGCACATCTGTTCTGAGTTTCTGCATTTGGGGGAGGCTTTGAAATATCTTTCTGAACAGAGATTCAAGTTTTTTGACTAGCGTGTGGTTTTCTAGTTGGAGGAGTAGTTAATTAGAAATCTGTTAACTGTGATACCATCATCAAGGGGCTTGACCCTATTCCTCACATCTGCTCTGGTGGAGAGCCTAGACATGTGCTTTCCTTGGAGCATGTTACTAATACCCTTAAATTTGGTAGCCTATTCATATGCTTAAACTTAAGAATGTGCTTCCCTGGATGATGTTCAGCTTTCTGCAGAGTCCAGCCTCTGTTCTTGTTTTCCTATCTCCCTTGGTAGATAAAGTGACACTCTTGTCCTATCCTGATGTACCAGTGGATGTTTTGTCTCCCTTTCCATGAAGTGATACTGTGGGATCTGTAGCTGGCAGGCTCTTTCCCACATGTGGCCTTGCATTTTGCGCTGCTAGGACAACATGCCTCTACGCTCCAAAGACTACAGAGGAACTTGACTGCAGCGAATGCAGATGTCATGAAATGCCAGTCCTAGGGATGCAGGATGAATGGGCTCAAACCACTGCAGTCTGCAAGCTGAGATTTTGTGTATAGTGACTCTCAGTTATTGTACTGTGAAGTTGTCCCATGATTTCGGTGAGTTAGCTACAGGGGATTGTGCTGTCCATCCCTGCGGGGGCATGGTGTGCGTGAGGGGGCTACATAGCAGGAGTCCATGTGCTCTGTATCTTATGTACTTTTATAAGACACCTTCTTCAAGCTAAAGCTGTTTGCCTGTTCAAATTCCTGACTCGTATTGGCCACCTGTATATATCAACTCTCTCTCCCTTCTCCCTCTCTGCAAACACACAACTGATCTTCCCTGATCTAAACAGTACAGCCCCTCCAGTTATATCTCTAGTTGAGCTTCTTTTTTCTTTCTTTCTACCCCAGGGATAGTTACAAGTGGATCACAGACCACCGGAGCAATTTCTTCGAAATATTGCTTTTGAAAAATTGCCATTACGTTTTAAAATGTTATTCCAGCTGCAGTAACAAATGAAAGGTAAAAAAAAAAAAAATAAACAAAAAACCAAACCAAAAACCCAAAACCCTTAGAGTCCTCTAAACAGTCCTCTAAAGAGAGATCCTCATCATCCCGGGGAGAATCATGAGAGTGCGTGTATTCTACTTCCCTGTAGATGTGAGTTACTTTTAGGTATGGTGTATTAGCTGTGTGGTTCACTGTATGTTGAATAAAACAAGGTTGGTGAGGGAGAGGACTGATATGCCAGGGGTATCTCAGATTCCTAAGCATTCCTGGAAGACTGTGTCTCCTTGGCTGTCCATTTATCCATCATGCAGCACATCTGAATCGGGCTCATTCCTGGAGCCCCACTGATAAGCAGAGCTCAGAAGAAAATCACTGTAATCTGTCCTTAATTCTTGAGTGCCAAGCTAACTGCCGGCAGCGAAATGGAGAGAAAACAATATGTTACCAAGTATAGCTTAAATAAAGACATACATTATTCAGGCTCTTTCTTCTGTGTATGTCTCTACATAGGCCTAGAAGGGCTACAGGAGTTCTCAGGCACATTCACACAAACAAATACTGCATTTCCTTGCCCCCAGGTCTTGCACTCTTTCACGGCCCACGCTGCTGTGCTCATTCAGCAACAAGGGAAGACTCAAGGTGAAAACCTGAGACAGCTCTGAACAATTGTCAGGCACCACTGAGAGACAAAGAATAAAAAGTGTGCATGAAGCACAAACAGCACGTAAACATTAGCAATGGATGAATTTCCAAGGTCAGAAACTGAGTTTCAAAAGATCCTGAAGTTTGACTGCGAACTCCAGGTCAGATCCGTAACATCTTGATTCTGACAATCTAAGCTGAAAACTCATAAAAATGGGTTTTATCTCAAAACGCATAGCCCCACTGTTTCCAGTCATAGTCAGGAATATAATGCATCAGTTCCAGAGTTTGTTGAAGTCTGTAGAAAGCTTCCCCTTGGCTCCCACGAGTTTTGGATGAGGTACCTTAGAAAATATTTTAGTACTGTCTTGGTTAACACTGAAAATTAAATGCATGCTTACATACGATATCTGACCCTTGATTTTAGAAAGTCATCAAATGTTACCTTCCCTGCCCCATCCCTAAAATTTAGAGTTTCCACCCTGTCTGCCCCACAGATACCCCAATCCCACAGCCTTCTTCAGAGCCATAGTTAGAGATTGCTACATTTTTCAAAACAAATGAAGTACTGCTGGTGCCAGAGGCCTCTGACAAGCTCTCCATTGACATCAGTGGGAGAACTGGAGCCTGGTACAATGCTGTCGATTTAATTGCAGTATGCCTTGCACATGTTTAGTAGTTAACTTAGAAAAAGAGCCTATACGGCTGCCTCAATATAGGACACAAGAGGGAAATGAAATGCTGGTCACCTCTAGTAAAGCACTCCAGAATCACAGTCAATTATCCTTCCTTGCTCAGAGAAGTCCTGCAATGAGAATAATGGAGACTGAGATAGGTTATCTCCAGGTAAAGGTGGGAGGGTATAAAAAGGTAACTTAACAGCAATTGCTGTAGGTCAAAATTGATGGGCATTGGTAGAATTACAGGAAGACAATCCAATGTTGCCTACAGCATTAGCAGCAGGAAGTGTCAGACCCTTCTAGGACTGCATTTTTATGTTTTCCCTTCAGTGATTAACACTCCTGCAGAGTGGCAGAAAGCAACTTCAAAAGTTTTTTTGCCTAGGTTATATAGACATGGCCACACTCACTCTCTTGGACATACTCACTCTCCTTGGACACACGTACATGCACTTCCCCCATGATGTGGGTGCTAGTAGCCTGTAAAAATGTGTGCTATAGAGAGAGAAAAGACACAGCAGAATGCAGCATAGTAGTTTCTTTTTTATTCTTTTATACTCAACTAAGGAGTTGCAATGCTATTCAGATGTCATCTGCGTCCACATTAGGTTGTGCATGCAGATTGCATGGAAACTAGCTGCTGAAGAGACGTGGGGAAGTATAATACAACTGGGACAAATTGAGTGTTCACCATCAAAATATATTTGGATGTTTATGAAAGAGTTACCAATGTTGTTCTTAACCCAGAGGTGCAGGGAAGGGAAGGAGATGAGACATAAATACATGTTTCTTTCTGCCTCTTTTGTCTTTGGGCAGATCTATCTAGCTGAAAGGGAGGCAGTGAACAGCTCAGGGCAGAAACATCCTGAAACACTGCAGCAAAACTCTCCAGAGTTGATCATCGGTGCTCTTCAATACAGGGTTTCTACAGAGCTGCTTCTGATCCAGCCAGTCCTGAGCTAGCCATCCTACCTCCGAAAATGCAGTTGTGTCCACAAGTCCTTACTACCTTCTAGTGCCACAGCCACTGATATTAACCACTCGTGTGTGATACTTACAGGTGTCATTTTCCGAGTGTGTAAGGCTAAGGGAAGAAACTGAAGTCCCATCAAAAGGAAAGGCTTGGTATTCACAAGCTTGGTTCTTGCAACTCACTGTTGAACCGTGCTTCTATAATATAGATGGCCTTAGTCACAAGAGAAATAATTACACAATATCACCTCCAAATCAGAAAAGTTTATGATCCCCTAGTGTAAAAATCCTGCTGTGCTGAGGCAGCACCATGGCAGGACACCACCTGAGTCTTATTTCTGTCCCCAGAAGAGGGCTTGTGTGGGCTGTTGGCAGCACAAAGACTGTGATTAATGCTGCTCTGCACAGCAAGGAGCTTTGCATCACTGTGGTCTGAGTCCTACGTGTGGCAGCAGGGTATAGGAATATCTCTGTAAAGGCAATTCCTTTCAAGTGGCCTTGTTATTTTGCCAGCTGGTTAGAAATACCCAAACAGCAACAGCGATTCTGTGGTAGATGAGAGAAAGAGTCAAGTCTTCAAAAAGCTGCATGACCTGTGGGTTTTGCCCCAGTTCCAAAGCAATCTAGACACCAAGAAGCACGAATGAGACATGGCTCAGCCTCCTGGGGCCAGCTACACAAAAAAGCCTCAGCATCCAATTCCCCTTTAGGTAGTGAATAGGAGTGAAACACTAAATGCCTTTGGTGTCTGCATAATTTTCTTTTAAAAAAGACATATATGCACCTAATTTGCTTAGGATCTTGTGACATTTTGTCTCAAGAATAGTTTTCATCCGACTAGAGCATAAGGCTGTATTTTTTTTTATCAAAGGTTATTCATTAACAATACAGATCAAAAAAAAAAAAGGGTTTGGGTAATCAGAACAATAAAATAAAAGTGCAGCCTTAGACTATTCAGTTAGAGTGTACTGAATTATTTATAACTCCTGGGCACCAACAACAATCACAGACATCTAATTTAAACTGTTACTATTTTTACTCAGCAATTTCCATCACTTAGAGTGTTTATATTCATATATTTGTTGTTTGATCTTTTGCAGGACAAAATTTTCCCTACTTACACACACAAAAATAGCCCCATGTTTGGAGACATTTGAAGATACTTTTCTGCAGTAACTTTAATTATTTTAAAGCATTTTGAGGCTTAGTATGACTGGCGTTACAACTTTCAAAGCTGTAAACTGTACCTAAAAATGGCCTTGAACTTCCAGTTCTTTCTCACTTAAATTTACCTTTGATTACAGGTCACGGAAATCAATAGGAAATTTTCTTTCTTAACAACTGTAAGACTGAGTCCTATTTATATGTGATGAGGGAATTTAGCTAAGAGGCTGTACTTCTATGTCAGCCACTTAAGGACCTTTTTCATAGATATAAGAACAGTCACTGCTAAGTCACTCCAACTTTATACCCATTGCTTTTTGTAAAACAACAATAATTATACTTGTGTGTGGCTAGAATAATGCAGTGGTAAATCTAGCCCATAAGCTGACAGACATGCACTTGTATATATGTGTATATATGTATATATATTTGTAAATTTATGAAAGGTGTCCATAGCTTCATGATTGCCTGAAATAACCTGACATTGATGTACAGAATTTCAGGCAAAGGACTGTTTCCTTTTCAAAATCCCCATTTATCTCAAATGTAAATCAAAACATTCTTTTATTTTCCCCAGGAAAATCCTCATTCTGTAATTGTGCCAGCTGAGGAGGGTTACCACACTAAAGTCAATGGCATGCACACCCACACATGTACATCCATCCAGTCATAGGACTGGGTCTCAAGGGCTTTTCTAAGGGAAAGAAATAGATTGAAAAAGCCAGAGCAGAATTTTTCTGCTCCACATTAACTCCCACAATAGGCTCAATTATCCTTTACGAAGAGGCCCTTTGCACAGATGCTGTTCTTGTGCACTAGGTGTACATTTGAGGGGCACCTCTGTGGATGAAGTCAAGCTATACTAAGGCCCGGCTTTTCTCACCCGAATTCATCCCCATGAATTAAGCACCCAACTGAGCTCTTTATGTTAACGGTCTCATCTCCTTTAGTTAACAAGAGACAGTCACTTCCAAATGGTGAACCAGTAAAAACTGTCATTTAAGTCAGCTTTAAGAGCTTCTTCTTGCTCCACAGAGTGACTGCCTATCTCGAGTGGTCTAAAGATATTAAATCCTGGTGAGATGATGAGTCAGGGACCTATTGCAGAAGAGCACCCATATGGACATCAGCCATGGCCCTGTGCTTTAGATGCATGGCCTGGCTCACCACGCAAAACACAGATGTTAATTGTCAAAGACTATTGGAGCAAAAAGAGGTGTTCACCACAGCCTCTCTGCCTCAGCTGCAGCACGACTGCAAAGGATAGGGCTTGCCCCAACCACTGTAAATTGTGTTTGAGGTGAGTACCTGATAGGCATCGATACAGACTACTGGGTGATCCCAGTGCTGGAGGTCAGAGATCCTTGGTCTGAACTCGTCACCTTTCTCTGCATTGCTGAAGCGGTTCAAAGAGGGGATCTACATCCCAAAAGTTTGAATAGCTACACTGTTCAAAGGTTGCTTTCTTGCTCTGTCCCCAAACTGGCCTGAAGAAAGTCATCTAGTTGGTAGCTATAATCAAAAAAATACCCTCCATGGTAGATTTTGGTTAGTTTAATTATTTTTTTTTCTAATGTTAATAACAGCTTTATACACAGCTTACATGGAGATTAAAGAGATTGCAATTTCATTCCTTATTGTTGGAATTACAGTTGTCCTCAGAAAAAACTAAACTGGGAGACTCAACAACAGAATGAACTGTGACTGGATTATTCAGAAAGCTGCTCAGACAGAGCTGAACGTACATTTCCATCTCATGGTGAGAGTCTCTCAGAACCAAAATCTGGATAGCAAGAAGGACCAGCAATTTAAACCAGTATAAGAACTTTGGAGCTCTTCCCTCATTTTACCTGAATAAAACAAACAAATGAAGTCAGAGGAGTGAGAGAATTAAACTGATTTCTGAAAACTTCAGGGATAAGTGAACCTTGGATGTTGTGTATGATCACTATTTATTTCTACAGCTAAATTTAAGTCAGTGACTTGACAATCCTTACCCAACCCTCAGAATAACTTTATTTTTTAAAATACTATTAAGGTTATGGCAAGAGGGACTTCAGCTGGCCTGTAGGGACCTATGGAGTAAAGATTCGATACTATGTACCAGTACTCAGGGAAAGACTAGCTTGAAAGTGGAAGATGAAACTGAGTTCCAGGGATCAAAAGTTATTTTTCAGCATGATATGACCTTGATGAAGCTGTGCTGTTTCATCCTGACATTTCTCTCCTGTTCTCCCTTTGCCTTTTTTGAGGAATCAGATCTGTATCTCTCTCTGATTTCCTCCCTCTGTGAAAGAGAGAATATAGAGATGCTTCCTGTAAAGATGTCTTCTCTAAATCCCATTCCATGCCAACTCTTGCATATGTGACTGTTTTGTCATTTAGGATGTCTGTGAAAAGAAATAAAGGCTTTAAGAGTGAACTCTGGAAACAAGGAGAAGCTCGAGAATAAATCAAATCAAAGGATGAAGCATCATTTTCTGCAAGACTTTTCAGAATGTTCCTAAGTTCTCATCATTGCCCTCCCTCCTTCCTTCTTTCTCTGTGAGAGGGATGGGGACGGGGACAGTCCTGAGATATGGGACTCTCAGAAGATGCTCTTTTAGCTATTGACTCACTGTGTCCCACAAAGGTTTTGCAGAGTTTTCCATATTTTACTGTCAAAGGAAACCTCCTTTTAAAAGATAATAGAGTCGGTGTGCAACATCACACGAGAGGAGGTTTGAAAGGGTTACTCTGTCCTGGTTTATCTTTCTTTCCTGTTCTTTACAACAGCCCTGCATGTCAAGCCATGCACAATCTCCTCTCTGCTAGGCTGACTTTGCCAAGGGTGTAGTTTGCCAAGAGGTACCTGCCTGGACCCTCATCCTCATGCTGCATTTGGATTATTCTTTTGGATAATGTTCCTCTTTCTCTTAAAAAAACCTGTTTGTCTGACCTCCTAATGAAAGCCATAACTACTCCTGTGACGCTGCAGCAGGGAGTGAATGCACAGCCTCCCAAGGGATGGCAGCAATACCTGGGCACCAGGGCAATCTTAGGGGGTAGGCAGGAGGATGGATGCAGTTACCATGGACATCTCGCATCAGAGAGCTGAAGCATCACCTTATCTTGTGAATTGCCACCGTGCTGCTCATGAGCTAGTGCAGAGCTGTGGGTCTGACTCCTCGCTGTCTCACGCTTGTGCCATCACGGACTTCTATAGAAATACAAGCAGGCATGGCAAAACTTGCCTGTGTGAAGGCACTAGCATTTTGCAACAGAGTCAGTGAGAAATTGGACTCACTAGGCTCTTCTCCATCCGCAGGATGTGTATCTCATGCAGCCATTTGCCCTTTAAGATTTCTTTTGCCACAAGTTACACTCACCCTAGCCATGTGCTATTACTCTGGCCAAATATTTTTAGAGGGTTCTTCTTCCTTGGCTCCCTCATTGATCCTCTCTTCCTTAAGGAAAAGCATCTTTTTGCTCAGAAGAAATGAAACAACTCCCATAACCTCTCTGTTCTTTGGTGATCATAAAAATTGCAGTCTCCACTGTTTCTAACTGACAGTTTAGGAGGCTTAAGATAACAACTCACTTAAATGCTCGCAAACTGAAGTATGTCAGCACTTTCCTAGGACATTCTCAAGTAAAATGATATAATTGGTACAAGATATTTGTCATGTGGATGCATCTTGGCCAGATGTTTATGTTTCCTCTAAGTGCGGTACACACGTATCAAAGCTACATTAGAAAAGACCTAGAATGCCACATTAGCTGGGCATATTTGGAGAAATGCATCAATATGTTTTGTTTATCTGGCAGATTTGCCTTCAGAAAATTTTACAAGTATGAGTCACATCAGACCTGTCTGAGGCAGGTAGGTATTATAGCCATTTTAGAGACAGGAAGCCAAAAGCCTGGGAAAAGACCTAACTTTAAAGTGGTTTGATGCCCCCTCGCAACTTCTACGGTGTGCAGATGAAGCCTTCTGTTTTCAGCACTTATGAAAATCCAGATTGTAGCTGGTTTATCCAAATGTGCAGTGGCTGTAAATATGAAAGCCTAGGACACTAGGACACTCAGGGTCCTGACTTCATCAGAGCACTGCTACAGAGCTTTGATCCAACAAAGCACATAAGCATTTGCCTAATTTCAAGCATGAACATCCCATTAATGATGCTATTGCCATGCTTTAAAGACAGGCATATGCCTAATTGCTTTGCTAGATTGGGAATTACATTAAAATATATTAAAATCTAGCATATTTTGAAAATCAAAAAAGAATGTCAGTTTCTGATTACGTTTCAGGCATTGTCAAGGATATTTGAACTAGGTATGCAGCCACTCAACCAAGTGGAGCACTTTTTAGCAAATCTGCACAGAGTTTAATGAGTTTTGGGTAGTAACAACCAGTTGTCAGAAGTAATCGAGGGCGGCACATCCTGCAAGGTTCAGAATTCTGTGCTGCTGCAAGAGGGAAAGTGTTGCCTGTAGCCATTGGTGCTAACAACATTAACAACAACTGACTATTGCATTAGGTCGTTCTGGTAAGATGTGAGTGTGGTGGCTAATTTCACAAGTAATGCGACATCTTATCAAGTGTGTTGTACTTTTCCGTATCTTCCTGTGATCTGTTGCACAAGAGGTGAACACAAGTTGTTTAAACATGAAACAAACCCAAACATCTTGTTCCGTTAATCCAAGGTGCTAATCTGCAGACACATGGGTGTTTGTGCACGTACATCAATGTTTGCAGGGCTACGGTCCTGGAGGATCATTTTAGTGGCAGTGTTGAGATCAGGGACCTAACGGTGGGAATGAACAAATCCCTGTAACTTTGAAAGACAGAAGTCGCAGAAAGCATCACAGGCCTTCGCTGAAAAACTGGCTACGTCTTACAATTTTCTTTTTGTTTTGTTTCTGTTTGGTTTTGGTTTTATCCAGATTGGCACAGAATACTGTATTTCCATTGATTAAAATCTTGTCTGGTAACTAACTAAACAACTTGTTCATGGAAAATTAAAAAAATAAATAAGTAAACTGTCAATTGTGGAATGTAAACTGATTAAACAAATAAAAAAAATCATGTTGTGTGTTTTAAGCGGTTGCCTCTGCTTGTGTCAGGAGCAGGTCTGGGCACCTGTCACCACCCCCATCCCCATCTGAAGGATGAAGGACAAAGAGCAGAACTGGAAAGTGAGTGGCATCTAAGATATGCGGTGTTGGAAGTACTCTTTAAAAAACACTAAAAATAATGATGAGACGGCTTCTGATCAGAAACACCACGCAAAACACTGCAAACACAACCAGTATCTCAGCCTGACTACTTAGGAGGAGGCTTTCTGGTCTGTCATAGAAGGGATTGATTCCTGCTGGAGCCTTGGGATCTGCATGTACTCTAATACCATTAATCCCTTTTGGAGCCACTTAATGTCTAGAAGTCTGTGATTTGATTGAAACAGAGAAAGACATAGCAGTTGTTTAGCCCTTACTTTTCCTCAGTAAATAAACAAAACCAAATACAAGACACAGTCTTCTGGGTTTTCAGTGCTCAGCTGTAAAGGCTTCAGGAAACCTGGCAGGCACAACGCCTCACCGATATTAGTGCTTCCTCACTGCATTTCTGTCCTCAGGCCAACAATAACAAATCAGACAAACATTTGCTATACGGCTTTGAGTGTGCAACTGGAGTACGGCTGCAGGTTTCCCAGGCTGAACACCCAAAGATCAGGCTATTCCAAATAAGTGTATAGATATAAAAACTACCCCAAAAGTATAAAAAGAAATTAAGAAGAATGGACAGAAGTGCTTTCAGCTGTCTTAGCGGAGAACAAGCAAAAGAGTTGATCAAAGAGAAAAACACAACTTTTAATTTTTTTAATCAATGAGTTTTAAAATATCTAGAACTAAAATATTACAAAAAAAAAAAAAGCAGGGAAGGTATTTTTAAAACACGATTATTTTGTTCCGTATGGTGTTAGATACTGAAATTGCCTGTGCTCCTTTTTTACCTGATTTAGCAGTTGCACCTGTCAAGACCTGACAGTCAAAAATAAGGAAGAACCTAAGTCATCCTGCCAGGTGGCACGTTTTACTTGCTGATGATTCTTCCCAAGCTGATAGGCTTTTAGCAACAGACTTTGAGCTGTAGCAACAACAATCTCCTGCAGTTCTCAGGATGGAGTCCTTCCTTCCCCCAAAGAGGTGCTAAAATATCAGCTGCAGTGAGAAGCACAAAAGGGAATTCTCTGTCAAAACCGTCCTCAGTAAAATTCCTTGACATCTTCCCTGTCACTAATGCCTGAGGAAGTGAGAAATCCTGGTGCTATACTAAACTCAGAACTTGGAGGGTGTGCCTATTTTTGCCACAAGTAAAATCACTTGCATTACCAGTGCTTATGACCTGCCTGCTCCTGTGAATACAGTCTGTGGGGCAAAGTGGAGAGCAGGAGGGGGAAAAGAGCAGGCTGGGGGATGCAGGAGCTAGCAAACCCCAAGGCAAATGAAGGGATTGAATGCTGTGCAGCAGCGTGTTTGGTATCATGAAGGATCAAAACACTTTCAGTTAAAAGTGTCCTTTTCTTGCCTGCTCCTGCCCGTGCCACCAGGCACAGCTGCCCACCCAGCTGTCCGCATCTGCCTAATGACAAATACCAGCAGTAGGGGCTGCTCGGGTCTTCACTCTGTGCCATCAGCTTAGGCAATATGATTCATTGCAGTTAAAAATGGAAGCCTGCAGAGCTCACTTTGTGGCAAGGGAGAAAGCAGATGAATGGCAGTGACGGCAGGAAAGCCTTGTGTGTGTGTCCACCAGAGCAGAAGGCTCAGTTGCTTGACGTTTGCATGGGGAAGGGAGAAGAAGAACGTGAACCGAAGGAGCCAGCTGCTCCTTGAAGATTGAACTGGAGACGCTGTTGAGAAAAGGTCTGTGCTGCAGAGAGAGCGGCCTGACTTCAGGAAAGATTTGTGCATAGAACACCAAGTTTGCATTACCCGTGTGAGAGACGAATTTTAACACTCCCAGTGCACTGTTTCTCCCTGCAGCACCCGGGGTCACTGAGCCCTGCTGCTGCAGCCTCTGTGGTGCTTTGCAGGCTGTTCTTCACTTCTTGGGGTCCGGCTTTCTGGCATGAGGGGAGATGTCAGGCAGCGCTGTAGCACCCACCACACAGGATCCTGCAATCCAGCTAGACAAAGCAGATAGTGAGTAAGGGAAGGGAGGACTCATTAACTGTGGTACATCACAGAGGAAAAGGACAACGCATGGATTAGGATAACTCAACATCACACAAGCCGCCTGTGGCAGAGCAGGGGCTTGCTGTGACCTTGTTAGGCTGTCTCAGTCAGGAAAGCATGGGTTGAGACTGCCTTGTATGTACTCTGCCACCCCGCCATCCTGGGCACCTGCAGTTTGGGAAGTGTAGCAGGAGCATTCGTCTCTCATGGTCCAACTCGTGCTTCAAATTAGCACCATTGCCTTCAAAGCAACCTCCCTCTTTTCAAGACTCCATCTGGTTGTGAAGAGTAGTAACTATTTAATTAGGAAGGAAAGTAGTGAATATTTTAACAGCTAGGCTTAGGAGAGAGAAATCTGCCCATCAGCTTCCTCTCCAATGCAGTGGGGCCTTGGCAGGTCAGATGTAGAGACGTGGGCAACAACTTCAGTTCTTCAGAGCAGTGAAACCCCTTGCTCTCCCCTGAGCAGCACCCCAAATTGCAGCTTCCCCTTCACTTTGGGGTATGCACCAATGATTAGTGCCCACACAGAAGCGAGGACCCTCTCACTGAAATGCAACCACTCTGTTTCAGTGGCAGAATAATCTCACAGTGACCTTTCTTGTCAGAAGAACATGATAGCTGCAACAGACTGGGGCTGTATAGGGTGAAGAAGCTGGTAATGAAATGCTTTCATAGTTTGGCACTCATTATTCCATTACATTATTGGGCTCCTCCCTGGGCGCCTTCCGAAGAGTCATGGCTGAGATCTTTTCCTGCAGAGACAAAAACCAAACCACCTAAGAAGCTACATTTTCTAAAATTTTCACTCCCTCTCTGCTCAGGGGGAGTGCGGTCTTGTTCATTTGCATCAGACAGCAGTGGAAGAACCACACCAGCTCAGTTATGATTTTGTCAGACTGCTAACCCACCAAACAAAGCAGTCAGCCCATCCCCAGCCACAAGCGGCTGAGGCTGCTTCCACCCCACATCTCACCATGCAGGGCCTTTGCTGCCCCAGGGTCCCCAGCACACCTCGGCCACCCTCTCTCTGCTACCTTGGGTCATCTATTGACTTGGAAATGTTGACCACTGATCACTGCTTTGTAAGAAACTACACTTTCCCTTTGAACGCTTGATTCCCTGTAATTTCTTCCCATCCTAGGACAACTCCTTGGCTTTCCCAGTTCTGAAATTCAAAGTGGCTATCACCATCTGTGAGGACCTCACCTGGAGCTGGCTGCTCAGAGTGAAGCCTGTGTTGGCTGTGACAGCAAAGCCCTCTGACAGAGCTCAGCTCTGTACCAGGAAATGAGCTGTTGGCCCAAGGGCACCCCAGCAGCATGAGAGCTCTACTGCCAGCAGACACAGTCACAGAGAGGTCACAGAGTCTAAGCTTTGGGCCACCATCTCCCCTTGCTCAATCTCCAATAGACACCCATTTCAGTCAAAGGTGGTGGTCGGTATTAGAGGTGGTATTAAACAGGACAACTGGAAACACTGTGGATTTTGCTTTGGCTTTCGCTTACTGTGTACAGCAGTGCTCAAAATGCATGGCAGGAACATAAAGGGAGAAATAAACCTCGCCATAAGGAGCATACCGTTTGGAAAAGCAAAGGCAGCCAAGAGGTGAGAGAAGGGAATAAAATGCACAGGCAAAGCCTTCATCGTGACAGTTGGTGTTTGGAGTCAGCCATATATGTTTGAAACCACTGAATACAGAAAATTACTTAGTACTTCAATGCCTTCAGATGGCTAAATAAGCTTATTTAAATTAAAGTGAGCACACAAACGCATCCTCAACTAGTAGGTAAAATACAAAACAAAACTGAGTATTCTTCTTTGCAGAAAGGCAGGTTTCCTCCTTTTCTATTGTGTTTTCTTACAAACTTCCTGGAAATCTGTCAGAGAAAAGGAGGCTGAGTGAAAAAAGTCGCTCTGTGTATTGAACAAAGTCTCAAATTTTCAGTTTAGGGTGTCTCTAACAGGCTGCAGTTTCTGCTTCATGTAACCTAGCTTGTTCTGTTGTGGTTTAACCCTAGCCAGCACCTAAGCACCGTCCAGCTGCTCGCTCATTCCACCTCAGTAGGACTTAGGAGAGAATCAGAAGGGTAAAAGTGAAAGAACTCATGGCTTGAGATAAAAAAAAGCTTAAAGCAAAAGCCGCACACGCAAGCAAACCAAAACAGGAATTCATTCAGTACTTCCCATCGGCAAGCAGGTGTACAGCCATCCTCAGGGAAGCAGAGCTCCATCACGTGTAAGGGTTATTTAGTCAGACAAACACCATCACTCTGAATGTGTGGCCCCCTCTTCCTCCTTTTTCCCCTGGCTTGTATGTTGAGTGTGATGTCACATGGTGTGGAATATCCCTTCAGTCAGTTGGGATCAGGGATCCTAACTGTGTCCCCTCCTAGCTCCTTATGCACCCCCAGCCTGCTCAGTGGCGGGGAGGAGTGAGGAACAGAAAAACTCTTGATTCTGAGTAAGCATTGTTCATCAGTAACGGAAACATCCCTGTATTATCAACACACTTCCCAACTCAAACCCAAAACTTAGCCACATACTAGCTACAATGAAGAAAATTAACTCTATCCCAGCCAAAACCAGCACTTTGGGAATTCTCTACCCAACATGTAGAGGAATACCACATACTGAGGATTATATTGACCTTTCAAACAGAATGGGTGACTTCTGAATTTTTCCTTCCTTCCCTTCTGTCACATGGAGATTCACGTATTACCTTGCATTCCTCGTCTCTTCCCAGCTACTGATTTTCACAAGTAGAAATCTAAATATTTCTGAGACTTCTAACGCTTCATCAAACTCATTTACAAGTAGCCAGTGGATTCAGTAGTTGATGGTGACAGATGGGCAAACATGAAGTGACAGAATCTTCATTTCCTTAGGAAACAAGGCTAAAAATACTATGTTCAGAGTTCAGCTTTTTCCATGAAGATGCACAGCTTCCCAGGAGGCCCAGCCAAGTCTGTGGACGCAGGTGGCAGCAGCAGCTCTGTGTCCTGGGTGACACCTATGCCCATCACAGCTGTCATTGCTGTTCCTGCCAAAGGTGCATCACGTACGCTCTTCCTTCCAGCTGAGAGGCTCTGTGGCTGTTGAGGTCTCTGCTCTGGGTCTCAGATCTGAAAAGGATCCCTCCAGGAAGGATGATACAGAAACATTCATGGTCAGAGCAGAGATCCACACTGAGGCAGGATCAGAATGCTCCCAAGCTAAACTTGGCAAGTTGAAACATATCTGTAGAGACAAGAAGATGCCCAGAGCACAGCTGTGTCTCAGGAGAGGCTTTCCTCCCTCCCCCTGCTGTAACAGAACCGTCCTGAATGGTCCTGCAGGAAACCTTACAACCCACCTGCCTGTCTTGCTTTGTCATCCAGTAAGTAAGGATAGAGGCTAACATCTGCAAGAGCTTATTGTGAAAGCTACTAAAGTACTGCTGACACAAATGTTGCCAGGTGGCATAGTCCCAGACTACATAAAACGGTTCCAGAGCCATGTTTTTACCATTTTGCCAGTAACAACAAATTAATTGCCACCAGCCTTGCCACTTCTCCTCAGAGCTAGAGCTGAGTTGCATATTTATTGGTAACACGCTCATCTATTCTTGAACGCAGAGTGTGCTCCTGTGGCCCAGGGGCTTGCAGGACTCAATAACAGGGGTGCAGGAGGTCATGCACCAGGTTTGCTGCCTTGTGTGTGTGGAGGAAGGGGAGGAAGTGGCGATGAGCAGTGTGTTACCTCCAGGCAGTGCTGAGGTAGTTGCCAGTGCAAGTGGTTTTCCCAGCCGGCACTGTTGATGGCTCTTGATTGTCCTGTCAGACCTTTGCTGACAAGTACTTAAATTGAGCAAGTTCATCCCTTAAAATTTAAGGGAGAAGTGAGAGGATAGAATAATGAAAAGCAATGTATTATTCTTTTAGCACTTCTTTTTTTCTCATTTTCTCCTGAAGTGTCAGCTCCTTAAATAAAAAGCCTTTTACTGCTTCACCGCTGCCTGCATCCACTCATAAATAGCACACACCATTGCAAACAGGCCAAGGTCTCATCTAGCCAGCTCTTCCCTCAAGGGTGCCACCTCTGTGCACAGCCCTTCGCTCTCCTTCCTCTCTCATTTCTCCTTTGCAGTCACATTCACTCCTGCCAGCTCAGAAAACACTTCTCTTTTGCTCGCAGATATCAGAGGAGGTTGAGGGCAACCCTCATTCCCAAGAGTCTGCTGTTTCACTTCCACCGCACCAAGCAAGTGGCCAGGAAGAAGCACGTTACTGATTTCCAATTCTGTGGTTCATTTCCAAGCTTGTGAACCACACTGAGAGCTGGGAGTTATTGCTCTGCTCCTGCATCCCGCTGCAGCCCTGAGGAGAATTGGCTAGAAAGGAATCTCCTACAAATTCTGCTCCTTAGGGAGCCCCCATTCAGCAGCGTGAGGGTGCTGGAGATCAGAAACTCCTCTCTGAAAAAAAGAAACATCTCTCCTCCTCAGCAGCCCTGGACAAAGTAAAGGTGTCCTGTTACCAGGCAGGGGGATGATTAAATAGAGTCCTGAGTGGAACCTGCAGCCAGACAGGGCACTGGGCTGACAGATGACTCCTAACCACAGAGCTAAACCAGGGCAGTTGGGTGGTTTTATTTAAGATGATTGCATTTTTGCATCTCCTGACTGAGCTCGGGCAGCGTCTCAGCAGAACAAATGCTAGCAGTGTGCAGCACAGCATGTGAGTTATGGGGGAGCCGAGCACGGGGGGAAGCTTCGACCTCTTGTTCCTCTTCATAGGCTGGAAGACTTGTGTTACTTCTAACAGCATAGTGGGAGCCCTTCTGGCCTAGGACCACACTTATTTCTCCTAAAATTGGCTGCATACATCAGAGGCATGTGTAGCCCTGACAGGAGAGACACACAACACAAATAGGAAAAGGACAAGGGATTTACAGGCAGTTTTACCAGCAGGAGTAGGATGCTATCCTCCAACTTCCCATTTTATTCATTCTTTATGAACTTAGGAGAGTTCTGTATTTTTTAAAAAAAACTTTATTTGCTGTGCCTTTGCCTACTTTCCTGAAAAATGTAACTGGATACCTCTATATTTCTACTATATTTGCAGTAGTAATACTGAATTGCTGAGGTAAATGAAAAATTGCATAGTAAAACTAAAAGGGATTTCAGTTTGGAGAAGTACAAAGTATAAAGGGGCTGGACCAGCATAAAAAGGCAATGACCAATAACTTCTCCCAAGTCCAAATTAAATCTAGACACCTCTGTCTCCCTTACCTTTCTCTCACACAATAATTTGGTCATACACACATGCATATAAGATATCATCCCTTCATTGATTTAATGAAATCTACTTTACCCAAGGGGTGGATTTCTTTTTCAGCCATTTGGCTGAGCATACCAAAGAGGTCACAAACCCATCTGTGATACTCAGAAATAAAACCTCATAAGAACGGAATTGATAAAAATAGTGAAGTTGGATGAGGATATTTTTTATCTACCCAGAGAGTAAGCAGTCATAAATGTTTCCATCAGGTGTGCAATGTACCCATAAAATGTTCCAAATATATTTTCATGAATTTGCAGCTGATAAAAAAAAAAAAAACAACCTTACACTTGTCAGCAGTTATTTTACAAAATGAGACAAATGAGGATCTGTTTTTGGACTAGACAGTGTGGATCAAAGCTAGGGATGGGAATTGTTTTGATACATGTTCAAGTGGCTCTGTGCAGGTGTAACAGAGCTAAATATAACCTGGCATGTCTGATAGGCAACGACAGATTGAAAATCTAGCTGTCTCTTCTCCATGAATCTATTTCCATTTACTTCCACAAGCTGAGGATCAGGTCCCTGATCTTTAAATAAGGATGGACCAGAACTGTTCTGTGGTCTTACTTTGCTCAGCACAACATGAGGAGCTTCTGTATGTGTCAAGAAGAATGTGATGGCTTTCTAGTTGCACACGAGACCATCCAGTACATCAGCTTCACCATTTCCTGACAGTTTCCCAGGCTGGCCTGTACAGGGACTGGTGTTTGCCATGGGAATCCAGCAATGTTTTCTCTGCTGAGAGATCTCTCCACACACAAAGAGTGTTCCGTGACCATCTCTGGTCCTGACTGTGTCATTTTTTGATTACGGGGTCACATAAAAAGGCCAAACTCTAGAAAAGAACTCTGTAATTGAAATAGGATTTTCTTGAGCTATTTAAATCTTTTTCAGAAAATAATGGGCAAAGATCAATGAGAACAATCTGCTCCTGAATTACCCATCTTTCACTGTGAGATTCAAACTTAATTTAATTGCGATTATTGTATGTATTTTTATTGTCCTCTGTTTGCTTAATGAATGTTGCAGTTGCAGTAATAAGATTATTGGTAATATGAAACAGATTTGCAGAATGATGAGAAGATAATTAGATGATAACTTGAGGGTGATTTCTGTTTAAAACACAGTAACTATGTCATGGAGTAAATAAACTTGGCGAGGGAAGATATCATTGGCTATTAACCAAAGATATGATTATTCCGAAATTACCAGGATACACATTTCATCATGGTGAAACACCTGGTGTCTGATGCTTGGTCCAGGCTCCACTTGTGAAGCTATAGGACAAAGACTTGCATAGGATGTGAGTGGGCAAGCAACTGTGGTTCCCCACAGCCCAGGATGTGGTGGTGGAGGTGAAACTCAGCACCCATACCTGAGAAGAACCAACGTATTTACAGACATCACACGTGACTCCTGTAAATGCTTTGGGTCATGAACTACGAGGTTTTGACTAGTCCAAGTGATCAAACTGTGCCTGGCTTTCAAAAGCTCTGCCTTACGTCTTTTCTAGCTCCCATCACCTGTGTGTAAAGCAAGAAAAGCCTGACAACACAGTACTAACAGGCAAAAAAAGCTGTAGCCTTAAGACCATATCTTCCTCTATAAGTGGATGATTAGTGACATTTCAGGATCAGCATTAGCGCAAGGAATCTACTGCTGCTGCTTTGATCTGTGATGATGGCTTGGGACAAAGTAGGTGCATAGCCATGAACCTGCAGATCTCGTGGCTGCTCAGCTCTCCTGGATGAAACAATAGACACATTGTCCCCATTCTCCCTCCTTTGTTGAATTTGGAGATGATTACGTATTTAGTTTTGTGCTGGAGATGACAATCTTCAGTCAATACATAGCTGGTCATGTTCCACCATCTTCTTAAAGTGATGGTATCATACACACACACAAGCAGATACACAGCTCCTCAGCTTGCCCTCCGCCATCCAAATGACCATCTAAATTGCCTACATATTCAGTATATGTGGTGAGTTTTACCAGTTTCCTCAGTGTCTTTAATGGTCTGTGGAATATTTTCCTGGCTCTTAGCTTAGATTTTTCAGTCCCTGAAGAACCTTCACACATCCATTTTGATCTTAACTAATGAGAGTTTCTACATAATTTTAAATAGTAATTCTGCTAATAAGTCTATTTATCCATGGTCTCAGCCTCAGCTATATCTTTGGCTATCACAGCCCATGTTTTGTCCAAAGTCGGTAGAGATATTTGGTCAGTTGTTTTTCTAAGTCAGATCATTAAATACAAAATCTAACTCTAAGATGTTCCTGCTACATTTATACACAGAGCTGGTAGGGGATCTGGGCCCCTCAAATGCTTGCTAGCTGTGCATTTAACTGCAAGCAGTAATTCCCAGGAGGAACTGGCTTAAACATCTCAGTGAGTGTGGCATGGCCAATTTCAGCAAACACTGTTTTCTGTGAATTAATCTCTTTACTTACTAGAACATGCTGACATCATATTTCATAGGCATCTGCGGCACAGAAGTCACTGTTTTGCAGCTTTGAACACAGCTTTGCAGCACCACTAACAGTGTCCTTGGAGAAATAAGTGCATAACTTAACTCTCGCGCTATGAACCATTGGAACAGAGCCCCTAATCAAGCCCTTCAGTTTCTCAGACTGTATTAATATTGACATTACACATCCATTAAACATCACTGTGCAGCAGTGCTCTAGGTGGTTGCTGCAAGCAGTTAGATTGGGAGCTAATGCCTCTATGTTACCAACCTTCCCAACGAATTTTTATATGTTTTCCTTGTCTACGTGGATGGGCTTTCCTCCATCATCTCACCCATGATCCACTCATTCAGCTTTTTATGTTAATGTTATTTCTTCATACATTATTAAGAATTTTCCACTTTATTTGCTTAGTTTTGTCTGTTAGAAAATACTGTACTTTATCCCTACAAAATGGAATATGACAGTACCTATTCTAAAATCTTCTACCTAATGATCCTACTAACATCTCCTCTTTATCTCTGACAAAGAAAAGAATTGCAAGGAGGAGGTGGCAGAATGAGAGGAAAGGAAAGTAACTCTTCCACATCTGCTCTGTATTCAGTTGAGATCTGGGTCAATATTATAAATTATGCCCTTTCCATATATTTCACATTTATTTTCCAGTTTTGTTCACATACTTCTTGGTGCTTAATAAGCTTGTCACTGTCCATGCCATTTTCCCTAGTTACTTTCTGCTACGTGTGTCTCTCCTACCAGTCTTCTAAATGTATTTCTGGTGACAGATTTGCTTTTGTGTAACAGTGAAAAAAAAATAAATGTCCCATTTTCTTCCAGGTGGACCATTTCATCTTTGTCTGCTGCATTGTGCATTTTTGCTATATAATTTTATCTAACCAAGTGGTGCTCTCCTTGTTTTCTTTATCTATTTTCTGTATTCCTTCTGCTAGTATTCACATGCTTTTGCAAGGCAATGTAACACCTTGTACTCCTTCCATCTTTTGTCGCACAGTGGACATGATCCCAACTTATATTATCTGCTACAGTGCACATAAATACATAAACTGGTTTACATGTTAGACATCTTGAGTCGCCCGCTTTGTATAACATGGGATTCTCCATGTATCCGTAATGTCAGAGCCCCGGCCATGCTCTGCAAGATTCACTCTGGACCGAGAGATTCTTGTCTCTTAGCAAAGCTTATCTCCTCTGTTAATTCTTAATTGTAAAAATCCTGATGGCAGTTTAACAGCTTCACTCTTTCAGTCATGGTATTTCCTTAATTTACTTTACTCCAGGTACCTTATGTTATTCAGTACTTAAATTATTTTTCCCATCTGTTCTTAGAGAGGGAAAGCAAGAAAACAAAGCAGGCAAAGATGTCCTATAAATGGATTCAACAGCACCAGTGCATTTGGAGAACATAGCTATCAAGTAGTGGCTAGTAAGTGTGGCTCAAACCACTTTAATTTAATGTAAAATAGAGGGCTATTCTAATCTAGCATAAAGTTCCAGAGCCTTACATTGCCCCCATCATCATCTTAAAATACATCTTTAAAGCCACATACCAAGTGAAAAGAATGTCTAAACAGCATGAAAAGCAAAGCCAGTCTTTGAGCTGGCACTAGATCACAATGTGATAGGAACTCAAAGAAAATGCATTGAATACAATGAAAGAAAATATATGGGATTCAAAAGCAATGTCTGTATCATAATTAGCATGTCAATTAATAACAACAATTTAAAGAACTGTATTGTCTAGTAACTCTCCGGAAGGAAGATAAATGCAATGTAAAAACTGTGCAAAAACTAAACTAGCCACAGTACTTGTTGAAATACATTTGCTGAAAATGCTACAGAGTTTATACAGAAAACATGTCTGGAAGAACTCTGAAATGACTTCCAAATCCTAGGGAAATTGAATACAAGACAGGACCTGTAAGTTGAGCAAATTTTTCTCAAGGGACAAGCAAAAATGTGACCTTTGAAACAGTTAAAAGCTGGGAGACAATAAAAGAGCAGACTATAAAAATTTATTCCAATTTAAATAATTATAAAAAAAATAATCAAAGTACAGTGATGCATTTACTAACACCTGAAAACATTAAACATTTTATTCCACAGACTGATGGCCAGTAACAATTCATAAGCAAAGGTCATTATCAGTATTAGATGTGGCATATATATTTTGGCAGGGACTGACCAGACAAATTTATAGTAACTCAGCAGGATTATACTGTTCCTAAATGGTCATATTTTGTGCTCCAGAATCCAAGACAAATTAATCTAGCTGCTACAGAAGCAAAGATATTTCGCTGGTGAAGAGGAATGGGAGTGGTTTGTCGTTACAATGATGGATTTTCTCAGCCTGCCTTGCCTGCAACTGATTCTGTTGTTCCTCCAACTCTACCTAGGGACAAGGATAAAACAACTTGTCATCACAAAGCACTGCCACTGACTTTGGAAGAAGAGAAACTTTGAGAAAACATAGTAATGTGCTGGGTACACTGTGTAAGGTGTCAGCCAGATGTGTTCAGTGGGCCATGGTGATGCACACAACTGAGTCAAAACAAAATGAAAATAGGAACATTTAATAGGAAACCAACTGGGAATCTCTCTTTCACTCAAACTGTGGCTGTTGCTCTTTGATTAAAATTGGCCAAGCCCCCACTCCATCTGGTCCATAGATTAGGATGTCACTACCTCAGTGAAAAATGAATCATTGCTATAGATGTATTACCAGTTTTCAAGAGGTCTTCTGAATATAAGATCATCCAGTTATAGGATGCAACCAGGATGGTGTATGGCAGCAGCTGGATTTTCAGGTAGGTGATGTCTTAATGAAAACATAGGTAAGCAGTATGTAACATCACATTACTGCATGCACTGAAAACAAGAAACAGTATAAAAGCCTTAATTTGGTATCTGCTCTCTCATCCAGCTGTACAACAGGGATAAATTGAGACAATACGATTTATTTATTTATTTATTTATATACTTATCAAACAATGAGCGTTAATCTCTGCCAGTAGCAAAATGCCTGAGTGGAGATTCTCAGCGTTTAAATCACCCTCTCAGGTTCTGTCTGGAGAAGTGAAAACATCTGCTTGCAGGTGTAAACCCAGGAGATGTTAGGTGTTACCAGCATGCTGGATGATGGCCACCTCCTTCTCAAACAGGTGTTATTAGAGAGGCATGTACATCCTGTGAGCACATCTACACTATGCATTTGTTGTCTCTCCTTCTCTGTTTCTCCCTGTATCATACTATTTCCTTCGCAGAGACCCTTGATAGGTAACAGCACCATAGTAATAGCATCAGCTCAGAGATGAGTGACTGTAGTCTGGGCCAGAAAGACTTTCTTAAAGGTAGGAACCTGTACCAGTAACGAAACTGATGTCTTCACTATAGCTCTTGCTGAGACCTTCACTAAAAAGCAGACTGTAGAGTAGCTAGTATTAGCACAGGAGCTGCTACTGATTTTTCTCTGCAGAGGTTTGTGCTGCTGGGTAAACGGATAAATCTCAGCCTCGGAGGACTGTCCTTCTTCTGTCTTTCAAAGCAGACCCAGAGGAGATCTAACTGGTGCTGGGAACAACTTAATATCTCTGGCCAGCCCTGAAACCACAAGCTTAGAGAAATTTTTGTCTGTCGCCCTGCCACGTTTAAAACTTAGGGTCCATGGCTGACCACCCTAATGCCAATGGCACCCGCATTTACTGAATCCAAATAGGTTGGAAATAAGTGCAGAGCGTTGTGAAATGTGTCTCTGCTAAAGGAACAATTTCCTGACAAGATTGCCACAGAGCAATTTAATGGGTTTCTGCTGCTGTTCAAAAGCTGTGAATATCTCTATTCATCCCCTTGGAAAAAAAACAGTTAATAAACTCTGAGAATTGGGGAATATTTCTGTGTAATAGCTCAGTCATGTGTAAAAAGGTGGTGGGGTTTGCTGTAGAAATATGCTAGACGCTCCTGAACTTCCTTCTAGGGAGAGTGAAGCTTATGTCATGTTCTGGTTACAGAGAGCCCAGGAAGCGTGTGGAGGGGGGGAAAGTGGAGAGATTATTCTCATGCAGAGTTTCTCTGAGTTACCCAACCAAAAACCCAGACAGCATGATTCAGATCTTTCTCCAAGCCAGTGGAGCAGGCACTGACTGCAGACACGACTACCCTGGGGACTCACACCTCCAGGCAGAGCTGGAAATGAGGGCAAGAGAATCCATCATGAACTTTCCCTGCTCTCACAGGCAGGAACTTTCTTTGATTAGCTTTCTCTTCAGTGGCTGCAGCACTGCCCTCTCTTGCACAGCATGGTGGCCAGGGCTGGAATGGAAAGGAATGGAGAGGGACCCAGGCCACATGGTGGAAAACCAGCTTCAGGACCTCAACATAAAACCTGGAGAAGAGAAGCAGAGAAACACTGACTGGGAAGCCCGCCAGAGATTTCAGCTAGTACAGGAACCCCATCAGACAGGGGCAGAAAGAGCAGTCTGTGCAACCCAGCCTATGCCCAAGGCTTCTGGGGAGAGAAAAGCTGGAGGCATGGAGAGATTTAGAGTCTAGGGTTTTTCTCGGAGGCTGCACAAAAGCTTGAAGGTTGTGTGTCAAAAGAAGATGCACTTCCCTGTCACTCTAGCAGCAAGGATATTAATCATGTGTAAAAAGCAGTGGGGGCAGTGAGGTGTGGGGAAGGGGGGAGGTCTGTGGATGGGTGTCTACAGACTACAACCAGAAATAACGCTGCCTTGGTCTGGCAGGAACATGAACTTACGTCGGTGTGGCAAACATGCAGCTCCTACACAGCAAGAAAACTGTTCTTTTTGCAATACAATTGGCTATTTGCATTTTACTTGTAAGGAAACAACTGAAGACACACAATCACCATGATGGCAGGAGATGTGGTTGACAGCACTGCTATTTGACACCCTCAGCCCATTCTTAGGTGAGTCATGTGTGCCAGAATAACCAGCAGGCAGAGGGGCTCTCAATTCACCATTGCTGTAAAGACAACAGATTGACTACACTGGACTGAGAATGTCCCTTTCTTTCATAGACACATAGGCACATCTCCCTCATATTACCATCATGCAAAACCTCTCCTCTGCTTTCTACAGTGCTGATATAGGATTTACTGGAGATGTAGGATGGGGTCACCCAGTTCAGCCATATGAGGCTTACCTACAGACCATATGGCTACAACTAGCTTTCAGACCATGAAAGCCACAGGTTTTCAGTGGTGGCTGTGAACAGGACTTCTGTTCCTGATTTCAAAGGTCCCACTCAAAACTACATACCAAGTATGAAACAACTGACTTCAGTAAAATAATTGCATATGTTCGATCCCGTTCCCAAAGAAATAGCCATGAGATAAAAGCAGCAACCCAGATGAGTTAGCTGATGTGAGGACTTGAGGACAGATTATGCCAGGCAGAAAAGGAGACTAAATCATTCTCTGGCCTTGTCACCTGTAGGGCATTGCCAAGTAGTAGAGAAAAAAATTCTCTACTCTTGCACCCGTGTTCTCTGGCTAAGAAGAGAACTGAGATGGTTGAGCATATGACTTTCCTAAAGTTACAAATACATCCCTGAGGCATGGTCACGCATCTGTGGCTTCTTCTGCTAGCGGGCTTGGAACTGATGATAGAGACAAGATGATAAAAAATTGCTTCTCAGAAATGGGTCAGCCATGAGTAACCAGGATGAGGCACTCACCTGTCTTCACACACAACTTGTGTGATAATTTTAGGTGACATGTCACCAGTCAAGTATTAGAGTTGCAGGGCAATTTTTCAATCATTCTTTTTCACACAAACCATCTAGCAATCATAAGAAAACAAAACACACATTCCAGTCTCCTCTGATCAGTTTCTAAAAAGGTAGTGATCATTTTACTTGGCCTAAAAAATGGCTATAGCATATAATCTAGAGGATGTTTGAGATCAACCCTTTATCCTCTCATTTTCTATTGTATACACTGTAATACCTACTTCTATCGACTGGACATGCAGATACTATGAGAGATAAAAGGAGAAGTACCCGGTACCTGCAGCAGCACAGCAGGTGTGATCTACCTTGAGGGTGATCAGACAGCCATAACTGAAAACTAGGACACACGTGTTTGCCAGCAGGGATTTCAGAATGGACACTGCATCCTAAGTAAAGCCAAGTAATGAGAGAAGTGCACAATCTGTCATTGTTGCCTGTTTGTATTTCTCTCTTCTAAGGACAGTTCATTTCAAAAAACCCCATCTCCAAATCACCAGCCCAAATTCTGAGGTAAAGTCACACAATATCAAAAAGATGGAGGTCGGATGGGACACCTGAAGCTCATTCAGTCCAGCCACACTGGTCAGAGCAGGGTCACATCCCTCTGCTAGGGATGTTGAAATACAACTAGTATTTGAGCTAAATTTTTGCATTTATACTAATTCTAATGTGTTTTCATGCATATAATCTCAGGAAAATTTCCATTCAGCCATCTTAGAAACATTCAAGAATTTTTCTGACTGCTCCAGACACGTATTGGTGTATTAAAGAGGCTTTATTTTAAAAATTCAGGCTTGTTTTGGAAGCATCTTTAATAAGCACAACTGTACTCAGTAGACTTGGTGGCAAAACACGAATTTACAAATGCTTGTAAATTATTTGTGGCACCTCATGAGAATTATGAATTTGAAAACTATTTATCAGCACACAACCTTTTCACAAGCTAAGGAAAGAAGGATGAGAGTGCCTCTATCTGTTGCTACTGTTGCTGTTAGCAGTTGGCCACACCACCTGAATCATCACAAAAAGTAGGACGGTGTCAAAAAAAAAAAGGGAGGACATTTAATCACACCACCTGGAACATTCAGCAGCGCACCAAGTGCACTGCTATAGCACTCAGCACACTGAGATGCAATGGACAGACGAACACAGAATATTTAAGTGGGAAGTGATGGCTACTAGATGAGGGTATGCCTGAAATATTCATCAGTAACTGATCATTTAAAGTTTTTTTTGGAAAAGCAAATCCTGCATTTTCTACTCTACAAAATGAAAAGAAAACCAAAAATACAGCAGGGAAACAAATCCATAGGGTTTAATCTACTTTCCTTATCACTAACAGCAGAGTGTCTTCTGGACCTTATTCTGCATCAGCTTGATATTTGCAGAACGGAGTTTTGCATACTCAGAATGCCAAATTTGGCTTAAAGTAGCTCGCTTACATTATTACACACATCCCATTCACACATCATTAAACAGAAAGATTTGTGAAAACCATTTTATTGACTTTGCTGGTTTTGTAAATGTTCGCATTTTGCTGAAGACAGCATTTTGCAAGAGGGAAAAATATTCTGAAAAAAAAGTTCTGTCCAGCATTATGTTCATTACCCTTACCTACTGGTCCCCACCAGCTTGCATCCTTGATGTCCTGAGTTCTCAAGCCTAGGTCCCCGTCAAGAAGGGGCCCAGAAAAGCAGCATTGCTTCCTTGTACCACTTTTTTAGCCAATGGTTCATTTAGAATGGCCTCACATCTCTCTTCATAGAATGATAGAATCATTATGGTTGGAAAAGACCTCTAAGATGATCAAGTCTAACCATCAGCCCAACACCACCATGCCTACTAAACCATGTCCCAAAGTGCCACATCTGCACACTTTTTGAACACCTCTAGTAATGATAACTCCACTACTTCCTTGGACAGCCTGTTCCAATGCTTAATCACTCTTTTAGTAAAGAGATTTTTCCTAATATCCAACCTGAACCTCCTCTGATGCAACTTGAGGCCATTTCTTCTCATCCTATCGCTGTTACCTGGGAGAAGAGAGCACCCACCAGCACCCACCTCACTACAACCTCCTTTCAGGTAGTTATAGATAGCCATAAGGTCTCCTCTTAGCCTTCTCCTCTCCAGACTAAACAACCTCTGTTCTCTCTGCTGTTCCTCATAAGATTTGTGCTCCAGACCCTTTACCAGCTTCATTGCCCTTCTCTGGATATGGATGGGATCTCTCTGAATATTAGTCACGCAAGCCTCCACTCAGCACTTTTCCAAAATCTCCGAGGCTGTTCACCATCTGTCAGGCATCATGGATCAGATGCTGCTAGAGTTAAGGCTAGAATAGGCCACCACCATTGTATTGTCCCAAAGTTTTCCCGACATGAAGTCAGGTCTTGCCACTTGGTTGTGTCTCCACCTTTGCCTGGCGGGACATTCATGTTCTTGATGGCTGCATGTCATCCTTACAAGGACGGTCTGCTTTCCACACATGGTTGGAGACATTTCTCTCAGTGCACGTGTTCATCCCTTCAGTGGGGCCTAAATGGCAGCCCCCAGGTCCTTCATAGAATCATATAACGGTTTGGGTCGGGAGAGATCTTAAAGATTCTGTAACCGGCTCTTGTCTCCCTGCACACGACTGATGGAGATGGCTCCTCGTGCTGCCCAGCCCTGATAAAGGGTGTTTGCTTTCTAGCACTCCAGAACGAGTCTCAGGGGATTTATTTGCCGGCATTTTCGGTCTCACTGGGGGTCACCTGAGGCTCAAGAGAGGGACGCAGTGACCCAGGCGGGGTCTGCCAGCCCCGGCTCGATGCCTGGAGCCGGAACGGAGGTGCCGGGGGCGCCGTTTCCAGCCGAGCCGAGGCGGGAGCGGAGCGAGGCGCGTCCGGACCGCCTGTTCGTCCACGGGCAGCATGGCCAGGGCCGGGAGGGTGCTGGCGGCCCTGAGGAACCACTGGAAGAAAACTACGCTGGGGGTCTGCCTGCTGAGCTGGGGAGGGAACTGGCTCTATGGGAAACACTGGTAATCGTGGGATGGGGGGGGGGGGGTGAGCAGCGGGAGGTGGGCGGGAGAGCGGGACCATGGACTCATAGAGTGGTTTGGATTGGAAGGGACCTTAAAGACGATCTAATTCCACTGCCTTGCCATGGGCAGGGACACCTCCCACTAGACCAGGCTGCTCAAGGCCCTATCAAACCTGGCCTTGGGCACCTCCAGGGATGGGGCATCCGCATCTTCCCTGGGCAACCTGTGCCAGTGCCTCACCACTCTCATCGTGAAGAAATTCCTCCTTATGTCTCGTCTAAATCTGTCCCTCTCCAGTCTATACCCATTGCCTATCACTACAAGCCTTTGTAAACAGTCCCTCCCCAGCCTTCCTGTAGCCCCTTCAGGTACTGGGCAGCCCCTCTAAGCTGCTGTGTGGAGGCAGCGCCCGAGCTATTGCCTAACCAAGACACGGGAATCAATGGATAGGAAAGTATCCGTTTTGTGATACTTAAGGAATAAAAACTATGAGTGCTGCAGAAGACTGACATCTGGCCAGCATTTCAGGAGCCAAAACCAAAAGAAGGACAAGAAAACTGGGGAGGGACTTTGTACAAAGGCATGGAGTGATAGGACTAGGAGGAATGGCTTTAAATTGGAAGGGGGGAAGATTTAGATTGGACGTTAGGGAGAAATTCTTCACAATGAGAGTGGTGAGGCACTGGCACAGGTTGCGTAGGGAAGTTGTGGATGCCCCATCCCTGGAGGTGTTCAAGGCCAAGTTGTATGGGGCCTTGGGCAGCCTGGTCTAGTGGGATGTGTCCCTGTCCATGGCGGGGGGGTCAGAAGTAGATGATCTTTCAGGTCACTTCCAACTCAAACCATTCTATGATTCTATGAAGATGGGAGGTCAAGATAACCCTCATTTCAAACCTTACGTGGAAACTTGAAAGGGGACCAGATGCCAATGAAGTGGAGTGGGGGGCTGCTTTGCAGACCTCAGATCCACGTGCATGAGGAGGGGGACACCTATTATAATTAGTATTGGAAAATGTGATTAATATGCATGATTTTTACAAGAAATATAATATGTATAAATTCATTGTATTAAAAATCTGCTACTTGTAGTCGTCAGCATATATGGTAGGAAGATCAATCCCCCCATTTATCTGGTACCGTATTAAAAGAATGCTTGCTTTTCAAGACCGCCAATTTGTGTTAAGAAGTTTCTTTTCCCAATCTCAGTGACACTCGGATGCCCTGGCTGCAGGGCCCTCTGGCTAAGGTGGGCTCCTGTCAAGTGGAGGGCTCTGCTTGTAGCCCCTCCAGCAGCCATAAGCTTGGGAAGGCACAGTGCCTCAAGACTTCCCATTGTGGCCTTGTTGTAAGTCTGGGGCCAGTTTACATGGTAGCTTTAAGCAGAGGTGTTGTCAGGGTGGCTTGGGTAATTTTGCAGCCTGTTGGAGAGGAAGAGAAAATGTGGATGTCCCCTCCCTGAAAGTGTTCAAGGCCAGGTTGGATGAGGCTTGGAGTAATCTGACCCAGTGGGAGGTGTCCCAGCCTGTGTCAGGGGGGTTGGAACTAGATGGTCTTTAAGGTCCCTTCCAACCCAATCCATTCTACGATTCTATGATTTCTCTCTTCCAACTTAAAAAATATGCTGTCATCTAGTGTGTGTCATTGGCTTGCTTGCTTTTAACCAGCATTACAAGGAAGAATGAAACCAAAGGCCCTACGCCTGCACCTCCTAGAATCATAGAATGGTTTCGGTTGGAAGGGATCTTAAAGATCATCCAGTTCCAAGCCTTCCTGCTATGGGCAAGGACACCTTCCACTAAATCAGGTTGCTCCAGGCCTCATCCAACTTGGCCTTGAACACCTCCAGGGATGGGACATCCACAGCTTCCCTGGGCAAACTGTGCCAATGCCTCACCACTCTCACAGTGAAAAATTTCTTCCTAATATCTCATAACTTAAATCTCCCCTCTTTCAGCTTAGAACCATCACCTCTCGTCCTATCGCTGCTGTCCCTGATAAAGAGCCCCTCCCCAATTTTCCTGTAGCTCCCCTTAAAGTACTGCAAGCCTGCTATAAGGAGCCTTCTCTAGTCTGAACAAGAGCAGCTCTCTCTGCCTCGTAGAGGAGATGCTCCAGCCCTGATGGCAAGCCACCTTCATGCCCTGAGGGCGGCCATCACTGCTTGGTGGTCCTGTGCCCATGGGTGTTCCAACCTCCTTTTTTTCTTTTAATAGTGCCATGCATCTTATGAAAAATGACAGATTTCTGTTGCACGAGTGCCTGTGTCTTTCTTGAGGCACTACACCAGCAGCAGCCATGCACTGTGCCTCTCCAGTGCTTTGCTGTTGTCACCCACTGAGCTGGAAGGAGCCCATCAGCTGCTGGAGCCCATCAAGGCCGCTAATACAAGTCGTACCTAACAAGGTGTTGTTTCCACTGTTTGTGGGGCAAATGTTCTTTATAGTAAGCAAAGTCCTAATTCACAGTTTTTAAATAGGCTTGTATTTCAATCCCTGCCCCTTAAGATTATTGTTAACACAATTGACTAAATTGCAAGCATAGCCAAGTTATTTTTAAAAATAGTTAAGTTTTGGTGCTGCTGTTATTCTGTCACTGTCTTAATGTCTTTTTAATTGTTAAGTCATGATTTTAGGAGTGTTTTTTTTCCTGCTTACATTAAAACACTGCGAAAGCCTCAGTGGAAAACTTAGGAAAACAAATCTCTTTATGTTGGTTGGTACACCTTTTCTCCTTTATTTGCTTTTGCCTAGGGACTGTTACATTAAATCAGTCTTTGTTTTGAATGGTACATCTGCTTTAATCACTTACTTCTAACCTAAAGCACTACCTGCAGGGCAAGCAGCAAGAAAACCTCTCCCTCCACGCTTTTCTCCTTGTGATTGCTAATTGTAGGACAGGCTATGGTAAGATGGAGAATAACTGCATGGAAGTGCTGGTAACAAGGTCATGGTTTCGCACGTACGCCTACGTGGCCCAACAGACAGAAAAGTAGTATATAGGATACTGCTGTGTTGTAAGTATAAGTATTTGCACTAAAGAGGTTGGGGTTTTATTGGATGCCTTCATGTAATGTCAGTGGATCCTTAAGCTTACACTTTTCCCTCTGATGACTGGAGCTTTGAATTCAGCTAAAATATTGAAGTGTGAATGGGTAATTATTTGAAGTTCTAGATACCTCTTAGCCAAAAGAATAAACTCAGTGTACAAAACGAGGAGGAAGAAATTGCTCACAGCAGTCGTGTGAGGGGCTGGCTGACGGCAGATCAGCCTTTGGCCTTCCTAGGTACCCTTCTTACATAAGTGGCCTCTTTACTGGCCTTCTCTTTCCACATGTACTAATAAGAGCAGAGGGCATCAGGCTGAGAGGTACTGGAATAGAGCATTAAGGAAAAAGACTATAACTGCTCCTTGTGTATATAGAGAATGGGCACTTGAGGAAGCCTAGGAGTAGGCGCAGGCACAACCAGTCTCCCCTTTATGTCCATTGTTTCTGGGAGTTCATATGCCTGTCTACTGTTGGTTTCAACTGTACTGGTTTCCTGCATAGTTGCTTTTGTGCAGTACCTGTGAAAATGCATTGTGATCACGAGGAATGTGAAGCTGTCGTAGGTGACATGGTAGTGGATAAGTAGGAAAATATGAAAGGCAAACAGACAAAAAGGGAACTTTTGGTATCTAAATTTTAGTGCTCAGAGGTTGTTTGCACCAAATGTAGGCACGATGCTTTAATCTGGATGATGTGGGGAAATGTTCACATATCCCATTCTTCAGTCTCCCCTTTTATCTGTGAGAAAATACAGCATTTCCTTACCAGACATTGGAAATGCAAGGTAGGAAACCCTGTGATGACAAACAGCTCTGTGTGACTTTGATGTAGACTTACAGCACAGCCGTAAGTACTGCTTTCAGGGATTTAAATACTATCTGGAAAAAGTAGCAACCATTTAGCCATCCCTTGATCTCTGTGGAGGATTGTTTTAGCCAGGGAATAGACAAACGAAGAATGACAGAAGAGCCTGATGGCAAGAATGCAGAAATTCAGAGGTGGTATGGCAGCCCTACTGTGCTGTTCTGTGCACAGTGAAGGCCTTATCTTGTGGCTGCTGGACAGCAGGGAATAGGCCAGAATCCCTCTCTACAGCTTCTGTTTTGCCTCCAAATGTGATAATGGCTTTTGGTGAGGCTTTTTTGTACATTCTGTCTCCCCAGTTTCTTTATTTATGTACCAGTTATGCTGCGGAGCATGGGAGGTGCCTTTTGCCCTATGCACAAACTGCTGCAGGCAACACTTGATGAGGTTAGTGAGGAAACCACATATGGGCTATGGTGGCTGTGAGGCTTTGCTGTTATAAGCATCAGAGGCTAAATTACTATGCATGAAGCATACTTGATTAGACTTATATTTGCCCTTTTAGAACAGATTAAAGGTTTAGCGAAGTCTTGTGCTTTCATTTCTGGCATCACTGGAGTTTCTGATGAAGGGGCTTGCTTTAGCACAGCATCAGTTAAGATTAGCCTCTGACTTCTTGGAATTAGCTGTGTGACATGTTGCTCATCTATTTGCAGCTGAAGAAAATTTTTGTTTCCTGTCCTGCATCCCTCTTCCTGGCTTTATTTGGATTTTTTAAGATGTTTCTTTTGGAAGAAGATCATTGCTTTTTTTACTTCCCAAGGTTCATTCTTCTTTTGGAGCAGAGACTACGATGCCTGCATTAAGTAGAGCTATTGTAGGTAACAATCTGTCGTGCAAATAAATGGCAACTCTTCTATAGTCAGTCTCTACGTGCCCATAGCGACAGAAGTGTTGTTAAGTACTTCCTTAAGGCTTTGGATGAATAAGTGTACAGATATGGACAAGAAGGATGTTATTTGTGCCTCTTTCCTGCCTAGAAATATACCCTCTTACACCCTGCAGACTGTGCTGTGGGGTCTGTTGTGGACATCTTCGTGCTTTAGAGAAAAGAAGGGCACTGGAGTGTCACGGTTTATCATCAAATGAGTCTAAAGGTTGTGGATGACCTTAACTGTAAAGGTTGGGGAGCTTCTTAGCCCAGTCTTGTGTGATACTTTCTTCATGCAGCATTTAGTTTTTGGATCAGCATGTTGACCTTTCATCTTCAGAGGTGTTTGTTCTAATACTGACTGATTTAAAAGTAAGGGGGTTGGGGATCAAAAGGAAGAGTGGAGAGAAAAACTTGTGCTGATTCCCCATGCCTCACTGGTGATTCAGTCCTGAGTATGTAATATAACAGAAGATACCTCTTCAGAAGAGACATAGATCAGGAGGTGGCAGGGTTTTTTCATGTGTAATATGATAGGGTTATGTCTGGTTGAACTACTGTTAACTGAAACCCTGTTGCTATTCCTACAAAACTTTAGTGATTCTTAAAACTACTTTGTTTCCCATAAAAGAATAGAGTTTCAAAATCCATTTTCTTACATTTGGGATAGTAAGTACCCTTGCAGTTTGGGAGAAGTAAGAAAATAAACTCAATTTATCACATATGGGGTTGTCTCCCTTTAATTTTGCTGGATTGCATGAATTTTACTCTACTCATGCTTACAGGTACGAGGGACGCTGACTTTAATGTACTAGGTTGAAGCTTAGAGG
The DNA here is from genome assembly GCF_017976375.1 of Cuculus canorus. Lineage (NCBI taxonomy): Eukaryota > Metazoa > Chordata > Aves > Cuculiformes > Cuculidae > Cuculus > Cuculus canorus. The sequence goes on from NC_071401.1 coordinate 150,280,653, forward strand.
CTATGCAGATTGTCAGATACGTGCTCGTATGCAGTAATATACTTCTGTTTAACATACATGCGTGAGCTTGATTACAGATAAAGATACCATATGGTTGTTCTAAAATTTCACCAAGTTTGGAAACCCCACTCACCTTTATGTCCTGGATCACTTTCCCTGAATAGAGCTGCTGCTCTTCTTTTTATGCCCAGGTGGTGCAGTGAGTCACCAGCTATCACAGAATCATAGAATGGTTTGGGTTGGAAGTGACCTGAAAGATCAAACAGTTCCAACCCCCCTGCCATGGGCAGAGACACCTCCCGCCAGACCAGGCTGCCCAAGGCGCAATCCAACCTGGTCTTGAACACTCCCAGGGATGGGGCAGCTGCAACTTCCCTGGGCAACCTGTGCCACACCACCTCACCACCCTCATCATGAAGGATTTCTTCCTAATGTCTCATCTAAATCTTCCCCCTTCCAATTTAAATCCATTCTTCCTCATCCTGTCACTACGGGCCAGTGTAAAAAGTCCCTCCCCAGCTTTCTTGTAGCCCCTTCAGGTACTAGAAGGTTGCTATAAGGTCTCCCTTTCTCCAGGCTGAATAACCCAAACTCTCTTAGCCTGTCCTAATAGCAGAGGTGCTCCAGCCCACTGATCATTTTGTAGCCCTCCTCTGGACCCATTCCAGCAGTTCCATATCCTTCTTGTTTTGGGGATTCCAGAACTGGACACAAAGCTTCAGGTAGGGTCTCATGAGAGCAGAGCAGAGGGGCAGAATCACTTCCCTCGCCCTGCTGGCCACGCTTCTTTTGATGCAGGCCAGGATATGGTTGGCCTTCTGGGCTGTGAGCGCGCATTGCTGGCTTTTGTCAAGCTTCTCATCAGTGAGCACCCCCAAGTCCTTCTCCACAGGGCTGCTCTCAATCATGTCGTCCCTGAGCCTGAATTGAAACCATGGATTGCCCTGACCCAGGTGTACAACCTTGCAGTTGGCATTGTTGAACCTCATGAGGTTCACACAGGCCCACTTCTCCAGCTATGTCAAATCAGCAGGTATTTAATCTCTGCATGATAGACATAAGCTTAACTGATTGTCGGATTTGGCCGGAGTGTTACAGTGGAGGCACTGGCTAAGTGATCATTCCATTGTCAGGATAGGAACCCTTGACATTGTACTGAGGCAGTGAACTCATCAGATACTCAGTTTTACTCAGTATATGTTAAAGTATTGACTTTCTTAGCAGAAAATGCTGGCAAGGCATCTGGGTCTTCGACTGCTTGCCAGTAATCTGAGTGTTATTGTTATCTATAATTTGAATGTTAGTCTCTGTGTGTTTGCCAACTGATAACTCATTCTGTCACCTTTCTGCATTTATCCCTGAGTGGCTGACTTTATTTCATCAAAACTTTGTCTAAAAAAAGAGAGTATAAATTCTGAGCTAGAGCTGTTGAAAACTTAAGATTTGTCTTTCATGCCCTTCCAAAGCCAAGCTGGAAGTAAATGCTGATATCCAGCAAAGAGGATGCTGTGCTCTTGCTATATTGCAAGCAGCCAAAAAGCCCTCTGCTAAGAGAAAAAAATCTCTTTTCAGGGTTCTGTTATATCTCTTGAGGAGTGATCCCACACACACAGCTTTGGTAAAGTTTCTCCTCACAAAGCTCTGTGTTTTGATGTGGATGCTGTGCTGGAGAGCTTTTTGTCTTCTTATTGCTTGACTGTAGTTAAATGTCTTAGATTTAATGCTGATAATATTTTTTTAAATGAGCTCTTGCACCTGAGCTTCTTTGTACATTTGTAGTATGGTCACTTTTAAAGGTGTTGCTTTGGTTTGCTCTAAGATGAAGGCTTCCCTTTGCTGCAGCTGTGGGCCTCAAGCAGCTTCTTTGGTTGGAGTTCTGCTGCCTTCTCCTTGTTGAGTTCATTGCTGCCCTGGCTGAGCTTTCAGCATGGGAACCATCCTTTCAACTCTGGCCACTGCTGGCACTTGGGCAGAGGATTCAGTCTCCACCGGAGGAGCATACGTACTAAATTGTGTGGATCTGTGTGCTTAAATACAAGATTGCTGATTCCCTGTTTTAGCTGAAAACTCTTTGGACTGGAGCAGTGCCCACCAGTCCTGCATCAGGGATGTTGCAGATGATCAGAACAGCCCCTGTTCAAGCAGGTTGTATGGATGTTGTGCTTTCATGGCTGGTGTGCGGTGAGCTCTGGGCAGTTGTTTGTCCTTTCTTTCTCTGTTGATTCCTTGCTTTGGTGTAAACCTGCTCTGTTCTCTGAACAGTCTGCGTTGCAGTGGCTGCCAGCCTTGCAGCATTGACTGATATCTGTGTCAAACCAGTCAAAGTTCTGTCTGTGGGTTCAGCTTAGGACATCTTTTTTTTTCCATACCCTACTGCCACTGCTTGTTCCTCTCCGTCTCCCAATTTTTTACTGCTTAAGCGAGTTGGCCCAGTTGTAGGCTGTGTGATGCTTAATTCTCACAGCGGGAAGGCAGCCCTGAGTTGGCCAAAAGATGCAATACTGCACGTCTGTTTTGCGTAAAGTCTGGAGTTTTGTCTATAAGCCCCTTGGGGAAATGTGAAATAAAAATTGATTTTTAGGTTGCTGTGGATATGATGCAAGTCAAAAGAAATCTCTGTGTTCTTTAAGGCAGTGCAGCAATTTCCCTCAGCTTCCATCTGCTCATGTCCAAGTGTTGTTGAAAAGGCTTTGTTAGTACATTACATTAGTCAATAAAGTACAAAAAGATCACCGAAATCTTATATTTATTACTAAAGGCTTTTCTTCTCCTGGAGCTGGTATGCAGCCATATTTTGATAATCTAATATGTGGCAAGACAGAAGATTTATAAGAAGTTACCTCTTGGCTTTTGCTATATTTAACATTTTTCTAGCTGTATTTATTAATTGGTATGACTCACAGAGGACTTCCAAACCCACCTGAGGTACTTTAGGTGAGCCATATGAGATGAGTAAAGGCAAGAGCTGTGATACAGGAGGAGGACTCCTCACAGATGCAACCCTGTGAGTGCACTTGTGCTTTTCTTTCTTAAGGGTGAAGATACTTGAGGGTTGATCTTAAGGAAATAAAAAAATTCCTGCTACCTGGCATCTTTAAGCCAAACTTGGGACATCTTTAGGCCAAACTCAGATGACTTTGAAATATATGTCCTAGTTGAATCATTGGCAATCCTATGACTGGAATGACATAGGATTCTGGGTGCTGTGTTACTGGAAAGGAGTCAAATCACCTATAAGTTACTGGACTGTAAATGATAGGTCTGGTCTCAGGACCTAAACCTTACCCCTGACATGGAAAGGATATGTCTCGGAGTAGACATTTTCTCTTGCTGTTAAGTACTTCAATGCAGGAGAAGGTAAAGTTAAATGTTGACATCTAAAACGTCAAGCCTAGTTTTTATGGTTAAGGCTCCCTTGAGCTGAATCAAGCTTGCATCCTTAAAAGCTATTCTGAGGGTCTGTAGGTTGGGACAGAGAGCACAGTATCTGTTGCTTTCATTTGATAAGTTGTGCTGGACTCCATTTTAAAGGCAATTAACACTGCAGCATAAGATTGTGGGCACCAGGAAAACATACTGGCTGGCGATGTGACACAGCTTGACTTCTGAGCAAAGTAGGATGAATGTGAAATAAACAGATAACATGAATTTGACTAGAATTTGTTAATAAGGCTAGGACAGCAATTCTCAAATACATAAGCTGTGCGGCCATCATTTGATAGTGGATTTTTCTCAATACCCCATAGTGTTTCAACTTTACATACTGAAATTGCAATTGCTTTGCATCTGCTCTGGCCACACATAGTCACAGAGGGGAAAAAAAGTCCCTGTGTGAGGACTTGTGCCCTCAGCAGTGCTGGACTCCCTTTTTTGTCTGCAAGAGCATTTTTTGGTCTGGGGAAGAACAGAATTTTGTTCCTCACTCAAGTAGTTCTGTCTCTGGTTTGCTTGCCAACAAATTATACCCTGGTTGCCACCTAGCTAATGCTGTCTGTCACTGATGGCAAGCACAAGGATTAGTCTGGAATTTCCTTCTGAAAGTAGCATCACTGGCTTACCTCGTACTGATATTATATTCTTTATTTTTGATCTTCGCTTGGGTGACTGATTCTCACCTCTCTGAGTTACTGCTTTAAGCTGTGCTCAGACCTAGGTGGGTGGTAAGTGCTGCATGAACAGCTTGGCTTACAAACTGATGGAGAGAGGAGTTCACAGTTACAATGCACAAAGATTAAAGTCTATGGAAGTTACGTGTTAAGTCTATTCTAAATCTCATCTATACTGCCAGCATGGTAAGTACCTTCAGTGTAAATAGCAGACAGTATTAACGTGGAAGAAAAACCCTCACATCTTCAATCTGGTGTACAGTTATATAGCAATTTAGAAATAAATCACAGGTATACAGTGTCTCAGCTTATATGATCTCACCACACTTGGCATCCTGGTCTTATAGAAAGGGTGTTCATGTGCACATGCAGAAACAATTATGCTTGTGTACCTAAATTGGTGTATTTTATCCTTAAAAAGTGTCAAATAGGTCTTAACCTTTGTTTTTTATTTTAGTGCTGTTGCAGTGTGTGTCAAGAGTATGTACCTACATTTTAAAAATGAGCAAATTGTTTTAAACTTACACAACCTAATGTCCACTCTTTTCTGTCTTACTTAATAGTGATAACCTGCTGCGAAGAGCTGCGTGCCAAGAAGCCCAGGTAATACGTTTAAAGTGATAAAATTAGATTAAAATCTCCCTCTTATCTTGGTTGTGCAGCGCTCCTGAGATTTTCCTGGATCGCCCTCTCTACGTGACAAGCCTTATAATGATGCCATTTGTGTTCTTTTTACTAAAGTGCCAAAGGGTTGATGAGGCCTCCAGCCTGCAGCAAGGGTACTGTACTTCTTGTGCCCTGACTCTGCTGTTCTGACAGACGGTGGAGTGTTATCATTGGGGTAATCTTAGTTACTGCTGTAGCTACCCAGACCTCCATTTCTGCAGGTCTAATTACTCCACGTCTGCAAAGTTCTGGTGGGAAGATGATTTCTTGGTGAGACAGAAGGCTGAAATCTAAGATCCACCATGACAGGTGTAGTTGTGGCAGAAGCAGTGCAGACTGCTTGATGTTAGCACTCAGCTGGAGAGACTTTGCCCTTGTCTCTTCGGTCCTGAGTGCCTTTATAGAGGATACACAGTGTGATTGCTGACCTAGCGCTTTTTTTGAGACCTGTGTAGTGGGAAACTAAAGTAAAGGGAAACCTGTTTGCTCATCACTGACAAAGCTGGTATTCGCAGAGGTTTTTTTGAGTGTACCGACTTTTGTAGTGTGTGGCCTGTAGGGGCAACCAGCAATGAACAAATTCCCATACTGTAGTATTCCTATAAAGAAATCTTGTCTTTAATAAGCAGTCTTACAGGGATGCAAGTGCTGCTGCCCATGAATGCCATCACTGCACAGATACTGGCTCCGATTACCTTTGTGGTGTGGTGTAGGATTTTGGGAATCTCTCTACCTCCCACAAATAACATTAATTCTAAACCTGCTCCTCCATGCCAGATCTTAGAGGTTTTGCAGGGTGTAACACTGCTGCCATCATATATACTCAGACCTGAAAAGAGTGGTGAAAATTATTATTCTCATTGGAGAACTTTCCTTGAGATTACTTTTTTTCTGCTGTGCACCTGACTAATCCCCATTTGAACCTGCAACTTGGTTTGGGCAGTGGAACTTGATGCCAGAATACATGTTAGGGAGTTCAAGTCTCATGAAAGAATAAGAAAAATCTTTCCCTGAAAATACTGCTGTTGTAAATCAAACTTAGAGCTTCAGAGTCATGTTTTTCCAACTCATAGTATCAGTTGTTCTTGGGTTTTATGTTTTTGATATTCATTTTTACTCCATAATATCAAAGTGATAGAAGTGTTTAACACTGCTAAAAATAGGAGTTAGTACCTCAGTATTTGAAACGTGCTGACCAAATTAAAAAAATTTTTAGAAGGCCTTGATAAAATGGTATATAAGGAGAAGTTGAAAAAACGAAGTGCATATGCTGTCAGAAAGGTGTAACTGCTACAAAAAGATTGGTACAGAAAGACAGTTCTGTTGTGGAAATTCTGACTTTTCTGTTTCTTAATTCCTGTCATTAAGTGATGGGATCTGTTCCTTTATGGCTTATTCTAATAAATGAAAGTTCAAAAGCACTGTCAGTAGAGCTTCCTACAATTTCAGTGGTTAAAGCCTCGGATGACATCCTGCAGAAGATTCTTGCATTAGAAAGGGATGAACCAGAAAGCCTAGTAATCAGTTCTTGCTCTAATTTCCATTTTCACTCATGTGTCAGTGCCAAATACAGCTCAAAAACACATGATAATACAGCAGCAAGGCATTAGATGTCTGATATGTCCTTCAGAATATCAACAATCTGTAATTGTTTGAGAAATGTTTGTGTTTATAGTGCTGTGTAAGTATGGGGGAAAAAGTTTAGGCTGAATGATTGGGGCGGGGGGGGGGTGTTCTCTATTATTTCTACGTCATGTTTTTAAGCCCGTTATAATAGCAAATTGATGAGGCACCCACCTTCCTGCCACAGTATCTGCTGCAGCAGCACTTCATGCAAAGACTCCACTGTGCATGTATCAGTTAATGATGACAGCCTTGGGGTGGCAAATTATCATAGAAAGGTTCTATAATAAAGAACTCATTTATCACATTTTAAACGTCTTAAACCTCCTTCTCTGGAATAAGTGGACTTCCTTTGCAAATACAGTCTTGCTGATAGACCTTGTTACTAAACTCTGGGCCTGTGTTAGAGAGATCCTGTTTAGCTGGCAAACAGTTCATTCTGAGAAGCAAGATTATTGTTCTGTAAGGCACGTATTTTCTCTGTTAGTATTCATAAGACATTGTAGAGCCTTTGTATAAAGATTTCTTCGTAGTTGCAAAATAGTGATTGTCATCTTAGAAGTCCAGGAGTGCAATACTTGGAAGTGTGCATAAGACAAGGAAGTGAAAAAGGCATTGACTTTCCTAAATTATATCTTCGTATTTATATATATTTAATAACCGTTTTAATGTCTGGCTTTAAATTGTCTTTCCTTATGTTGTGCTCTGAAAAAAAGCCTTCTAGAAAGTTGCATTGTTATTTTTTATTTCCTGTCTTAAAAAAATAAACATTTGCTTTAGAAACACTCCTGTATGTAACATAATTGTCTACGCATTTAACATAAAGTAGCGATCATGTCATTACTCATCAATTCTGTATGAGCCTTCTTAGGTTGTTTGGAGCAAGCAGCTACACCACATTGTGCCCCCCAAGCAAATAATTAACTGGTTTTAGCAGCTGCAACATATTAGGGGTCCCCCCTATTTCCCAATTCCTGTCCAACAATTGCAATAAAATAAGTTGATCTGTTTTCCAGCTGATTTTTGAGTAAAGCATAAGAGCTATTAATTTGTTTCCCTTTCTTTGAGGACTCCTTTACTCTCAGCAACTTTTCTTATCCTCTTCCTTTCTTGAAGAAGAAATTTGAATGTTTTAAGCAAAAGACAGCTGCTCACTTCTTATAATTGGAGTTTCCTGAGCAAAGTTGGATTTAATTATAAGTTTAAACAGCTAACCGTCACTAAAATCTTCTGTGCTTTGTGTACAGTGTCCACCTTCTTCAATACAGAAATCCATGCTGGGAGATTAAATTTCAAGAGAAAGAAGGGGGAAAAAAAGCAGGGACATATGATTGTGTTTTGTGTTCAGCACAGTAGTTTTTTGCTCCTGCTGTATTTCTGGGGCTTCAGGATGCTACTGCTGAATATGTTGTCTTCCTTGTACTCCTAACCAGCTTGATTTTGTGTGGTAGTGAGGATGCCTAAAGAAATCCACCTAAAAGAAGTTTACAGAGTGGGAAATAACATGCATGGAAGCTTTGCCTTTTCTTAGCTCTCCTGTGCTGAAAAGCTATGGAAATAGGTACAAATGGCTGAAGAGGCTATATGTAGTAACTGGTGAAGAATTTAAAATTGAGACACCTATTCAGAACTGGATTAGAAGTTCTAGAGGAATTCAGTAATTTTTATATGGAGATGTTAGGAAGAAAAAATGTCTTGTGGAACAGCGAGCTTGCGCGTAGTCAGGGCAAATTCTCTGGTGATTATTTTTCATACCTTCAAAAACTTAAGCATAGAAAATATAAAAATGAGCAGAAAAGAAATACAAGAAATGAAGTAAAGTGGAAAAAGATGCAGAAAGAAGGTGGCAGGCAGGTGTATGAGAATTACATAAGGAAGGAAAATCAAGTAACCTTGGAGTCAAGGATAGTTCCCTGGATCACTGCCCATGGCAGAAAAGCAGAGGCTGACAAAAACGAAATGGTGGTGGAATTGTAAAAATGAGCTAAAGAGTCCTTGTGACAGTGGTGTGAGCTGTTGCTTAGAGTGCAGGTTTTTGAATAGGAGACCTGTACAATGGCTGAAGGTGGAAGTCGTTTGAATGTCATGAGGCTTGAAAGCCCATTGACATTTGTAGAGAGGAATTATTCTGACTTGTTTTACTAATGTGCTTAGAAGATAAACTGAACTCTGCTCTTTTACTCTTAATGTAGGCTTTTGGCAACCAGCTGATCCCTTCTAGTGTGCCATTGAAGAAAGCAACAGTGTTCCTCAACCCAGCAGCTTGCAAAGGGTAAAATTCCCCCTTCCCTACACTTACATGTGAGGCACTCTCTCTGTATTTTTGCTCTGCCATTCACTGTAAAAGCCAGCCAGATTGTTGAGCTCATTTTTGCCTCCCTCTGATGCCAAGCTGGTGCTATGTAACTACGCCAAACTTGATTTCATCAAAAATATTGGGATGAAAAATATTGGGAAATAGAACTAGATGTTCGAGTTGAAAGAACAATTTCTAAACGTATGTATGTTTTTTATTTTTCTTTTATCCTGTGTTTTGGCCTTTGTCGTCCTTTCGTATGTAGAATTCCTTCATACTCCTTCCAAACTTTTGTATGTGATGCATTTCCACCCTCAAAAACTATAGAAATAAGAGATGACCTTGATTGCTTCAAGACTTGAAGTTAGTCAATAGTGATCTTACTTCTGTGGGAAAGTGTCCTTGAAAGGGATGAGCCCACAAACTGAGGGGATAAATATGGGCTCAGAGCAAGACTCCTTGAAGAGGTTGGCTGATATTTTTGCATGCTTATTAGCAGAAAAAAAAGTAATCTTGGATATGATGTGTGTCTGTTTCTGCTGATCAGCTAAACTTATTATTATTTGCATTTTGGGGAGGGGCAAGGAGTTGTTTTAACAGTATGAAAGGAATGATATATCTGACATGGAAGTGCTTGGAGTTATGTGTCCTGATTGAAAATGCAAAGTGTTGATAAATTAAGTCTCTGACTTCGTCTCATGTTTCTACTTGTTGTAAGCAATTTATAGTTAATGGTGTGATTATTTTATCATGCAGTTACAGGCAGGAAATGCATCAGTCCTGTAACAAAAGAAGGTTAGGTAAAATTTTGCTTCTAAATCTATTTAATAATATGCAACAGTAAATACTCTTCTAAAAAAAAGTGTTTCTGGAAACCTAAATGGGCCTTCTTTGTGGTCTTAAAGCTTGGTGCTGGGTAAGTCATTGATTTTCTAATCTGGAGATCTTGTTTTGTTCATTGGGGGGGTTTAAATTATTTTTTGAGAAAGCTAGATAACCTCTTCTGCGTTTATTAAAACTGCAACAAAATGCTGACATCTGAGATATGAGTCTAGAAATGCACTACATTTGAACCAAACAAAATCTCATCTTTCCTGACTGGCAGGTTAAGTGACTGATTGTGTAGATTGTATGCTCATTTTTAAGTAGATTTCTTCTTGTTATTCATTTGTTTCTTTGCTTTATAATTTTTTTTAGCCTATAGACAAATGAAACAGTTTTTACTCTGTTATTTCTAGCAAAGCCAGGAACCTTTTTGAAAAGAATGCTGCTCCAATTTTGCACTTGTCTGGCATGGATGTAACTGTGGTTAAGGTATGAACTGATAGGTTCTGCTGATATAGATATATTGTCTGCTCTGCTTTCTCCTCTTGAAGAACTGAAATTAAATCCTGGATGCATTTGAAATTCTCAGTTGTCCTGTAAGCATCTCCGGGGAAGAAATAAATACTGAGATACTAAGTTGGCACTTAATCTTTTTCTATTTAATTCACAGCTAATTTACACCCTGTGTACTAAGTTTTTAATTTTCGGCTAAAGCAGTACATGTGCTTGTCGGTCTGTCTAAAGCAGCCCTTCTATAATTCATGTTTGAGAGAAAACTCTCTAAATATTTGAGCCCTGGCTAGTGGTGCATGCCTGTCACTGTTGAAATTGTCAATTCTGCCTGAACTTGCAGAATTCAGAAGTGAAGAACTTTGATGTGCAATGGAACTGTTCAGATTAATTAAAAATAGGCTTTTGTTTTTACACTGAAAATATCTTAGTGTATCCCCAAATAATTTAACATTCCCATCACGAAAGCAGAACACTGAGCTATAAATGGTGTGAATTAGTAGAGAGATGTGCTTGGGAAAGAGAAAAATGAGTAAACAGGAAGGGTTTCTGATCTTTTTGCAGGTTTTTGAGGCTGTGATACATGGCATAATTAATAGTCACTGTATCCTAGCAGCAAAGTACTCTAATATCTTTTTGTCTTGGAATCTTCCTCATAAGGTTTAATGTTAAAATGCCTTTCTGTGGTCACGGAAAATACATAGTCGCAACCTGAAGGAAAAGAAGTTACTTTACAAGACTTAAAACTGATATTTTGTAGCTTCAGACCTGACAAAAGGGGGCTGGACCAGTGACTGAGACTAAGGTGTCCCTGTAAAAGACATTCATTTGGCAGAGAATGGTTTCGATGGTTTAGAAGGCCAGTGTGCTCTTCACTGCTAAGCCCATTGTCAACAGCTTGCTGTCGGGCACTAGCTGTTTATATCGCTGCTTCTGTGTTTCAGGAGATGCACTTGAGCACTTTGGCTGCTAAAGGCATTGGGACTTTTTCTGCAGGAGTATGGTTTGCTTGTGATTTTGTTTCAGTGTAAAACTACCTAGAAATATAATTATTGTTGTGATATTTTGATTCTGTTGAATAAGATTTACTCTGATATTTCATTTAGCCTTTGTGGGTGTGTGCTTGCTTGCACATACTGTATTAGGCAGCAGACTTGTTTTATTAGTTGAAGAAATTTCAGTCAATGTGAGTAACATACAGTGCTGTGTGCCTATATGAGAATAACAGTTAAGCAAATTCTTTTGTTCTATAGAGGAGAAATCCTAGAAATAGTCTCTTGAGATCTCTCTCATGTTTGGATTTCTGTTTCTTCAGACTGACTATGAGGGACAAGCCAAAAAGCTGCTGGAATTGATGGAAAACACAGATCTGATCATTATTGCAGGAGGAGATGGCACAGTGCAAGAGGTACTGCAGGATCTTTGTCCTGGTTTGTTGAGAATCATAGTCTGAGGGTGAGAAGATTGAGTCTGTATAACATAGCAGCGTCATAACAGCTATGACTAGAGATTTGTCCATTTTAGTCTCTATGTTTTCAGTCAATGTTATGATCTTCTGGGGACAAGAAAACACTGCTAGTTGTTGTTAGTGTAAAAGCGATGATGGGAGTGGGGTAGAAAGGGTTTGTAACGTAACTATCTTTCAGAATTTTTTTCTGGAATGAGAAAATTAATTTTGGGAGACATGGTTCTAAGGTATGTGTAATGTAGCTGTAATGGTTTAATTTTCCAAGTTCATTTCTATCTGTGCTCCCCAAGAGGAATGCATGCTTTCCCAAGTGGATATCAAATAATTTAAAAATTACATGTGGGTGATAACAAAGCATGGTATGTATTTAATAAGTGCCTATTGTCAAGATGATTAACGACAGGAGCAAACTACCAGCAGAACTGGGGGATACTCTATTTTTCATGGAAGGCTGTATTTTATTAAAGCATCTCCTGGAATGTTAAACTGGCTTCAAAAAGCAATTGCATAAATGAAATGCAATGACCTTGAGACAAAGTGGTCAGAGTACATCTACAAGTTTCTCCTGGCCTTAGGATTGATTATTGTTAATTGCACACTGACCATTGCTATTTTTGCATTATGCAGAGCATTATTCAGTGTTAAAACGTTTACACTGGCATTGTTTGTGGTACCCATATGTACTCATGCACACTTATAACTCTGTTGTTGGCACCATTCTTGCGCACTGAACAGGCCTCCTTTCCCATGTAAGCAACTGTAGCACCTTTCATAAAAGATTAACTGCTCCTTAAATCTTAAGTGTGGGTATGAATTTCATGGCTTTCTGCTGTAAGTGAAAAACAAAATTCTCAGAGCTGAGCATTTCCTATATTTTTCAGGTCATAACTGGACTTCTCCGCAGAGCAGATGAGGTGAGGAAGCATCAGTTTTTAGAGGTCGTTTAATTCTTAAGACTGCATCCACTATGATCTCCTAGCATCAGCTGTCTTTTACAGATATGTTGCTTACTAATCTGCAGCCAGCTTGCTGCGTGGTAAGCCAGCTATGCTAGTGTCCTGCAATCTGCCTGTTGTTCTTCATTCCCTTTCTCAGGGAGCGCAATGGCTCCCAAGCCATGGGTTTGGGAATTTTCCAGCATCAGAGCAGAGATTGTGGAGAAGCCAAATGCACAACTTTCAAAGACCAGCTGTGTGTGTTGCTTTGCTTGGCAGAAGCATAGGCCGAAAGTACATGTTTTTCTTGTGTTTGTACAGGCTTGAAACCGAATTCAGTTATGGCTTTGCTCCTATTGCTTTGTGATTTTTTTGCTTTTTTTCAAGCACTGAATACCTACATATGCAGATGGCAAATTTTAACCTCTCAAAGCGGATCACCTTGAGCGGAAATGAGAGAGATTTTTCTCTTTAAAGAGGGAGGACAGTGTTATTGAAGATGGGAGAGAGTCATTGTTCCCAAAAAGCTCCTGGCAGGAGCTGGCAAAAACTCAATTAAATGATCCAGACAAGCTGATGATGATTTCCTTGGCAGCTAGAATTGTGTCTGTTTAGGCAGTTGCTTTGTCTGAATATAACAAGAGAAACTCTGCAACCAAGCTAGTATTTTCAAGAGGGGCGCTGGCTGTATCAGTTCTGAGACTCATATTTAGTACTATTATATTTAGCCCCCAAGACCTTTATAATCTAAAGATATTGGAAGAAAAGTTTTGGAGGCTTTACTGGCTGTTTTTAATTCACCCTTTTTTTGGCTTATTGTTTTGATGTAGCTTGACTTGATTTGCAGTAGCATAGAAAATTCAGCATCCAGCACTGTTTTGGGTGGAATACTGCATTATAGTATTGCCACTGTGTCACTTCATGTCTTTGGCCAGGGAATTCTTCTTGTCCTTCATATCACTCTTATCCTAGGAGTAGAGCTCTGTAGTTCCGCCCCCTCACTCTGTGCTCTGCTTCCGTTTTTACTCAGCTGTATGATACCACTATTGCCTGCATAGGAAGAGCCTGTGCAAGGTATTCCAGAAACTCTGTTCCTTGCAGCCAGGGGAGCGGAACGTGACTGCGTGACCTGCAAACAGCCTGCACACTGCAAAACAATTCTGAAGGAAATGAGAGAAGGGTGTTTGAGATGTGTTAAGACTTGCAGGTGATAGCAAGGGAGAGTGTGAAGTGAAAGGAATATTACTTAGATGGTCTGGCTTTGCAGTATCATGATGCTGCTAGTAGCAGTGCCCAGGAGGAAGATGGTACATTGTGATATATGGTAGTTTACATTGATTTGCTGACATGCTTCAAGAAGCACAGTTTATTATGAGGTATAGCGTGATAACTTGCTCCTTCAACAAGCCCTTTTGCTGAACTGTGGTACAGAAAAATAACACAGGCAGTGACTTCCAAAAATTAGACCTTCTGCTGCTTCATGATGTGGATGCCAGAGGAATCAATTAATTTCCTTTCCTTAACTGAGAAATCCTTTTTGCCATGCACGGTTCCTCTGTCAAAGGGGGATTTCAGCAGTGGTAAATGAGATTCAGAGCTCGTGATGCTACTGTCACTATTAAGAAAGATGGCAGATTGCTGACAGAATCCATGCATTAGTTAGGACGTAGCTGCCAACCTGCATGTAACAATGCTCTTAATGATTACAGAGAGCTCCTTTGTACCCACTTGGCAGTGGTGGGTTCACAGATTCAGATGCCATGTTCTGAGTCGTAATGTATTACTGCCTCATTTAAGGAAGTGCCTGGCTGCTTGGTGCCAAAGGGGTGATATCAGACACAGCTGTGATCTCCACACAGGAAGCTTTGTTCAGCTGATGCAAATGTTAATTTACTCTCCTTATGTGTCCAGGCTGTCTTCAGTAAGATTCCTATAGGATTCATACCTCTTGGGAAGACCTGCACTCTGAGCCAAACTCTCTATCCTGAGAGCACGAATCAAGTCTAGTAAGTATTAAAT